>NC_083415.1:42766963-44016963 GCF_020745735.1 Hemiscyllium ocellatum
CAAAGCTCGAGTTGATTTTATAACTGCCAGGCCATCAATTGATTCAGGACAAAATGTCCAATCCCATCTTCAAGGAAGTCCCACCTTCACCAGCTGCTGATTAATAATAGCTGTCAAATTTCAAGTGCCAATGGTACCACTGGGAGTGGCCATCACTATCCGAAGTGCAGGCAGTCCCCAGAGTTGGAACTGAATTAGAAAATAAATGGGGTATTTCCATTGGGGCCAGGCTGGTTGGCTCTAATGAGGATTAATGGGAGGGGGACATCTGCTGTAGGGATCCCCTCTAAACCACAACAAACTAGCAGGGTTCGATAGGAAGAAGCTTTTCAATTGACTGCCTACTGGAGACTCAACTGACTCAAAGGAAGACAGGCAACAAGTGGCATGGCCTTGCCGTGATGTTCAATTTTACAGCCCTACCCCACCCCCATCAATCTTTTCCACAGAGGGGTCACGGGGTTGGGGTGGAATGATGGGGGTATTGAAAACCACTACAATTCTAGAAGTGAAAAACTATTAATCTAAGGCAATATAAAAGTAAATTCTGAGAGAGACATTCTCAGTGCTGGAATTACAATCTCACTGCATGACTGAATCACTGAGCTCTACATGATGTTCTCCATCAGATCCATGAATAGAAGCAAACCATGGGCCCACGTCAATGTCTTATTCCCCCATTTTGAATTCCACCAATTCAATTTAATCTATTACTTACAATTAAGCAGTTTATCCACAACATTAATATTGAATATATATATATTGACTTTAGATATGAGTGAATGAAAATTGATGATTTATTTACTCTATAAACCTAAGGACACTGTCCAATTGGCATATTTTAAAGGGCACAAGCACCAAGAGCCTCTTTCTGTGCTGGAACTGTGTGGTATATACTACTCCAGATATATTACATAAACATTAGTAGCCCCAGAGCAGAGAATTTGGAAAATAATTTAATGACACATTTGAAATGAGATGACACTCCCATTAAAGCAGTACCTCAAGTAGACCAGGTGCTCCACATGCATCCCGTGTGTCTGGATCTTTCGCTCCCTGCGCCGGACAGGGTGTTGGTTTTTGGTCCTCCTTGTTTGGTTGCTTGGGAAGTCTTTTATTTACAATTCGGGAAACACTGTCTATCTGTGATTGGCCCGGAGGAGCAGCCACATCTGTTTTTCGGACACTTTCTTCAGAAACTGGATCTTTGAGTGGCTTGTCAGCTCCATTTGTTGGACTCTGGGATCTGCCACACACATTTCTGAAAAACTCCTGAACAATCCCATATCTTGATGTATCACCTTTCGTTTTCGTCTCATGTTGGCTTGATTTCCAGATGGAGTCGACACTTCCAGATGGATGTTCAACAACATTGAACAAACTGGACAATCCATCATTGATTGAGCTGAGCACTGGGCTATCCCTCGTTGTAGTTGACCTAGCCCAGGCTGACTCATTTTGTCCTCTGTGAGACATAGCCCATGGACTCCGCTCTCTTGTATGATCTATTTTCGATGAGCTTCTTCTTTGCAACTTTGGTGAGCCATACTTGGGTGAACAGCAAGGGCGTTCAAACTTAGTTGGCACCTTTTCCAGTGATGAAGAGAGTTGTTTGCTCCGTGAACTCTGGGTTGGCATCAGTAAGGAGCCCCTGGATGCCCATGACCGATGCAGGCTACTAGAGATCGATCTTGGACTCTCGGTCTGCAGCCCAATACTAATACTTCGGGTGGTCTGAGTGCCCACACTGATAACTGCAACAGTCTGGCTTGCAGTATTAACCTTCCTTTCCATTGAACTTGTACAAATAACATTTCTGACACAGTTGGCAGCCTCCTTCATGTCATCACTCATATTACCTGATATTTGCAGATCATGCAGCGCAGATGGAAACCCAGTAACAGCAGCAGTAGCAGAAACAGAAACAGGATGTTCTCCAGTGCCACTTTCCAATAGATCCCGGTGCTTGGAAAAGTTATTAAACCACTTATTGCGCACCTTCTCTGGATGGAACTCCATGTCCTCAGTTTGTTTGGGTTTTGCCATGGTAAACAGAAAACCTGGTTCAATCATAATCTTTCCCTCATTGTTCTGAACTAAAGAACCATCCATTCTACGCACGACTGGTGGACTGTAGTAAATGCGAATACCAGTTCTATCTGGTGCTGTGTAACTCCTCTGTATTTGTTTTGTGTTGAGATGTGGATTAACTAGATTTCCTGTCATAGTGAAATCCCATGATGAAATTGCAGGCATCTCCACATCTGACTGGTTGATCAACGCACTTTCCGATTTTTCATTTAATAATGCACCGTTAGCATTCTTGTGTTTCCAGTTTTTCTTGTTCAGCTCCTCAAGATCATTTAAACCTTTTGGCAGGGGTGTAGAGGGTGGAGGTAAATACGGAGATGTGTCCAACAAGCTCTCAAACTCAGACATGGAAGAAACTGATTTGGCCCTAAAAATGATCCATTTAAAAAGGGAGTTATCTTCTCTTTGTAAAAATGAAAGAAAAGGACAAGTACCTCATCATCCATAGGAACAAACAACATTGTCAACTATTAATTTTCTAGTTAGGATGGTAAAGCTTTTGCTAATATGTTAACATAACAAAAGATTTCAGAAAATTACAGTTTTGGAAATCTACAAATTCACTGGCAGAAGATCAAGAGACATCTTGCTCAATTACCAATTACAGACCAGAAATTATTCTGTACTTAATAAGGATAATGTCATATGCATGTGCAGAAAATTTCAGGGAGGTATCAATGTAACAATGTAACTGTATGGGGTTGGTTGTATAGGAGGCAATAATTACAGGGATATTCTTGGGTCAATGTTTAAAATTTCTTGATTATCACTCCTCAGTCCAGGGTAGTTATCACCTCACTGCCTTTAATCTACACAAAGTGTGTGTATGGGGGTGGAAAACAATATTGTTCCTGCAAGAAGTTGAGGAATGCCTTAACTGAGGCGTTAAAAATGAAAAAATGATGGCTACATGCAGAATACCAAAATTTACTTGATAGACAAACGTACAGCAGGTTTAGAATTGAGTTATTTTTCAATAGCTAATCATTTCAGGTTAATTAAATGAAGAATCAAATTATATTTTGTTTAATTGTGGTTAGTTGTAAAATAATTTCTGTGTGGAAGAAAACGATATGGTACGGGTCAAAAGTATGGTTTATAATGTTCTGGCTGTTGTTATGGCTCAAGCTACCGACGGCTGGAGGAGGAGCGCCTCATCTTCCGCCTGGGAACCCTCCAACCACAAGGTATGAATTCAGATTTCTCCAGTTTCCTCATCTCCCCTCCCCCCACCTTGTCTCAGTCGGTTTCCTCTAACTCAGCACCGCCCTCCTAATCTGCAATCCTCTTCCTGACCTCTCCGCCCCCACCCCACTCCGGCCTATCACCCTCACCTTGACCTCCTTCCACCTATCCCACCTCCATCGCCCCTCCCCCTAGTCCCTCCTCCCTACCTTTTATCTTAGCCTGCTTGGCTCTCTCTCTCTTATTCCTGATGAAGGCCTTATGCTCGAAACGTCGAATTCTCTATTCCTGAGATGCTGCCTGGCCTGCTGTGCTTTGACCAGCAACACATTTGCAGCTGTGATCTCCAGCATCTGCAGACCTCATTTTTTACTCAAAAAAATGAGTAGATGGGCGGCACGGTGGCACAGTGGTTAGCACTGCTGCCTCACAGCGCCTGAGACCCGGGTTCAATTCCCGACTCAGGCGACTGACTGTGTGGAGTTTGCACGTTCTCCCCGTGTCTGCGTGGGTTTCCTCCGGGTGCTCCGGTTTCCTCCCACAGTCCAAAGATGTGCGGGTCAGGTGAATTGGCCAAGCTAAATTGCCCGTAGTGTTAGGTAAGGGGTAAATGTAAGGGTATGGGTGGGTTTCGCTTCGGCGGGTCGGTGTGGACTTGTTGGGCCGAAGGGCCTGTTTCCACACTGTAAGTCTAATCTAATCTAAAGTGGATGTTGCTGTTACATAGCACACTGTATTTTAAAATGGCTTGTTTTGTAACAAAGTATGTAACAAGGATGTGCATGACAGTTTGTATAGATAGTTTGAACTCTAATCCGTTTTAGCATCTTTAATCACCATGGAGTCATGCATGGCTCTTTTAAAGAAAGGATGTTGATAGGTTTTTAAGAATATTTAGATGTATCATTTAAAATAATATTAAATCATTAGGAGCTGACACTGTATATTCTAAGCAGATGCATACTTCTTAATTGGTGTCACATTATCTTGGTAATGATCTGTGGAGTTAGTTAAGAGAGAGAAGCTGCCACAAAATTGCAATCCTATAAATTTGACATGACAAAGAATCAATCAGGAGAAACAGGAAGTAATAACAAAGGTGATCACGACTTTTAAAGAAATGAATACGAAATTTGGCAGATATGACCCAACTCATCCAAGACTGAAAATCACACAACACCAGGTTATAGTCTAACAGGTTTAACTGGAAGCACTAGCTTTCAGAGCACCGCTCCTTCATCAGGTGGTTGTGGAGGACACAATTGTAAGACACAGAATTTATAGCAAAAGTTTACAGTGTGATGTAACTGAAATTATACATTGAAAAATACCTTGATTGTCTGTTGAGTCTTTCATCTGTTCGAATACCATGATAGTTTCACTTCTTTCATGTGTAAATCACAATTTTTTTAAAAAAAGTTGCATTCTCTGGTTAACTGTAACAATTGGTGTTAGCCAGACAATATGTTGAAGGTGTTAGCCCCCTGTGTTCTTTGTCTGTGCCATAATGTTTAGATTGATTTTAACCTAAAAAGTGAGATAACAGAGTTTTACATGAATTCATGCAGTTTTTGAGCAAAGTACAATGTAACTCTGCAAATACAAATTCACCCCACAAATGTATGTACGTGTGTGTGTGTGTGTGTGCGTGTGTGTGTGTGTGTGCACGTGCATATGTGTCTGTGTATAGTACAATGGTGATCACCTGTAGTGTGACATGCACCTAAGGTCCCAGTTGAGGCCCTCCCTATGGGTACCAAACTTAGCTATCAGCCTCTGCTCGCCCACCTTTTGCTGCTGCCTGTCCCGAAGTCCGCCTTGGAGGACATTCTTTCTCACACTCACAACCCCCCAACCTAGACAGACAGACACAAACATACACAAAGACCCACATGCACACATATACATATATGTTTGTGAGGTGAATTTGTATTTGCAGAGTTACATTGTACTTTACTCAAAAACTGCATGAATTCATGTAAAACTCTGTTATCTCACTTTTTAGGTTAGAATCAATTTAAACATCATGGCACAGACAAAGAACACAGGGGCTAACACCTTCAACATATTATCTGGCTGACACCAATTGTTACAGTAAACCTGAGAATGAAACTTTAAAACAAAAGCTTTGTGATTTACACATGAAAGAAGTGAAACTATCATGGTATTCGAACAGATGAAAGACTCAACAGACAATCAAGGTATTTTTCAACGTATAATTTCAGTTACACCACACTGTAAACTTTTGCTATAAATTCTGTGTCTTACAATTGTGTCGTCCACAACCACCTGATGAAGGAGCGGTGCTCCGAAAGCTGGTGCTTCCGATTAAACCTGCTGGACTATAACCTGGTGTTGTGTGATTTTTAACTTTGTACACCCCAGTCCAACACTGGCACCTGCAAATCATCCAAGATTGCACTGTTAATGCACAATAAGCCAATTAGAGACTAGAATGCCTCTGATATGACACATGGTTAGGAAGTGGTGATTACTAGTGGTTTGATGCACAAGGGAACAAGAGACCTGTGCCTAGTTAATCAGATCGATTGGAAACTACTGCTTTTATTAAACATAATTTCTCTTATAATTGCTTTGATAAACTTAAATTCTGTAAAACCCATGAAAACATATCTGTCTTTTCAGACATGGGTCTTCTAGGTCATCAGAAATTGCAAATTTTAAACCTGCTCTCTCAACTCAATCTATAATTGTAACTGATCTAGGTGTTGCAATTAAAGTTAAGTGCTATTGAAAGAAGTCACATTTTGTGAAAGCTTTCTCATTTTACTCATCAAGACAATTGACAAGAAATGTCAAAGTAAAAAGGGAAAAAGATTCTGCTGTATGTCAGGACATTGGTTGGCAAAGGGACTCTGATTGGTGGGGGAATTCCTTTGGAGAATTTATTCCTAAATGACTACTTATAATTAAAGTGAATCTTACAGGAGTATAATATTAAAATTAGAACTAAGACAAAAGAAACAGGTTTTCACAGATTGATTTAAAAATCTCTCACCCTCGCCCCCAAAAGGCATTCAATGCTTTGTCAGTTGAAAATTTCAATATGACGAAAGATTTTCGTATGTGAGGATATAAATGAATATTGAGCAAAGATGGGTAAAGTAGGTGCTGATCAGGCAGGCAAAAGTGAGGACTGCAGACGCTGTAAATCTGAGTCTAGATTAGAATGGTGCTGGAAAAGCACAGCAGGTCAGGCAGCATCTGAGGAGCAGGAAGAGCTTTTGCCTGAAACATCGATTTCCCTGTATCTTGGATGCTGCCTGACCTGCTGTGCTTTTCCAGCACCACTCTAATCTAGACTCGAGGTGCAGATAATCCATGCTTGAGCGGGTGAAGTACTACTCCTCTTATTGCAAATTTTTATCTAAGAAACAACTCAGCATATTAATATTTAACCTATACATTGACTGAGCTTCAAAACTTAACGACAAACTGGAAAGATAGTAAACGTATGCCTATTTAATGCTAAATATTACTTGAATTACAATTAAATTTTTTGCTCGGCTACAATATTTCATCAAAATATAGAGAAGCCAAATTTTACCGTTGCAAATTAGTTCCTTTAGCCTCTAATTCATCTGATGTTTCCTTTTCATTGTTTCTGTGTTGCAGCATCTGAAAAATATAAAGAATGTGGCTGGTAAACAAGTCGACTGAAATTTGCAGGATCTAGTGAATCACGTTTAATTTCCTCACAATTGTACTGACTGTCACTATAAGTCATCCTGGGTTAACATCTGAGAAAATGCACCACCTCCCTTGGCTAGCTTGACAATAGCAGCTGTCTTTGTACCAGCATCACAAGGATTCAGGAGGTCTTTCATCTTCTATCTGATACAGGAGCAACAATTAACTATAGCATAGGTAAAGAGTGGGAGTGGGGTTCTATTATAAGCAAACAGTATGGCATTTACAAAGTGCATGGAGAGAATTTTCTATTGTTGCTTATATTTTGTTACATGTAATGGTGATGTCATGATACGGACCAATACATAGTTCTTGTGATCCCTCGACCCCGAACCATCTCCAATACTGGATGAATTGGGGGCGTTGATGGAAGTAGAGGGCATAGTTCTGTTTTTAATGATTTTTTTTAATCATTCACAGGGTAAGGGCATGACTAATTAGGCCAGCATTTATTGCTGATCCCTAATTGCAGTTTAAGAATCAACCACTTAGCTGTGGGTCTGGAGTGACACGTAGGCCAGACCAGAAAAGGATAGCAGATTCATTCCCGAAATGACACAAGAGAATCAGATGGACTTTTCCCCTGACAATTGATTTCTGGTCATAAACCAGATTTTTATTGAATTCAATTCATCTGCTATGGTGGGATTTGAACCCAGGGGATGGCTTTTCTTGTCTATAACTTATGAGCTAATTACAAAACTGATTTCTCAGAATTCTCAAAATTAAAAATAGGTTCTTAGATGCAAGAAAAAGGTTTTTTTTTATTGCAAGAACAAATTCTCTAAAAAGATATTATGCCCTGCAGAAATCCAATAGTAATGTTCTCTACTGTAAACGTCAGCCTTAAATTCAAAAATGCTATTCACTAAATTAAAAGCTGCATTCAAGTAAGGTGAAATCGCAGCTTTAATCAATTTTCACAGAATTTCTCTAGATTCTGCAGTATGAGGGGAGATTTCCCTTCTTGTTCCATTCCCAGCTACAGAGGAAGAAAAGGGAAGGAACCCATTACGAAAGGTCTCTGCTCCCAATACATGGAACTGGAAGTCCTTTTGCTTTTATACAGAAGCACAAGGTAGTAATTGTGTACAACGTAGGCACAGGCTCTGCATGATCATGGTAGGAGAGACTTATTACCTCAGACAGACATCTGGCTGCTGCGAGCAACAAGGAGAAGATCCCAGAGGAAATGAGGCATTAGGGTACATCAAAGACTCTGATCACTTGACTGTTAAGTGTTTCTAATCTTGCTTTCATTGCAATCTGGTAGGGATCAGGGCCTTTTAACTTCTACCTTTTATTGCAGCTATAAAAAAAATGATTACAATGCCCAAGAGTATAGTTGTATTCTTTCTTCCAACCTAACTCCATGACATTATATGACTTGTATGTATTTGCGCAGCTACCTGGGAGGGGCAGTGGGGAGTGCCTAAGGAGGTTGATAATTAGCAGGAAGCCAGTGGCACCTACGTCATCCTTTCAGACAGATCTCTGGACAACACTCAAATGGTCACAAATGCTATCAAAGTGATGACAAATAAGTTTGATTTGCAATGTTTAAGTTAAATCCTATGTGATTATTATATGGGGCGTAAATGCTCTCAGTTTCAGTATTTCCCCTTTATGACGTATTTCAGACATGTGAAATCTAAGCTATTTTTCATAACTAAGTCCTTGTGGAAGGGTAAATGTGTCACCAGATTGCAAGTGCTCACTGAGACTCCTGAGATTTTGATGGTCTTGGATATCTTCAAAGTGTATACTGTGAAAGCATTGTAACTGATTGAGATACATCTGTTACTGTGGTGGCTGACTGGGCCTTCCCTGCATTCTACCTCCTTCCAATAGTATCTGGAATGGCTGGTTGTCTAATGAGGAAAGATTGGACTTGTATCCACCATACCAGGTATTAGTCTGGTAAACCTGCTCTGATCTGCCTCCAACATATTCATATTCATGTCTTTCCTTGATTAACTGTTCATAGTACTCCAGATCTGGTTCTATATAATTGAAGCATCGCACTGAGTACTGTGCATGGTATTGGTCAGCTTATTTATGGAAGAATGTGACTGACTCACTGACTGTCCATCCCTGGAAGCGTCTGGCACAGCAAGTGTCAGGACAGACCAAACAGCCACCATTGCAACAGATGTATTTCAATCAATCAGTCACATGCTTTCACAGTTTAGATGAGTAAGAGGCAATTTGAATAAGACATAAAATCCTGACAGGTTTTGATGGATTTTGACAGGGGAGATGTTGAGGCAATATGTTTTCTTATGGGAGAATCTAGGGCTAGGCATCACCCATTTATATCAGTGATAAAGTAATTATTTTTCTTGCAGAGGGTCACAAGTCTCTGGAACTCTTTTTCTGAAAAAGGTGGTGAGACATAGATAGAGGTAGACAGATCTTGTGAAGTAAAAAGGTTGAAAAGTTATTGGTATAGGCAGAAATGTGGATTTGATATTATATCAGATCAATCATGATCGTATTAAATGGTGGTGCGGGCTTGAGGGCTGTATGACTTAATCCTGTTCCTCAATTGGATGTTCAGATGATTGCAAGTTTGTCCCTTTTGCAACCACAGACTTTGCAGTTCCTCACATTAAGCCCAAATAATGCAAGTTTCATCAAATTTTTGTCAATTTGGCCAAACCTTCACAGTGCTATGTCAGCTACTTACACACCTCCTCATTGCAGTTAACTACTAGGATTGTTGCCAATTAAAACTGTCCGGTGCAACTCAATTTAACATCCTCGACCAACCCCTTATTTTTTGCACATAGAAGTTAGTACGGAGAATCAAGACGGGTGTTTAATGATTCTAAAAAAGTGTGCAGAATGAAGAAAGCATTCATTTCTAAACTAAGTGTTCTTCAAGCAGACAATGGAGGTGTTATTTGAAAGTAAATACATTCCACATGACCTTCTATTAATTACCTCTAAAACACAGAAAACTGCATCCCACATTGATCTCCCTGGTGACTCCTTATGCATGTTCCCTTTCTATGAAGTTTCATGAAGGGAGCACTCATTTGTAAGCTATTGTCTACTACAATAAAAACTGTTTTGGATTTGCTCTACATTTTCTTAAAAAAATAACTAAATCAAAAAAAATTGCCAGATTCAGAAACTATATTATGGTATTGGTCCATCACAGCGGTGTCATAAAAGTTAAATTAATAATCTCCTGCACGAGGTGAAGGTAAGATCAGTAGCACAAACACATGAATTTTAGATCAAATACTACATAGAACACAATAGAAATTAATTCTGTGAACACAACTGACCACTGTTGAACAGCCAGCATGATAATATCACATGAATCTTCCATCTAGGGACAATTCTCAATGCTTCGCATTCTTGAAAGTTTTATCCCTCACAGGAGAGTGAAGGAGTAGGGATAGTTCCATGATACACGGTGAAAGAAGAAATGTGCTTAGGGTAGTGAAGGGCCTTTTATTCAATCATTTTTCAATACTTTCTCCGAGAAGTGTTGATAATGTTGAATACAGTTCACTTGTGGCACGATAATAAAATGGAGGGCAAGCATTACTGTTTATTTATATAAAAACTGGCCTTGGAGGAGATCAACACAAGAGGCATTACTCCCAACAGAAGAAAAAGATTTAACTTTCAGCTAAAAACAAAATTAATTCAATAGGTGATGTTATGGGAAAGAGTGACTCTCATTGGTAACTGGTGCTGGATTATGATGACGAAGGTTTCACAAACTATGGCATGACATTCTGGGACACAGGTTTGCTTCCACAGCAGCTAGCAACAAAGAAAATGCATGGTTCCCCCAAGAGGTGAAACTTATGATTTATGAATACGTTTTTAACAAAACATTTTTTTCCCCTCCCCTTTACTATCATCTTATGACTTGCACTGACAGGAATAGAAACTGATCATCTGTCAAACCACTCAAAAAATAAAAGCAATCAAAACAAAACCTTCATTTTTTGGATGTTAGTGAGACATAAATATTAGAAAACAAATGCAGCATTCCATATAACACTATTACCCATATCTAATAAAGTGGGCTTCTTTACAAAGTGACCCTAAAAAAAATGCTAAATATAATTGTAATGCTCATTTACCTCCACATAGTATTAATTGGACAAACGTTACAGCTTTCGGATTGGCAGCTGCAAACCTCCGAGCAGCAAGACCCCACTGCAGTTTTAGAGCTCATCAAATGGGCATCCAATGTGCACATAAAGGCATAAACAAGGCATACCACCATCACCTATATACTCCGTAAAGCAAGAGATTCACCGAGGACAGGTTGTCACCTTATAGAGTGTAACCAACTTGTCCATGATCTCCTTTATAAAACAGGAATGAATATTTTGTTTCTGCTTTACCAAAACTTCCCTGCTTTGAAGACAGAGATTATATCCTATCCTTGCTGTCTGAATCCTATCTCACACAGTATCTCAGACAGCAGCATTATACTAGGAGAGGAGTCTGTCAGGAAAATGGGCATTTGTGGTGTAGGACTTTCTGGTCCATGGTTCAACTTCCCTCAAACAAACATTCACCTTTTGAAGAGGAGGCAAGTGCTCTTTCTCAGCACACTTGTTAAAAGAAAGCCTTGCGCAAAGAACTTTTTATTTTTAAGAGGAGACCATAACATTTGCACCTATGGGACTACAGGCTTAAAATTATTTAATTCACATCAAAGTGGTTGTTTAGCATGTACCTGATTGATTTTATGTTGCATTTCCTTCAGACGCTGCTCGCTGTGGCTCCGCTCATTATTAAATCTGTCCAGTAACTCTAATTTCTCTTGACTCCAGTTCTTTTCACTGATTTGAAGTTGCTGTGTTAGATCCATAACTGCACTGTACGACTCTGCGAGGAGTTGTTGATGTTCTTCTCTCTCCCATTTCAAAGCAGATTTCATATCACCAGGAGTTTTCTCAGATGTCATTTTGCCAGCCCTACCTTCCAGCTGTTGTGGGAAATGAGTATTATTCATGGGATGCAGTCATAACTGGCATTTATTGCCTATCATTCAATGGTACAACTAGTGACCTGTAAGTCCATTTAAGAGTCAACCATGTTTCTGTGGTCAAGTTGCACACAGGACAGACTATGTAAAGCTGATAGATTTCCTTACCTAAAAAAACCATGACTGACAGTAACTTTTAAGCTCCAGATTTAATGATTCAAACCTTTTTTCCATAACATTAATAAAGATCTCGTGATTACTATTTCAGTAACATAACCACAATGCTACAACTGTTGATATTTTTATAGCCTGATTTTGAACCTTTGTAATAAAATTGGAAGTAAACAGGTACGTTTATGTATTTTGGTTAAAAAACATTCATCTAGATCTCAAGCTCCAGCATTTACTTTCCTGTATTTCTTGCACTTACAGAAAATGGATATTATTTAATGTTTGGATTTCTGAAATGAATTCAATTGATTTTCTTTTTAACAAAGCATAGGTTAAGTACTGTACTTATAACAATATGCTTCAAACTGTCTACTTCAAAATTCATCTAGAATTTCCACAAGTCTGTTATGCATTTTCTAGAAAGTTACTCTGATTATATGCTTCCAATAGAAAAACAAAAATTAGCAGAAATAGTAACAATAATACAGCTGCAATCCTTCTTGCTATGCTGCTCAGAAGTCTAGCAAATGCAATTATGGAGTTATGTCTCTAGATCATTAAACTAGATGATGTTAGGATACTGATTAACTGTCGGTCACCCTCTCCATATCCCAGATACAATGACCAGATCAGGGAACTGGACACTTGGATGAAGGGATGGTGTGGGTTGGAGGGTTCCACTTCATGGGACATTGGGTCAGGAAAGGAACTGTCCAATTGTGACAGAATCTGCCTGGACTGGGCTTTGATGAGGCTCCTAGTGCAATGGATGAATGGAGAGGACACAAACAGTAAATGGGGAAAGGGTACAGGTGAAAAAGGTAGCATAAGTATTGGTTAAAAACTTGTAAAAGGAGATAAAGTACAGTAACAATCTCAGATTCTGTTTTAGGCAGAACAGATAAAGGGAACATTACAAGATATGTGAAAATGAAATTGAGAGAAAGAAGATCCTTGTGAATAAATCATTAGAGCAGGTGCAGCCTAAAGAGAGTTTAAATGAACACAGTGAACACAATGAACACAGTGCAGGTACAAATTCAGCCAGGTGGACGTGATAAAATAATAATTACTGAGACACATTACAAATGGTCAGAACAAAGAACTAAATATATCGGGTCAAGGGTCTACAAGAATTCTAGGGAAAATAGTAGAGTGCAAGGAATAACTAAGAATGTTTTTTGTTAATAATAAGAGAGGGTATAATAAGATATAAGCAGGCAGTGGAGAGTTTCCTGGTAGAATGCGAATGAGGAATGGATTTATGACTATCGTGGGAATTGTCTGTAGTCTGTCTGGCAGCAGCTTCAAAGTGGTCGATGCCAGAGATCAAGCAAGCCTGAATGGGATTTTAGTCCTCATCTAGATTGGGATAAGCAAATTAGCACATCAAAATGGCAATGAAATTACCAGCTCACGTCCAGGGTTCTTTTCTGGCACCTACCTGATGTGGAAAACAACCCAGGTATGCTTTAATCCGATAAAGGAAGTAAATTCAGTTTGCCCCATTTCTACTCCATCAGCCTCATCTGGCAGCGAAGTGATGGACAGTGTTGCCAACAATACTATTAAGCAGCTCTTATCCAGCAACAACCAGTTTATAGCTAAAACAAAGAATTGCAGATGCTGGAAATCTGACACAAAACCGAAAATGCTGGACAAACAGAATCGGTCTGGCAGTATGTGTGTTCACATTTCCTGGTCCGGTGTCACTTCTTTAGAACGATCACTGGACCCAAAATGTTAGCTCTGTTTTATCTCTACAGATGCTGCAAGATCTGGTGAGTTTCTCCAGCAATTTCTATTTTTTTCTATCAGCTTCTGGTTGTTCAGTTTGCTCATTTATGCTCACCAGTCCATATAGTTTCCATGCCAGTATTTCAGAGGTAAGAACATGACAGATGCTGTAACTATAATCTTGCACAATTCTCTTGATTCAGCATCTATTCCTTTAGATTGAAAAAACTGTACTGAAGTAGTAGTGAGGAAATGTTTGTAGATATCGGTTACATGGACTTCCATTAGGCATTTGATAAAGTCTCATAAGAGACTTTAAAGTGTAAGCTGACAGAATTGAAAACACAATATTGATTTTGGTTAAGAAATCAAATGAGCAGCAGGAGACAAAGATAATAGGTGGGTACTCCTTTTTGGCAGGATGTGACTGGTGGTATCTTGTGCTGATTTGTTTTGAGGACTCAATTATGCAGTATCCTTATTAATAGCTTAGATGATGGAATAGAAAGTCACATATTCATATCTGCTATTAGTGCAGTAATATGGGGGGAGCATAATACTATATGAAATGTTCATAGGACAAGTGAATATGCAAAACAGTGACAAATTTATTTCAATATAAGAAATAGAGGGCCATTTATTTTAAAACAGAATTGAAAAGGTCGATTTGTATAGGATGAGAAACTAAACACAGTGGAGAGGCTCAAAGAAATGTAGGGCTACAGTTAATCAAAGCATTAAAATGGCATGAACAGCTGCTGAAAATAAATAAAATAGTTAATAGAAGACTGGCTTTATATTTGGAGGACTAGGATAGGTATTGTGATAAAAGATCCCGGGTACCACACCTTAGAAAGGATATAATGGCCTTGCTGGAAATGTGATACCAATTTAGAGAATGATAGCTAGACTCCACGGGTTAGATTCTATGGGTTAGACTCCACGGGTTATAGCAAGTTTACTCCCTGTAACTTGGAAGATTAAATTGTTATTTGAACAAAATTTTCAAGATAGTAAAGGAAATAGATAAATTCTACCAAAGCAACCTACTCTTCCACTGGTTACAGAGTCTAGGACGTGAGTGCTGAAAGGCTGCCTCCCCTTTTGGGAGAGGTAAGAACTAAGGGACAGAGTTTAAAAATAAAGGAATTCCCAAATAAGGTAGCGATGATTTTTCTATCGGATGTCTTTGGAACTCTCTTCCCCAAACAGTCTTTGAATATTTTTACGTCAGAGACAGATACATTTCTTGATCAACAAGACAGTCAATAGTGAATGGGAAAGTGGAGTTGAGGTCACAATCACATCAGCCATGATTTTGTTGAAGGGTAAATGGCCCACGCGAACACTTAATGCCTATGTCTGTATTCTTTCATGAATGAAAATTAGAAACGGTTGTACATATGAAAAATGGTAATTATTTGGAACTATTCTGTAAACAGCAATTAATGCTCAATTACTAATTTGAACTGAGATTATTTGTGTTCCTTTACCTGAAGGTATTAAAGGTTACAAGGTAAAGGTGAGTTTGAGAGTTAGGTCACAGATCAGCCATGATTTGATTGAATTATGAAACAGTTTAACTTAATAGCCTATTCTTCCTGTGTTCCAAATGACAATACCACAATAAAGCAAATTACCATTTTAAAATGGGACTACGAGCAAGAGGCACTTCTTCATTGATAGCGACCATCCATAATAAAACTTTGAATACAGGATGGATCTTTTTTAAGTGGTTAATTACTGTCTACCCTTCAGACTGAAATTCTGAGCTCAATATATTAGTCATAAGAGACTGAATCACAAATGCATTTAGAACCACTAATAAGGATTTAGTCATGCCTCGGCAACTTGATCCGATATCATACGTACTACAGACTCGAGCTTCCTGTTACAATTACATTTCTTGAACAACTGGGGATGCATAAGTTCTTGACGCTCAACTACCAAATACCAGATGAGTTAGAACCATGACATATCACCTACCATTCATCGCAATGGATACATGTGTTACTTTCTGTTGAAACTGTTTGGGAGAAAGGGCAGCTGAAACACTGACAATACCACAAGAATCCTGACAACAGGAAAAAATAGTCAACTTCTATCAAAATGGAGATGAGAGGTTATGTTTATTAACATTTTGCAAAATTTACATTTTTTTCATATAAACATCACATGATTATACAAGGATTAATTGAAGTAAAATTAGACTGTACAATATTACTGCAAACTCAATTAGCTAGAATTTAAATAGCTAAAGTGTGGTTGTTAAAATATAATCTTGCATCTCCATTCTGATAGGAAATATCTTTCCTTTGCCCAGAATCATTGTGGTGGTACAGCCTCTTTACATCTCCCACTAGAACTACACAATTACTGATATCATAAGTGTTCATTCCAATATGAAATAAAAACATGCCATTTTGTACTCACAACTATATAGTCAAACATCAGTTGGTTGGCATGGTAACAGAATCTGAGAAACTCTACAGTATTCTATTTTCTGAGATTTTGTTTCCATCTTTAGGTACTATTAAATCACATTGCAGAAAATGGGGTCAGAATCTTCTGTTGAAATAATGGTGTGGCTAATGGTATTCAGCATCATCTATGCACAGAACTTATGGGAATTTCAGGAGGATAAATGTTCACTTATCATAGAAATACAAGCAATGCTTTTGAACTGTGCCTTTCCACGATTTTCAGTGTGAAAAGAACATTTTGCTATCTGCTTCATTATTCAAAAGAACTGTTCAAAACTGTTGTATGTATGTGGTAGATGTGAACTAATCTTGTAGTAGTAAGTTAAGGCTTGTCCATTTGAAATCCAGCACCCTTTTAATCTTGTGATAAGTGATAATTACTGTCAAACCACCTCATTAGAACAACATTTTACTATTACAACCGTGGAATCTCATTTTCTCAACTCTTAATTGTCGTTACCAGGTATTTTTAAAAAACATGTTTTTTTAAAAAAAAGGTCCTGTTGTCTCTTTCTTCAGTTCTCTCTCTATCCAACTGTACTTTTTCTCACTTTATTTCTCTGTCTGACTTTGGATTCACTCACTCTAATTTACAACTCCTTCTCAGTTATTTTGCTGTGAAATTTCACAATCCTTCAGTGCGCTAGATACATATGTGTTTGCCATGTTCACTCAGGTGCCAGATATATCCTGTTTCAGACTCACTATGAAAATATCTTCTTTTACTTTCATCAGCTTTCCATGTAAAGAAGTTCAATACACAAACATGCAAGGCCATTATGAATAAAGCCAGATGTGTTGCTTGAGCAAATTATGGTCAAATTTGGAATACATTTTCTGAACTGGCGCTCTCAGCATGCAGTACTACTGGATATTGAAAGGAGAGTGGTAAGGTGCTTTTTAAATGCAACTTTTACTCCCATTTCTGGCAAATACTAACTGAAAATTCCCAAATATTAATGAATTTCCATAAAGATGAACAACATCGGTGTCTTGGGGATTATTTTCTCACAGTAAGGTTCATGAGACAGTACATAGCATACAAATTTCCTTCTGAATCACAGCATTGAAATTCCCAGGGCATTACATGCAGCTGTGTCCCTAGGTCAGTCTAGGGAAACTGTGGTATGTTGAGCTAAACAGCTGTAAGTTACAGTTACATCAGCCAACATCTGCATGTCATGGTGTAAAGTAATGCAGACATTAGCAAGCAAATAAAGGAGGGAGGTGGTTTTTATTTGCTTTACAAACAATAGTGTCAAAGAATTTAGTGATCCTCTTGAAGTTTAACATTTGGACAGATATGTGAGTGTTTTGTAATTTTAGATTTGAACTCTCATCCTGAATATTAGCTCATTATTGTATTAAGTGTTGCAATCCACAAGTGGCAACATGCCTGTAATATTAAACTACATGACTTAAGTTATTCTAATATTCTACGGCAACTTGACACCACCGAATTACTGCATACTTGGCTGTCACAAAAATCTGTGAGAGAGATGGGGCCAGATTTTTCTCTCAAATTCAAGTTTAATGCTGCTCAACATTATTTCTCCTTATGAGGGTCAGATGTGTGGTTAAACATGATAATTCACATTTACCGTCTGAATTACATTGAATGGTGTGAAGTTGCATTTCTAAATTTGAATATGAAGTATGACTCAATAAAGTGGCGTTTAAAAGAAAATTGTTAATTTTTATTTTATGTTTCTTTTCTGTCTCTTGTTTTCATTTTGACACTCTTCATTCAATCTTTCCCACTTTTCATTTCTCGTGGTGTTTGATTTGACATTGAATTCATTTACTCCAATTCACATTTCTTCTCAGTTCTTGCTCTGTTTATTTCACAATCATTTGATTTGGTTGCTCAAGGAGATAAACAGATGCTGCTCTGTTTACTCAGGTCCCTGTACTCCTTGCTGTACCGTCATTTACTTGCACTTGCAGCAACTTTTCAGCTAAGATTTAAAACTCTAACATTCAGCACATTGTTAAATTCCTAGTGAACCAATGGAGAAGAGCAGGGGTTCAATTTTCTTTTATAGCTTTCAAAAGTAGGGTTCTATGTGATAGACTGGAAGAGCTGCCAGCCAATTTAAATCACTGTAGAAATCACCATGGTAGAGCCTGACAAGAAATTTCTAATACATTACAGTATTAACCTCAATTAAAAAAATCATTGTTATGCAATGTGTACACAATGTCACTCAATGTTAGGGGCAACTTACCTTTGCAAGACTGATGCCTATGATAAATCACCATACTAAAAACACACCTAATCTGCAGCTGCCAAAATACTTTACACTTGCCTTTCAAATGTTTTCGGCTGGTATGTCTCAGTGTACATGAACCTTGGGGAGGTGTGCTTTGATCGGGATTTCATAACCCACGCTAGCACTCATGAATGATGGTGCATGTGTTTGGTGACAGGAATATTGGTGTTGGCAATTTTTGTGTATTCCTCAAAGTGGGAATCCCGATCCTGAAAGAAGCACATGGGTATTGCACCAAGATATTGCTGACCTGTGAACAGGTCATTAGAAAGTGGGATGGGTTTAGGTTGGAAAGACTGAGAAAATTTGTTTGTTCAATAAAAATAAATAAATGCAGCATTTTGTCACCTGATTCGCACCTCCATGGGGAAATGGAAACCTGGCCTCATGAAAAAGACATGAAGCCACGATGGAATTCAGTAAGGCGTTCAACAAGGTTCCCAATGGGAGACTGGTTAGCAAGGTTAGATCTCATGGAACACAGGGAGAACTAGCTGTTTGGATACAGTACTGGCTCAAAGGTAGAAGACAGAGGGTGGTGGTGGAGGGTTGTTTTTCAGATTGGAGGCCTGTGACCAGTGGAGTGCCACAAGGATCGGTGCTGGGTCCTCTACTTTTTGTCATTTACATAAGTGATTTGGATGTGAGTATAAGAGGTATAGTTAGTAAGTTCGCAGATGATACCAAAATTGGAGGTGTAGTGGACAGTGAAGAGGGTTACCTCAGATTACACCAGGATCTTGATCAGATGGGCCAATAGGCTGAGAGTTGGCAGATGGAGTTTAATTCAGATAAATGTGAGGTGCTGCATTTTGGAAAAGCAAATCTTAACAGGACTTATCCACTTAATGGTAAGGTCCTAGGGAGTGTTGTTGAACAAAGAGATCTTGGAGTGCAGGTTCATAGTTCCTTGAAAGTAGAGCCGCTGGTAGATAGGATAGTGAAGAAGGCGTTTGGTATGCTTTCCTTTACTGGTCAGAGTATGGAGTACAGGAGTTGGGAGGGTCATGTTGCGGTTGTACAGGACATTGGTTAGGCCATTGTTAGAATAGTATGCAATTCTGGTCTCCTTCCTATCGGAAAGATGTTGTGAAACTTGAAAGGGTTCAGAAAAGATTTACAAGGATGTTGTCAGGGTTGGAGGATTTGAGCTATAGGGAGAGGCTTAACAGGCTGTGGCTGTTTTCTCTGGTGTGTCGGAGGCTGAGGGGTGATCTTATAGAAGTTTACAAAATTATGAAGGGCAAGGATAGGGTAAATAGGCAAAGTTTTTTCCCTGGGGTCGGGGAGTCCAGAACTAGAGGGCATAGATTTAGGGTGAGAGGGGAAAGATACAAAAGAGAGCTAAGGGGCAACGTTTTCACACAGAGAGTGGTACATGTATGGAATGAGCTGCCAGATGAAGTGGTGGAGGCTGATACAATTGCAACATTTAAGAGGCATTTGGATGGGTATATGAATAGGAAGGGTTTGGAGGGATATGGGCCGGGTGCTGGCAGGTGGGACTAGATTGGGTTGGGATATCTGGTTGGTACGGATGGGTTGGACCAAAGGGTCTGTTTCCATGCTGTATTCTTTATGCCTTTAAGAAGGACTTGCTCTGTGCTGGTTCCCTTGAGGGGGGGATGTTGTCAATCTGGTGCTGAGGTCTCTGCTCAATGGAAAGCAGAGTAAATAGCTGAAGATTTTGAAAAATTGGATAAAGGAAACATGAGTAGGTGGAGTCAGACTCACACAGACCCAGAGTTTTGCTTTAGTTGTTGAAGTTGGAATTTCTGGACTGGAAGCTGGTGGATACAGCTCTCTTTCTGCAGTGGCAAAAAAAAACCCAGGAGTTTTCTCTCTGTTCTTAGGTTCATTCTATTGGTTTTCCATTTCTCCTGGACTAGAGGAGATAACAAGTAAGGGAATTCTGGTTTGCTGGATTTGCCTTTGCGACAAGTATATTTACGGAATACCTCTATGTTGGAACAGTTGATGAGTAGTAGTTAAATAATACTTTTTTTAAAATAAAGTATTTTAATAGAGTTAAAATTATTTCAATTCTTCTTTTTGGTTTGGATTTTAACTGTAGTGTAAGAAATAAAGTGTAATTTGCTTAAAGCCTAGTAGTTTGACCAATTAAATCACTTCTGGAATACAGCACCTTATACTTGCCTTTAAGAAAGTTAAAAATTCAGGGTCTCAGCTATCTCCTTGATATATTTTTTGGGTTAGTCTAGTCCATAATACCACACCGCTATGAGTGACAAAGATTAACAGAAGGATTGTGAAGTCATACTGATCAGGAAAAGGTGGACAGACTGGATCTCTTTTCACTAGTAAAGCAAAGTCTGAGGAGTAACCTAACAAACATCTATAAAACCATGAAGGACTTTGATAGAATAGGCTCTGTCCAACCTTGTCTCACAAAAGAATTTGTCTCAGGATATTTGGTCAATTTCTCCAGTGCATCTTGTGAATCAGAAATTCAAAAGATCCTTAGACAGTACCTTCCAAACCCACGATTATTAATATCCAGAAAGACAATGACAGCAGATACATGGGACCATCACTAGCCCAAGTTCCCCATTAAACCACTCACCAACCTGACTAGGAAATACATCACTGTTCCTTTAGTGATATTGAGTCAAAATCCTGGCACTCCCTTGGCATTGTTAGTCTCCCTACAGCACATAGTCTGTAGCAGTCCAAGAAGGCAGCTCACCATCACCTTCTCTAGGGAAACTAGGAACAGGCAATAAATGCTAGGCCAGACAGCAATGCCCATGTCTTAGGAGTGAATAGAAAGAAATCTTCCCATTTCAGTTATTAGTTTATAAAACCTTCTCTGAACAGGCTCCCAAGGCATTTACATATGAGGTACGATGACCAATATAGAACACAGTACTCTTGATGCAGTGCCTTATATAACTGAAGCATAATCTCCATATTTTTGTACTCAACACACCTCACAATTAATAACACCATTCTACTAGCTTTCTTAGTTACTTCTGTATTAGCACAGTAACATTTAGTGATTCATGCATGATGACACCAAGGTAATACTGTACCTTAAATGTTCTGCAAAATCTGCCTCCTAAATCCACTCTGTCAAGCTTACTAATAATTTTTTATGTTTCAATAAAGTCTCTTCTCATTCTTCTAAACTCCAATGAATACAAGCCCATTGATCTCTCCTCATAAGGCAATCACTCCATACCTAGAATCAACCTAGTGACTCTTTTCTGGACTGGCTCCAACACCAATCTATATTTCGTTCGATAAAGGGTCTAAAACTGTTCACAGTATCTTGATTTTTTTAAAAAATCCATTCATCTATGGGATGTGGGTGTCACTGGCTAGGCCATCCCTAATTGTCCAGAGGGCAATTAAGAGTCAACCACATTGCTGGGTCATCTAGGCCACACCAGGTAAGGATGGCAGCTTCCTTCTCTGTAGGACATCAGTGAACCAGATGGGGTTTTCCTGACAATCAACAATGGATTAATGGTCATCATAAGATTCTTAATCCTGGATCTTTTATTGAATTCCAATTCACTATCTGCTACAGCAGGATCAAACCTGTGTCCCCCGAACTTTTCCTGGATCTGTAAATTAACAGTCTGAAGATAGTATCACTAGTCTGTAGCCTGTGTAACTTGATGAATCAGATTTGATGCACATGTGCATAATTTCAAAATATGCCAATGATTCAATAATGAAAACATTTGTGAAATGTCAGGAGTGTAATGCATAACTGCAAAATTGTATATACAGGACGGCACAATGTGTGGACAAGTAGCAAGTAAACTTTAATACAAAGAGTGAAGTGGTTAATTTTGATACAAAGAACAGAGATACCAACTCAGGTGGTTATAGAAGCAGTGAAACTTAGATGGTAAGTACACAAGTCATTGAAGATAGCAGGACGGGTTAAAAGAAATGCGTACAAAGTATACACATCCTGCACTCTATCAATAGGTGCAGTGTACAATAACAAAGAGATTATGTTGAACTTGTGTAAGACAATAGGATATCCTCAGCTGGAGTACTGTGTCCAGTTCCAGGAGTCTTGCTCTAGGAAGAATATGAAGCAATTAGAGAGGCTGTATAAAAGTTCATGTGAATGGTTCCAGGGCTGAGGAACCTCAGTCGTGACATTAGATTGGAGAAGTCAGAACGGCTTCCTTGAAGAAAAGGCTGACAGTGCATTTGGTAAATGTGTTCAAAATCATGAGGGGTCTGAACAGCAAGGTTTCTTCACATTTTTCCAGGGGATGTTGGCGTCACTGGCAAAGCCTTCAGTTGACTGGCTTGAAGGCAGGTTCAGAGGTCAAATAAGATTCAATACAGTGCTGTTGATTTGGAGTCATACATGTGGCAGACTAGGCTTAATTGGTCAAATGTCCTTTCCTAAAGGGGATTTGGGCTTTAACAATTGACAATGGTTTCATGGTTTTCAGATTCATTCATTAAATTCAAACTTCATAGTTTGCTGTGGTGGAATCTGAACCAATATTCCCACAGCAATAGTCCAGGTCTCTGGATTACTAATCCAGTGATACCACCACCACTATGTCACTACCTTCTCATGAGTGATCCGAAAGAAACAAATCTCACTCATGAAAGAATTAAGAACAAGAGGGCACAGATTTAAAGTAATTGGTAAAAGAAGCAAAAAGGTTCGTCACAAAGCAGGTAGTTAAAGTCTGAATCACATTGTCAGACTGCATGATGCAGGCAGGTTCCAGTGAATTTTTTTCAAAACAAAATTAGACTGTTATCTTAAAATAAAGTGTGTGCAGGGTTGCAGGGAGAGGATTGAAGTATAGTACTAAATGAACCTTAACACAATGCTACAAATGTACTTTAATGCCCTTTGATATTAAGGAGCACAAACTAGCCTGGGACTATTGACAACATGCTAAGGATAACTGTGAATTATTGCTGACACCGAATAACTGCCTCAAATTCTGCTTACTTGTGCAATAAGACTTTTGAGCTCCACTTTTTCTATCTCCCAGGCTGACTTGGCGTTTGCAAACTCGTGTTGAAGATCATTTGTTCGCCTTCTTTCCTCCTTTAGTTCTGTACAAAGGTCCTTCAAAATCATTTTAATGTCTCCCACAACTCTACTATATTCATTTGACTGCAAAATATAAACCAAGCATACAATATCATTGTTAAAAAGCAACATGAAAATCCTTGCTGTCATGGATATCACCCTAACAAAACTGACAGTTAATTCTGAGCTTGACAAATACCAATAGATTGATGAAACAGAAATATCAGTAATATTGTCACACTTTAGTTTAACAATTGTTATTATAAATTGGCCTTCTTTTTAAAAAAAACACACATATGCCAAGTTACAACAATACCATAATAACAACAAACAACATACACTTAAGAATTGATCTTTGAAAGAACCATATTTAAATAATTTCATCTTCCAGAAAATATTTGGCAAATTTCAGCATCAAATTTACCTTACCTCCCTAGAAATTCAGAAGGTAGGCACAGGATAAAGAAGGATTCAATTATACAGAAAATTGTTGCTGTAAATCTATTCAGGCAGAAATTGAATTTAACACAGTAACACAAAAGGCTAGCCATGGAATCAAACTGAAAAATACAATACCAAAATGGCCAAGAAATACTTGCAAAAGGTACAACAGCAGATGGGGCAAACAGACTGACTCTCACAGGAATCAATGGCCAGACTTCTGCCGTTGCTAATCCATGCAAGTCATTTGAATTCTAAAGTTAAATGCAAATTTGTAAAATTTGGCGACATTGTCAAAAGAAAATGATGTAGCAGCAAAAAGGCATGCAAAACAATTTAAACCACTTAGGTAAATGGTAATCAAATGGTAACCCATCAGAGATATCCACTGCACAGACGTCACTCAGATGGTGCAATGATCTAGCATTCTGCAGCTTAAACAGGTTAAAGTTCCAGTGTGTCTTTACACACACACATTTTTTAACAATATAAAAATCTTGCAAATGAGTCTATCACCATAATGATAAATTATACTTGAAAAAAGAGTATAAAAATTGTGATGGTAACACTGAATAATTACTTAATTCAGAAATCTCTCGAGTAAAGTCTTTAATTGAGATAAATCTTGTACTTTAATAGACAGCTGCTTTAGCAACTTATTTCAGACAGTATGAAACAGATATGAACATCCAGAAGCAATGCAGCAATTGGCTATTTAAACGATGGTGTACCTGCTTTGCACATAATGTAGGAGGAGATTTCTCCACTGGAACAGTCAAAGCCTCCTCAAGGATATTGTGAGATTGGTCATCTGTTTTCACAGTCTTATTGTCCACTTGGCGAGGGGTCAGCTCCTCTTCTTCAATCAGCAAATATAAATCTTTCACACTGTTAACCTGCCAAATGCATTGAAGCACAAGAAATGTTTCTCTAAATTTCATTCATGGTCACAGGGTGCACACAATGGTGCAGTGTGCACAACAACAACTGTGAATTTTTAGTTTTGGTACACAAATGTTCAATTCTAAAAATTCTTATAACCCACTGATATAAACAGATATCAACTCTTGGTAAAAAACACTACATACTACAACTCTAATCTCCTTATTAATTTTTCTTCACACATGCACATACACAAAACAAAAGTGAAAATAGATTATTGGTGGAAGTAGAAAACAAATGGAAAGGCAATGCAATGGCCGTCGCTTCCCAACTTTGATATTGAGATGACTGTACTTCAACTAGCCAAGTCCTCAGTGTTTTAAACCTCCTCAGCATCTTCTATGTTTCAATAGGATTGCCTCTTACTTGCTGAAACTTTCCAAGACCATGTGCCTAATAAGACCGTGAGTCTTATACATTGTTCCTGCAATCTACTCTGAAGTTCTAATGTATATGCATTTTACATACATATACTAATCAGATTAATTTATTTCCATTAACACATGCTCATTGCAGCTATTTTATACATTTAACTCTGCACTACTGTAATGGTTTGAGTCCTCAAATAGACAATAGTGGGTCAGACTAACAGATCTGTTAAAAATGTTGAATACTGCACCTCTAGTAAATCATCACCGTCATTATCCATTTTCTTGCCACATTTCCAATGTTTCAGGAACCATTTCAGTTTCATGTAGAGAAGGAAGAGGTTTTGTTTGAATTGATCTGCTTCCTTCACAAACAGGTTTTTCTCTTGACTCCAGAATTTCTGCTCAAGTCTGGTTTGCAAATTCAGGCTCTGCAGCTCAAAGTCTCTTCGCACAAGAGCCTTTTGTTGTTCCTCTTTAAGCTATGGAGAGCAATTAAAGAATCAATGAAAAATATAAAAGACTTAATTTAGATGAGCACCGAACCAGGCCATGTGTGACTTCTATCAGAAATTCATGAGTATGTGTCATGCTTCATTGTGCACTCACCCTTACCATACAAAACAGCTGTTCAAACTGATATACGTTGTTATTCTTGTCAAACTCCATAGTACTTGCTTAAGTACCTCAGCAAAGAAAATTAATAACCATTTTCAGTTTCTCTGATCATTGGATACAGTGTTGAATTTGCTAGGACTGAGTTGTGAATGTGATATGTGCCTCAAGGCATTCTCAATGCTTACATGTAAATAGGAGACAGCAAGACAGGCCAAAGGTGATTCAATTTCCCTAGCTTCTCCCTAAAGGCGCTATACAAAATCTGCAAATTGTGCAAGTGCATAAATATGTTTTTTTTCCCCCAATGATTTTCTCCCTACTCATTACTCAAACAAAGGGTGTCTGCAGGCCTATGATGCCTCAATCAAATGTCCATTGTTTGACAGTTTCAACTAGAACGGCTCAGCATTTAGGGAGAATCCCTGGAAGACCAGTCTTCCACAATAGCCCCAATCCAAACTTGCTTTATCCACGTTAACACTGTTAGTGCTTTTCTAATAGGTCATTGAGCAGAGAGCAAATATTGAACTTTTCCAGTTTCATAGCACTCCAATCAATGCAAAACTGTCATTCTCTACTGCATGCAGTCGAATCACAGAATCTCAGAATCATACAGTATGAACGAAGCCTTTCGGCCCATTGAGTCTGTACCATCAAAGATACAACACTACCCACCGTAGTCCCATTTTCTTGCACTAGCTCAGAGTCCTGAATGTTGTGACCCTTTAGGTGCTCATCCAAGTACTTTTCAAAAAGGCTGAGAAGTATCCGGCCTCAATGACCCTCTCATGCAATGCATTCCATACCCCACCATCCTCTGAAAAAGGTTTTTCCTTTAATCTCCTTAAAACCCTTCACATTAAAATTACACCTCCTTGTTATTGAACCTTCGACCTAAGGGATCAATTGCTTTCTATTCACCCTGTCTATGCCCCTCAAAGTTTTATAAACCTCAGTCAGGTCACCTCACAACTTTCTTGCTCCAACAAAAACAACCTGAGCTTATCTAGTCTCTCTTCACAGCTGAACTGCTCCATCCCAGGCAACATCTTGTTGAATCTCCTTTGCACCCTCTCCAATGCAATCACATCCTTCTGCTAGTGCAGTGACTAGAAGTCCACACTGTACTCCAGCTGTGGCCGAACTGAAGTTCTGTACAGTGTCAACACGACCACCCATATGCCTTCTCAACTACCCTATTAACCTGTCCTGCCAACTTCAGGGAACTACGGCAAAGCACCCCAAGATCACACTGTCCCTCTGAGCTTCCAAGTGCCTTGCCAGTCATCGAGTACTCCTTTGTCTTGTTCGTTCTTCCAAAGTGCATCACCACATTCATCAGATTTAAATTCCATCTGCCACTGATCTGTCCATCTGACTCATCCATTCATATTCTCCTGTAACCCAACATCTTTCTCCTCACTGTCAACCACTTGGCCAATTCATGTGCCATCTGCAAACTTACATATCATCCACCCACTACATTCTCATTTACATCACTTATGAATATGACCAATAAGGGACCCAGCACTGGTCCCGGTGGTATGCTAATGCACACCAGACTCCAGTTACACAAACAAACAGTCTTCTACCACCACCCTCTGTCTCCTGTCATTCACCCTTACCTTAGTCACTTGGTCACCTCAAAAAGATTTGTTAGGCATGACTTCCCTCTAATAAAGCTACGTTGAATATTTCTGATCAATTAACTTTCTCCTTCACTATTTTCTCCAATAGTTTCCCTACCATTGATGTTAGATTTACTGGTCTATAGTTCCCGATTGATCTCTACCACCTTCTTCCAAAGTGGAACCAGACGAACTGTCTTCTAGTCCGCTGGCATTTCCATTATGACTTGAGATGATATAAAAATTTGGTTCAGGGCCCCTGTAATTTCCTCCCTCCTCTCCCACAGCAACCTGAGACACTACTCATCTGGACCTGGGAGTTTGTCAACTCTTAAATCTACCAGAACCTCAAATATCTCCTCACTTCTTATACCAATTTGCTCAAGGACCTCCAGTCCATCTTCTCAAATTCTGTACCTGCATCATCCTTCTCCCAAATAAATACTGATATCAAGTACTCATTTAACACTCTACCATTGTCCTCTGGCTTCATGCACAAATTGCCTCCTCGATCCACAACTGACCCTACTCTTTCCCTTGATATACTTGTACAATATCTTTAGGATTCTCCCTAATTTTGTCCACCAGCATTTCTCATGCTTGTATCTTATAAGCCTCTAAAGTCAACCAAAATTACTAAGCATGGTTTAAGAAAAAAATGATAAAAAGGTATAAGTGTACACACTGATTTCTCTGAAAATATGAACTTGATCGGCTAGTTATCACATCGATTTTTATAATCTGTTTTTAAATGGCATGGGATAGACCAAGCAATGATCATTGCAAGTTACTGAATTCCATTTTCTGCAGGAATCAGTCAACAGAAGTCCACTTTGCTAAACAAACCATTTCTCAAAAACAGAACTGAACTGAAGCAGATTTATCCAGTATTTCTTTTTTGCTTATGAAAGGGCATTTCTGTATTTCTCAAGTGGTCACAAGGGTGGCTATTCTGTTCAACGGGGAGTATTATTGTTGAAGACAGGATTCAGCAGTACTCCTTCCCTTAAAGAAATTAAACTGCTTGATCTTAGATTTAGTTTGCCTCTAATACGACAAGTTTCCAACGAAACTATGGAGATGTGAACTATTTACTTCGACTAACAATCGCTAGTTTTGTCTCTCAGAAGAAAGAGACAGAGACAGGCAGGTGAAGAACAGAGTGACACAAACTCTGGTAACCAGTGGTTAAGGGAATGCAGTAAAGGCAGAAAAAAATAGATATTTTAGAGTTGTAGAGCTGTACAGCATGAAAACAGACGCTTCGCTCCAGACCACATATCCCAACCTAATCTAGTCCTATTTGCCAGCATTTGACCCATCTTCCTCTAAACCCTTCCTTTTCATATACCCATCCAGATGGCTTTTAAAAGTTGAAATTATACCAGCCTCTACCACTTCCCCTGGCAGCTCATTCCATACACACACCACCCTTTTAAAATCTTTCCCCTCTCACCTTAAACCTATGCTCTCTAGTTTTGATCTCCCCCTTACTGGGGAAAAGACCTATCTATTCATCTATCCACACCCCTCACGATTTTATAAGCCTATATAAGATTACACCTCAGTCTCTGAGGCTCCTGAGAAACAAATACATTTTAAACATGCACATGCTTGTTAGGCTTACTATTTAGCTACAGCTGACAAAAGCATTTAACATGAACAATCAAAGTGGTAGATACTTGTCTATGTGCTATGGAATGGTCCAGTAAAATGCCCTGCAGTGTGATTTTCCATCCGTGCCAGTGACTGTTTCTCAAGTAAAGACCTTTAAAAGTAAAGACCTTTAAAAGTAAAGGTAGATTCACCACAGTCCTACAAGACCATATGAATGTTTTCTCACTCGAGAGAGAACTGATCATGGCTTAACCTGAGAGATACCATGCCTCAGGTGAGGGGAAACATTGTTAAGGAGAATCTTTCATGGTAACTACAGCCAGCTGGTAATCTCAATCCAACCTTCATGGTAATTTAACCCATGCTGTTGATATTGCTCTGCATTCCAAACCAACTTTCCAGCCAACTGAACTAACCAACAGCCAACTTTAAAAGTAACACCATGTTGAAACTATTGAGTAAAAGTACGATGACAGTTTGTCTGAGCAGGAACTTTCTACTTTTTTTGGTTCAATGTTGGACAGACATAAGAAAACTTAGTAAAATTATTCACCAAACTCCTCAAGAATGAGCAGCTGCAATTTTCAATTAGCAACATTTAACATTACAATTAGCAACATTTAACATTACCTTTCTATAGCATTTTTTGAGAGTGTCAATTTAAAACTCAAAATTCTGTGAGAAACGATCAATTGTTCCTCTTCAACTGACCTGTGACATTTTCTGTTGAAATCTCATTGCATCTTCATTTCGAAGCTCTCTTTCCTGAACAAGCTGTTCTTGCAGTCCTCGGATAGTCTCCTTAGCTTCAGATAAATCAAGTTGTAGTTCCTTGACCTGGTTAAACAAGTCATAAGTTGTAGTTGGGTTATGAAGAAAATTTCAGACTGCTTTTCCTCTTGTTTCACCAAATACTTCTCAGGTTGCTTCATACCTGCCCACAGTGGAGAGGGCGGGATACTGTCACCCATAGGAAGTGCCGTAGACACTGCAAGCAGCTTATAAGAATGATGGCACCAGATAAACCTTTCTGTTTAATGAACAATTGAGAACTATGACAACACCCAGCAACACTGATATGAGTGTTCTAACTTGAGATATGAAAAGCCAACTTTTTTTTTTATCTGGGTGCAGAGTCATGTTTTGGTGTGAAAATGGCTACATTTTGATTTTGTTTCAGAGGAAAACTGATTTTCCCGACCTTGCGCTATCTTCCTTGAGCCCATTTACAAGTTGGGAACACCTAGTGTGCAAAAGGCACACCACCTCCTGCTGAGGTTAGATGTCCCATTTTAAACAGGGGCCAAAATCAGGATTTCCTCCTCCACCCATATTTTTGTCCACTGTTCGAGGGTTTTAAAGCAGATTAAAGTATGTCAGGTTTGATAGTTTGTGAAGAGAACGCAAAGCCAACTGAGGGACAGGAAACATTCTGACAAACAAGTGTAAAATACTTTGAGACCTTCACTGCCACGATTAGCAGCAATACTGTAATCAAGCGTTTTTCACACTGTGATTTATAATAAGGATACAAAGATAAAGTAATCCTTACATTATCAGCATTGTATATTTGTTCACATGTAAGTACCATGATGCATTAAGAAATGCAAACTTGTACCCTCTACTGTCACGATTTCCTGATTCAATGGGACTGGAAGATCTAGCTGATATTTTTTGCAACCCCTCCTTTTGTATATTGGGAAATGGGGGGCAATCTCCCTGCCCCCTCTAATGATAGGCTTTGAAATGGAAATCTGTTCAAAGAGTGGAGCTGGAAGCCTTTGGTTTGACAGCTGTTCTATTATGAATGTTTGGCCAGGTTTCAAAAGCTTCAGTTCTACTGGTGGTCTTACTGATCCAAGAATGACAAACTGTTGCAAACCTACTTTAAAAGAAAATGTCTATGATAGGTTTTCCTTTGCTGGTTTAAAAATCCAATTGGCAGTTAAGAGATTACAATTTGTTCGCTTGGGTTTTTGACTTCAACATCAATGAAAATGAATTTAAGATCAGTTTTTTTTTAAAAAGATTGTTAGGAGGTTTAATTTTATTTTCCCCAATGACTATGAAGTATTTCCCAAGTCTACTGCATGACTTCTGAGGATTATATATAATGCACGCTGGGTAAGTGATGATAAATACAAAAGGGTGGAGTGGCACTGCTCTGGGGAAATTGGGGAGGCATTGAATGGAGTGGAGTTGATCAAGGCAGTAATGTTTAGGGGGCTTTTAGGAGCCAGCCTGCTGTGTTGGAAACTGAACTGCGCTTTCCAATCCACTCCAAACTCTCAACCTTATGTGTTCTTGCAACTCACAAAATTCACTGTGAACCTGAGCAGTGCAAAAAGAGACCAAAACCCATCACAGATACCTGGGTCAGGTATTCATTTTCAGATCTGCAATAAAATGTGCAGATTAGTTTTCCCTGAGAATTTCCTGCAAATTTGACCCCTGGGGCTATATTAGCATTCATTTTGAGAGGACTGGAATACAAGAGCAGGGATGTACTGCTGAGGCTATATAAGGCTCTGGTCAGATTGCATTTGGAATACTGAAAGCAGTTTTGGGCCCTGTAACTAAGGAAGGATGGACTGGTCTTGGGAGTGGTCTAGAGGAGGTTTACAAGAATGATCCCTGGATGAAAAGCTGGTCATATTAGCGGCAGTTGAGGAGTCTGGGTCTCTATGGAGTTTAGAAGGATGTAGGGGGTAGATCTGATTGAAACCTACAGAATATGGAGAGTCTGGATACAGTGGACATTGAGAAGGTCCACTAGTAGAACAGACTAGGACCAGAGGGCATAAACTCAGAGCAAAGATGACGAGGAATTTCTTCAGCCAGTGGGTGATGAAGCTGTGGAACACATTGCTCAAGGCTGTGGAGGCCAAGTCATTTAGGATAGAGATGAATAGGTTCTTAATTAGTAAAGGGATCAAGGCTTATGGGGAGAAAGTGGGAGAATGAACAAATGGCGGCTCAGACTCAATGGGTGGAATAGCCTATTTCTGCACTGATAGCTCATGGGGCAGAGATACAGAAAATAAAATCTATCAAAACAGTAGCAAAAACGAAAACTGATGGGAAAGCTCAGCAGGTCTGGCAGCAACTACGCAGAGAAACCAGAGTTAACATTTTGGGTCCAGTGACCCTTCCTCTCGAAGATAAAGAGGAACTGGGGAGTAGTGCTGCCCGAAGCCAATCTCTCTTGGAGAGAAATTGTGGCTGTGCACATGATGGCACATGGCCCGGAGTCTGGTTCTCAGGATGCAGTGAGAGCAGTTGTCTGTGAAATGTTGAATATCGCTGAGATACTAATGATCCTGCATGGGATTCAAAGCACGAAGGATGAAACTTGAATTGGAATCCATATGGGGTGAGTTTGAGCTGGAGGTAATCACTGAGGAATGCGAGGTGGCTGTGGAAACATGTTTAGCAAATACCTGGTCAAATACCAGAAGTGACAGCAAAAATAAAGAAGGTGGACAACGAAAAAGATTGGAATTGAAGTCCTATTGGAGACAGGAGCAGAACTTCAAGGTGGGCATGCGTAGGAGGAAGGGTCACTTGACCTGAAATGTTAACTCTGTTTTCTCTCCACAGATGCTGCCAGAACTTGAGCTTTTCCAGCAATTTCTGTTGTTGCTAATTTACAGCTTCCATAGTTCTTTCAACTTCTATCAAAACAACTGTCTGCAAAACTACCCGAAATCCTTTTGAATCCTTTTGACTGATGCAAATCTCCCAATACAAGATCAGAAACCAAATGCAGCAGAAATATTACTGAATTGCTTGAGGAATGGCCTGGAGAATGCACAGGAATGAAAAATATACAGACAGAGAACTGAAAATTGCATCCAGCAACTGTGCACATCAATAATGAGGACGACATTTAATTCTTCAATAAAAGCTGCTGGACTGGACTGGAAAATTACCTCTCTGTTTGCTTACATCAAAATCTTTCCTCTCGTACTTTAATTGAGATAGTCAGTCATTTGTCTTTTGCTGAGATAGAGGAGCATAATTTGAACATGTACATGAAATACTTGTACACTAACAAAGACAGTAAAATACACTCCCTTTAACTCTGTTGGCATTTACCTCATAAAGCCTAGAACTGTGGGATATTGCAAATACCCCCTTCCATGATATGTTTTATAAATCTGTTTGGATACTATTTTTTCACCAAGAGTATATTATTTCCCTAAAACCAATGTTCTTTAATGCTCAGAGCTATTTAAATCAACCTGTTCCATTTTATTTTAAAAATTCATGGAAAGGTTTTTTTTTAGCAACAATAGATAAAATTAGAATGCAAAACAGAAGGAAAATGGAAATAATTCTTTAAAAAAATTTCCTAATTTTCTAGTCCATCTCATTGCTGATACCAGTGTGGAATGGATTTGTAAGAGGTGCCTTGGCAGTATATGTTAAGCACAACTTTCTGTCTGGACTATATTTCAACAGAATAGATGACATGTTCAAAATGGACCATAAATATACTGTCATATACTCAAAATATCTCCATGTACATTTCTCAGGGTTTTTATTGAGAAGATAAAGTGCAATGATTTTACTAATGATGGGAGAACTTATTTCTGACTTCAAAAATGTGTGGTGCTGAAGACATGTTAGAGTCTTCCCAGCTCTGCTTCCACCTTTCAGATCTTTGCCTTCTGCATTAACCTTTGCACAAACATTCTGATTGTTCTGATAATACCTCTCATACTTTAATTACTTGATGCTCCTAAATTACAGATCATGAGAATTCCTCTACAGCTTCCCTTCTTGTTGTTTCAGAGGATGTGTGGACAGAGGAGAAGCCAGATATGGGTACAATCTAAGTATAATGGAATATTAACCACCTACCTGGCGTATATTTGTAACAATGCTCAAAAGATTAACACCATCCTGGACAAAAGCAGTCATTTAACAAGCGTGCCTGTTACAGGAATCAATGTTCATCATCCCCACCAGTACATTATGGCTTTCTTTATTTCATCCAGAGGTAAACTGCAGCAACTTGCCAAGGTTACTTCAACAGCACATTTCTTTACTGCATTATAATATTTGGAAAGACAAGAACAGTAACATTGTGGGAATACCATTACATCTAAATTCCTCTCCAAGTCACAGATCATAATGACTGGTCATAAACTTCATTGCTGATGAGTCAATATCTAGGATCTCCCCAGCAACATTGTGGTTGAAACCACAGTTAAAATAGGGCTCATCACTAATACCCCACAAGAATCAGGGATAGATAATATATTTGGCTACGCACAGAAAATGTGCCCTACTCCAATGGCATGCAGTCATTATGTTAAGCTACAGTCAGGGATAGACATCTCTGTTGGCTGTTGAGAAGACCACAAACCTTTGGACTATCCTCAAGCCACCCGAAAAGATTCAGGCCAACTGGTCAATCAAATTATGTCAATACCTATGTGGATAATACGTGTTTGTTACTCACTCATTTTCTCAGCATCAGCATGATTGGGGAACTGTCACAAGGTGTAGTTTTCTAAGTTGAGTGTAGCAACACCACACTCTCGACTCTGATCTCCAGCATTATGTCCAAACCTGCCACTGACCATGTTTAAAGGTGGCCTTTTACTTTTCACAGGACCTTGTGGACAGAGACTAATCCATCACCCTTTAAACCATGAACTGAAGACACCTCAGGAAGCTTGTCTTCAGGTCATTGACTTGCAGAATTTTTAAGTGGACCCATTACTATGCAGTAATCACCCCGCTCCACTTTCAACCCCACAATCCAGTACATGTTAAGCCCTCTGTGAGACTATTTACCCTATGAATCAGCACAGCCCCTGTGGCCCCTCCAATCCAACACAACCCCACTCTGGCAGTGCTAACCATTTGGAACACTGTCTGCAATCTCTAAAACTACATTGAACCCACCCGCCCCCAAAATTGTCTATCTGCCCCTATGACACACACCCACATTCTCCAAACAACCTCGATTCTACTATCTCACTGATGTGACTCAGGAGCCAGGGATTTGGATGGTAAGCTAAAATGTAGTTTGGGGAGGTAAGTGGGAATCAGGTGACCAGTGAGCATTGTGAAATGGGAGGGTGAAGAATGAGATCCAGGGCTGTGGGGGAATATGAGGTCATTACACAACAGGGGGTCGGGAGGTGTGAGGTGGGAATTGGTGTGAGAGTAGTTTTGGGAAGTTCTGGATCTGGTCCTAAATTAGCTCTCTGGAATGTCTGGTGCTGTTGTCATCTTCAACAGCAGCAGATGTTTCAGTGTTTACAGCCATTGGCATTGCTAGGTCTGAGCCAATACATTTGATCAGGGAATGTTTACGCAACAGGGTTACTAAAGCATTAAAGATCACAGCATATAGAAAGGAGATCCTGTGGAACAAGTATGTAAGAATCATGGGTGGCACCAATGGCTGAACAGGCCAAGTGGCACACAGCTAAAGATAAGTTACAACAGGAGTAGTAAAAAGAATCTCCTCAAACACCATCCTCATTAACTGAATAATCCCAGTAAGAGAAGTCACTACACTGGCAGACTGCTGGTTTCAGCAATTAGCTGGTGTGATGAATGAATGTAAGTTTAATCAAATTTAATGTTCACCCAGTTTCCTAATACTTCCTTCTCTTTCACACTTGGTTTAAGTGAGAGGAATGGTTTCTGTCTGTTATGTATTGCAGATGAGACTGTGTGACAAAGAATAACCAAAAGCAGGCACAAGAAACAGGGAAAGGTATATGCCATCTTGGTGCTTGGGAGAGATAACCTTCATTGTCTTTATGGTCTCTGGTCCCAGGATCTGTAGAATGACGTTTGTAAATGTATTTAAGCACCTGAAGGTGTGGACTTTCCTGCTGTACAAATATGAACCTTCATGTTATTTGAAGCTTTGTCTACAAGTAATAAGAAGTTTAGAGCTTTGAAGACAGATGTTGAATACCCACCACCCAATGTCTTATCCTCAGGTCTATGGAAATTAACATTAAGCATCTAATCTTTGTTGGTTGCTTGCTGTGAGGTCTGAGCTTTGAAGATGCAAGTCAATGAATTGGCTGAATTTTCACAACGATGGTTTTGAAAATTTTCCTTGCAGCATTACATGTATGCACGTGAATCTGTGAAAGAATTGTTGGAATGCCACCTTAATCAAGCAAAGACATGCCAAGAGGAATCTTTGTAGGATGCTTACATCATGCTGGCAGTCTTATCTCTGTGCTTTTCCTGAGGTTGCCAAACTTGTACCTCACCTGCTGCCCATTCTTGCAGATGTTAGGAAATGCCATTCACCCTTTTGACCAACTCCTCTCTGATGCAAACCTTGCTAAACTCCTTTGGTTTCCTTGCTCCAACAGCCCACCCAGAACCATATCCAAGATGAGGCAAGTTTCTTTCCCTCTGCTCTTCCATGAAACTGAAAATAGAAGACCTGCTGCCACAGATAGCATGGATGCCTAGAAGACTCTTCCTTTTTAATAAAAGCAGCAGCCCTTCAAGAACTATCACGGGGGTTCTGGCTGCCTAAGCTCCCAACATGAGATTCAATCCACACTGGGAAGTCATTAAAGCCATTTGATTATGACAGCCTCAGAAGACTGCAGGATGTTAACCCTCATCCAAATTAATGAGCGTGAACCTTCGAAATCTGGTCCTGTTGCTTCAATGCTAGGTTAGAAAAATCGCATATCATGGTTATGAAGAGACATCACCACGAAGCAAACCTATGATTTCATGTTATCCTTCTAGTCTTCTTCTGAAGTAACCAATTCATAATGGGTAGCTGGAATCTGCCTAGGCCCTTGTCCAAATGGTGGTTCTTCCTTATTTCTTATTCATTTGAAGGATATGGGTGCCACTGGCTGGACCAGCAATTATTGTTCATCCCTAATTGCCCAGATGACAGTTACAATTCAACCACAAGTTGAATTGGTTTGATGAAAGAAATAGAGGGTGGTGGTGGAGGATTTGTTTTGGATTGGAGGCCTGTAACCAGCAATGTTCCGCAAGGGGGGTTCACTGTGTTTTGTCATTTATATCAATGATTTGGCTGAGAATATAGGAAGCATGGTTAATATGTTTATGGAAGACACCAAAATTGGTGGTATAGTGGACAGTGAAGGTGATTATCTCAGAGTGCATCGGGATCTTGATCAGCTGGGCCAATGAGCTGAGGACTGGTAGATAGAATTTAATTTACGTAAATGTGAGGAGTGACATTTTCGTAAGGCAAAGCAGGGCAGATCATTGAATGTTGGCCCTACACTCAATGGTAGGGTCTTGGGGTGTGTTGTCCAACAGAGATGACTAAGGATTCAGGTACACAGTTCCTTGAAAGTTGTGTCACAGGATGACACAGTGGTGAAGGCGGCTTGCCTTCATTGGTCAGTGAATTGACTACAGGAGTGGGGACACCATGTTACAGCTGTACAGAACCATAGTGAGGTCAACACTGTGTATTGTTCTGGTTGCCCTCCTAGAGGAAGATTACTATTAAATTGGAAAGGGCGCTGAAAAGATTTACAAGGATGCTACTGGAACTGGAGGGTTTGAGTTATAAGAGAGGTTGGACAGGCTGGGACCTTTTTCCTCTGGTACATAGGAGGCTGAGGGGTGATCTTATAGAGGTTAAATAAAATCATGAGAGGCATTGATAAGGTGAATAGCAAAGGCCTGTTCTCTAGGGTAGGGGAGTACAAAATTAAACAGCATAATTTTAAGGTGAGATGGAAAAGATTTAAAAGGGACCTGAAAGGGGGAACATTTTGACACGTTCATATGTGAAATGAACTGCCTGTGGAAGTGGTAGATGCAAGTCCAGTTACAACATTTAAAAGATATTTGAACAGGTACACGAATAGGAAAGATTTAGAGGGATATGGGCCAAATGGCAGCAGATGGGTCTAGTTTAGTTTGGGAAACTTGGTCAGCGTGGATGAATTGGACTGAAGGCTCTATTTCCGTGCTGTATGACTCTATGAGGCTATTGATCCATGAGTGGAATCACAGATTGTCACAATTCGAACAGGGCTATTGTTAACCACTATGTAATAAGCAGCTAGAGGTAGTTTGACTATTCCAGGGTCAGTAAGGCTGACCGTAACATTGACAGTATTTCTCCAACAATAAGCAATCTCCCATTATTTCCATCCAAAGTTACGTATTTCTTTGGAGAACAATAAATCTCTGTCTTAAGACAGGCAAACAATTCACTCATCACATTACAAAATCAATCCAACAGATTGTCATTCAGATTTTAATTATTACATTCAAATTTGGGCATTTAGCTTTCACTTGAGTATTTAGCATCAAATGTCAACACCAGAAAATCAGCAATATCTCAATGAATCACTGTAGAAATTCAGCATATTTACCAAGAATTAGATTTTTAAGCTCTATATGCATCCACTTACAAATTGAAAAGATGAATATAGTTGGTTGCATACAATATTCACAGCAAAGTAACACAATGTCTCTCAGACCATGGGGATTTGTTTTTTATATATTTGCATTCATGAAGACAGATACTGAAAAGACGATACCATACTTTCCATTATCAGCTTGTAGCTTTATTACAGACATAGATGATCTTATAAATTTACCTCTGAAGCATAGGAGTCACTTTCCTCATGGGTGTAGATGTTATAATCCTTAGCCGTATAATCCTTGGCATTTTCTCCGTACTCCTTGGTATCAGAATTGGCTACACAGATCTCCGGGGTATGGCTAACATCTTGCTGCCAGTCCACTTGATCCCTAAAGTCAGGCTGCTGCATGCATGGGCAAGTTAATGAAAACAAAACAAAGGATAGGGAAGGAACAAAGAAACAAAAACTGGGTATAGTAAACATTGAAAAAACTACAAGACAAAGAAAAGTATGAAAAGGAAAAACATCTTTATTACAGTGGCATAAGAGAGTGTTGTAAACAAAATTAAAAAGACAATGAGTAGAATTATGGGCTGATTTGTTTGAAAAAAAGAGAAAAGAGAAGAAAGGAGAGAGTGTGCAAACACCAGTTACGGTGCACATGCAGTGAATGATGTGGGGGTTAAACCAACAACATGCAGGCAACAGAGCTCAGATTCAACCAAGGGTGTGCATGCACTTCTTGGAAACACTCTCTGAAGCAATATAAAGTTGTGAACCCAAACTGACTAAGCTACAAAAGCATCTGCCCATTTAGCCAAAAAGCCAACATCCAATGCACACTACTTCAGGTTCACCATCTCACGACTTAACCAACAAATATCCCAATGGAAACGCTTCATTTGTTCACAATGAAGCATCATTGTAGTATACTGAAACCTTGGTAAGATGCACTTTACTCAAATGTTTTGTGCTGAACAACTGAACTATCCAAACATTTGAATTTAGCAAAATAAATAACGGTGCAGCATGCCAATGCTGAAAGAGGCTAGTTAAAGTAAGCAACTTTGAAATTGTCTACTTGGAATTCAAAGTTGCTATTAAAAATATCTGCTTAATTGCTATTCAAATGAATAAAATCTAAATGATACAGAGAACTACAGTGATTAAAATAGCTATGCCCTCAGCTCCTTAGCCTCACGGTTTTGTTTTGGAATCTAATGTATGATCACAAAGTGAATGAAGGAGAAATACATTGATGCATTGTGGTAGTTTGTGCCCAAGGCCCATACTTCAGTTTCCATGGTTACACTGATTTCTTTATTGAATCAAAAATGCTGCTTAAAACAATCTTTATCTCTATCCATTTTATGCTATTCACTTGAATCTATTGACTTATTCGTGTGGTAGTTAAGTTCACTCTCAACTACTTTTCCTAAATGGCTATTACTCTTGTGTGGTCTCTGCAGACATTTAATTAGGTTATTTTGAAGATGACAGTGACAAAAGCCCAGTCTGATTTTATCTTCACCCCAAAAATGGATTTTTAGCATGGGTTGCTGTGATCAAGAGCATGAACCACAGGTAATTTTTTCCAATCCTTAACCAATCACAGTGCCTCATCCCAGTGTTAGCTAAATGCAACCAATTTGTACAGATCAGGATTGAAATTTGGGAGCTGCATTTTTGTGGAGTAGGGTCGTTAGAAGCTGTGGCTGAAACGCAGAACACATTCCCTGCTAAAACCATTTTTAGCTGCTAAGTAAAGAGGACAGGAGCCTGATTTATATTTTCCTTGCGTAGAATTCTGTCAAATTACATTTTAAATTTAGGGACCTTAATTTAGAGTTAGAGGTTGGTACCTGACCAGGTTGCGAGGCTGGATAAGGTCACCTCTTGGAAATATCCCTTACATCGGGCAGCTAATTAGAAGAAAAGAACAGACTGCAAGGCCCACTTGGTGAAGAGTGTGCAATAAAGGAAGCAAGTTGCAAGGATTAAAAAAAAGGTGCAGCAGCTATCTGCACGTGGGTGACAGGAAGGCAACATGCAGCCAGAGCCAGGAACTAGCAGAGCCACCATAAGAGGGCAGCTTGAATGAGGAAGAAGGGATACTATAAATATACAATCACTGAAGAGGTTATCTTGGCCTAAATGAGAGGTGCTGCAGGAAAAAGCCTTGAATGTCAAGAAAGAATGGTTAATCAACTGTGCCACTGGAGGAATATTTCAGATCACAGTCAACTGATGCCGTTTTCCTGCTTGGTTGTCCTCAGATGTACCATGTTTCTCAACCTCCAGCTGGCTGACTCCCTTCAAGTATCTCTGCAACATCTCTCAATTGACGATGCCCCACTGCATTACCAGTCACCAACATATTCTTTAGTTATGCAAACTCCTTCTAAACTCACGCTAGCAGAGTTTCTCCTCTGTCTGGGACAGAAGTCATTCCCTCAGCATTGCAGCTCTTCCTTCGAAACCTACAACGGTCCTGTTTGCACAAGTAAGATGCCATCTCTCCCACACCTTCTGGAGTTGTCCTCCCCCGCACAACAAAGCTGAAAGCATGTCAATGTGCAAGGTGCCTCACTTTGTTCAGTGCAACATAACGATGTGTGTTGACATGCAGAACCCTGGTCATCTGATTATACAGAGACTGACTTTGCTTGGGTGTTGATCATTAGCAAAGGTGGCAGTGAACGTGTTGGGTGGCCTGGCTGTGTGGTCATGCAGGGCGTGCTCCAATTGCAGGTGCCTCTGTGACACTGTAGTCCGTGTGACACAGTTTGTCACAATGATGAGGATAATCGATTTGATTGACTGTATGCTAATAGACCGTGAGCAAAATGAAGGGAAGTCGCTCTGAATGCAGCATCTAAAAATGATCGCCTGACCATTACAATAGTCTCAGTTAATGCAGAACGTTGGAACCGGAAATTGTGTGGTCCTTTATTAGAATAGGTGCAGAGACAACATTAAACTCTTTTCTATTGAAATTAATGATCGGCTATCCAATGGCCGATTATATATTACAACATTATATATTATGTTTTATATATATAACATTATATATTAATGATCTGGATGAAGGGACTGAGGGCATTCTAGCGAGGTTTGCCGATAATACGAAGTTAGGTGGACAGGCAGGCAGTACTGAGGAAGTGGGGAGGCTGCAGAAGGATCTAGACAGTTTGGGAGAGTGGTCCAGGAAACGGCTGATGGAAGTCAATGTGAGCAAATGCGAGGTCTTGCACTTTGGAAAAAAGAATAAAAGCATAGACTACTTTCTAAACGGTGAGAAAATTCGTAAAGCCAAAGTACAAAGGGATCTGGGAGTGCTAGTCGAGGGTTCTCTAAAGGTAAACATGCAGGTTGAGTCCGTGATTAAGAAAGCGAATGCAATGTTGTCATTTATCTCAAGAGGGTTGGAATATAAAAGCACCGTTGTGCTACTGAGACTTTATAAAGCTCTGGTTAGGCCTCATTTGGAGTACTGTGTCCAGTTTTGGTCCCCACACCTCAGGAAGGACATACTGGCACTGGAACGAGTCCAGCAGAGATTCACACGGATGATCTCTGGAATGGTTGGTCTAACATATGAGGAACGGCTGAGGATCCTGGGATTGTATTCATTGGAGTTTAGAAGATTAAGGGGAGACTTAATAGAAACTTACAAGGTAATACATGGCTTGGAAAGGGTGGACACTAGGAAATTGTTTCCGTTAGGCGAGGAGACTAGGACCCGTGGACACAGCCTTAGAAATAGAGGGGGTCAATTCAGAACAGAAATGCGGAGACATTTCTTCAGCCAGAGGGGAGTGGTGGGCCTGTGGAATTCATTGCCGCAAAGTGCAGTGGAGGACGGGACGCTAAATGTCTTCAAGACAGAGACTGATAGATTCTTGATGTCACAAAGAATTAAGGGCTATGGGGAGAATGCTGGTAAGTGGAGTTGAAATGCCCATCAGCCATGATTGAATGGCGGAGTAGACTCGATGGGCCAAATGGCCTTACTTCCACTCCTATGTCTTATGGCCTTATGGCCAACACTACAAAGGTCCATTACACTGGATCTGAGACATGAACGGTCACCCCTCTCCTTCTGGGATTGGTGACTGACTGGAAAATTGCCCAACTCAAGCTACCTGTCTTGGTTGCGAAACCTTGAGGTTTCTCACATCTGTCCCATTCAGAGTGAAGCTGCTGAGGTACAGGAGATCCACTATGTCTTCAAGGGGTAAGTTTGGCCAAAATAAATGCACATATTGATGCAGAAGTAATGTTTTGCTCTGATACAAATTCCATTTTAAAATGTCATGGATTTTAGAAAGATTTACCAAATAATATGCAACTTTAAACAAAAGTCTCTGATTGACTAATGTCTCTGGTGGCAACAGTAGATTTTAATTCAAGCTGGACAGTTTTTTAAAATATCATGGCTTACATATGGTGGGGGGGTGGTTGGAGGGAGAGAGGAGGGAAAGTGAGGGAGGGAGAAGGGTGAGGGAGGGAAGGAAGGAAGGGTTGAAGGATTGGGAAGGGTGGGATGAGTAGGAGGGAGTGAGGGGGGCAGAGAGAAAGAGAGAGAGAGAGAGATAGAGAGAGAGAGGTACACACAGAGACTGATAGACATAGAGACAGAAAAGGAGGTAGGGTGCGGGTGTAGAGAAGCTGACAATACTGAATACTCTGCTTTCTTCATAGCGATGGGCACTTTGTCTTCCATGGTCTTCAGCAGGAGGGGGAAGGGTCAGCTGCTACTATGGTACAGATGCACTCAATTTGGATTCATGCAATTGGCAAGTGCTGTTATAATTCTGTCTGGCCTGCTGAGTATTTCCAGCATTTTCTATTTACATTAATCATTCAATGGCTAGTTTCTTGTTATTGTTATTGAGAAATTACCCATAATGCCAAAGCAGGCTCCAAGCATGTGCAGATTATGATATGACTTGGCCAGACTGGGAATGAAGAGGTGGGGCAATGAGAAGGGTAAGGGGGAGGCTGGGACTGACAAAACGGAGCGTTCCTTCCCTGGCACCATCTGCAGTAGAGCTTTCCTCGGGTCTTGCCCAGCAAGGATTTTATCCTGGAGCTGGCAGGCTGTGTTGAAATGATCCTGTTTGCATTGTTTTTATGATCAAGCCTATTTTTTACTTGAAGGATATTGTACTTTTCTTTGTTTTCTTGTTTTCACATCTGCTATAGACTAATGACACTCAAACAGTTGAGTGTCATCTTTTGTTATGACTTCGCCCTACAGTGAGGTTTGTGGGCAGCACCATCTTTGTTCATGGCAGCTGCTGTTCTATGTTTCTGCATGCATATGGTAGCATGTAAACACAGCCTTGTGGAAAGAATGTCTGGGCACTCACTCAAACCGCTCAATATATTGCAAGAATTAAGTTTCTTGAATGATTAAATAACACTCGGCTGAGTTTCACAGGTCTGTAATACATTCCAGAGAATGCCAAATATCGATATGAGTAGGCAATGATGAAATTGGAGGGAAGGAATCTCAGCTGTTTAGTTATACAGTCAGACAGCATGGAAACAGACCCTTTGGTCCAACCAGTCCATGCCTATATGTTCCCAAACTAACCTAGTCCCACTTGCCTACATTTGACTACACAACAGTCCATCTTCCGTAGTTACACCGGCACCACTCTCCACCTCTTCCTCCGCTACATTGATGACTGCATTGGCGCCACCTCTGCTCCCGCGAGGAGGTTGAGCAATTCATCAACTTCACCAACACATTTCACCCTGACCTTAAATTTACCTGGACCATCTCTGACACCTCCCTCCACTTCCTGGACCTCTCCATCTCCATTAATGACGACCAACTTGACACTGACATTTTTTACAAACCCACTGACTCCCACAGCTACCTGGATTACACCTCTTCCCACCCTACCTCCTGCAAAAATGCCATCCCGTATTCCCAATTCCTCTGCTCCCAGGAGGACCAGTTCCACCACAGAACATAGCAGATGGCCTCCTTTTTTAGAGACTGCAATTTCCCTTCCCACGTGGTTAAAGATGCCCTCCAATGCATCTCGTCCACATCCCACACCTCTGCCCTCAGACCCCACCCCTCCAAACGTAACAAGGACAGAACCGCCCTGGTGCTTACCTTCCACCCTACCAACCTTCACACATACCAAATCATCAGACAACATTTCCGCCAACTCCAAATGGACCCCACCACCAGGGATATATTTCCTGCCCCCCCCCCCCCCTTTCCGCCTTCCACAAATACGATTCCCTCCATGACTACCTGGTCAGGTCCACAACCCCCAACAACCCACCCTCCCGTCCTGGTACCTTCCCCTGCCACCACAGGAATTGCAAATCCTGTGCCCCCACCTCCTCCCTCACCTCCATCCAAGGGCCTAAAGGAACCTTCCACCTCCATCAAAATTTCACCTGCACATCCACCAACATCATTTATTGCATCCGTTGCTCCCGATGCAGTCTCCTCTACATTGGGGAGACTGGACGCCTCCTAGCAGAGTGCTTTAGGGAACATCTCTGGGACACCCAAAACCAATCAACCACACCCCCCTGTGGCCCAACATTTCAATTCCCCCTGCCACTCAGCCGAGGACATGGAGGTCCTGGGCCTCCTTCACTGCTGCTCCCTTGCCACCTGATGCCTGGAGGAAGAACGCCTCATCTTCCGCCTCGGAACATTTCAACCCCAAGGCATTAATGTGGACTTCACCAGTTTCCTCATTTCCCCTTCCCCCATCTCATCCCAGCTCCAAACTTCCAGCTCAGCACTGTCCCCATGACTTGTCCTACCTGCCAATCTTCCTTTCCACCTATCACTCCACCCTCCTCTCTGACCTATCACCTTCATCCCCACCCCCATTCACCTATTGTACTCTATGCTACTTTCTCCACACCCCCACCCTCCTCTCATTTATCTCTCCACCCAGCAGGCGCTCGGCCTATATTCCTGATGAAGGGCTTTTCCCCAAAACGTCGATTTTCCTGCTCCTCAGATGCTCCCTGAACTGCTGTGCTTTTCCAGCACTACTCTAGTCTAGAATCCAATTTAATAAAACCCTTCCTATAACAGGACAACCAGAACTGCACACATTACTCCAGAAGAGGCCTCACCAACATCCTATACAATCTCAATATAATGCCCCAACTCCCATATCCAAGGATCTGAGCAATGAAGACAAACATAATAATTGTCTTCTTAACCACTCAGTCGACCAATGATGCAAATTTCAAAGAATTATGTACCTGAGCCCCAAGGTCACTCTATTCAACAACACTAAAAGTCCTGTTCTAGTTTGTTTTACCAAAATGCAATGCCTCGCATTTATGTAAATTAAACTCCATCTACTACTTCTCAGCCCATTGACCCAACTGATCAAGACCCCTTTGTAATCTTAGATAACCTTCTTCACTGTCACTATACCACCAGTTTTGATTTCATCTGCACACTTGCTAATCTTGCCTCCCACATTTTCATTCAAATCATTTCTATAAATGACAAACAAACCCAGTACTGATCCCTATGGACTTCAACGTTAGTGGAATCATACTCATATGCTACCTCGGATTTCCTTGTCTGTCTTACCAAGCAGCAGTGAAATTGTGTTCTTGAAATAATTTTTAAAACTCTTTGTGGGGAATTGGTTGGTTTGTTAGAGAGATGGTTAAGGTATGGTACTGAATGACCTTGTGCAGCTTTAATTCCCTAACCAGCTGGAGATTTCATGGACCTGCCTCTCATTTTGTCCAAACTCACTGTTGCGTGGTACGTTTCAATTTGTTTTTCACCAATTGTCTCTTGCTCTGTCTCTATAGAAACGGATGTCTATGGTCCTTTTCAACCCATGGCTAATTACCATTTTTAAAACACACAATATATGCAGCTACTGCTTATTGTTTGATATTGGGCCCTTTAGTCAAATAAAAATTGAGAACTACTGTTTCACATTGCAATGGTGATAAATGCTAACATTTTAAAAATATCTCATTGGATTTAAAGCATTCTGCATGCCCTTAGCTTGTGGAAGGCACTATATAAATGTTTTTTCCTCCTTTCATTCAATTTTGATGGAGAACATTTTAAATTGTTGCCTAGTCCATAACTGCCCTCGTTGGTCAATAGTAAATGTAGATGGTGCTCTGGATAAACCCATTCCATTAAGCTGGCCAGAGTCGACGAGTCAGAGCAAGGGGTCGAAATTAGTTTACCCAGATCCTCTTTTTCAGTTATAGGTCATTAATACGCTTTTTGCTGGGCGAAGCCTGATAATTCTCATTCTAGCCTAATTATAGTGGATAAATGAAAAAATGCAATTTATTTGCACAATGTGTATCTCTGGTTTTCTGGAAAATACATTGTAATATTCTAATGTGACCTTTCTGAGCTTATAAAGATAAGTGCTGATTGGAATTCAAATCCTAATCCCGTATCAAGTATTATGTAATGGTCGGAGTTCCAACTCCTTATTTTCAGGTTGATAGGGGTCCTTGGGGATACAATTTAAGAGCATACAAACTTAAACACAGGATACGTTAAGAATGCAATATATGTGATGTACCTTAAGGAATTCAGACTCTGATACATTGAAACAGGTGATCACTTTGCAAGCCTGTAGCCCTGTTACAGCGCATTTCCTGGTGGGAGTGCATATCAAGAATTTGAGTACAGAGGATGACACACCCAAATTCCAAATCTGCACTCCCTGTTGTGTGGCGCTCTGCAGCATGAGCACAAACCTGTAAATGATTCTAAGCTGATTCTAATTGAAGAAACGTATAGTGAACTTTATAGCAAAAGGCTTCAGAGCACTAAAATTAATCCATTTGATTTCAAGCTAGTGATAACTCGAATAAGTGACAATCCAAATATTTCCAATCCTTTAAATAATTTGCTTTAATTAAGAATAATTATGGACCTCATTATATTACCAACTACAATTATTTATCTGTCCAAACTTCAACAACAATTGGCTTTATTGAGATAGAGGACCAAAATAAGCACAATGGCTTAATTTTTCCATTCATTCATACACATGCATCATTTTCTTGTACCATGCACACTTCATTGGTACAAAGCTCCATGCTGATTTAAGGTGTTGGTTGCATGCAATGAGTTGTTAGCTCTTCTGTTGTTAATGCTAGAGAAACTTAATTGAGGGTTCACTTTAGAAAACTTTTAATACTATTGTTATTTCAACTGTGTAGCATGACAAACCAGGAAGTTATCACGGGAACAAGAAGGAAGGGTGCAAGGAGAAAGATTCTCTTACCTTTAAATCTGCTGTGAAGTCTTTTCCAACAGAATCCATGGGCAAGTCCTGAGACATTGTTGTCATTGTGGATAGAAAGCTTGCTGACTCTGTTAGATGGGGTAAAGGGGACAAACTTCTGCTTTCTTCTCTGATAGTTTCGCCCAGACAATCAATTTTCTCAGTAACTGATGCCAACTCAGTCTTTAAGCCAAGTAGCCTTGAATTAATGCTGCTCATTAGTTTAGGATCATTGGCATTAGCAGCTTCATCATTACTTTCACTGAAGGATTGATTTGGCAAATCAATAGTTGAACAAAGCTTGACACCAGAATTTAAGCCACTTGTGTCTGAAATTAAGAGATCAATGACTTCGCGAACAAGTTCAGCTTGATCTTTAATGCTAAACAGAATCTCTAGGTCTTTCCTTCCAAAGAATTTTGCAGAAACATCATCATGATCAGCAATTCTGCTGCTTCCACTACCAGAGGTTCTCTCTTGAGTTTCCCTTGAATCATTTTCTCCTCCAACTGGTACTTCTCTCCTTGACTGGGGTGAAGACATCCCTGCAGAGTCACTAATGTCAGCATCAAGCTCTCGGGAACATTTTTGGCAGTGGTAGGATGCCAAGTCATAACGCTGAAGGTTTGAAACGAGCACACGATTCTCATATTCCAGCTTCTTGACTTTCCCATTGAGGTCATTGATTTGGAGTCTTGCTGTCATTAGCTCTTCTTGGGAAGGTTCGGTCAACGAGGGACAACTATCTGACCATGACGACTCCTGATTGGACTCAGATTTATATCTATTCAGTTCATTCATGAGGTGCTTATTTTGGTCCTCCATCTCAATTAAGGATCGCCTCAGAAGCTCTGCCTCCTCTTCCACAAACTGAAGGTGACGCCTGAGCTCCCCAACATTCTCCCCAAACTCACCGTAGCTTGTGCTGGTAATTCCCAGTCTGATATCCTGGTTTGAGGAGTCTTTCTCACCGTGACCCTTTAGATCATCCATTTCGGCTTTCAGTCCACGGTTTTCGACCTCCAGCTCAACTGTTCTTCTGCTCAAAATGTTGGCTTCTTCTTCGACCAGCTTTAGATGCAATTTTAGCTCAGCTTCTCTGACATGAGGAGATTCTCCAATGTCTCCAATAGACACCGCATTGTCCAAATCACCGTAGAGAGAGCTGTACTTCACCAGCTCCTCTCGCATGTTTTCATTCTCTTTTACTAACTTGGTCAGCTTTTTGCACATCACAGCAGCTTCTTCTTTGGCAAAATGGAGCTGACATTTCAGATCAGCACTATCCTCCTATATTTAATCAAGAAAAATTATCAACACGGCACATATTTGTAAGACAAATCATTCAGATTATCTTGACTCACGACTATTTAAATTGCAAGTCAAGCTTAAGGGCAAATGAAAGTAGGATCATGCTATGTTGAGCAATGTTACAACATGAAAGGTACGATGGCCACCTTGGTTTTGTAATTTCCTGCTGTTGACATTAGATGCAAGCAAGTACTTTCTAGTCAATTGTCATGGAGGAGGGTATGAATTAGAGGGCAAGATATTCCCTTGATACTACAAACACTTGGCTTGGAAGATTTTGAACAAGTACTGGTTGATTTCTAGGATGAACAGATTTGGGGAAAGAAAGAACATAGCAAGGAGAATGTTACCCTCGTGAATGAAACCCAAAAGAGCGTTACGCAAAATCTGAGCTGCAGTATTCTTAAAAAGATATTTAAAAATTGTGTCATCATGTTTGCAAGGAACACTAAGCTATAATCCAAGGATCATGGACTTGTTTTAACCTGCTGAATCTATCAGGGAAGGCTGCAAACTTTGCCAGGGAGTTCCCAATTGCCTAATATCTCAAATAATGCCTGTAATTCTAAAGCGAAAAACGATATCTCTTAAATTTAGCAGTAAAATTCTTTTACAACAGAACTCTGGCATTCTTCTGTACCTTCCTACACTAACCATTATCTTGTTACAGGATGGACCAATGAATCATATCGCTGTCAATGTTGCCATTGCAGGAGATGATTGTGGTGTAGACTGTTGTCAAAGGGCTGCAATTGCAATTTTAAGAAATCTTGCCCAAGGAGGGCCCATTTGAAACAGCCTAACTGATTGTCAACATGTTTTGAACTGTAGCAACAGTTGTGAAACTACCAAAGACCTTTAATGTGGTATTCTTAAGAACATTGCCAAATATGAACACAAATGACACATCAAATCAAGTCTGCACATTTTAGCTTAAAACTCGTTTTAAGAAGAGTTTAAAGTTCATGATAAATCAACATGATACAGAATAAAATGTCTCAGGTTGCCTTTCTAATTACACTCCTATTACAATGTGTTTGCTTGAGCAGTTTTCTCTGCTGTTTTACTCCCATCTTAATTTAAAACAGATAAACTTACTACCTCCTTTAATGCACTTGTACACGTCCAAAAACAAAACCAAGGAAACTTAAACCACATCCGATCAGTTGGGCAGTTAAACATGTTCACATTTATACAGCTGCAAGCCTTATATTTAAAATAATTTATAACGAATCATTGATATTGCCACCACTGAAAGAAAATTGTTTTGGTACCTGCAGCATGGGTTTCTTTTCTGGTTTTGTAGCAACGCGGCTACCTCGTTTTTTCAGGGAGCTCTGAAAGAAAAAGGGGGAGGAGGTGTTATTTTTATTAGAATTCTAACCATTGCATAGGGTGCACTTCATGATACATAAACTATTTTAAAAACACAGAACCAGTGGCCCATACTAGCTATTCAGAACACATTCTGGAAAATAGCTGGCAACCACATGCTGAGTAGTTAATTGAGTCACGCATCCTATTCCCTTCTTTCATTAAATCCCAACTTTTTAATATGTTGTGCACGCAATTATCTCTAATAAACAAAGCTGCTTAGTTAGAGAAGTGCAGTCAGTTGTAAACTGGTACTGCTATTGAATGTAGAGAAGATGAAAAGGGTCATGGGTCAAGAACTTGGTTTTTAATGCACTCATTCCCGAAAGACGAAAAAAATCTTAGGTTTAAGATGCTGTAATTTATTTGATTCTCTCAATTACTCACAGTGCAAGGACCCCAGGCAAATAAGCATGGGACTCCACAGTTTGGATTAACGCTGGGTCAATTCCTCCCCACCTAACTCTGGGCAAACTACAATTGTCCACCTGCATCCCCAAACTGACCTGAATTTCCAGCTTCCGGTATAATCCATACAAGAAAATGTTAAGCTCCTTCTTGAACACAGAACTTCAGAAAGTAATTATTAACAATAATGTGAGTCTACTTGAACCTAAAGCATGTGTTGTACCCAAAAGACAGTGTAGCTATTACAAAAAATATGAAATAGTATTTCATACTAATAGTATGCTCCAGCCTACATTTTTCAGTACGTGGATTATCATTTCACCTACTGTGGATTTTACTGACTTGAAATACAAGGAATGCTTCCAACAAGCAAATCTTTTCTTTAATCCATTTTAAATACATTGCAGTTTAAAATAAAGTGTTTGATTAGTTGAACAGTACTGTATCAAATAGCTTTCGGTCCAGTACTAGACCATAACCATCAATCCTACCTTTCTGATTAATAAATCAAAGTACTGAGAAGAATGATCTTATCAGATGTCAGAGGCAAATCACTTTCATTGTTGCTCGAAAAAGTTCCATATTTGGGGGAGTATATATTACTATAATCTGGTTCAATACTACAAATGTACTTATAGCACAGAATCTAATGGTTCCCAAGAGATAAAACTTCATTTGGCTTGACTGTTAATCCAGAGACCCAGGTAATGTTCTGGGGTCCTGAGTTCAAATCCTGCCATGTCACATGGTGGAATGTGAATTCAACAAAAAAAAAATCTGGAATTAAAGAGGTCTAATGATGACCATGAGACCGTTACAAATGGTTGGAAAAACCTATGTGGTTCATGAACGTCCTTTAAGTAAGGAAACTGGACTATGTGACTCGAGACCTTCTGAGCAATTTGGGATGGGAAATAAATGCTGGTTGAGCCAGCGATACCCTCATCCTGTGAACAAATAAAATAAAAGTGAATGCCTTTCTCACCATGATGGGACCAGCTGCTTTTGAAACGATGGCTCACCAAGGTTGCCAAAAGAACCCTAGTACTAAGACAGTGTATTCTGGTATCACTAAGAACGAGTTTGCAATGAAAGAAAGCAGCTGCTCAGTGAAACTGTAGTAGATTGTTGTTCAAATTAAAGAAACTCTCTTGTCACTGTGTGTATGGCAAGAGCTTCAAAATCAGAGTTTGAAAGAGGAACAATAAAAGAAACAATAAAATGCATGTGACATTTTTGCACAAAGACCATAAGCTGCCATGGAAACAGACCTGCTTTAAGGCCATTGGCACGGAAATGGAAGCAAGAGATATTTGCAAAGGAGTCATTTTCCAAAGCCAGCAGAGGAGGTCCACTGGATTTTAGCAAGGTCCAGGCTACAGCAGCCAGGTTCATGGTCTCTCAGTCAGAAACTTAGATGTTACCACTGCTGTGGTCACCATGTAAATATTCCATTTCCAGGCAAAGTGAGAAGGCAGTCATATCTGGGCAGTAACCCTGCCCCCGATCACAGTCAGGTGCCAAAGCACAAAAGTGCATCAAATTGAGTTTATAATAGATCTAAAGCTAGTTCAGGAGCCTCCAACTCCTCACTATAATAGTTATGAAAACAGACTTTGATGCTATTGATTTGTGCTCAGTGTGCAAAAAGAAAACAACATATGGAAGACTAGAATAATAGGGCTAATGATAAAATTCCAGTGTCTACATTCAAAAAGATCCTCAGACTCATAACTTACTGACATTGTGATATCCCTCATTTATGTGTGCTTTCTCAGGTGATTACTAAGTCACATTTAGATATGCTTAACTGGAACACGATTGACTAGTCATTCCAATAACTGTATTCTTGTGTTCGGAGAAGTTACTGTCAGGTCAGAATATGTTTGATTCTATTATTTGCCATCAGTAATACTGCAAGAGGTTAAAATATCCCAATTGGCAAGGAAATTAGCAAGGAAATTAACGATGTCGTTAAACTGGACTGAGTCATTGACAGTTATGATGAGTAAGAATGTATCTGAAATCATCAAAACACGAAAAGAGAACAAAGTGATCTTTGAGCAAGAAGAACAAATTGATAAAATTAGCCATCAATATGAAGTTAAATATTATAATGTCAGCAGATCATGCAAATGTGGACATTCATTTAAGATTCTGGATATAGACAGATTTGTTTCTACCATTTGAGCCGCTTGTGAATTACTTTACATACAAAAACAATATGCCATAAAATTTGCGAAGAAACTTGGAACCATGTAGGCTTGCTACAGAGCTCAATGATGACATAAAACAATGGTTTAAAGAGTATGATGAAAAATTGCAAGAGGATTTCACACATAGAAGTGAACTGAATATTGATTGAGGCTCTCTTGTGAGGTTTAGGGAGTGCCAAGCTTTAGAGAGCGCGAGAGCAAGTTCACTAAATGCACACAGGAGGATAGTCTGGTTGGAAGCAATAAGCAACTTTTGGTACCTAAAGTTAGAGATGTTGCAAAGTTGGTTTAAAGTTGTATGCCTTAGAATGTGAACTAATCCTTACGTGGTCAAACACAAGAAAACTGAGACAACGAGTACATATCAATTTCTTTAAAGTGGAAAGGAAAGTTTCAGTCAATACCGATAGTACATTGGTACATATTGGGACTATTTCCAGCTCTACAAGTGACAACATTTTTGAGGTTTTGAGAGATTAGTTTGTAACTTAATGGGTTGCCAAAGGTGTTATCTGTCAGATAGTGTTCCAGAGTTCATGTCAGTAGACTTTAAAATTCTTCAAAGAAAGAATGAATCAAATCAAACTCAATCTAATAACACTGTATCATCCAATATCAATTTTAAAAAAAATAAGAATCATAGAATCCATTTAGTGGAGAAGAAGGCCAATCAGCCCATCGAGTCAGCACTGACCCTCCAAAGAGCATCCCACTGAGAGCCGGCCCCCTACCATATCCTGAAACCCCACATTCACCACGGCTAATCCACTAGTCCAAACATCCCTTAATACTATGGACAATTTCAGTATGGCCAATCCACCTAACCTGCACATCTTTGGACTGTGGGAGGAACTCCAACCACCCAGAAGAAACCCACGCAGACATGGGGAAAATATGCAAACTCCACACAGGCAGTCACCATGGGTGGAATTGAATCCAGATCTCTGGTGCTGTGAGGCAGCAGTGCTAACCACTGAGCCACCTGGTTGCCCATTGCACAAAGTGTTTAGACTGTGAAGGGGTCTTTGCAGAATTACTTGCTAGGTGACAAGTTAGGCAGTAAATTCCATGTTTCTCCTTGACATAAGCTAAACACTTTTCTGTAGTCTCATAAAATAACACCAATATTACGACTAGTTGCTCACCTACAAATTAGTGCTCAAACATGCTCCTTGTCCAAGGTTTTGTTTGCTTAAACATGACATCAATAGCGAAGCAAGAGAAAAGCAGAAGTGAGGATGAGCTATGATACATGAGGCATCCATTCCTGGTCAGAAGGTCACAGTGAAAAAGCAGCAAAGACTGGAGATAGATTGTCAGTGTAATTTAGATCATTTGCCTGAAACAGCAAACCTGTCAAAGAGAAGGCTTGATAAACCTTCTCTAGTCCAAATTCTTCCTACAGTGAAAGTCCGGAGGTAACTGAAAGTCAAAAAAATGAAATATAAACAGAAATTGCTGGAAAAGCAGATCTGGCAGCATCTGTGAAGAGAAATCAGAGTTAATGCTTTGGGTCAGGTGACCCTTCCTCAGAGCAGGACCTGAAACGTTAACTCTGATTTCTCTTCACAGATGTTGCCAAACCTGCTGAGCTGTCCCAGCAACTTCTGATTTTGTTTCTGATTTACAGCATCCACAGTTCTTTCGGTTTTTAAAAATAAAATTAAAACTTGCTATTATTACAGATTCCACTAGTACAGCAAAGTGAATTAGGATTTTTGATTAAGACAAATGTTACAGCCTTAGTCATCAAGTGTAGCTGGTTGTGAAGGTTAAAGCTCGGGTTTGACACAGCCAGATGTTGAGAAAGCAGAATCAAGCAAATGGAACAGAGAGAAAATATAATCCAAAGGAGAAATTAACCAGATAGGTTCATTGAAAGTATGCTGGAACGATGAATAAGTACGTTTCTATTTTTCATTATCATTTTTCGAATAATATTTTTGCTAACAAATACCAGCAATAATGAAATATAATTTTAACAAGAAATTATTCTGGAAGTATGGTGTTGATTACAGTAATAACAAATACATACCTAACTTGTTAAAATTTTCAGGTTGTACGATATTGGCTCAGTCATACTGAATATTATGAAATTATACACATTAAAATGCAAATTGAAACATGTACAAATTATTGTAGGTACGGAGGAAATGCAGTGAATTGCTGTCTCTGGTGAGGATGGTGTAAATGCAGTTAATTTGATCATGACTGCATATAAAAAAATTTCAAGGAGCCTTACTCAATGCAAACACAACAAACTGCAAAAATAAATTATCAATATTTATCTGTTTTACTTTTACGTTTAACTGACAACTGAAAGTTTAAACTAGTTGGCATTACAAAAGCCAGTAAAATCTCCACCCAAAGAAAATCATCAGGAGAATCTGGAAGAATTCACAATAAGTACAATATAGATACATTTTGTCAAATCGCTCTTATCTCCCTGGTTACATGGCACCATTTTGAGATGTTAGCCTGGCTCAAGTCCCAGTACATTACACGGCTTTCCCCACACATTCTTATGTGATGAAGTTTAAAACAGTGCAGGCAATAATTTAAAATGTGACTCTGTGTGTTTGGTCTCTGTTTAATATTGAGATACAAACGTAAGAGCTCATCACACAGCAGCGAACAAACAAGTTGGATTAAGATGTCTAATTTAGCAAACAAAAAAAATATATCATACAATTTTACTATAAACTTCCAAAAATATTTTTTAAATGATTTACAGCCCAAAATTTTTAAATGATTTTTAAGCATGAATAACTTGAAAGAATAAAACACTTTGACTTAATTTGAAAATGTTACAGAAGTACCCTTACAATATTACATATCCTGAATGCTTGTGTCAAAATTCCAAATGAAAGATTTCCAATTTAATTAAAAAGTTGCAGGAATCCTACTGACCGCCATCCCCTAGGATTAGCATCAAATTACTTAGGGAGTCTCCTGTAAAGTGCATAGATATCCAAGGGGCTGTTGCAAGCAATTTGGGTGAACTGTGTGCATTAAGATGTCTCCATTCACTGTGACAGCACCTGCTGACACAACAAGAGAAGACTCCCACTACACCACAGAGTTGGGATCTGGATCGTAAGCCACGAAAAAGGTGAGATGAAGGGTAAAGAGAAAAATATGGGACGGGGGATTGTAAAAAAGAGAGAGAATGGGCATTGGGGAAGTGACAGGGGCTGAAAGACACAGTGAGAATGGGAATGGGAGCCTGGAAGGAAGGAAGGATAGTGACACTCGATTCCTGGCACAATCCAATTTTTGGACTGTACAAAGACAAGATCAGAAGTAGATGTTTGTTTCATGGAAGCTGGTGTGGGGACAGGAGGAGGCATGCGAAGTGACAGATAGACATATGCAGGACGGAATGGTATATTTGATTAGATTATTTACAGTGTGGAAACAGGCCCATCTGCCCAACTAGTCCACACCGACCCGCAACCCACCCATACCCATACATTTACACCTTACCTAACACTACGGGCAATTTAGCAGGGCAAATTCACCTGACCCGCACATCTTTGGACTGTGGGAGGAAACCGGAGCACCCGGAGGAAACCCACGCAGACACGGGGAGAACGTGCAAACTCCACACAGTCAGTTGCCTGAGTCGGGAATTGAACCCAGGTCCCTGGCGCTGTGAGGCAGCAGTGCTAACCACTGTGCCACCGTGCCGCCCTATTCTCAAAACATCACTGATATGGCATATAATACCAAATTAAACACGATTTGGAGATGCCGGTGTTGGACTGGGGTGTACAAAGTTAAAAATCACACAACACCAGGTTATAGTCCAACAGGTTTAATAGGAAACACTCTAGCTTTCAGAGTGACGCTCCTTCATCAGGTGATTGTGGAGGGCTCGATCGTAACACAGAATTTATAGCAAAAATTTGCAGTGTGATGTAACTAAAATTATACATTGAAAAATTGATATGACAAAAATGATGACATAGTGAATGAAATCAGTAATCTAGTTACAGATGTTTGCACCATGAATTGCTTAGCTGTAGTCTTCCCTGTATGTGTCACTGTCTGAAATTAACAATGTAACATACACCATCATTCCAAGTTTCATTTATTTCTGTGGTCTCCAGTGGAGGAGAATTTTATCGAGCCAATTAAGGGAGAGTACACTGATCCACAACAAACAATTAGATGTGTCACTTATGGATGGAAATTTAATATAAGGCAATACATGTGCTTTACATTAACCGTCTGTTTCTTACAGAAAGACAATCAGCTTTATTCTGAACACAATCAAATTTCAATCAATAAAATACCGCAAGTTACCAGACCCTAGAGAAACAGCTATGGAAGATCACTGCACAAATATCAGTACTGATGCAGAGATCAGCTATGTATCCTAATAAGGAGGATGCTAAGACTTTGCTGGAACAGATGCCCTATTAGTTTAACAACAATACCCAGAGCTAAATAAGAAAATGGCACAGTATCAGTTTTCAGCTGTAAGATGCAGTAAGCTTGTACAATATCTTTCGGTTAACAGCAGCAGTGAAAAACATTCTAGGCCAATTCAGATTATGGTGAGAAGAGGCCCAAGAAGGTAAAATTTTTTAAAAATTAAAAAAATAACTTCCCTTCAGGGCCTCAGGGGATCAGATCTGCTCCTATGTTCCCTCTGGTAAAGCATAGGTCTTCCTTGCTTCAATATCCCTATCTAGTGTGATTACCGTCGACACAACTTGCATGCCGGAGATGTTCCCTGCCTTTACCTAGTCTCAGAGGGTGTTCTCTGGGCAATGGAACTTTCCACCACTTTCTGATGCCTTCTTGCCTGGAATGTGCCAACACAATTTAAACCGAAGGGACAAAAACCTCAGGCCTCAGTTCAAGCGAATCAGGTGAGTGTCCAACTCATGTTGAGTTAGGTGAGGGATTCCTTTATCATATAGTTCTCAGTACCCAAAGTAAGCAGTAAACCTAAAGTTTTTCCATCTTTTTATTGCCAAAAAAAGGCTTGGGAACACTAAATAATTCTGCCTTAAAGCAGCATTTGCCTTCCACTTCACAGAAACAGCATTTATAATATAGAGAAATGAAAAGTCACACGTCTTAAAGATAGTAAATAAAAGTATTTTGTGTTGCTGCACATAATTTGCAGCGAATTCTTGGGTGGTGTGATAACATGACGTAGTGTTATGCTGCTATTAGTTACAGAATGCTACAGTTCATCAAATAGCCGTTTGGATCATCCTGTCTACACTGGATCTCTGATTGAATTGTACATTAAGTTTCATTAAGCCTATGGAGATCAAAGCTCTAGCTTTAATGCCTAACATTACCACGGACACTACAGATGGAGTTACTTGTTCTGTTGAGCAAATGTGCAAGCGAACATCAAACAGGACTGCATTCATATAAACACAATAGAAATTAGGTCAAATATAAAACAATTTCTAGATTGTTGTGTGCACAGGATAATGGTGTATCACTCAAAAAGAGCTGTCAAACCTGACATACGTGTCCTCTCAGTCTGAAGTTAGTACATACATCCCCTTTAAGGCAGGTGGATACTAGACCACCAGCAGGATATTTTGTGCTACAGCCTCGAGACACACAAGAAAATGTTTCATATCTCATGTATTGTTTCCGACAGTTTCCTTCTATAACTAACAATTTGATTGAAATGTCAACAGCTCAGCTGCTTTTAGCAATACCATATTGTTGAGAAAATTATCCTGTTTCACTGATACCTGGTAATGTTTCAGGAATGTAAGAGACAAGGCATGATGGGTCGGTTAGCTGGATGGTTGGTTTGCAGTGCAGAATGATGGCAATGCCGTGGGTTCAGTTCCTCCATGGCCTGAGGATACCATGAAGGATGCTCCTTCTCAATCCGTCCCCTGATCTGAGGCACGGTCCTTCAGGTTAAACCACCACCAATTATCTCTCTCTTAATCAGTGGGCAACTCTATGGTGTGCGGCAACTAGGAGAAGGTGAGGACTGCAGGTGCTGGAATGTCAGCGTCGAAAAGTGTGCTGGGAAAAGCACAGCAAGTCAGGCAGCACCCGAGGAGTAGAGTCGACATTTCTGGCATAAGGCCTCCATCAGGAATGTGGAGGCGGAGGGAGTGGATAGATGTAAAGGGGGTTGGGGGGAATGGCAATAGGTGGATGCAGGTGATTGTGATAAGTTAGTGGTGAGGGTGCCGCAGATAGGTGAGAAGGAAGATGGACAGGTAGGACAGTTCAAAGGGGGTGGTGCAGAGTTGGAGGGTTGGATCTGGGATGAGGTGGGAGGGTGTGGGGGGGGGGGGGAGATTTGAAAACTAGTGAAGTCAATGTTGATGCCATGTAGTTGAAGGATCCCAAAGCAGAAGATGAGGCATTCTTCTTTCAGTTGGAAGGTGGATTTGGTTTGGCATGGAGGATGTTCAAGATTTGCATGTCCTTGCGGAAGTGAGAGGAGGAGCTAAAGTAGTCGGCCACAGGGAGGTGGCATTGTTTGGTGCATGTTTCCCACACGTTTCCTGAAACACTCTGCAAGTTGGCACTCGGTCTCCCTGATGTAGAGGAGACCACATCGAGAACGATACATGCAGTGAATGAGGAGAGTGGATGCGCAGGAAAGTCTTAGCTGGATTTGAAATGATCCTCTGGGGCCATGGACAGAGGTGAGGGGGAGGTGTGGGCACAGGTTTTGCACCTTGTAAGATGGCAGGGGAAGGTGCCGGGTGTGGATGATGGGTTGATGGGGAATGTGGACCTAATGAGGGAGTTGCAGAGGGAATGGTCTCTGTAGAACACAGGTAGGGTTGGGGAGCGATATGTATGTTTGTTGATGGGGTCAGACTGTAGGTGGCAAAAATGGCGCAAGATAATACGCTGTATCTGGAGATTCGTGGGGTGGAATGAGGGGACCCGGGGGCTTCTATCCTTGTTGAGGTTGGGGGTGTGTGTGGAGTTTGAGGGTGGAGGTACAGCAAGTTGGAGAGATGCGATGTAGGGCATTGTTGATCACATGGGAGGGGAAATTGCAATCCTTGAAACGGGAGGACATCTGGGATGTCCTGGAGTGGAATTGCTCGTGCTGGGAGCAGATGTTACAGAGGCGGACGAATTGGGAGTAAGGGACAGCATTTTTACAGAAGGGTCAGTGGAAGGTAGTGTAATCAAGATAGCTGTGGGAGTCGATGGGTTTGAAATAGATATCCCTGTTCAGTCGGTAGCTGGATATGGAGATGGAGAGGTCCTATGGTCTGGCAAGACTATGGCAAGCACTGGGGAATATGAATTCAGATAACTCATAGCTGCATGCAATATATTCAGGGAAAGATTTGAACTTAGGCATAACAAAAGTATCAGTCAAGAACAAAATTTCTCTTTCCCAACTTACTTATTCTAGAGTTATAGAATCACGGAATTATACAGCATGGAAACAGCATACACCTTGCCAACAAGGTATCATTTATGAACCTAGAGCCATTTGTGAGCATTTGGCCCATATCTCTCTAAACCCTTCCTATTCATGTACCCATCTAGATGCTTTTTAAATGCTGTAATTGTACCAGCCTTCACCATTTCCTCTGGCAGCTCATTCCGTAGACACAACACTCTGTGAGAAAAAGTTACCCCTCAGGTTCCTTTTAAATTTTTCCCCTCACACCTTAAACCCATGCCCTCTAGTTTTGGAACTCACTACTCTGAGGAAAAGACCTTGGCTATTCACCCTCATGATTGTATAAACTTCTATCAGGTCACCTCAGCCTCCGATTCTCCTGGGAAAATAGCCCCAGCCTATTCAGCCTCTCCCTATAGCTGAAATCCTCTATAACTGGCAACATCCTTTAAATCTTTCTAATTCCTGTCAAGATTAACAAAATCCTTCCTTTAGCAGGAGGGCCAGAATTGAATTTGGTATTCCAAAAGTGGTCTAACCAATGTCCTGTAGAGCCGCAACATGACCTCCCAATTCCTATACTCAATGTACTGACCAATAAAGGCAAAGATACCAAACACCTTCTTCACTATCTTATCTACTTGTGATTCAAGGAGCTATGAACTTGCACTTCAAGGTCTCCTTGTTTAGCAACACTCCCCAGGACCTTACCATTGTGCCCTGCCCAGATCTGCTTTTCCAAAATGCAACACTCCACATTTATCTCAATTAAACTCCATCTGCCACTTATGGCCCATTGGTCCATCTTAGGGTCACAGAGATGTACAGCATGGAAACAGACCCTTTGGTTCATCTCATCCATGCTAACCAGATATCCCCATCTAATATTGGCCCATATCCCTCTAAACCTTTCCTATTCATATACCCATCCAGATGCCTTTTAAACGTTGCAATTGCACCAGCCTCCACCACTTCCACCACCACTACAGCTGATCTAGATTCCATTGTACTCTGAGGTAATCTTCTTGGCTGTCCACTATATCTCCAATTTTGGTGCCTCTGCAAACTTACCAACTATATATCTATGTTTACATTCAAATCATATATATAAATGACAAACAGCAATGGACCCAGCACAGATCCTTGTGGCACACCACTGGCCACAGACCTCCAGGCTGAAAAACAACCCTCCACCAGCACCCCCTGTCTCCTACCTTCGAGCCAGTTCTGTATCCAAACGGCTAGTTCTCCCTGTATTCCATGTCATCTAACCTCCTAACTGGTCTACCATGAGGAACCATGTTGAACGCCTTACTGAAGTCCATATAGAACATGTCCACCGCTCTGCCTTCATCAAGTGTCTTGGGATATTTGAGGAACTGGTTGAAATGGACTTAATCGTGTAAGATAGACAGATTACCATGTGCAGATTGTCACAAATTGTCACAGTTAGCTGATCTTATTATTTCCAGTAAGCTTGTCTGTCAAGTCCTGTTTCATCTCTGGAATCATACACTGCTCCAAGCTTAGTAAAACCACAATTTTGTTCCTCTCCCTGACTCGCTTCACTTCCTCCAAGTGAGTGAAAAAGTGAGCTTAAGACCTTTTATCAATGCTTCCTCATGACAACGTTTTTGTATTATTACTCCATGGATTTTGGGCATTTACTCCCATAGCCCCATGAAAGTAGTTAAGAATCAATCACATTCCTTTGGGTTTCAAGTCACATGTAAGCCAGCCTGGGTAAGGATACTGACTCCAAAGGGCACTAATGAACCAGATTGTTCTTTTGTTTTAAAACAACAATTAATAATGTTTACATGGTCACCATTAGGCTGTTTTTTTTAAATCCTGGAATTCTACTGAATTCAAATTTCACCACCTTCCATGTTTGAATTCAAACCCATTTCCAAATTACATTAGCTGAGTTTCTGAATTACTCATGACATTGCCACCACTATCCCTCTGCCTTCCCAACCAGCAGGAGGGAAACAATGGCCCAGTGAGGGTCCCTGGCTTCAGATGAATTGCTCATTTAGTCAACCAACACTGGGGTTGTTTCAAGGAGCACAGTCAGCTGTGCTTATATTAAAAAAACTGTTTAAAATGAGACTGTGCCAAGCCCCACTGTTATCATTGCAGCAGGAATAAAAATATGTCTGAAAAGAAAACGTCATTCAAAAAAGATGTAAGAAAGATAAAGTATGTGAAAGCAATCAGAGAACAACTCTGCACAGGATTAGTTAACATTATCCAAAATTGCTCCGAATTGAGCCAGGAAGTGGTGTTAATCAGGCATGTTTTGTTAAAATACTGAACTGAGCCAAAATGGGTGTTGGACTGGAAAGTTCAAGGAAGCTCCATTGATTTGCAACCTGTATATTAAACACAAACGATTTCCTTTAAACTGAACAGCCATTTCCTGTCAGAAAAACAATTTGGTGTTGCAAACAACTTCATGATTGTTGTTGAGGTGACAGTTTGTAAAATATTTGTTTAGAAAGTACAGAATGTTATAAAACATCCCTTTATTCTATTTTTCTTCTTTTCTGCTTCGATGACAACATTGTCTATTCCACAACTTTAAACCATGCTGAATGAAGAAAATAATTCCATGAGTAGATTGTGATAAGATCAAACTAGAATTTTTTCAAAATGCTAATTATACTGAGGAGGTACAAGTTAGTGATAATAGTTGACAATACCTCATGTGGTTGCCGGACAATTTTCCTTTCACTGCATTAAATGAGGACATCACCCCAAAGGTCTTCTGTCGCTGAACTGCTCAATTAAAATCTTGCATACATGAGGAACAAATGAATGAAAGGGTAAAAGTGTAGAGTCGAGAAAAAGTCATTTTAATCAGGGGAGTATAGCCAATGTTTATAAAGTCTGAATCTGTGCTGCCTGGCTATTAAATTCGAGTGGCAGATGCTATTGCCCAGGCAACAAACCCCAGCACAACCCGCTCACAGTGCTCATTAACTGCCCCCCTTTATCCAGTTTTGGTCATGGTATAATGTACTTCAGCCTTGATAAGGTGTCTGAATTTCTCTTTGCGATTCTTTTTTATTAAAGAAATGTGATTGACATTTTGACTCCATTATAAACAAGGTATTTTCTGTTGGCTGCGTAGGTTCTGTCTACATTTTTAAAAAATGCTTGACACTTTTTGTCAAAAATTTGCAGGAATAAATTTATAAATAAAGTTATACAATATATATGCCAAGAAAATAATTATAGTGTATGAGAAATAAATATACTTTAAAAATAATTGAATACATAGATTAATCCGGAAAAGCTTATGGTAATAGAGTACCACACAATGCTGCAGTACTAATGAAAGGTACCAGAGTGACAGGATACAGAGTTTTAATTTCTGCTAACCCTCCTCACAGCCTCTTGCTCTTTTATGTCATCTTCCTGGCTGCATTGCTAGAAGAATCCCCAACAGGCATCAAAACATTGCTGTCAAATGGAAAGGGTTGGGGAAGCAGGCAAGAGACTGTTTTCCTGGACTATACTCATGATTCTACTGACAGGTGGCCAAAAGCAACGCTGGTAATGGGTGGAGAGTTGGCTACCTGCCTTGCACACTTGGCCACAGGGATGTACATGGCTAAGGAACCAGCAAAAGGAAAAACATTTAAAGAGGCAGTGTGGGGGGGGGCAAAGAAGGGATAGTGCAGCTGTTCAAAGCTGAAAAACATCCAAGTTATGCAGTATACAAATTAGGCTTTATACAAAATTCAAGAATTTCAAGCGAAAGGAAGATCAAAAAAAATGTATGAGGCACATGCCATGTGAATCTCTCAAGGTTTTTTATGCTTCCATGGGCATCACTGACAAGGCTAACATTTGGAGCATATCTCCAACTGTTCTTGGCAAGGTGGGGTTAGGCACCTTCTTGAACCGCTGCAGTCCATATCGGTGGGTAATTCGCAGTGCATTTGTACTTCCAGGACATAGATCCAGTGACAGTGAAGGAATGGCTACACATTCAAGTCAGGATGGTATGTAGCTTGGAGGGGAACTTGTAGCTGGGATGTTCCAATGTATCTGCTGTCCTTCTACGTGGGAGATGTCGCGGATTTGGAAGGTACAGTTGAAAGAGGCTTGATGAGTTCCTGCAGTGCTGACACTGTGTATTGGTTGTGGAGGAAATGAATGTTCAAGTTAGTGAGTGGGGTGCCATGGAGTGAGATGGTTTGGTACTGGATGATGTCAAGTTTCATGATTGTTGGAGCTGCACCAATCCAGTCAGTGGAGTGGTTTCCATCATGCTCCTCATTTGTAACCTGCAGTAGGGGGCAGGCTTTGGGGAGCTTGGAAGCAAGCTAAGTCCCTCAGAATATGCAACTTCTGAAATGCTGTGTAGCTGTAGTCTTTATATATCAGATTCAATTCAATATCTGGCCAGTGGTAACTCCTAGGATACGGACAGTGATGACAATGCCACTCAATATCAAGGGGAAATGGCTAGTTTGGAGATGGTCATTGTGTGGCACTTCTAGGTATGAACATCACTTGACACCTATCAGGCGAGGCTGAATATTGTCCCAGGTCTTGCTGCATATGGACATCTTTAGTATCGGAGAAGATGCAAATTCTACTTAGCACTGCGCAATCAGCAGCAAATACCTCTGCTGACTGAGGGAAGGTCAGGGATGATGAAGCTGCAGCTTATTGGGGTTACCCTGAAGGATTCCTGCAGCAATTGACTCTATGACTCAATATCCTCAGGCTGAACAAGTTGGCTTCTAACAACCACAGTTATTACTTTTTGTGCTAGATATCACTCCAAACAGTGACAAGTTTTTCTTCAATTTTCAGAGGCAAATGTTGCCTTTATGTCAAAGGTAGTCAACTTCCATCACTCCAAGCTTAACTCGTGTCAAGGACAAAATTGATTCAATACAATAATAGTAATCTTGTAACATACAAACAATAAATCAGGAGGAATAGGCCATTTAGCCCCTTGAGCTTGCTCCTCCAATTCAATATGATCATGGCTAATCTAATTACATTCCCATCCATGCCGGATAATCTTTCTTGCTTATCAAGAATCTACCTACATCAGAAGTAAAATGTACAAGCACTCTGCTTCCATCATCTTGAGGAATTTACAACTCCCTGACAGAGAAATCTTTCAACTGTCTTAAATCTCCACCATCAACGCTCAGCAGTAGCAGCCAAAATCCAAAGATCTTTTGAAAATGCCATCCAAACTCATGACCACTTCCATCCAGAACGACAAGGGCAGTAGATACAGGAGAACGTTATTGAAATAACTCCAGAGAATATTCCATCACCAAGTGACCTTTTATTTACATATGGAGAATCCTCGATACTGATCCAGCTACCTCAGAGCCAGATCTCAGAATGAACAGGATGCCTGATGCCCCTGTTTGTTTCTGTCAGTCGGGGCTCCCAGATTGGACCAGATTAATAGCCCCTATCAGGAAAGTCATGTTTTATGAGATTCACTTGGCTAACCTCGTTACAATCACCTGCAAGCTCCACCCCGACATCTTAAGCTACTCAACATCCTGACTTGGAAATATATTGCCATTTCTTCAGTGAGTGGAGGTGCCGGTGCTGGACTGGGGTGGACAAAATCAGAAGTCTCACAACACCAGGTTATAATCCAACAGGTTCATTTGAAATCACAAACTTTCAAAATGCTCTCCTTTATCAGGTGCAGTCATGTCTTCAGTATTGCTGGACCAACATCCCAGAGTTCCCTCTTCCATGGCATTGTGGGTGTATTTACAGCACATGGACTGCAGCGGTTCAAGAAGACAGCTCACCATCACCTTCTCAAGGGCAATTAGGGACAAGCAATAAATGCTGGCCAGCCAGCGATGCCCACGTTCATGACTGAATCAAAAGTTGGTTGCCCCATCTGTTTAAACAGTAACCTACACCAAGTTTTTAATTCTCCCACAATAAGAAACAGTTTTCTCAGCTGCACTTGTCAAGAATCCTCTGGATTTTATACAGTAAAAATACAAGTCTTGTCCAACCTGCAACACAAGGGCTCCTCTATGTACAATGTGGTATCAAGTACACAACTGGTCCTGTGCCCTAGTAAAGTGCAATATTATATTTGGCAAAGCACCTCACTCATTGGAATTTCCATGTTTTTCTCTTTGTTGCACCTCGCAAAATTCTGCATTGCTGCTAATGAGTGGGAAATTTAAACATGATACTTTTATAAAACCTCTGACAAAACATCATTTCCTTTCCACATCTTGCCACCAACTTTGTTACAAAGCCATATCTCCTTTGCATCAATGAAATTATGGCAAGCTTAAATATAGTTTAAAAGTACATTCTTAAAATATACAAGGTTAGAATCTTATCGGCAAAAGACTGGCCATGTATTGGGTTTTGTTGGGAGGGGGGAGGATGGAAGAGAAGGGTTGCAATCTAGGATAGTTTAAAAGGTCGCACAATATCCCAAAATAGTTAATTCTGGATGAATGCACACATAATGTTTCAATTTATCAAATTACCTGGTATTTACTCTTCCCATAGCAATTTTTCGACGAAAACTGGAGATTATTTCTAACCGTTGGTTTCTAATGCTCAACATAGCAGTAACTGCCATTGTCAGTGTTATCCTATAATCAATGTCTTTCGTCTGGTTTCTTTATTTTGCTATTTTAAGCCACTAATTTTAAGCAGGATCACATCTCTGGTGCAGAAATTTGATATGTGCATGTAATGGATATGTGTGATAGTATTGCTAGTAGGACTGTCTAGACTTACACTGCCATAATCACATTTCAGACAAAACACTTTTTACAACCTTTTAAAATTTTTAAAAATCCTATCTTTTGCATGCTACGATGGCGCTGGAGAATAACTAATTTTTACACTTTTTACTGTACTCCTGTACTCAAGTACACATAATAATATAACCTAAATCTAAATAAAATCCAAATCTTGTTATTTGGCATCCTAGAATTTCGGTCACTGAATGACTAGTTATAAAGACTGTTGTTCAGGGGGTTGTAAATGGCTATTTTTACCTGTTTACCGAACATCTAGTTGAAGCATACAATTACATTGCAAACTAATCATGTGTTCATCAGGATTTGACTGCACTGTCAGTTCTGAAACTCGTATCACATTGCTTCTTTTCTATATTTACTTATAGATTGAGAAGAGAGTAAAAAGAGAAGAAAGATAGAAAGGATAAAGAGCATATATAAGATGTGCATAGCTCTTTGAAAGTGGAGTCACAGGTAGATGGGATAGTGAAGGCGGCGTTTGGTATGCTTTCCTTTATTGGTCAGAGTATTGAGTACAGGAGTTGGGAGGTCATGTTGTAGCTGTACAGGACATTGGTTAGGCCACTTTTAGAATATTGTGTGCAATTCTGGTCTCCATCCTATCGGAAGGATGTTGTGAAACTTGAAAGGATTCAGATAAGATTTACAAGGATGTTGCCAGGGTTGGAAGATTTGAACTACAGGGAGATGTTGAATAGGCTAGCGCTATTTTCCCTGGAGCGTCAGAGGCTGAGGAGTGACTTTACAGAGGTTTATAAAATAATTTCAGGTGTGGATAGGGTAAATAGACAAGATCTTCTCCCTGGGGTGGGGGAGTCCAGAACTAGAGGGAATAGGTTCAGGGTGAGAGGGGAAAAATTTAAAAGGGACCTAAGTGGCAACTCTTTCATGCAGAGGATGTTGCATGTATGGAATGAGCTGCCAGAGGAAGTGGTGTAGGCTGGTAAAATTATAACATTTAAAAGGCATTTGGATGGGTATATGAATAGGAAGGGTATAGAGGGATATGGGCTAACTGCTGGCAAATGGGACTCGATTAGGTTAGGATATTTGGTCGGATGGATGAATTGGACCGAAGGGTCTGTTTCAATGCTGTACATCTCCATGACTCTATGACTCTAAAAATGTGAGAAAGATAAGAATGAAATGTAGATAAGAAAAAAGAGAAAGCAGGGATAGAGTGAGAAGCACAGAGGGAAGATGACAGAGACAATGATAACAAAAGGTTATGATAGACACACACATTGGATGGTAACTAGTTGAGGAACTGAACAAAAGAGGAGAATTTTATGATTATTAGAAGCATATTTTGTCACAGTGGATTGCAAGGTTAAGAACATCATGGTGTAGTTAGTTATGAAGAGAGTAAATATGTTTTCCGCATTCAGCATGACATGTTGCATAAATGATCTGTGAAAACATCATTTACTATGAGAGGGCTATACCAATAAGTACCTCAGCTCCAGTGCTTGCCAAGCTTTTCTCGTACTGCTGCAACATGGCTGGCATTTATCAGACTCTGAGGAGATTTACCCTGATAAGTCCTATCCAGAAAGGACAAACCTAAACCAAACAAGACAGCTTGTAATCAAGAGTGAGTATGAGAGAGACAGGGTGAGTGAGACTCTTCACTGGCAGAAGTCACACCTAACACACCTAAGCAAAATTGTTGAAATTGTCGAAGGTCTGTTATCTCAGCTCCAGGACAGGACACTGCTGCCATTCTGCAACTTTAAACATCCATTACATACACAAGATCACTATATAACTCACCAAAGCTCCTTTGACATTCCTAGCTAGAAGGGCAAGGGTAGCAGATATATGGGAACACTAGAAATGCAAGGCCCCTTCAAGTCACACACCAGCTTTACTTGGAACTATATTTTTGTTCTTTATCTGGGTCTAAATCCTAGAACTCCTTTCCAAACTCCATTGTGGATTACAGGTACATAATGTCAAATATGTATATCCAAAAACAGGCATTCTTAAAACTATTTTCTTGTGCTGCAACAAAACCTTGACCCAACCTGACACTGCTCAGACTGATCCACCTAAATAATGTAGGAGCATCCAATGTGACATCAGCATCCAATAAACATAGATACGTCTGTGCAGATTAAAAACAAATACAAGCTTCCATAGAAGCAGTGATAGTAATATACCGCAAAAGGATATGAATTTAAAGCACTCACATTAAAAATGATATGCCATGGGCAGCCATGTAAAATGGAAGTATAATTCATTGTCTATAGCCAAGAAAGTGGAATAATTGCAGAATTAAGATAGAATTACATCTCTTAAAAACAGAGTGAAGTGCAAGAGGTTTGTGGTTTAAAACAGAATGACTGATCTGGATACTTTATGCTGAAAGTGACAGAAAGAAATTAATTAATTAAAAACAATGCGTAAATCAAAAAGGACAGAAGAGCAATTTATTGTCATGTGTATTTTTACAAAAAAATAAGAGTGTAAAGTCTTATGTCGCTACACCACAATGCCTGTATTAATGACAGATGTCATAGATAAGAAGAAAAAGGTAAAAATTAAGACAGAGCTCATGTCAGATCAATTTCAGTTCAGGGAAAGTCTATTAAAGATCAACACTGAAATATCTGGAATCCGCTGCCGAAAGCCTCCACTTCAATGAGACCCTCACGCTGGAATGAGACTATCATGCCAATCTGAGACTGCCTGTCTGGGACAAAGTTAAAAATCACACAACACCAGCTTATAGTCCAACAGGTTTATTCAGAAGCACTAGCTTTTGAAGTACTGCCTCTTCATCAGATGGTTGATGACAAAAATCCTTCCAAATAAACTTGTTGGACTATGACCTGATGTGTGATTTTTAACATTGTCCACCACAGTCCAACACTGGCACCTCCAAATCACATCTGGGACAAGGCAGCCATAACATGAGACCACCATTCTGGACTCGAATGCAAGATCTCCAGACCACACACTTAACCAAGACTGGACGAGATCACCTCACTGGGTTTCTGGAATACCCAGAAGCTGCTGTCAAAGGTCTTCACACTGATGAGACCTTTGTGCCGGTACAAGACCACCAAACCTGGAGACCACCATGCCAAGCTGAGACTGTCCCAGTGGGAGGAGGTTGTCACAACGGGAGACTGCCGCGCCAAACTGGAAGCCTCCTCTTCACTGGACCCAGGCCAGGAGAAGAAACCCTCCACTGAAGTGAAAAAGGGTAAGATAGTAAGTGGAAATATTAAGAAAAGGCAGAGAAAGAAAAAAAGCAAAAAGCGGACAGAGTAGATGAGCTCCGGGATCCTGGGCTGACGAGCCCATTACTATATTGCTTTTTAAAGTGATGAATTAGACAGAGCGATGATAGAATGATTCCACAGAGAAGGGATGGCATTTGCTGGGGTACGTTGTTTGACCAAGACAAGATTTCTGGTGTACTGAACTGATTATTTCAACTCCATGTGAATATTCCTCAGGGTGGTGATCAAATTTAAAAAGGCATCACAGTAACTGAAAATACATGGAAATAAATCCTCAGATGATCACAGGCAGCTAAAGTTAGATGAGTTTTCTAGTTAATTCATGAAAACCTCAGATAAACACATCTATTAAATCTGATGAAACATCCCTAATTTGGCATTACATATCAAGTTAAAGCATAAGAACAGCTGATTAAAGGGCATCAACAAGTGTAGGAAAAACACAAAGGCTAGGGTTACTGTGGACTTGGTGAAAATATTACGCCTGGAAAATATAAGTATAAGCTAATGTGTTGGAAAGGTCTGGCACTCAAGATGTTTTGAGGAAGAATAGTTCCAATGGATTACTAAGGTAACGTGACAGCAAGGATAGGCAGGCAAATTTCTTTGGACTGGTTTTAGAAGCACCATCAAGAATCTATATCTTGCAGTTTCCATCAAATCCACTTAAGCTCAGATGGAAACTGCAAGATATAGATTCTTGACAGTTGCTCAATACATTGTGATGCTGAACTTGTTTTGAAATGTATTTCACATGTACTTACCAACAAATGTGACATCGCCCATTTAACCAACGTACCAAATTAGTATAAGGTCATGAATTCTAAGAATGAAAACCACATTATGCAACAGATGCTTAGTGCTACAAACTGAGGCCTAGAGCTGACAGGGCTCTCGAAAGCATTTTCAGTGCTAAACACCATTAGTGGTTGCAATGTAGAACTTGATACAACATGACGTAGGTGAGACGAATATCATACTTTTTAAGAGGATCCTACTGAGTTAATGAGGGAGAAAGTAGAAAGATTTGTTGATAACTTTAAATGAAATAGGGCAGGATGGTCTGCTTTGTGTTACACATTCCATACAATGCATTTGAAATGTGGTCATAAGGGCTTCATGTTGATTTTGGATGTATAAAGGCCAGTCCAAATTACATGTCCTGTGCTTTATGCTTCATTTACTACATTGCTCTGTATATTATAGTCTGTGTCTGGATGGGTTACTCTTTGGAGGGTCAGTGTGATCTCGTTGGGCCAAATGGCTTGTTTCCACACTGTAGGGATTCTATGATTATAATGTGTCTTCTCCAATAGTGTAAGTTTATCTGAATTGATAATATTTCATGTACAATACTTTTAAAACAAAAGTTCACAGAATCTGAGCATCCCAGGTAAGGCCAGCATTAATTGCCCACATGAAGTTGGTGGCACCTTATTGAACTGTTCCAGTTCATGTGGTTCAGTACACTCCCAGTATTGTCAGGAAATGAGTTCCAGCATTTTAGCACAGTGATAATGAATGAAGGTGGTATAGTTCCAAGACAGGACAGTAGGAGTTGGAGAATGATCTTACAGGTTTATGTGTTTGGCTGGCCCTGTCCTTCGAGGTGGTAGAGATTGCCATTTGGAAAGTTTGTGTCAAAGCAACTTTGATGAGTTACTGTATATGGTACACACAACTGTCACTATGCATCAGGTAGGAAATGACCGAAATGGAGGAATGTGGTATCAATTAAGCAACTAACTTGTCCTCTTTAAAGTAAAGCTTCTGGAATAGAGTCATAGAGATGTACAGCATGGAAACAGACCCTTCAGTCCAACCCATCCATGCCGACCAGATATCCCAACCCAATCTAGTCCCACCTGCCAGCACCCGGCCCATATCCCTCCAAACCCTTCCTATTCATGTACCCATCTATATTATTATTTAAATAGAAGAGTAACTAAAACTAGTGTTGGTTCTCTTGAGAGAGGGTAAGTCTGGGAAATAAGGAAACAAGATAATGAAAAATAAGGAAGTAGTGGAGGAATTGAATAGATATTTTCTGTCTGCCTTAAAGCCTTGCAAACTCTTTTCAAAGACACTTGGAAATCAAGTAGTGAAAAATAAGCGGATACATAAAACAATCATCACCAAGAAAAAGATGCTAGGGAAATCATTACATTCAAGGCAAGTTGAGAAAATGTAATCACACTCTTGATGTGTGCCATGTGGATAGTAGACGAGGGTTTGAGGTGTCTCTAAATTGTTCTTGTAGCCACTATATTTAGTTGACTAACTTAGTTAAGTTCTGGTCAGTGGTAACTCTCAGGACATTGAGGGCAGGGAAATTCAGCAATGGCAGCACCACTGAACAGCCTGAAACGTCGATTCTCCTGCTCCTTGGATGCTGCCTGACCTGCTGTGCTTTTCCAGCAACACACTCTCGACTCTTGAACATTAAGGCAGGATAAAGTTTTCTCTTTATGGAGTTGGTCTTTGTCTAACACATGTGACAAAAGATGCTACTTTTTGTTTATTATTGCAAGTCTGCAAGTTGTCTTGTGGCATGTGGTCACTGTTATGATCCCAGCTGATGATAGTACTGGAAAATCAGATCCCTGCATGAAACCTGGATTTTTCAGGTTTTAACAACTGGTAGATTTCTATCCAAACTCTCTTGGCGTAGATGCTCCATAGACTTGGAAACACTTCTTTGGAGATGACTGGATCCCCTGAATTAAGCTGAAAAACTGTGGGTTCGCCTGCAAGGAGGAAAAATGCTGCTCTCTTCTAAACTCAACAGTTCTTCTGAACTAAAATGTTGAACGTTCTGTACTGAAGTCAAAATAAAATTAATTGCCTTCTCAACTGCATGTGCTTTCTTGGAACTGATGTATTCAGGTCACTGTTCAAATTGACTGACTTTTTTTTAAAAAACAGAAACTTCACAGAACTGACCCACATCCATCTCTTTCTATTTTGAAATCCAGAAGTATGATATATAGTACACGTTTTTCACGGCATAGACTGTTTCAGTACTTAACGAGTTGCCACCGGCATTGAACCCTGCAAAAAAGAAGCAAATGCTCTCCTTCTGACCTTGTGATGGATTCGTTACAATAAGACAGTTGGGCTGAGGAACTTAGAGTCATAACGTCATACAGCATGGAAAGAGGCCCTTCGGTCCAACCAGTCTATGCCGACCATAATCTCATATTAAACTAGTCCCACCTACCTGCTCCTGACTCCATATCCCTCCAAACTGCTGCTATTTACGTATTTATTCAAATATCTTTCAAACATTTTAATTGTACTCACATCTAATAATCAACTTTTGCAATGATGTTCTCCCTCCAACACCACAAGCACCTTCCTTTGCGCCAAACATTATGACAACCAGTGGAAAGTTTCCCCTCTGATTCCCACTGATATTCATTTTGCAAGGGCTCCTTGATACTTCACTCAGTCAAACACATCATGATATCAACAGCAGTTATTCTCGCCTCACCTCTGAAATTCAGTTTGTTTGTCTTTGTTTGGACTAAGACTATAATGAGGTCTGGAGCTGAGTAGCCCTGGCAAAATCCAAACTGAACATCATTAATTAGGGTATTGCTCAGTGCTGCTTGAGAGCACTACTGATGACATCTTTGTTGATGACTGACAGTAGATTGATGGGCACTAATTGGTCAGATTTGATTTAGTGTGCTTTGTGTATTCTGACATACATTGTCAATTTTCTGAATAGCTGGGTAGATAGCTGGATGTTCTGATACAACTTGGTTCTGGACAAAGCTCGTACTGGAGCACAGGTGGGATGCTGCCAGGGCCATATTCTTTGCCACATCTGAGACATATATTTTCTGTCCAACTAAATTATAATTCAGCAAGAATTATGGGAGGGTTCCGATGGATTTTCAAAAGGTTCAGTCCTTGGCAGAAAAGGCACTGTCACCAATGGTGCAGCAAAGAAAATAGTGGATGACCATTAGAAGAGGATTGCACGGATCTCAGAATATTATAACACCAAAGGAGGTTGAGAGAGATTGGATGGGGCAAGATCATGGAAGAATATGAAAATTACAGATGGCTTCTTTTGAGTTGAAATCCATGTATTGTCAGACCTAAGGTCAGTGTGGATCAGCAGGCACTGAGCTGATAAGTTAACAAGACTTGATGCAAGAATGGATAAAGACAGCAGTGTTTTGGGCCATTCAATTTACAAAGGGTACCAGCTGGAAAATACCTTCATGCAGAGTAGAAGAAATTACGTAAAATGCAGCAGAACCACATTAATACAACTAGCTCATCAGAATTGTTTCTTCTCATTGCAAACCTCAAATTAACTCCTGATAATACGATCTAGCCATCTGTTTTTCGCATCAAGAAGTCTGAACAATGTGACTGAAAACAGTTCAAAGACAGTGTAGATCCATCTGCTGTCGAATAGTGTCAATTGTGCCTCAATGACAGGACACTTGATTCTGAGTCAGGTGGTTGAGGGTACAAGTCCCACTTCAGAAACCTGAACACTAAGCCTCCAGCCCAATACTGCGGGAGATGTGGTCTTTTTGATGGAATGTTAAACCAATGCCTGTCTAACTGTCAGAACTGGGTTCTGCAGAAGGGTCACTGGACCAGAAACGTTAACTCGACTTTCTCTCCATAGATGCTGCCCAGACCTCAGATTTTTCAGCAATTCTTCTCTTTTTGTTCCTGATTTCCAGCATCTGCAGTTCTTTTTTTTTGTTTAGACTGGTAAATGGGCATATGGGGAAATTTCATGGGAACTAAGAGGAGGAACATGAGCCCACAAAAATACAACAAAATCCTGGCTTCAAGAAACCAGTGGGCGGCACGGTGGCACAGTGGTTAGCACTGCTGCCTCACAACGCCTGAGACCTGGGTTCAATTCCCGACTCAGGCGACTGACTGTGTGGAGTTTGCACGCTCTCCCCGTGTCTGCGTGGGTTTCCTCCGGGTGCTCCTATTTCTTCCCACAGTCCAAAAATGTGCAGGTTAGGTGAATTGGCCATGGGAAATTGCCCGTAGTGTTAGGTGAAGGGGTAAGTGTAGGGGAATGGGTCTGGGTAGGTTGCGCTTCGGCGTTTGCACATTCTCCCCGTGTCTGCGTGGGTTTCCTCCGGGTGCTCCGGTTTCCTCCCACAGTCCAAAGATGTGCGGGTCAGGTGAATTGGGTATGGGTGGGTGGCGGGTCGGTGTGGACTTGTTGGGCCGAAGGGCCTGTTTCCACACTGTAAGTAATCTAATCTAAACAAACAGAATCCAATTCTTACTGTGGCACATTATGGCTACATTCTTTTGATAAGTGTTCTCTTAGATTGTTGCATTAGATTCATATTTTAAAAACTATGCAATTTGTTTTGAACATAAATGTATGGTTTTGAAATCATTAACCTTTTAACAGTGTTTCTGAACCAGGAGGGTGTGCCCCATGAGTGGAATGTGATAGTTATCTCGGTGGGACTAAAATGATTTACATTGTTGGCAAAAATGCAACCACAGACTTCTCATTAATGACTTAATTATCTCATTTTGGCTTTTTTTTTAAAACAAATTAGCAATAAAACTTATTCTCAAAAATTATTCCAATTTTTAAATATTCTTAAACAGTTCCATTAATGATTAACATAATGCTAAATTGCATTAAACATAAAAGTATGCTCCTTGTTTTGTTTTAAACATGGTGGGACCAGGGCTTTTTGACAAAATGGCTTATGGCAATAAGTTGCAAAAGGTTGAGAACCCCTTTTTGAAGAGATTATAATTCAGAACAAATATTAGAGGGTGTCATTTGTATTACCTCAGTAGCTACACTCCTTACAGGATTCTACTGGATTAGTCAAGAAATCAGCAGTTAGTAATATACCACAATGGAAAAATGGCAACAATTCAAATATACGAAGAGTAGTTTTAGAACATGCAAGAGCAAAATTTGTGGTTCATTAGTTAACACTTTGCAAGGACTTGTTCTTACCCTCAAATATTGTGCATTATGTCTGAATAAAAATGAAAACGAAACTTCCCGTTAAATATCATCAGCATCAAAATCTGAGATAAAAACCAAAAGGTCAGGTATCCAATATAGAAAGAAATAATTGTCATAAAAGGATTAAAAATGCCATATTTTTACAACTATAATCTTTCAACTTGATTTTGCGGCACAGATTTCTTGTTTAGATTAAAAGCTCCCAATGAAAAATGATGGCAACCTAATTAAATTGTAGAAGATTCCAAAAATAAATAATGGGGCCACTTGTCTAGTATAAAGATGCAAATTTGGATGTACTGTTCTTAATCATTAATATTCTGCAAGGAGAAACTCGAACAACAAAACTTCTTTTTATTCATTTTTTAGAAATGCATGTTGCTGACTGGCCCAGCATTTATTGTCCTTCTCTAGTTGCCCTTGAGAAGGTGATTGAAGAACCGAGACTTCAAGGTTCTCAAGTCTTGAACCAGTCTTGAGAAGGTTCAAGACTGCCTTCTTGAACTGCTGCAGTCCACTTGCTTAAAGTTGACCCACAATGCCATTACAGAGGGCAAAACAGGATTTTGATCCAGCGACAGTGAAAGAATGGTGATATATTTCCAAGTCAGGATGGTGAGTGACTTGGAGGGGAACTTGTAGATGGTGTTATTCCCATATATCAACTGCCCTTGTCCTTCTGGAAGGGAGTGGTCATGGGTTTAGAAGGTGCTGTCTGAGGATCTTTGGTGAATTTCTGCAGTCCATCCTGTAGATAGTACACAGCGTTGGTGGTGGAGGGAGTGGCTGCTTGGGGGTACAGCACCAAATGAGTGGGCTGCTTTGTCCTGATTGGTGTCATCAAGCCTCCTAAGTGTTGTTGGGACTGCACTCATCCAGGTATGTGGGGAGTGTTCCATCACACTCTTGACTTGTGCCTTGTAGATGGTGGACAGGCTTTGAGGAGTCAGGTGGCGAGTTATCCACCATAGTATTCTAGCCCCTGACCACCTCTTGTAGCCAAAATCTTGCAATTCCCTGGTGAGTCCAGTTGAGGTTCTGATCAATGATAACTCCTAGGATGTTGATTATTGGGGATTCATTTATGGTAACACCAAAGAATGTCAAGGGGTGGTGGTCAGATTGTCTCTTATTAGTGGTGGTCGCAGCCTGGCATTTGTGTAGCACGAATGTTACTTGTCACTTGTCAGTCCAAGTCTGGATATCGTCCAGATCTTGTTGCATTTGGACAGAGACTGCTTCAGTATCTGAGGAGTCATGAATGGTGCTGAACATTATGCAATCAATCATCAGCGAACATCCCCACTTCTGACCTTTTGATGAAGGGAAGGTCATTGATGAAGGTGGTTGGACCTAAGACACTACCCTGAGGAACACTTGCAGAGATGCCGTGGAGCTGAGATGATACTCTCCCGACAACTGCAACCACCTTCCTACATGTCAGGTATGACTTTGGTGGTTACAGTCTTCCCTGATACCCACTGATTCCAATTTTGGTAGGGATCCTTGATGCCACATTTGGTCAAATGCAGCCTTCATGCTGTTACTGCCCCCTCCCCTCTGGAATTCAGCTCTTTTGTCTATATTTGAACCAAAGCTGTAATAAGGTAATGAGCTGAGTGGCACTGGAGGAACACAAACTGGGCATCACGGTGCAGGTTATTGCTGAGCAGGTGCTGCTTGATAGTTATGTTGATGACACCTTCCATCACTTGACTGATGAACGACAGTATAACAGTTCCTATTCTGAATTCAGCTAAATAAATTACCCTGGGGCAAAGTGGAATTCTCATTAAACAATCACTAAGCGTGGAAAAGTATCGGGCCGCTGGGGGAAAGGAAGGAGAAAGCTGGGCAGGTTGAATCAGCTATTCCAGTTGAACACTTCGGTAGTAAAATTAATCCAATACTTCATAAGCTTGATAGTGTGGTATTTGTTTTAGTAATACAGCTGAAGACTGATAAAACTCGCTAGAAGTTTGTTTTATGAGCCTTGCCATTAGTAAGAAAGATAATAATATTTATCATGGTAGATACAGAATTACACGCATTAGATCATAAATGTACACAGTTATCAGCCTTAGTTTGCGTTCTGGTATCTCAATCAGCAATACTTGAAACAATGGTATTAGTGGATGGCTTGAAATGAGAAGGGTGTGTCAACTTGAAGCTTATTAGATTAGATTCCCTATAGTGTGGAAACAGGCCCTTTGGCCCAACAAGTCTACACCGACCCTCCAAAGAGCAACCCACCCAGACCCATTCCCCTACATTTACCCCTGACTAATGCACCTAACACTATGGGCAATTTAGCATGGCTAATTCACCTAACCTGCACATCGTTGGGCGGTGGGAGGAAACTGAAGCACCTGGAGGAAACCCACGTAGACACTGGGAGAATGTGCAAACTCCACACAGTCGCCCAAGGCTAGAATCAAACTTGGGACCCTGGCACTGTGAGGCAGGATCATGAAGAAGCAGAAAAAGTTATCAGCTGACCGCTAATGGAAAATGTCATGCAAAACATCAATGTTCGCAATATTTAATACAAGAGTCTATACTTTATACATAGTTACACAAAACATACAGCACAGAAACAGACCATCGAACCTGAGCAGTCTGTGCCAGTATGTCACCTCCTTCTTACACATCTGGCAGCGTAACCCTCTATTCATTTCTCCTTGCATTTTTGTCTGGTTTCCTCTTTAGTGCATCTAATTCAAACAGCCAACTTTCATTGTAACATAAAATTGACCTTTATAGGGCCCATTCTACAAATCATGCTCCTGGTATGAAGCTTTGTCGATTAAAATGTTGAATTAAAAACCATGGAAAATACAACTGCAGTCAAAGCTCCTGTGGTCAAGGTCCCAAATTAGCAATGAGGTATTGAAAAACCTGCCTGTACATATTTTGGAATTATGTACAGTATTTGAAAATGTCAGCAGCCAACCATGAGCAATGTTACCTCTTTCATTTTGTCCACTTCATTCTGTAGCACCTGTTTGGAGACGTCCATTTCAATGAGCTTCTGTCGAAGATCTTCATTTTCTTCTTCTAACTTTATTCTCTTCTTCTCCACAGCTTCCAGTTCATTGTGAAGTCTTACAGACACATCTTTTGAAACCTGTAGTATACAGGAAGTCAATACACGTTATTCAGAACATGCACTTGGCAAAGAACAAAGAAAATTTACAGCCCAGGAACAGGCCCTTTGGCCCTCCAGCCTGAGGTGTTCCAAATGTACTGTCTAAACCTGTCAGTCAATTCCTAAGCATTTGTATTCCCTCTGTTCCCCACCTACTCATGCATCTGTCCAGACGCATCTTAAATGAATCTACCACGCCTGCCTCTACCACCTCTGCTGGCAACGTGTTCCAAACACCCACCACCCTCTGTGTGAAGTACTTGCCGTGTGTATCCCCCTTAAACTTTCCACCTCACACCTTGAAAGTGTGACCTCTCTTTATTGAATCCTTCACCCTGGGAAAAAGCTTGTCTCTATTGACCCTGTCTATATCCTTCATGATTTTGTAAATCTCAATCAGGTCCCCCCTCAATCTCCTTTTTTCTAGTGAAAATAAACCTAACCTACTCAACCTCTCTTCATAGCTAGCACCTTCCATACCAGGCAACGTCCTCATAAACCTTCTCTGCACCCTCTCCAAAGCATCCACATCCTTTCGGTAATGTGGTGACCAGAAATGTACACAGTATTCTAAATGCGAACCAATGTCTTGTACAATTTTAACATGACTTGCCAGCTCTTATACCCCGTCCAATGAAGGGAAGCATACTATATGCCATCTTGACCACTCTATCCACCTGTGCAGCAACCTTCAGGGTACAATGGACCTGCACTCCCAGATCTCTCTGCCCATCAACTTTTCGCAAGGCTCTTCCATTCATTGTATAATTCGCCCTAAAATTAGTCTTGCCTAAATGCATCACCTCACATTTGTCTGGATTGAAAGCCATCTGCCATTTTTCTGCTCAACTCTCCAGTCTATCTATATCCTCCTGTATTCTATGACAGTCCCTTATGCTTTCTGCTACTCCACCAATCTTTGTGTCATCTGCAAACTTGCTGATCATACCAACAGTGCCATCTTCTAGATCATTTATGTATATTACAAACAACAGTGACCCCAACACTGACCCCTGTGGAACACCACTGGTCACTTTCTCCATTTCGAGAAACTCCCTTCAACTACTATTCTCTGCCTCCTGTTGCTCAACCTGTTCTTTATCCACCTGCACACCATGTGGCATTTTATCTTTTTTCCCCAAAATATTCCCACAAAGCCATACCCATTTATGGCACAGTAATTAGGATAAATTCCTTCTTGCCACTCATTGAATTTCACCAGAGGCACATTAAACTGTGTTGCAAAAGATTCACTCACAGTCATACAGATGTACAGCATAGAAACAGACCCTTCGGTCCAACTTGTTCATGCTGACCAGATATTCTAACCTAATCTAGTCCGATTTGCTAGTACTTGGCCTATATTCCTCTAGACCGTTCCTATTCATATACCCATCCTGATGTCTTTTAAATGCTGCAATACCAGCCACCACCACTTCCTCTGGCAGCTCATTCCATACATGTACCACCCTCTGAGTGAAAATGTCGCCCCTTAGGTCCCTCTTATATCTTTCCCCTTTCATCCTAAATCTATGTCCTCGAGTTCTGGACTCCCCCACCCCAGGGAAAAGACCTTCTCTAATTATCCTATCCATGCCCCTCATGATTCTATAAGATCACCCCTCAGCCTCTGATGCTCCAGGGAAAACAGCCACAGCCTATTCAACCTCTCCCTATAGCTCAAATCCTCTAACCCTGGCAACATCCTTGTAAATCTTTTCTGAACCCTTTCAAGTTTCACAACATCCTTCAGATAGGAAGGAGACCAGTATTGCACGCAATATTCCAACAGTGGCCAACTAATGTCCTGTACAACCATAACATGACCTCCCAACTCCCAAACTTTGTACTCTGACCAGTAAAAGAAAGCATACAAAATGCTTTCTCTGCTATCCTACTTACCTGCGACTCTACTTTCCAGGAATTATGAACCTACACTCAAAGGTCTCTTTGTTCAGCAACACTCCCTAGGAATTTACCATTACATATATAAGTCCTGCTAAGATTTGCTTTTCCAAAATGCAGCAAGAATTTTTATCCTGTTGCCAAAAATGGTACACAATATTCTGTCCTTGTTCAAAAGTAGTTGAAGTGTCAACAAAGAAAAACCTACATTTCATGATTTGTTTTCAGAAAACTGTTAAGAGCACCATGCTCCATGTGTAGTTTCAAAATCATTTGAACTACATCAGCTGAGCAAGATGCATGGCACTTTTGCCACATAAAAAGAGTGAGGCCTGTGCAATACTTAACATTCACATGAAGGGCATGACAGGTCTCATCCTGAGCTCTCTCCCCTGACTAAGGAATCTAGAACATGGGGACAGTCTCAGCATAATGAGTCTATCGTTTAGCAGATATAAGAATAGTTCTTAGAAGAACAGATTAGACAGCAGATCTTGGAAAGGTGCAGATGTAACAGAGTTGTTGTGGGTGAATTAAACTTATCCAATATTGATAGGAACCTTCTTAGTGCAGATGGTCTGGATGGAGGTGATTTTGTCAGGTGCACCCAGAAAGGATTCCTGACTTAATATGTTGATAGGCCAACTAGGGGGAGGCCATATTGGATTTGGTACCTGGCAATGAGCCAGACAAGGTGTCAGATCTCTCGATGGGAGAGCATTTCAATGACAGTGAGCCCTTACCATAGCCATGGAGAAAGATAGGAATAGACAGAATGGGAAGGTATTTAATTGGGGAGAGGGAAATAGACAGGAGTTGTGGAATATAAATTGGGAATTGGTTGATGGGAAATGCACAACAGAAGTAAGAAGGCTATTTAAGGAGCACCTGTTGCGAGTTTTGGATAACTTTGTCCCACTGAGTCAGGCAAGGAATGGTAAGGTGAAGGAGCCTTGGATGACAAGAGAAGAGGAGCTTCTCATCAAGAGGAAGAAGAAAGCTTACTTCAGGTTGAGGAAGCAAGGATCTGGCACAGCTTTAGAAAATTACAGGGTAGCTAGGAAAGAACTCAAAAATGGACTGAGGAGACCGAGGAGGGGGCACAAAAAAGCCTGGGTGAGAAGGATTAGGGAAAACCCAAAGGCATTCTACACTTACGTGAGGAATCAGAGAAAGGGTAGGGCCAATCAGGGATAGCGAAGGGAGCTTGTGCCTGGGGTCTGAAGAGGTAGGGGAGGTCCTAAATGAGCTTTTTGCTTCAATATTCGCTAGATGGGGGGACCTTGTTGATTGTGAGAACACAGTGGACCAAGTTAATAGGCTTCAACAGGTTGAAATTAAGAAAGTGGATGTACTGGAAAATCTGGGAAGCATCCAGATTGATAAGTCCCAAGGGCCAGACCAGATATAGTGAAATCCCTGGGAATTACAGACCATGCAGTCCTACGTCTGTGGTAAGCAAGATACTGGGAAGGATTTATGACTATTTAGAAAAACACAGTTTGATCAAAGATAGTCAGTTTGGCTTTGAGTCAGGCAGGTCATGTCTCACAATCCTTATTGAGTTCTTTGAGGATGTGATGAGACAAGTTGACGAAGATCAAACAACGGATGAGATATATGTGGATTTCAGTAAGTTATTGGATAAGGTTTCCCACAGTAGGCTCATTAAGAAAGTTAGGAGGTATGGGATGCAGAAAAATTTGGCTGTCTGGATACAGATTTGGCTGGCCAAAACAAGACAGCAAGTGGTAGTGGATGGACAGCATTCGGCCTGGAGGTCGGTGACCAGTGGTGCCCTGCAGGGATAGGTTCTTGGGCCTCTGCTCTTTGTAGTTTTTATAAATGACTTGGATGGAGAAGTGGAAGGGTGGGTTAGTAAGTTTGCCGATGACACAAATTATTAGTGGTGTTGTAGATAGTGTCAACGGCTGTTACAAGATACAAGACATTGCCAGGATGCAAAACTGGGCTGAGAAGTGACAGGTGGAGTTCATCGTGGATGAATGTGAAGTGATTAATTTTGGAAGGTTGAATTTGAATGCTTAATACAGGGTTAAAGACAGGATTCTAGGCAGTGTGGAGGAACAGCAGGATCTTGGGGTCCACGTACACAGATCCTTCAAAGTTGCCACCCAAGTTGACAGTGTTGTTAAGGCGGCATTTGGTGTTTTGGCTTTAACAGGGGATTGAGTTTAAGAGCCGTGAGGTTTTGCTGCAACTCTATAAAACCCAGGTTAGACCACACTTGAAATATTGTGTCCAGTTCTGGTCACCTCACTATAGGAAGTATTGAAGAGTTAATTTGCTGTGCTGACCTGCAAGAAATTGAATGCCCTGGGGGCTAGAGTGGGATGTCTCTCTCTTACAGGTAGAATGTAAGAAATTTACATTATCATCTTCCATTATTTAGAGTCAATTACAAGGCCATTTCCTTGCCATTCAGAGCCATTTACATTGTCATTATCTCCTATTCAGAAATTAATAAGAACATTATAGTTGGAAATCTGATGATGCCCTGTAGTTAAGAAACGATTCACAACAGATTTGACCATTAAGAGATGATTTACATTACATTGTTTCTGTACACGATGTGGTCAATGCATTCTGTCTTGAGTGACGTGTGACTGTGGGGGAGTGACTGGGGGTTGTCTTGTGGGCATTACTGACTATGATGTAAAGACTTTGTATAAAGGAAGGATGGTTCCCTTTGTTCAGGAAGAACTTTACATAACTCCACAAACCCTGCGAGATGCGTGTTAATAGTTCCTCTGGAAAGTTTGTACTGTACTGTGCTTAACAATAGTTTGGTTGTTCACAGAGGTTGGCGTGTTGCAGTTGCATCAAGTATGTAAGAATCTCAGGAAAAAAACCTTAACAGAAGGATGTAGATGCTTTAGAGTATGATAAATATAAATATATAACCACAGAATAATAAATGTTGGGATGTTATGCAAGCCTAAGGTCTCGGTTGCGTGCTTGAGTCAGCCTTGCGTGACTGCAGCCTGTCAGGTGACAAAAAGGTGAAGAAAGATGACCACGGCACAATGCGGTGATCTGCAGCAATCCAGAAGACAATTGTGGCAGAGTCTGACTGGTTAAGGAGATATAATGTAGGCTGAGTGCAATGGGTTATACTAATGTAAGAGGGATATGGCGTGGCTTTTAGAACAGCATAATCACTAGACTACACTTGCTGTTTGCAGACTTTCAGGGTTGTCTGCTCTGATGGCCACAGCTTTTGTTTGCAAGTAAAGGCTTATCATTTTGAGGAACTTTCTGCATCTCCTGGTCATTCCTAAAAGGTACTATCTACCACAACAAGAGTAGGTGCAGAGAAGATTAACCAGGATGCTGCCTGGATTGGAAGCCTTGTCTGATGAAGTGAGATTGAGTGAGCTATGGCTTTTCACATTGGACAGAAGAAGGAAGAGAAGTGACTTGATAGACGTGTACTAGGTAATGAGAGGCATAAATAGAGCAGATAGCCAGAGACTTTTCCCCAGGACAGAAATGGCTGACACGAGGGATCATAACTTTAAGGTGATTGGTGGAAGGTATTGGGGAGATGTCAAAGGTAGGTTCTTTAAGCAGAGAGTGGTGGGTGCGTGGAATGCACTGCCAGTAGTGAAGCAGGATCAGAGACATTAGGGTGATTGAAGCGATTGCTGAGCAAGTTCATGGATGGCAATAAATTGAGGGTTGTGTAGATTAAGATAAAAGCTTGGCACAACATTGTGGGCTAAAGGGCCTGTACTGTGCTGTACTGTTCTATGTTCTATAAGGATTGTCACTCAAGGGATTGACAGTCAATGGAATTCTCCACCACAAAACATAGTGGGAGTTTCATTAGTGTCAATACTTAACGCTGAGCTGTCCTGAAGTCATGAAATGTTAACTGTTTCTCTCTCAGCAGATGATGCCAGCTCTGGTGTGTTTCTCTAGCATTTTCTGTTTTTATTTTAACATTTCTAGGTGCTGCACCAAAGCAAAAACTTGTGATTTGATCTCATTAATATTTGTCATATCCAGTTTTGTTCTCAACTTAATTTCAGGTGATGATTAATAGAGATCATCTAGTTCATACCAGAGTTGAGTTAGAGTTTTTGTTAATGGAAGTTTAAACTTCAGAGGATGGATGAACTTAGCTACCACAGGTCTGTGCAGAGTTGGCCTAACTGGAAAAAACCATCCTCTGACCAATCATAAAATAATGCAGCATATTGTCCGAAGCAATCAACAGCCTAATAATGACTAATGACATATTAATTCAAATTGAAAGTCTGCTTCAAGTCTGTATCACTGGTTCCAATACTACTGTAATAACTGCTTTTCCAAGAGACACAGGAGAAATGATGGGCATCCAATGTGATCTCCAGTGTAAAGAGAAATAACCATTAACTCAGCAAACAATTCTACTGGTGATATAGATAATGGCACAGTTATGAGTTCACAGGAATCATTCCCTACTAATGAAAACTGACATTTTGCTATAAGCACAAACAAACATTGAGAGAACCTTCCAAAGTTTCTACAAGCAACAACTCATAATTGCCGAGTGCAGTAATCGGGATTTAATATGACTCAGAGTTCTCAGGGGTGTGAGTCTGCTGTACAAACATGCCCATCGTTAGATGCTAATTCATGGCTCTGAGGCAATAAAAGGGTGTTAGTTGCCAGAAACCAATCTTGGGTTCCTGTATTTACATTATTAAGATTTTCACACTTTAAGCAGTCAAATTTGCTTCATTTCAGTAACAGCTTAATATTTTGTGTTATTTATTAATGACATTCCTGTCACTATAAAGCAGAGTGTTTTTCTGACTAATAGTGTCACAGACATGTACAGAATGAAACAGACCCTTTGGTCCAACTCGTCCATGCCAATCAACTATCCTAATTTAATCTAGTCCCATTTGCCAGGACTTGGCCAGTATCCCTCTAAACCCTTCCTATTCATATACACATCCAGATGCCTTTTAAATGTTGCAATTGTACCAGCCTTCACACTTCCTCTGGCAGCTCATTTCAAATATGCAGCACCCTTTGCGTGAAAAAGTTGCCCCTAAGGTCCCTTCCAAATCTTTCCCCTCCCACTCTAAACCTACGCCCTCTAGTTCTGGACTCCCCCAGCCCAGGGAAAAGACATTGTTTATTTACCCTATCCATGTACTTCATGATTTTAAATACCTCTTTAAAGGTCACCCCTTAGCCTCCGACGGTCCAGGGAAAACAGCCCCAGGCTATTCAGCCTCTCCCTATAGCTTAAACCCTCCAACCTTGGCAACATGCCTGTAAATCTTTTCTGAAACCTTTCAAGTTTCACAACATCCTTGCTATAGGAGGGAGACCAAAAGAAACATCTTGGAACTTCATTAATTCTAATAACCTTTGTTGGTAACAGATGAATTGATGACAAAAACTTCCTAAGGACTAAAAGTTAGGATTTTGCCCTGGATAAACCTGATTCCCTTTACCAAGGAAGCCAGGACCATGCAAGGGGAAATACTTTGAAATGCATTTAAGTAACTAACACACATAAACCTCCACACATGTTTCGTTTGTGTCTGACACTTTTCAATGCAAAACACTAAACTTATTTTTACCCCAATTATCTAACCTAAACTCAACATTTCCCAGTAAGAGTGTAAGTGGGAAATAAACAAAAAAAAATATAAATCAGTTTAATTGAATAACGTACATTTGGGAAACATTTGAGCAGTGAGGATAATGGAATGCCTGGCTGATACAACAAAAATTATTTTTATTATGATATGAACAGTGACACATAAAATTGGTATTAAGCACCCTTGATAACTATCTCCTAAAGAGCTGCTACCTACATCATATAGATTAACACATACAAGTTAAAATTAAAGCTGGTATTACTAAACAAATAGATCAGGACAAATGTCTAATTTTAAAATGGTTTTTGACTCTTGAAATCCCATCCCATTCGTTGGGACATATACATTCAAACAGGAAACATCAGATACACCAGCAAAGTAACAAAATTTAGACCATTTAACTTTACTACTAAAAAAAGTTTAATGACCATATAATTTCATACTTAAGGTCAAATATTCTGTTGTAATCTCAAGCATCAAATATTTTTAAAATAAATAATTGGCTAGGAACCTACAGAATAAGATTAATGATGCGCTGACTTAAGTGAGGAACATTTACATATATTAGTTTTACACTTAAAAATGAATACCCAAAAACTTCCAGTACTCATTGTTGCATTTTTAAGATAGATCAACCCACCTCCAGGCAGTGGGGCATGTCTGAACTAAGAGGCCAAAGGATCAATATTATTCGGTCCTCAGGCCTCAGAAAAGAATTTAAGTGTTAACAGCATCATTTGGCGCTTTGAGCCTGCTCTGCTATTTAACAAGATTATGGCTAATCCTCTACCTCAATCACACATTTCCACACTATTCTCATATCCCTTTATTATCCAAAGACCTTGTGTTTTGAACGTACTCACCAACTGATCATCCACAACTTGCTCGGGGTAAAAAGAATTCCCATGTTTCAGAACACTTTGACTGAAGAAATTTCTCCTGTTCTTAGTCCTAAATGGCTGATCCATTATTCTGAGACTATGACTCTGTACTCTGGGTTCCTCAGCAACTGGGGATATTTTCTCAGTACCTACTTTGACAAGTTGCTTAAGAATTTTATATGTTCCAAAGAGATCATCTGAGGTATATTGGCCTGGTCTCTCCTTATGCATTTACTGAATACATCATGCATAATGGGGAACAATAAAAGATAATAGGTTGCATAATAAATGGAAGTAATAAAAGATTTAGACTCCTAGCCAACTGTTTATCTCAGAAGTATTTTATGCTTTAGATTGTAACATGATATTTGACCTCAAGTATGAAAAAAAAGTAATTAATCTTGTTACTGACAATGTTTAAATGGTCTAAAGCTTGTCAACGTAATTGTATTTTTGATTTTTGCACATATATGTCCCAGTGAATGGGAATGGGATTTGAAGAGTCAAAAGAGATATTTTAACATTGGATGTGGAGGGAATGGTGCACAAAAATTATAAATGAAGCACTGCCTGCCTCACTGGTAAATCCAAGAAGTGAGAGTGCATATGTAGAGGTATTAGACAATCTCCTAGAAGGCAGCATTATAAGTTTAAATAACAGAACTGAAATATTGAATAGACCGGTGGTCACTGTCTTCAAAATTGTCCACAATTTTTTTAAAAAATTAAGGTTGGGTTTAAGAACTTTTGGGGCAAGAGTTCCATTTATTTCATGTTATAAAGATTTACTAATGACGTAGAGATCGCCATTAGCAGAAGTGCGGCACAATAATTATGATGCTGATTTTGCTTTTTAATTTTAATTCATTCCAAAAATTGGGTTTTCAACTAATTGGTTTCCAATAGAAAAGTCACAATAGGAAGTCACATGACACCAGGTTATAGTCCAGCAGCTTTATTTGGAAGTACAAGCTTTCAGTGGCCACCTGACAAAGGAGCAGTGCTCCAAATAAACTACCAGATAAACCTATTAGACTATAACCTTGGTGTTGTGTGATTTTTAATTTTGTCCACCCCAGTCCAACACAGGCACCTTTGTATCATTGCTCCAATAGAAAAGTAAACTTAACAGCTGCTTGAAAAAACAAAATGCATTCTCATTGAGTTAATCATATCAACATTGTTGTACAGAGTCCTGGGACACTTTATTGCTGAATGTGAATGATGACGTTTGCAAGCATTCCTGTGAACTTATTCATGACAATGCGACTTCCTGACAAAACATATCTAATCACTCTTCAAGCAATAAACATTGTAAAGTCTTCTCAGCCATCGAAGGATTCCTACACAGTAAGATATGACATTTAAGAGATGCAAATTAAACTTTGTACCATACCAGTCCCTTTAATGTATTCCAAGAATATTCTGAAAACAATGTTTAAAGAATACACATATACCTTCACATCTTGCTCCAAACTCCGGATTAGTTCTCCATCAACTTGGCCTGTCTGAGCTACTCGGAGGCTTCGTCGTTCAGTCTTTCGCAGCCGATATTGAAGGATCCGGCAAGTTTTGTTTGCCCTGTCTAGCTCTTGACGAAGTTCCTGGAGCTGGTAAACATCTTCTTCTAAATAGATATCTCTCATTTCTAGCATTTCAGCTCGAAGCTCCTCAATTTCATCCTAAAATCAAGAAACATTAAGAGTATTTCATTTTTATTTTGTATCAGTCATTTAATACAGCAGAATAGAAAATGAAAAGCAGTAAATAAATTCTTACTGTCCTCATAGCAATAAGTGTAAATGAATTCTATGCAGCAAATTATTTTCAATCTGTTGAGTTTCATTGTTCTAGCAAGGTATAGTCAGTACTCCTGAAGTATGAAATTTAAAAGCTTACAGATAAACCATTCAGTTCTTTTGGGAATGAAACTGAAGCAGCCAAAAAATAAATGCACTAGCATAGAATCCCTGCAATGTGGAAGTATGCCATTCGGCCTATCGAGTTCATGTTAACTCCCCCAGAACCACTCCTTGCCCGATCCCTGTAACACTACATTTTATCATGACAAACCCACCTAACCTACACATCCCTGGACATTATGGGGAATTTACCATGGCCAAACCATCTAACCCGCATACTGTGGGAAGAGGCTGGAGTAAGCAGAGGAAACCCACACAAACACAGGGAGAAAGTGCAAACACCAGACTGTCACCAGAGACTAGAATCGTACCCGGTCGCTAACGGTGTGAGGCAGCAGTGCTAACCATTAAGCCACCATGCCTCCCCATTAAATAACTAGTTATTAGTGCTTAAAACTGAATTGAATGGCACAGATCTAAAGGAAGACCTTAATGCTTTCAAAATGAACTGCAGTATTTCTAAATATTATTTTAAGTGTGAGATTTAATAAAATTTTACATGTTGAAATGCAAAACAATAACTTCAGAATGCAAGGTCCCCACAATTACTTGTATGTTTCAGCTGTAAGAAAGATGGATCAGGCATTTTTGAAATAGAATTATAAGGAAGGATGACTTGTATCAGCTTTCTCCCTGGTTATTTAAAATTTAAAATTTAGACAAATACATACATTGCCAAAACAATACAAGCAGATAATCTGTAGTGAATGGGAGCTAATGCTACTAATCTCACAAAAGGACAAACTGAAAATCTACCATTCCAAAACACGATTCTTCACATTTGCAAACAGGACAGAAACTATTAATACACTTGACAGTTTTTTCTGTGTTACATGAAATGAGGAATAATAATGGTAACCAGTTTAACAAAGCAGGTTAATTTCTGTAATAGATTGAAGCTGCCTGAATTTCAATTAGATGATTGTGCAAGGTATGCCTTTTATGAAATATTATTAATGCACTGATTAACATCATGCAAATATGCACCATGGCCCACTGAGAAGCATGTCTACATAAGAATGGACGTCACTACCTCCTGTGATTTTCCCAGCTGTAGTCAAAGCAATTCAGTATGCTTTTTTGTATAGTAAAAAAAATTGCAAATGAACATTTTTCAGAATATATTTTAAAAATACAAGGAACAATGTATTATTTACAAACTAAATCAGTCATTATATCAAAAGATGGACGTACAATTCAATCATGGTTGCAACACAAGTGTAATTGTGAGTTTTACTATTTTTGAAGTGAATTTTGAAGAGAACAGTAATATGCTTTGCCTTGAATTCCTCTGTATGACATGAATTCAGTGTTACCCATGATGCGAACAGTTCTGAAGAGCAGATTTTCCAGCTGCTTCATGATGCCAGCTGTTCATACATTTAAGCTTTTTGTTGAAGCAGATGGGATATAAATGACCACAGGGAAGGATCAAATGACTAGGTTACATCACTTCCTGTTGGTGCAAGGTGGGATTTCAGTGACAAGCATGGGGTTAATTGATGAGAGCTGTTTCACACTAAGCTGGAAGCTTGGCAAAAGACAGATTTCAGGTGATTAGTAGGTGAAGACTGCATTTATGATTTAGCCTGCATTTTTGGATAACTTAAGCAGTTATACACAATTGTTGGTGGATGCTCAAATTAAATTCCAGTTTTGACTTTAAAAAATCTCCCACACAAACAGGCTTTAAAATAGGGAGTTGCATTTCTATTTGCATCATTTTATGTAGTACATTGGATAAGCTTTTCATCTTGCAAACTTTTTTGTTGTCAGGATGTAAACTGCATTTATTACTCATCCCTAATTCCCCTGAGGGTGGTAGCAGGCTTGCTCCTTGACCATTGAAGTCCTTCTTGTATTGGAACTCCTGCAATGATGCACAACTTACCCTGACAATGAATGAACAACAGCACATACTTAAGTTAGGATATTGAGAGACTTGGGCACAATGAGGCAATTTGCTGCAAGTGCAAGGTGATAAAATTACAGTGAGGGCAACTGCACCGGTCCTTTCTACGAAAAGGAAAAAAGGTGCATTCCCTTAAACAGTGAGATTTAGTGTTTTGAGAGGAACAAAAAAAAAAGGAAGGACTGATACTGGGTGAATTCAATGTTAACACAAGCACAGAAGCAGAAATACAGAGAAGGAAAGGAAGGTTGGTAAAGGAAGACAGAAGGAAAGTAAGGATTATTTTGTCACTTCAAAAAATCTGAAACAATTCATAACTCAAAAGCAGGAAGTGCTAGTTTTGTGACATTCATAATTGAGCATGCAAATCTATCAATCAACTGTGATGATTTGCAACCCACGGGGCAGCTTTTCGTCCTTGCATGTCGCTGGAAAATTTGCACATTAATAACACATGTTGGTCAGGCGCCATTACTGTTTCAGTAAAATCTGGCTCAATGTTACTTAGCCCAATGGATGGAAAATTTAGCCCATGTAATATGTTGCCATGGTTTGGATTATAACAAAGTGTTGGTTTAGGATTTAGCTAAGAATGCCAAAAATAGGCCAAAACAACAATTAAACAATATGAACACAATAGAATGGAGCAGCCCAAACATCATCTGCCTCAGGACTATAAAACAATTCAAGACCATTGAGTACTAACTTTGGAATCAGAAGCTAAATTCTTACTGACATCATACACAACTTTAAATTTCCCCAATTCCTACACTAAAATAGACGGATTGATCTCTGTCTGAAATTCAATACTGACGTTAGTCATGTCACATATCTGTCAGAATTTTAGCTCTACTAAACAGAAATACAGTATTTTGTTCAGAAATTATCTATCAAGTACAATACAGAAATAAAATGCTTGGCAAATGCTTCAAATTTCATGCAGTAAGCTTTAAGGGATTGACCAACATTTTACAATGCATTAAAAGTGTTTAACTGGCAAGCTCAAATTTGCTTCTGTGTAACTTAAATTTAAATTTAAACAGATGCTTTATTTTTGCATGCTTGCAAAGAAACAGCATATTTTTCTGTCCTACTTTACCATGAATATACTTCACCACACTGCTGAAGAGGTAAGGCAGCTCTTATGAAAAATAATTTACCTGATTAAAATTTTAAAGCTAATATTTAGGAATATAGGATGAAATAATGGATCATTGGACAGAGAAAACTTGTTAGTTTTCATGAAGCTGATTGCCACAAAGAGGCTAAGTTCTGTAAATATAAATCACATTTTGAGGCTGTACTTTTCTTTATCGCGCTAAAGCTCCGCCAATACCATCCTGAAGTCACCAATCTCTCTCCCTTGGGAAACTGACAGCAATTGTATAGGCTCAGCTGAGATCAACTAATTGAACATATGAGGGACTAAAAAGACTGAAGTTAGGATGTTCTTGTCCACATGACTCACGGAAGCGGATTATGCTGGATTTCTGTATCCTCCAGTTTCTTTCAGCAGAATTAACTTTTGTTTCAAGTAAGATCATTTCTTAATTTACATTTCACTGTGTGATACCAATACAAAGATATTTGTGAATTTTATTAAGATGGAATTGTATGTCTTCCCTGTCATTGTCACTAATGCTACTTAGAACCATTTCAATGCCACAGCTGTGGGTTTCTGAATACCGCCCATGTTGATCCATCATGCTGATGTTTTGTTTTCATAACAGCAATTAATATTAACATTAAGGTCATGGAGACTCTGTCTTCACTGGAAGGTGTGCACCATGAAGTAATTCATACTGATTTCTTATTTATTTTAAGTGGTACGGTTACCAACCTTTAGTGCTTTTATTTTAAATTTATTTTCACTTTGAATCAAAGGAGATTACACAGATTATCTTGGTAAACAATAGCTAAATTATGCACTTGAGAAAAGAGGCTGTGCACCATTGAATACTTTTTCAGCATGGAACATATATTCAGGGAAGGATTTATTTCATAATAGTCATAGAGTCAAAGAGATGTACAGCACAGAAACAGACCCTTCGGTCCAACCCGTTCATGTCGACCAGATATCCTAACCTGATGTGGTCCCAATTGCCAGCACTTGGCCCATATCCATCTAAACCCTTTCTATTCATATACCCATCCAGATGTCTTTTAAATGTTGTAATTGTACCAGCCTCCACCACTTCCTCTGACTTTTCATTCCATACAGGTGACACCCTCTGCATGAAAAAGTTGCCCCTTAGGTATAGGATGAAAAGGGAAAGATTTAGAAGGAATCTATGCCCTCTAGTTCTGGACTCACACAAACCAGAGAGAAGACCTTGTCTATTTAATCTATTAATGCCCCTCTGTGAGATTATAAACCTCTATGAGATCATCCCTCAGGGGATGCTCCAGGGAAAACAGCCCCAGCGTATTCAGCCTCTCCCCATGGCTCAAACCTTTCATCCCTCCAACATCCTTGTAAATCTTTTCTGAACCCTTTCAAGTTTCATAACATCCTTCCTATAAGAGGGAGACCAGAATTGCATACAATATTCCAAAAGTCGCCTAATAAATATCCTCTACTTACGCCAATTCCAACCTTCCAGCTCAGCACCGTCCCCATGACCTGTCCTACCTGCCAATCTCCCGTCCCACCTATCCACTCCACCCTTCCCTCTGATCTATCACCTTCATCCCCACCCCCATTCACCTACTGTACTCTTTGCTACCTTCTCCCTAGCCCCACTCCCCATTTATCTCTCCACCCAGGAGGCTTCCTGCCTCTATTCCTGATGAAGAGCTTTTGCCCAAAATGTCGATTTTCCTGCTCCTCGAATGCTGCCTGACCTGCTGTGCTTTTCCAGCACCACTCTGATCTAAACAATGTCCTCTACAGCCACAACATGACCTCCCAACTCCTGTACTCAATACTCTTACCAATGAAGGAAAGCATGAAAAACACCTACTTCACTATCCTATCTACCTGAGATTCCACTTTTAGGGAACTATGAACCTGCACTCCAAGGTCTCATTGTTCAGCAACACTCCCCAGGACCTTACTATTAAGTGTATAAATCCTGCCCTGATTTGCTTTTCCAAAATGCAGCACCTCACATTTATCTAAATTAAATTCCAACTGCTGCTCCTCAGCCCATAGGCCCATCTGATCAAGATCTAAGGAAGATATGTTGAATGTTTTTAAGTAAGCAATGCTGTTTAAAGAATACTGGATTTCCTCTTGCAAATTGTACAAAATGGTTGTTAAAAAAGATAACTATTACACAAAATGTGCCATCTCCTTAGATCCCTTTAATTTTTAACTAAATAAAAACTATGCAACATTTGAAATATGGCAATGTCAACTTTCATTTAGTATAGTAAAAGGCTCCAAGGTACTTCAGGAGCAATATTAGACAATGTGACACCCAGCCACATGAGGAGATGTTAGAACAGATGGCAAAAGCTTAACCAAAAAGATAGAATTGAAGGAGTTCTTGAAATAGAGAGAGAGAGTAAGTAGGCAAAGTTGCTTTGGGAAAGAATTCAGAGTTTAGGGCCTGTAAAACAGATGGCACATTGTGATGATTACATAAAGTAAATCTGCAATGCACAAGAGACCAGAATTAGAGGAGGAAAGAATTCCCTGAGGGTTTACAATGTTGGAGGAGGTTACAGGGGACAGGAACCATCACGAGGGATTCAAACTCAATTTCAGTAGTTGTTGTTCTACACGACATTGTTTAGGCTACTTTTTAGATTAGATTAGATTCCTTACAGTGTGGAAACAGGCCACACCGACCCTTCGAAGAGTAACCCATTCCCTCTAACTAATGTACCTAACACTATGGGCAATTTAGCATGGACATCTTTGGACTGTAGGAGGAAACTGGAGTACCCAGAGGAAACCCATGCAGACACAGGGAGAATATGCAAACTCCATACAGACAGTCACCCGAGGCTGGAATTGAACCTGGGATCAGAGGAAGTGGTGGAAGTTGGTACAGTTACAAGATTTGAAAGGCATCTGGATGTGTACATGAATAGGAAGTGTTCAGAGGGATATGGGCCAAATGCTGACAAATGGGACTAGATTAATTTAGTATATCTGGTGGGTATGGATGAATTGGCTTGAAGTGTCTGTTTCCATGCTGCATAACTCTGTGACTCTTTCACTGTAACAATGAATGGGACTTGGACAGAGTTTGCATACAAACAGCAGTTTTGGATGGGCAATTTTATAGAGAATGAAAGATGGCGCAGCAAACGAAGAGTTGTGACTGAAAAAAACAATTGCATAAATCAGGATTTCAGCAGACTCAACAAGAAGTATGAACAAAGTTTTACATGGCATGTATATCAATGGCAAACTAACAGAAATTTATCTCAGCCTGCAGCACTTATATATATCCATTTCTCTTGAGTGCTACAAGAATCAAAAATGCTTATTCCTTCAAGAACAAATAAACCGCATCAAAATACAGTGCTATTGATGATATATTTTTCGAGTTGCACATTTTCTCTTCATCTCTCAGAAATCATAGCAGAATTAAAACAAACATCTACAACAATCCAATACTATAACCAAGCAGTGGCACAACTCAAATCTGGACTCCATTTAAAAAAAAATCGAATGCTTTGGCGAATGCTGTTGTTCATATCCTTGAAACACAAGGTGTGTTCCCATCCCCAGCCCTGTGAAGAAACCTTACAGTAATACTTTAGCAATTTACAGCTGTGTCCACAACAAATCCATTGATCAGTGTTAGGGTGGAGGACAATCATGAGAATCTGGGTGCACCTTCACAAAATAGGGCTAAAACCTAAAATAAAACACACAGGGAAGGTCCACAAACACGACAGTGCTCCTGAAGCTAGATCATCCAGTTCACCCACAATAGGCCATTCTGTTCACTTCCCACCCATTTGAGGCACATCCACGTTCAGAAACAAAAAAGAGAGATGATCTGCCACAAAACAGTCTGCACGAAATGATTAAGCCGCCTCTCGCCTACCTTCAGATAATCGTTTTCAGACCGAAGCTCCTCGATCTCTTTCAGGAATTCCTCCTGGATGCTGTCAACGAATTCTTCGCTGAAATCGGAAAAGGCCAGCGAGTTGCTGACATGAAGCCGGCTCCCCATCGACGGGGATTTGGCTCCGGACGCTCCGTCCGAGTGCCCGCCGCTGGCCGAGGATCCGCCGTCCTCCTGGCCGGGGGGAGTGGGGCAGCCGTCCCGGTGCTCGCTGGCCCCGGGGGACAGGATGCCGGAGAGTTGCTCGGACGGGCAGTCGGAGAGCTCGGAGCTGATGCTGGAGCTGCAGCTGGAGTCGGTGCCCGGGGCCGGAGCGGCAGCGCTGGCGAGCCGCTGGATCTTCTTCCTCTTGCCGCTGGCGCTGCCTTTCACCCCGCCACCTCCTCCTCCAGCACCACCACCACCTCCTTTCTCCGGCTTCTTCACCGCCGCCGCTTTAGCCGCGGGCATTTTGCCCAGTTTGATGTCCTTGAGAGCCGGGCTGTGCCGGGAGAGGCGGCACTGGGAGATCCCCAGAGCCGGCTTGGAGCCCGGGTTACATTTGGATTTCGCCACCGACCAGCCCCGGATCGCTTTGGGTCTGGCCGGAGACGGCGCTCGGTGCAGCTTCTTCTTCTCGACTTGCTGCTGAATCTCCGGGGCTCTGCTCACCGCCTCCATCCCTCACCCATCCAAAACCCCTCGACCAACGGATTGTTTGTGAAAGGAACAAGGCACATAAGACGCACACACACAGCACTCCCTGCCTCCGCCACAACATTCATCCCATCGCCCCTCGATTCATTCAACAAGGCTTGAGCTGAACACCAAACAACAGACCGCCTTCGCTTTCCTTTCTTTCTCCAATTGTAAATATCTCAGAATCTCCGTGTTTTCACCAAAGCACACACTGACTGTTTAATGCGCCACTCTGCTCCTGGAAAATAGCATCATACACCGCCCAAAGCTCCTGATCCAGTGACGCACACTCCCCACTCGCAGCCAGCTTGCTCCCCTCCTCCCTCCCTTGCATCAGACGTCTTTCACTGGAATTGCTGCTCAGCTCAGGGACAACACTGAATCACAGTGTGCTGGGTTTCATCATGCTCCCTGTTCATTCCACTCGATCCCCTTTTGCCTCTTCCCAGTTTAGACTATTAGCAAGACGACCCTACGCCGTCTTCTTTTCTCTTAAAAGGCAGGTGTTGCAAAACTGGAAATGAAAGAGAAAACGAGCAGCAAAATAAAACCAGGGTTTTTGGCTGTGCCTGCAGAACCTTTGCACATTGTTGTGTTTGTTTCAATGCGCGTGCTGTGAATTCACAACTTTTTCTGCTTTTAGTTTCTCATTCAGAAATCACTGACAAGAAGGATTAATTTTAACGATGAAATCAGAAGCACAGGTTGCATCCTTATAACTCACAATAAGTGGGCTTTTCTGTAGACGGAAGAGATTGAATGGATTTACTGCCCAGTTCCCTCCTCTGTCGAGGGAATTGTGACTCGTGGTGCATTATGGATCCTGAAGCAAAAACAGTTTGTCCTCTTGGCCATTTTTAAAAATTTTTTTGTTTTCAACTATGCAGCGACAATGTACAGGGACCATTGTCACCCAATGAAAAAATTAAACTCACCAACATGTCAATGAGTATTTTCCACTATTTTACGTGTAGCTCTAGAGTAGCTACTCCACAAATGTGGGGTAAGGTGAATAGGCAGTTCTCCATGAACTACTGCATCCAGTTGAGGGACTGAATGCACAACTACTTTTATGTTGTATCATGTAGAAATTTACCAACTGACCAAACCAGATCACCACTTTCTGCCCACTCACCCTTCCACAAAAGGCTAGTAGCGCCAATTTAGATAGCCAAGTCTAAATAAATATCAACAATACAAACAATATCTGGCTTTATTAACAAAGTATGGTATATCGATGGTCACACAAACCTTCAAGAAACCCAACAGGCACCTGGTGATCCTGTTACAAACTCAATAAGGTATGTGAAGCCTTATTATGAAGCTGGTCTTTACAATAAATTTACAAATTTACTGGCTGAAAACTAAGTAATGTTTTAAAAAGCTAAAGTCACAATCCAATGACTTGAAATCAAGTCAATGATGGCTGGACATTTCCATCATAGTACCTTTTATATTTTAAAGCTATTGAACAGAGTGAACTCAACAGAAAAGCCTCACAATGAAAAATTACCTAGAACAAGTGTGAATGGGGATAATCTCCTACCCCATTAACAAATCATCTAGCAATCTATGGGTGGCATGGTGGCTCAGTGGTTAGCACTGCTGCCTCACAGCACCAGGGTCCCAGGTTTGATTCCAGCCTCGTGTGACTGTCTGTGTGGAATTTGCATGTTCTCCCCCTGTCTGTGTGGGTAATCCAAAGATGAATTGGCTATGCTAAATTGCCCATAGTGTTAGGTGCAGTGTTAGGGAATGGGTCTGGGTGGGTTACTCTTCGGAGGGTTGGTGTGGACTGGTTGGGCTGAAGGGCCTGTTTCCACACTATAGGGTGTCTAATCTAATCAATCATCTGGGTACTCAAATGGAGAGGGCAGCATGTTAGCGCTGCTGCCTCACAGTGTTGGGGATCCAGGTTTGATTCCAACCTCAGGAGACATTCACCTCTGATTCCCTCTTACAATCTAAATATATGTATATTAGGGGATTAGCCATGGTAAATACAGGGATAGGAGTGTGGTCTGGGTGGAATGTTCTTTAAAGGGTCACTGTTAATTCAGTGGGCCAAATAGTCTGCTTCTGAAGAGTCAGAGAGCTGTACAGTATGGAAAAAGACCCTTTGGTCCAAATCATCCATGCCAACCAGATATCCTAAATTAATCTGGTCCTGTTTGCTAGCAACCTGTGGCCCTAAACCCTTGCTATTCATCCACCATCCTGATGCCTTTTAAATGTAATTGTACCATCCTCCATCATTTTCTCTGACAGCTCATTCCACACACACACACTACCCTCTGTGTTAAAAATTTGCCCCTTAAGCCCCTTTTAGATCTTTTCCCTCTCACCTTAAACCTATGCCCTCTAATTTTGGACTCCACTACTACCTTGGAAAAACACCTTGGCTATTTAGCCTTACTATGCCCCTCATGATTTTATAAACTTCTATAAGGTCACCCCTCAGCATCCGAAGCTCCATGAAAAATAGCCCCAGCTTATTCAGTCTCTCCCAGTAGCTTAAATCCTCCAACCCTGGCAACATCCTTGTAAGTCTTTTCTGAACCCTTTCAAATTTCACAACATCCTTCCTATAGGAGGGAGACCAGAATTGCACACAATATTCTAAAAGTGGCTGAGCAAATGTCCTGTATAGCTGCAACGTGTCCTCTCAACTCCTATACTCAATGTACTGACTAATAAAAGCAAGCATACCAAACTTCACTATCCTGTATACCTGCGATTCCACTCCAAGGTCTCTTTGTTCACTTCCCAGAACTTTACCAATAAGCGTAGAAACTCTGCCCTGATTTGTCTTTCCAAACTACAGCACCTCATATTTATCTAAACTCAATCTGCCACTCCATGGCCCATTGGCCCATCTGATCAAAGTCCTGTTGTACTCTGAGGTAACCTCTTGGCTGTTCACTACACCACCAATTTTGGCGTCATCTGCAAACTTACTAACCATACCTCCTATGTTCACATCCTAATCATTTATGTAAATGATGAAAAGCAGTGGATCCAGCACCGAACCTTGTGGCACATCACTGGTCACAGGCTCCAGTCTGAAAAGCAACCCTGCATCACCACCCTCTGTCTCCTACCTTTGAGGCTGTTCTGTAGCCAAATGGTTTGTCCTCCCTGTATTCCATGTGATTTAATCTTTGTAACTAGTCTACCAAGTAGAACCTTGTCAAATGGCTTACTGAAGTCCATATCGATAACATCCAATGCTCTGGCTTCATGAATCCTCTTCATTACTTCTTCAAAAAACTCAATTAAGTGATTGAGACACAATTTCATACTCACAAAGCCCCACGTTGACTATCCCTAATCAGTCCTTACCTTTTCAAATACATGTGAATTCTGTACCTCAGGATCCCTTCCAACAATTTGCCCAGCATTTATGTCAGGCTCACTGGTCTATCTGGCTTTTTCTTAAACCTTTCTTAAATAGTGGCATCACATTAGCCAATCTCCAGTCTTCTGACACTTCACCTGTGGCTATCGATGATGCAAATATCTCAGCAAGCGTCCCAGCAATCACTTCCCTCGCTTCCCAGAGTTCTAGGTACACCTGATCAGGTCCTGGTGATTTATCCACCTTTATGTATCTTAAGACATCCAGCACCACCACCTCTGAAATATGGACATTTTTCAAGACGTCACTATTTATTTCTCCAAGTTCGCTAGCTTCCGTATCCTTTCCACAGTAAGCACTGATGCAAAATTGTCATTTAATATCTCTCCATCTGCTGTGGTCCCACACATTGACAGTCTTGCTGACCTTTAAGGGGCTCTATTCTCTCCCTAGTTACCTTTCTGTCCTTTATGTATTTGTGGAATCCCTTTGGTTTCTCCTTAACCCTATTTGCCAAAACTGTCTCATGTCTCCTATTTGTCCTCCTAGTTTCCTTGTAGAGTATACTCCTACTGCTTTTACACTCTTCTAGGGATTCACTCGATCTCTGCTGCCTGTACCTGACATATGTTTCCTTTTTCTTGACCAAGCCCTCAATTCTCTAATTATTCAGCGTTCCCTACACTGACCAACCTTGCCCTTCACACTAACAGGAAAATACTGTCTCCGGACTCTCATTGTCTCATTTTTGAAGGCCATCCACTTCCCATCTCCCTTTACTTTGAATATCTGCACCCAGTCAACTTTTGAAAGTTCTTACCTAATACTGTCAAAATTGGCCTTCCTCCAATTTAGAACTTCAACTTTTAGATCCAGTCGATCCTTTTCCACCACTATTTTGAAACTAGTAGAATTATAGTCACTGGCCCCAAAGTGCTCCCCCATTGACACCTCAGTCACCTGCCCTGCCTTATTTCCCAAGAGTAGGTCAAATTTTGCTCCTTCTATGGAAGGTGCATCCCCATACTGAATTCATAAGATTTTCTTGTACACACTAAATTCCTCTCCATCCAAACCCTTAACATTATGGCAGTCCCAGTCTATGTTTGGAAAGTTAAAATCCCCTATAATGACCACCCTATTGTTCTGACGGACAACTGAGATCTCCTTACAAATTTGCTTCTCAATTTCCCACTGACTATTGGAGGGGGGTCTATAGTACAATCGCAATAAGGTAATCAACTTTTCTTATTTCTCAGTTTCATCCAAATAACTTCTCTAGATGTACTCCCAGGAATGTCCTCCCCGAGTACATTCTTAATGTTATTCTTAATTTAAAATATCACACTCCCTCCTCTTTCGCCCCTCTTTCTATCCCTCCTATAGCATCTATATCCCGGAAAATTAAGCTGTTAGTCCTGTCCATCCCTCAGCCATGTTTATGTAATCACTATGATATCCCAGTCCCATGCTCCTAACCATGTCCTGAGTTCAGCTTCCTTCCCTGTCAGGCCTCTTACATTGAAAAAAACAGTTTAGTTTATCAGTCCTAACTCGTTCTCTGCTTTGTTCCTGCATGCTCTGACTGTTTGACTCACACCTTTTCCCAACTGTACCAGTCTCAGTCTGATCCAGTCTCAGACTGATCTCTTTTTTCACTACCTCCCTGGGTCCACTCTCCCCTATCTTTTACTAATTTAAATCCTCTCAAGCAGCTCTAACAAATCTCCCAATCTTCCAATTCAGGTGCAATCTGTCCTTTCTGTACTGGTCACTTTTTCCCTAGAAGAGATTCCAATGATCCAAAAGTGTGAATCCTTCTCCCCTACACCATCTCCTCAGGCACGCATTCATCTGCTCTATCCCCCTATTCTTACTTTCACAAGCTCATGGCATCGCGAGTAATCCAAATATTATTACTCTCTAAACCTAGCTTCCTGCCCAATTTCCTGTAATCTCTCCTCAGAACCTTGCCTTTTTCTCAACCTGTGTCATTGGTTGCAATGTGTACAATGGGCTCCTGCTGGTCCCTCACCCCTTTTGGAAATTTCTGTACCCTCTCTGACATATCGTTGACCTCGGCACTAGGGATGCTACACACCATTATGCTGTCTTGTCAGCCACAGAAATATCTGTTTGTGCTTCTGACTAGAGAGTCCCCTATCACAATTGATTGAAACCATTCGATGGACAATGGAACTCTGGCTATGAAAGAAATTTTCCCCAATGTTAAACTGATCTTGTAAACATGGCAACTGAACCCTCTAGGCAAGACCACATATAAGTCACTGGACAGTTGGAGAAAGAAAATCACGGAACAAGCCGGCTAACCCTTTGTGTGTTTATAAGTATCTATTTTCTTTGCAGACCAGCACAAGCAAATGTGACACAGAAGATGCAAAACTCTGAGGTTAGTTGCTGACAATGAATTCTGCAGGATGATTCCTTTCATGACACCCTTCTCTGTTCCTCCATCATTGCTAATACTTCCTCATTCTCCCATGGCACCTTCCCATGTAATCACAGAAGGTGTAACACTTGCCCATTAAACTTCCTCCCTCCTCAGTGCCCAAGGCTCCAAACACACCTTCTAGATGAAGCAACATTCTATTTGTACTCTTTTTCAATCTAGTCTACTGATTTTGCTGCTCACAATAGTCTTTCTTGGCAAAACCAAATGCAGAATGGGAGACCATGTCTGCTCTGTCTGTTTGAATGATCCTGACCTTCCAGTTGCTTGCCATTTCTATCAATGACTTTGTTGTCATTGCTAATACTTCTGTCCTCAGACTGCTACAGTGTTCCAGTGAAGCTAATGCAAGCTGGAGACAGAATATCTCATTTTCAACTTGGGCATTTTACAGCTTCAAGGACAGAATATTGAATTCCACAACTTCAGAGCATGACCTCTGTCCTCCATTTTCCTTATACATACACATATACTGCCCACACACACATATACAAACATTCGTCAATGTCTTGTCAGTTTTGCTTACAGCAGAGTGAGTCTATTTTTTGTTTTTACATCTTCATTTACACCTGAAGTGAGTAGCGAGCAGGTCATTACTGTATGAGGGCTGCATGACAGTATAGTTAATCACAACCTTCATCATATTGATGATGATTTGACAGTTTTTAGGATGAGGTTAGGAGTGTGAATTAGCTCCTTTGTTTTTAATCCTTTGTCAGTTGGTTGCCACAAATATTTATTTTTAGCATACAGCAATCACACTTTAATTAAAACATTTTCACTAGGAAAGAAAGCAAGGTCTCTCTCACACACACACACACACACACACACACACACAGACGTGTATAACAGAGAGTGTCTGATACAGACACGGAAGATAAAATATATTCAGATGAAAAATTATTAGGGTCCTTGAGGTGCTGAGACTGTAGGTTTTTTAATGGTTAACTTGTATTCTCAGCATGATAGAATGTATAAATAGTTTTGAGATCTCAGTGAATGGTTATTTCCACAATTTGCTTACTTCACTGGGCACTGTCTTCCAAACTAATGAGAGACACAAAAGGGAGAGAGTTCCAGTTCTCACTTACTACTACCATAATTAAATAGACCAATGGGATGGTAACTAGCTGGATTGGATTATATCTGAGCAATATTCCATTTTGCTCAATAAATGCCAATGCTGTAGAATTGAGATTAGTTAGCTCAGTTGGATGGATGGCTGGTTTGTGATGCAATGTGATATTAACATCATATGTTCAAATTCATGAAGGTCCCACCTTCTTAACCCTCAGGTTAAACCACCACCAGTTGTCTCTCTCTGTCTCTCTGACAAGAGAGAACAGCCTTGTGACTATGGGACTATGATGACTTTATCTAAGTGGAACAAATTGGTTAGGGATTTGGCTCGAGATCACGACCCAATGATAATACAGAAGTTCTAATTTGGCCCTTTCTTATAACTTTTTGGCAGATGCTCAAATATGGCACTCTTCGGGTGTGTCCTTTGAAATGTCAAATTGGAGCAAAGTCCTGCACAACCACTACAGTGTGGCAGCGTGACCACAGAATTCTTTCTACACTTGACTAATATATTTCCCTTAATAGATACCAATAAGAACAAATTAATTTGTTGAGACAACAATAAAAATTGTGTACCTTTGTAAACTCTGCAACCTATTCTAATTTACCCTAAATTCCACTCACCCATCATTATTTGTGCTTTATATTCATATATACACACATATTTGCTTGTTCTGTTTTTGTAAAATAAATTAATTTTGCAGTTTAAATTTTTAACAAGAAATTATTAAGGCCCACTTTTCTGAGGCAATAGGTACAAATTACAGTAGAGAAGCTTCAAATAATCAATGGAAAAGCCTTCCGGCATGTTTTTCTGGGTATTCTTGGAAGATTACAATCAATGCTTTCACCATCCATAGCCACTTTTTTAAGACTCGAGGATACAAGCCATCAGGTATAGGAGTTGTGTCAAATTTCTTAATACTTTTTCTCTTTTAATAATGTTTTGTTTAGATTCCTCTTGCCTTTCAGTCTTTGATGTACTACCATTATGCTCGAAACGTCGAATTCTCTATTCCTGAGATGCTGCCTGGCCTGCTGTGCTTTGACCAGCAACACATTTTCAGCTGTGATCTCCAGCATCTGCAGACCTCACTTTTTACTTAAAAATCACACAACACCAGGTTATAGTCCAACAGGTTTAATTGGAAGCACACTAGCTTTTGGAGCGACACCTGTTGGACTATAACCTGGTGTTGTGTGATTTTTAACTTTGTACACCCCAGTCCAACACTGGCATCTCCAAATCATGACTACTATACTTGGTGTACTTCTTACGTGAATGTACGCTTTGGATTTATTTACTGGCCTCCAAGCAATAGTGATAAGGTAGGGTATAGCACTGATTTATAAATCAGAGATACATGAACAAAGCTGCCACAATAATCATATTAGGGTTGCTGCCACCAGAATTGCCTTTACTCTAAGGTCCTGTCACGTTATATAGAACCAAGTCTAGAAGAGCCTGCTCTCTGCTCCGTTCGAGAACATACTGCCCTAAGAAATTATCTTGAAAGCATTGTATGAACTCCTCATTGAAGCTGCTTTGCAAATTTTATTTTTCCTGTTTAGATTAAAATCACTCATAATTATTGCTGTCTCTTTATCATATGCACCCAGTATATTTTCTTGTATTCTTTGTCCTACATTGTGATTACTGTTCAGGGGCCTATAAATGACTCCCTGAAGTAACTTTTTTCTTTACTATTCCTTATCTCCTCCAAAACTGATTTCTATGTGCCCCTCAGGTCACCCAAACTGATCCTACATATATATATTTCATTCAATCTACAACTGCGTTCTACATTTGCCAGCTCATCGTCTTTCTTGCAAGTGGAGGAACAGGTTAAATTGTTGCCAAGAAAAGGCAGTATTGTCTATGTGGGCAAGATTCACTCCCCTGAATTGACATCTGCAAAGTAAGAGTTCATTAAAAGTTCCAGTTGTGCAGTTTAATATGGGAGTCTTCCACATTGCCTTAGTTAATGTTTCTGAACTGTAACGATTCAATTGCCCATTGCCTTGAACGTGTTAATTATTTATTTGCGACATTATATTCATACATGCCAAGTTGGAGGTATCCTTTTGATACTTGTAAATTCAAATATAAATCTTTCAAATTCAGTTACACCTTTTTTGACCATTATTTTCTGAAAATTCCTTTGAGTTGATCAGTTGCTACTTCCTTCAGAATGAATTCCAACATTTTAGACTAATTAGCTTATTGTTTCCTGTTTTCTATCTCCCTCTGTTCTTGAATTGAGATTTATTTACATTATTTTCCAATTTGCCCAGATCTTGCTACCAAGACACAGATCACCATAAAGAAAGCGTTAAGAAAAAGTCTCACCATGGCAATTGATGAAATTTGCATTCAATTAATAAATCTGGAATTGAAGTCTGTTTTCATGGTGGTCATGAAGCTTTGGTCGATTGCTTCTTCATGAATGTCCTTCAGGAAATCAAAATATGCCGTCCTGGTTTGTCCTACATGTGAATCTATGGGATTGACTCTTATATGCCTCAGATGCAAAACCTGCTGGCACATCCCCCCACCCCCCCACCCCCCCACCCCTCACCCCTCACCTCCATCCAGGGCCCCAAACAGTCCTTCCAGGTGAGACAGAGGTTCACTTGCCTCTCCTCCAACCTAGTTTATTGCATCTGGTGCTCCTGATGTGGTCTTCTCTACATTGGGGAGACCAAACATAAACTAAGGGAATGTTTTCCTGAGCATCTCAGCTGGGCCCACAGGGGCTGACCTGACCTCCTAGTCACTGCCTATTTTAACTCCCCTTCCCACTCCTTTCCTGGCATAACTATCCTCGGCCTCCTCCATTGTCACAACAAATTGGAGAAGCAATACCTCATCTTCTGCCTAAGCAGCTTACAGCCCAGAGGATTTAACATTGAGTCCTCCAATTCCAAATAACCTCCCTTCCCAACCCCGACTTCCTTCCCAGCCCATCCCCCTCTATTCCATTCCTCTCTGCCACCAACCAGATTCATTCCTCCCATAGATCAACCAGGTTGTACCCTCTACCTGGCTTCACCTATTCCCAGTTCACCACCCCGTCTCTCCACCACACCCTTTATCTGCAACTCCCCTTACATTCATCCTCAGTCCTGAAGAAGGGTTACACCTGAAACGTCAACTTCTCTACTTCCTGATGCTGCCTGGCTTGCTGTATTCTCCCAGCCTCCTGCTTTTGTCTACCTTGGATTCTAGCATCTGTAGTTTCAAAAATGGTGTAGCATGTCATTCTGTTGTATCTAAACACTAACAGTTCTGATAAAATTGATGGAACAGGATCAATCACATGGCATCAACCAAGTCACTGAAAATATCGAACACAAATAATACTGTTGACCCTGCAAAGTTCTCCTCAATAATATCTGGGGCTTTGTGGCACAACTGGGAGAATTGTCACACAGACTAGTCAAGCAACAGCCTATATAGTCATACTTACGATATTGTAGCTGAGAGTGTGTTGCTGGAAAAGCACAGCAGTCTGGCAGCATCCAAGGAGCAGGAAAATCGATGTTTCGGGCCGGTTCCCTTCATCAGGAATGGGCTCTGGCCCGAAATGTTGATTTACCTGCTCCTCAGATGCTGCCTGATCTGCTGTGCTTTTCCAGCAACTCACTCTCAACTCTTATCTCCAGCATCTGCAGACATCACTGTCTCCTTACGGTATTGCACATGACTGACAATATCCCAGGTACCACCATCCTCATCCCTGAATCCTCATCTGGCTGGCAGGGCAAACCCATCAGAAATTGCAACACAGTGACACACAAACAGAAAGTAGTTGTCCTGGGAGACTTGGACATTGATTATCAACCCACAAAGTGTTATGGCATAAGGTCAAACATGGTGAAAGATTACCACATACAGCCCATCTGCAAGCTGCTGAATCAGTTCTCTTACATGTTCAGCATCTTGCAAGAAGCACTGAGGTAATCTGGTTTCCTGCCACAGTCCAAAGATATCGAGTAAAAAGTGAGGTCTGCAGATGCTGGAGATCAGAGCTGAAAATGTGTTGCTGGTTAAAGCGCAGCAGGTCAGGCAGCATCGAAGGAACAGGAAATTCGACGTTTCGGGCACAAACCCTTCCTGATGAAGGGCTTGTGCCCAAAATGTCGAATTTCCTGTTCCTTGGATGCTGCCTGACCTGCTGCGCTTTAACCAGCAACACATTTTCAGCACAGTCCAAAGATATGCAGGTTAGACAAATTGGCCATATTAAACTATCATAGTGTCCAGCGATGTGTAGGTTAGTTGGATTAGCCATGGGAAATGCAAGGTTAAAGGGAAATGGTAGGGGTTTGGTATGGGTGTGATTTTCTTTGGAGTTTCAGTGTGGATATGATGGGCCGAATGGCCTGCTTCCACACTTTAAGGATGCTATGATTCTATGAATATTAGTGGGAATTTCTACTGCACCCTCATTAGAAAGACAAAGTCCCTGCCTTGACATAAAGAATCCCTCCATTTTTGTGAGACATCACAACTGTTCTAAATGCGACAGACTTTGAACAGATCTAGCAACTCAATACTGGCCATCCATGAGGTGCTGATGGTCATCATCAACAACGGACTGTATTCAACCACAACATGTAAACTCATAGCCTAGTATGACCCCCACTTTATCATTACTACCAAGTTGGGGATCAATCCTGGTTCAATGAAGAGTTTAGGAGTGCATTCCAGGAACATCACCACAAATACTTAAAAGTGAGATGTCAATCTTGTGAAGTTAAGACACTCCTCAAATCCACAGCATCACAGATGGCAGCCTTCAGCCAAGTGGATCTACGCCACATGATGTCACCAAACAACTGAAGCACCCTTACAATGTTCCAGTCACAGTACTGGAGACCTGCGTTCCAGAACCAACTGTGTGTCTCGCCAAGCTATTCCAGTACATTTGCAACACTGACATCCGTCCGACAATGTGGAAAATTGTTCAAGTATATCATGCACATGAAAGACAACAAATCCAACCTGGCCAATTATCATCCCATCTGTCTCCCCAACTCAAGGAACCCAAACAAAACAGGAGTCAATCAGGATCTGGGAGAAAACTCTCCACTTGTCACAGTCATACCTAGCAGAAAGAAAGATGGTTATAGTTTTTGGAGGTAAATATCTCAGCCATAGGCCATCAGGGATATGTGTGAGTTAGGCCCAGTCATCTGCTTCAACAATGAGTTTCTCTCCATCATAAACTCAAATATGGGAATGTTCAGTTATGATTGCACAATGTTCAGAATCATTTATGACTTCACTGATAATGAACCAGTCTGTGTCCAAGTGCATCAAGATCTGGACCAAATCCAGATTTGGGCTAATAGTTGGCATGTTACACTTGCATAATACAAGGTCCAAGCCATGGCCATCGACAATAAGAGAAAATCCAACAATCACTCCTTGACATTCAATGACATTGCCATTGCTAAACCCCCCACAATCAATATTGTGGGGGTTACTATTAACTGGAAATTGATTCTAGTTATGTAAATACCATGGCTACAAAATCATGTCAGAGGTTGGGAGTGCATCAGTAAAGAACTCACCATCTGACTCCACAAAGCCTGTACACCATCTGCAAAACACAAGTCAGGAATATGATGGAATTTTCTTCACTTGCCTCGATGAGTACAGTTCTAATAACCACCAAAGTGGCTTGATATCATTCAGGGCAAAGTAATCTGCTGGATGGCCCCCCCTATCCGCAACCTTTAACATTGACTCCATCCACCACCAAGGCAGTGTCAGCAACGTGTACTAAATACAAGATGTACTGCAACAACTCACCAAACCTGCTGAGACAGCATCCTCCAAACCCATAACCTCCAACCACCAACAGGACAGAACAAACAGATCATTGGAACACCAACATCAGCAAGTTTCCCTCCAAGTCACATGCAATCCTGACTTAGAAATATATCAGCAATTCCTCCCTGACAACACCATGAGTATCTAATCTCCCCACCCCATGGATTACAGCAGCTCAAAAAGACAGCTCATCATCAACTTCTCTCATGTAGTTAGGAAAAGACAATACATGCTAGCAGAGCCAGAAACACCAATATGCCATGGATGATAAAGAAAGCACAACATGAATTTATCCTGATGGCTGCTTAGAAGACAAAAATATCAGAACATTATGATATGGAGTATAAACAAGATAACCAGAGTTGCTTTCAAGAGTAATGTATGGTTGATTAGCTCCAGATCAGTATATGATAGTTAATCCTACATTTTAATTTCATAAATGAGCAACAGAATCTAGGGTAAAAACAGAATATGCTCAAAATATTCAGAAGTTCAAGAAGGGAGAACAGAACAAAAATTATCAATTTGGAGGTAAATTCCCTGATGTTTGTTAGGAAATTGCACTAAGCGGATGGAGTTTTGCTAGAGTCGGCTTTTTACAGGATTGGGAATTGGGGCATCTTAAAAAGTGATAGGTGCAAAGTGGAATTCATCACTAAGCAAATTTCAGGCTCCTATTTCCCAAATATGTTGATAAAGTAGAAATGTGAGGCTAACAGGTCATTTAATATTTCATTCAGTGTGTATTTATCATCAGTGAGAGAATCTTCAGGTGGGGGACTGGATAGAATTATATTATTAACAAAGCAATACCAGTGTTGATGCCATTCACAAATCTATTTGTCTGTAAATAAAAATACAAGTGTTAACATGAGTTTGTTCTTTGGAAAGCTTAAGTTGTAGTCAGTAAAAATGGTACAATTTACATAAATACCACATGTCAAAAGTAATTGCATTTCATGGTTATAATTTTCATCCTTTTCCCCTTTAATAGTTTGAATAAAACACAGTAATTGCAAGACCATTTGCAATTGTGCTTGTCTGGATTCCAGTTTTTAAAGTAGTCTGCAGTCAATGTCTTATGTCAAGTTCTATTTTTAAGAAGTTGTGAGTCCCTGTTGACATTTGTAGGTTTCTGTTCCTTGTCAATGAATGTGGCATTTTACAAGTGAGGACTATTTGGTTCTGTTTTTTAAAAAATTTGGTTACTTTGCAGGACTGGCTGCTGCAAATCAGTAGTACAGGTTACTGTGCCATCATTTTAAACTTTGGGCATGAGAACATGAAAAATATGTTTGTGGCATGGATAGCGGGGTTCTCAAGACATGGATCGGTTTCAAGATAACTTCTAATTCATTCTAAAACTTTCCTCATTGCCAAATAGACCTGTGCCTTAGGTTTTTGTATGTAGATGTACAAGGACTACATTATTTTTACAACAATGCTTGTTTTAGAGTATTTCAATTACTAGAAGTGCATGAGATAGTCATAACCTATGTAACCTTTCAACCACTAAAGGATCACAGTGGTTTGCAGTAAGAAAAACCATTGAGCACTGCTGAGCAGGCAAAATGCATTTACTTTGTTTGAAGATAAGCAGGTTGTGAAAGTGTCTGTCATAACCATGTGTAAAGATATTTTTATGGGAGGAGCTAACTAAAATTCCTGGTCAGTTTGTGGTATTTCTGTTATATGCTCGGAGGGAGCATGTGAAGCAGCTAGCAACTAGTGATATGGATATGCAGGTCCTGACCTTGTACCTGTTTTCTTAATGGACTTTTGGAGCAGGACGCTATTTGCATCAGTTTCAAAGGTGGAGAGCGTTCTAAATGTCAGTGTTTTGATTTCCTTAAATTTCCACTTAGACGTTGTGGAGGGGCACTCGATGAGCCAGGACGATCTATCCAACAACCCTCAGTCTCTGCAGGGAGTTTGGATGGTAAAACAAAAGCCTCATTTGATTCTCAAAAAATATACTTAATTACAACCAAGAAAAGCCTTTGTTTAGGCAACATCCAAGGAGCAGGAGAATCAACGTTTTGGGCATAAGCCCTCCATCAGGAATAAGGCTTGTGAGTCGGGACTGAGAGATAAATGGAAGAGGGGTGGGGTTTTGGGGGGAGGTAGCTCGGAAAGTGATAGCTGGATGAGGGTGAGGGAGAAGGTGATACATGAGAAGGGACAGCGATGGATGGGTATGGAGGGTGGTGCTGAGTTGGAGACTTGAAACTGGGATAAAGTTGAGGGTAGAGAGATGAGGAAGCTGTTGAAATCCACATTTATCCTGTGTGGTTGCAGGGCCCAAGGTGGAATATGAGGCGGTCTTCCTCCAGGTGTCGGGTGGTAACGGTTTGGCGGTAGAGAAGGCCCAGGACCTGCATGTTCCTGATGGAGTGGGAGGGGGAGTTGAAGCATTCAGAACCTGGGAGGGGGGGGTTCTGTCCTTGTTGCGTTGGGAGGGGTAGTTCAAGGGCAGTAGACACCGATTCCCACAGCGACCTAGATGCCAACTCCTACACTACACCTCCTCCCACTCAACCTCATGTAAAAATGCCATCCCTTATTTCCAATTCCTCCGCCTTTGCTGCATCTGTTCCCAGGATGACAAATTTCACCTCAGGGAGTCCGAGATGGCCTCCTTCTTCCAAGATCGCAACTTCTCTTCCCACATGGTTGATGATGTACTCCAGCACATCATCTCCACTTCATGCACTACCTCCTTTGAATCCCATCCCTCCCAATCAACAATGACAGAACACCCCAGGTCCTCACCTTCCATCCCACTGATAAGGCCTTCATCAGGAATGAGGCTTGTGGGTCGGGGGCTGAGAGATAAATGGGAGAGGGGTGGGGTGGGGGAGAAGGTAGCTGAGAAAGCGATAAGTGGATGAATGTGAGGGAGAATGTAATAGGTCAGTGGAGGCAGTGATGGAAGGTAGGGAGGGCAGTGCTGAGTTGGAGGCTTGGGACTGGGATAATTTTTGGGGGGGGCGAGGGTGTGGGGGAGGGAAATGAGCAAACTGTCGAAATCCATATTTATGCCATGTTGTTGCAGGGTCCCAAGGCAGAATATGAGGCGTTCTTCCTCCAGGTGTCCCTCCACATACATCGCATCATCCTCTGCCACCTCCAAATGGAACCCACCAGTGAAGATATATCTCCCTCCCCACCTTATTCAGCATTCCAGAAAGACTATTCACTCTGCCACTCCCTCATCAGGCCCACACTTCCCCTCCACCGTACCCACCCCTCCCCAAGACCAGTCCATGCCCCACTCCTGGCACCTTTGCCTGCCACCGCAGGAAGCGCAAAACCTGCACCCACACCACTCCCTTCACCTCCATCCGAGGCCCCAAGGGATCGTTCCACATCTGCCAGAAATTTACCTGTAACTCTACCAATATCATCTACTGCATCCTGGTGTGGTCTCCTCTACATCGGGGAGACCGGACACTTTGTTGTGGTTTGTTTCAGAGAACATCTCTGGGACACCCACACCAGGTCCAGTGCCTCCTCCACCACCAAACCCTTACCACCCAACACCTGGAGGAAGAACGCTTCATATTCTGCCTTGGGACCCTGCAACAACATGGCATAAATACGGATTTCGACAGCTTGCTCATTTCCCTTTCCCCCCCAACATTATCCCAGTCCCAAGCCTCCAACTCAGAACTGCTCTCCGGACCTGTCCATCACTGCATCCACTGACCTATTACATTCTTCCTCACCTTCATCCACTTATCGCTTTCTCAGCTTCCTTCTCCCCGACCCCATCCCCATCTCTCAGCCCTGATCCACAAGCCTCATTCCTGATAAAGGGCTTATGCACGAAATGTTGATTCTCTTGCTCCTCGGATGCTGCCTGATCTGCTGTGCTTTTCCAACAACACATTCTCGACTTTGATCTCCAGCATCTGTAATCTCACTTTCTTCAAGCCTTTGTTTAGTCAAAGCTTTATTTGAAGCCGAGCAGAGGTTGTGTAGTTCAGCATTCCTCTGTTCCGTTCCTCTTTTGTAATTTTTTTAACACCAAGGAGGACAGAGAACCATGATAATTTTACTTAAAGATATACCTTTACTTGTCACATATTGGATTTTGTAAATAATCTAAACTATTTTTCATTTGAAGAATTTAATAAAACCAATAACCTTCAAATCTAGTAAAACAAATTAAAATACAGTACATTTAAAATAGGGGGTGGCGATGGCCTAATGAGGGGTTGGCGATGGCCTAATGGTATTATCACTAGACTGTTACTCTGGAGACCAAGGTAATATTCTGGGGATCGGGGTTCAAACCCCGCCATGGCAGATGGTAGAATTTGAATTCAATACCAGTCTGGAATTAAGAGTTTAATGATGACCATGAAATCATTGTTGATTGTCGGGGAAAAGTCCATCTGGTTCAAATAATTTCCTTTGTGGGCGGCACGGTGGCACAGTGGTTAGCACTGCTGCCTCACAGCGCCTGTAGACCCAGGTTCAATTCCCGACTCAGGCGACTGACTGTGTGGAGTTTGCACGTTCTCCCCGTGTCTGCGTGGGTTTCCTCCGGGTGCTCCGGTTTCCTCCCACAGTCACAAAGATGTGCGGGTCAGGTGAATTGGCCATGCTAAATTGGCTGTAGTGTTAGGTAAGGGGTAAACGTAGCGGTATGGGTGGGTTGCGCTTCGGCGGGTCGGTGTGGACTTGTTGGGCCGAAGGGCCTGTTTCCACACTGTAAGTCTAATCTGAAATTTGAGAATAAAGCAGGAAATGCTGAAATTACTCAGGTGGTCAGAAATGTTTATGAAGCTGACTTTTCAGGTCCAAAGGTTTCACTTTAGGATTGGAGATTATTGCGAATGAACAATAATTAAAATGAGTCATAATCAAAAGAATTAGAAAAAGCTGCAAATTGTTCTTTCAAGTCTAGTTTTCTTCATTCATTTTTTTAAAAACCGAATAAAGCCAGCATTTACTGTTCATTCTGAGTTGGTTTTGGGAAGATGGTGGACGATCTTCATTTGAATTATACAGTGCTTCTTTGTTACAACTGTGTGACGTGTCGAACCACTTCAAAGTTCTAATAAGAGTCAACCACATGGAGGTGGCTTAGATTCAGAGATAAGCTGGACCAGAAAATGATGGCAGGTTTACATTCCTAAAGGGCAGGAAAAGGCCTATTAGGTTTTCATTAAAAATCTGGGATCCAAGTGTGATGTAGGATGCATGATTCAGTGCTTGGCTTCTGACCTCAAGACCTATGGGCTTTTGTCTGTTTGTATCAGGAAGTTTAATGATTAATGCAGCAGTATTTCAGGAGCCATGTATTTTTTAAAACTAGTTTGACAAAATGACTTCCTGGGGTGACAATGGAAGTTTTCTTTTGCCTTGTGAGAGCTTTATTAGTGGACAGAGGTGAATTGAAATGAATTAACATCCTTTCAGTTAGAAGAATTGAGAGTATTTTTCACTTAGGGGAAAAACCCATAGCTTGGAAAGTTTTTGTTTTCAGTTTGCAGGCATTCTGGTTGAAGTTGGACATTTGAAAACAGTTTCTCCTAGAGAAAGGAGTTAGTTCAGAAAAACTAGAAGTCGCTTACCTAAGTGTAAAATCTTTCTTGAAAACTCCAGAACAGAAATGTTTGGGTAGAACCCTAAATATTCAAAGCTGAAAAAAAACCAAGTGGAGTTGTGTGAGTAATCAGGGAAGCAGCTATTAAACTCTCAAGAATAGCAATTTAGCAATCAGTTAAATCATACCTGTAGATTTTATAGAGAAAAAAGAATTTTCTCTGATATTTGAGCACCATAACATGTTGGTTTTGGGATAGATGAAATTGTGCTTTTCTTTGCATTTTGACGGCTTACAAATTGTGTCACATGTAAATAGTTTGGTTGATGCTATTTTATAATCGTACATTTTTTGCAATAAACATCTGTTTAATTGTTAAAAACCAGATCGGCGGTGTTGAGTACTTGTATTCTCCTCCAACAATGTTTGTTCAAATCAGCTGAGCACATGTTGATGGCCCTCCTGCTGTGCATTTGGAGCATCCTTCCTTAACCAGTTTTCCAAAAGCTGTTGTCCTTTTGGTCAAGTAGGGTATATGTGGTGCTAAGAATTTAAGGATCTAAGGCATCTCCTCAAATCATTATTCTACTGGATAGTATTCACAAACCATACATCTTCAATTTTTCAGGAATCCAGTTTTGAACCTTGATTAAATATATAGCCTGATCCACAACAGTGAGACATGTTCTGTCATTCTGATAGCTGCAGTTCAGACTTTTTCTGCACACATCCCAGTGGTGTTGTTTTGTGAATTCACAGATCTCTTTGTCTTTTGCGTGACACCCAAGGATGTTTCAATTGCCCTTCAACCTTTCTACTAGCTTCAAATTCGATTCTACAGTTCAACACTGAACTAACTCATTGCTTTGTTCACCACTGATCTGGCTATCCTACAAATCAGGCACTCTTTATTCTGCAAAGTCTTATAAGGAGGGGACTCTTCTTCATTTGGCTTTAAACCATATACAACCTGTGTAATTCACAAAGTCTTGTCTGTGGCCCCTTCTGCAGTCTTCAATCTCACAATATTGCCACCATGTTGCATTTCTGGCTTCATTGCACAAGCTCGCCATTCACAAGACTAGGAAAGTATAAGTAGACTTGATTTATATGAAGACTATATATACACACACATATATACACTCATTACACATTGTTTATAAATCAATTCAACAACCACAACTACTCACAGCAATTGTTCCATAAATGGACAGCTGAACACATGCTGTATTACCATCCTGGTTCCTTGATGACAAGCGTATATTTCTTAAAGTGACAGCGCAGCAGGGATAGAACGAAGCATTGTTGTTGAAATGGATGGAGATAATTGTGTTGAAGAATCAGATATACGAAGAGAAGCATAGGAGTCATAGTGTCATAGGGATGTACAGCATGGAAACAAACCCTTCAGTCTGGCTTGTCCATGCCGACCAGATATCCCAACATTATTTAGACCCATTTGTCAGCACTTGGTCCATATTCGTCTAAACCTTTCCTATTCATGTACCCATCCAGATGCCGTTTAAATACTGTAATTGTACCAGCCTCCACCACTTCCTTTTGCAGCTCATTCCATATATGCACCATCCTCTGCGTGAAAATGTTGCCCCTTAGGTCCCTTTTAAATCTTTTCCTTCTCATCCCAAACCTATGCCCTCTAGTTCTGGAATCCCCCAACCCAGGGAAAAGACCTTGTCTATTTATCCTATCCATACCGCTCATGAATTTATAAACTTGTATAAGGTCACCCACTCAGCCTCCGACACTCCAGGGATAACAGCCCCAGCCTATTAGCCTCTCCCTTTAGCTCAAATCCTCCAACCCTGGCAACATCTTTTCTGAACCTTTTTAAGTTTTACAATATTCTTCCGATAGAAGGAGGCCAGAATTGCACACAAAAGTGGCCTAACCAATGTCAGCTGCAACATGACCTCCCAACTCCTATACTTGATGCTCTGACCAATAAAGGAAAGCATACCAAATGTCTTCTTCACTATCCTATCTACCTGTGACTTTACTTTTAAGGAACTATGAATCTGGGCTGAAAATGTGTTGCTGGTTAAAGCATAGCAGGTTAGGCAGCATCCAAGGAACAGGAAATTCGACGTTTCGGGCATAAGCCCTTCATCAGGAATGTCATTCCTGATGAAGGGCTTATGCCCGAAACGTCGAATTTCCTGTTCCTTAGATGCTGCCTAACCTGCTGTGCTTTAACCAGCAACACATTTTCAGCTGTGATCTCCAGCATCTGCAGACCTCATTTTTTTACCCCAGGAACTATGAATCTGCCCTCCAAGGTCTCTTTGTTCAGCAACTCTCCCCAGGATCTTACTATTAAGTGTATAAGTCCTGCTCTGATTTGCTTTTCCAAAATGCAGCACCTCGCATTAATCTAAATTGTGTCAGGGCCTCATTTCTCATTATAGTCCTGTATATATAGTAATGAAGGTCTTGCAACATAATTACAGCATCCTCACTGGGCCAGAGGCTCCAGGCTTGAGTCCCATCAGGACTTGTTGATCACATAAAATGTATTTGTAACATGGCTAAATAGGTTGATCATTAACCTATTAATCCTTCCAATATGCCTGATAGCAGGTGGCAAGAACAAAAGGGTCTCTTGGTCAGCCATTTTGCAGAAGGCAAACTACTGCAGATCTTTGTCCACAACAGTGAATATATTCAACAGAAGTCTGCAGTCTAACCCTTGGAAATACAGATGGAGAAATAGCCAGATACACAGCAAACAACACCATTTGTAAATGCAAACTAACTTTTCTAATGTTTGTCTTAAATGCCCTGCAAGTTATTCTTTCCCATGCATGTATAAAATGACTGCCTTTGAAATGTCTGCATTAATGTCAGTTACTCATAAAACAGTAATATTTATACTATCAGTAACTATGTGGAAAGACCTCAACAGAGAATACGTGTTTGCTTGTTCTCTCTAAAATTTAATTTGGCAGAAGCCTTAGTTGATAGCCTGGTGAATTGCTTGCATCTTTTATAAATTCCTAATTTAAGTCATAGTTGATAATGAAAATGGGATTGTATCACACAGCTGTTTTTCTCTGGAATCAGATTGACAATGTAAATGAGGTAGGAAGTCTCAATTTAATTGGTTTGAATAGTTGCTGAAAGAGCTGAAACTTGTCTTTGGGAAATAATGCTTTATTTCACTCCATCTTTCTGTGGAAACACAAAAAATAAACAGTGATTAAATGCTGTAACTGTACCATATTTATAACACAAGATTCCATTGGAGACAGTTGAGCATTTCAATCACAGTATATATCAATATTATATCAATCACAGTACAAAAAATTCAAAATATAATAGTCTGCAGCTGTTAGAATTCTGAAACATCACTAATGTGGATCTACACTGAGATAATTAACTCATATTTTCTTTCCCCAGATACTGCCTGACCTGCCCAATGTTTCCAGTGTTTTTCAGCTTTTGTTTCAAATCTCAAATTGATGTTAATGGCTTCAGGCAGGATATTACGAATTAGGGAGTGGAAAATTGCAAAGTCAGCCCAGTTCTGGTTCCTGTCCAGTGATCCTTGCAGAAGTGGATGGGAATGATGATTAGGTGTGGACTAAAATCACACTTCCTGTAAACAATCGTTCTGCCAACATTCATTATCTTGGCTCATATCAGAAGAATTGCAGAACAAATAATAATTGATCAATTTAAAAATAGAATGTTCCAAAGCATGCTTGAGGAACAATTAATTTATTCAGTTTGCAAAATCCAAGATGGTATCCCTGAAAGCACACTCAGCAGTGTACCCTCAGTACAAATGGATATGACTGCTGAGGTCCTCCAGAAGTTGCTTGTGCTGGGTCACTTTTTAACTTGCTAGCAATGAGCTATAATCACAATTATTCGCAGCCCTGGTAAGTACTCCAATGGCTCCACTAACAATCCCTCAGCCTGATGAATTGCTTGGGAATGCAGCTGGGGAAAGTCATTGTGTCATGTCTTCAATATCACATTGAGTTTTTATTTTTATTCGCTCATGGGGCATGTGCATTGCTGGCTGTCTAACATTTCTTGCCCACGCTTTGTTGCTTTTGAACTACCTTTTTGAACTGCTGCAATTCACATGCTGTGGGTTGACCCACAATGCCCTTAGGCAGGGAATTACAGGATTTTGACCCTGTGATAGTGAAGGAAGGATGGTGAGTGACTTGGAGGGGAATTTGCAGGTGGTGGTGTTCCCATGTATCTGCGGCCCTTGTCCTTTTGGAAGAAAGTGATCATGGGTCTGGAAGGTGCTGTCTGAGGATCTTTGGTGATTTTTGCAGTACATCTTGTAGATAATACACATTTCTGCTAATGAATGCCTACGATGGAAGGTATGGATGTGGTGCCAATCAAGTGGGCTGCTTTGTCCTGAATGCTGGCAAGCTTCTTGAGTGTTGATGAAGCTTCACCTATCCAGGCAAGTGCAGAATATTCCACGGCTCTCCAGATTTGTGCATTATAGATGATGAACAGATTTTGGAGAGTGTGGAGGTTCTGCAGTATTTCTAACCTCTGACTTGCTGTTGTGTTTATGTGGTGAGCCAGTTGAATTTCTAGTCAATAATAACCCCCCAGGATGTTGATAGTGGGGAATTTAGTGATGGTAACAACATTGAATGTCAAGGAATAGTGACTGGGTTGTTTCTTATGGAGAAACTTCAACTCAGACCAAACATAGTTCATGTACAAAGCACAAGGGACAAAATCACACCCTCAGAGCCTTCAATAACAACAATTTGCATTTATATAGTGTCTTTTAAGTAAATGTAATTCAAAATGTTTCAAGGCACTTCACGGGACTTATAGTGATAGAAATTTGGTATCTGGTCACATGAAGAAGGATTAGCAATGGAAGTCAAAAGCTTGGTCGGAGAGATGGGTCTCAAGGAGCATTTTAAAGGAAGAGGGAAGTGGAATTATGGAGCGGTTTAGGGAGAAACTTCAGAGCTTAATGTCTAGGAAACTGAACTAGTAGCCATCACCTATGTGCTATTCTTCAAAAGAAAAAAGAACAGGATACACAGTTTGGGCTTTTGTTGAAGCTGGTGGAGACTGGTAGATAATACTTGGATTATACTTGGGTTCTTGGATATAACTCTCCAGGGAAATATTGCCTGGAAAATGTCCACTTCAACACCACTGTCAAGTTATCAGTTGGGCTGTGTCAATTTCAAATCATGTCTGGCAAGAAGCGTAGCACTATCCACAAAACTTTCCCTCAAAATGTCAAAAGCCTACTTCTGACCAAATCTGAAATAAAGCCAATGAATCTTATAGACAGTAAATTATTTCAGATTAATATCAAAAAATAATAAGATGAAGCTGTAAGGGAAGCATTTTTTTTGCAATGTGTCATTTTTCATGCTGTATTTTCTTTACCTGCAATATATTTGTGGACTCGAACCAGTGAAAGAAAGGATGTACTTCCACTGAAGTGCTGACACATGGCAAAGACAAATTTGTCATTATCGCAGCTGATAAATTAATATAGACAGCACTTACTCCATTATATTTGCAACACTTCATCTTCTGTTGGATTTGGGTAAGGAGGCAGACCTTAACAGTGTTCAATGGTGGAGGGATCACCTTAGTATTATTGATAATTACACACATATTATATTGACTGATGCAAACTTCAGGATATTCAACATAAATGTATTATGAAAAGCATAATATACCCTAAGGTATATTTAGCTAACTTTCAATGTTATTGTGATGAAAATATTCTGGTGTCTTTGCCTACTTATTTTTGTCTTAAGTTTGTACAATAGTTTAAGGGAGATGGGGAGTGTCAAGTTCTGTGTGTTATCATGATTGAGGTAATATAAACAGATGACTCCTAGTTAGAAACAATGTGATTGAGGATGTTTAAAATATATACATAAGGTAATTTGAGAGCATGAATTATTAGAAAAGTCTCAGAATAGAACTGAACACAAAACAATGCAAGTCTAATTACCTGGGATCTTGAATATGTTAGCAGTTGTGTTTCAATGTCATTGTGTTATAAATGCTATATTTGTATTTTTTTATAATATATTTCTAATAAGAAAAAATAGACTTTTAAATATTACAACAAATACAAGACAATGCAATTCAAAACAGTACAAAAATAGTACAAAACTAAACCCAAATAATAAAAAAAATTTCCCAACCTACCCTCCTATACGAATGAATAAACATATATAGAGAAGAATAAAATTTTAAAAAAACCTAAACTAGCTATTTAACTAACTAAATAAATACCTAACAACAAACAAATAAATAGTAATAGTTCAGCCCAACCAAACAAAACACTCATACATTCACACTTCCTCCTCCCTGGATATTGGACTCATGAAACACAGTCATTACAACTATATAAAAGCCCTTGCTAGTGTGGCAGATAAATCTGTGTCCAGGTATTTCAAAAAGGGTTGCCATGTCTTGTAAAAATTCTCAGTTTTGTGGTGTACCATATTTGTAGGAAAATCCAGGGGAATATGTTCCATAACAATCTTCCGCCAACCTGACAGGCCTGGGGGGTTTTCTGATATCCAACCTAGCAAGATATTCTTCCTTGCACAGAAGCTAAGAATATTGAAAAGTTTTTCCTTATGCGAGTCTGCAGGAAATACAATGGGTAGGTCCAAAAGGAGAGAAATAGGGTCCTTCTCCATCCCTGCACCTAAAATCCTCTTCATTGCATCCGCCACAGGGCTCCAATATGTTTGAAGCCTGTGACAAGACCAAAGATAATGGGTAAGAGTACCTGTACAGAACTTGCACTTGGGACATGCTGAAGATACCCCTGGTTTAAATTTTGATAAATGGTCTGGGGCTAAGTGGACCCTGTGGAGAACCTTCAACTGTAAAGCATGGATCTTATTGCAAATAGATATCTTCCTTTCATTCTCCCAAATATCCTCCCATGCCTCTGAAGAAACTTCAACACCCAGCTCTCTTTCCCACATCTTGCAGAGTCGATCAGACTCATCTGAGGTGGCACCCCCCAATTGGTGATATAGAGTACTGACAGAGAGTGTACTCTTAGCCCTTAGTACCCCTCTTCCTATGTCAGATTTGTAGGGATCAGTCAAAAGTGTGGTCAAATATATTTGTATTTTAACTTCTTTCATTTTTGCCTTTTTTGCTGCTGTACTACATGTATATGATTTAGAACAAGGCTCCATTTAGCCTTTAAGTATCAAAAATAGAATCTAATATAATTAATTACACCTTACCATTGACCTCTTACTCTTCCAGAGTTTAGATCAGAGTGGTACTGGAAAAGCACAGCAGGTCAGGCAGCATCTGAGGAGCAGGAAAATAGATGTTTCGGGCAAAACCCCTTCATCAGGAATAGAGGCAGGAAGCCTCCAGGGTGGAGAGATAAATGGTGGGGGGGCTGGGGAGAAGGTAGCAAAGAGTACAATAGGTGAATGGGGGTGGGGATGGAGGTGATAGGTCAGAGAGGAGGATGGAGCGGATAGGTGGGAAGGGAGATTGGCAGATAGGACAGGTCATGAGGACAGTGCTGAGCTGGAAGGTTGGAACTAGGGTAAGATGGGGGGGAGGGGAAATGAGGAAACTGGTAAAGTCCACATTGATGCCCTGGGGTTGAAGTGTTCCGAGGCGGAAGATGAGGCACTCTTCCTCCAGGCGTCGAGCAGTGGGGGAGTGGCAGTGGAGGAGGCCCAGGATCAGAATGTCCTCGGCAGAGTGGGAAGGGGAGGTAAAATGTTGGGCCACGGGGCTGTGGGGTTGATTGGTGTGGGTGTCCTGGAGATATTCCCTGCACCGCCTGATTCCACCTCCTTCCCAAGACCCACAAGCCTGACCACCCCGGTCGACCTATTGTCTCAGCCTGCTCTTGCCCCACCGAACTCATTTCCACCTACCTCAATACTGTCCAATGCCCCCTAGTCCAGGAACTCCCCACATACGTTTGAATCACCACCCACGCCCTTCACCTCCTCCAAGACTTCCATTTCCCCGACCCCCAACACCTCATCTTCACCATGGGCAACCAATCCCTCTATACCTCCATCCGCCATAACCAGGGCTTCCAAGCCCTCCGTTTCTTCCTCCCCCGACATCCCCAACAGTACCCTTCCACCAACACTCTCATTTGTTTGGCTGAACTGGGCCTCACCCTTAACAATTTCTCCTTTGAATCCTCCCACTTCCTCCAGACCAAAGGGCTGGCCCTGAGAACCCGTATGGGCCCGAGCTATGCCTGTCTCTTTGTTGGCTACATAGAACAGTCCATCTTCTGTAGTTACACCGGCACCACTCCCCACTTCTTCCTCCGTTACATTGATGACTGCATCGGCGTCACCTCGTGCTCCCTTGAGGAGGTTGAGCAATTCATCAACTTCACCAACACATTCCACCCTGACTTTAAATTCACCTGGACCATCTCTGACACCTGCCTCCCCTTCCTGGACTTCTCTATCTCCAATAATGACAACCGACTTGACACTGACATTTTTTACAAACCCACCACTCCCACAGCTACTTGGATTACACCTCTTCCCGCCCTACTCCTGCAAAAATGCCATCCCGTATTCCCAATTCCTCCGCCTCCACCGTAACTGCTCCCAGGAGGACCAGTTCCACCACAGAACACACCAGATAGCCTCCTTCTTTAAAGACTGCAATTTCCCTTCCCACGTGATTGAAGATGCCCTCCAATGCATCTCATCCACATCCCGGACCTCTGCCCTCAGACCCCACCCCTCCAACTGTAACAAGGACAGAACCGCCCGGTCCTCACTTCCCACCCCACCAACTGTCACATAAATCAAATCATCTGCAGACATTTCCGCCACCTCCAAACAGACCCCACCACCAGAGATATACTTCCCTCCTCACCCCTTCATGCTTTCCGCAAAGAACGTTTCCTCCATGACTACCTGGTCAGGTCCATGTCCCCCAACAAACCGTCCTCCTGTCCTGGCAAAACCTGTGCCCACACCTCCTCCATCACCTCCATCCAAGGCCCTAAAGGAGCCTTCCACATTCATCAAAGTTTCACCTGCACACCCACCAATGTCATTTATTGTATCCATTGCTCCTGATGCGGTGTCCTCTACACTGGGGAGACTGGACGCCTCCTAGCAGAGTGCTTTAGGGAACACCTCTGGGACACCCACACCAATCAACCCCACCGCCCCATGGCCCAACATTTAACTCCCCCTCCCACTCTGCCAAGGACATGCAGGCCCTGGGCCTCCTCCACTGCCGCCCCCTCACCATCTGACGCCTGGAGGAAGAACACCTCATCTTCTGCCTCGGAACACTGTGGACTTCACCAGTTTCCTCATTTCCCCTCCCCCCATCTTACCTCAGTTCCAACCTCCCATCTCAGCACTGTCCCCGTGACCTGTCCTACCGGCCAATCTCCCGTCCCACCCATCTGCTCCACCCTCCCCTCTGACCGATCACCTCCATCTCCACCCCCATTCACATATTATACTCTTTGCTACCTTCCCCCACCCTCCTCTCTGACCTATCATCTTCATCCCCACCCCTATTCACCCATTGTACTCTTTGCTACCTTCCCCCACTCTCCTCTCTGGCCCATCACCTCCATCCCACCCCCATTCACCAATTGTACTCGTTGCTACCTTCCCCCACTCTCCTCTCTGAACTATCACATCCATCCCCACCCCCATTCGCCTATTGTACTCTTTGCTACCTTCTCCCCAGCAATCCCCCCCTCCCCCACTTATCTCTCCACCCTGGAGGTTTCCTGCCCCTATTCTTGATGAAGGGCTTTTGCCCAAAACGTTGATTTTCCTGCTCCTTGGATGCTGCCTGACCTGCTGTGTTTTTCTAGCACCACTCTGATCTATACTCTGGTTTCCAGCATCTACTGTCCTCACCTTTGCCCTCTTACCCTTCCATCCTGTTTCTTTTGAAGAGTTTTTCTTTATTTTAAAATTTCATGTCTTATTAATATCAAATTTGAATGAAGAAACTAATTTTTTGATGAAGGGTCACTGGACTGAAAACAATGATTCTGCTTTGCTCTCCAGAGATGCTGATTTTCTCCAGAAATTTCTGTTTTGTTTCTGTCTTCCAGAAATTTAGTTGAGGAACTAGTTTGACATAATCTTCTGTAAATGCATTGATGGTTTGAAACCCAGTGCCTGAGCATGTACCTATGCACACGTTGACTGCTTAATGCAGCTTGATGTCAGAGGTTGGGTGATCTTCATTCTGGAATGAAGAAGGTACAGAATGAACAATTTTCTACTTGCCCCCTGAAGGAGAAGCTTCACTCCAGCAGGAAGCTTCACGTAGAATGTTGCACTGAGGAAGATGAAAAAGAACAGTGCAATCCCAGCTTGCGCAAGAAATGTGATTCTTCAGCACAGTGAGACCATCTATGACCGAAGCACCCAAAGACCTCTCCCACTAGGAGCTAAGAATGCAGTTACACTCATTATAGACAGAGAGGTAATCAGCACGCATTGATTGAGGTACTTTGAGGATCTCCTTCATTGAGACTCAATCCTCGACTTCAACGCTGTCTACCACATCCCACAGCACTACCATCTCAGTATAATTCCAACTCAACATCAGGTGGTAAAACCCATCCAACTGCCGAGACCATCTGTGATGCCAGTGCAGATGGAATTCCTGCCAAAACTCAAAACCGATAGAGAAGCACCCTTGTCTTCCCCAATGACCTCATCTTCCACAACTGGAAGGAGGAGACCATGCAAGCAGAATCACTGAGATGCGCTAATTGTGGTCATCTTCAAGAGCTAAGACTGATTGTGTAACTACTCTTGTCCATCATTGAGAAGATCATTGCAAAATGTCTACGCTGTTGTCTCCTGCTAATGGTGAAGAGCAATGACCAGAGTCACAGATCCGATTCTGTCTGATTCAATCTGAGAGGAGGGCAGAGAGCAGCACAACTTTTATACATGGCCTTCTTTGATCTCACAAAGGACCTTGACTCTGTCACCTGGGAAGGATTATAGAGCGTCCTTCTCAAATTCAGCTGCCAACAGAAATTTGTCACCCTTCTCCACCTGCTGCAGGAGAACCCATAATTCATGCTTTTTACAAATGGATCCACTACAGATCCAATGTGAGCAAAGCTGGAATATGATATGAATATAATTTCTGAAAAATATACATATTTACGTTTGAGTACAATAATAACTTGCTGAATAAGTTACAAATGCTACAATATATAGTCTCCACATTTTGTGGTTTTCAGAATTAATAAAGCTGCAGCACCATCTAGTGCACATAACTGACATTACTGTCATCTTAAATGTATCTCCTCATTCACATTCCACAAGTTTTACAAAGCTGCACTAATTGATTTATTTCAGAGCACGGCAACTTCAGCCTTCAAGAATGGTGAGTAGGTGGGTGATTAAAATAAATGATCCCCAGAGAGTCAATAGAGCTGACATACGGCCAGAGACATGTCAGGATTCTTTGCAAGTCCCAATTAAATGATTTTGTGGATTTACTTAAGAAAATTGAACTTCCAATGGGTAGTTCCTGGGACACCTGAAAATTTATTTCATTCAAAGTTAGAGTCTGAGACGCTGGACAGTTTTAATGTAGTATTAGACTGTATAGTTTACTTGGAAGTTAGAAGGAAAAATTATATTCCAACTCCTGGGTAACTTTACAACTGACATCGCAAATCACTCACTTTCTGAACTCTCCAACACTCCTCAACTGTTGCCCAACCTCCTGATTCCTCTTCCTAAAACCCCAGTAATCATGACCCCTGACTCTCCCACCCTGACTAGACTATCCATCTCACCCAGGTTTGTCCCTACCAGCTGCTGCCCTACTTTCCACTACCCTATCCAGCTATCAGTTTGCCATCCTACTCAGCTGCTACCGATCCACCTACCAACCAAGGATCTTACCCAGCTAGCACCCTACAAAGCTCCCATACTCCAGTTACTTCACCCACCCAGTTAGCTACACAATCAATTGATCAACCGTTCAGTCATACATACATTCAGTAACACTGTGAAAAGCTGTTTCATGTAAGCATTTCAGCATGCAGTGACAATTTACTAGAATATGTTAGCTTGTGTCATAAAAAAGCAGGCATAGCTCGACTTCTGCACAGGCACCCCCACCAACCCCAATGAGCTCGCATTGCGAGGATGCTCGCTAATGGAAGATCTCTCTGCATTTATGAAGGGATCAGCATCAGAAGATTGGGCCACGAATGCAGAGCTCTGTTGGTACACAAGACACAAATTAGGAATGAAGCAAGAGTTTAAGAGTGATTGATGTTCCTTGGAAAGTTTGAGCCAATTCATCTTTGAATTGTAATCACAACCTAGTTTCCATCTCCTACTACTGAGTTTAAAAGAGATGCATAAATAACTTATGTGTCACAGAATGGCCTTTAAGTGAAGGTATTATTCCAGAGGTTAATGTCCTTATGAGATGTCAATTAGGAGATCTTCACTGAATCTATTACCTTCAACATGAATTCGCTGGGATTGAAAGTGTCACCAATGAAAAAGACAAGTTTGATCTCAGCTCATGCTACTAATTAAAGTTGTGATTAGATCTGAATCAATATGGAAAAGATTATTTCCTCTTGTGGGACAATTTAGAACTATTGGTTACCATTTAAGAATAAGAGGTCATTCATTTATTGCAAAGTTGAGAATAGCATTTTACTCTCAAAGGATTGAGAGTTGTTTGTTCTTTCTCAACTCTAAAGGCAGCAGAAGCAGATTTTTTTGAATATTTTGAAGTGGTGGTGAACAGGTTCTTGGTAAGCAAGAGGGATGGAAAAGATTAAATGGGTGGCTGGTAAGGAATGTGGAGTTGAAGTCACAATCAGATCTGGTAGAGCAGGCTCAAATGGCCAAATACAACACTCCTCCTCCCAACTTGGACAGTCTGGTCAACTAAGCTTAGCTGAAATATGATAGTGAAGTGATAAAAAAAAATTTCTTTCGCCTGACAGAGGGGGATGAAAAGAAAGGAGCTGATCACCTCTCCTTATCTGATTGTTACAGTTTAAATTAACTGATTTAAGTTACATTTATGTGATGTTAAATTTAAAGTTTTATATGATGTAACTTGGCAAATTTTGAAGAATGCACCTTTGGAAGAATGAAGGTATGTTCTGGGCAGGATTCTGCAGGCTGCCATGGACCCCATCCCTCAGGCATAAATGTCCAGAGTGTATGGAGCACATTCACAATCCCTGCACCCGGCCTGCCAATGCAGACTGTGGGGTGAATTACTTAAGGTGAGAATCTATCTGTATCTCAGAGGGAGCCTGCCTTAGATAACTGCTGGCAACTCGATAGTCTTAGTAAAGTCTTTGGGAATGTTGGCCATTGCTGAGACTACAGGAAGTTGCACCAGACTTGTCTCTGCGTAGGAGGCCAGACCCAAGGGTCTAGGTATGGGTAGAATTACAAGAATGGCCTCAGGAGGTTTTTTGGCCCAGGGGACGGCAGAGGAGATTCTAACCCCATCATGCACCAGACCCTCCAGCTAAACCTGCTGGTTATTTTGCATGGTATGGGTCTCCTCAATTGTGGTAAAATACTGAGGTGGTGGGAAGATACCCTTAATGGACACTGAACAGTCTCAGTGGACTTAAGAACAGACAGGCCACCTCCACTCAAATTTACAGACAGATGAGGGGTGTGTGGGTAGGTAAAGGGAAGGATACACACTAAGATAATATAACACACCCCCACCTCACCTCCAAAACCCATTGTCAAGGAAGTGCAAAATCAAGCCTTGTGTTTGTAAGAACACTTGGCCACCTCTTGAACAGAATTGCATTACTGAATGGTGCAGTGGAGTGAGTGGGTTTCTTTGAGAAGATAATTAATCCCCTCTGGACTTAATTATCATTTGTTTGTAATTGGCTGGGTTTCCAAGTGGCAGCCCTAAGCTTCTGAGATTGAGGCCTTATAAAAGGTGGAAAGGTTAGTACTTTCCAAGGCAAGTATATGAAATTTCCAACTCCATTTTATTGTGGGAGGAGGAAGGAAAGCATGGAAGATCTGTTTTTGATACCCTGCCTTTGTAACTGTGATGCTGCTGCTCTTTAAACAAGCTTATACTGTGCAAGGTTTGTAGCTCAGGTTGAGGTTTAGGGTGTAGGTTTGCTTGCTGCGCTGTAGGTTTGATATCCAGATGTTTCATTATCTGGCTAGGTAATATCATTGATGACCTCCAAGTGAAGCAAAGCTGTTGTCTCCTGCTTTCTATTTATGTTTGCCCTGGATGGGGTTCCTGGGGTTTGTGGTGGTGTCATTTCCTGTTTGTTTTCTGAGGGGTTGATAGATGGTATCTAGATCTATGCGTTTGTTTATGGCATTGTTTGGAATGCCAGGCCTCTAGGAATTCTCTGGCATGCCTTTGCTTAACCTGTCACAGGGCAGATGTGGTGTTCCAGTTGAAATGGTGTTTTTTTTTCCCCCTCCTTGTGTAGGGCCATGAGCGAGAGAGGGTCGTGTCTTTTTGTGACTAGCTGGTGTTCGTGTATCCTGGTGGCTAACTTTCTTCCTGTTTGTCCTATGTAGTGTTTGTGGCAGTCCTTGCATGGAATTTTGTAAATGACGTTGGCTTTGTCCATAGGATGTACTAACAAACTTAAGACCAGTACATCCCATGGACAAAACCAACGTCATTTACAAAATTCCATGCAAGGACTGCCACAAACACTACGTAGGACAAATAGGAAGAAAGTTAGCCACCAGGATACACGAACACCAGCTAGCCACAAAAAGACACGACCCTCTCTCGCTCGTGGCCCTACACACGGAGAGGGGAAAAAAAAACACCATTTTGACTGGTCAACACATCTGTCCTGTGACAGGCTAAGGAAAGACATGCCAGAGAATTCCTAGAGGCCTGGCATTACAAACACATGGATAGTATCTAGATCTATCAACCCCTCAGAAAACAAACAGGAAATGACATCACCACAAACCCCAGGAACCCCATCCAGGGCAAACATATAAATAGAAAGCAGGAGATAACAACAGCTTCGCTTCACTTGGAGGTCACCACTGATGTTACCTAGCCAGGTAATGAAATGTCTAGATATCAAACCTACAGCTCAGCGAGCAAACCTACACTGTAAGCGTGCTGTCCTTGGCTTCTTCTCAAGTGTTTTCCAAGACATAGGTTCCAAAATGTCTGGCTTGATCTACTTGAAACTTGTAAATTTAAAAAAAACACTTGTACAATGAAAGGGGAATGGTCAGTTCTCCCAGCTCAGCTTTTGTCTAGTTTGGTTTGATTTAAGTTTTAGCAGCCTGGCTGTTTAGAGCCCAACAACCCCTTCCAACACCGTCCCCCAGCCCACAACCCCATTCAATATTGCCCCCCAAACCTGTACCAACACTGCCCCCTGCCTGCACCTGCCCCAATTCTGCCCGTGCATCCTGCCCCCTCTCTGGGGTAGCCAGACCGTACACCAACAACAAGACTGCTGCTGCCTTTGTGGGGTAAGTCTCCAACTAGCACACACTCATGTGTGCAGACACACACCCGCACACACAACTTTTGACTGCAACATTTTGACAGATTCCACCTTTGCCCTATACAGGACAATGTTGGACAGATTATCTGGGGAAGCAACGGTGGGAAGCCGGGGGGGGGGGTAGATTAGGGTACACTCGTCTGGAGAACTCCAAGGAAAGTGTAGGGAGAGAGAGAAGGGGCAGGAGGTCAGTCATTTGGAGATGGTGCCTGTTTAATCACTGTGAACAAAAGACACGATTACTGTTGGAGACACGTCTTTGATGTAATGTTTCCATTGGGACCTCGAGATCTCCTTCGGATAATCCGATTTTTGGATAATTGGTATTCGGATAATCGAGGTTCCTCTGTATTGGCAGAACATACTCCATACCTAAATTCTTGGCTGCTCAGACAGAAATCCTTATTTTCCCCCAAATTCTTAAGATCAATTCTCTCACTTTAGTTCAAACACAAGTGTACATCTGATGTACACCATAAATTGGCTTACAACATCAGCAAGTTTTGACAGAGGGTAAATACATGTCAAACAGTCATACAAACACTTAACAATAGAGTTAATGGTACTTCTCTGTGTTCTTGGTAAAGTGAAGGATGGCTGTACTGGGCAATGGAATTCTCTGTTGCTGACCCCTAATACTACTACAGCATGAAACCTAAATTGCCTGGATGCCTCAACTACATGCAATAGCTTCAAACTCAAAGAATCATTCTTACTGCACAAATATCATTTTTTCAGTTTTACAAACAAAATATTATGTCAAGATTCAAATAGCCAAGTGTGGATGAGTGGCAGGGATGGCATGGTGGCTCAGTGGTTAGCACTGTAGCCTCACAGTGCCAGGGCCTTGGGTTTGATTCTAGCCTCAGGTGACTGCCTGTGTGGAGTTTGGACATTTTCCCCGTGCCTGCGTGGATTTCCTCCAGGTGCTATGGTTTCCTCTCTCAATCCAAGGATGTGTAGGTTTGGTGAATTGCCCAGGCTAAATTGCCCATAGTGTTCAGGGATGTGTTGGTTAGATGCATTAGTCAGGGGTAAATTAGAGCAATAGGGTCTGGGTGGACTTGTTGGGCTGAATGGCCTGTTTCCATATTGTAGAGATTCTATAGAATATGGAAGTAGCAAGAATTCATTTATGGAGACATAAGGTGCATGACACGAATCACCAACTAAAATTGTTACCCTGCTGTGAAACACAGATACTTTTGCATTCATTTGGAGCTGGTGGGACATGACTCTGGGCCTCCTAGTTTCAAGGTAGGACACTACCACTACACCACAGGAGACCCTGACAGCTCTGATATAGATAAATAATTATCTGCAATTAGTACCCATCACATGAAAACAATTAACATCTAATTGTATACAATTTAACATATGTCACATCTGAGAGATTGCTAACTTATGGCAAATTAGGGCAAATTTTGTCTTCTCGTTCTAATCCCATTAGAAACTGGATTGAGACAGGTGAAATTAATCTAATCAAGATCTCATTGAGACTCTGCTGTGCCAGGAGACCCAGGTTCAAGACTCAGCTGTTCCAGAGGTGTGTAATAACATCACTGAGCAGGTTCATAAGAAAATATCAATTTGAAGAACACTCGCATTGTATTAATTGGATTCAATGTTAACATTCTTTATTTCTTGTTTTCAAAGCTTTTCACACTCCTAACCATTTTTCTTTGTAAACTCCTTGAGCTGTAAACCTTCTTGAGATCCCTGCACTCCTCTCACTCTGGTATAAAAGCAAATTACTGTAGATACTAAAAATATAAAACCATTGAAGAAAATGCCAGAGAAGCTTAGCTCATCTGGCAATATCTGTGGAGAGGGAAAGAGAGTTAATGTTGCAGAAGTTCTAGACCAGACTAGGAACATTCAGTCTGTTTCTCTCTTTGCAGCTGATGTCAAACCTGCTGAGTTTTTCCAACATTCTCTCCCATCTAATTCTAGCCTCTTTCTCTTCAGCTGCCTGGGCCCTTAAGTCTGGAATTACAGTTGTAATGCTCTTTACATCTCCATCTTTTTCTTCTTCTTCAAGAAGCTCTGCAAAAATCAACTCTTTGACTAAGCTTTGGTCACCTGCCATAATATCCTCATATACAGCTTGGTTCCTCTCCAAGGCAAACCTCCCAACTTTGCTCGCATTCATTAAGGCACAGACACATTGCAGGATGAAAGTCAAAAATATTCATAAGAACATTGTGACGTTAGAAATGGGAACAGGAATAGATCATTCGGCCCTTCAAGCCTGCCTGTAATTCAATTAGATCATGGCCAATCTGCCTCAGGTTTCAACTTCTCTGGTGTGCCAAGTCATCCTAGCCCTCAACTCACCGATATTTCAAAACTCTTTGTATCTCCTTCAAATGTTTTCAGTGATTTTGCCTCCAACATCTCTCTGGAAGAGAAAATTCACTCTGAGAAAAGAACTTCCTTTGCAATGCAGCTTTAAATGAGTGTCCCATTTTGCTGTAATGAGTTTGAGAACCTCCACTGGTGGGAACATCTTCTCAACATTTACCCTGTCAAGCTGCCTTGCAATTATGTACAAGGATTTTCTGTGTGGTGAGATAGATGGAGACACAAAACCAGTAGGATGTCCATATCTGTGATTCTGTTTGTAAGTGCGACCTGAAAGCACTAAACATTTATTTTCACATCCTGGAGACATTAAACTAATAACAGATGAAAATAGCTTCATTGCCATCAGGCTAGCATGTGGTACCATTGTTTTATGTGCAAGCCAATTGTACTTGCTACCACCATCCTCTTAAAGTGCAGGGACCTACATAGCCTGCTTAGTCTATTGTGGTAGAGGAAAATCACATCCTGGTCTAACGAGAAGAGCCTTTAGATGTGGGATGCTAGCAAATGGTACATTGGTAGAGATTATTACAGAAACTTTGCAGAGGATCAAACAGTAGCTCTCCCAATTGCTCAAATCCTCCAACCTTGGCAATGTCCTTGTAAATCTTTTATGAACCCTTTCAAGTTTCATAGCATCCTTCCAATTGCATGCAATATTCCAACAGTGGCCTAACCAATGTCCTGTACAGCCGCAACATGACCTCCCAACTCCTGTACTCCATACTCTGACCAATAAAGGAAAGCATACCAAATGCCGCCTTCACTATCCTATCTACCTGCTCCTCTGCTTTCAAGGAACTATGAACTTGCACTCCAAGGCCTCTTTATTCAGCAACACTCTGTAGGACCTTATCATTATGTGTATAAGTCCTGTTAAGATTCACTTTCCCAAAATGCAGCACCTCGCATTTATCTAAATTAAACTCCATCTGCCACTCCTCAGCCCATTGGCTCATCTGATCAAGATCCCATTGTAATCAGAGATAACCTTCTTTCCTGTCCACTACACCTCCAATTTTAGTGTCATCTGCAAACTTACTAACTATACCTCCTACGTTCATATCCAAATCATTTATATTCATGATGAAAGGTAGTGGACCCAGTATCGATCCTTGTGGCACTCCACTGGTCACAAGTCTCCAGTCTGATAAACAACCCTCCACCACCACCCTCTGTCTTCTACGTTTGAGCCAGTTCTGTATCCAAATGGCTAGGTCTTTCTGTATTCCATGAGATATAACCTTGATAACCAATCTCCCATGGGGAACCTTGTTGACCGCCTTACTGAAGTCCATCGCTCTCCCTAATCAATCCTCTTTGTTACTTTTTCAAAAAACTCAATCAAGTTTGTGAGACATGATTTCCCACACACAAAACTATGTTGACTATCCCTAACCAGTCCTTGCCTTTCCAAATACTTGTAAATTCTGTCTTTCAGGATTCCCTACAACAACATACCCACCACCAAAGCCAGGTTCACCAGTCTATAGTTCCCTGGCTTGTCCTTACCAACTTCCTTAAATAATGGTATCATATGAGCCAACCTCCAGTCTTCTGGCACCTCACCTGTGACTATTGATGATAAGATATCTCATCAAGGGGCCCATCAATCATTTCCCTAGCTTCCCACAGAGTACCCTAGAACTCTGTGAGAAGCTAGGGAAGTGATTTCTGGGCTCCTTGCTGAGATACTTGTACCAACCATAGTCACAGGTGAAGTTCTATTAGCTAATAGGTATTAACATAAACCGAATATTCTGCCATATGTGGGGCATGCAGTCTTTGAAGGATCAGGTAGATGAGCTCTTTGGAGATTTTGAGTTTTCTCCAACATTTCTATCTCACTGCTACTGTTCCCAGAGAAGTCCCATGAAACCTTCCAAAATGAATCTTCTCCATTTTGTTTGTTCAGAAGCTCCTAAGAGTTGGTGTGATGTTGGAACTCACAGGGAGGCTTTGCAAAATCACTAAGTGTTGCTATTGTCCTCCTGGGAGGTTTCCATTCAAAACTGAATTGTTGATAGAGCAGTTGTTTCAGGAGTCTGGTGTCAGACATGGCATGACATGTGAAGCTGGCTTTGAGTGTTCCGTGCCTTGATGTTGGAAATTGTATTATTGGAGGGTTTGAGCTCTGGGGAGAGGCTGAATAGACTTGGGGGGGGGGGTATTTTTCCTGAAGCATTGGAGACTGAGAGATAACCTTATAGAAGTTTATAAAATCACATGAGGCATGGATTAGATGAGTAGTCAAAGATTTTTCCCTTGGATAGAGGGCATAGTTGTAAAGCAAGAGGGGAAAAATTTAAAAGGGACCTAAGGGTTAGCTTTTTCATGCAGAGTGTGGTGTGTGCATGGAATGAACTGCCAGAAGAAATGGTAGACAAGTAGGAGGCTGGAAGAACACAGCAAGCCAGACAGGACCAGGAGGTGGAAAAATCAGTGTTTTGGGTGTAACCCTTCTTCAGATTCTAAAGAAGGTTACACCCGAAATGTTAACTTCACCACATCCTGATGCTGCCTGACTTGCTGTGTTCTTCCACCCTCCTACTTGTCTACCTTGGATTCCAACATCTGCAGATTTTTTGTCTCTAACAGAGGAAATGGTAAAAGCTAGTACAGTTACAACATTTAAAATGCACCTGGATGGGTATATGAATAGAAAGAATTTAGAGGGATATGGGCCAAAATGCCACTAAATGGGACTTGATTAATTTAGGATATCTGGTCAGCATGGACAAGTTGGACCAAAGGGTCTGTTTCCATTCTGTACCTTTCTATGACTCAATGTCACTGTTGTTAGATAGCAATTCTTCCGAGGATTTGGCACATTTTACAATGGCATAGCTGATGGCATTTGTCCAGCTCTTTGAGTTATCTGTAATAGGTTGTCCCAATCTCCAAAGCATATAAGAACATGTGGCTTACTGCTGCTCCTTAAATCATGTCCTTAGCATCAAGTTTGAGAGCTTGGCTCTCAAACCCTCTTTTTCTCAGTCAGTTGAAGGCTGAGCTGACAGATTGGAGGCAATATTGAATTTTGTTGTGTATTCTGTTTCTGCATCGGGAGAAGACTTCTGGGATAGTCCATATTTTGATTTTACCTTGGAACATTGTGCTGTGGGAGCTGGTAAGTTCATTAATTTTCCAGTTGTTTAATGAGAGGCTTATTTTCTCATATGCTTCAGTTATAGATCTGGTTTAGTCATAAACCCCAACTTCTGTCACTGTCCTTGTATGGCATTTAATTTCCTGTGCTTAGCTTACCACTGTTGTGACTGCAAGACTGCAATTTCCTGAATCTGTCCGGATCTTAGTTTTTCAGCTTCACTGGGTGAAACAGTGAAATTAGAGAGTGGAGCTGAAAATGTGTTGCTGGAGAAGCGCAGCAGGTCAGGCAGCATCCAAAGAACAGGAGAATCGACGTTTTGGGCATAAGCCTGAAGAAGGGCTTATGCCCTTCCTGAAGAAGGACTTATGCCTGAAACGTCGATTCTTCTGCTCTTTGGATGCTGCCTGACCTGCTGCGCTTTTCCAGCAATACATTTTCAGCTCTGATCTCCAGCATCTGCAGTCCTTACTTTCTCCTCAAATTAGAGAGTGGGCCAAGGATGGAAGCCCACTCACTTGGGCCACAGAAGTGACATGGGGGTTATGAGGCTGTGTGAATGGATGGCTGGATTGGGCTACATTAGGCCCTTTTTGCACTGCAGCGGTGGGAATATGCATTGTTACCTGATGCCCCACCAAACTCCCTCTACCTTGATCTACAAGGCTGCTGACACTCTTCCAAAAAGTTAATAGCTGATTTACATAATCTAGGCTCCTGGAACTAGAAGAAGAACAACTTAAACAGAGCCCTTGAAATGTGGGTAGGGGCGTAACAAGACAAAGCCACAGATGGGAAATTGCTGAAAATGCAACTGTCTTCACTGAGAGATGAAAAAGGGGCTAGGGCTGGCTTAAGTCTTTGGTTTAATATTTGAACAGCTTGACAGAATTCAATGAAATGACTACGATGTTACACGTAAATAAAACAACAGATATGGAACAAGGAGGAGAAGGATGAAGCATCCCAAGTTATTTACATGTTAATGTTGTTCCTCCCCAACTGAAACCAAATTTCCTTTGAAACCAGTGTCTTTGTGATGTTAAATACTTCCAATTCAACACGTCATTGTAATTTTACACTTATATCTTCCACAGTCATTGTGGAGTTCACAGAACACCTCAACAGTTCAATTCTTCCTGATTATCACAGTCCCAGTTTTCAGTCTTTTAAATATGTTCCATTGTTGTCAATTTGCCATTTGTTGTTGCTTCCTGTAGTTTAACTGCAATTGAAACAAAGGGTAAACTAACTCTCTCAATTCCATTTCCACGAAATACCTGATCCTCTTCCTGACCCAGATGCAAGTTTATTCCATTTTCAGTCAGTGTACTCCTCCCATGCAAATCTCCAGCTTCCTTGGATTCTCTGTCCTTACAAATTAACATCAGATGGTTGCCAAAATTTCTGAATGTGTTGTTGCTTTCCAGATCTATGTTAATTTTCCAACACTGTTTGAATGCTTCTAATTAAGTTTCTCCTGTCCATAGTGCTTAGTGACTGACAGATGTGAATTAAACTTTTTGTCATCTGTCTATGCTCTATCCAGTTGACAAACATCTTTTACTGACAATGTCTTACCTTGTTCTACCTTTATCTGTCCATAGTCAGAGCACCTTTAGCAATGACACATCATCTTGATGCTGCCTGAACTGCTGTGCTCTTCCAGCACCACTGATCCAGAATCTTATCCCTGCTGTCAGCTCAGAAAATCCTCAGAGATTCCTTTGTGACGCTTGGTCTCACTCATTCACTGTTGCGCTATGATGGGATATCTGCAGACCTGGCTTAGTTTCTACATAGAGTCATAGTCATAGAGATATGCAGCGCAGAAACAGACCATTCGGTCCAATTCATCCATGGCCAACCAGATATCCGAAATAAATCTAGTTCCATTTGCCAGCATTTAGCTCATCTCCCCCTAAACCCTTGCTGTTCATAGATGCATCTAGATGCCTTTTAAATGTTGTAATTGTAACAGCCTTCACCACTTCCTCTGGCAGCTTATTCCATACTCACACCCTTTCTGCATGAAAATGTTTCCCCTGAGGTTCCTGTTAAGTCTTTCCCCTCTCACCTTAAACCTATGCACTCTAGTTTTGAACTCCCCCACCCAGGGAAAGAAGATCTTTTCACATGTGGCACAGATTTTCCTGCACATCTGCCCATCTCACCTACTGTGTCTGTTGCTGTCAATGTGGTCTCCTTTACACTGGGGAGACAGGATGCCAACTCGCGGAGCATTTCGGGGAACATTTCTGGGACACATGCACCAAATAATCTCATCGCCCACTTCAACTCCCCCTCCCACTCTCCCAAGGACATGCAAATTCTGGGCCTACTCCACCGTGAAATCCTAGCTACCCCACAACTGAAGGAAAAATGCCTCATCTTTTGCCTTGGGGCCCTTGAACCATACGGCATCTACATCAACTTCATTAGTTTCCAAATCCCCCCCACCCCCATCTCATCCCAGATCCAATTCTCTAAATTGGCACTTCCCTTTTGACCTGTCCTATCTGGCCATCTTCGTCTCCACCCTCCCCACCGACCTAGAGCATCACCTCAACCAGTATCTACCTATTGCCTTCCCAGTTACCTTCCCCCACCCCCACCCTTTTATTTATCTCTCAGCTCCCTTCCCCCTCCACATTCCTGATGAAGGGTTTATGTTCGAAACGTTGAATCTCCTGCTCATCAGATGCTGCCTGACCTGCTGGGCTTTTCCAGTGCCATACTTTTCAATGCTGACTCTGTAGCATCTGCAGTCCTCACTTTCTCCAGGGAAAAGACCTTATCTATTCACCTTATCTATGCCCCTCATTATTTTATAGACCTCAAAAAGGTCACACCTCAGTCTCTGACATTCCAGGGAAAATAGCCACAGTCTATTCAGCCTTTCCAATAACTCAAACCCTCCAACCCTGGCAACATCCTTGTAAATCTTCTTCTGAACCCTTTCAAGTTTCCCAACATCCTTCCTATAGCAGGGAGTCCAGAATTACATGCAGTATTCCAAAAGTGGCTAACCAATATCCTCAAAATGACCTCCCAACTCCTACAATTGCGCTGACAAATAAAGGCAACCATACCAAACACTTTCTTCACTATCCTGTCTACCTGGGACTCCACTTTCAAGGAATGAACCTGCACCCCAAGGTCTCCTTGTTCAGCAACACTCCTCAAGACCTTAGCATTAAGTGTATAAATCCTGCTCTGATTTACCTTTCCAAAATGCAGCATCTCACATATATCTCAATTAAATTCCATCTGCTGCTCCTTGGCCTATTGGCCCATCTGATCAAGATTCCATTGTATCTTAGGATAACCTTCTTGGCTGTCCACTTCACCTCCAATTTTGGCATCACCTGCAAACTTACTCACCGTGTCTCCTATTTTCACATTCAAATCATTTATATAATTGATGAAAAGCAGTGGACCCATTATCATTCCTTGTGGCACACCACTGGTCACAGGACTCCAGTGTGAAAAGCAACGCTCCACCACCGCACTATTTCTTCTACACTCGAGCCAGTCCTATATCCAATTGTTTAGTTCTCCCTCCATTCTAACCCTAATCTAACCTTGCTAATCAATTTACCATGAGGAACCTTGCCAAACACCACTAAAGTCCATATAGATCACATCCACTGCTCTTCCCTCATCAATCCTCTTCACTAATTCTTCAAAAAATTGAATCAAGTTTGTAAGACATGATTTCCCATGCACAAAACCATGTTGATTATCCTTAATCAGTCCTTGCTTTTCAAAATACATGTAAATTCTGTCCCTCAGGATTCCCTCCAACAACTTGCCCACCACAGATATACGGCTCACCAGTTGAAAGTTCCCTGGCTTGTCCTTACCACCTTTCCTAAATCGTGGCACCACATTAGCCAACCTCCAGTCTTTCAGCACCTGTGGCTATTGATGATACAAATATCTCAGCAAGGGGTAAAACAATCACTTCCTGAGCTTCCCACAGTGTTTTCAGTTACAACTGATCAGGTCATGACGACTCTTCCACCTTTATGCATTATAAGAGATTAAGCACCTCCCCCTCTATAAAATGGACATTTTTCAAGATGTCGTTATCTATTTCCCTGTATTCTCTATCTTCCATACCCTTCGCCACAGTTAACACTGATGCAAAATACTTATTTAGTATTTGCCCCATCTCCTGTGGTTCCTCACATAGGTAGCTTTGCTGATTTTTTAGGGGCCCTATTCTCTTCCTAGTTATCCATTTGTCCTTAATATATTTGTAGAATCCCTTTGCATCCAGTTCTACCACCTACTCTTTCTCTTGATCCTTTCACTGCCCCTGTGTTGACAGACTGTTTCTCCAACAATGATGCCTGGATGGATTGTTTTACCCCTAACTAAACTTTGATGAGGTCAAAATATCAAAGGTAGTTTTAGCTCTATCTTGGTGGACAGTTCAAATTACTCAGGTTACTTACCTGCCCTTAACCTGCATGAGATTTTAACCTGATGAAATAAGCAGATGGTAAGGTCACAAGTCCAAAGCTGTCAAGATACATTATTCTGTGCAGTTGTATGTTTTCAATCGCATTACTGAAAGCTGATTGCAATTTAAACTTCCTGATTATTACCTTGAACCTTTTATGGTCTGGATGTAAGAAAACTGCTTGTTGAAAGGACACCAGTTTATACAGCATGAGATGACGATGCTGATTGGTTGGACCATCATTCACATGGAGGTGCAGTTCAATGTCACTCACAGATCTCAGATCAGAAGAATAGACTCTGATTGTCAAGGGTTTGCCATGCAAATGCAGCAGATATTGCAAATTTTTATATCTCTTTTATTTCCCAGTGTGGAACATAATTAAAAATTTCTTTTGCTTCCATCAAACAGGGTCCTGTATGTTAATATATACTGCTTCTGGCACCCATAAACACATCACATGCCAAGCCCAAGTAATTTTCTTAGTTTAGTTTCTAGTGTAACTCTTAGCACAGTCTGGATGATTTAATAAATGCTGTCCATTAGGAGAATGGCATTCAATGGTAGACATGTTGTTCTGAGGCTTGCAAGCATGAACTGGTTGAGCATGCTTGGCATGCTGCCTAATGTGAATGATCAATGGGAATTTTTTTTAAATGTCCATTTGCTGCATTCTAGTGCTGATGAGGCAAGAGGAAAAGCTTTTACTTCTTGTCCCCTTTTAGCGTGGCTTCGCTTAGCTTCAGTAAACGGTTTCAGGATGTGTGATTTTTCCTTCCAACAGAGAACACATCAACTGGCAGAATTAAAATAAGGTTTGTAGTTAAAATGCCCTAACCTCATTTCTAGAGAAGCAGTGAACTTGTAATTATTTGCAAACCGAAACAATGGTCTGGTGTGACAACTGGGTTGCTTAGCTTTATTCCAATTTGCTACCAATTCCACCCTCCTATCCTGTCACTATCTGGAGCTAGCCAGACTGTATGGAGCTTTGCATCAACTCTAAATTAACGTTTAGGCTTCATCTTGTTCATTGCAGAGGGTGTGTAATTCCAACTCCTCTACATGTCTATGAACTCCACCTTGTTCTTGCTCAATCATGCTTCCACCCAAAAATCCTTGCTGTTCAAATTGTTTTCCCATCCTACATCTCTACAACATACTATCTGCCACTAATACATGTCCATGCATACTTGTAACCTTTAAAATTTACAATTTCTCAATGGTCTTCCACACTTTGGGGGGACTTCAATGGTAACTGTTAAGATTGCCCAGAGCTTAAGCAGCATAAAATGGCTGAAAGTTATATAATATGGGTGGGAAAGACTTTTAGCTGAAACAGGAGTTTCTATAGTCTGCTGTTTCAAATCAAATTATAAGCCAGAGTCATTACATGCCTTTATAGAGGGAATATATCCAAGGTAACTAGACAAAGAAAATGCACAGAGGATCTTGTAAAATATATACAATGGGCTGTTACACAGAAACAGATAAAGTTGCTTGGTGGAGCTAACTATAGTAACATATTCTTTTCTATACCAAAGTAGTATAACAAAATATAGCCACCTATTGAACATCAAAATGGAGTTTTAAATTTACAGCCATTATGGGATATAACTGTTTTTCCTGAAAGTTCAGTCTAAGGCAGATTGAAGAGACTTCCCCTTATCAGTATGCAGTGCTGTCTGGAATATGTTTGAATAAGATATGTCATGAAGGCTCAAGGGTAATTGGTAGGGGATCTTGCAAACATAATGAGATCGTGAGTTGGCTGAAAGCTGTATATGGACTGATCACACAGTAACATAATGAACTTGATTGGATGTGTATATAATCAATTAATAACATGATTGGTTTGTAACAGCCAAACATAGGCGAACAGCAAATGTATAGCAAGTGTATATTTCCCTTTGTTTGCTGGAGAAGTTTCTGGACTGCCGGAGGCTCTCTCCCTGTGGCTGCATATTAATAAAACTCTTTGATAATGAAGAGGACCTGGAGTTGAGTGATTAATTTAGTCATTCCACCCCAACAGTAATCATGCATGAGCAGGAAGAAAGTCCATCCTTCCCTCCATTGGTGACAAGGTATTCAATTGCCTGGAGTCAAGATTAGAGTGGTGCTGGAAAAGCACAGCAGGTCTGGCAGCATCCGAGGAGCAGGAAAATGACGTTGCCTGCTGTGCTTTCCCAGCACCACTCTAATCTTGACTCTAATCTCAAGCATCTGCAGTACCCACTTTTACCTATTCAATTGCCTGGATCCTACTTTCTGGAATTCCACCCTTAAATGGTCCTGCCACCCATTACCATCTATTCTTTTAAAAACCAGTACAGAACCTCATCTCTTTAGGCCAGGATTTTGTGACCCCTCCCCATATTCATGCTTTGACTTGTTCTCTGCTTTTCATTCATTCCAATTGCTCAATTGTCCTGGAATTTTACTTACAACAACGTTGCTGTATTAATGCATGTTCTAATTCCACTGCATCCCATTTTATTATGCTGAGATATGTTATGTTGACTTGGCCTCTGGAGTAAATTGCACTGAGAGAGCAATTTATTTAACACAAAAAAATGTTTTATAATTATGCCCACTGAACACACAATAAAAATAATCAGTTATTCTTTGGTTCTAACAAGAGAATAGGATTATTGATGGTACTGCAACTTGCATTTGGTAGTCTGTTGTTTCAGCAGAAATGTAATGAACCATTCCTCTCCAGATTTACAAACTACACAAACGCAACAAAGAAAAAAGGAAAGAAATAATAGTTAATGTAACACCTGTTGCAAGAAAAAGTAGCTGACAGCATAATATTGGGTGCTACCAATGATAACCCAAAAAAACACAAAGGGTATGGACAGTTATCAACACTGCTTTAGAAGGTACACTACAGATGATACTTCATTAATCTACCAACATGTGGGATTATTGAAAGAGAGCACTGTCTTGGATCAGGATAAGAGACGACCTAGTGGTATTATCACTAGACTATTAATCCAGAGAGCCAAGCCGTGTCCTGGGGACCTGAATTTGAATCCAGATGGTGGAATTTGAATTCAATAATAATCTGGGAAATAAAAGTCTAATGATGACCATTGTCGGCTGTCAGGAAAATCCAACTGATTCACTAATGCCTTTAGGGAAAGCAATTTGCCATCTTTATCTGGTCTGGGTTATATGTGACTGTAGACGCTGGGCAATCAGGCAATGAATACTCACCTAGCCATATCTCATGAATGAATAAATGCCCAAATTCAAAGCTTCACACATTGCAAAAAATCTCACAACACTGCAGTTTCACTGTGCAGTAGAAATGGATGATTATTGTTATTCTTTGTTTGAATTGCATTCGTGGAAAGCACAATATTTAAACAGAATGACTAACTGTGTGAGGTGAGTGCCTCATACTAGAAGCTATAAAATAAAGTCACCATATGGCCTACCAGACCATAGGGTTGATTTTCCAACTGTATCGTCTTGAGACTTTCCCTGTTCTTAATATCTATTCATCAGCAGATAAAGGCAACTATGCCGTGGGTTACTTAACCATTTTATCCACCTGTCCTGAAATCTTAAATACACTAAGGTCCCTCTGATCCTCAGTGCTATCCAGTGTCTCATCATGTATTCGCTTCTTTATCCTATTCAAATGCATCATCTTGCATGTAGCTGGCTTGAATTCCATTTGCCACTGATCAGCCCATTTGACCAGCCGCGTATACCCTCTGTAATCTAACGCTATCTTCCTCACTATTTATTACCCATCAATTTTTGTATCATCAGCCGCCCTTGAGATTTAAACTCTTCAAACATAAGATTTGTACCTTTGTGCCCATTTGTTCCTTTTGACCTGTGATAGTTCTGTAGAACTGAGTTTTTTGTCCTTTTTTTGTGAATGCAAGTATGAGTGTTTGGATTTAAAGTGGATAAGGTTTCGTTAGTAGTAGTTACTAAATTGTTTTTTCAGTTGTCAAATATATGTTTGATTATAATAAAGATTGCTTTTTGTTTATTTATGAAACCTATTGAGAGTTTCTTTTGTCCAAAAAGTCAATCAAATTCAGGGAAATTAACGTGTTTTTGTGACTCAGTTAATAATTTGTACATTTGTGATGACCCATGGGTGTAGTTTGGCTACAAGTGCATTTCTCCCATCTGGGTCATGATAACATTAAAAAAAAACCTTCAAAAGTGAAATAAATTTGCTCAAGTGTGTGACCATGATGCTGTCTACAGCTAATTGGCTTGAAATTGTGTGAGTGCTAATGAGCCCAAAGCTGAAGTCATGGGCATGTTTGAATCAGGAGTCCAGAACTTTGACTCTAAAGTTCAGTCCCCATTTCCACAAGTGGATCACTCTCTTCCTTAATCTTAGCTGCATTAGAAATTGACATGACGTTTTTTTCTCTGCCTTGCTTTCTGAAATCCTCTTTCATTTGCAATAGTGGACAGGGAAGTTTAAAATCCACCATCAGCCTTGTCTGTAACATTGATATTGACTTAGCAAAAGTACAAAGCCAGAAAAAAACGATTGTTACAGTATCCCAGTTTGAAATGTGTTGGTATTTCAATGAATACCCCTTGTGCTTTCTTTGAGCTTTTAACTTCTGAGAAACATTTCTGTTCTAGTGCTCTTAAAAAGATTTTTTTCTTTTCTGTACAATTGTATTGACAGGAAACAAAAATAAATGCTGGAGAAACTTCACAAGTCTGGCAGCATTTGTGAAGAGAGAAACAGAGTGAGCGTTTGAAGTCTGTTATGACGCTTCCTTTGAAAAGAATATTTGTTCTTCCCTTTTTGTTTTTCTTTTGGTTTCAGTGACCCATTTTGGGATACCGCTTCACAAGCTCCAGCTTATTATTCAACACCTCATCCTCATAAGACATTTCAAATGTGAGCCTAGATGGTGAGTGTTGGCAGATTATTCAGAAATGGGAAAGATGAAACAAAACTCAATCATCTTTTCAGCAAGTATTCACTTGCCTGCCTTGTCCAACAAGGATTACTGGAGTCATAATCTAGACAGAATATTTTTACCTGATCATTTTATTTTTTTGCCTGTCAAAACAAAATGCTGGTGCCAATTTTTGTACCCCGTGACCACCTGAGCTCAGACTAAGCAATTTGGAATGAGCCTCTTTAAGTTCTATCATATTTTGTGCATTTAATGGCTGAAGCAGGAATTTAGCAGGCTCGGTGGGTGGCACAGTGGCACAGTGGTTAGCACTGCTGCCTCACAGCGCCTGAGACCCGGGTTCAATTCCCGACTCAGGCGACTGACTGTGTGGAGTCTGCACGTTCTCCCTGTGTCTGCCTGGGTTTCCTCCGGGTGCTCCAGTTTCCTCCCACAGTCCAAAGATGTGCGGGTCAGGTGAATTGGCCATGCTAAATTGCCCGTAGTGTTAGGTAAGGGGTAAATGTAGGGGTATGGGTGGGTTGAGCTTCGGCGGGCCGGTGTGGACTTGTTGGGCCGAAGGGCCTGTTTCCACACTGTAAGTAATCTAATCTAATCTAAGATAACCAGACAGCAAGAACCACAAGTAGCTGAAATCACCAGAATCTAAAACATGCTGAATTCTGAACGTTGAGTCAACAGATTCCTGAGCTGGTCAAGGAATATTAGGTGTGCAACTGAGAGCAGTCAATGTAATGTGATGAAGTTTATTAATTCAGTCCAACTAGGAAAGAACAATGTTAATAAAAAATACGCAGGTCAAATTGAGGTAGATTTTAGAAAGGAGAAACTGAGGACTGCAGATGCTGGAGACCAGAGATGAAAAATGTGATGCTGGAAAAACACAGCAGGCCATGCAGCATCCGAGGAGCAGGAGAATCGATGTTGCGGGCATAAGACCTTCTTCAGGAATAAGGCTGGTGTGTCAGGCGGACAGAGATAAAAGGTATGGGGGAGGGGATTTGGGGGAGGAGCGCTGGGAATACGATAGGTGGAAGGAGGTGAGGGTGAGGGTGATAGGCCGGAGAGGGGGTGGGGGCAGAGAGGTCAGGACGAAGATTGCAGGTCAAGAGGGCGGTGCTGAATCCTGGGGTTGGGACTGAGAACAGGTGGGGGTGGGGGAGGAAGCTGGAGAAATCTACATTCATCCTGTGTGGTTGGAGGTGTCCTAGGTGGAAGATGAGGCGCTCTTCCTCCAGGCATTGTGTAGTCAGGGTCTGGCGATGGAGGAGGCCAAGGACCTGCATGTCCTTAGTGGAGTGGGAGGGAGAGTTAAACTGTCCAGCCACGGGATGGTTGGGTTAGTTGGTGCGGGTGTCCCAGAGGTGTTCCCTGAAACGTTCTGCAAGTAGGCGGCCTGTCTCCCCAATGTAGAGGAGACCACATCAGGTGCAACAGATACAGTAAATGATGTGTGTGGAGGTGCAGGTGAATTTGCGATGGATATAGAAAAATCCATTGGGGCCTTGGAGGGAGGTGAGGGGGGAGGTGTGGGCGCAAGTTTTGCACTTCTTGCAGTTGCAGGGGAAGATGCCGGGAGTGGAGGTTGGGTTTGTGGGGGGTGTGGACCTGACGAGGGAGTCGCGGAGGGAGTGGTCTCTCTGGAACACTGATAGGGGCGGGGAGGGGAATATATCCCTGGTGGTGGAGTCTGTTTGGAGGTGGCAGAAATAACGGAGGATGATACGATGTATCCGGAGGTTGGTGGGGTGGAAGGTGAGGACCAGTGGGGTTCTGCCCTGGTGGCGATTGGAGGGGCGGGGTTCAAGGGCGGAGATGCGGGAAGTGGAGGAGATGCGGTGGAGAGCATCGTCGACCACGTCTAAGGGGAAATTGCGTTCTTTGAAGAAGGAGGCCATTTGGGTTGTTCAGTATTGGAACTGGTCCTCCTGGGAGCAGATGCGGCGGAGGCGAAGGAATTGGGAATATGGGGTGGCGTTTTTACAGAGGGTAGGGTGGGAGGAGGTGTAATCTAGGTAGCTGTGGGAGTCGGTCGGCTTGTAGTAATAAACTACAAACTGACCGACTCCCACAGCCACCTAGATTACACCTCCTCCCACCCTGCCCCCTGTAAAGACGCCATCCTATATTCCCAATTCCTTTGCCTCCGCCGCATCTGCTCCCAGGAGGACCAATTCCACTACTGAACAACCAAATGGCCTCCTTCTTCAAAGACCGCAATTTCCCCTCTGACATGGTCGACGATGCTCTCCACCGCATCTCCTCCACTTCCCGCACCTCTGCTCTTGAACCCCGCCCCTCCAATCGCCACCAGGACAGAACCCCACTGGTCCTCACCTTCCACCCACCAACCTCCGGATACATCGTATCATCCTCCGTCATTTCTGCCACTTCCAAACAGACCCCACCACCAGGGATATATCCCCCTCCCCGCCCCTATCAGCGTTTCGGAGAGACCACTCCCTCCGCGACTCCCTCGTCAGGTCCACACCCCCCACAAACCCAACCTCCACTCCCGGCACCTTCCCCTGCAACCACAAGAAGTGCAAAACCTGCACCCAGACCTCCCCCCTCACCTCCCTCCAAGGCCCCAATGGATTCTTCCATATCCATCGCAAAATTACCTGCACCTCCACACACATCTTTTACTGTATCTGTTGCACCTGGTATCCTCTATATTGGGGAGACAGGCCGCCTACTTGCAGAACATTTCAGGTCGGGATACCCGCACCAACCAACCCAACCGCCCTGTGGCTGAACACTTTAATTCCCCCTCCCACTCCGCCAATGACATGCAGGTCCTTGGCCTCCTCCATCGCCAGACCCTGACCACACAGCACCTGGAGGAAGAGTGCCTCATCTTCCGCCTAGGAACTCTCCAACCACACGGGATGAATGTAGCTTTCTCCAGCTTCCTCATTTCCCCTCCCCCACTCTGTCCGAACCCCCGGATTCAGCACCGTCCTCTTGACCTGCAATCTTCATCCCGACCTCTCCGCCCCCACCCCCTCTCCGGCCTATCACCCTCACCCTCACCTCCTTCCACCTATCGTATTTCCAGCACCCCTCCCCCAAATCCCCTCCCCCTTACCTTTTATCTCAGCCTGCCTGACACACCAGCCTCATTCCTGAAGAAGGGCTTATGCCCGAAATGTCGATTCTCCTGCTCCTCGGATGCTGCCTGGCCTGCTGCGTTTTTCCAGCATCACATTTTTCAACGTAGATTTTAGATAATTTGACTAAAAAAAGCAGTGATTACTTTCAGAACTTGGTTGGAGGGATTTGAAGATGTAGGTTCATAACGAATTAAACAGGTCACAGGCAGCATTTCAGATCGATAAGGTCACTTAAAAATGATGGAATTTCTTTTGTGAAAAAAATGGCAGCATCCAAAATCCATAGGAAGATGATGAGCCAATAGATCAATAAGCTCCCAGCTTGGTGGTGGGGGGGGGGGGGGCGGGGAAGGGGGGAAGGGGGAGTGGTTGTGCATTTTGGGGGTCCACATTAAAGGAAATTTATCAAGGTTTAGGATGCTTTAGTGTAGATTCAGTCTGTTGCTCCCAGATTTGAGAAAATAAGAGAAACATGAAAATTGGAGGTCTTCTTTTCATGTGAACAATGCAGATTGCAGGCTGACATGGTACAGGTGTTTCAAGGTAGAAGCTAAAGGGATAAGATTGATCGTAGTAACTGAGGAGTAAATATGTCACACCTAAAATGAGAGAGAAACTCTAGACAGGCAGTGGTCAAGATGTGGAAGTCCTTTCCAGGATTAATGTTTGAGGTAGAAACTATTCAATCTTGTATGTTGAAATAGGGTAGGTGTGTGTGCCAGAGCAGATATAAGGATATGGGAATGGAATGGCTAAGTATGATTGCAATTATTTGTTCACAATGAGTGCAAACACTGAGCATTTGTGCTGAATTGCTTTTTTTCCACCACATTCTATATTCTGTGTACTTATATTTAAATATGACCTGTAAAAAATGCCAGTACTTTAAAAAAAATCATATATCTGCTCCTTCCCTATGGAGTTAACCACACTTTGCTTAAAAGATAAACAGTTATGGAAATATAAGAAACAGGAAATTCTGTTATCATGTCTATAGTTTCTTATTTGTATTCATGATGTACCTCCTAAATCCACTCCAGTTTAAATTTAGAACAAACTTATGTTTCCTGCAAACATCTACTCAGGTGCAGTAGCAATAATTTCTCTCTGAAATGATCTGGTCACCTACTTTTTTGAGGAAGTTGATAGCCAATGCTCCAATTATTAGCAACAGTTGTAGGTCCTAGGAGTTTAATAGAAACTGCCTCGTAATCCAAACTGGAGAAATTGCCACTGTTCTCCCTGGAGAAGAGGAGATTCAGGTGAGATTTGATAGAGGTATTCACAATCATTGACAGTTTGTACAGAATAGAAAGGGGAAGCTTCCCATTGACAGAAGGACTGGCAGCAACTTGAGTGAAAAGCAAGTGGAACAATTGTGCAATCCTCATGGCAACATTTTAACCATTCGGAATTGACTTGACACTTTTGAATTTAAACTAAAGTTTGAAAAATGATTCTTCCCTGGTGCCATGGACTTGTGCAAATAAGGAAGATCAGGTAAGTATATTTTCAAAATATTAGAGCTGCTTGAGCAGTCATAGGCTGTTTCTCACCCGGTGAGCCAACTAGCAAGAAGCCAAAGAAGAAAACAGCTCATGGGTGGAAAAGCAATCCTAGCATGAAAATAAATGGTCAGCTTCCAAATTCTGGGTGGGGGAGGACAGATGGAGATCAAAAAGCCTTGCTGCGTTCTGTAACCATTTTGAGGCAATAGCGGGATGAGCTGATATGCACTTGAAAAGAGTTGTCACATATATGATGGGTTGTATAGCCTCCTTTAGAGTTGTAACCATTCTATGATTCTAATCTCTTTGAAAGTGGACCACATTAACATTAGGTAAGAGGTTTGGTTCGAACTATAAATTTCTTCATTATACAGTCTAAAAATGCAAACAAAACATAGACTTATTATGTCAAGAGATACGAGTTCAATTAGCATCTTCTTCTTAGGCTAGTCTACTGTCAGTAAGCTTTTTAGTTCATGAAAAGCATGAGTTGAGAGTTAATTTCTCTCCTTCAGCCTTTTGCTGTCTGTTTCGCTAGTTATTGTAATGTTTCAAGAAACTTTTCTTCTGCTATTTGGTGACATCAAAGGAATTTGCTAAAACCAGTTTCACAATGTCTTCTTTAAATGTCAGATATTGAACTGAACACACTGGCCTTGTTTGAAATATGTGCAAAATGACTACTCTTATACATTCACATTCTCTTTGGTTGGTTGGATATCCATCACACAGCATGGGGCCTGTACAAAATTCTGACCAATGCTTTCAGGCAGTTTTTGCTTAGAAGGAGCGTCAAAAGAAAATCAGCTAACATTTCTGCAGAAGAATAGTTTCAAATCCATTGTTGTTACATTCTTAATACGCTTTAATATTCTCTTTTCTCTGCAACTAAATCTTTTTAAAAGAATTTATAGATTCTCCTTCAACAATAGCTCTTGGCAAAGAACTTCACATTCCAACTTCCATGTGTGAAAGGTTTTTTTTAACGTCTTTTTAAATCAGTGCTTGAATGGAAACATGTTCCAATGAAGCAATGCCAGCAAATCTGTAAACCCTTCTTTTGTCCCATATTATGAAATTGAATATATATCAATAGACATGAGACTCTAGTTCTGCTGCTGTTCTGCTAGCTATTTCTTGCAAATGCTGTGACAATACGATGTGCAATAATGTCATGCACTTTCTTTCATTTCCAAACTGAACAATTGCTGCTATTTCTTGAATGAGATTTTTTTGCTATTCTGGATAACAGTATTATACATTAAGCAAAATTTATTCAGTCTATGGATGATTTCATAGTGCCTTAAGGTCACATTCCATAATAATATGATACCAACAAGATGTTTCATAGCAATTCACACTGTGGTCTTAAATGTGTTGGGCTCCAGAGTTGTGTACATAACATGTGATCTCATCACTTCAGTTGTAGTGTATCATTTAATCATCAGTCTCTTTCCTCTCAGGAGCAATTGGGAATAGAAACATTGAATCACGTAGAAGTTTACTGCACGGAAGGAAACGATTTGCACATTGCTTCCTTTCGTCCATATGGTCTTCAACCCTTAAGAACCTATTCAACTCCCTTGTCAAATTACTTTTGGAATTAGGATTCCTCATCTATTCAGGCAGAGTGTTCCAGATATTGGCAATTGTTTAAGTGAAATGCATCTTCCTCATCTTCCCTCTAAATCTTTCATCAGTGACTTTAAATCTATGATCTCTGGTTACAGCAGCTACTGTCTTAAGTCTCTGTCACAAACTCCATGTCCTCACTAACCACTCCATCTTTTTCCTTGGGAACAGTCTGGGAGCTGAATCACATTGTTTGCAACATTAGACTCATACCTGAATACAAGACAGCAATCCTACCACATATCTGCAGCATATAAAACGACCATTTCGTACTTTATAACGTCACGAAACTTCAATCCTGCCTTACCTTCTGAACCTCTCATTCATGCCTTTGTTAGCTTTAGATTTGACTGTTACCCATGCATGGAGTGGTGCTGGAAAAGCACAGCAGTTCAGGCAGCATCCGAGGAGAAACCTGTGCCCACACCTCCTCCCTCCCCTCCATCCAAGGCCCTAAAGGAACCTTCCACATCCATCAAAGTTCTACCTGCACATCAACCAATATCATTTATTGTATCCATTGCTTATGATGCGGTCTCCTCTACAATGGGGAGGCTGGACACCTCCTAGCAGAGTGCTTTAGGGAACATCTCTGGGACGCCCAAAACCAATCAACCACACCACCCTGTGGCCCAACATTTCAACTCCCCCTCCCACTCAGCTGAGGACATGGAGGTCTTGGGCCTCCTGCACTGCCGCTCCCTCATCACCAGACACCTGGAAGAAGAACGCCTCATCTTCCGCCTCGGAACACTTCAACCCCAGGGCATCAATGTGCGCTTCACCAGTTTCCTCATTTCCCCTTCCCCCACCTCACCCCAGTTCCAACCTTCCAGCTCAGCACCGTTCCCATGACCTGTCCTACTGACCTATCTTCTTTTCCACCTATCCACTCCATCCTCCTCTCTGACCTATCAACTTCATCCCACCCCCATCCACCCATTGTACTCTTTGCTACCTTCCCCCACCCTCCTCCCTGACCTATCACCTTCATCCCCACCCCCACTCACCTATTGTACTCTATGCTACTTTCTCCCCACCCCCACTCTCCTCTCATTTATCTCTCCACCCTTCAGGCACTCTACCTGTATTCCTGATGAGGGGCTTTTGCTCGTAACGTTGATTTTCTTGTTCCTTGGATGCTGCCTGAACTGCTGTGCTTTTCCAGCACCACTCTACTCCAGAATCTGGTTTCCAGCATCTGCAGTCATTGTTTTGACCCTGTTACTCATGCACTCCTGGCCTGTCTTCACATTCCAGCTTTGAACAACTTGAGGCCATTCAAAACTGAATTTGGCGTGGTGGTCTCAGGGTTCAGATAGTTAAGGGAGTTTATGGTGTTTTGTTGTTGTAGCTCAATAGACTTGGTTTCTCACTGCTTCACCACTGAGAATCATACGAGAAAGGACCTGACTTGTGGGTAACAGTATACAGACCATTGTATGTAGCTGCACTCTTTCTATTATAAATTATAAGTTAGAGTTTCTTTGTTTTCTTCTGTGAAAATGATTTGACTGAAGTTGCAAAGTGAAACTCTTACATTGACATTGAGCAAATGAAGATGTCTAAAGCATTCTGACATGCTGGTCTGTAATTCAGATGAACCTCAACAGCATAGGTTCAATTTCCCTACTTGCTGAAGTTACCGTGAAGTTACCCTTTTTCAACCTCTCTCCTCACTTGAGGCAGGGTGATCCTCAGGTTAAACCATCACCAGTTATCTCTTTATCTGGTAGAGAGGCAGCCCTATCATCCAGCAAGATTGTGGCAAGTTTTACTTGCTTTGGCAGAATTTCTAGCTTGAAATTTTCATGTGGAGTTTAAAAAGAATGATACACAACCACCAGGTGGTGCCAGATGCATGAATTGGAAAACTTGTTGAAAATAAGCGGGATGTGGAGATCTTGGTGTCGGACTGGAGTGATCAAAGTCAGAAGTCACACAACACCAGGTTATTGTCCAACAGGTTTATTTGAAATCAAAAGCTTTCGGAGTGCAGCCCCATCACTAGGCGAAGGGGCTGTACTCCGAGAATAAACAGGCAACATATCTGCAGGAGGAAAGAACAGACCAGCCATGAAGGAAGTCAGTGATGAATACACGAAAAACAAAGATCAAAACCAGCAGGTTCTAACTTTTAGTATAGTGCTTTTTAGGGGACTATTCTCCAATATTGGAAGGGGTAGCATGCACAGGCCAGATCTGGTTTGACCAGATGTTGATTCCTCTGACTTTTATTCTAATGTGAGCTGAAAATGTGTTGCTGGAAAAGCACAGCAGGTCAGGCAGCATCCAAGGAACAGGCGATTCGATGTGTCGGGCATAAGTAGGCTAAGATAAAAGGTAGGGAGGAGGGACTTGGGGGAGGGGCAATGGAGATGCGATAGATATCTCCATCACATCTCCATCGCCCCTCCCTCAAGTCCCTCCTCCCTACCTTTTATCTTAGCCTGCTGGACACACTTTCCTCATTCCTGAAGAAGGGTTTATGCCCGAAATGTCGAATCTCCTGCTCCTTGGATGCTGCCTAACCTGCTGCGATTTTCCAGCAACACATTTTCAGCTCTGATCTCCAGCATCTGCAGTCCTCACTTTCTCCTCGAAGATTTTATTCTAATGTGTCTACTCAGCAGCTCAATATTCTCTTTACTTTGTTGAATGGTGCTCCACATTGGGTGAATATATGCAAAACAGTTTTGATGGCACTGTAAAATAAGAACATCCAAAGCCCTTTGGTGAAGTACTTTCTGAACTGGAGTTATTATCGTAACGTAGGAATTCCTAGGAGGAAAAACCTTTAAAACTTGTGAATGATACATACTGGTCTGACTTCTTTTGTATATCTCTGAACAGTGCTCCAGTAAAACCAATATAGTCACTTTCAAGTATTACTTTGCTTTTTTTAAACTTTTTTTTCAAAACCTGAGGTTGGCGATGGAGGGGTGTAATTTTAAAATGGAAAGCAAGAGGGAGTTTGAGGAAGGAAAGTTTCACCCAGAGGGTGGTGGGGTTCTGGAATGCACTGCTTGGGTTGAGACAGGAACCTCACAACATTTCAAAGTATTTGGAAGAGTATTTGAAATATCATAACAATTAAGTCTATGGGCCTAGTGTGGGAAAGTGGGGCTAGTAAATGTAGTAGTTTTGGCAATACAGACTTGATGGGCTGAAGGGCATTCTCCTGTACTATCTGGTTCTATGATTCTTTGATTCCCACCAGTGTGCACAGCATTGCCAGCTGCTTCTGACAGGGCCCACATAACTCAGCAGCTTAAGATAAGGGCCCACATAAGCACTCACTCTCAGCACGCATTGAAAGCACCCATTATGAATACCCATTGAGAGTACTCCTTTATTTCTACACTGGGGTGACAGCCAGGGCCTTTTGCTCAAGTTTCTGATATGGGACATGCGTCCAGAATATTTTGACTCCAATGGAAGTGGGACTTGACAGCAATATAAGTGGACATGTACTTGGAAAAGAAGAAGAAGCAGATAAGTCTCAAGGATTACTGGTCAACATGCCTTCTTCATAGAACTTTACATGGAGAAGGACATTATTCAGTCCACCACACCCATGCGCCAGCTCTCTAATAAACCATACAATGAGTGTCAATTCTCTGCACCTCCTCAATATGGCATACTTCTAATGTCAGCAAAAAATTAAAAGAATGAATTAGGAGAGATTGTCTTTAATGTAGCCGTGCAAAGTCCTAACCAAAAACAGAAGCAGAAAAATGGATTTGAAAAATATTGGGAAAATAAATTAGTTAGGATGGGATGCCCTACTTCCAATGGGATCCCGGCAATGCTTAGCAAATGGTATTTTTATCTTAACAAAATATCAACACATCCAAAATGTAATGGTCTTTCTGTACTGCTATTGTTAGCCCTTAGACTGGGTGGCACGGTGGCTCAGTAGTTAGCACTACAACCTCACAGTACCAGGGACCCGTATTCGATTCCAGCCTCAAGCAACTGTCTGTATGGAGTTGCATGTTCTCCCCGTGACTACATGGGTTTTGTCCAGGTGGTCTTGTTTCCTTCCCCAATCCAAGGATGTGCAGGTCAGGTGAATTGATCATGCTAAATTGCCCATAGTGTTAGGTGCATTACTCAGGGTTAAATATAGGATAGGGGAATGGGTCTAGGTGGGTTACTCTTCGGAGGGTCGGTGTGGATTTGTTGGGTCGAAGGGCCTATTTTGATACTGTAGAGAATCTAATCTCTGCAAATGGGGCTCTCAGCCTTAGGTTGTTTGAAAGAGTTAAACATGTAAAATATAAATAACAATTGAACCTGCAGTAGCTTCAGAATCAGTAGGGCTCACAGGTTTGCAGCTTCACCAGACAACACATATAGGAGAATGAGAGAGAGAGATCAAAGGAATCACCTGATGACACAGCCGCCATACATGTGAGCACCCAATGTATCTTCCCCTTCGTAAGAGAAATATATAGTTTAGATATTTCAGAGTTAATAAAAATCAAGCATGGTGAAATACTGAAATTTAACCAAAGCTAAACATATAAACTCAAAGGAGATACTAAAAAGACAAGAGGCCCTTCAATTAAGGTCAGGGTTTTTACAATTTGTTCCATACATATGAGCTGTGATTGGTGTCTGATTCTGCAACACATTTGTGTGTTGCAATTGTTATTTGTTTTAAAGTCTTTTGATGGTTCAAAGAACTGCTGGAGATCTGTTTATAGGTACCTCATCAGCGTATATCAACTACTGATTCCTGCAGTATGACAAGTCTTCAACTGCGCATTAAGATTCAAGAATTCATCACAATTATGCATGCTTGAAGAAGTGGAATGAGCCAAACTGATATTACGTGTTTCACTGTTTAAGTTCTGTCACATTCTTAGTCACTCCAAGCTGTCACAGACTCTGCAGATACAACCTTCTAAGTCAATGTGGGGTGTACGACCTTCCGACATCAATTGTCTACAAATCAATCCAGCTCGTAGTCAAGTTCTTGTCCCCTGAATATCAATTCCATTTGGACAGTTAGCTCATCTCAAAAGGCAAAGTAGTGATTGAGATATTTAGACATCTCTGATTTGATCCTAATTCAGTCTTGGAGAATGATAACTACAGTTCTTACTGAGCTGATTCTTCTGTTACAGTGTGATCAAATTCCTTCCACATAACCTTTAAGTTACTTGTACACAGCAATGGACTTGATGCTACTGACTTGTCAAGCCTGATTCAAAACTCTCCCTCAACTTGTCCTAACCCATCAGTGAATGATCAAGAATGTTTCCAAATTGGTTCATGCTTTGTAGATATTGAACATGCAGACTGTTACTCCAGTAGATGGTGCTCTGTTCATTTTATCTCATCATTGTCCCTGCAATACTTGCCACATTACCCTTTGGTAAATGAAAAAAAATGCTGCGAGCAACAAATAGGATCCTAGTGTTCCTTTGCTGACCAGGTGAAAATCTCTGACGTGGTCAACAGTGAGGCTTCGTGGAACTTCTTGGATCCTTTGTTACAAAATGGAATTCACAATGGAATGCTGGTCAGAAACACTAATTGTTGTAAATCCACTGTCCCTTTTGATGTCAGACATGGTGTGAGGCAGGAGCATGTCATGGTCCCTATATTCTTTGCTATCATTTTTTCTGAACATTTCATGAAAATGTTAATGAAATGCACGTGCAATTCAGAACACATGATAATCTCTTCAACCTGTATCAGAGGTGGTGAAATGGGAATTGTGGTGCACTGATGGCTGTGATCTGTGCCATATTCTGAACACAACCTTTATTGAACCACAGACTGTTGTTGAAAACTGGCTGGCAATGACGGACTACTATCGGTTTAAGAAAGACATCAACCAATACCAAATTTTGACTATACCCCTTTTATTTTAACTGTTGATGATATCATGCTAAAGGCTGGAGATAATTTTACCCTTTTCATAAGCACAATCTCCAGGAGTATCTACATTGTAAGTGAAGTGGCAAATAGCCTTGATGAACTAGCTCCCTAATTCATCCTGAACTTATTTTTCTTACAGAGAAACAAAGTTTACTTCTAAACTCAAGACCTGCTTGAAAAGCTGAGATTGCTGGACCTGAATACTTCCCTTTCTAAGTGGACTTCCTGACTGGGAGACTTCAGTCAATCCGGATTGGGAACAGCATCTCCAACACCACCACACTGAGCATGGGGACCCCCCAGGGTTGTCCCCTGCTGTTCACCCTGCTGACACACGATTGTGTAGCAATGCACAGGTTGAAACACATCATCAAGTTCGCTGATGATATGACTGTAGTGAGTCTCATCAGCACAAACGGCGAGTCAGCATACAGAGACAAGGTTCAGCAGCTTATGGACTAGTGCAGAGCCAAGAACCTGTCTCTGAATGTGAACAAAATGACAGAGATGGTTGTTGACTTCAGGAGGGCATGGAGCAATCACTCTCCATTGGACATCAACGGCTCTCCTGTGGAGATCGTGAAAAGCACTGAATTTCTTAGCATACATCTGGTGGAGAATTTCACCTGGACCCTCAACGCCAGCTCCATAGCCAAGAAAGCCCAGCAGCATCTCAACTTCCTGTGCAGGCTGAGGAAAGCCAAACCCCTCACCCCCCCCCCCCCAACATCCTCACCACTTTCTGCAGAGGCTTCATTGAGATTACCTGACCTGCTGCATCACTGCCTGGTTCGGAATTGCACTATCTCAGATCGTAAGACCCTACAATGGATATTGAGGACAGCTGAGAGGATCTTCAGGGTCTCTTCCCTCCATTAGAAATGTTTACACCACACGCTGCATCCGCAAAGCTAGCAACATTGTGGAAGACCCCACACACCCCTCATTCAAACTCTTCGCCCTCTTGCCATCTGGCAAAGGATACCGGAGCATTCAGTTTTTCACGGCCAGACTGTGCAACTTCCCCCAAGACATCAGGCTCCTTAACACAGAATGATCGGACTCTTTCCCATCTGAAATTCTTTGCACGACTTTGAATTGCTCCTAGAAAAATGTCTATTATTTATTATTCTCTATTACACTGTAACGTGTATGTTTTGCACTTCTTATGCACTTTATGCCGTGTTCAATTGTGTAGTTTGTGCTGTCCATGTGCTCTTTTACTGTAACTATTGTACCTGGTAGAAATGACAAATAAAAAGCTACTCTCTCTACTAGTGTTTCCTGAATTGAAATTGAAGAAAAGTTCATCTTAGATTCTTTTGAGTTTAAGACAAAGTTAATGGTCTGAGATGATTATTGTACCTGACATAACCCAAACACAGACATCTTTCTGTTAAAACTTTAAGGATTTGCAGTCATCTGTTTTTTTGACAAAATTCTGGATTTCTGAACTCTTTGAGCGTCCTTTTGAAAGAAAACCCTTCACAAAAGTAACCGACAGCCACTTATTAGATTACTTACAGTGTGGAAACAGGCCCTTCGGCCCAACAAGTCCACACCGACCCGCCGAAGCGCAACCCACCCATACCCCTACATTTACCCCTTACCTAATACTACGGGCAATTTAGCATGGTCAATTCACCTGACCCACACATCTTTGGACTGTGGGAGGAAACCGGAGCACCCGGAGGAAACCCAAGCAGACACGGGGAGAACATGCAAACTCCACACAGTCAGTCGCCTGAGTCGGGAATTGAACCCGGGTCTCAGGCGCTGTGAGACAGCAGTGCTAACCACTGTGCCACCGTGCCGCCCACAGTGTTATACCTGTTTTAAAATACAAATTGCAAGAATGATATTAATAATTTATGCAAATTAAACAACTTATATCACAACTGGCTTGGAGACTTTCTTTCTATTGAAGAGTTCCTTGGTTTATTTAGTCTTTAGGACAAGAAACCTGCAAGGGGCGGAGGGGAAATGGTGGAGCTGGTCAACAGATAACTCAAATCATTCTAGAAAAACCACAAGCAATATTCTACAAAATCCTTCAAATCTACATGCTCATCCACCTGACCTTTCTCAGACCAACCTTCTCAGTATCAAGGCACTTGGTGTGGTCAATCAACTACATTGGATGGCCACATTGTCTCCATGCCTGAAACAAGACTTTCAAAACAAATTGTCTATTCATAACATCATCATGACACACAGTCACCTGGGGAGAACACTTCAAGTACATTCACAAAGTCTCCCTAAAATGTTCAATGTCCTCACCAACTCATGGGAATCTCTCATCCAAAACCCGTAATTTGTACAAGAAACATCCACAAAGGAACCAAACATTCTGGATGTCTCTGACAGGCTGAGATGAAGACCAAGTAAGGTGAGTGCGTGGAATCTATAGCATCCCACCCATTTGCTTTAGGAAGAACCAGCTGCACCACCTGCGGCAAGGTTTTCAAATCCAATGTTGGACTATTAATAGGAACCACAACAAAGTGACAGTAAGTCATCCTCAATCCATAGGGACTGCCAAGATCAACAAGAGATTTGACCCAAAGAAGAGCATTTCCGATTGACCCAGGTGAAATATTTGATAAATAAATGCTGAATTGCGGAAAACACATTATGAGTTTGGGTAGCATAGCTATTTGTCAATCTGATTAGTGTCACTGTTCATTTATAAATATTGTGTTGAATAAAGAATACTGCAGCAAGTATTGCTATAATTCAGCTGTGATCTTCTGATTCATTCTTAAAATTTATGGCAGTCAGCAGAAACTGAGGATCAATTGTAGTTAGCACCGTGGCCTCTGGTCTTTTTCTGTTGTACGTATGGAACACTTCTTCCATTTTACTGCTGATACCACGTTATTTCTGTCACTTTGCAATTGCTTGCAGAATAGCAGCCGTCAAGCCTTTATGTCAACAAACCAACATTGGGAATACTTCTAATACTGTGGATAAGTCAACAATTTGATTCTGCAGTTTGATTCCCACTGGTTTACTACTAGCTTTGATGCAAAGCCACAAGTTTTGTTGATGACTTTTCCAGGGAAACAGCCAATTCTGGAGCAGCAGAGTTAGTTCTTATCTGGTCTGATCAATTGTATTACGAGTCATTCATATTAAATCAGAAGAAGTTAAGTGCATGTCATGTCCATGTGCACTTGCATCATGGGAAAGCTACAACTTGATCCATTAAAGTAACAAAAAGGCTAAACAATGTGGGTGCTGGAAACCTGAAATAAAAATAGAGAGTGCTAGAAGTGTTCAGCAGATCAGGAAACCTGTGAAGGGAGAATCAGCGTTAATGCTTCTGACCAATAACCCTTCACAAGGAAGCTAAAGTTAATAATGTAATAGGTTTTAGGGCAGTGAAGTGGAAGGAACATCAAATATGAACTAGATCCATAACCTTGCTGAAAGACAGATGCGGTAAAGTAACAAGCATTAGTTCTGCAGGGATGAAGGAAGGAGTAAAGGGACACGTGAAGTAACAAAAGACACTTCTAGAGGAGGTGGCATAATGATAATCAACAGTTGTCAAGAAGGAAAAGAAAGATTAGAATTGAAACTTGCAAATAAAAGGACAAAAAATGGTTCCGGCGATTACAATCTGAAATTGTTGAATTACGTATTGATTCTGGAAGGCTGGCTTGTCTGATCAGCTGATGAGGTGTTTTCTTCAATCTGATATTGATTGTCCCTAAAACAATGCATGAGGCTGAGGTCTCAGAGGGCAGCATGAGGTCCAGGTACAGAATCAAAATGGTGGATGAAAGGAAACTAGGGTCATGCTTGCAGACTGATTGGAGTCATCCCAAAGTGATTATCCAATCTAAGTTTGATTGCCCCAATGTAAAACAGACTCCAATGTGAACAGCAAATATAATACATACCATTGTATGTCCCCATGAACCGCTGGAAAAAATGTCTGGGGCCTGGGAAGGTAAGACAGAGGTAAAAGGAGAAGTGCTGCATCTACTCATTTGCATGGAAAAATGCCATGAGAAGGGAAGATGTTGTTGGGTATGTTGGGAGTGATTGAGGAGTGTAGCATGCTGCCATAGGGAAACAATTCCTCTGGAATGCTGAAAGGTGTCCAGGTGGCAGTGGGGAGAACAGATGTTATGTAGTGGCAGCAAATTAAACGGGGTGGAAATGGGAGAGAATGATCCATTAATTATGAAAGTTACTTTGATGGAAGTGAGGACAAGAGAAACCCATCGTAGTTCTGGGTAGGAGGAAATGGAGTAAGAACAAGAATACAAGGCTCCATCAACCACAATCCTTGAGTGAGGGAAAAGGAAGATCAGAAACATCAGTGAGGAAATAGAGTCAAGGTGGCTGGAGAAATCTGTATCAGAGAGCTGCAGTTTGACCTACATGTACAGTAGTATTCATCAGGTGACAATAGCAAACCCTTATCAACTCTCCTTGATGATAATCTTTGAGTGGACCTGCGAAAATGAATGCAGTAATTTCAGAGTGAGATATGTTAGAGTGGCTGAGGGGAGAAGAGACACTGAAATCCCAGATATCCTGCTGACAGTTCTCAATGAAAAATCAAGATATTTACCTAGATGTTTTGCTTATTATCAACACTGCACAGCATTTCCTTTGATTTGGAAAGTAATTTGCACAAAAAGCAAGGTATGTTTACAATACATCTTTAGTGAAGAAAAACTGAACAAATCGTGTAGAAGGTGCAGGCAAATGTCAATGTAACAGATGATGTTTGGAGGAAGTTGTGCTACAGAATCAGAATACTTGATAACGTAGTCAGCCAAGGTTTCAAATGAAAAAGAAACTTATTGATTTTATTTTCTTGAAGTTTTCACTCCTTAGGAAACACTTTCCCACGAATATTTTAGTGATCAACCTAGTTTATTTGCACCGGCAGCAATGTGTTGAAATTAGAGATTGGGTTTCTGTTTCTAGTGTGAATTCACTTTTGCATAATTGCATTGCAGAGTACAGTTGTTATGTTGCAGTTAATACCAAACTCACTTGTGTGTGCACTGGGCAGCAGAGAAATAAGCTTTGTTGCCACTCTATGTTTTTTTCTGCCACTTGATCTTTCTAATATCTTGTTATAAATATGAAGAATTAATACACACAAAGGCAAAACTGTGACAATTACTGAGCAATTACTAGCTGATGTACCTTTTACACTCAATTCCTTTGGTTGCTGACAATTAAAATTTGTTGCCACCCTGCATTGTCCTGCATTAACTCTGCAGCATGCCAATACCACCCAACGAGCTGGGTGCAATCCCATTGCTATGGCAGCTTCAGACAAAATGGTAAGGGTGTCAACCTGCTGTTCTAAATTTTTTTTAATAAAGTGTCCTTATTTGAAATTTATCAAAGGTTAAATTTAAACTTCAACCAGTTTCCGAGTCTGCTCAGGAGGGAGAAGGTTCAGCATTTCAGAAGAGAAAAGCAAATGATTGGTTTGGCCTCATTGACTTCCATTGTGTATGCATCAGACTTAAAAATGTCATAGAGTCATAGAGATGTACAGCACAGAAACAGACTATTCAGTCCAACCCTCCATGCTTCTGACAGGTTTTGACAACAAGCTGCAATGGTCAGTAGTTGTGATCAGCTTGCTAATTAGAAAGAACAATCTAAATCTTTATTAAAAAAATTAAAAATTGCAAATGCTGAAAACCTAAAATAAAACCTGAAAGTGCTGGAGAAACATGGCTTGTCCGGCAGCGAGCTATTGAGTGAGAAAATCAGAGTTAACATTTCAAGTTCAATATGTGAGGAACTTGCATTGTTTGACATAGGAAATGGGGAGGTAGTGGAGGTTTAAAAACAGACAAATGGCCTGGCCCTGACGAATTGCACCTCTTACCTGTGGGAGGTGAGGCCGGAAATTGCAGGGTATCTGACACAAATCTTTAAATTCCTCTTTGGCCATGGGGGAAATGCCAGAAACTGGCAGGTGACTAATATTGTTCCACTTTTCAAGCAAGGTGATTGGGATGAACCAGGAAATTACAGACCAGTGAGTCTCATGTCAGTGGTAGGGAAATGATTGGGGAAAAGTCTCAAGGAGCAAATTTGGAAACCAATTTGGAAAGGCATGGGTTAACTAATGATAGTCAGCTTGGCTTTGTCAGACGGAGCTCATACCAAACTCATTTGTTAGAAAGTTTTGAAAATGTGATCAAGTGCCTGGATAAGGGAAGTTCAGTTAATGTAGTTTGCATGGATTCCAGCAAAGCTTTGCCAAGGTTCCACATGAGAAACTGATTGAGAAGGTTAAAACACATGGAATCGAGGGAAACTTGGTGCGAGGGATCAGAAACTCGCTTAGTAATAGGACACAAAGATTAGTGTTAGAAGGATGATCAAGTGACTGGATGCCTGTGTCCAGCAGCGTACCACAAGGACGAATACTGGGACCTTATTGTTATTATATGCATAACTGATATAAATGGAAATGTAGGAGGAATGTTAAGCAAATTTGCAAACAAAATTGTGATTGGTAGAGCTGAGATGGTTGTAGATTACAGGAAGGTATGGATGGATTGGTCAGATGGGCATACCAGTGGCACTTTGTATGTAACCCTGATAACTATGCGTGATGAACTTTAGAATAAGAAACAAGATGAGGGAGTACTTAATGAATGGCAGGACAGTGGGTAGCTCAAATGAACAGAGAGATTTTGGGATAATTATTCACAGATCCCAGAAGTTGGCAGACTACATGAATACGATAGTTAAGAAGGCATATGGGACACCTGCTTTCACCAGTTGTGGCATAGAGTATAAGAGCAAGAAGGTAATGTTGGAGTTGTGCAGAGCATTGATCAGGCCATAGCTGGAATATTGTGTAGTTATGGTCACCCCACAACAGGAAAAGTATGAATAACATTTGAGGGGGTACAGAGGAGATTCACCAGGATGTCACCTGGGATGGAGAAATTGAACTATAAGGAGAAATTGATGAGATAGGCTCGAATTGTTTTCTTTATACCAGAGAAGACTGAGGGGGGACATGATTGAGGTATATAAGATTATGAGGGTATGGACAGGATGAATAGAGAGCAACTGTTTCCCTTGGTAGAGGGTCAATAATAAGGGGTCATAGTTTTAGAGTAAAGAGGAGGAGATTCAGAGGGGATTTGGAAAAAAAATGTTTTCACTTAGTGAGTGGTGGGAATCTGAACTGCACTGACTGGGAAGGTAATAGAGGCTGGAAACCTTGCAATCTTTAAAAATATTTGCATGAGCATTTCAAATATTGTAACATTGAAGGAAATGGGACAAATGCAGGAAATTGGGATTAGCGCATCTTTATTGGTAGTTCTATCAATGCAGACTCGATGGGCCAAAAGGCCTTTTCTGCACTGTATGACTCTATGAATCTATATGACTCTTCTGCAGAATGCAGTCACATTGGATTTAAAGCATTAGCTCTGTTTTCTCTTCACAGATGCTGCCAGATCTGTTGACCTTTTGTTTACAACCTAAATGTTAAAACTGTTAAAGATAAAGTCACCATTGTCCCACCATCTCATTAGAGAGAGACAACTGGTGGTGAGTTTAACACAAGTGTCAGCATGGCAACACTGAGAAGCCCCAACCTTTATGGTAACTTCAAGCCAGTGCGGAAATTAAATCTCCTCTGTTGGCATCATTCTGCATTGCAAGCCAGCCATTCAGTCAACTGAGCTACCCTGAGCTATAATGCACAGCCTTCATGTGTTTTGTAAGAAATAAAACAGTAACATATTATTAACAGCCAAAAATCCATAACTGAACTGAATAAAGATTGCATTTTCTTATTTTTAGAGCTGCACAACTAAAGCAATTAGAGACAACAAAAGCCATGCAATCTCAGAGTTCCAGAAGTAAAAGTCTGTATGAATTATGCCAAAGATAAAGAGTTTTGCACAGGTCAGTGATCTTAATGTTTCCCACACTTGTACTTATGACTATCTTTTAATAAGCATTTTCAAACTAGTAATTAGTATGCAGATTAAGATTTATATGCAGAGTTCTGACAACATTGTGGCTGTGTGTTAGTTCATTGACTCATAATCAGAGAAGCCAAGGATGAATCATAGACGTAACAGATGTTTAAGCTTGGCTGCCCTTTATTCGATGAATTTTGCTGTTCTCATTTGGGCACTGAGATGTCAGGGGAGTATTAACCCTGTGGCTTGTCCACAGCTCTTGTTTGAGAATAATGCACAACCATGGACAGTATTGATGGAGAATTCCTTGGTTATCACAACGTAAGTGCTGACTAAGAACTGGTGCAGGTATGAGGGCCAAATGGCTTCCTTCTGCACCATAACGTTTCTGTCGTTTTGGATCAGCAGAGCTTGGGACAGCATCTTTTGGTGACATAAGGCTGAAACTTATGTGATTTTGGCTCAGTCTGAGTGGTGTTGAATTGTTTGGAGGGATTTTCACCCTGAGGTCAAATGTGTTTTCTCACCTTTTTTTAACCAAACTCACTGTATTAATTATCTGGCCTGCCCCTTTCATGTTTCTCTTGAATTATATTTGGCACATCTCACCACACACAGCAATTCATCACTCAGCGGATATCCATCAGCATTCCTTACATTTGGTCCAGCTTCAAATGCCTGTTGTGTACCCAGGCAGCATTGGCATTCTGAGGTTGTCCTGCTCATTGATTAACAGAATTGGAACATGGTGGAAAAGAGGGATGGTGGCAAAGCATTTCTCCAGCAGGGACCTAAGTGTCCTGGTGAACGAGAGTGCAGAGTAGTTTCCTTTCCCAGGAGGACTGGCACAGGAGGCTGTATCTCAAGATACTGTCAGTTTGGTCTTCAGATCTGCCAGAGAGACATGCACAGCACTTTCGCGGGCTGCAGGAGAGTTGCACACCCCATTGCCCCACCTACCCATCCTCAGGACCAAGGAATGGTGATTGAAAGGTGGGGTATCCTTGACCGCAATCCAATGCCCCATCCTTGGATGGAGACAGGGCACTGTCCACCCAGGAGACTGAAAAGGTAGCTGAGCTCTCCACATTCATCCTGCCTGTCCGTCTCTGATACTTGGATGTTCAATGAGAAGGGTCCATTTGCCTCTGGCGCAGTCTTTGGTACGTCTGGCCCATCCAAATACATGCAGCTTCAGGGTCACCTGACCAAGACTCCACAACCAAGAGGGTCCACTGCTGAGAAGGCTCTCTCAATCCCAGTTGTGAAACCAGGGACTACACTAAGACATAGTGGGAGAGAGAGAAAGAAGAAAGCCGTTTGGGGGCAATTTAACAGCACTGGGTGAGCATGGCTCATACATCACTACTACTTTCTGCATTAGTGTTCATGATGCTAATGATTGATGGTTAGTGAGTCTCTCCAGGTAGGTGATAAATGCATTTGAGTGCCACCTGGCAATACTATCACGTCATAGAAACTGCCCTTTGGATGGAGGCTAGTATCTGGAAGTGGGGGAGCAATGCATACTGATGGCAATGGGTTATGCTGACTCCTTTGTCTCTCCTCATTGAACATCTCTAACGTTTGGCTACCTCTGTGTGCAAAGTAGTAGCTGTCAAGGAGCTGTGTAGCAGTGGCTCTGCCAGAACAATGCAGCAAGCAGAGAGTCAATGCTATCAGACAGTCAAATAGCCTGTGTATCTGTATTAGACATTGCATAGGACTAAAACCAACATTCTTCTGTTATTTTATCACCCTATGAATGTTGTTTGCTGCAGTCCCCTCTGTCACAGGTTGACACTTAACCCACTCAGTCTGAGTGGATTCACAGCCATTTTTGTTCCCATTGTGCACTTTCCATTTCCAGCACGATGGAAGGTGACATAAGAGTTCCTCTGCCAGTGGCTCCCAGCTTCGGTCAGACCATGACAGTGAGCTGTCAGCATTCACCTCCTTTTTTTAGTAGCTAAGCCCATCAATTCCAGAGGATTTACACTTCACCAAGTCTCATCCAATCAGTCCACATTCACCTACACTTTTCTACCCAGCCTCCTGCAGGTGAGGTGACCATGCCACAGTGCTAGTTATCTGTGTCACTCTGTGTAACCACGCCTTACTCACCTATACGCTTTGTTGCAAAGGAATGTGTTCCATGTAGGAGCTGGCCTTTAATAAGTTAAGAATAATCTGATATTTGGACAATTTTTAATCATTTCTGAAATATTTCATTGTGCAGAATAGTATTAAAGCTGAGTGGAGGCAGCAACTGCTACTGATCTGATAGTACAGTAGGACACATCAATTAAGTCGAGTTATCCATGACATGAATAATTATAGGTAAATTGTAAGATAATGGCAGAGTGCTGAAGATAAAATGAGAACAGAGAACTGCACAAGAGAATGAAAGAATAAGTTGAGGGAGTATGAATATACAATTAATTGTTCAAGACTGTTACATCAATCTAATTAATATTACTAATGATCCCTTTGTAAATATAGATTGTTCTATAAATTAAAGATGCACCTGCTTTCACTTCTATAACATCATCCACTGGCAACCATTCCCCCAGCCCATCCGGCCACCTTCTACTCCTCCATTAAAACCACTCAGATCAAGGTTTTTGTAATGGCCCCCTAATATTGCTTCTTTACCTTCGACATTCATTTTCTTTCTGTAAATCTCTTTTAAGCACATGGTGATGTTTTATTTCCGTGTTAGATATGTAATATAAGTTCTAGTGCTATTGTTCTTTTTTTCCTTTTTTCTTTTCTCATTTTTTTCTCTTATTTTAGTTTTTTGTTTTTTTTTAAACTTACCTTTTAGAGAGCTTGGTTGTGGAGGCAGCAGCATTGATGGTATTGGAATCCGGAGCATGGCAGAGGCTGGGGCTGGTGAGACTTGGATGTTCAATGGTGGAGGGGCTGGTGAGCCCAGATGGCAGTCGGCAGTGAAGGACTCAGCCCAATCTGTAGGAGATGCGTTCTCTTGTGGGGAGTGTGGGTCCAGTGATGGGTAAGGCATGCCCTTGTGGGAATAAAAACCAGTGTGGAGTGACTGCAGGACCATGGCTATAGAAGGACTGTAATTTTGAATGTTTAATGTATTGTGTTATTTTTCTACTAAGAAGAACTATAAGGCTAAACTTTTAATTTATTTATTTTTCTACTTTGTACCTAAGATGGTGCTTGTAATGGCCACTTTGTATACTTTTCACTATACTCCTGCACTTCTATTCTTGAGAACACATGACAATAAACCAAATTCTAATTCGGAATAATGTCAGGCATAAAAAAAAGACCAAATACTTTGAGACACTTCAGTCATCACCTTCATTACCTTAATCACTGATTGTTAATGCCATCACTATTGTGGACAAAGTCAAAAATCACACAACACTAGGTTATAGTCCAACAGGTTTATTTCCAAGTACTAGGTTTCAGAGCACTGCTCCTTTGTCAGGTAACTAGTGGGCCAGGATCATAGGACATGGAATATATAGTAAACGATCAAAATGTCATACAACTGATGCGATGTATTGAGCAAACCTAGGTTGCTGTTAAGTGTTTAATAACTTAGAATGAGTTGCAGGTTTTGATTCATTAATATGTAAATCCCAGAACTTCTTTCAAGTCACATTCCCTGAGATAATTTAAGGTTTTATAAAAAATGGTGACATTTCAGCTCACACAATGTATTAAAGGTGTGAGGTTAGAGTCTGTCTGTATTCCAATCTTGAGTAAGTCTGATTCTATTTCCAAAGTTGGATCTTCGGGTGACCATCCTCCAAGGTGGACTTTGGGATACGCAACAACACAGAGTTGCCGAGCAGAAGTTGATAGTCAGCTCTGGTACTCTTGAAGACAGTCTCAACCGGGATCTTAGGTTCATATCACACTACAGGTGACCCCACTACACTATACACTCCCACACACACAGTCACATAGAAGTCACATACACACACATTTACACACAATCACATTCACACACTCACGTAGACCTTCTCTCTCAGACTCACACGCACACCCTCTCGTAGTAATATACTCTGTCACATTCGTGCACACACTGTATCATGCATACACACACACTCTCACTCCCTCACATGCACACGTATATATACACACACACGCACACACACGTATGGGATGAATTTGCACTTGCAGATTTGTATTTGCAGATACATTGTATTTTGTTCAAAGAGCACACAATCTGTAGGCAGTTGGTCCATGTGATATTTTAGAAATGCCCGTTTTGAAAATTGAACACTTTGATCTTTTGCAATAATCATGTGTCTTATGATCCTGCTCCACTAGCTACCTGACAAAGGAACAGTGCTCTGAAAGCTTGTACTTGCAAATAAACCCGTTGGACGATAACCTGGTGTTGTGTGATTTTTAACTTTGTCCATCCCAGTCCAATGCCGGCACTTCATATCATCACTATTGTGGACTATATTGCAACACATGATGAAAATGAATTAAGTGATTGAGCCAATTTATTGGAACATTGCGTCAGTCTGCTAAATGCGAGTTAAATGCTGGATTTAGGTATAAACCAAATAGGTTATAGTTTAGAATCTGATATTATGGGGGGGGGGGGGGGGGAGCAGGTGGTTCTAAATATGAAAAGAAAATAATTTCAAATTTTACACAATTAATTGAAGAATAAAGGGTATAGGGAATAAAAGACTCTACAAAAGAGACATTTTAATTCTGGCATGTCCTCAATCCCTCTCTGACTGTCCTCAGACTTGCTCTGACTATAGGACACATTACTCTAATTGTTTGCTGCCAAGCTTCATCTCACACCACTCTCCACACTTTAGTACTTTCTCTCATCCAATTATGCTTGTCCTAACGTATTCTTGAGCTCTGGAGAGATTTACAGTCAATGAAATATTCTCATGATATCTTTAAAACAGAAGTGAACCATTTCTGTTAGATTCCAAGGAATAACACACTTTGTTCATTCTTTCTCTTTGTTGACATTTTGTTTGAAAGTTATTTGATAACTCGTTCTGGATATATATATATACACGTGTATAAATTGTGTAAATGCAATATCTAATTTACTGTTTCAAAAGACTTTAAAATTTTCCTTCCATGTATTGAAAACATTGAGACTGCATGCATACGTTTTTATTATTTTCCAGAAGCCTGATTCTGGTTATATGTAATGTTTTCACAATAGGAATCCGAAACTGAGGTAGATGGCGATCAAATGGGTTGATAGGTTAAGGACGACTCTTCTATCACTGAAAGTTTGCAGAGAATTTTAGAAGTTTGAAGCTGTTGGAAAAGCTTTCTGCACCAGCAGTTACCTGAAAACAAAATATATACATCCATCCCACTTCAGGCTGAATGGGTTAATTCGTCTGAATATCTCTGTCAATAAAAGATGTTATAATGTATTGAATGTTATAAATTGTCTGAGATATGTAGACAGTTTCTTGCTGATCTAGAAGGGGTGGGGCACAAGTTCTTGGATGTAATTATGTCAACACCCCCTTACGTGTTTTCTTTCTTTCCTGAACAAAGCCTATGTCAGTTGGTGGATTTTACCTTTTCTTTTTCAAACTCTTTGATACCAGTTTCCTCAGATTTTAGAACATATCATCAGATAACTTTGTTCAAAGAAAATTATTCTTCCAATCTTCTAAAATGTCAATTTTCCTTATTTTTCTCTAATGCACCAATTCATGTCAATGAACATTTAAGATGAGCAAATTTTATCATCTGGAATTAAACACTTACTGTTATGTTAAAACAATTTTTGGAAGTTCACTCTGGCCAGAAAATGAAATTCCAGAATTGTGATCATTCAATCATAAAGAGTCTGAAGTTTATCCATCAACTTCCGAAGTTTTTGGACAAGGTGAAGAACATAGTCCCCATCTCCTCCGCATATTTCTGTGAACTCAAATTCTGCCTTTTCCAGTTCCAGCACTTGTATTGTTAGTTCTACATGGGCTTGGAAAATCAGCACTCAGCCTTTATCTCTCTTGTCTTTCTCCAATGAATTTCATCTCCGCCATAACCTTGGGGAGGTGAGACTGTTGGGCCTGGATCAAGTGCTGGTAATTCTGACCCAGTCCGCATTACTTTGGCTATCTTGCATTTCATTATGAATAGATTTACGTTTTTGTTAATTCTATATGAGCTCAAAATACTAACATAAAGCCTAATCTTCTTTGTCATTTTTATTAAGCATTCTCTTTTTATGAAGGGTGCATTCATGATGTTCCAATTAGGTTTAATTATTCAGTGAACTAGGTTCTTATGTTTCTCTGCTAGGAATCGTGTAAGAGATCCCTCCCCAGTCTAGTTCTTTTCTTCCATGTCTATGTAGTAGCATTTTGTAGTATTAGTAGATCGACAGGTGGATGGATCTCAATGGCTCCCTGCTCCACCTTTAAAACATGCTTTAAAGGTGTCTGTACTCTGTTATGGAGGAAAAATCTGGTCATACTAGCCAGTCTGTTTCAGTAAATTCCTGCTATGTGGGTAATACTTACAGAGGTTCCCCACACTTTCCTCAAGGCGTGACTTGGAGTGACTTCCAATTTACTTCACCACCTTAAAGGTTGCCTCCCTTGCCTCTACATGAAGACATCCCTCAATGTGACCTGTAACTTTGACCTGGAGTAATCCAGTCCATCTATTAAAGTCCTATTATGTGGGTGACCACACTCAGAGGGGTTCCGTGCCCCACCTTAGAGGCATGATTTGGACTACTTCCCAGTTTACTTAACCACCTAAGAGGTTACTATCCTTACTTTTACATCAAGATGTTCTTACAGGTGGCCTGTGGCTGTCCTGGAGTCATGGCACTGACTACTCCACCACCTACTGCCCTTTGACACCAAGTGAATCCTTTATTCTAAGGTTTTGATTTGAGATAGTAAGTGGACACTGAATGAGCCAGTATTACAGGCCACTATTAAAAAAAGGGTACTCACCTAGTCTGGTCCTTTTAGAATGACTAAATGAATCACTCAACACCCAGTATAAAAGCAAATTATTGCAGATGCTGGAACCTGAAACCAAAAGAGAAAACACTGGAAAATCTCAGCACATCTGGCAGCATCTGTAAGGAGAGAAAAGAGCTGATGTTTCGAGTCTAACTGACCCTTTGTTCAAAGCTTTGACAAAGGGTCAGTTAGACTCGAAACATCAGCTCTTTTCTCTCCTCACAGATGCTGCCTGACCTGCTGAGATTTTCCAGCGTTTTCTCTTTTGCACTCAACACCCAGGTCCACTTCATTGATGAAGAATTTTATTGTTGTATAGCCAGAGGGACAGAGCCTCTGGCAGTCTAGGAACCTCCCCACAGGCTAAAGAGAAACATACACTTTCTACACATTTGTTGTTTAGGCTGCCAATGGCTATTACAAACCCATCGTATTATTCATTGATTACATCCAATCAAGTTCATCCAGTGACTACATGAGCAGTACATGCACAGCTTTCGGACAACCCATGATCTCATGATGCTTATCAAACCCCTTTATCAATTATGCTTGGGCCTTCACAATATTTCTTATTCACCTACATTCCCCATAGCACTTCTTGCTGATAAGAGGAAGTCACTTCAATTTGCCTTAGACTGAACTTTCACAGGAATATTGTTATATTCCCTCATGGCTATATATTTAAAACGCCATTTTGAAGTTTGATAGGTGGCTACACTTTGTTATATTAGTTTGCTATAGAATACAGTATATTACTATAGGTAGCTCCACCGTGGTTCCCTAAACAAGCATTTATATCTGTTTCTGTGTAACAGAGCCAATTATATGCAATTTAGAAGATGCTTTTTGTGTTATATTTGTCAAGATACCTTGGATATACTCGGTCTATGAAGGCATCTAATTTCTCTAGTTTCCAGTTTCCGGACTATGCAAGTTGCTATTTCAGCTAAAAATATTCCCCAGCCATTTTATAGCAACTGAGAATCACGTTCAGCCTTTTTATACTGATTCAGCCATGGATAGTCCTAACAGATGCCAGGAACAGGACACACAGCAAATGCTGCTGTCCACTTTGCAGTGTCTGCTGAGTTCCTACCTCTGGAACCCATCCAGTATCTCTAAATGGCTGCTGAATATGGAGGTATCCTACAAATTGGCCACCTCCTATAACATTACACTGATGGCTTCATAGCTGAGAGGCATGGAGTTGGGATCTGAAAATTGCTTTGAATCCTGTGAATGCCATGAATCTAGAAGATTCTGACCATAACCACTTCTACTACTCCAGACCTGAGTACTTGTAGCATGTTTCCCATCTCTCAAAATAAAAACAATGAGGAAATGAACTGGAATAACTATGGGCATTACTGAACTTATGTCTGCCTTAATTTCCCACGTTATATCCAAATTGCTCACTTATGGCTTCCACATTATCTTTTGCTTTGGATGATGAATTGTCTCTGTGTCACCAGATATTCTACTCATTGAAAATTGTGTTAACTCAGTCTATTGAAAATACCAGAGAGAACATGCTCAAGATGGATAGTCCCATGGCATTCCACATAAAAAATGCAAACCATTCGTAATAGCTGAGTTGTCAGTGGGAGAGTAAGCACAGAAGAAAACAAAAGGGAAGCAAATTTCATCTGCAAGTAAATTAAAATGCAATAACTCAAAGTAAAATACAGCAAAACAAAAATTATACAGTAAGTTCAGAATCAAATGTTTTATGATGAGTTCGTAAAATATGGCTTAATGATTCATCATTCATGTCCTACTAGAATCTAATCTAATCCAGTCTGTCAGCAACAAAATGTATGAGATGTTCTACATGCAGACATAGTTGCAATTCTTTTGTGATATGCTTGAATAAAAGCTGGCACTTTAGTGCTTTACCAGGAGATGGTTAGACCATGGGAGGTCTGTGTTTTAGATAAGATTGCTCTCTCAGGTGGAAGTAAAACAAAATACTCAAACAAGAAGAGGAATTTTCCAGTATTCTGATCAATATTACACCTTCAGCCAATGTCAGACAAATTATTGAGGAAACTTGTTAGGGTAGTGTCACTTCTAGTTGTGCACCACTGACTGTCAGTTCTGGAAAGGGTGACACCACTATAGGTTGCTTGCCTTGCAATATGTACGTCATTCTTCGCTTATATCACTGAGAACACTGTGGCTGTGCGGGTAGTTGCCTATAGTATTGTCTGCCCTCAGGAAAACAACATAAGTCTACGTAATGCAAAAGGCTACTTTGTTCTCCATTGTCTGGTCACCTGCTTAAGTCCTGTTTGTCAGATGTTGCTGTGGACAAAACATCTACTGCATTTTCCAATGTAAAGCACTTTAAGATATCTTGAGGTCACAAACGGCATGATGCATTGTGAGTTCTTAAAGATCAAGGGAAAATTAATGTGTAAAATCCAGATCTGTATTGTTACCATGGTGTTTACATGGAAAACTTTTAATCATTTTAATTCAACAAACTATGAAGATTTATTATGGTCTAAAACCATTTTGATATACATTTGTTCCTTTTTTCATTTATTTGTACCTTATCAGGAGATCCTCAGTGTTTCTTACTGTCAGATAAACAGAATGAACATGGCCATGCTCTGTGACAGACATAGGCTGCATTCTATTTTAAGTTACAAAATATTCATATATCTTTTCATAAAAATTACAGCCAGGTTAGCATAATCATATTTTTAAAATGACACATTGGCTACTGTTTTTCATGGTTTTTCCTTTGTCTTTCGGAATATATAGGCATATCAGATATATAATTCTCAGGCAGCATTACACACTTATGATCCAAACACACCTGTGTGACATTAGATGGTACGCAATCATACTTGTTGGCAACCAATAAGCAATATTTTATTTTGTGATCATCAGCTCCTAATTTTCTATTCTTATAACATCACCTTATATTTATAAGACACCTTTAACATTTCCACATGTTCAGTTAATATAAAATCATGGATTAGTAAGGGCAACAATGGAAACCCCAGGCAATGCAGCAGGGGTGGAATGCCAAGCTTAATATTTCAATAACTTTAATCTCAAAATGATGAGGAAAATTAATTTTTGTCCCTCACCATCTGGGTAATATGAAAAAAAATGGTGTGAGAGTTTTGGTCTACTTCATATACTCTTGACTATTGTGACTGAACTACTTATATTAAAGATCTCAGAATTACTTTACACACATATTGACACTAGCCTTTTGTAATCTCTTCATATTTCAATGTCAGGCAACACAGCAAACGTGTGTTCCACATAGAATGATTATGTTCAAGGACATTGAATAGCATAGCAGCAATTCAAATCCTGTTGGAAGTTTCAAACAGTATTGATGACATTTAAGAATAATAATTATTTTGCTTCTGTACCAATTTACTTCTTTCAATAAAAAAATCATTTGCTAAATATATAGGCATAATCAGGAAAGTTGATAAGCATCTTGTCTGTAACTTCAGAAAAGGATAATCATTAATTCTCTAGTGTACTTCGCCATTTAGCTTGTGTATAATTGTACTTCATTTGGCATCTAGAAGGCATGAGGACTGCCAATGAAGACTGACTTGTTACTGCGAGCATGACTTAAAGAGTTTTGGGAGAAGTCAGAATTATAGCACCCTGCAAATGATTTCTATTGCAAGCGTGGGATATAAAAATGTTTTTGATCCAGCCATTAACTCTATCTCAATTAATATGAATGAGAAGACTTCTCAGTAACCTGGGATTTGGTTATTTCTAGCTAATTCGCAAAATGCAAGTCTCTTCCTATATAGGTAAAGGTTCACAAATAATGAAACATGTCTCTTGACACACTGTGGCACTATTTTATCTTGCCAGCTCTGCATTACATAGCCTTGTTGTTCAGTGTTGTAACACCAAGCAGGAAGTATAGATCATGGTATCCTTGTAAAAATCCATGTTCTCGACAATCTTTGTACTTGCTAAAATATTTCTGTTTAAATTTCCATCTGACCCGTCAATTGGAGACCAATGATCTCATGGCATTATTATGAAGAGCAAGAGGGAATAATTTCTGATGTAATATTCCTGGCTGATATTTATATCTCTCAGCCAGAATGACTAAACCTAGAATATGTGGTCATTATTAATTACCGTCCGTGGGACCTTAGTGTGTGAGCATTACCAGCTCGTTGTAATTCTCCAGTGCCTGCACTACAAATAGGACTTGTTTAGCTGTAAAGCACTTTGGGATGCCTTGAGGTGGTGAGACCGAGAATATAAATTGTAGCTACACAGCAATGTGTTGAGAACACAGGCTGTGACTATTCATCGTCATCTTGTTCCCAAGGGTCAACTTGGTGTTATGCACATTTTACAAAATTGCCAAGAAATGTTTGCTATTTTTCCAATGAGTGTATCGTACATTGTATCAGGGGACATTTTATCTGCTACTGTGGACCCAAAGGTAGCAGAATTTGCTAATCACTTCCAGTCATGTGTTATTTAGCACAATCAGAGGCAGCAATGCAACAGTTTGTCCCTTGATCATTTTTAATACTTGTGGTCAGGGAGTACAGGCTTAAAAGAGACTATCCATTCGTCTTCATAGTTGAGTTGCCAAGTGAGCGACTGGTGCGGATTTGTCAATGTAGAAAGGTTCCCTGATCAGAATTCCTTCAACCAACTAAGCCACTGGCAGACAAAGTTTCATCTGTCAACCTAATACCAACCTATAGGATCAAAGAGCAGATGCAGATATTTCTTAAAGCCATACCTGGACTGTGCAGCAAACAATGACAATCTAACCATTTGGCTTGGAAATTGGAATATTAGCACTATAATAAGCCAGCAGCAAAAGTAAGTCAGGCACCCCAATCTTCAACTTGTAGGATTGTGATTTGTACTAATGAGAAAATGATTCAGGGTTAAGTCTAAATATAATTGTGATATAACAGCTCCTGGGGGAGAGAAAACCTTCTCTAACCCATGAAAGCAAAAATCAGGGTTCCAAAATCTGTGGTTTTGTGACTTATTTAATATTATGGTATTAGAAATTTTAAAGGAAATGCAAACACTTCTTAATAAGACCTTTGTGAGAGACAGAACAGCATGCAACTTCATATATAAAATCACACTGCACAAAATAAATGCCAAGCATATTGGAGTATAAGTTTGAAATTCGAATGAGTACTATGTCAACTGTTTGTTGAGCCTTCATTAAATTTGTCAATAAAACATTTGTCACAAGTTGGTTAAGCCACAATATAAGTATGGGTAAAGAAGATCCTTCATTCCATTTTAGCACATGTCTTTTGCAAGACTACAGTTCATCACAAAAAACAGTGATTTCTTAATTAAATTTAGAATTCTGGACAGTCTTAAGTCGGAAATTTATCTGAAATGCCAGTTGCCAGTTCCATAGAATTGGACTCATTTTCCTTTGGGGCTGGAAAAACGTAAAATATTACAATCACATGAGTAAATTTCAATAACAAAACTCATGAAACTTTGAGGTAATTTCCATCTTCTGTCTTGGAGTGTTCCATGTTTCTAAGACTGGGCCATATTTTACACAGAACAACAAAATCAGCACAACATAACAGTGGTTGCATCACATGTTCCATTTATTTTATTGTACAGATGGCACAAAGCCCATTTTACAAACATTTCCTTACAACATATAAGAATAAATTAGTCAGATGGCATTACAGTTGTAAAAAGATCACATTACTTTTATGTACTGTCAAAAATATATTTCATATATTATTTGACTTGACATAACTTACCACATCTTATAAAGCTAGAAAAGTAACTTGCTACAGAATATTACACAGTGAAGCTATTCAAACATGCTTTCATCTACCAAACACAGAAACTGGGCTGTAAAGGGAACAACAAACACCAATGAGCACAGGGGAAGAAACGTATTGGTTTATTTTCTTGCTTGTACACTGGCTTTATTTTCTCATTATGCAGTGTTAGTAAATTAGGGTGAATAATCTAGGACATTTAATGTTGAAATGGGGGTGCAGGGCTGACAGAGGAATGGTTTATGGGGAGGTGGAGATGGGGGAGGAATGGTAGTACAAGCCCTGTAAATTACAGCACTTGAATTAAATCACAGTTCACTGTTACAGCATAAAGCCTTCCACATTGTTCATAACAATGGTCCTGAATGGGACAGTTTTAATTTGTTTTAAGTAAATCATGCCAAAAATGTTGGCAATTCAAAACTCACAATGCTATTTGCTTTTACTTTTATAATGCTTAATTTCGGTTTTGTTTATTGCAGTAATAAAAATGAGGAATACTGCTTTGATCTTTTATGATCAAATATTGGATAATATAGAATTTGCTCTGCAACACCAAAGCCTTTGCAAGAAATTACAGACTTTGGGCAGTTAATCATGATATTAGATATGATTCTGCCATATGTTAATAATACCATGAACTATACGGAGATTTACTAAAGCACGACAGATTTGACCTTTGAGCTTGGAGCAAATCCTTCGATATCCTATATTGAAATTAGGTCTGTGCATCTAAGTGGTTGATAATAACTTTACATAGCTGCAACGGATGACTCAAGGTTTGTGCACTAATGCATATTCTCTTTTGGTAAAGCCAGAATAAGTATGAGACAATAATTTTGCTCTGGACAAGTTGTATAAATAATGCACAACTGATGTAGTCACAGCAAAGTAAACAAACTATGGAGAAAAATATATCAGACGAACGTCAATCTTTCACAGATTTTCTTCAGTCATTGAAGAATGATATTAAATCAACAACCAAACAACCTGATAAGAGGTAGAGTTTCTAAGGTCCTGTTAAAGTTTAAGGACTTCAGTCTGTCAATTTTTGTTACACTCTTACAAATGTATATTGAAGGAGTTCATGTAATCTACAAGAATTGAAAGTTAATAAACAGTTTCCAAAGTTCAGCAGAAGTATGAGGATGAAGCTTTGATAAGATCTCAGTAAAAATTAACATGAGATGTACTTGGTTTATGCTACAATCTTGCTTTCTGTCAATAACAATGACCTTAATGAGTCAGACTAAATCACACCCAAAATACAGCAAACCACCTTTACAAGGCCCTCAGGTCCTACAATCTTCTCAGCTAATGCAATTTACTGATGGCTCCATCAATCAGACAGAATACATAAACGCCCGAGAGCTTAATTTTCTCTGCATTATTATCAATACGCTGGCTAATGCATTTATGCTAAATTTCTGTCTGGGCTATTTTAATATAGTAGTTCTAACCTGTTTATTTGTTTGCAGATTAATGACTATGTTAGAATAGCAGACACCTTAATGCAAAGGTATTAACCAGTTAATTGAAAACAGTGCCCCAGATGAAATGAACCTCATTCAGATAAACATCAAAAATGCTGGAAATATACATCATTGAACCAGCATAAAAAAAAGCAATGGGTTAACCTCAGGGTGAGAACATTCATCAGAACTTAGAACTCTGATGAAGGGTCACATCAGAAATGTAAGCCTGTTTTCCTATTTTAGACCGAGCGAATTATAATTGCTCCTCTTACTGTTTCAGAAATCCAAGATCCACAATTTTTATCTCTGATTTCACACGTAAATCATTCTCCTTATAACATGCTCATAGTTTTAATGGACTAAACACAGAATATTATTCCTGTAAAAGATACTGCTTCAGCTTACTCCATTACATATAATGCTGCTCATTTTGCTTCGAAGTTAGATACCTGAAGAATTGTTGAAGATTTTATGCTCTTCAAAAATTGCATTGATGTCTTAAACCCTTATTCTCAAAACAGAATTGGTGCTCCAAAACTGTACCATTTCAATGGCGGCTATTGCAAGTGGCAACATTAAAATTAACAGGAAATCAACATCAAATAGGAAAATTATTGCTTAGTTTTATTTAGCATTTCTCATCCTATTTATAAAATGCTGAATAAAACTTTGCTAACTGATCATAGATAGCATTTATTAAGATCTTTATGCAAACAATTTAAATAAATTGGAATGTAACATACAAGGACATCTGACAAAATGAACAGCTGGCAGAATCTTCATCTAAACAGATGACATCAATTTATTTCTGGCATAAGCAAAACTCCAGTGAAAGGCGGAGTAGTCCAACACTGTAGCCAATCCAGGTAGTTCTTGTGGATAATGTATGTGATTATTACAGAGTTTGTGCTTGCTTCCTTTTCTGGTTTCAACATGACCCTTGAAAACACAAATCTATGCAAACAATTTTTGATGCACTATTTTGTACATGACATGAAGGTTTCTTCTGATAAAATTATCACTGTGATCCCACAATGAATCTTTTCATCACTTAAGTTCAAAATGAATTCAAATACTCCAGTGCCACGTCATAGCAGAATTTGTATTGCTCCTAGGAGAGAAAAAGACACACATCTTGTAAACTGCACATCTTTCATTTAAAAAAAAAACTTTTTCCTGTTTATCAAAATCTAAAATTGAAGGCAATGGGAATTGGAGGAAAATTTGCTGGACGTAAACTTGTAATAAAGGAAGATGCTTCCAGTTTTTGGAAGACCTACACATCTGAGGATATTTTGTCAATTAAGTAATTTTTTGTAGCAGCTATTGATAGTTGTTACTCTACTGTCCAGAAGAAATTCCCAGTTAAATGTTCTGGGGCTGAGATGATTGATCAATAACTGAAAACATCTCCCTTTCTATCAGACATATTGTGCAATGCATTGTGAGTCCCTTGTACTTAACCTTGCCCTTGCTTCCAGCACTTAGATTCTCAGAATGAGATATGGGCTCAGCAGTGTTCACCCTTGCCCTGGTGCTGATTGGCCGGCAGTTCTTTGAGGCGGGATTTCCACCCAAATAGTTAGTTTGTGTCACTGCGTTCTGACATTATGATCAGTGTTCTACCTAATCTTGCTACTTGCTGCAATGGAGCTCTGAGGGAGCCAAAAGTCAATGCTACAATCTGTAGCATGTCTAATGATGGGAAGAAGGTCTTTGATGGAGAGGCTGAACAGTTGGACCTAGGACACTACCCTGACAAACCTCTGCAGCAATAAAATGGAGCTGAGATGATTGGTCTCCAATAAGCACAATTTCCCTTTGCGTTCAACATGACTCAAGTTATTGTACAGTTTTCCCCCTCATCCTCATTGACTTTAATTTTACTAGAATTCCTTGATAATGTACTCATTGACTGCTGCTTTGAGATCAGAGGTAGTTCCATTGCCTTATCTCTACAATTGAGCTGTTTGCCCACATTTGAACAGAGGCTTTGATGAGTTCTGAAGCTGAGTGGTGCTGGCAGAATCTAAACTGAGCAGGTGAGTAAGTACTACATGATAGCACTGTCAATGACATTGTCCGTCACTTTGTTTATAGCTGAGAGTGGACTGATGGATGGTAATTGGCTGATGTACATTTGTCGTTCTTTTTGTGGACATGCCAGGGCAATTTTCCACTTTAGATTTTAGCAGTGAACTTTGCTCAATTAAAATAATTTGACTAATGCCTGAATTAACGTGATAAACAGAGGATCGTCACTCAAAAGAGTTAAACATCAATGGTGAATACATAAACAGTAATTTTGAGACTAAAATCTTTACAGAAGTCTTTATCCATTACTCCAACACATAGAGGTATTTAAACTTACCAGTGTATCTACCATATTGGATTTGTTGTTTCGTAGCGTTTTGACTGTGTGAAAAACATCTATTATATTCTGTTGATGAATCATCTCACAGATACTACGAACTACACAAAGTGTTCCACTTCGCCCACCACCATTGCTAAAAAAAACAAAAGCATAAGCATTTTGAGAAAGCAGGTGATGAAGTAAATTTCCATATTAGCCCTGTGTTCTGTAATACAGTATGAGAGTTTATAATCATTTCTCTTGTTCAGTAAGTGGCAGTTATAGCTTCATTTGAGCAGGTAGGTCACCTTAACATTGTACCTGACAATTTATCTAGTGATGAAATTTGTGAGCAAATGCTGAACCATTCAATGCAGTCATGTAAATTTGAAACCTGAGAAGATTACTCGTTTCCTTGCATTCAATTTTGAATCACAAGTTCAAATAAGGACAGCCAAGATTGAAGAAATGAAAAAATACTTTTCTTGCTCTGGGTTGTAAGTTTCATAAATAAAACTTTATTGGGTAGCTTCGTCCTCGTGGTGAGTGATGGAGAATTCTCACAAAAATACACTTAAATTTAGTTCAAACTTTTCATTCCATGTAGAATTGTAGTACAGCTCATATGTAAAGTGGGGCATGTATACTGTAGAAATGGGATAACAGTGCTGGGGAGGAAAGAAGCAGAGAATATTTGGAAAGCTTTATGAGCCATCTTGTTTTTGCTATGTTTTCCATCACATAGTCTTATATTTGCGAACGTTGGAAGGTAGAAATTCCTTTCCAAACGAACAATCACTAACAGATCTCCCATGGCGTTACACTGGGGAATTCAGCATTCAGGACAAGCAGGGTCAGAGAGCTGATTGAACATGAGAAGGAAAATGGAAAAGGAGGAGAGGAGAGAGAGAATTGGATAGGGAAAGGTGGGGGAGGTGTGAGGAAAGATGGAGAGAAAGAGAAAGCAGGGGAGAGGCAAACGCAAAAGGGAGAGATGAGATTGAGGTTAACAAGCAACTTGCACAATCTGTTTTTTGTAACAATCAAAAGTGCCTTTTGTTGAAACAATGGTAAAAACATCTGAGTGATATGGATACTCACAAGCAGTGCACCACAGTGCGACCATCACCCCCATCATACTCCTCTTGCCATTTCTCCAGACGCCTTATTAGTTTCAAAAAGGAGCGCTTTGACACTGGCGTGTCCCTGTACAATGGCCAGCCAATAAACTGGAACTGCTGCACAATACGGTATCCATCCTGAGGCTAGAAGACCATTTACAAAAGAAAACTGAAATACTGAACTAATACAAAACTGAAACATTTGCAATCCAAGATCTCTCCACAATTCTAAAGCATTACAAATAATAGAAAATGTGTAGATTGAAAATGGAATATTATCCCATCTCAAGTTTAAAAAAAATGACATGAAGGCTACTGACACCATAACCACAGCTGAACCCAGAGGAGATCTATATATGATGCACAGTTTTGGCAATTATGCTAATGAAGCATCAAAATTTTTACAGCTGCAGAGGAGTAATGTGTCCATGTGTGAGTCAATGAACATATTGTGGCCCGGTATCAGTGAGGAGAAGGGAGAACATAGCTGTGGAAACTCAAAATTGTATCCACGTACTGCACATAATCTGAACATGGATTATTTGCCAGTAAATAGTGGCAATGTCATAATTCATTATCAGGAGTGTACCATTCTTTAAAGGCTAAAGTATTGGTAGATATCAAATTCTGATTTGATTCCCCAAAGCACTGATCCACAGAAAAAGGATCAGATGAACTTAAGACAAGTGCGGTAAAGTTAGTCTGCACCAACAGAACATAGATTCATCATGAATCAATACTTAAGTTTTCAAGATGCTTCAACCTCTTTCAGTGAATATTGAGGCAAATTCTTTATGTAGGTTTGTCAAGTTTCACTTTCTATCCTTGACTGACAATAAAACTGATACATTGATGAACATGCTGCTGAATCACTATGTTGTATTTTGTGCTAGGTTTTGAAGAATTTCACTCTCAAGGATTTAACGAGGCAGAAAGTTTAACAGTGCAATCAGGGGATTGTGCTCAAAGGGTCTTGATGGATTTCTGACAATCACATGAAAAGTATATCTGAATGAATGATTACATTCAGCAGTTATCTAGTCAACTTCATCCTATTTTAAATAGTTGGGAGATAATCCAACACCATTTATGATTTATCTTGAAATGAGCCAATTTATTCTCTATTTTTTGCTCCATTTAGATTATTAATCACTTTCCTCCAGGTCACTGCATTAGATCCTTAGATTTTGGAAGCTCTCTCCATCTTAACTGGAGATTACTTGCTGAATCCTTTAAGGATTTGGTTGCATATTTTCAAGGTTTGTGGTGCATCGTTTATTTTAATTACAGCCTCCTTCATGTAGAGATTTGTGAAACTGCCAGGACACATCCCTGGAGAGTGGAAATACTCAGTTTATTTGAGGGCGTTAAAGAAAGAATTGTTGGAGCATTATGTGCATTACTTTGAAAACAGTTAAAATTCACACCGTCACTTCCTAATTTAAGCTAAAATATAAATGGCCCAGATGTTCCAATGGCGAATGATAGCAGTTTAGATTGGAGTTACATGAGAGAATGCAGAATCCCCAACACAGCAGATTTCATAGGAATTGCCTGGAGAATTGAAGATTCCAACTGGCAATTCCCATGCATCTGGAACCCTACAAAAAAACAACTTAAAGTCAGATAGTTTTTAGGATTCTGATTCACTTAAGCTTAACAGCTATCTAGGAAAAGTGAGAGGATTAAAAACTCCCAAGTTGCTATTAAACTGAAGATCCAACTCTCCACTAACACCATCCTTCTACAATCACACCTCCATCACCCTTTCACCTAATATTCTGGCCCTCCATGCTGCTACCCCTCAACTGATGGATCCAATCCCTCCCCACTTCCTGGAGACCCAGGAACAGTTGCTGCTGTGGAAGGCAGAGAAAAGCGTTGTTTGTGTTAGTCATCAAGTAGGATGACCCTGGTGAACTGCTTCTCTGTTCATAGAGATGGAACTTGTTGAGATTTAAGGGACAATCATTTGCAAGTGTGTGCTTTACTTCTGGAAATCAGTTTGGTGATGTATGCAGGACGGAGTGGAACAATGTTCAAAGGGCACTGCAAAATTAGGTTAGGCTGCTGAAAAGCCAGGATGATCTTCAGGACTCGACATCTGCTAGGAGTTTAATGTAAAGCTTTCAGTTGTGTTGCTTAGTTAACTAATTTGTGTAGTTTGGTGAGCTAGTTGCCAATTAGTCTTTAGTCTGTGTTTTTAACTGACTTGTTAGAGTAGAACGGAGTCACTGAAAATCTTTTTCAAAGTTATTGGCCTCTACAGAGATCATAACAGTTTAGCCAGATTTTCTGAAGAAGGTTCAAGACTCATGTTGTTCTGGGTCTCAGTTTGAGCACACACCTTTTAAATATTTACAGTTACATTTTTATTATCATTTTAGAGTAAAAGATAAATTTTGCTCTGCTGTGCATAAAACATATCAGTAGGAGTAAGTGTTCTGCATCAAGTTATAGATCTCTGTCATTGTTCAATGATGCTTCACAATAGGAGGGAAGCTATGTAACATTTATTCTGCTTAACAACTAACTGCACTGTAGTCCAACTAAAATTAAGGGCTAATAATCTGAGAGAGTTCTTATTGAACTGTGAGGAGAGAGCACAACTTTATTTTACAACTTCACAAAAGGTTTACTTCTGAACACTTCTTAAAAACAAAGTATTTCCTGTATGATTTTAGTTTACGACTCAGTAGAATAACTAGAGGAACATTCACTCTGAGCAGCTCCTGAGATTTTAATCTTACTCGTGCCATATTGTAGATCCGAAAAACCCGAACAATGATATCTTCTTCAAAGTCTGCTGAAATGAATTCCACTTGGATGGGACCATAGCAACACAGACTTTTCTCTGGCCAGTATTGAATGCAGAGCTGGTTAAAAGACACAAGCAGTTATGGACTTGGACACAAAACTCAGACCTCAAAGTCTACTTTGAATTTCATGATTGTCACTGTCAATATGGAATTACTTGTAGTTTCAAAATAATTACTTTTTAAATAGCCATATCATTGATGCACCTCCTTACACTCAACATTTCTTCACTTGTACAGATCTGAATGGGCGGCACGGTGGCACAGTGGTTAGCACTGCTGCCTCACAGCGCCTGAGACCCGGGTTCAATTACCGACTCAGGCGACTGACTGTGTGGAGTTTGCACGTTCTCCCCGTGTCTGCGTGGGTTTCCTCCGGGTGCTCCAGTTTCCTCCCACAGTCCAAAGATGTGCGGGTCAGGTGAATTGGCCATGCTAAATTGCCCGTAGTGTTAGGTAAGGGGTAAATGTGGGGGTATGGGTGGGTTGCGCTTTGGCGGGTCGGTGTGGACTTGTTGGGCTGAAGGGCCTGTTTCCACACTGTAAGTAATCTAATGAAATCATTTGGATGCAAATAATTATAACAGATTGAAGGCAAAGGCGAGAAATTACTATTGACTACATTGATGGGTGAATATTTAGTACATTGATCATTCCTCCAGAACATTACCAGAGGTTAACTAAGGATGAGAAGCACTTTGTTAAAAAGATCTCTCAACATTGTCATCTCCCAATGCAACCGCTTTATTATGCCATTTCCTTTTTAATCCTGGTTTCCACGCAACTTGCAGTAAAAAGTGAGGTCTGCAGATGCTGGAGATCACAGTTGAAAATGTGTTGCTGGTTAAAGCACAGCAGGTTAGGCAGCATCCAAGGAACAGGAAATTCGACGTTTCGGGCCAGAGCCCTTCATCAGGAATCAGGATTCCTGATGAAGGGCTCTGGCCCGAAACGTCGAATTTCCTGTTCCTTGGATGCCGCCTAACCTGCTGTGCTTTAACCAGCAACACATTTTCAACTCCACGCAACTTGCCACATCATACTAATTCTAATATAAGTTAGGAGCCTTCTGCCATTATGTAAAATAATGTGTAATATCAGGCAGAGATGGTGTATTAAAAGTTAAGAACATATGAATAAGGACAATCCCCACATCTCCCTGACCTCCCCAAAATAACACCTGATTAAAACCATACACTCATTACTTTCCAGATTATAAAAGAAAGGAGCGGAATGAGAACGGATATAATTGATACAGCTTGTTCATTTTCCCTACCTGTGCAGCATCAAGTTCATTCAACATTACAATGGCTGAACAATGGTAATCAAACACTAGTCTCCAGAAATCTGTCACAGTATTTGGTAAAGGGTGCTGTGTGACAATAAAGGCCGCAGGCTGCTTGTGGCTCTGAGAAAATGACAAAACAAAAAGCAACTTTCTTAGTCAACTCTGTCACATGTAGCTTTGTTTATTTCAACATCAGAAAAGAATGTCAGTAACACAACTTTTACTTCAAAATAATTTAGAGCTGAGTCAAAAATTTACTACATTGCAAGTTTTATATGTAAAACATTCAAGATAGAGATAGATGGATGGACAGATATGGGACATCCATGTGAAGTCAAATAAAATTGTGCAAAAGAAGTTGGATCGTTGAATTTATAAAGGTGGAGACCATCAAGGTGTGGGTGTTGATCCAACTTCTGTAGTGAGGGTTTAGCACCTGAAGAACATTGAATGCAGGATGAAGTTAACTATCCAAAGAATGGACAGGATTGAGTGATAACTATCACATTAATTATAATGGTTTAATAATCATTTGCTCATTACGACTGACCAACTATATGGATTAGTTTATTTAAAACAGGAAGACTCATTACAAGTTATGGAACAGACATTATAGCAACTAACCGCTAAATATGCAGCTTGCAGATGAACTGTCAGTCAGAGATGCAACATTGTATACACAGTGGACATTGAGTTATTAAATATAATTTTACTTAGAAGCCAGATAAAAATACTGCAAAGACTGGAGCACATCTTTGATATAAAGAGGGATGACAGGAGACGACAATAAACATCTAAGCCAGTGCAAGAAAACAATTTCAAAGGACACAGAGGTAACCACAAGCACAGGTTCAGTGGGATTCCATTTGCTAATTTGCTTTGAAATGCACAGTTCTTGGTCCTATCACAGACTGGGAGCAAGGGAAATTGAAGAAAAGGTAATGGACAGGGATACACTCAAGGATATACATTTGAAGATGGCAAGAAGGATTAACATTGGACCTTGAAAGACTTGGGGATCTGATGGATCTCTGGAATTCAGTTGTAATAACAGTACACAAACATATTTTATGTTTGCTCAGATTAAAGAAATTAGAGTTGGATATACCAAAAAGCCAAAGGGCTTTCGACTGGATTGTAGAACCACTGGCTGCAAGATTACTAAGAGGAAAAGTCTTGTGCACCATTTTCTTGCAGAATCACTTCAGCTCTGAATACAAACATATACTATATCTTATTAAAGTGAAATGTGGAAATGTTCATTTTAGACAATCAGATGGTAGATGGAATTTAACCCTGATAAATTTTAAGTGATGGCACTTTTGCTTTTATTCACTCATGGGATGAGGGTGTTGCTGGCCGGCCAGCATTTACTGCCTGTCCCAACATGTCCTTGAGAAGTTGATAGTGAGCTGCCTTCTTGAAATGGTGGTGTCCATGTGCTGCATGTTCACAACGCCACACAAAACAATGGAGGGAACTCCCAATATGAAGATGAGACTTTATCTCAGCAAGGTGTGTGCAGTGAAATCCTCTTACTGAAACTGCAGCCAACAGATGAGGTCAAGTATGTTTTTCCCTCTTGTTGATTGCCTCACCATCTGCTGCAGACCCAGACTAACAACTTTAGAACCTGACCAGCTCCATCAATAGTGCTGCTGCTGAGCCACTCTGGCTGGTGGAATTTTATGCCTTTGCCACCCTCCGTGCTTCCTCCCAGTGTTGTTCAAAATGGAGGAGTGCTGATTCATCAGATGAGGGAAGGTAATACATGGTAATCAGTAGGAAGCTTCCTTGCCTATGTTTAATCTGAAATCATGAGATTTCATTGGGTCTGGAATCAATGTTAAAGGCTCGTCGGCAACTCCCTCCCAATTGTGTATCACTTTGTTGCCATCTCTGCTGGCTCTGTCCTGCTGGTGGAACAGGAATTATCTAGGGATGGTGATGGTGGTGTCTGGGACATTGTCTATCAGGTATGATTCAATGAGGCTGTATCAGGCTATTGGTTGACTAGTCTATGAGAGAGCTGGGTGCCTGGATAGCTCATCCAATTTTGGCACAGGCTCTCAGATGTCAGTTTTGAGAATTCTGCAAGGTTGACACAGCTGATTTTGTTGTGGTCTTTTCTTGTGCTGACATCAATGCCATGTGGTCTGTCCAGCTTAATTTCTTTGTTGGGACATCATAGCCATTAGTATGACTGAGTGGCTTGCTCAGCCCTTCAGAGAGTATTTGAGAGTCAACCGCACCATTGTGGATCTGGAGTTACATGTTGGCCAGACCAGGTGAGGATGGTAGCTTTCCTACCCTGAAGGATATTTGTGAGCCAGCTAGGTTTTTCTGATAATTGACAATGGTTTCATGATCATCTTTATTCCATTTTTTAAAAAAGTTGAATTCAAATTCCACCATATACTGTGGTAGAATTTGAACTTAGGCCTCCAGAACATCACGTGGGACACTGAATTAATAGTCCAGTGATAATACCATCAGACCATTGCCTCTCCATTTTGGGTGAAGGAACAAGTAAAGGAATTACTCAATAAATGGCAAAACAGAGGAAGCTCAGAGGAATAAAGGAAGCTTGGGGTCCTTGTACACAGATCCCTAAAAGTGACAGGATAGTTAACAGGGTAGTTCAGGTAGGTGTGAGACACTTGTCTTTGTCAGTCTATGGGAAGATGTGATTGTACCAGAGAGGGTGCAAAGGAGATTTGGCGGAATGTTGACTGTAATGGTACATTTCAGCTGTGAAGAAAGGTCGGATGAGCTTGGGTTGTTTTCTTTGGAGCAGAGAGGATTGAGTGGGGAACCTGATAGAGGTTAATAAGATTATGAGAGACATGGGCAGGGTGAATATAAAGTAACTGGAACCTGTAGTCAAAGGGTCAACAACAAGGGGACATAATTTTAAAATGAAAGGCAAGACATGTAGAGGGGATTTGAGGAAAGACATTTTCACTCAGAGGGTGGCAGGGATGTGGAATGCACTGCTGGGGAGGTGGTTGAAACTTCAAAAACTTTAAAAAGTACTTGGATGAACACTTGAAGAGTCAAAAAATTCAAGGCTATGTGCTTCAAGCAGGAAAGTGGGACTAATGTAAGCAGAAGCATATTTTGACAGTTCAGATGCAATGGACCTCATCTTTACTGTATGATTCTGATTCTATGGAGGAACCAGCTTTCAACTGTCTTCTTATAAGAACATCTATACTGAATAAATCAAAACATCAAATTGTAATATCTGATGTGACTAATGAAAGAATATGATTTTTGCTTACGTCCATGAGTGCAGCATTTATGTAGTTATTAGTTTCACCATCAACAGAAATAAGGAATGGGAGGCATCTATCTGGTGGGAGGACTTCCATATTACGGTTCTTGTCGTGATTGCGTGGTAATAGACCAACACTGCAATCCTCAGCACGCACACGAGGTGTTACAATATTTAATGTCTAGAAATGAAAATTACAAAGGAGAAAAACTCAGCAATTGTCAATATTCCTCTTTTCATTTACATGAATTAGCTGAAAATATTTCATCCTCCTTCCAATATTCTCCCCTATTCTCAAAGATGATGTTTGGTGGGACTAAGATTTTCTCTGACTCCAACATGTGATAATACTGGAAATGTTCAAGAAGGTGGTCCCTGGTTTGCTTCCTGCCGAAAAAAAAATATTTAAATACTCTGAAAGAATGAATGCAGGCAAGTTTTGAAAACTCAGTTTTGATTTTTCCTGCACAATGTACTGAATTAAAAGGGGATGTAGAACAATGGTTCCTCTGATTGCTCTTTGTTGAGACAGCCTTTTTAAACGCCCTTAAATACTCTGAGAAGTCTCCATGTAACTCAGAGGCCGGTTCGTGCTCAAACTGCCCAGGATCCTAGAGTTTGCTGTGAGGCTGTGCAGCCTTGTAACTGAGGGGGCGGATTCTGTCTTTTGTCCTTGACAGGTTGTCTACCTGACAGTTAGACTGATTCCTAAAGAAGGGCTCATGCCCGAAATGTCAATCCTCCTGCTCCTTGGATGCTGCCTGAACTGCTGCACTTTTCCAGCAACACAGTTTCAGCTCAGTTAGACTGATTGGCACGTTTGGCTCCAATAGATCAGAGAGGATCTCAGAGGAGGCTGCAGGTCCAGTTGGAGGGGAGGGGAAGGGGGGCTTGGGTGATCTGATCCCTGTTGAAACTGTGATGTCTGACACTGCCAACTGCAATCCCCAATCTGAGACTGTGTCCAATATCAGGTGACAATCTGATCCTTGATACTGGCAACTGTGGTCAGGTGAGATTGATGCTTGAGGCTGGAGGGGCTGGTGTGTTGGTTGTGGTGCAGCTTCTGAGCTGAGAGGAAATAACCTGCTTCTCTGGACCCACAAGCAGAACTGCAAAGGTACTTTACTTTCACCTGAAGCTATCCTTGCCTCAGTTCAGCTATGGCTTTCCTGAGACCTTGGAAACCCATCCAGCGACACTTAAATTTGTAAAACAAGTTGCATCAGCGCTAACAGACTCAACAAAATATTCAATTGCCAATCCATATAATGGAAATGGAATTGTTTGCCAGTATCTTGTCTTGCTTCTACTAAACCTGGTTTTCAGTCTGGGTGACTTGACTGGAGATTAAGACATTTGCACTTTTTATATTTTGACCCAACTGCAACCCAGACATTTCTGTGCATTAAAATCCAGTCCAAATGGCTGGAACATTTAAGTTCCCATTTGAATAAACATAACAATGCGTTTTTTTCAAAACCGCACCGTCTCATTTCCTTCAATGTAGATGTAAATGCTTCACTGGCGAGAAGTATGGGCTAAGCTGTTTATGTTCATATACATTCTTACAGCAGTTAAGATGCCTTGGAGTAGTCCTGAAATATCTGTAGCACATTTTCCCAATCGGTATTAATTTATCCTATTAGCTTATAACTATGATTCGTCACTATGTTTCAATAGCAGAGTAGGACCACGTGATTTTCTTCAACTAAACAGTAAAGAAAAATTCACAGGAGTTAATTTTTATAAAGCATAAAAGAAAAGAAAAAAAGTTGATCATTCAATATCTTCCCATGAAATAAGATTATATTTCTATATCGGAGGGTCACATTACAGATTTACATGAAAAGCATTCTCATCCATTCAAAATTATTAATCCTACATTTTTAAAAATGAGACCCACACCCTCATCTCAATTTCTTCCCTGGCATTCATTCCAGCTGCCCATTAAACTTGTTATAAAGAGATATTTGTCCAAAATTTGCTGTTCACAGCCATAAACTAGTTCCCAATTGCCTTGCTTCCCAGCAAGCATTTAGTAACATATTGAATTGGTTATAAGTCCTTTATTTTGCTAAGTATCTTGCACCCTTCAACAGGGTTGTCTTCATGGCACCTCTTTAGTAACTGAAGAGCTCCAGAATATTCCGAGCCTCTAATGTTGAGGATTGGTGCTATTACGCCTTCTGATTGTCTCTGGAACCTAAATGACTACCATCATTAGTGACTTCCCAGAACAATTGAACACAATCTCATTGTTTTTGCTGTTTGCCAGTACCCATTTTTTGGACACAGTGTTTGATGCATCAATTCATGCACCTTGACTATTTTCAAATATTTCTGTCCCCAGGACAAGAGGAAATCTAACATGAAAGACCAGTTAATACCTCTTCTATGTACTTTCACTCTTGTTGCAACTGTTTAACTTAAACCTGTTACAAAACTTCATCTATAAATTAGATTTGGTACAAACTGCAGTCATTCCCCTCAAGAACAAGTATACCGTTTTGGATACTTGTGGGGGGGATGACTTACCAGGGGCAAGCAACGAGGTTCAGGCCTCTGGCACGGAGCCTGGCCCCGTTGCTCAGAAGGGTAGGGTGGAGAAAGGTAGAACAATAGTTCTTGGGGACTCGATAGTGAGGGGTACAGACAGACGGTTTTGTGGGGGCGACAGGGACTCACGTTTGGTATGTTGCCTCCCAGGTGCAAGGGTACGTGATGTCGCTGATCGTGTTTTCCGGGTCCTTAAGGGGGAGGGGGAGCAGCCCCAGATCGTGGTCCACGTTGGCACCAACGATATAGGTAGGAAGAAGGGTGAGGATGTCAGACAGGCTTTCAGGGAGCTAGGTTGGAAGCTCAGAGTTAGAACAAACAGAGTTGTAGTCTCTGGTTTGTTACCCGTGCCACGTGATAGAGAGTCGAGGAATAGGGAGAGAGAGCAGTTAAATGCGTGGCTACAGGGATGGTGCAGGAGGGAGGGATTCCGGTTTCTGGACAACTGGGGTCCTTTCTGGGGAAGGTGGGACCTCTATAAAAAGGATGGGCTACACCTGAACCTGAGGGGCACCAGTATCCTTGGGGGGAGGTTTGCTAGTGCTCTTTGGGAGGGTTTAAACTAACTCCGTGGGGGCATGGGAACCAGGACTGTAGCTTTAGGGTACAGGACCTTGAGTGTAGGGAGGTTAGGAATAATGCAGTGATCTCTAAGGAGGGTGCCTGTAACCAGAAGGGTGGATTGAAGTGTGTATACTTCAATGCCAGAAGTATAAGGAATAAGGTAGGTGAACTTGCAGCATGGGTTGGTACCTGGGACTTCGATGTTGTGGCCATTACAGAGACGTGGGTAGAACAGGGACAAGAATGGCTGTTGCACGTTCCAGGGTTCAAATGTTTTAGTAGGATCAGACATGGGGGTAAAAAAGGGGGAGGCGTGGCATTACTTGTCAAAGATAGTATCACAGCAGTGGAATGGACGATGGAAGAGGACTTGCCATCTGAGGTAGTTTGGGCTGAGGTTAGAAATAGGAAAGGTGAGGTCACCCTGTTAGGTGTTTTCTACAGGCCTCCTAATAGTCCTAGATAAGTAGAGGATAATATTGCGAGGATGATTCAGGAAAAGAGTGAAGGTAGCAGGGTGGTTGTTATGGGGGACTTTAACTTCCCAGATATTGACTGGGAGAGCTATAGCTCGAGTTCATTAGATGGGTCGGTGTTTGTACAATGTGTGCAGGAGGGTTTCCTGACACAATATGTCGACAGGCCAACAAGAGGGGAGGCTATATTGGATTTGGTTCTAGGTAATGAACCAGGCCAGGTGTTAGACTTGGAGGTAGGTGAGCACTTCGGGGACAGTGACCACAACTCGGTGACTTTTACTTTAGTGATGGAGAGGGATAATCGTGCGCCGCAGGGCAAGAGTTATAGCTGGGGGCAGGGAAATTATGATGCAGTGAGGCATGACTTAGGATGTGTGGATTGGAAAAACAGGCTTCAAGAGAAGAACACTAATGAGATGTGGGGATTGTTCAAGGAGCAGCTACTGCGTGTCCTCGATAGGTATGTACCAGTCAGGCATGGTGTAAAGGGCCTTGTGAGGCAGCCGTGGTTTAGTAAGGAATTGGAGTCCCTTGTGAAAGGGAAGAAGGCGGCATATGTAAAGATGAGGCGTGAAGGTTCAGTAGGGGCGATTGAGAGTTATAAGGTAGCCAGGAAGGAGCTAAAGAGGGAGCTAAGAGAAGCGAGAAGGGGACATGAAAAGTCTTTAGCTGGTAGGATTAGGGAAAACCCAAAGGCTTTCTATAGGTATGTCAAGAATAAAAGGATGACTAGGGTAGGTATCGGTCCAGTCAAGGATAGTAGTGGGAAGTTGTGTGTGGAGGCGGAGGAGATTGGAGAGACATTAAATCAGTACTTTTCATCAGTATTCACTCAGGAACAGGACACTGTTGCTGATGTGAATATGGAATCACAAATAATTAGAATGGATGCCCTGGAAATATGCAGGGAAGAGGTTTTGGGAATATTGGAAAGGATGAATATAGATAAGTCTCCTGGGCCTGATGGCATTTACCCCAGGATCCTATGGGAAGCTCGGGAGGAGATAGCAGAGCCATTGGCCTGGATTTTTATGTCGTCATTGTCAACGGGAATAGTACCAGAGGACTGGAGGATAGCGAATGTGGTCCCATTGTTCAAGAAAGGGAGTAGGGATAGCCCTAGTAACTATAGGCCAGTGAGTCTGACTTCAGTGGTGGGCAAAGTCTTAGAGAGAATGGTAAGGGATAAGATTTATGAACATCTGGGTAGGAATAACGTGATCAGGGATAGCCAGCATGGTTTTGTGAAGGGCAGGTCGTGCCTCACAAACCTTATTGAGTTCTTTGAGAAGGTGACTAAGGAAGTGGACGAGGGTAAAGCAGTAGATGTTGTGTATATGGATTTTAGTAAGGCGTTCGATAAGGTTCCCCATGGTAGGCTAATGCTAAAACTACGGAGGTATGGCATTGAGGATACATTAGAGGTTTGGATTAGGAATTGGCTGGCTGGAAGGAGACAGAGGGTAGTAGTTGATGGATTATGTTCATCTTGGAGCGCAGTTACTAGCGGTGTACCACAAGGATCTGTTTTGGGACCATTGCTTTTCGTTATTTTTATAAATGATCTAGAGGAAGGACTTGAAAGCTGGGTAAGCAAGTTTGCGGATGACACAAAAGTCGGTGGAGTTGTGGATAGTGAGGAAGGAAGTGGTAGGTTACAGCGGGATATAGATAAGTTGCAGAGCTGGGCGGAAATGTGGCAAATGGAATTCAATGTAGCTAAGTGCGAAGTCGTTCACTTTGGTAGGAATAACAAGATGATGGATTACTGGGCTAATGGTAGGCTACTTGGTAGTGTGGATGAGCAGAGGGATCTTGGTGTCCATGTACACAGATCTCTGAAAGTTGCCACCCAGGTAAATAGTGCTGTGAGGAAGGCATATGGTGTACTGGGCTTTATTGGCAGAGGAATTGAGTTCCGGAGTCCTGAGGTCATGTTGCAGTTGTATAAGACTCTGGTGAGGCCTCATCTGGAGTATTGTGTGCAGTTTTGGTCGCCATACTATAGGAAGGATGTGGAAGCTTTAGAACGAGTGCAGAGGAGGTTTACCAGGATGTTGCCTGGAATGGTAGGAAAATCTTATGAGGAAAGGCTGAGGCACTTGGGGCTGTTCTCATTGGAGAAGAGAAGGTTTAGGGGAGATCTGATAGAAGTGTATAAGATGATTAGGGGTTTAGATAGGGTAGATACTAAGAACCTTTTACCGCTAATGGAGTCAGGTGTTACTAGGGGACATAGCTTTAAATTAAGGGGTGGTAGGTATAGGACAGATGTTAGGGGTAGATTCTTCACACAGCGGGTTGTGAGTTCATGGAATGCCCTGCCCGTATCAGTGGTGAACTCTCCTTCTTTATGGTCATTTAAGCGGGCATTGGATAGGCATTTGGAAGTTATTGGGCTAGTATAGGTGAGGTAGGATTCGGTCGGCGCAACATCGAGGGCCGAAGGGCCTGTACTGCGCTGTATCCTTCTATGTTCTATGTTCTAAACTGATTTTAGTTTGTAATGCAGTCACTCAATGGTTCTCAATGTTTTCCTCCTTCAATTCTGAAAATTACCCAATCAAAACAGTTTATCAGTCAGTCAGTCAAGATCCATTCCAAAGCCAATTTTCCATCAATTTTCATAATATTTTCAGAAAGGCATGACACCAATCTATTCAGAATACTGATCCACATTCATCACACACATTTTTATATTTAACATCATTTACTGCATTTTATTTTTAATTTTTGATCACCTGGAACTCATCTTTGATTTGACTGGAGTTGGTTTGTGGGTCCACTTTGCTGATGTTATAAAACATTGCTCTGAATTCACAGACTGGTATAGTTGTGTTTCCACATAAGCATGCCTCCAAAATTGCATCATGAACAAAGACATACTGTTCCTAAAGAAAAAAAGCAAATTAAATATGATGTTAATAATTTAGACATAATTTCATTCATACTTCAACATTGTCAGCATCAGTGCAATCTTGAAACATTGTACCAAAACTTATATTATCAGACTTTTTCTTTGGGATATTAATTTTAAATATGCTTAAAGTGCTTATCAGAAATTCCTCTCCATATTATTTAGGTTAAGGTGGAAAGAGGATTTACAGTCCAACGTATTCAGACAGAAATTCAGCTCACCTGTTTTGATGAGGCTGAATACATGTCTAACCAATATTTAGCTGGAGGAAATTTCTGTTTGTTCAGTACTGAATGTCAAGACAAATGGTGGAGGGACTGGGAGAGATAATGATGCTGCAGAACAGGGTGTCACCAATCTGTAGATGGCATCCGACACTGTGTTGGATGCTGCAGTTGAAGGAAGCATATTGATGGGAAATAGACAGCACAACAGAAGACTTCACATGCCAAAATCCGGACGCCCAATATAAATTGGCACTCAGTCCTCATCTGAACAACTGGTGTGAACTATTGTTGTTTGAAAATGGCAGAATCAGGAGAGGAATTGTTGATTATTTTCTCATTCAAGATTTGTGCTTCAGCCTGTTATAATTTTGAGAACATGATATGAATTATGAACCAACCATTAAAATATTACCATTAATTCTTCACTCTACTTGCATGCTGCACAAATCTTTGACGTTTTATCTTATTATTGTTTCTCTTTATTAAGAGTTGGAAATAATATAAATGAATTTATTACCATTATAATGTTGGGTCAAACAAACTTAGTTTAATAAACAGGTTAAAGAGTGAAACAATGACCCAATCCGAAACTTTAATATGTCCTTTTGAAACAGAGGGAGGAGTTTAATGCAAGGATGGTAGCTAGCCCAACAAAAGAAAGCTCCGAAAGAAACCTGGCGCTATTTAAGTGCAAACAGGTGATTAAATGGATAGCATCAGGTCTTGTATAGAATGAACTCCCCAGTAAAATGGAAATTGTTCCCCAGAGAACTGTCAATCAGAGGTTGGTAGCTTCACTTTGCAGGCAGTTCCTCCAGGAACAGTGGTAATTTACTGAAGCTTTCACCAGGGATCATTGCTAAATTCCTGGAAACAAGGGAGTATCAGTAAGTTGGCGTTCTGGGGGAGGGTTGTGTATGAGATGAATGTGGTCAGATGCAGACAGGAGGCTAATGTTCAAGAGGCAGGGTCCCTTGATCAGGCAATAAATGTTTTGCAAAAGGGTCTGCCCAATCACTGGTAAACCCAACAATTAAGTAGCCTTCAGGAGATACAGGAGACGTGAACCACCAATAAATGTCAGTGAGCTCAGGGATAACAACTTTTAAGTAGTTAATAATGAACCTAAATAGCCAATGGGTAGTTCCTCACATTGGCCCTTTCTTACTGCTGGCTAAATGGGAGCACACTTTTTAAACAGGTTCTGGTCCATGTAGTCTATTCCTATTGTTACATGGGTCCAAGAATCATCTAGTTTACTCTAAAGGGAAGATGTTCAATGGGCCAAATGATCTCGTTCTGAGCTACATCGTGGTATAACTCAGCTAGCACCCCACTAATGGAAAAAGCTTTTGTATGGATAAAGGATAACCTGAAGATAGATCAATGTGAGAAACTTCTGGCTAAATCAATGTTGCAACCTGTTCAAATTTTAATATACACTACTAGTTGGAACCTACTTCTGAATTGATGAGACTCAAAATTAATAACTGTAGGTCAACACACAAATCACTTTACGCTAGTAAGAATACTACTGAAATCATTGCTATAATTTTTCAATGTCACAGTAATACATCTGAAATAAAATAAATTGGCCTAGGGTGCACAGTGTGTGCTGAGCTGTCAGTATCGAAAGGTTAAATTGAAAATTATAACAAAAGTTCTTCAGATCCAGCCTTCACTCTGTTTCTTAGTGCAGGGGATGCTATTGGTAAAGCAGTAGGATTTCAGTTAATTAGTAACTGGGACTAATAAAGGTGGATTGGAGCTCTCTCAGCAATTCTCTCTCTCAAAAATAATATTGTTTCCAGAATAAAAATGCACAACACAGGGTCATGTCCTTGATGTTTGTAGGTTGATTTCTCCACAAGTCACTGAGTTGAATCTGACTCCTCTATTCAGCTCCTATACTCTTCAATCTTATTCTATTTCCAGTCAATATCCAATTGTCTTCAAAAAGCATCTACACAAATAATTGCTTGCAACTGACAACTTAAAATTCTAACCACCTAAACAATTTGTTTTGGAGTTCTTCTCGTAAATATATTAATTTTATGCTGTCTTTGTTATTTTCCTACAATCCATCATGATTTGCTTATCTTAATCCTTCAATGATATTGAAGATTTTTATGAAGCAATCCCTTAACCAGTAAAGTCTTAGTAACCCTTACCTGAATATTTTCTAATACATTTTTTATTCTTTATATAATCATACAAAAAAAAATCCACAACCAGACGAACTACAATTGTGTGGATCCTTGTTTTTTTTTACAAGAAATGTGCTTTAAATAGAAACAATCCTTTTGTCATGTCTTTATTTATTCACGTCTGAGCATTACTGACTGGGCAAATATTTATTGCCATCCCTCGTTGCCATTGAGAAGATGATGTTGAGCTGCCTTATTTAATTCTGAAGTCCATGTGCTATAGAAAGACCCACAATGCCATTAGGGAGGGAATTCCAGGTTTTTTGTCCCAGTGATAGTGAAGGAATGGCAATATATTTCCAAGTCAGGACAGAGAGTGGCTGAAAGGGGAACCTGTAGGTGGTGGTGTTCTCATGTATCTGCTGCCCTTGCCCTTCTGGATGGAAGTGGTCATGAGCTTAGGAGATGCTGACTTAGGATCTTTGGTGAATTTCTACAGCGTATCGTGTGGATAGTATACACTTTTGCTTCTGAGTGTCAGTGGTGGAGGGAATGGATGTGGCACCAATCAAGCCGGCTGTTTGATGATGTCAAGTTTCTTGAGTGTTGTTGGAGCTGCATTCATCCAGGAAAGGGGGCGTGGAGGTATTTCACCACACTTCTGACTTGTGCCTTTTAGATGGTGAACAGGCTTTTGGGGGGGGGTCAGAAGGTGAGTCACGCTGCAGTATTCCTAGCTTCTGACCTGCTCTGAGTGCCACTGTGTTTACGTGGTGAGTCCAGTTGAGTTTCTGGTCCACAGTAACTTCTTGAGTGTTGATTAATGGGGGCTCCAGTGATGGAAATGCCATTGAATGTCAAGGAGTAGTGGTTAGATTGGCTCTTATTAGAGATGGTCATTGCCTGGCATTTGTGTGGCATGAATGTTACTTGCCACCTGTTAGCCCAAGCCTGCTCCAGATCTTGTTGCGTTTGAATATAGACTGCTTCAGTATCTGAGGAGATGTGAATGGTGCTGAACATTATGCAATCATGAACAAATATCCCCACTTCTGACTTCATGATAGTGGGAAGGTCATTAATGGAGCAGCCGAAGATGGTTGGACCTGGGACACTACTCTGAAAAACTCTTGCTGAGATGTCTGGGGCTGAGATGACTGACTTCCAACAACCACAACCACCTTTCTATGTGCCAGATATGATTCCAACCTGTTATACTTTTATGGATCAGACCAATATCCCTTCATATACATATCAAGGTGATAACCTAGACCCCAATATTTATCTTATTTCAAGGCAAGTATAAGATGCTGTATTCCAGATGTAATTGGATTGCTCATGTTAGCTGGCTTTAAATAAAATATATTTTATTCTTACATCCAGTTAAGTTACAAACCAATGAAAGATAAATTGGTATAACTTTAATGATAACTTTCCCATAAACTTAGATAATTTAATAGAATAACAGATTATTTTACTACTAAACACCAACTGTTCCAATATGGTAACATCCCATAAACACATCCTTGGCAAAGGCAAATTCAGTAAAATAGATGCAATGTTTCTCTAGTTTAGGGAAAAAAGAACCCCAAGAGTAAATTCTGGCAACAGAGAGAGAACTCCAGCTTCCTGCTGTGCCAGTGTAATATATAACAATGCAATATATAACAGCCAACTTCAAAACCCCAACAACTTCAACTAAACTAAAACCTTGGTTCAGTGAAAGCCTGGATCCACCCATTTATGCAGTTTCTACTGTTCTAACTTTAAAAAAAGTATCACAGGTCCTCATAAGCTGTTTACTTTATGGGCTTGGAATAGACAACTGTGCCTCTGTCTCAAATTCACTCTTGCAAAAAAAAGGACATAATATACCTTAAAACCACAAGAATTTCCCCCGATTCAGTTTTGCTTGGACTCCCTGATGCCAAACATGGTCAAATGTAGCGTTGATGTCAAGGGCTGTTGGTCTCACATCACCTTAAATTCAGCTCTTTTGTCCATTTTTGAACCAAGTAATTAGATTACTTACAGTGTGGAAACAGGCCCTTCGGCCCAACAAGTCCACACCGACCCGCCGAAGCGCAACCCACCCACACCCCTATATTTACCCATTACTTAACACCACGGGCAATTCAGCATGGCCAATTCACCTGACCTGCACATCTTCAGACTGTGGGAGGAAACCAGAGCACCCGGAGGAAACCCACGCAGACACGGGGAGAATGTGCAAACTCCACACAGTCAGTCGCCGAGGTCGGGAATTGAACCCGGGTCTCTGGCGCTGTGAGGCAGCAGTGCTAACCACTGTGCCACTGTGCCGCCCATAAAGTCAGGAGCTGAGTAACCTTAACAAAACCCAAACTGGGCATCACTGAGCAAGTTATCTCTGAGCAGGTACTGCTTGATAGCATTGTTGATGGCACGTTCCATTAGCTTATTAATAATCGAGGGTAGCCTGATAGGGTAGTAATTGGCTTGGTTGGATTTCTCCTGCTTTCAGTGTATAGGACATACCTGGGAAATTTTCCACATTGTTGTGTAGTTGCTAGTGCTTTGTAGTTGTTTTGGAATGGCTTGGCTAGGGTTGTGGCAAGTTCTGGAGCACAAATCTTCAGTACAACTGCTGGAATGTTTTCAGGTTCCAAAGACTTCGAAATATCCAGTACTTAAAACTGTTTCTTGAGTGAACTGAATTGGCTGAAGACTGGTACCTGCAGTGCTGGGGGCCTCTGCAGGAAGTCGAGATAAATCATCCACTATTTTGACTGAAGATTGCTGCAAATCCTTCTGCCTTATCTTTTGCACTGATATGTTGGCCTCTGCCATCAGTGAGGATGGGGATATTTGTGGAGCCTCCTCTTCCAAAGAGCTGTTTAATTGTCCACCACTATTCACAACTGCATAAACCAGGGCTGCAGTGCTTAAATCTGATCTGATGGTTGTGGGATCATTTGGCTCTGTCTATCACTTGCTGCTTATGCTGTTTGGCATGCAAGTAGTCCTGTTTGGTGACTTCACCAGGTTGACACTTCATTTTTGTGCCTGTTGTTGCTCCTGCATGCCCTTCTCCATTGAACCAGGATTGAACCACTGGTTTGATGGTAGTGGTTGAGTGGGGTACATGCCAGACAATGTGGTTTCAGAATGGACTGGAGTGCAATTCTGCTGATATTATTGACATATGCCACCTCATGGATGCCCAGTGTTGAGTTGCTAGATCTGTTCAAAGTCTGTCCCATTTAGCATGCTGATATTGACACACAACACGATGGAGGGTATTCTCAAAGCCACGACTTTGTCTCCACAAGGACTGTGAAGTGGTCACCCTTGCTAATATTGTCATGGATAGATGCATCTGCAGCCAGCAGATTGGTAAGGATGAAGTAAAGCATGTTTTTTTCTCTTGTTGGTTCCTTCACCATCTATGCAGACCTAATCTAGCAGCAATGTCTTTTGGGACCTGATCAGCTCGATCAGTAGAACTGCTGTTGAGCCATTCTTGGTGGATGTTGAAATTCGCGAACCAGAATACATTTTGCACCCTGACCACCCTTGGTGCTTCATCCAAGTATTGCTGATTCATCAGCTGAGGGAAGTCGGTATGTGGTAATCAGCAGGAAGCTTCTTTGCCCATTTTTAGCCTGCTGCCATGAGATTACATGGGGTCCAGAGTCAATGTTGAGGACTCCCTTGGCAACTCCGTTCTTCCTGTAACCCACTGTACCACCACTTCTGCTAGCTGTGTCCTGACGGTGGGGCAGCACATATTCAGGGATGGTGATAGTATGATTCTGTGAGTATGATTGTATCAGGCTGATGCTCAACTAGCCCATGAGACAGCTCTCCCAGTTTTGGCACTGGACCCCAGATATTAGCTGGGCAGATTTTTGCAGGTTGATAGCGCTGTTTCTGCCCTGTTCTTTTCTTGTGCCTAGGTTGATGCCAGGTGATCCAACGAGTTTCATTGCTTTGTTGAGATTTTGTAGCGATTGATACAACTGAGTGGCTTCAAAGGCCATTTCAGAGGGTGGTTGAAAGTCAATCACATTGCTGTGGGTCAGGAGTCGCATGTGGGCCAGACCAAGTGAGGATGGCAGATTTGCTTCCCCGAAGGGCATGAGGTGAATTGTCTTAGTAGATTCTCTACAATGTGGCAACAGGCCATTTAGCCCAACAAATGCACACTGACCCTCTGAAGAGTAACTCACCTAGACCCATTTCCCTCTGACTAATGCACCTAACACTATGGGCAATTTAGCCTGGCCAATTCACCTGACCTGCACATCTTTGTAATGCGGCAGAAAGGGAGCATTCGGAGGAAACCCATGCAGACATGGGGAGAATGTGCAAACTCCACACAGACAGTCACCTGAGGGTGGATTGAACCCGGGTTCCTGACGCTGTGAGGCTGCAGTGCTAACCACTGAGCTACCGTGCCACCCCTACACTTGTCACCGTGCTATCTTATACACTTGCGCTGCTATCTATAAAAGTCCATGCCACTTGCACATCCAAATGTTAAGTCACAGCATCTCTTTATTTAAAATTTTATCTTTTAAAACATACTTAGTTTCCCTGTTCTTACTTCTAAAGTTACTAATTTTACTCATTGAATTTACTGCAGCTCATAAATTCAAAATCAATATGACAATTAGGAAAAACATGAAACAAGTTTGGATAAAATCTTAATTATAGAGGGAATTCTTCTAACGATTTAAATAGAATCATTCAGAGACTTTTTTTCTAACATCAAATATTATCGTTTTAAAATTATGACTTTAATTTAGAAAGAACTAATTCAGACACCATAATGGTCTAATGAATGGCCATGATGTTCAAATTTTTCATCAAACTTATTATCGCCGTCATTTGGGAAAATGTAAGCTAATAAGGAAAGCCAGCTAGGATTCACTAAGGCTGAATCTTGTTTTTACTAACTTGCTGGAGTTTTATGATGAGGTAACAGAGTAATGTATGTGGTGTATATGAATTTTCAGAAGGCATTTGATCCAGTGTCCCCAGCTGACAAGTGTGGTCAAGTGGAACGAAATGAACAGTAGAAACATGGATATGAATTGGCCGAGTGATGGGATACAGAAGTGAATTGATAACGTTTGGACTCATTAGGCATGCTTGTAGCAGGGGTCCTTAAGGTTGGCGGTGGGATCTTTGTTCTTCCTGATATATATTCGTGACTTTGAACTCAGTTTACACAGGCACAATCTCAATGAAACAGTAATTGAAAACATTAAGAACAGTGAGGATGATAGTGTAGAGCTTCAAAAGTCGATGAGCAGATGAAATTTAACATTGAGAAGTGTGAAGCATGTCATTTTGATAGGAAGAATGTGGAGTGGGAATATAAAACAAAAGGTACAGGTGAGAGTCTTCTTTACTGGAGTCAAAACATTAACTGTTCTTCTCTCCACAGATGGTACCAGACTTGCTAAGTTTCTCCAGCACTTTCTGCCTTTGTGGCTTGTTTTAACATTTACAAAATGTTCCTCAGCCAAGTATTTCCAAGATTTAATAGAAGTGATGTGTTTAAGTAGCCATACACACATTCTGGGGCCATTTGTGCAAGCTTCTGATGATGGCTGAGAAAGCTAAAGTTTTAGGAAAACATGACTGCTTCTGACATGCAAGTTAGCAAAAGATATAAATACAAAGAGTGTCTAAACACATATATACATTTGTGTATTGTTGAACTAACAAACAATGCATGTGCATAATAGTAGAAAAATCAAAATATGGACATTTTAGCATCAACTGCCAGTTATATTTACAATCATGGTGTTACATAACTACAATAGTATCTCTCAATTTGGTGCCCCAGTTCATTCCAGCCACCAGCAAAGAATTTGCAAGCTTCAGTCAGTCTGGATTGTGTAACATCAATCCTTAGTTAACTGAAATAATGACAAACATGCAGATGAAATATTTACTTGCTTGAATGCAATGCATGAATAGTAAGGGCAAACCAGTTCTATAATTCAGCTGATTTTGCAAAGCTATTGATGCCAAATGAACACAAGACTGCTTGATTGCAAGCACCTTTTTACTAATGAGGAAGAATATTCTCCTGAGTCTGGTGATACTATCCAAATAGAGTGAACAAAACTATCCACACATTTTGGTTTCAAGTTGATAAGTTCATCATGCATTACCAGTACAAACAAGACATTAAGACATACATTTTCCCTGATTTCTGCTTGCCCTGCCTCCACTCGTTCCTTATCTTCCATCATGTTCCTTCCGACACAGGATTCTGAGAATGATCTGACGTAATGCCACAGATGCACTTGATAGTGGTACTGGGATTGATTTTGGGATATTGAGAATGATGTTGTAGCCATCAATTGCTGCATGTATCCATGCAAGTCCATATTATGCATGAATGATCTAAGGATTTCGGCTTAAAAGTTTCATAATTTTTCATTTGACTTGTATAAAAATCAACCTTAGTTTTTTTTTAGGGATGAAAGCCCGTAAACTAAAGAACCAAACATTTTGAGGTACGATGTGCATGTACTTTTCAGGGAATGTATCTTAAATTTAACCTGATAAAGCATCAGCGTTCCAAAAGCTTGTGATTTCAAATAAACCTGTTACATTATAACCTGGTGTCGTGTGACTTCAGACTTTGTTCACTCTAGTCCAACACCAGCACCTCCACAAATAGAGACAAAGCAACTACTGCCCTTGAAACAGGAATGCATACCAAACAACATCAAGAAACGGTATTGAGTCACAAAATGTCTAGTCAAGCTCCATGATTAGATAATGAGAATGACCAGCACATTGACACACAAAGTTAGCTGACATTCAGCACGGTGAACATAAAAACATATATTGGGACAGTGGTTGCAAAAGAAGCTTTTGCCACTGAACAGATAAAATGCTCACAGATAAAACATCTGTGCAACCAACATACAAAACTGGGCATTGATGCAGGTAGAAATGTCCTTTCACTTTTTATACTGAAATGTATGTATCCACAGAAGTTGCAAGCAATGATTTGTGCAACCAATGCAAAACTCACTGGGTACAATCACAGAGATTCTAGCCCTTGTCTCAATTATACTGAAGTGTCACTACAAAAACCCACCCTGGATCCCCCAAATTTTTATGTTATGGACACCAGAGTTTCAGTGATCACAAGCCCACTAGTGTGCAAGGATCTGCCCTTGGTCACCACCTGTGGTATCATCAAGACAATGACAAAACCCACAGACCATGAGGAACACTATCAGAAACAATTTGTGTACATTTGGAGAAATCGACCTAATTCTGTATTGCTGACTATCAGCCAACAGGCAACACAATGCTATCTGAACTGAGCAAGTGTACCCATTTACAACTTCCAATCATCATAGAGCAATGCAGCATTGTAATTTGGCAGGCAAAACAGGCACAACCCACCCCCAGCCATCATATGTTAATACTCCAAAGCAGGGGAAGTTGAACAAGCCTTTTGACTGGCATGCAGTAATGAATTACACAACCTGAATGACATCAGGAATGCAGTAAAAAATGTTATCATCGTCCAGAGCCAAGATTGTAGTAAGTATGAACACCAAATGCCATGACAATGCAAGTAAACTCATGCCAAATCAGGACAGTACTACAACCAAAACACAGAGACTTCTTCTTGCAATTAGAACAATCTAATACACCACACAATTAAAGCAACCTGAGCCAGTATTCTGAAAACATACAACAGCCTCCGGCAAAGATCACGTCCAGAGTCTGGATGGTCAAGAAAACTGATGCTACATTTCGAACACTTGTAGATTTATTGCTCTGTGTTAAAATACATTCAGACAATATTATTTTGATTAACTGTCACGTAAATAGTTTCATTCTTTAGAAGTTATTTTGAAAGGAGGATCTTGTGATATGATGTGCATAAGCCTTTAAGGGACAGTATCTTAAACCACAGTGAATCATTATTAATCCCAACAGTATGCTCTGTCTCACAGGAGTAACATGCTGGAAAACAAGCCCCACTAATCCTGGGGTCAGCACAACTGTTAAAGATTTCAAAATGTATGCTAAATCATCTAGCCTTTTAAACCCAGGTTGACAAAGCACAGTTCAAGTTTCTGTATTTAACAAGAATTATAATTTATTGCAAATAGTAGATTCTAGCTATATGGGTGGCACGGTGGCACAGTGGTTAGCACTGCTGCTTCACAGTGCCAGAGACCCGGGTTCAATTCCCGCCTCAGGCAACTGTCTGTGTGGAGTTTGCACATTCTCTCCCCGTGTCTGTGTGGGTTTCCTCCGAGTGCTCCAGTTTCCTCCCTCAGTCCAAAAATGTGCAGGTTAGGTGAATTGGCCATGCTAAATTGCCCGTAGTGTTAGGCGTAGGGGAATGGGTCTGGGTGGGTTGCTCTTTGGAGGGTCGGTGTGGACTTGTTGGGCCAAAGGGCCTGTTTCCACACTGTAAGTAATCAATCTATCTATAACAATTATGAACCATTGGCATATGACTCTGTACAAGTTAAAACTTGAATCCACTTATGATGTTATCCATCTACACACATGTAGTAAAGATCATGGGTGATATGAGTGGAGGGAAAGACTGGAATTGTATTTTAATGGTCCTGTCCAAGGGGTTTGCTGGGATGATCCTTTTGCTAATCAGAATACTGTTTCTCAGTTTTCCTTCTCCAGATACTTTCATCCGTTTGCAGGAGGTTTGGGTGATTGTAGACACTTAGAAAGGTATCTGACTTATTCATTGAAATTCACAGCTTACAGCAATTGATGAGAGAGAATAAATTGGTAACCTTCAGGTATGAGGTACTTTTCACTGTTGAACAGAACCACAGTTCCTTCCTCTCTGGAGATTCAACAGCTTCTGCCCAAACATTCATGCTCCCAAACTGTTCAACTACCTGGGAGCCAATCACACAATTATTGACAGGCAGGAGGTCTTTGTTATCAGTCTACACACTAGTTGCTAGTTAACTGTTGGCCAAAGGTCCATTTGTACATACCCACTGGCTCAAGCTTTTCAATAACAAGAATTCCACTACTGTTTGAACAAGTAGCTGTGTAAACAACACTGACAATTCATGTCAGATTACTCACTTTTAAAAATGCAGCAATCCTTTAACAATCCTTAGTTTGTAAATCATGTCCTTTTTATTATTTTAGTCCACAATCAAAAATATAGAAACAATAAAGAAGGAATGGCTTGACATTACAATGTATTAGTGCTATATGTCTGAAGTAACAATGCCAGGAATGTCCTATTGGCATGATTGCTGGACTGTTAGTCCAGAGTCCTGGGTAATGCTGCGGGATCCTGGATTCAAATCCTGTTACGGGCGGATGGTGGAATTTAAATTCAATGAAGAAAGATCTGAAATTAAGCGTCTAATGATGACCATTGTTGATTGTTGGGGAAAAACCCATCTAGTTCACTAATACCCTTTAGGGAATGAAACTGCTACCTTTATCTGGTCTGGTCTACATGTGACTCCAGACCCTAGCAATGTGGTTGACTCTTAACTATCCTCTGGGCAATTAGGAATGGGCAATAAATGCTGGCCTAGCCAGAGATACCCACATCCCATGAATGAATTTTTAAAAAAAAACTTAGGTCCAAGTGAATATTATTTATATCTAGTCATATCTTCAAATAAAGAACCCATGTTGTTATTTCACCAATTACCATGCGTGATTGGAAATCCTTAATCTGAAAGAAGATGGTAATACAAAATACAATACAGGAGATATTTAGACTGAAAATTGTCAAAGGACACCAAATCATTGTTAGCACTACAGACTTTCTAAGATAATAAAAGCCCCTTTGATGTATAAAACCTGATCTTTCTTGATATCAAACAACCTGAAATCTGGAAAGCCTATGGATTGAATGAATTGTATGCTCTGATGGGCGAAGTTGTCGTTTTGTGAGTATGATAGGCTCACAGATCTGATCCAGAGAAACTGGGCAACAGTAAAGCTGCTACTTGATTCTGCTGCAAATCAAGGTGGTTCCAGCTTACAAGGAGCGGCTTCTCCTGAAATCTGCCTCCACCTCCAGTCCTTCCTGAAGCTATGGAAAGGCCAAGTTGGTAGGTTCTCTTTTACCGACTAAGTCTTCTATCACACGTTGCTGAAAGTTTCCATGTTGGGTCCAGGCAAGAATTGAGCATTGAGGTCGAGCAATGCTTTGGTGAGGATGCTATCATTAATGTTACTACAATGTTTCGTTTTTTAAGCTTACTCTAAGGATTATGTAAAAAATGAAGACCAAATGAAGAACAACAGAACAGGAAAACAATGACTGCTGACATTTGAAAAGTAAACCTCCGTGATTTAGATTTTGTGTCTTGATTTGATCCTGGGACAACGTTTTTTGGATACCACAGAAAGTTTTCTTTTTGTCTTTGTTTCATGCTGTGTGGGGTGAAATTAAGCTCATACAACCCCTCAAAATATTCTTCATGCAGAAATCAATCTTTAAATTTTCGTTGGAAGACGTTGCCTGAAAATTTGATTATTGCAGGCATACACACAGTAATTTTAATGGACAGATCTTCATGTATGTCGTGAATCAATTGTTAATCTCTGTATTATAGTTTACTCACACGTACACCAACAGAGAGTTCTCTGCTGGGATTATTAAGTCAGAAAATAGCAAACATAATCAGCAAACATAAGTCATACAATATGGCGATTATAGAATAAACTTCAATGGTCATTGCTTATTAAAATTAGACAAGTAGGGGGAGGCACTGGCCTAGTGGTATTATCACCGGACTGTTAATCCAGAGAGACAGATGCTGGAGATCAGAGTTGAGAGTGTGTTGCTGGAAAAGCACAGCAGGTCAGGCAGCATCTTGAGGAGCAGGAGAATCGATGTTTTGGGCCAGACCTCTTCATCAGAAATAGGGAATGATTCCTGTCCGAAATGTCGATTTTCCTGATCCCCGGATGCTGCCTGACCTTTTGTGCGTTTCCAGCGGCACACTCTCAATTGTTAGTCCAGGGACCCAGGTAATGTTCTAGGGACCTGGGTTCGAATCCTGCCACAGCAGATCATGGAATGTGAATTCAACAACAAATCTGGAATTAAGAATCTAATGATGACCATGAATCCATTGTTGGGAAAAACCCAACTGGCTCATTAATGTCCTTCAGGGAAGGAAACTGTCATCTTTACTTGGTCTGGCCAACATGTGACTCCAGACCCACAGCAATGTTGTTGACTCTTAGGGATGGGCAGTAAATGCTGACCTAGCCAGTGACTTCCTCATCTGATGAATGAAGGAAACAAAATTGTGTTGCATTATTGCATCATACTGCTATCTCAGGTGTATATTTTCATCCAGTCAAAAAGACTATCATTTCCTTATCATTGTTTCTGCACATTATTATTCAGTCCGATGCCCTGGTGGTTACAATCAATAAAAATCTTGCATTTATACGTGATTTGGAGGTGCCATTGTTGGACTGGGTGGACAAAGTTAAAAATCACACAATACCAGGTTACAGTGAACAGGTTTATTTGGAAGCACTAGCTTTCAAGGTGCTGCCTCTCCATCAATCAGCTGATGAAGGAGCAGCGCTCCAAAAGCTAGTACTAGATTAGATTAGATTACTTACAGTGTGGAAACAGGCCCTTCGGCCCAACAAGTCCACACCGACCCGCCGAAGCGCAACCCACCCATACCCCTACATATACCCCTTACCTAACACTACGGGCAATTTAGCATGGCCAATTCACCTGACCCGCACATCTTTGGACTGTGGGAGGAAACCGGAGCACCCGGAGGAAACCCACGCAGACACGGGGAGAACGTGCAAACTCCACACAGTCAGTCGCCTGAGGCGGGAATCAAACCCAGGTCCCTGGCGCTGTGAGGCAGCAGTGCTAACCACTGTGCCACCGTGCCGCCCTACCACTGTGCCACCGTGCCGCCCTACCACTGTGCCACCGTGCCGCCCTAAATAAACTACTAAATAAACCTGTGGGACTATAACCTGGTGTTGTGTGATTTTTAACTTTGCATTTATGTAGTGATTTATCCTACTATTAGCTAATTTCACAGCTCTTCACACAATGAATTTACTTTTTCTGAAGTTGATTGTCCAATATTATATTGATCCTATTATATAAGTAAATGTAACAGCCATTGGCTGTCAGCAATGTTCTGAGGACAGCAATGACTTGAGTGGTCAGTTATTGTATTTGTTGGTGATATTGATTGAAGGTAGCAAATATGTCTGGATAGCCTAGAAATTCCCTTTTTTCTTACACAAGTGTTCAAGATCTAAAATCTGCATAAGTATCATATGTGAAGGATATTGATGTTGCCAGGGTTGGAGGATTTGAGCTACAGGGAGAGGTTGAATAGGCTGGGACTGTTTTCCCTGGAGTGTCGGAGGTTGAGGATTGATCTTATGGAGGTTCACAGAATCATGGATAGGATAACTAGACAAAGTCTCTTCCCTGGGGTGGGGGAGTCCAGAACTAGAGGGCATAGGTTTAGGGTGACAGGGGAAGATATAAAAAAGAGACTTAAGGGGAACTTTTTCACGCCGAGGGTGGTACAAGTATGGAATGAGCTGTCAGAGGAAGTGGTGGAGGCTGGTACAATTACAACATTTAAAAGGCACCTGGATGGGTATATGAGTAGGAAGGGTTTGGAGGGATATGGGCTGAGTGCTGGCAGGTGGGAACATCAAACCAAAAATCTGGGTCTGCTAAGTAGATGACACCTTTGTCATTACAAAACGAAACAAGATAGAAGAGACATTTAACATCATCAACAGCACCCTCACAGACATAAAGTTCACCAAGGAGGAAGAAACCGACAATAAACTCGCATTCCTGGACGCCACAGTCGAAAGAACGGACAATGGAGAACTACAAACCTGTGTATACAGAAAACCGACAAACCCTGACCAAATACTTAACAACACCAGCAACCATCCCAACACACACAAACGAAGTTGTATCAGAACACTATTCCAACAAGCCACCACACACTGCAGCACAGATGAACTTCAGAAAATAGAGAACCACCTATACAATGTATTCAAGAAGAACGGATACTCAAAAAATACAGTCCGCAGATTCCTCAAGAACAAACCACGACAAGCAGACCAAACACAGCCAGAAACCCTAACCACCTTACCATCAAAGAAGTTTCAGAAATGACAGCCAGACTACTAAGACCCCTTGGAATCCTAGTAGTACACAAACCCACCAACACTCTCAAACAAAAACTAACAAACATAAAAGACCCAGTACATCCCATGGACAAAACCAACGTCGTCTACAAAATTCCATGCAAGGATGCCAGAAACACTACGTAGGACAAACGGGAAGAAAGTTAGCCACCAGGACACATGAACATCAGCGAGCCGTAAAAAGTAATGACCCTCTCTCCCTCATAGCCCTACACATGGAGGAAACAAAATACCATTTCGACTGGGACATCACGTCTATCCTGGGACAGGCTAAGCAAAGACATGCCAGAGAATTCCTAGAGGCCTGGCACTCCAACCACAACACCAAAAACAAACACATAGATCTAGATACCATCTAGCAACCCCCTCAGAAAATGAACAGGAAATGACATCACCACAAACCCCAGTAACCCCATCCAGGACAAACAGATAAATAGAAAGCAGGAGACAACAGCTTCGCTTCACTTGGAGGTTGCCACTGATGATGTTACCTAGCCCGGTAATGAAACGTCTGGATGTCAAACCTACAGCTCAGCGAGCAAAACTACACCCTAGATGGGACCATATTGGGTTGGGATTTATAGTCAGCACCGTCAAGTTGGACCAAAGGGTCTGTTTCTGTGCTGTACATCTCTATGGCTCAATGACTCTATGCACTTTCAATAGTGCAGCAAACATGCAGTGTTCTATTGAAATATCAGTCTGGAATGTATTCAATAGATAATTCACAGGTGGAATGAGCATGAAGAGAGTGGTCTTCACATTCCTTGTGACAGTTGTGTTTGATAACCTGTATGCACAGAATGTTACAACACCTAAGAAGTTGAAGATGTTACATTGAGATAAGGAACAAGCAGCCTCAGGGACACCAACAGCAAGAATCCTCCAGAACCACCAGCTCAATCAGCAGTATTTGCTGAAAGTAAAAGATAAAACACTTTGCTTTATTTTGCAGCAGACCCAAAGGCAGCAGGTACAAACCAGTAAGGATTGTCCTTAAGGAGGAGATGGTGCTGGCAAAGTTTGTCCAACTATTGCTGGTATAATGCCCAGAAGCTGAAATGATAGAAACTGATGGTATCCTCTTCTTGTTCATGGTTCTCACATCCCACTATTTCAAAAGATTTTTAACAGAGAAAATTCACAGGACTGTGGGCATTGCAGACAAGAACAACATTACTGTGTGTCTGGAGTTACATGTAAGTCTGATCAGGTAAGGATGACAGTTTCCTTCCCTAAAGGATATTAGTGAACCAGATGGGCTTTTTTTCTGATAAACAACAATGGAATCACAGTTATCATTAGACTCTGAATTCCTGAACTTTGTTAAATTCAAATTCCATCAACTGTTCTGGCAGATGGGTCTTCAGTACATTACCTGGCTCTTCAGACCATTACCTGGATCTCTAAAACATTACTTGAATCTCTAGAACATTACTTGAATCTCTAGAACATTATCTGGGTCTTCAGACCATTACCTGGGTCTTCAGAGCATTACCTGGGTCTCTAGAACATTATCTGGGTCTCTAGAACATTACCTTAGTCTCTAGATTAACAGTCCGGCGATAATACCAGTAGGTCATTGCCTCACATTTCTCTAACTTTCTGCACATCCCTCACCACAACCTATGCTTGTCAGTTCCTCAGAGACAGTTTGCTCTGCTATAACGCATGTTTCTTCAACTCAAATTGGCTTTAACGCGATTGAAGAATTCAGACCATTACTTGCAGAACATGAACTTTGCTTACCTGCATTGGCTCCAACCCCATTTACTTAAATAGTGCAGCTATTGTGTGATTTTCCTCTAATGTGAGATCACTGAGAATGGACCTATCATGTTACATCAGAACTGACTGTACTCATCTCCAGTCAACATGGCTAAAGAGATTTGTGTCAAAATGGACTTGCACAGTTCTCCAACACCTTGCTAGCAAGAAAAGAATGTTGGTGAATGAGGAATGGGATGGCAGAAAAGGGATGTCAAGGTTGGTCCTCCTGCTACTCCTCAATCTATGCCAAAGGCATTTGTCTTATGACCTGCATGAAGGAACTACTATGCATTTCAACAAGTGTTCTCCTGAGTGTTACAGGACTGCCCCAGTGCTATTCAACAGTGGGAGCACTGTTGCAGCATGTCAATGATCTTCTCTATCTCGTACCTTGTACTGGTGTGGATTCACTTTATTTATACTGCCTACTTTGTGTGACTGGTGTACCAGAGTTATCAGGTCGTAGAAAGTGAGGACTGCAGATGCTGGAGATCAGATTTGAGAGTGTGATGCTGGAAAAGCACAGTAGGTCAGGGAGCATCCGAGGAGCAGGAGAATCGACGTGCTATGCCTTTTCAGCACCACACTGCCAGAGTTATCAGCCTTGTTGTCAACAGACAGCCTTTTAACATACAGTATAGCCACTGGTTTGATGTGGTAAATGTCACAGTGGGCTGATACAGAATGATGGCACTTGACTGCTACCAGAAACCATAGTATTGACTTGCATGATTCACTGCAATGGCTCACACACCAGTTGGATACTGAGAAAGTGGAATCCCTTTCTGATGGGGTTAAATCTCAAGGTGGCCATGCAATGTTCACGAAGAGACATGCATGCAGTCATTCACACCCTCTCCCATCGGGAGGTTTGCAATTGCTGCAAAATCACATGCCTGTCTTGTCTTCTGATTACTGATACAAAAGAATGAAATTTAATCATTGAGAATATTGGAGACCCAACCTTATGAAGCAATAATATGCAGCTTAATGTGAGATGTTGTGAATAATGTCCTCTAGGAACCCAGACAAATAAAAGCTAATGGTCATGGTCATCTCCATCGTGGCTCATAATGCTTTCCTCGTCCTATTCTGAGTTGTAGTTGTAATTCAGCACGTTGTAGATTTCAGCGAAAATGCCTTTAGTGAAGTACAAACTTCTATGCATTACTTCTCACTGACATTCAGTTACGACAACTGCTCCCTATTGTAGCTGGATATTGCTGACTTTAAAGAACCCTTCCTGCCCTCATCCTCTTCCAGCTGTTTCCTCCCCTCTTGTGTCACCTCTGTTTATGTTCTCAGTCATACTGTCCAAGGAGAATGCCTACTACAGCATCCTGGTGTGGGAACAGCTAGTTTGTACAGAATGCTTTAAGTCAGAATCAAGTCCTTCAGTACATGCCATACCAGTCCCTTTCATTATTTCTTTTCGAAAACGCAAGAAAGCACCAAACATTTATACAATACTAACACTAGACAGCATGAATCTATCAATAATCAACCCAAATATGGTGAAAATCCTTGATAATATCACTGGTATGGTGGTTCAGCCTGCCATGTTATATTGTAATGTATAATGTAAATGTACCGGTCCTATGACTTGGATATTATACACAAAGGTCTGTCTGAGAACAGAGTCATGGGATAACTACATCACATCCTGTCTCAATGGTAGCAGTGTATGATGGTTCCATTGAAGTACATGTACATCATTCCACAACTGCTGACGAAAGTATGTTCAGCTGAACATAGTGTTAGTTGGAACATTCAGCCCCAAAATGGTGGCACTGGCGTCAAATCAGCAGTGCACCTCATGATCTGCCTACTCTGAATATACCCAACAAATATTCACTTTGTATCCCTCATCGACACAGCAATTCGGCCCAACCCACACCAGAGATGAAAAGATAGCATTTACCACCTTGAAGACCACCCATGTTTGCAAAGAAAATCTGGCATCATGCATTTGAATTTTGTGTTGCATATATTTTGGCACATTCAAGGGATGGTTTTCTGAGGTTGCACTGAAGAGTTTTCTTTGCAAGCTGAGCATATCAGAATATTGTTGAGAAACAAATGGTGAATATATCTTATGTAGCCATGAATTTCCAATGTGCATGGCTGGGTGCATGGCTCCTGCTGGTTGTAGGAACTTGATAAATGTATTCCTGGAACAGAGCCTTTGGGGTTATGTCACAGATTAATTTGAATGGACTGCAAACCTTTTTGCTTTCTGTTAAAATGCAATTCAATTAGTATTTCTATTCCTGAAAGTGATAAAATATACTCTCAACATTTACCAGATAAATCAAAGGAGTAAGCTTTACCAGAGACATTGAAAATGCAAAATAAAAGAGAAAATCTTAAGGCAGTAAAACCAAAATTAATAAATCATATGGTCAGTACCTCTGTCTGTACCATGTTGACCCTCTGTGAACGAAGCTCTCTGACACAATTGTAAACGTCCACGACACCTTCACTTTCTGCCATATCAAGCATGATGTCAATGGCAATAAAGCAGCCAGTCCTCCCTGCTCCAGCACTAAAACAGGGAAATATTAAAATAATGACAGAACATGAACACACTGCTTGAAGTAATCTGATAGTCCAATGATAATGCTCATTGAGATAACGAGATTATATGTTCTTTTCTAACTGCATCAAAATACAACACCATTCAGAGACATTCAAAATGTTTTTAGTTTTTCTATTTGCTGCAGTAATGTTAATCCTCAATGGAGTTGCAAGTTTGCTGCAAACAGTACAAAAATGGTGATAAGCATTAACCGAGTAACAAATGAAACAGGTGCATGCCAAGTGATGAATAAAATGTGTACTGTGACATGACATACCTGCAATGTACTATAACAGGACCAACATCAGCTGGGTTCAGGAACTTTACTTGTCTTACAAATCCCAATAACCCCGTCGCATAGCAGGGTACTCCATGATCAGGCCAGCTGGTAAAATGGAACTGTCTAATCTCTCGAATTTCATGATTACCTTTCTATAAAGAGAATAAATTGAAAAGACATTTTCATGTTGTAAAAGGAAAAGATCTTCTCCTACTTATTTCATAAAACACATTTATGTGGACACATAAAAAGAATAAGTGAAAATCTAGGGGTACACAGGACTAGAAAATAACGTAGCAGTTCATGGAGCCAGTTGTAATGTTCATTCTTGAATGTATATTTCTGCTGCAAAACTAGCAATGAAAACCCAGGTTATTCCTGAGTTGGCTAGCAAACCCACAATGGTAGTCTTGTCCCTAAGCAGCGCACTAAATAGGTTACCATATGCAGTCTTCCAGTATTTCTTTACCACATTAGTTTTTGAAGGGTTCTGATGATAGGTATGGATCTGAAATGATATCTCTGTTTTTATCTAGAGATGACACCAGACCTGCTGAGTATTAGCAGAATTTTGCTTTTATTTTAGATTTCAGCATCCACAGTTTTGTCAGGGAATAGCAACTCTGTCCTTCCAGTACACACCGTATGTCTCACATGACATTGTATTCATTAATAAGTGTGTAAGCACTTATTTATCCTCAATAATGTCTCAAAAAGGATTACCAACATTGTGAATGATAATTCTTTGTTATGAGTTTTCAAATGCTTGTTGCGATGAACTTATTTCATTTTGAATTTTAAATTTCCTCATCACTTTCTCTTCTCCACTCTGAGAATATGCATTTGCTTTCCAAAGAATGTTTTTTTTTGCATTACAGGTAAAGCAATACACATGGTGCCATCAATTCCTACCCAAGTATTGATTTGTGGGCAACAATGTTGGAGTCTAGGCATGGTGAACAGCTCACTAGACAGCAAACACTGCGGCACTCTGTCTCAACTCACACATTATTGCCTGGATAAACAGTGATTGAGCCTTGTGGAAAATGAGGACTGCAGATGTTGGAGATCAGTGTCAAAACATGTGATGCTGGAAAAGCATAGCCAGCCAGGCAGCATCTGAGGAGCAGCAGAGTCAATGTTTCAGGCATAAGCCCTTCATGAGGAATGAATGTGGGGGTCTCAAGGAGACTAAGAGATAAATGAGACTGGTGTGTGGCTGGGGAGAAGGTAGCGATAGGTGTTTCAAGATGGGGGTTGATAGTGATAGTTTGGAATGGATAGGTGGGAAGGAAGATGGAAGATGGGACAGTTCAAGAGGGCAGTGCTGAGTTGGAGGGTTAGATCCGAATTAAGGTGGGGGGAGGGGAGATGAGGAAACTGATGAAATAGACATTGATGCTAGCTGGTTGGAGGGTCCCATGGTGGAAAATGAGGTGTTCTTCCTCCAGGCATTGGGTAGCTTGGATTTGGTGTTGGAGGAAACTCAGGACTTGCATGTCCTTGGCAGAGCAGGAGGGAGAGTTGACGTGGTAGGCCACAGGGTGGTGGGGTTGTTGGGTGCGTGTGTCCTGGAGATGTTCTCTGAACCATTCTGCAAGTTGGCATCCTGTGTCACCAATGTAGAGGAGACCACATCAAGAGCAATGGACACAGTAGCCAGCAGCCCCCACCTTCATCTACTTATCACCTTTCAAGCTACCTTCCCCCACCTCCACCCCACTCCCATTTATCCCTCAGACCCCTTGCCCCCAGCCCCCTCTCCCAACCACATTCCTGATGAGGAGGTTATGCCTGAAACGTCAACTCTTCTGCTCCTTGGATGCTGCCTGACCTGCCATGCTTTTCCAGCAACACAGTTTTTGACACTGATTGAGCCTTTACAGACCTGATTGAAGTAGAAGCAATTATAGATAAAATAAATAACATGGATTAAACTCGATACCAAAGTAACTTGAGCATTTTGTAACAACCCAGTCATCACTTCACATTTTTCAGGAACCTCAGCCGAAATTTGACCAACGTACAGGTCATGGGTGTTAGCGTATCTCACAAATGAGATGTGATTGTTCTTATATTGTAGAAAATAACAAAGCAAAATGTGGATGTTTCGGGTGTTCAATTCTGCTACTGAAGTTTTTGTATACTTCAAGTCATAAAAGTGATTTGAACCAGTTTGAATTAGTATCTCTATTACCATACAAACACCTAACTTGTGAGTAAACCATTTTAAAAAAAGAATGTTTATTGGGTTTGTCATTTTTTGCAATATAAGGACAAGCACTACTACTTTGTGATACATGATTACACCCACTATTTTGTGTTTATGTTGCCTATGGGTGCTTCTACTTTGATCAGATGATTGTCCGTAAAGGTTCAATTAGGCTGAGTGCTCATCCAGGGAATATGGTGTAATGTGAGGCAGAATGCTGCAATGTTTGCTGTCTGGTGACCATGTTCACCATGCCGAGACTCCGACATTGTTGTCCACAAACCAATGCTTGGGTAGAAAATGATGGCACATTGTATGTTGTTTTACTTGTAATGCGAAAGTAAACATTCTTCGGAAAGCAAATACATTATTTCAGACTGGAGAAGAGAAACTGAGGAGGAAATTTAAAATTCAAATTCAAATTCAAAATCATGAGATGTTTCTACATGCAAATAGGGAGAAACGGTTCATGGTTGAAGAAGGATTGATAAACAAAGGCACTGGAGACATGCGTTCTTTAATTCAAGGTAAAATTGAATAATTTGGAGAGGAAGTGTGGCCTACTATGAAATCTGCCTGGAGACTGGTTGGTCCCAGAACAGAGATCTAGATAAAAATGCAATGAAAATAAGGAGATAATTTTAACACCTGCACACAAAGGAGGAAACAACGGGTCTTGCTGCACACTGACTCATAGACTCTCACAATTGGTCACAGAGATTTAGTGAATAACATCAAAAGGAAATAGAGTCACAGAGATGTACAACACAGAAACAGACCATTTGGTCCAACTTGTCCATGATGACCAGATAACGCAATCCAACCCAATTCCACCTACCAGCACCAAGCCCATATGCCCTCCAATCTGTTCATATACCCATTCAGATGCCTTTTAAATGTTGCAATTATACCAAACTCCAACACTTCCTCTGGCAGCTCATTCCACTCATGCACCACCCTCTGCATGAAAAACTTGCCCCTTAGGTCTCTTTTATACCTTTTCCCTCTCACACTATACCTATGCCTTCTAGTTCTGGACTCCCCCGCCCCAGGGAAAAGACTTTGTCTATTCATCCTATCCATGCCACTCATGAGTTTATTAACCTCTATAAGATCACCCCTCAACCTCCGACACTCCAAAGAAAACAGCCCTAGCCTATTCAACGTTCCCTACAGCTCAAATCCTCCAACCCTCGCAACATCCTCGTAAATCTTTTTTGAACCCTTCCAAGTTTCACAACAGCCTTCTGATAGGAAGGAGACCAGAACTGCACGCAATATTCCAAAAGTGGCCTAACCAATGCCTTGTACAGCCTCAACATAACGTCCCAACTCCTGTACTCAATAATCTGACCAATAAAGGAAAGCATACCAAATGTCTTCTTCACTATCCTATCTGCCTATGACTCTACTTCCAAGGAACTATGAACCTGCACTCCAAGGTCTCTTTGTTCAGCAACATTCATTGAACCATACCATTAAGTGTGTAAGTCCTACTAAGATTGGCTTTCCCAAAATGCAGCACCTCATATTTATCTAAATTAAACTCCATCTGCCACTCCTCAGCCCACTGGCCCATCTGATCAAGATCCCCTTGTAATCTGAGGTAACCTTCTTTGCTGTCCACTATACCTCCAATATTGGTGTCATCTGCAAACTTATTAACTATACCTTTTATGCTCACATCCAAATGATTTATATAAATGATGAAAAGTAGTTGACCCAGCACTGATCCTTGTGGCGCTCCACTGGTCTCAGGTCTCCAGTCTGAAAAACTATCCTCCACCACCACTCTCTGTCTTCTACCTTTGAGGCAGTTCTGAATTGAAATGGCTAGTTCTCCCAGTATTCCATGAGATCTAACCTTGCTAACCAGTCTCCCATGGGGAACCTTGTCGACTGCTTTATTGAAGTCCATACAGATCACATCTACTGCTCTGCCCTCATCAATCCTCTTTGTTACTTCCTCAAAAAACTCAATAAAGCTTTTGAGACATGATACTAAAACAAATCAAAGAATTGCAATGCTGAAGATCTATGACATAAACAGATTGCTGAAGAAACTCAGCAAGTCTGGCAGCATTTGTTGAAAGAAATCAGAGTAACCGTTTTAGGTCCAGTGATGACTCTTCTTCAGAACTGATAATAGCTTGGAATAGACAATATTTATGCTGATGATAGGAGATGGGATGGAAAAGGAGTGAAGGGATAGTTGGAGATGGAGTTCAGAATGACATAAGGTTAGGCAGACAGTGGTTTGAATTATAGTAAGTCAGGCAAGGTAAAAAGCTCATGATGGGGTGAATGAGGAGGTGAAAATGGGCTGGCTGTGCTGAGAGGAATCCATGTGATGACAGGGTCTGGTTGGGGGCAAGGGGAGAGCTGCAAAGGACATGGAATGAAGTGTTTAGGTTTTAAAATTATTGAGTAAAAAATGAGGTCTGCAGATGCTGGAGATCACAGCTGAAAATGTGTTGCTGGTCAAAGCACAGCAGGCCAGGCAGCATCTCAGGAATAGAGAATTCAACGTTTCGAGCATAAGCCCTTCATCAGGAATCGGCTTATGCTCGAAACGTCGAATTCTCTATTCCTGAGATGCTGCCTGGCCTGCTGTGCTTTGACCAGCAACACATTTTCAGCTTTAAAATTATTGAACTCAGTATTGAATCCTGGAGGTTGCAGTGTCCCATAAAGGAAGATGAGAGGCTACTTTTCCAGCTTGTACCGAAACTCGCTGAAGTACTGCAGCAGACCTGAAGCAGAGATGTTGGCTAGGGAGTACAGTGGTGGGTTGACATGGCAGGTAAATACTGATATGTCAAGCAGAGGAAATGGACTGTTTTTCACCAAGCTGAACAGACAAGGCATGTGGAAAATCAAGGACAGGAGAGGGACTAAAAGTTAACTTATGACTGGATGTCTTTTTTGAAAAAAGACTGAATGTCAAAACGTTTACGAAAAGGATACTTGACCTGGTGGGGCCAGTGAGAGAAAATCCTGCCGGAAGCTTGAAGGAGATTGCAACTTCATAGACAAGACTACAACTCTATTAGAAGTGTTGAATGGTAGAAAAATGTGATGTGATGTGCGGTCTTTGATTGCATTGAGTAGTTAAAGCACCTTCTTTGCACTTTAGTCTAAGGTGCTTACCAAACATCGCTTAGTTGATGTTATTGAGTCAGTTTAAATGGCGAAACATGGAATCTTGACAAAGGATTCTTTCTTTGAATTACTGGGAAATAATGTGCATAATCTTATTCTGGTTTGAACAGCAAGGCTGCTGCTGAGATTTGTGGCAGAGTCAGAAGAGAAGTTTGACGAGACCTATCTTGACATCAGGAGCATGTTGCTCGATCTTTAATGCTGTTCTCAAGTCACTAGGCATCAGAATTGCCAATTAAAGGGGATTATTTCTAGTTAAATGCCTTGTGAACAGCACAACCTGCCTCACTGGAATTCTATTTCCTATCTTGTCTAACACACTAAACAAGCTCAATGTCAAGAAATCTTTACGTAGAAATCAAAGCAGATTCCTGGCTATTTCTACTCACTGCTCGCTTCTTAAGATCTCCATGTTGGACACTGGGCACCAAAATCTCAAGGTGCAGTCAACAGGCATCAGCCATATGCACCCACATCCACAAACATTGTCATCCAACAAATGGGCAGCCTCTATAAATTCTCATTTCACATTTCGATCCATTACAGAACACCTCTGCACTTTAATGCTACACCTTGGGCTGCTCTGTCAACTTTCATTGTAAAGCTGCAGCAAGGAGACAGTACTCAAGGACACACACCCAGCTCCAGCACTGGACTAGACTTTATCTCTGGCCTGTTCATTTGCTGCCACAGTGCTCACTCATTTTGAGCCTAACTGGACATTCACAGCATCCCTGCCTTGCTGTGCCTTTGCATGCTTTGCCTCCTCAACCTGAGCTATGAGGCTCGTATTATTTCTGTCTTGCCTGTACAATCAGTGTAGACACAAAGCTCAGAAGCTTTTCATGGATGTCAGCAGACCTTGGCCAACTCAAGAGGGATGGTCTTCACTCAGGGGACTTGGCACAGTTAGTCAAGGGCAGATCCAATACCAATCTAGAGGCTTGGGCACAGCCAGTCAGCCTCTCAAAGTGGTTAAAGTTAGGATCCTCTCCACATAAGGGGTGAGAAGCCAAACATCAGGCAGCCTACCACGATCTCAACTCCTATTGCCTTACTGAGGGCTGCTTTCCTCCTGGAACGAGAAAGAGGCAGGTACTAAGGGATATAAATATGGTGGGCACAGCTGCTATTTTTGGTGCATGTGGGGAGGTGTCCTGAGTGACTGGGCAGTGCAAAGGGCATGCAAGGTGAGTGGGGTCACAGTTTGTGGTGGCTGAAGCTAATTGAGGAAGATGAGAAAAGTGGAAGTGAGAGTGGTGGAGCACAAGCCTTGGTGGGACATGATTATAGTGGCAGACATAGTGTGAAGTATCATAGAGAAAGTAATGATACTGGTAGGGTGGAGGACTGCTGGGCATTCCTTCAGGAAGCTGACCGTGCATGACCCCACATGGCATCCTCGGACCAGGTTGGCCTGTTGTGAGCAGTCCACTGCTGTTCCCAGAGGAGGAAGACATCTTATGTCTGCATCACTCCATCTATCAGGTCTCTACACACAAAGCAGGGTGACAATTTCTCCCTGTCTGCTAGGTCCAGGTAAATGTTAAGAACCATGCAAGGCAGCTCTGACTGACAGTGCCTTCTCTGGGTACACAATGGGTTTGTAAAGGTGGCACAGGCATAAGAGATGCTGGCGTTTTGGCAGATATCCAGTGACTGACGTGTCATTCCAGTGTTGTTGTGTGGTAAAGTGGGGAAGAATCCGAGGTGAGGGCCTTCATAGAGGCAGATGTCATTAGTGAGGCACATTTGGTGAAATATGGCAAGAAAATCTTGTTCAAAGTCATGGTGCGAATCCCTTTGAAAAACTCAATGTAACTCGCACCAAAAACAAAGGACAAGATCAGCTTGATATCTCTATTTTTCAAAAAAATCTGTAAACAAATCTTAACAGTAGAAAGTGGTTAGAAACTGGAATTCAGTGCTTAAGAGTGTGGTAGAGAATTGATAAGAGAGTTAGAGAATTATCTGAGAAAGAATGGCAGTGACAAGATAGGAGAACAAGAGTGGAGAGGAACTAGTGAATTAGCACAGATACAGCAGACTGAATCACCCTCTTCTGTGCAGTAACCATTCTATAATTCTCTAATGAATGAAATATGTGAAGACTCATAGAGTCATAGAGATGTACAGCAGGAAACAGACCCTTCAGTTCAAGCAGTCCATGCCGACCAGATATCCCAACCTAATCTAGTCCCATTTGCCAGTACCCGGCCCATATCCCTCTATTCCCTTCCTATTCATATACCCATTCAGATGGTTTTTAAGTATTGCATATGTACCTGCCTCCACCACTTCCTCTGGCATCTCATTCCATACACATACCGCCCTCTGTGTGAAAAAGTTGCCTCTTAGGTCTCTTCTTTATCTTTCACCTCTCACCTTAAACCTATGCCCTCTAGTTCTAGACTCCCCCACCCTAGGGAAAAGCCTTTGTCTTATGCTATCCATGCCCCTCATGACTTTATCAACCTCTATGAGGTCACCTCCGACGCTCCAGGGAAAACAGCCCCAGCCTATTCAGCCTCTCCCTATAGCTCAAATCCTCCAATCTTGGCAACATCCTTGTAAGTTTCTTCTGAACCCTTTCAAGTTTCACAACATCCTTCTGATAGGAAGGAGACCAGACCTGCATGCAATATTCCAAAAGTGGCCTAACCAATGTTCTGTACAGTCACAACATGACCTCCCAACACCTGTACTCAATACTCTGACCAATTAAGGAAAACATACCAAACAACTTCTTCACTATCCTATCTACCTGTGACTTTACTTTCAAGGAACTATGAGCCTGCACTCCAAGGCCTCTGTTCAGCAACACTCCCTAGGACGTTACTACTAAGAGTATAAGTCCTGCTCTGAGTTACTTTCCCAAAATGCAGCACCTCACATTTATCTAAATTAAACTCCACATTTTATTTGAAAAGGTTCTTTTGCACAATATTCCTTTAAGAACAAAGTTGGCTGGGGTAGTCTGAAATTGGATTAATTGGTGTGACATCATTCAGCTACAAGAGATGTAACCTGACGTTGCCATGGAGAGGAACAGCTAAGATGCAAATGTTAAATAGAAAGCTAATTGTAAGAGGCTTGGAGTCAACCCATATTTTCTGTTTGATAATTCAGCAGATAATAAAAATGGTTGTAAAGAAGAAACAAAAAGGTTCTCCCTGAACAGAACAGTTTTGTGGTTTGGAGCATTCAAATAGATCCAGGTCTTGAAGCAGGTCTCTGAGTATAGACAGGATGTTGTGTTACTGTGTGTGTTTTACAGTCGGAAATAACAGAGGACTGAACACAGGAAGGGTAATGGACTGTTGATTGAATAAGTGTTGAGAGTGTGTTGCTGCAAAAGCACAGCAGGGGCGGCAGCATCCGAGAAGCAGGAAAATCAATATTTCAGGCCAGAGCCTTTCATCAGCACTCTCCAGTATCTGCAGACCTCACTTTCTCCTCCCTGTTGATTGGATAAGACCTATTACTGCTGTTATAGCATTACCAATGTCCACCAAACCATTCTAAAAGTTCAGAGAAGTGACACTCTGGGAATTTTATCCCAGCACCTCTGTGGTTACTCAAGTGAGAGATGGTGGATAGTGCTGTGAAGGATTTTTCTATTCATTTGTGGGATATGGGTGTCGCTTCCTGGCTAGCATTTGCAGGCACCATTTATCACTAGTTGCCCTTGAGAAGGTGGTGAGTTGATTATTATTATTATTATTACAATTATTAATGATAATAATACCATGACTATTTGAGAACTTGGTTTCGAAAGAGGAGGAAGATGAATTTTACTTTTCCAGATTTATAAAGACACGACTTCTTTATAGGTCAGAAAGACATTTTCAACATTGAGTTCAAAACAGCATCTATTAAAAGTCATATGATTTCAATCAGCTACTTAGGGAATAATAGGTGAGGAAGCTTTGCTGACGAGCTTAACCACCACGGAGAGAGACAACAGGAGCCAGCAGTAAATATGCTGGGATAGGAGGAAGCTCGCAATAGCAGGGGGGCTGTTATTAGTAGTCTCTAAGCAGTCAGGACAGGGAGAAATCCTGAGGTGCATAGATTCATGAGAGAAGAAAGCTCCAGAAGCAAAAGGCTATTGGGGTGCCAGAGAGGAAAACATCCTACAAAACTTCTCATTTAAACAGTCTTGAATGGACATTCACTGAACAAAATACCATCAAGCAAATACACATCAATTTGCCAAAAAGAATCTGATTATAGCTATGTCGGCCGAGCAACAATCTTTAATGTGGAGACAGGGTTGACTCTTCATTACATTCTTGTCAAATGTAGCATCAATTTTGTAATTCTGGAGTGTAATAAACATTTACATTCTATCGTTAAAAGTACACTAGCAGCTTCTTGTGAATATGTTAAGCCTGATCTCTACTGTAAACAAAAAGAAATAACAAATATATGGTCGACCAAGCCAGATTTCACTCTGCAGTCTGACCTGAGCAGTAATACAATCAGCTGGAATCAGAACAGTCGACACGAGCTTTGATTTCAATGACATGTTGAGTGATGTTGGATGGAATAGACCTGTGGTGAATGGGATTCAAAGACTAAAATTATTGAGCAGTAAGCAAGGAATCCAACGTCATTGATGCCAAGTTGCAAGGACTATGAGAATGCATATACTCCCACAATGGTGCAGGAAGTGATGTGAGTGCTTGTAATTTCTTGAAGCATCTCTGATATCTATTATTTAAAGTGAAGCATGCATTTTTATTTTAGTTATGCTCCCTAAATGAATTAATTTTTGAATTATCTCAGTTGAGAGTTAACGTTTTGTGAATTGAAATCTTGTCCATCAGTTTCCTTTGGACTGTCTTTTTAAAATTTTATCTGCCTTTCCAGGGCATTTGACAAAAAACTATGGATCCATGAAAGGGGAACTCAAATGTTAGGAACAGTGTTCAATGTGCTGAAGTTAGATATGTGCAGAAATAATAGAGGAGGCTGACATAAAATGTTTGTCCCTTTATTGACAGTGACATGTCTAATTAAAGTCTAATAGCACAACATCTAACTTGATAGAACTCTCAGATATTGGACATAAAATGTCGCATCAGTGCAGATTCAGCTAATCAGTGCTAAGTGGGGTAACTCCCTTGTAACATTGTAATGAAATGTCTGCACTGTATAAAGAAGAATCTTAATTGGGCGCAACATAACTGAAAGAGGGATCAAAATTTACCTTTTTATCACTACTAATCATTTATTCCAGCTGCTATTTACTCATGTGATAGACACTGTTAGAAAGATCATTGTTGATAAAGCAGTACTCAATTCATAATCACACAGCTCATGTTGCTACAAAGAGATCTTGGTGCCCAGACCTTATGCTGACTAAATGACAAGAGAACAGAATATTAAAATTCCATTTCACAAGATCCCCCTGGGGAAAACCAACAAATAAGACATACAAACGCATATGCAACTCAATTTACAGCATCTCCATCCCGGAATTTCCAAGACTGGTATTATATACGGTCATTTGTTTGTTGATTGGAGACAGACCTGATGAAATGTTCAGCCATGCAGGTATGATCTATGCTGAATTAGTTAATGTCAGCAAGAAAAGCTATTGAGAAGTTGGAATTGAGTTCAGCATACTGGAGCTGCTGGTCTAATCTTTATCTATTGACAATCTTGATGAAGTGGTTCAAGAGCTTAGCAATGGCACACTTAAGACCATTGGACTTAGGACAGAAATTAGATCATTCAGCCCATCGAATCTGCTCCATCATTCAATCATAGCTGATAATTTTCTCAACCTCCTTCTCCCACGTTCTCCTGGTAACCCTTAATCCCCTTGAGACTCAGGAACCTATTAATCTCTGTCTTAAATATACTCAATGAACTGGCCTCCACAGCCTTCTGTGGCAATGAATTCCATAGATTCACTACTCTCTGTCTGAAGAAACTTCTCCTTATCTCTGTTAGAAAAGGTCTTCCTTTTACTCTAAGGCTGTGCGCACGGGTTCTAGTCTCTGCTACCAATGGAAACATCTGCCAGACGTTCGCTCTGTCCAGGCCATTCAGTATTCTGTATGTTATAATTAGATCCCCTCTCATCCTTCTAGACTCCAATGAGTATGAACCCAGAGTCCTCAAACATTCCTCATATGTTAAGCTTTTCATTCTTGGGATCATTCTCGTGAACCTCCCCTGAACACACTCCAGAACCAGAACATCTTTCCTTAGATATGGGGCCCAAAATGGTTGAGAGATGGTTGAGAGCTCCAAGTTCCTAGCAGTAAATATCCTAGGAGTTAAAAATCCATTCTGGTCCATCCAAGTTAATGCTACATTCAAGAAAGCACTGCAATGCCTCGACTTCCTCAGAAGGCCAAGGAAATTCTGCGCAATCACAATGACTCCTACCAATTGTTGTAGATGCACCATAGAAAGCATCCTATCCGGATGCATCACAACTTGGTCTAGCAACTGCTCTGCCAAAGACCGCAAGAAAATACAGAGAGTTGTGAACACAGCCCTGTCCATCTTGCAAACCAGCCTTCCTTCCATTGACTCAATCTCAAAATATACCCCTGTGATTTTGATCGGTGCTAGGTCCACTACTTTTCATCATTTATATAAATGATTTGGATGTGAGCATAAAAGGTATAGTTAGTAGTTTGCTGATGACACCAAAATTGGAGGTGTAGTGGGCAGCGAAGAAGGTTACCTCAGATTACAACAGGATCTTGATCAGATGGGCCAATGGGCTGAGGAGTGGCAGATGGAGTTTAATTTAGATAAATGCGAGGTGCTGCATTTTGGGAAAGCAAATCTTAGCAAGACTTATGCACTTGATGGTAAGGTCCCAGGGAGTGTTGCTGAACAAAGAGACTTTGGAGTCCAGGTTCATAGTTCCTTGAAAGTGGAGTCATAGGTCGATAGAATAGTGAAGAAGGCATTTGGTATGCTTTCCTTTGTTGGTCAGAGTATTGAGTACACGAGTTGGGAGGTCATGTGGCGGCTGTACAGGACATTGGTTAGGCCACTGTTGGAATATTGCGTGCAATGCTAGTCTCCTTCCTATCGGAAAGATGTTGGGAAACTTGAAAGGGTTCAGAAAATATTTACAAGGATGTTGCCAGGGTTGGAGGATTTGAGCTATAGGGAGAGGTTGAATAGACTAGGGCTGTTTTCCCTGGAGCATTGGAGGCTGAGGGGTGAGGAGCATGGATAGGGTAAATAGACAAAGTATTTTCCCTGGGGTGGAGGAGTCCAAACTAAAGGGCATAGGTTTAGGGTGAGCGGGGAAAGATATAAAAGAGACCTAAGAGGCAATGTTTTCACTCAGATGGTGGTATGTGTATGGAATGAGCTACCAGAGGAAATGGTGGTAGCTACTACAATTGTAACATTTAAGAGGCATCTGGATGGGTATATGAATAGGAAGGGTTTGGACGGATATGGGCCAGGTACTGGCAGGTGGGACTAGATTGGGTTTTGGTATCTAGTTGGCATGGATGAGTTGGACTGAAGGGTCTGTTTCCACGCTGTACATCTCTATGACTTTATGACTCAATCTGTACTTCCTGCTGCTTCAGGAAAGCAATCATCATAATCAAAGACCCCTCGCAGCCTGCACACACCGTCTTCCATCCACTTCTGTTGGGCAGAAGATACAAAAGTTTGAAACAGCGTACAAACAGATTTAAGAACAGCTTCTTCCCTTCTGTTATCAGACTTTTGAATAGACCCCTCATACAATAAAGTTGACAAAGTTAAAAATTACACAATGCCAGGTTATAGTAGAACAGGTTTATTTGGAAGCACTAGCTTTCAGAGTTCGGCTCCTTCAATAGGTTATCATAACTACCGGTATTGGGAAGATGTGTGGAGTCAGAGGAGATAGGGGAAGCACTTAATTAATATTTTTTGAAGTATTCACTCTAGAAAATGACAAAGTTGTCGAGGAGAATACTGAGATACAGATTACTAGACTAGGTGTGATTGAGGTTCACAAGGAAGACGTATTAGAAATCCTGCAGAATGTGAAAATAGATAAGTCCCCTGGGCCGGATGGGATTTATCCTAGGATCCTCTTGAAAGCCAGGGAGGAGATTGCCGAGCCTTTGGCATTGATCTTTAAATCATCATTGTCTACAGGAATAGTGCCAGAAGACTTGAGGATAGCAAATGTGGTTCCCCTGTTCAAGAAGGGAAGTAGAGACAACCCCGGTAATTATAGACTAGTGAGCCTTACTTCATTTGTTGGTAAAGTGTTGGAAAAGGTTATAAGAGATAAGATTTATAATCATCTAGAAAAGAATAATTTGATTAGGGATGGTCAGCACGGTTTTGTGAAAGGTAGGTCATGACTCACAAACCTTATTGAGTTCTTTGAGGAGGTGACCAAACAGGTAAATGAGAGTAAACCGGTTGATGTGGTGTATATGGATTTCAGCAAGGTGTTCGATAAGGTTCCCCACAGTAAGCTATTGTACAAAATGAGGAAGAATGGGATTGTGGGAGATATAGCAATTTGGATCAGTAATTGGCTGGCTGAAAGAAGACAGAGGGTGGTGGTTGATGGGAAATGTTCATCCTGGAGTCCAGTTACCAGTGGTATACCATAAGGATCGGTGTTGGGTCAACTGCTGTTCGTCATTTTTATAAACGACTTGGATGAGGGCGTAGAAGGGTGGGTTAGTAAATTTGCAGGTGATACAACTCGGTGGAGTTGTGGATAGTGAAGAAGGATGTTTTAGGTTACAGAGAGACATAGATAAGCTGCAGATCTGGGCTGAGAGTTGACAAATGGAGTTTAATGCGGAGGTGATTCACTTTGGTTGGAGTAACTGGAATGCAAAGTACTGGGCTAATGGTAAGATTCTTGGTAGTGTAGATGAACAGAGAGATCTCGGTGTCCAGGTACACAGATCCTTGAAAGTTGCTACCCAGGTTGACAGGGTTGTTAAGAAGGCATACATTGTTTTAGCTTTTATTAATAGAGGGATCGAGTTCCGGAACCTTGAGGTTATGCTACAGCTGTACAAAACTCTGGTACGGCCGTACTTGGAGTATTGTGTACAGTTCTGGTCACCACATTATAAGAAGGATGTGGAAGCTTTGGGAAGGGTGCAGAGGAGATTTACTAGGATGTTGCCTGGTATGGAGAGAAGGTCTTACAAGGAAATGCTGAGGAATTTGAGGCTGTTTTTGTTAGAGAGAAGAAGGTTGAGAGGTGACTTAATAGAGACATATAAGATAATCAGAGGGTTAGATAGGGTGGAAAGGGAGAGCCTTTTTCCAAGTATGGTGACGGCGAGCACGAGGGGGCATAGCTTTAAATTGAGGGGTGATAGATATAGGTCAGATGTCAGAGGTAGTTTCTTTACTCAGAGAGCAGTAAGGGTATGGAATGCTTTGCCTGCAACGGTAGTAGATTCGCCAACTTTAAGTACATTTAAGTCGTCATTGTGCAAGCAAATGACCGTACATGGAATAGTGTAGGTTAGATGGGCTTCAGATTGGTATGACAGGTCGGCGCAACATCGAGGGCCGAAGGGTCTGTACTGCGCTCTAATGTTCTATGTTCTATAACCTGGTGTTGAGTGATTTTTAACTTTGTCCACCCCAGTCCAACACCGGCTCCTCCACATCACATTAAAGTTGAACTTTCTCTGAACCTTCTCTAGCAGCTGTCCCACCACATTCTGCATTGCTCAAATACCCTTATATACTTAGGTAAGGTATGATTTACCTGGATAGAACAAAAAAAACAATACTTTTCACTGTATCTTGGTACATGTGACAATAATAAACCAAATCAGATCAAAAACTGAACTCCCAAAAATTGTTTACTGACTTCAGTCGTCTTCAACTACACTAATATCAATTGGGATATGAACAGTATAAAAGCCACAGAGGGTACAAAATCTTGGAACTACATTCAAGATAATATTTTAGTTTTAAGAAAGCTGGGCAGATGAATGGAGCAACAGTGGGTGACTGTTTTGGAGACAGCAATAAGTGCAATACGATTAGATTGGTATCATTATGGAAGAAGGACAAATTTATCAGAATAAAATTTCTATGGAGGGGAGGACACATTTAGTGAAGCTGAGGGATGATCTTGTGAAGGTAGATTTGATACAGCTACTTGAAGGAAAATCAATGACAACTCAGTTGAGGCATTCTAAAAACAAAGTATCTATAGACACAGTGCAGACATGTTTTTACATCGAAAAAATATTGTCCTGCCAAATTTAGAGCATCCTGCGTATCCTGAAGGATACAAAGTGAAATAAAGTAGAAAAAGAAAGATTATGACTGACACAATTTTTTTAATTCTATAGAAAGCCGAGAACATGGGGAGAACAGGGGTAAAGTAAGAAAGGAAATTAAGAAAGCACATGAAGGATTAGAAACAATTTTGGCTGGTAAAATCAAGGAAAATCCAAAGATGTGTTATCATTACATTGAAAGTAAGAGGATGACTAAGGAAAAGGTAGGACCTATCACATGTATATAGTAACTCATGCATAGATGCAGAAGATATGGGCAGGAGCCTTATGAAGTACTTTATTTTCACAAAGAAAAGGGATAATGCAAACATACTAATTAAACAAGAGAAATGTGCACTACTACGTATGAGAAGGATAATGCAAGAGAAAGTACTGGAGAGATTGACATTCTTAAAGGTGGATAAATCATTAGGGCTAGCAGGATTGTCACTCACGCTAATAAAGGAAGCCCAGGATTACTGTCTAATCCTTACAAGACACAGCTGAGTTACCAGAGGATTGGAATTTTGTGAATGGTATACCATAGTTTAAAAAGAGTGTGAGGGATAGGCCAAATAATTAAAAGCCAATTGATCTGATCTTGGTGGTCTGCAAAATATTCACATCATTTCGAGAAAAGTAGCAAACTGAATTTAATTCAGAAAGGTGTGAGGTGATCCATTTGGGGAGGACAAACAAAGCAAGAGATTATACAATAAATAAAAGGATATTGGAAAGTATAGTGGAAGTAAGAGAACTTGAAGTACGTGTTCATGGGTCCTTGAATATAGCACGGTGGGTAAACAAGGCTGTAGAAAGCAAATACAATGGTTTACTTTGTTGTATGAGGTATAGAATCCGAATGCTGCAGCATAATACTGGAAGTGTACAAAATACTGGGTAGGTCACAGTTGATATTGTGTCCACAGAGGAAATTTAAATGATTATTGCCGAGTTTGGAAATTATAGCTATGAGGAAAAAATCAATAGGCTAGGTTTGTTATCCTTAGAACAGAGGGTGCTGGCTTAACTAATGTGTACAAAATTAATTAGGAGCCTCAAGTAGACAGGGACAGTTTGTATCTCCTAACTGAGAGTCCAGCTACTAGAAGATTGAAAGATTCAAGAGGACATGAAGAAAAGCTTCTTCACCCTGAAGGTGATGAGTTTCTGGAATTTGCTGCTTGACTTGGCCTAACTTTGTTTAAAAGGGACCGGATCTGCAAAGCTATGGACCAGGTCCTGGGAGGTAGAACTAGAATGGCTGCGAAACTTTTTTCTCGGCCGCACAGGTATGATGAGCCGATGGCCTCTTCCTGTGCCATAACTTTGCTATGCCTCTACGTTTTCCATCATTAAAGAATGAATTTTCCTAGTATTGTTCCACAAGAGGGCAACCTAATATATCAAAACCAAGTATTACACTGTCAGTTTGAGTGTGCCACAAAGGAAGTATTACTCGGTATCAGTTTGATTATTTTATTCGCCGGCATTTATTCAGTGTATCAGAAGTACAATGTACAAAAAGATTACAGAGTCCATTTTCACTGTACTTCATTGCAGTGCATTTTCATTTCAGACATTTCAGTGTAGTTATGGGCTTTCAACATCAGGCTCAAACAACATGAACTTTACATACCTTTTGAACTGTGAAAGTCCGTATAACATACTCTGCTAATGGCTCTGTCTCCACAAGTGTCACTTTAATGTCTCCATACAGCTCAGTATCATCTGGCCAATATCTGCAGCATTTCACCTGGTACAAAACAAAAAGAAAAATATGTGCTGTTTGAATTAACAAAAAGAAACATTCATGCAATGGCTGCTAAGAGCTAAGTCCCTGAATTTCTAGATATTAACGAAAAAATATCAGAGTGTATGAGCTGGTATCCTGTGGCATTGACATGTGGGCCTACAGTCCATTTCTGATATTTAGCTGCTAAAATGGAAACTTGTTTCTCTTAGTCACTACTTAGGGGTTCCCTCTTGAAGTCTAGCCTAAATGGGCATATCAGAATATCACAGAGCATTAATCCTGTTTATGTTTCTGTAGATTGGTAGTTAACAGTGAATTCTGTATCCTGTTCTTGGTTATCAAGCTTGGAATCCCCTCAGCGAGTAAAAGGAAATAAATAATATACTGTGCACTGATGCCCTCTGGAGACCTCATGCAGTCTTGATAATTAGTTTCTATCAACCACGGGTAGGATAAATAATTTCTCCACCCATTTCATTTTTTCCCACGTCAACTCAGCCTCCTTCTGAATCCATCCTCGGGGAAAACAAAAACTATCCCCCTGTTGACTTCTGATTGCAGTTTCAAAATCCCAACTCTCTCACCTTTGCTGCCCATCTACCAGAATATTTGATTGATTTGTTCAACTGCATCCTCCACCTCCACTTTTGATGCCCTTTCTCACAAAAAAAATCATTACCCTCTCTCAAGCTGCCTGTTTTCTCCGGTATACCCCTACCTCCACTCCATTAAGTACAAAGGATGCACACTTGAATAGATATGGTGGATAACTAATTTAACCATTAATTGCTTGATCTGGCTGAACCGTATAAAGCACAAAAGAGTTAGACTATCTCCTGCTAATGATCATCCAGAACGAAAAGATAACTCTTGCCTTCTTTTCTCTCCTGCAAACTGTCCTCTTAATCCCCTCTTCAAAGTTTTCTCCCGCAGTGATGAGCATAGTTTGTCAGTAAATCTGAGGCCATCTAATCTGCTGTCTCAGTGTTGTCATTCTGTAACTCAAGTCCACCCAATCAAAATATCTTTAATACTCAACCTTACCCTAGCCTTGAACTCCAACTTGCTCTATTTTATTTCTCCCCTATCTTGCTTCATGCCCTCTTGAACTAAGTTGTCCATGAGACTCAGTTCCTGTTCCCTTCAACCTATTTCATCTAAACTAGTGACCACCCAACTTTCCCTCCTGAAGCCCATGTGAAACAATATTTCTAATGGTTTTTTTCTCTTCCCCTTTTCATAATGATAGTTTTCATTATCTCTCTTCTAAAATAAATAACAGACTTGGACTCCACTATGTTTGTAATTCACCATTCCATATCCAACATATCTTCCCTCTCCAAAGTGCTTGATGCGTTGTTAACTCCCATGAAATGCAGTGTTTGAATCTGTGCAATAAGGTTTCCGCCCTTCCCAAAATCCGAGCAATTAGGGATGGGAAACAAAGGCTAACTTTGCCAATATTGCCAATAACCCTTGAAAAAAACTCAACAATGAAAGAAGTAAACTCTCTCTTCTCTGTACTGTGAGGGTGTAAGGGTCAGAAAGAGTTAATATTGAGGAGTGCTTTATGCACTCTCCACCATGATGATGTCATGTGGATTTGTGGGCACAGCCACTTAGGATCTCAAAGGAATAAGGACTAATATCCAGATCCTCCTCCTAGTCTCCATAACTTTCATATCTGTAACTGTGGCTAAAAATAACTATTTCTTGTTCAATACTACAGCCTCTTTATAATTCCAATAGTGAATGGTTTTCCTCAACCATACTAGACAGCCAAGCCTGTAGTTCCTGATGTTCTAAACAGGATGACAAGATCAAACTGACCACACGGTGATGTGTGGACTCAATTGCACATGCAACATTCTCTTTGATCTGTTTGCAGTCTTTGACATGGGTGACCACACCATTTCACTCCAATATCTCTATGCTGAGTCTAGCCGCTGTGACTGCTCTCATGTGGTTCCGAATCATTTTCTATCTAATTGTAGTCAGAGTATTATTTCCAGTTGCTTCTCCTCTTCTCTTTCACCTGCACCATTATCTCAGGTGACCCCAAGGATCTTTCCCTAATCCCACTCATCTATTATTGCCCTCCCGTGACATTATGTTAGGGCACAACATCAATTTTCACAAAATATGCTGTTGTGAACAGCTCTATCTCTGCTGTTTCTCTTGACTCCTCTACTATGATTAAATGATCAAACTGTTCACCTGACATCCAGGACTGCAGGAAAGCAATTTCTTCCAATTAAGTGCTGGATGGTCTGAAGCCATTAAGACATAGGGGTGGAAGTAAGGCCATTTGGCCCGTCAGTTTCACCTTCAAGCTCTGTTCCCTCTGCTGTCTCTATCTCTCACAATCCAAAATTTGCATCCAAATCAGTCTGTTAACAACTTTGTTATAATTGACCCAAAATGTGCTCCAAATCACATATCTGTGTAATCACTAGAATTGCTTATTTCCATCTCTGAAACATTACCAGACAATGCGCCATCTCCCAGCTCAGGTTGTCTGCTGCTGAAACTTTTATTGTGTCGTTGTTACGTTCAGACTCATTTATTTCAGCGCACTGCTGGTTGGCTGCTACATTCTACTCTCTGCAAAGTAAGGTCAGCCAAATCTCTGTTGACCATTTAAAGAGATGAACTTAAGGGATAATATCTTCCACTGGGAAGGTTACACTGTAGGAAGACTGGTTTAAGACAGAGATGAGGAGAAATGTTTTCTCATAGAATTCATGAGTCTTTGGAACTCTGTTACTCCACAATTGCTGGAAGTAGAATCCTTTAATTTTTTCAATGCAGGGTACAAAGATTATTGATAAGCAAGGGGGTGAAAAGTTCTCAGGGGTAGACAGGCACATATGACAATCAGACCAGCTATTATTGAATAGTGCAATAGGTACAAGAGGCTGAATAGCATCTTCCTGCTCCTAATCATATGTTCACAATGTATTTTCCATGAATACTGAACTGAATCATGGATTCACCCGACTAATACTCTTCAGGCATGGCTAGATCTTTATTCTTCAATGTTTATAGCTTATATTATTTCCTTTCATCAATTGTTCTAAAACTGTAAATTCAAACTAAGCCAAACCAATCAAAAACACTCACATTAGATTACTCTTTTCACAGTTATGGATAAATAATGTCAAAACGCTACTTCACATAGTCTAACCATAAACAACATCCACTTAACCCTCACCTCTTTCCTTGCTGATTTACATTGGCTACTGTTCCAGTAATGCCCTAGTTTTGAAGTTCTCATCCTTATGTTCAAATCCCTCCAAGATGTCATTCCTCCAGACTCACAACCATGTGAACTTGCTGTGCTCCTCTGATTCTGACCTTTTGCACATTCCTGATTTCCTTCACTCAGTCATTGATGGACATACTTTCAGTTGCTTAGGCTTTAAACTCAGAAATTTCCTCTCCTCTTTGCCTCTCTAACTCTCTCTCTCCTCAGTGAAGCCATTCCGTGTTCTTTCAGGAAATCTTTGGTCACCTATCCCATTTTCTCTTTTGGGGGCTTAATGTTAAATTTTGTACAGTACTGTTCTGGTGAAGTGCCTTGGAATGTTTTAAAATGATAAAGAAACTTAGCAAACCGAAGTGGTTGTGAAGCTCTTGACTCTCAGCTGACAACATAGCATAGGTAAGTGAAAATAATTTCTACAGGAGCAGTCAGAGTGAATGTTAAACAGAACAGCATGGGTATTTTAAAGCTTAAATTGAGTGAGGCTTGTTACTTTTCTCAGTTCCAGCTTGGAGAATTACTAGAATCAATCACTGGAAAATAGGGCATACAAATTGGGCATATTACTCTGCTCACCACACCCTCCGCATTTCTGATAGCAAAACTTCACACTTTGAAACTTACAATACAAACTTTAAGAATCTGTATTTCTATACCACTGCCCACCTTCTTAAAACACCCCAAGCTTCTTTGTTGAGTTAGCTAAAACTGAAGTGCTGTCATTTTTGAACATTAGCAGTGAATTTGCATTCACAGCCATGAGTCAGTCACATGTTCAATAAATTGCGATTTTCTGTGAAAAGGAACATCTCTTGACATTTAATTTATTTCTATACCATGCAATTAGTAATTAGCCTTGCTAATCAATTTAAATAAAAATATTCAAACTGACCAAATGTAATTCATTCATGACTTTCAGGACCTCGGTTGCAACTCTGCCTGATGTAAACATTGGAACAAGAAATCATGGCTAATCTGGTTGTGGTCTCCTCTCTATTTTTTAGTCTCTCCCTCTTTCAACTCTCTGTCTATCAAAAATCTAACTAACTCAGCCTTGAATAAATGTAAAGACCCAGCCACCGCTACCTTGTAGGGAAGAGATTTTCACACTTTACACATGCTTTGAAACAGAAGAAAATAGGAAACCTTTTATTCTGAAAATGTTTCCCCTAGTAGAGTCTCCTCCATGCCATGCCCACTATCCAATCCCCTGGAGATTTTGAGTGTTTCAATAATATAATGCTCATGTTTTAAGAATGTACACTTGCTAATTCACACCTTGTACCTCTGACAATACTCACCCCCACCCCCCACCATTTGCACTCCCCAGACAATGCTCTCCTTTGCTCTTGTACCCTGATATTGCTTACACTAACTCTTATACCTCTCATTGCTTATACCTCTCCCTTGCACCCCAATGATACTCACCTCCCCAGATCACAATGTCTACAATGATTCTCTTCCCTCCCTCATATCCGAAACATACTCATCCTCAGTCCATCACCCTTCACAATGCTCACGTTCACTCCTCCCTGAACCTCATTCCCTCACTTATAAGACTATAAGACCATAAGATCATAAGACATAGGAGTGGAAGTAAGGCCATTTGGCCCATCGAGTTCACTCCACCATTCAATCATGGCTGATGGGCATTTCAACTCCACTTACCAGCATTCTCCCCTTAGCCCTTAATTCCTCGAGACAACAAGAATCTATCAATCTCTGATAATTACAATTAACATGACTTTTTTTACTTTCTAATGGAGATGGTAAGGAGAGTGGGATGAGAATGGGTCTGCTTTAGTTTCCTATTCAACCTGATCAGAGATATTACGACTGTCCTCTGGAAAAGGTGGGACTCGAAACCAAGGTCTTTTGGCTCAGAGGTAAGGACACCAACACTGTGCCACAAGAGTCTTATGTCAGTGATCACTTGCCTTCTGGCTCACCATTCACAATGCCTGGCTCAGTCCAGGTGATGTCTCAAAAGTTTGCATTCTTGGGAGGTATAGTGGGACGGTGGTGAACTGAGAGGGAGGGTAACAGCCTAATTACTCAACGGCTGAAAGTATGAGCAAAGGTTCAAGAATCTAAATGCAAGCTGATAACTTCAGGGTGAGCATTTACCCCAAAATTTAGACAAAGAACACAATATATTATTGGATATTTTGCAATGAAAGATATCTTTATTGGGTGATAAGGCTAAGTCAATAATTCACCTATACCCACTCCTCAGAAAGGGCATAAAACAAGAGATTTTGGGAGGTCTTATACAATTGAAAGTGCCAAGAATCCTCCTATGGTAAACCCATGCCAATCACCTTATGTAGTTGAGATGCCCTGGGGACATGAGGGACTGAGAAGAAAAGCGAATAAGGAACTGTTTTTGCATCTTACTTATCATGGCTATTTATTTTCACTATGTAGCCATACACAGTATCTTCAACTCTAAATGAACTCAACATACTCAATACATTGGTTGTGATCAATTTGCTTGATAATTATTATCAACAACAGATTGTGCTTAAATTCAAATTAAATTATTGTAAAGGTTAAAATTCCAACACAGAAAACTGTTCAAGCAATTGTCAACAAATTCTCATTCTATCTAGACATTAGGGTGGGTATGAACAATGTCACATACTGTTCAACATCATGTATGGATGGTATAAATAATAAAAGTCCCAGCAGAATGCATATGCATAATCTATAAATAAGGGCTAATTTATGTGCTGCAGTAAATTGATGAGTATAGGGCAAGGCTAATGGGGCAGCTAACTAGAGAATTCAGCAGGGCATTTTTCAGATTGCTTCTCATTATCATTGAGTTGGAGAACCACTAAGACACCGTTTTGGGAGCAGTAAATAAGATAGTGCTGCCTTCAAGAGTCTGAACTAGCAGCTGAAAAGGATAGGGAATTTGTATGTGAAAAGCAACATGACGAAGGATCTAGTGAGGAATTCAAACCCTGCCACTGTAACTATGGAAGATTTAAAATTAGTGAAAATGGAAAAACAAGTAGATGTCAGAAAAAATGCATCTTATAATAGTTTAAAAATGTGTTGCTGGAAAAGCGCAGCAGGTCAGGCAGCATCAAAGGAGAAGAAGAATCGACATTTCGGGCATAAGCCCTTCAGGGGCTCATGCCCGAAATGTCAATTGTCCTTCTCCTTTGATGCTGCCTGACCTGCTGCGCTTTTCCAGCAACACATTTTTTAAGCTCTGATCCCCAGCATCTGCAGTCTTCACTTTCTCCATCTTATAATAGTACACAGGTATAGCTGACAGCATATGTCGACCCATTAAGTATCATTCTAAATGTCTAGCTCCATCCAAAGTTAAAGAATTAAAAACAGGAACTGGTTCTAGCTGAGCGACAAAGGCAGTACGTTTGATGGGAGCTCTGACAGCCAGGATTCATATCGGCCAGAATGTTGTAAAGGATGTTTAAGAAAGACTAAGCAGACGGCACCATTAGCTGGATCATATGAACAACAGGACAAGGCCACTCAACCCAACCTATTTCCCCACTCTACATCATGGCTTCATTTTGAATCCACTATTGTCCACTTTGGTGAAGGAGGGGAGAGGTACAAAAGGGTGAATAAAAATCACTCTTATTTTGAGATGTCTCGAGATTAAATTGAAAAAGAAATTGGGAAGAATCTACGAATTCAATTGACAAGACATTTAGAGGTAATTTGTTTTCCATAGAGATGTAACATAGATGCAAGTATTGATCTAGATTCACAACATAACGCAATAAAAGGTGACTGATCCACTTACCAACTTAAATCATGAAAAGGTTATATTTAATGTTCAGGGAATGTGAGGAGATTGGAACAAAAGTAAAACAAAAAAAGTGAGTGCGCTGCCAAGCAGAGCAGAATGAGAAAGTGAATTGAAGGATCACTAAAGCTAAGAGCTGGGAAACATAGTTTTCTGTCACTAGAAAATGCATTGATGACAGTGAGGTGAACTGCTCTGGGACTTAGGAGTATCACCGATCAGAGAAGACAGCGGCAGTGAGCGGTGTTCTGAATGCACAATAAATATGCTGCTTTAACACCAAGACGCCACTGAACAAAGATTAAAAGTTCCCAAAGGAAAAATAGGAGAGTAGGGCCTATAACCGCAAGGTATTATAGCACACAGTCATAGTGAGAACAGATGGTTTTGATGGAAATGTGTCACTTTGAACAGGTCCCTGCTGTTTTCCATGGAACTGACACATTTTCATAAACTAATGGTGATGTATAGATTCTTTTAATTTGCAGGAACCTCTTTTGATTTTGACTTAGTCATGCAAAACAGCCAGTAGCAGGATGTACGACATTATTTCTTGAGCTTTCAGAGAGAAGCAATGCTGCAAAATGAATGAAAGCTGAAAGAAGCATCATACCTCAAACTCATTACACATATTATTTTTAATATTGGATCTGGCTAGATTAGAGTTATTTGGTGTTATGCTTTCCTAGCAGAGGGTATCTCAGTAGATGTTGACAGCTCTCTTGTAAGCCTACAATCAAATGGTCTATATTTTCCTCTCCTGAGACAGGCTGCCCCAGGGGCGGGGCAGTGGTTAGCAGGTATAGGAGCTGAGGGGGAAATGAGGGATTGGGGGTGAAGCAGATATGATGGTAATATGGCAGCAATGGTCTGGGTGATGTCTCAGTGATCAGAGATAGGCCTTGAAATGTGGGCTCAAGATTAGAGTGGTGCTGGAAAGGCACAGCAAGTCAGGCAGCATCCAAGGAATGGGAAAATTGACATTTCGGGCAGGAGCCCTTCATCAGGAATGAGGCTGGAAGCCTCAGGGGTGGAGAGATAAAAGGAAGGGGGCGGGGCTGGGGAGAAGGTCGCTGGGAGTGCAATAGGTGGACGGAGGAAGGGGTAAAGGTGATAGGTCGTAAAGGATGGTGGAGTGGATAGGTGGGAAGGAAGATTGACAGGTGGGACAGGTCATGAGGATGGTGCTGAGCTGGAAGTTTGGTGGGGGATGGAGAAATGAGGAAATTGGTGAAGTCCACATTGGTGTCCTGGGATTGAAGGGTTCTAAGGCAGAAGATGAGATGCTCTTCCTCCAGGCGTTGGGTTGTGAGGGAGTGGCAGTGGAAGAGGTCCAGGACTTGCATGTCCTCGGCAGAATGGGAGGGAAGTTGAAATGTAGACCGCATCTGCAATTCTCACTTTCGGCCTTGAAATGCGGGCTGCCTCAGCCTCTGCCTTGGGCCTCCGACAGAAGATAGCATGGCCAGCTCCAATCCATCATGAGCACAGAGATGGCTCATTGTGCAGTGAGATGTTAGGAAATCCCTTGACACACAGTCCTCACCTCCAAAATGAAATTCTGGCCCAACATACAATCTTACACATTACTGGAGACAACTGCAGGTGGAATTTTACAAATTCCCTGGAGATGCTTTGAAGGCAGGAAGACAGAAGCTGCATGGGGTGGGGAGGGGGGGACGGCATGCAAGTTTTGAAATGGAAGCAAGGGTTTACTTCCCATTGTAAGATGAAACCTCACCACCATTCATTATCTTATATGAGCTAGCTATCGGGTAGATGTGCTGCCTGCGTTCTCTTTCAGGATTTCGGATCCACAGAGCCTGGCGTGGTAGAGGAAAGCCATTTGTAGTTTAGTGAGAAGTGGCTCTTGTCTTAAACAAAATGTAGTTCTTTGCAAGATAGCAATTAGATTCAAGTTATGTTAACATAATAGACATTATTACTGAGAAATGAGGAGATCCTAGATGGTAGGTATTACTCTTTCAAGAATCTAAGCTATTCTCCACTAAGTCTGTATGACATTATTGTAGTATGTGGTGCTAAGGCACTCCTCAGTGTTAACCCTTTCAGATCCTTAGACCACGATAGAGCATCACTACCGTCATTCACAGAACATTTTCCCTTGATGACTACTTATACATTTGTACTTCTACCACTACCCCAAATCCCATCACAAATTCAGGGAGTCTGAAGATTTCATTGTTCTCTTTCAATTTGGACTTGGAAGATTGGAAGATGCATTGGTTGAAATCTGCTGATTATGACTCTGTTCCTGACATTGTCAGGTTTGAAAATGCTTAAAACTGGAGGACTTTCATCTCTTACTTCTTGTACTGAGGGCATCGTTCCTGTTGAAATGGGTAATTGTTCCATTATGATATCTGGATGATCTTTTTATTCACGAGAACTTCCTTTGTGGAGGTTGGCTCTTCTGATGTAAATGGTACTTCCTTTTTTGCAGTATCCTGGATTTCTGAACCAGTCAATTTCTTCTTGACTGTGTCCTGAATCCTTGGACATTGGTACTGAAATTCTTCCTGGCAAAGTTGAAGGAATGAAATGTTCTATTTGACCTTGAGTCTTCTCAGTGCTTGACATTAGACCTAAATCCGTTATCACTGTCTGTTAACAATTTTGTGTGGCTTGTTATACAAGTTAAAGATTTGTTAGTTAATCTAACTAGGATACATTTGTCATTCACGTTCTGATTGCCTGCATTTTCTCACAAACCTAGCTGATTCTTGCAATTTGAACTCTTCTTGCATTGAAAACAGTAGCAACTGTTTCTGACAATTCACTATAGTCATCCTACTGACAGTATGAAACAAATTTCTTATGCCAAGATAACTAATCTCTATGGATTCTGTTTCTGTTCTGCCATGCATACAGGAAGCCCTACAAAATATTCTACTGGTCATCCTTCGTTGATTTGTTCCATGACCAGTTCAAAAATTGGAAGTTCTTTGTCCTGCAATTCCATGACAGGCTGTTCCTTGACCATTGGTTTCTTGACTTATTCTTAACTAATTATTAACTGTTCTAATTCTATTCTATTTTTAACTAACATGGCGGCATGGTGATTCAGAGGTGACCACCGCTGCCTCACAATGCCACGGACCCAGGTTGAACCTGATTGAACTTTACAGTAAACGGAAGAGCCTTGGAAAAAGTTGATGAGCAGAGAGATCTGGGAGTTCAAATCCATTGTACCCTGAAAGTGACTGGCCAGGTGGATAGAGTGGTTAAGAAGGCATATGGTATTCTTGCCTTCATCAACAGGGTATTGAATATAACAGCTGGCAGGTCATGTTAAAATTTCACAAGACTTTGGTTCAGCCGCAATTAGAATACCATGTACATTTCTGTTGCCACATTACCAAAAGGATGTGGACACTTTGGAGAGGGTGCAGAGAAGGTTTACAAAGATGCTGCCTGGTATGGACGGTGCCAGCTATGAAGAGAGTTGAGTAGGTTAGGATTGGTTTCATTAGAAAGAATGAGATTGAGGGGACCTGGTTGGGGGTCTACAAAATCACAAAGGGTTTAGACAGGGTAGATAGAGATAAGCTTTTTCCCAGGGTGAGGGATTCAGTAACGAGAGGTCATGCGTTCAAGGTGAGAGTTGAAAAGTTTAAGGGGGATCCAAGTTGCAAGTACTTTACACAGAGGGTGGTAGGTGCCTGGAGCGTGTTGCCAGCAGAGGTAGTAGAGCCAGGCATGGCAGATTCATTTAAGGTGCATCTGGAAAGATGCATGTGTAGGTGGGGAACAGAGGGATACAGATGCTTAGGAATTGGGTGATAGGTTTAGACAGTGGATTTGGATCAGCTCAGGCTTGGAGGACTGAAGGGCCTGTTCCTGGGTTGTAAATTTTATTTGTTCTTTGTTCTTTGTTCAATTCCACACTTGGTGACTGTGCGGAGTTTGCACATTTTGCCAAGTCTGCGTGCTCTGTTTCCTCCCACAGTCCAAAAATATGCAAGGTAGGTAGACTGGCCAAGCTAAATTGTCCATGGTGTTCAGGGATTTGTAGGTTCGGTGGATGAGCCATGGGAAATGCAGGGTTACAGGAATAGGGTATTGGGGTGGGTTTGGATGGGATGCTCTTTGGAGGGTCACTGTGGAGTCGATTGACAAAATGGCCTGCTTCCATACTGTAGGGTTTCTATGATTCTACTTTGAATCCTTCCACCATTTGAAGATGATTCAGATCAAAACACACATTCATGCTCAAGAGTAAGAAATCGTGATTATGGAGGATGTATAAATTCTTTATGATCTGATACCCTTATGTTGTGGTATTGCTTGGAGCATACCTTTAATTATAATTGCCAAGCCTCCTGGACCTTGTAGTTAAATTCCTTCACAAACATTGTTTCTTCTGTCATGGTATATGGCCTGATGATATAGTGACATTCACCCTTGAATTGAGCTTAAAATTAGTAACATGTTCGTTGATGTAAATATGCTCTTGCCAAAAACGTAGGCCGGGCTAATGTGTTTTAATCAGGAGTATCTTTGGGCTTTCTTTCATTGTCGTCTGTTTGACCTCATGAATTATTTACGTGGCTAGTTAATTAACATCTTGTCATGCTGTGACTGTGTCCTACTTAGACATATTTTGTAGAAGTTACCTGTAATCTTACAGATAAAACATTCTTTTTTAAAGCTGGGGTATTGCTTGTCCCTGTGAAATTTCCTTGCTCTACAGTGCTGACAATGACTGTTAGTATTTGGCCTCAATCCTACTCATTATACTGGCTTCTCACAAGCTTTTTTAGGGGTCTTGTACCTTAAGAACTGCAGATTTCTTGTTATAAGTTGATCCTCTCCTCTTAGGATTGATCTGTGTTGCTTCCTGTCATTTGCCTCATTCTACATCTGAGTGGCTTTTTGGGATTCAAACAGAACTGTTTCTGGTAATGGTTAATATGGAGAGCAAGGAGGCAAATGTGAATGGTCAGCATTTTTGTGGGATTGAGATTGAGGGAAGAGGAATTGGGTCTAATGAATGAGGTCAGAGAGGGCAGAAGGGGAATTAAGACAGAATCTGGAGAAAGGACTAGGGTGAGATGGAGCTTCCTAAGTAGTTCAGGTATACTAGTGGAAGAGCTAGACATGATGGATGCCGATAATTGAAGTGTCTTGCTCTCAGTGACAAAGAGCTTCATGAGCTCCTTCTACTTAACACTGGAAGTAAGGATGGGTTTGACAGTGAAGAACAGTTGAAAAAGATGGCTTACAATCTAGAAAAATAACTAGGAGGTATCTTTGGACTGCAGAATGATCCTGGATGAGTGAGCACTTTTAGCAAGTGGAAGCGTCTACAACCAATAGCATTTCAAGTTATTTCATCAGATGCGGCAAAACTAGTAGTTTGCCATTTACTTCCAGGTTCAAATCTCTTAGATGTAGGGAAATGGTGACACGGGCCACATCAGGGACAAGAGCCAGTGTGAGAGAAAGGTATGATCTATTGGGGACTGGAATATTAAAGCTGGAAGTAAGGGTGTAAGGTGTTGTTGAGTCAATCAGCAGTTGAATTGCAATATTATCCAGTCATTTACTTTTTTTCAATGGTTAAACCCAAAGCAGACAAAAGAATGTCACACAGATGTGTTGAATATAAATTATTAACACAAGTAAATTTAGTACTACTATTAGAACATTTTTCAATATGATTTTAATTGTGTAATCATGTACTTATTATTTTGCAATGGTGTATATCTCATGCCCATCTTAGGCTGGAGCAGTTCTGGGGGACCCTATGGTGTTATTTCATTGTATTTTAATGTTTAGTCTCAATTAGATATTGTTTCATAAGGCAGAATTTGCAAATTGCATTAATATTTCCAACTCCAGGGACAGTGGCATTTCTGCTCTCAGACGTATTTAAAAATTTTACTGCATATTATAATTTAAGTGATGCATCACTGCTTCTTTGAGAACTGTGAATAATGCACCTGTCAACCTATGGATGGCTGAGTAAGAATTCTCCATCAAACTGGAGGTGCTTGCTGTAAGATGTGCTTCGTTTCTATCAATGATTCCTGAGTTACCTGTTCTAGTTTTTTCTATGTACATTCGTACTTATTTCACCCCACTGGTTCATACAATAATAACTTCCTCTAATACCAAGCGCCAAATCTTCTGAGCAGCCCTATAATACATCATTACACAGGCAAGATATGACTCTGAGAGATTCTGTTCGTATAATTTTGCAGTGATGCTGGGGACTTTGGCTGGAACTTAATCTAGGAAGCATGTTTGAGTGAGTTTGGGGCTAATTCAGGACTTTCAATTGGCCTCAACTGAAAGCTTGCCTGAGGTCAGCTGGACATTGATCACATGCTGAGGCAAATCTTTCTTCACTTGGGAACAGAAACATCAAAAAACCAAAAATTTATGGGAACCATTACTGGGTCTAATCTGCGTAGATGGCACAACTTGGTGCTGCTCCAATATTCCACAGCCCATAGAAGGTGAAAACTCCTGTTGCCTTCTAGGTACTGTACCAGCGGATGACCCCTGTTTGTGCAGGTGACCCCTTTCCTTCTGATTTGGGACATACTTCCTAGCTTAGGGCTAGGGTTCACCACACATATTTATTTGCATAAATGGATAAGATCATGAGGAATTTGGAGCCCTCTTCTATTTTGATAAGTAAAATAAAGTGAAGATGTATTTCACTGGTGCATGGGAGGCTGTCCAATTTATTGTTTTATTTGGTGGAAATTGTTGGACATCTTGCTTGCATGATTCATCTGTGGGTTTACACTAATATTCCACAAAAGACAATTTCCATGTACCTATCCGCATAGAGTAGAATGGAGAACTTTGACATCCAGCTGAAGCATCTGTACTGACCTTTAAAAGTGGCATCAGGAGACATGAACCATTTTTGTTCAGCTCTGATTGAAATGCTGCTGTGGATACCAATGGCACAGGAAGTCGTCAGAGGGCATGTTGGTAGGCCGATTGCTCCACCATTCATAGTCTCGCCTGGAAACTGTATGAGGTAGCCCTTAGCCTGTTGTGGTACAATCCTTCCCACAGTGCTCTGCAGATGGTTGAGTGTTAACTGGCTGGTTTAGACATGTAAAGTTGGCTGGTAGTTGAAAATTGCTTGCCAAGTACTATTTCCTATTATTCATTAGACATGGCCTATACATTTGCCATAGTTTTACAATAATATAGGGTGCTCTCTCAGCAGAGAGACAGCTGGTGGTGGTTTAACCTAAGGATTACCATAACTTAGGCAAAGGGAGAGGTTGAGAATGAAAGTCCTTCATGTTAACCGCAGCCTCTGCAAGAACTGAACCCATGCTTTGCATTGCAAAATGACCATCTAGCCAACTGAGCTAACCAATCCTCATATTAAATGTATAAATTGTTGAAATTCGGGTTTTAACTGGAGATCATGTGACTGCGTCAGGTCAAAAACTGTAAACCTTAACTCTAATTATCACTCCACAGACACTATCAGATTTGCTTCATGGTGCCAGTGATTTCTATTTTTTTTGAAACAGTGATTGTTCTGCAGACTTTTATATAATCAAATGGTCATTTGTTGTCAATGTCCCCACTCATTTGAAGTTTTCAGTGTGAAACATAAATTTGCACATGATAGCTGGCATTGTAATCAATGCAGATGGAAGAATAGGGGCACAGTAGCACCGTGGTTAGCACTGCTGCCTCACAGCGCCAGAGACCTGGGTTCAATTCCCGACTCAGGTGGCTGACTGTGTGGAGTTTGCACATTCTCCCAGTGTCTGCGTGGGTTTCCTCCGAGTGCTCTGGCTTCCTCCCACAGTCCAAAGATGTGCAGATCAGGTGAATTGGCCATGCTAAATTGCCCAAAATGTAGGGGAATGGGTGGGTTGTGGCTTGGTGTGGACTTGTTGGGCCGAAGGGCCTGTTTCCACAAAGTAAGTAATCTAATCTATTACATAAGAATATTATTTCATTTAATGAATAGACAAAATTGTGGTTTATGGATCTTAATGTCAAATAAATGAAGTTATTCACTTTGTACCTGTAAATGACAGAACACATTACTTTCTGATCAAAAACAGAAGTTGCTGGAAAAGGCCAACAGGTCTGGCAGCATCTGTGAAGAGAAATCAGAGTTAATGTTTCGGGTCCAGCAACCGTTCCTCAGAACTACATTCTGAGGAAGGGTTACCAGGTTCAAAATGTTAACTTTGGTTTCTCTTCACAGATGCTGCCAGACCTGCTGGGCTTTTCCAGCAACTTCTGTTTTGTTTCTGATTTACTGCATCTGCAGTTCTTTCAGTTTTTACATTTCTTTCCAAATGTTGACAACTGGAAACAACAGGGATCTAAATAGCTTTGACGGTCCATGTGTATAGCTATTCAATGCTTTTGTGCCTTTGAAAAACGTAATAGATGAATTTAATCCCAGGTTCTTTCCCATACCCTGCAATTTCTTCCTCTTTAACTGCATAACCGAGTATCTACTGAGGATGATGAGACACTATTCCTAGACAAGTAATGATTGTCTAGGAATGAAATCTATCAGCCTCATTTGATGTGTCTGTAGAGCGCATCACTTTGAGAAGATTGCTCAGATGGGCATTCCATGGGTGTTGCTGAAATGACTGAATTGGTGTTGTCATGGCACACAGCCCTATTATCTGAAATGATGCCCATTTTTCAAATTTAGAAGAAAGTGCCTTTCAACAAATTCACACATTACTCACCAAATCTACTTCCTCCCTTTCTACCTCTTCTTCGGCAATCCTTAGAATCGAAGGTGTTTGCTTCCACTCCAGTTCAATGGATTTGGAGATGGCTGTTATGTCCAATATGTAAAGTATGGACATGTAGGACAGGTGGTGTTTGGAAGTTTGGGAAGATGGATTGTTGCAAGCTTTCTGTATTTCACCTCTGCTTGGTCTCAATGAAATCTCTCAATGTGTTTGTGTGCTGTCCGAAGTGAATCTTCTCTAATTTGGTCTGTCACAAGCCGGGGGTTCCCATAAGTTAGAAAAGATGGCTGATCACTTCAGCAATACTTTGAGGACACCCTGAAATGATTCCATACTTCCCTGAGAAGTCTCCTATCACAACCACGTTACAAGTAGAGCAGTTGTTGTAGGTGTCTGGAGTCGGGCACAGGAATGATGTGTCTTGTCCAGTTGAACTGGTTTAGAGTGACTCTTGACTCCATGCTGGGTGTGTTGGCTTGGAAGAGGGTACTTTTCTTGGCTTGCCTTTCTTGCCACTGGATTTGGTGATTTCTGCGAAGGCACCATTGGTGGCAATTCCCTACAGCCTGAAGTTGGTTTTTTGAGGATGTAACTCTGAAGATGAACGAGGGAGATCCAGTAGATGTAGTGTACCTGGACTTTCAGAAAGCTTTTGATAAAGTCCCACATAGGAGCTTAGTGAGCAAAATTAGGGCGCATGATATTGAGGGCAAAGTACTAACTTGGATTGAAAGTTGGTTGGCTGATAGGAAACAAAGAGTAGTGATAAACGGCTCCATTTCAGAATGGCAGACAGTGACCAGTGGGATACCACAGGGATCAGTGCTGGAACTGCAGCTTTTTACAATATATGTTAATGATATAGAAGATGGTATTAGTAATAACATTAGCAAATCTGCTAATTAGCTGGGTGGCAAGGTGAAATGTGAGGAGGATGTTAGGAGATGACAAGGTGACCTGGACAGGTTAGGTGAGTGGTCAGATGCATGGTAGGTGCAGTTTAATGTGGATAAATGTATGGTTTCCACTTTGGTGGCAAGAACAGGAAGGCGGATTACTAACTAAATGGAATCAATTTAGGTAAAGGGGCAGTACAAAGAGATCTGAGTGTTCTTGTACACTAGTCAATGAAGGTAAGCATGCAAGTACAGCAGGTAGTGAAGAAGGCTAATAGCATGCTGGCCTTCATAACAAGAGGGATTGAGTATAGAAACAAAGAGGTTCTTCTGCAGCTGTATAGGGCCCTGGTGAGAATTCACCTGGAGTACTGTGTGCAGTTCTGGCCTCCAAATTTGATGAAAGACATTCTGGCTATTGAGGGAGTGCAGCGTAGGTTCACAAGGTCAATTCCTGGAATGGCGGGACTACCTTATGCTGAAAGACTGGAGCAACTGTGCTTGTGTACCCTTGAGTTTAGAAGACTGAGAGGGGATCTGATTGAGACATATAAGATTATTAAAGGATTGGACACTCTGGAGGCAGGAAACATGTTTCCGCTGATGGGCGAGTGCCGAACTAGAGTTCTGCTTAAAAATATGGGGTAGACCATTTAGGACAGAGATGAGGGGAAACTTCTTCACCCAGAGAGTGGTGGCTGTGTGGAATGCTCTGCCCCAGAGGGCAGTGGAGGCCCAGTCTCTGGATTCATTTAAGAAAGAGTTGGATAGAGCTCTCAAGGATAGTGGAATCAAGGGTTATGGAGATAAGGCAGGAACAGGATACTGATTAAGGATGATCAGCCATGATCATATTGAATGGTGGTGCAGGCTCGAAGGGCAGAATGGCCTACTCCTGCATCTATTGTCTATTGTCCATTGGTTGTCCAACTGGCCGAAGCATACAGCCGTGTGCTGATCATTGTTGCCTGGTAAACATGATCTTGGTCTTGGGGTGAGATCTGTGTCTGGTGACATATCTGAGGTCAATAAGCTGTGTTCCTGCCACTGTGTTTTAAATAAGAAGATGATGACGGCTTTCTTATTTTACATTTTACATTTGTTTTGCCCACATTTTACCCTGACCTATGCTTTCTTTGATCCCACTATCACCATACCTAGAAATTCCGCCAGAGGAAGGAGCTAAATAGCCTTCTCCCAAGTGATTGCCTACACTGGTGTCTAGTTGCTAAGTGGTATAATTATTCTGAGAGTGAACAGACTTAGATCTTGCCACTACAAAATTAATTAATGAATGCACACACTTTGCTACTGATTAAAACAAATGCTTCTTTTTTCAGTATTTGTTACATAAATTAAGTGACATGAAATCTTTAAGTAATGGAATTAGTTCTCTTTTCAAACCTCCTGCTGCTTTTGCTTCACATCTAGATTCCTGTCGGCCTCTCAGCTGAGGGATTTTGTTTGAATATATTGACAGTTTCAAATATAAGTGTGGGTCACAATGCGTCTTGTTCTAAATGTCCTACTATTTTACTGATTATGATTATTGGATTCATTCTACTGGCCAACTACCACAGACTGCAAAGCTAAGCTCTGTAATGACCATAAAATTTGCATTTAAGTTAATACTTTGAGCTACCTTCATTGAAATGAGAGAAGAACGCCAGGTAGACCTGTTTGGATAAGTCTCACCATTTTAAAGCAAAGCAAGAGATTTTCTTTTCATCCAGTGCCTGCTGACAACGTGCCTCCAACCAGCAATACCCGAAGGAACACGCAGATATTTGGGTTGTGGATTTGTGACTTCACACATGAGAAGCATGAAAATGCTGACTTTGGAATGTAAACAGTTCAAATGTCCCCGACAAGATTAGAGTTGGGGAAATGCAATCGGTGTATTTATCACAGCTGAACTTTGGTGTGGCAAGATCTTTTCATTCTGAATCTGCCACATGATCAATAAAGCCATGAACAAAAAATTATCCCAAAGTGCCACCAGAGCTTTTTAGATTTTCAAACCCTCAGCAACACTGAGGCATCAGGGAAACAATGAAATTAACCAGCTGTTGACTTGACTCTTTATCCTTTACCTCTCTGTCAGCTTTTACTTCACAATGTGTAGCTCTGAAATTGGGCAAATATAAAAGCAATCGAAAATAGCAACAGAGATTCATTCTGATTTTACAATGGATAATTGGCTACTACAATGAAGAAAGACTTGCAACATTAGTAACTAGTTTCCTTCCAGTTGAGGAGAAAAAGGGGTAAGCCACTGAGGGTTTGAAGATTATGAATGATCCTTACAAAGTAACTGGTGAAGGGTTGCCTCTACTGGTTAGCATGACCACACAGCAACATCATTACTTAAATAAACAAATGCAAGGTTAGAAAAAGCACCTAGACCGAGACTAATCACAATATGAGCTTCCATGTCACAAAGACTGATTGAGAAGATTTCACAGAATATTTTAGAAAAGACTTTGTTGCTTGAAAGGGAGAAATATTGACAGCATTGGAAGTAAGTAGAAAACTGGGATTAGACTAAGTGACTCATTTGGAGAAAAGCACTGACATTGATGTGTTATAATGAATGGCCCATTTCTGTATATTTCTGGTGTTATTCTTTCGTATGTGTTGCAGTCAAAATTCACAAATAAGTAGCTAATAATTGATTCTTTAGGAAACAGATGTGATTAGTTCCCAACTACTGACTGTGATAGTAGAAATGATCATAGACCCCTGAACAAATATAGTTACACAGAATTTGTCTAGCGCATATTTCAAAGATGTTGGGTTTACCGACCCAAATAATCACAATCACTATTCGATGTACATCTGTTCATCAAATCATCAAGATATAAACTGTTGTCCTCAAAAACCTGTAGTTTTACCAATCTTGGTACATTTTCAGAAAAGCATTGGCTTTATTTACAAAATGTAATGATTACTTGTCAGCAAATCTATCCAATAGATGGAATTAGTTTAAAATGTCTACACTGTTTCAGTCCAGCTTTACATAATAGCTTGAACTTAACATAGCAGCAAGGAGGAGTAGGTGACACCAGACAATCCTAGAAGATTGAAGTGCCTGTGGGTTTATCCTATGGAAATTGAATAGGAAGAAGATGTGGTGGTGGCAGTGCTGGTGGTAGTGGCGGTTCTGAGCATACCCTTTGCTGGACAATCAATATCCTACATTTTGGAATGTGCTGCCTTCAAAATAGCTTGAGCTGTTGTTTACTACCATGCAAAAAACTGTTTCAAAATTTTAATAAAGATACTTCTCTTCATTTAAAATTTGTTCACAAATAATCTTTGTAGTACATTCAAAATTAAAGTGTTTTTGGGTTGAGGTGGAAAGCAGATGATCGGTGCTGGTTAGGGGTTGAGAAGCCTACTTCCACCCTACCTTTTTCAGACTGTCTTAGTTGTATTACACTAATTTTATAAAATATATACATTAAGCTTGATGTCAGACCAAATAATAGGATTGATTCAGAATCTGGAACTGTTCTAATGTAGGTATTCACAAGTGGCATTTTGAGATTCTAATTTACCGTGGATCATTTGCATAACAATTGAACATAGAAATTCGGAGCAGGAATAGGCCATTCCGCTCCTCCAGCTTGCTCTGCCACTTCATAAGATTATGGCTTCAAAGCTATGTTCTTGCTTACCCCTGATTACCTTTGACTTTCTTGCTAGCCAAGATCCTAAGTACCTCTGCCTCAAAAATATTCATGATGCGGAGGTGGAGGTGCCAGTGTTGGACTGGGGTGGACAAAATTAACAATCACACAACACCAGGTTATAGTCCAACAGGTTTATTTGCAAGGCCAAGCTTTCTGAGCACTGCTCCTTCATCAGCTGGCTACCTGACGAAGGAGCAGCGCTCCGAAAGTTTGTACTTCCAAATAAACCTGTTGGACTATAACCTGGTGTTATGTGATTGTTAACTTTAAAAATATTCAATGACCATGCCTTCAATGCTCACAGGGAGAAGAGTTCTATAGACTCATAATTCTCTGAGAGAAAGGAGTTCTCCTCACCCATATGGTGTTTCCTAGTTACAGTTTCTCCTACAAATGGAAACATCCTTTCAACATCCACTGTGCCAAATAAGCTCAGTGGTTTACTCGTCTCAATAAGATTATCCTCCATTCTTCTGGACTCCAACAGACACAGGCTCAGCTTGTTCAACCTTTCCTCATAAGATAAACCATCAGCTCATGTGTTAGTTGATTGAAACCTCTCTGAATAATTTTTCTTTAGGTGTTTGGCAGTAAAGACTTGAGAATTGCCGTAAACGGTTACTTTATTTTTAAAGGTTATTGTTTTATCTTCATCAGCACAACTTGCAAGAATTCTAATCCAAGAGGGAAACCAGCATTTAATCTGCTCAACAGGAGAGTCATGATTCATTGGTAAGTGGACTCTGATTGGTAGAAGTATTGCCATGCAGAATGCACGAGTTAATGATGATTGAAAGTTAATGGCCAGGCTTTGATTAATTAATATTTATAGCTTCTAATAATAAATACAAGTGAGCCACTCTGCAAGCCCAAGTGACAATCCTAAACCTCGTGTCAGCATATATTTTTTGCACACTCAAGATTGTCCAACAAATATCCAATTGCAGAATCATATTTAATGCTGTATATATGTACTGTGTTGTGATCTTTACAAGAGTGGCCTGGATAGATATGGTCAGTAGTCAAGATTAGAGTGATGCTGGAAAAGCACAGCAAAAAGGACAAAAGGGTAAGTAGGGAGAGAATAGAGCCCCTCAAAGATCAGCAAGGTGGCCTTTGTGTGGAGCCACAGAAAATGGGGGAGATACGAAATGAATATTTTGCATCCGTATTTACTGCGGAAAAGAATATGGAACATATAGACTGTAGGGAAATTCATGGTGACATCTTGCAAAATGTCCGGATTGCAGAGAAGGAAGTGCTGGATGACTTGAAACAGTTAAAGGTGGATAAATCCCCAGGACCAGATTAGGTGTACCCGAGAACTCTGTGGGAAGCTAGAGAAGTGATTGCTGGGCCTCTTGCTGAGATATTTGTATCATCGATAGTCACAGGTAAGGTGCCATAAGACTGGAGGTTGGCAAACGTGCTGCCACTGTTTAAGAAGGGTGGTAAAGACAAGCCAGGGAACTACAGACTGGTGAGCCTGACCGCAATGGTGGGTAAGTTGTTGGAGGGAATCCTGAGGGACAGGATGTACATGTATTTGGAAAGGCAAGGACTGATTCGGGATAGTCAACATGGCTTTGTGCGTTGGAAATCATGAGTGGGTTTTTTGAAGAAGTAACAAAGAGGATTGATGAGGGCAGAGGAGTAGATGTGATCTATATGGACTTCAGGAAGGCGTTCTCCATGGGATTCTAATTAGCAAGCTTAGATCTCATGGAATACAGGGAGAACTAGCCATTTGGATACATAACTGGCTCAAAGGTAGATGACAGAGGATGGTGACGGAGGGTTGTTTTTCAGACTGGACACCTGTGACCAGTGGAGTGCCACAAGGATCGGTGCTGGACCCTCTACTTTTTGTCATTTACATAAATGATTTGGATGTGAGCATAAGAGGTACAGTTAGTAAGTTTGCAGATGACACCAAAATTGGAGGTGGAGTGGACAGTGAAGAGGGTTACCTCAGATTACAACAGGATCGGGACCAGATAGGCCAATGGGCTGAGAAGTGGCAGATAGAGTTTAATTCAGATAAATGCGAGGTGCTGCATTTTGTGAAAGCAAATCTTAGCAGAACTTATACACTTAATGGTAAGGTTCTAGGGAGTGTTGCTGAACAAAGAGATCTTGGAGTGCAGGTTCATAGCTCCTTGAAAGTGGGGTCGCAGGTAGATAGTATAGTGAAGAAGATGTTTGGTATGCTTTCCTTTATTGGTCAGAATATTGAATACAGGAGTTGGGGGGTCATGTTGCGGCTGTACAGGATATTGGTTAGGCCACTGTTGGAATACTGCGTGCAATTCTAGTCTCCTTCCTATCGGAAAAATGTTGTGAAACTTGAACGGGTTCAGAAAAGATTTACAAGCATGTTGCCAGGGTTGGTGGATTTGAGTTACAGGAAGAAGCTGAACAGGCTGCGGTTGTTTTCCCTGGAGCGTCGGAGGCTGAGGGGTGACCTTATAGAGGTTTACAAAATTATGAGGGGCATGCATAGGACAAATAGACAAAGTCTTTTCCCTGGGGTCAGGGAGTCCAGAACTTGAGGGCATAGGTTTAGGGTGAGAGGAGAAAGATCTCAAAGAGACCTAAGGGGCAACTTTTTCACACAGAGGGTGGTATGTGTATGGAATGAGCTGCCAGAGGATGTGGTGGAGGCTGATACAATTACAACATTTAAGAGGCATTTGGATGGGTATATGAATAGGAAGGGTTTGGAGGGAATATGAGCCGGGTGCTGGCAGGTGGGACTAGATTGAGTTGGGACATCTGGTCGGCATGGACAAGTTGGACTGAAGGATTTATTTCCATGCTGTATATCTCTATGACTCTATGAGGTCAGGAGCAAGAAAAGCGACATTTCAGGCAAAAGCCCTTCATCAGGAATTTGGTCAGTACCTTACTTGTTTAACTGTTTGTTGGATTTTTACCCAGTGACAGTGATGAATCGATATATTTCCAAGGAAGGATGATGTTTACCACGGTGGGGTTCCAGTGCTTTGGTCAATGTTGAGTGAGCTTATATCTTTCTTTTCATATTTTGGAGGTGCTAGTGTTGGACTGGGCTGGATAAAGTTAAAAATCACACACCACCAGGAGCAAAATCAGATGACAAAGAATTTATAGCAACATGATTGCAGTGTCATGGAATATAATATTAAACAAGCTAAATTTGTATAATATTAATTATTGATAGCTCTTTCTTGATTTTGTAGCTGGTAGTGCATGGTGGAGCAATTTATCTGGTTAATTCCACAATGAACGAGACTCCCTCATGCTAAACAATCACGCAATTCCCAAGCAACATCTCCACCTCCTGATGCTGCCTGGCCTGCTGTGTTCTTCCAGTGTCTTGCTTATCTACTTTGGATTCCAGCACCTGCATTATATTTTATCTTATCTACTGAGTGCCACTCATGTTTGCAGAATGACAAGCTTTGTCTTTCAATATCATACTAACTCTAACTTACTTAGTTAGCCACAGAGGTACACCATTCCCTTAGAATTGTTTTTTTTAGATATAATGTATTTTTCTCAGTATTCTGCAGGTTATATTAGGAAACAGATGTTATTCCTACCCTTTTACTTCAGCCTCACGAATGTGAGCCTAGTATGGGAATGTTAATATATGTCATCATAGGACAAGCATTTAAACTGCCCCACAGATTACATTCACATTAAGTATTCTAACTACAATTTCACAGATTGGCATTGACCTGCTTCAAAATAAATGAATAGTATTAAGTGGTGGCTGTTGTTGCAATCAATAATCATCATGCAAGTTAATAGTATACGGCAAAATGATCTGTGCTTATAAGATGGAGTTATTCTCAAAGGCCAGACACCAAAAGGAAAACGTTTAAATTTTACAGTATGCTCCAGTTATTGATGTAATCAGCATACAACTGCTCAAATCAATTAACGCTCCCTGTAGGGAAAATAATCTGTTCAGGAGCAGGCAGTGCATTAAACCTGACTTCACAGTATGCTTTTGGAGTTCCTAACTCCAGTTAATCACATCAATTATGAATTCAATCAGAATTTAAACATTATGGATAAGATAGGAAGTGGGTAATCATAAAGAAGAATTAGCTGGACTGGGAGACATGATGGATAACTTTTCTGAGGTTAGAATAAGTGAAAAAAAGGATTACAATCAAATGCATAATTGTAATTTTTACTGCCTTGATCTATTTCTCTTACAGATGGTTACGTATTTATCTGAGAGCAATTTCATACTAAGTAATTTTAGGCATGGATACACATGCAACATAATGCTCAAATATATGACATGGGACAACAAAAGCAAACTATGAATTCATATAACCACTGAACTATACTGAGCATTGTAAAAACTCAACTCATGTTGTTACACCAACACAGAATGTCAAAAGAATGAAAAAAAAACTCTTCCCTGGTGCAGGAGACATATTTCTATCAAATTTATAGTGCCACAAAAACTTGCAGTTGATATGATTTCTTCACTTTGTGTGTTCTTAGCATAATGCCTTGCTGACTGCAAACGTATACCAGAAAATTATGGTGAGCACGTAAAAGTTCATTGTACAGGACAAAGACATCACAATTATTGGTGCCAGTATTAATTTATAATCAACTAATTGGAAGTACTCTTCTGAAGGACAGAAAAAGTGCTTCTCAGCTTTCACCATCAGGAGATGGAGCAAATCATACGCATACAGGTGTCAATAATGTAGTCCCATGGTCATTGCTTTCTAAGTCAAGTTGAATGTCTTGATAAAAGATAGTCTTCCCTTAGAATTGCTTAACTTGCTGATCATGTCCTGTAATTCCCTCCATATATCCCCTAACTTAACATCAGTTTCATTGCTGACCTTCTTTGGATTGTCTGTCACAACCGGAGTGTTGCCCAGGTTCTAAACGCATTTCATGGAGCTTTGTATGAATATTGCGGCTTAAATGAGCTCTGTGCATGATGTGAATTAAGGATTAAATATGATACTTCTTCATTTTGAAACTGTTGCATGGTAATCAGTATAGGCATTAGGCTTCAGCTCTAAATAGTAATTTAAACACTGAATGATCTGTAGTGCGACAGGCACTGAATGTCAATATCATTTTTTCCATTCTCACATACCATGTGGGCATCATGGGCTGGCATTTATTGCACACCATAAATGTTCTTGAATTGAAAACTTACTAAGCTATGTCACAGAGCAGTCAAAAGTCAATCGTGTTGCTATGGGTCAGGAGTTGTATGTAGGACAGACCAGGTCAGAACAACAGATTTCCTTTCCTAAAGGAAGTTAATGAAGCAGAGCAAGGGGAACAAGGGTCATGGGAAGGAGGCAGGAAAATTGGGTTGAGAAACATATCAGTCATGACCAAATGGTGGAGTGACTCGATGGGCTAAATGGCCAAAGTCTGCTCTTATACCTTATCATCCTATGGTCCAGATAGGTTTTTTATGTTGATTGATAATTGTTACAAGGTTGCTGTCAGACTAGCTTTTAATTTCAGACTTTATTGACCTCAAACTCCATCATCTGCCATGGTGAGATATGTATGACATCCACAGAACGTTAGCCTGTGCCTCTGAATTACTAGTCCAGTGATGTGCCTACTTTGCCACTGCTGCCCTTCAAGATTAGGGAGGCCATACCTAGAGTACTGTGTGCAATTGGTCATCTCACTTAAGGACTTAAGGACATCTATGATGGGGAGTAATAAAGGTTATCTTGACTGGTTCCTGCAACCTGGGTATTGATTTATGAACAGATTTTCTATGGACTAACCCTACATTTATTGAATTTTTAGATGGGCAATAGATAATCGAGTTGATGCATGTCAAATTCCTAAGGAGCTTCACAAGGTAGATACTGAGAAAGCATTTCCCATGTTGCAGGAATAGAGAATATGGAACCACAGTGTCAAAATAAGGGATTGACCATTTGGAAATGAGAAATGGAGAAACTTCTTTATTCAAAGGTTTGAATCTTTGGAATGTTTTACCCAAAATAATTGTTATTGAGAACACTTAAAGGTGAGATCGACAGATTTTGAAGCCCTAAGGGAATTTGGAACATGTGATAAAGTAGAAAGGTGGAATTAATGTAGAAGATCAACCAAAATCTTGTTAAATAGTGGAGCAGAGTTGAAGGGTCAGATGGTCTACTACAATTTCTTTTTCCCATTTTTATTTTGTTACCCAAACAGCCCTGAAATATTCGATCCAGTTTTCTTTTATTTTTGGGATATGGGTATTATGGCTAGCTCAGTATTTATTACCCAGGTGGAAGTTAGAAATCAACCATATTTCTGTGCGTCCGAATTCACATGCAAGTCAGACCAGTTAAGAATGGCAGATTGCCTTCACTGAAGGGCATTAGTGAACAAATATAATGTGTTTTGTAATGACAATTAATGTAATCACCATGATTCTAGATTTATATTATGTACTTTATTTGGGTTCAAACTTCACCATCCAATGTGAAATTGGCTTTACTAATTCACTGATATTACTGCTATGTCACCACTTCCCTAGACCAGAACAGGTAAATTATTTTCATTGAAAGTAGTCATAGTAAAAGTTGTTACTTCAACTCGTGTCTTAGATGGAAAAACCTGTATTGACCAGTATGAAACTGCATGAAACCAAACCAAGATCTATTGGTGTATACTGGTTTTGGCCTGGTCAGATATAGGTTTATTCTGGAGACAATCACAAGTCTGGTTATTCTATTGCTCTGAAATCTGGGACTAGTAGTTTTCATGACTTTTCAGCACAGACTCAGATGACAGTGCACTTAATCCCCAAACTGCCCTTTTGCATCATCCATTTGAGCATTATGTGCATCATCTTATTTGTCCTCTTTCATTTTTTTGATTACTCCTCCTCTACGACAAATTCTATTCTTTCGTCTTTTCTTATATTCTACATAAAACAAAACCCAAAATGTTCATTTTTAAAATCTTATTTTATGTTATTCCACAATGAAGAGTTGTGGAAGTTTCTTGCTGAAAATCCAGAGTGACCAACTCACTGACTTCAGTGCTTCAGGTGGTCTAAACTTTTTTTTTGCTGCTGTTATAATGAATGTCAGATAATTTACATAACAAACAACAAAATATGAGGTTAATCCCACATAATACTACTGCTTGATTAGAAAGTCCTGTCATTTTAAATAATCTCACTTATCTCTGATCTGTATCAAAGTTAAAAAAAACTGCCAAACCACATAAGAGAGAACATCAAACACAGTTTCAGTGAAATAATGAGACATTTTTCATGGAAAACAACTGATGAAAGGGTTTGCATCAATTCACTTCCAATCTTATGTCATTTCAATGCAAGACATATTTTGTTCAAAATGAAAGAGGAAATGTGGAAATTATAAGAATCTTTTAATGCTAGACTAGAAAATAAAGCAATCATCTACAATTGCATGCAAAACCTAATGTATGGGGACATCTAAGTCAGCTGGAGAATGGATAATACTCACAAAAATATTCTAGTTAAAACTATTTCCACATGACAATCAGTCACAAGCAACAGAATAGAAATGCCATGACTTGAAAGTTAAATTTAATCCCATGTAGACAGGCAGGAGGCTGGAAGAATACAGCTAGCCAGGTAGCATCAGGAGGTAGAGAAGTCGATGTTTTGGGTGTAATCCTTCTTCAGGACTGGGGATGGGTGTAGGGGTGCTGCAGATTGACAGTGAGAAAGGAACTCACTATGTGCATGTCTGAGGGAGGTAGAGAACATCTTCAAAGTGGGCATCCTTTGAAGAGACTTCACAGAGGAACACAGCAACACATTTGTAATGTCTTATTGATGCCAAATTGATGCTGTGTTATGCAAAAGAACAGCAACTATAATTTGACAATTTGGAAGTTATGATGATAGAAATGGAATTCATTTCTTTAATGCTACAATGCAACTGCATTCTGCTGAGACTGCTGTGTTGAAATTTGTGTGCCCTCATTTCTACATTCTCTGTGGCTAAATACTGAGACTTGAGATTGCTCCCATATTGGATAGATGAAGCTAAGATCAAGCCACCATTAATATCACAGCCATGCTCAAGCAAGTGAAGCTTGGAGTTGGAGGATAGGAGACCAAGATTAGAAATTGGGGATAGGAAAGTATAAGAAACTGAGTGGAGTTAGATGGTAGAATTGGAAGATACAGTTGAAAGAATAGGAAGCCAGGAAGGGTGGGATGCAGAGAAGAGGGAACATACGCTCTTTACAAGATTGGCCAAAAGGAGCTACTCCTTCTCCTGGCTCAGAATCAGATAAATAAATTTTAAATAGATCTCATTTTGATAGCAGGCTGAATGTGCCTAACTTTCAATTACTGTTTCAGGCATGGGTCCTGGATACCAGATTTATTTCCTTCATTAGAAATGTGCATGCATTTCCTTCCCACAATTCTGGGCCTCTACAGGAAGCCAAATTTATAGAACTCAAATGGTTTAATAAGTTTGCCTGCACTTAAAAGCAAACAGTTTCAAGTGCAGCCAGAATTTTGCTTCATTTCTCACTTGAGGTGGCTACCTCACTGTGTTCAATTAAACCACTGCACTTTGCAACTGAGCTATTGTTGGATTATTTCTCGAGGGGACCAAATGACAAAAAATAAAGCACTTTCATTTCATTATCTAAATTGTGGAAGTAATAGACTATTATCCTCAGGGAGCAGCATGACATTCTTTGAATTTTACTTTGCAATTTATTGCATATAATAAAATTCAGTGAAGTATTTATTAGTATAACTTAGAAACCCTGAAACTGTGGGATAATGCATGGCTTCAATCAACTAGTCTTGACTATTATCCCAAATCAATTTATGAAGCTTTCACTTGGCTAAGACAAAACTGATAAATACAAAATGAATTTAGAAGGCATGTCATACCCTTCCCACTTCCACCAGATTAGTTACCATGACGATACTGGATGAATTCTCCTGCCAAATCATTCTCCAAAAATCTTTAACTGTCTCCTGCATCGGACCTAGAAAGCAAGAAAAAAGCAAATTATTGTTTAATTTTGTATTAATATATGCATTTTGATATAGATAGCTTTTATTGATTGTAGAGTAATAAGACACATTGCAAATTAAATTGGTTCCCAAAAATAAACATAGGAATAAATGTTAATAATTAATCATTTACAAATTAATGCTTATTTGATTGCAATTACTTTGAAATTACTCTGACATCAACAATCTATAATAATAATCCAAAATGTTTAAACTAGAATTGTACAATATAAGTAGGTGGGTGATATTCACCAGTTTTCATATCTCAGTGTCACCATCAATGAAACTTCCATTCACCCACTGGACTATTATACACATTCTTTGCTCTTTTCCGTGATGCATAAAGCGCACAATGGATTGTTTTGCTTGCACCAATCTCCTCTTCCAATCAAAAGACTCCTGAAAATATTCTCAAACTGAAAGTCATCCTCCTCTTCTAAGTCTGTTATTAATTTCTGTTCAGTATGCAAATTCTGAACCATAGAATGCTGGTCTCCATCATCATTTCCTTAAATTCCCGTTGCAAATAATTTTTCTATATGGATGCACTAAAGTGCTTGATTAATACAGCATCTGCTATCATTTATTTTGACATGGAGTAAGATGTCTCCCTCCTTCCATCCTAATGTCCTATCCTTTAGCTCTTGCTTAAACTTGTTGCATCTTTAACTTATTCCAGTTCTGAGAAAATGTCATTGAGCAGAATCATTGGTTTAACATTAATATTTTGCTGTTTCAAGCAACTATGTTTTTTGTGAAAATAATTGGACTTCTTCAGCAATATGTGGTGTCAGAAAATTCGTAAACTTTAATTCTATTATGAGCACAATACCTCTTAAAGCTTCCTTTTAAATTGTTTAACTTAGGCCAACAGCCTCTTGTTGCAGTTGGGAAAATAAACTTATCCTTTCACCTTCACCACAATCCTTCAAGTGTCTTGAAACATTTATCAAATAGACTCTTAATCTTGAGTAGCAATGCATCATGAAAAGATGGTGGGATGCGCAAGGTCAGGAGAGAGTTAAATCAGACTTGTTCAAACTTCATCACTGTTCTCTGCTACACTGATATGATAGAAATTATTGTTAGCACAATCAAATTGATGCATCATCTAAATGTGATGGAGAGATGACTGTAAAGTTGCATCCATTTGTCCTGTAATTTATACTCTTGAATATTAGTTTGAGGTGGTCATGGGGACAGAATTGCACACAGACGTCCATTTCCTATCTCACTGAATAGAAGCAAAAAAGATTGGCCACTCTTAATTCGTATTGCTGGAGAGTAACTTAAATGAAACAGAAATTCTATCCAAACAGCCTTTTTCCTTGTTCTCTTTGCTCCAAAGCTTTTATAAAGACAAATTCATTTGGTGAGGGTTATTCGTGTTGGTTTAAAAATTATAACCCCAGTTTCGCTAGACAGGCATGCAGATGGAAGACCAGGACAAAGATGCAACATGCCTGATTGGTGATTTGTGCCCCTGTCTGGTGGGATTCATTGCTCAGAATCATACTCCCACTGTTTATTGTAAGAATAAAGCTCAGGGTGGTCCTTGTTCTGCTTGAAGGCAAATACCTTATGTGGTCATGGCAAGTGAAATAGAACAGAATTAGCATTTTAACAAAAACTGAATGTAAGCGATAGATGCTATTTGATTTGTAAGAGAGCAAGTAGAATGTGCTAATACAATAACATCAGATTGAAACTGATCCATCTGAAATGAAACAAAGACATGGCCACTTTAAAGAACAGAAGATTATTGCAGACAGGAACACAATTGGCAGAAATCCCTTGCCTTACCAACCCCAGAATCATTGGAAACCCCATAGAGTTTGTGATCTGGTTCACTCCTTTTGATCTTAAACCTAAGTCCCAAAATTTCTTTTATGTTGGTTGTACTGCTGACTATCAAACTACTTGAAGGCATTAAACAAGAGAACAGAGAAAACAGAAATCATCTGTAATTCAATACGAGTTTCCTTTTATCTTCCTTTTATATCATTTAACATTTTGTGACAAATCAGTTAAGTACACATTAAGCTATGTCATGTTCAGCAACAGAAGACAGTCCTGAGGAACAGTATATGACATTACAGAGATCAAAGGCAATGGAACACAGGAACTGAGATAAAGAGTGGATTTTCCTCAAGACCAGATTAATGACAAAATAAATACAGGAGCAGAACTTCCATTTGCAATTTCAAACCCTTTCCTTTGGTCAGAATTCTGAAACCTTTTGTTAGACATGTTCCTGGTGAGATGTGAAATTGAACTATCTTGTACTCATAGTGTTATAAGGCAGCATGAAATGCTTGGATAAAGAAAGAATGGATGGCAATTTTTCTTATTCATTTATGAGGTGCAGGTGTCACTGGCTGTGCCAGCATTAATCGGTCATCTTTAGTTGACCTGAGAAGGTGGTAATAAGCTACCTCCTTGAACCACTGCAGTCCATGTGCTGTAGTTCGACCCACAATGCTGTTCGGGAGGGAGTTCCAGGACTTTGACCCAGCGACAATGAAGGAACGGTGATTTGTTTCCAATTCAGGATGATGAGTGGCTGAGAGAAGAAATTGCAGGTGGTAGTGTTCCACTGCATCTGCTGCTTTGATCCTTCTAGATGGAACTGGTAATGGATTTGAAATGTGCTGTTTAAGAAGCCTTGATGTATTTCTGCAGTTAAGGTGCACACTAAATGTGGGTTGTAGAGGGAGTGAATGTTCGTGGATGTGGTGACAATCGAGCGGGCTGCTTTGCCCTGGATAGTATCAAACTTCTTAAGTGTTGTTGGAGCTGCTCTCATCCAAGAATATTGGGAATATTATTCATGTTTGCCATTAAATTAATATGTTTGTCCTATCTTTCACTGTGGATTGCATTGGCTTTTTACTTTGTCACAACAGCAAGCAACAGGCCCTAACCACCCTGTGCAGAACTGTTTATAAACACTTACGGAGCAGGTGGGAATTGAACCTATGCTTCCTGCCTCAGAGATAGGGATGCTACCCTCTGTTTCACAAGAAGACCAAAGTCCAGGCTTCATTCCATTAGCTACTAATGGATAGAATACAGATGTCAATGAAGGATAATTAAATGGCAACAGTGAAAAATATTTCAAACATTTAAGAGACATTTTCCGATCTTTGCTTCCATTGGGAAGTTTTGCACATACCAAAGAAAGAGATACAATCCTTCAAGGAATTAATAAGCTAAAGGGGTAATGGTACATGTAGTGCATCTGGAATTGTAATAGGCATTTGGAAAGGTACCACATAAAAGATGAGATACAACTTAAGTGTTTGTACTGTTGAGGTAATATAGGAGCAAGTTTGGAGGACTAGCTAACTAACAGGGTGCAGAGAATTGGGATAAATGTTCATTCCGATATTGGCAAACTGTAATCGGTCAGCTGCCACAGGGGTCGGTGCTGGACTCTTGGCCATTTACAGGTGATAGTAATGACTTGGATGAATGATAAGTGCATTGCAACTATATTTGCTGATGATATAGCGATAGATAGGAAAGATAGGTAGATATATAGGTATGAAAGCAGGTTGTGAAGAGGACATCAAATCAAGTCATAGAGTTATGGTCCAACCCATCCATGCCGACCAGATATCCCAACCCAATCTAGTCCCACCTGCCAGCACCCGGCCCATATCCCTCCAAACCCTTCCTATTCATATACCAATCCAAATGCCTCTTAAATGTTGCAATTGTATCAGTCTCCACCACATCCTCTGGTATCTCATTCCATACACGTACCACCCTCAGTCTGAAAACGTTGTCCCTTAGGTCTCTTTTATATCTTTCCCCTCTCACCCTAAACCTATGCCCTCTAGTTCTGTACTCCCCCACTACTGGGAAAAGACTTTGTCTATTTATCCTATCCATGTCCCTCATAATTTTGTAAACCTCTATACGGTTGCCCCTCAGCCTCCGAAGCTCCAGGGAAAACAGCCCCAGACTGTTCACAGCCTCTCCCTACAGGTCAAATCCTCCAACCCTGGCAACATCCTTGTAAATCTTTTCTGAACCCTTTCAAGTTTCACAACATCTTTCTAATAGGAAGGAGACCAGAATTGCATGCAATATTCCTACAGTGGCCTAACCAATGTCCTGTACAGCCACAACATGACCTCCCAACTCATGTACTCAATCCTCTGACCAATAAAAGAAAGCATACCAAATGCCTTCTTCACCATCCTATCTACCTTCGACCCCACTTTCAAGGATCTATGTACCTGCACTCCAAGGTCTCTTTATTTAGCAACACTCCCTAGGATCTTACCATTAAGTATATAAGTCCTGCTAAGATTTGCTTTCCCAAAATGCAGCACCTTGCATTTATCTGAATTAAATTCCATCTGCCACTTCTCAGCTCATTGGCCCATCTGGTCAAGATCCTGTTGTATATTGACACTAATTCATCACCTGATGGCTGGGAGGCAGGATGGCTGGAAATCTAGGTGCAAATGGGAAAATGTGATCCATCCACTTTCTCGACCTCTGCCCATACTCTCCAACTCCCCCACAATTAAGGCCTGGTTAGGAAACAAGTGGCCTCTTAGGGCCCTCATCCTGCTACTATTGCTATTTGAGCTGAGCTCCACCACGATGGCAACAGCCAGCTGTAACCATGGCTTTGTAGGAGTGTCCCTCTTACTTTAAAAAACCATGCCCAATAGATAGTCGTGAGGTCTAGCCATTGGTGAAGAGCCGTGCCTATTCTTTAAAGCCCCTCTCTCTCATACCACGAGACTTCACAATTGGCCTCAGTGCACCCATGTATCCATCCTTATGCCACACTACCGTGATGATCCTGCATCTTGGGTCTCCTGCAGTACCAGTAATAGGCATCACACTTGTTGGCACTGCTGGTACAGGAGGGCTGCTTGCCTCTGACTGGCCAGCTGCTCTTAGCTGTGGGGCATTGACTTTGATCACAGTGCAGTCATTAATGGCAACTAGGTAGATACCTGAATGGCAGTAAATTCAATCTAGGAGGGCATAGAGTGACTACAGCAGGATCCACACTGTAAATTTCCAACATTCTACAAGCTGGGTGAAGTGAATAAAATGGTGGTTGGAGTAAAATTTTGAAAAATTGAAAATTTTTTTCAACTCTGGTGAGATGATGATAAAAACAGAATATTATTACATGGAGAGAGACAAGAAATGCTGTGACTTAGAAGGTGCTGGATATTGTCAAACATGAACTACAAAAAGTTAGCATGCCAGGACAACTGGTAATCAACAAATGAAATGTTGGCTTTTCTTGCAAGGGGAATGGGAGTATAAAAAAAGTGAATTCCTGTTACAAATATTAATGAGACCACATCTAGTATAATGTGTTCAGCTTTGGTCTCTTTATTTAAGGAGCAATATCCTTTCATTGGAGTAGTTCAGTGATGGTTCACTCAGATAATTTGAAGATGAAGGGGTTGCCTTATGAGGAAAGAGTGAGTCGGTTGGGCCTATCCTTATTGGAGTTAAGATGAGAGGTGATTATATCGAAACATGTAAGGTTCTGTATTGGCTTGACAAAGTAAATGCTGTTGCTGTGAGGAAATCTGGAATGTGATGGCAAAGTTTCAGGTGGAGGTTAGACGAAATGTTTCTTTCAGAGGCTTGTTAAACTTTAAGTGTAGTGGATGATATGTCAATGAACATTTGCAAGATTTACTTAGGTATATTTTTGACTTACGTGAAATTGAGCGTTACATAGGAGGTTGGTCCGGGTAAAGTGTTCAGCCAGAAAAGTGGAGTTAAAGTTAAAATCAGTTTAGCACAGCTCTTTTTCTTCAAAGCTGGGCATTATTGAAGGGCAGCATTTTATGTATATCCCTAATTACTCTTCACTAAATGTCTTGCTAGGCCATTTCAGAGTCAATTATATTGCTGTGGGTCTGGAATCACATGTAGGTCAGACCAGGTAAGGACTGGATCAGATGGTTGGCTTTTTAAAGAATAAATGATGATAGCTTTATCACTTAATTCATGTGTGGAATTTCCCCAAAACATGTCCCCATAGCATCAGCCTGAGCTTCTGGACCAGTGGCCACAACAATATCTTTTCCTGCCTCTATTTCTTACTTTGTAAATGGTGGACATTGGAATCACCAATGGTAATCTTTAATAAGCAAGGCATCTTGAAAGGTCCATGAAGTCAAGGATGCAGTTACTGATACCTATTCAGCCAGCTGAATGGTGAGTCCCTATTCAAAAGTGGAATAAATTGTTCCATCTTAGTAAAATATAACTCTCAAATGACCACTGCTCTATTAGTAAAGGTAAGCCAAGCTGAAGCGCTTTTGTTTATTGAAGTGCCATTATAAAGCTTACAAGGTACCATACTAAATAGTCATCAAGTTATAAATGCTGGATTAAGAAACATGACTCAATTCCGTGTGAAACATAATAATATTACATTTTTTAAAATCTGTTTGAAATTTTTTGCTTTGTGAGGTAATTTTTATTTTGAGTGCAAGAAAAGGTAAACAATGTCAGGATAGTCCAGTGACAAGTGTACATTCACACTCTGCCATAACGATATTGGTGCATAGTTTCCAGACAATGTTATCATACGTGCACATATATGTAGGGTATATCATAATCAAATCATGCCACATATGTTCAAAAAAATCATTGCATTAAGTGACTAGGATTGAAATGATTTGTGAAAATGTGACATTGACTAATTAATCAAAACTGCCAGAGCAGCTCCAAATTACCATATGCATGTAAGTTATTAATCCTATCTGCTATGCAGTTTTAACATATTCATTAAAGAACAGATTATCGTTAATTCTGTTAACAATGTTTAGTTCAGAATAATATTACATAACACTCATTACAATGCAGAATTATAATGTTAAGATTAGGCTATGTGAACGTAATGTTTGTTCAGTGTTTATTGCACCCAAGAACACAATAGCATCAGATGGAAAAAAATTTCTACGAACTTGAGCAATATGTTGCTGAATATGAATCTATCTTGTAGTGTCAAAGCAATAGCTGCAGTAATGTTTCATTTCACAGTATATTCCACTAAATTTCAGGTGTACTTCATGAAATATGCGACTTAATGATTTTTCTTTTGAGCAAAATGTAAGTGTTTTGCAAAATAATGGCACAGCTGAATGTTCTATTGTCATGGTCATTTTATCTCTTTCTTACCCAATTCATTGCAGTCGTTATAGAAACCTATTGCCCTACCATTGTTGGAGGATACAGAGAAACTCCTGATCAATATTGTTCTTTCAAGCAGACTGCGCTCTCAGAGTCTGCGAAGCACAGGAGAAAAGAGAAAATGCATTACATTGGGAACTCAGTGATGCACTAAATTAGCATATGATTCTTTTATCTTTGAGTTAGCCTTAACTGATGTCTCTGCAATCCAATTCCATGTAGCTGTGGCAACAAGCAAGTGCATAACATGTCCTGAATTTGGCACTTAAACTGTAATCTCAGAATAGCCTGTGGATAACGCAAGAATCTTCTGAGATAGTGACCAAGTCCAGTTTTGCAGCAACAGAAAGCACTGCATTGTGAATGCAACAATGTTACCATATATATCTTAAGAAATACCTAGTACACTTAAATTATCCATACAGTGCAACAAGAGGCACGCACAAGATAAAATGCATTAGGGACTAGCTGTAAGTTCAAAAGTAGGGGGCTATTTTTCAATACAGCGGCAATCAAGGCACTGGATATTGTGGCGAGATTAAGGCATTGGAAAGGCCTTGTAGTGTAGAAGGATAATGTTGGAGAAATTAAGCAAGAAATAAGGCATTGGATAAACAGCACCAGAATGAGAGAAGGTCCACTGGACAAAGCCATTAGAAAAGCTGCACTGAGCAGTTAAATGGCAAATTAAATTTAATGAATGGAGAGTGAGGAGGCAAAGATCATTCTGGTAGGCTGATCCATGGTAGGCTCATTCATTGAGTCAGGAAGTATGGGATACAGGGAGATTTGGCTAACTGGATTCAGAATTGGTTGGCTGACAGAAGGCAGAGAGTGGTTGTAGATGGAAAGTATTCTGCCTGGAGGTCAGTGTTGAGTGGGGTCCCGCAGGGCTCTGTTCTTGGGCCTCTGCTTTTTGTAGTTTTTATAAGTGACTTGGATGAGGAGGCTGAGGGGTGGGTTAGTAAATTTGCCGATGACACAAAGGTTGGAGGTGCCGTTGATAGTATCGAGGGTTATTGCATGCTGCAGTGCGATATAGACAGGATGCAGAGCTGGGATTAGAAATGGCAGATGGAGTTCAACCTGAACAAATGCAAAGTGATGCATTTTGGAAGGTCGAGCTCGAATGCTGAATAAAGGATTAAAGACAGGATTCTTGGCAGTGTGAAGGAACAGAGAGATCCCTCAAAGTTGCCACCCAAGTGGATAGGGTTGTTAAGAAAGCATATGGTGTTTGACTTTCATTAATGGGGGATCGAGTTTAAGAGCCGTGAGATTTTGCTACAACTCTACAAGTCCCTGGTGAGACCACACTTGAAATATTGTGTCCAGTTCTGGTCGTCCCACTATAGGAAAGATACAGAGGCTTTGGAGAGGGTGCAAAGAATGGTTTACCAGGATGCTGCCTGGACTGGAGGGCTTGCCCTATGAAGAGAGGTTGAATAAGCTCGGACTTTTCTCTCTGCAGAGAAGGAGGAAGAGAGGTGATCTGATCGAGGTGTACAAGATAATGAGAGGAATGGATAGAGTCAATAGTCACAGATCTTTCCACAGGGCAGGATTGACTGGTACGAGAGGTCATAGTTTTAAGATATTAGGAGAAGAGTGTAGAGGGGATGTCAGAGAAAGGTTCTTTACAGAGGGTTGTGAATGCATGGAATGTGTTGCCAGCTGAGGTGGTGGAAGCAGAGTCATTAGGGACATTTAAGCGACTGCTGGACATGCACATGGATAGCACTTAGTTGAGAGGTGGATAGGTTAAGTTATTTTATTTTACATTAGGATTAATCCTTGGCACAACATTGTGGTCCAAAGAGCCTGTTCTGTGCTGTACTTTTCTATGTTATACATTCTAACGGTGCTGCCCATTAGGAGGTAAAAGAGAAACATCTTTGACATGTTAGAAAATAAGATATTAAATGGGGCAGAAGAGTAAAGGAATGTAGGGATACAGGTAAATTAAAACTTACAAATGCTAAGAAAATACTCTAATATATTTCCAGTGTGACGGTTTAAGCAGTTACGTTAAATATGTATGGAGCCTGAGGACATAGAAATACTTTAGAAATTGCAACATTATTGACAAGGATGGTATCAGATCTGAAAAATTACAGCTATCAGGAACAGTTGAACCGGCCGTGTCCTTTTCTTTAGAAAATAGAAGAAAAATAGAAGTGAGAAAAATAAATGTGAATTGATAAAAATCTTTAAAATTATGAGTGGGCCCATGACAAAAGATGTGGAGGGAAGGCTTCTGTTGGTGGGTGGATCCAAAACTGGGTCCATAGATATAGGATAAGTTTGAATATATTCAATAAAAATAAGGGGAATAATCTACATTGAGAGATGGAGCCATGTATAAATTATAGTCAGATAAACTGGATAAACTGCAGTGAGACACAGAGGCCCTGGATAAATTGTACTGAGTGATGGAACACTAAATGAAGTGCAGTGAGAAATAAGCTTCCAAATGATCTTCAAAATTGTGTACACTCTTTCACTGGTCATTCTTTATGTGGAGCCGTCCAGGATGGTTGATATAGTTCTTTAGTTTTAGAATCATTACTGGAGAATTAAAAAGGATCGTAAGCTTAAAACAAAACCTTTCTGGGATTGTTTGACAATTGCTGAAAAAATGATCCCCAGTGGCCAGTATACTGGAGATTGTTGATTATGATGGCAAGAACTTTCATTGTTGTACAGACTAAGTTACATATCCTGAGCAAGTAATAGTACAGAGAGTATGGAAAGGCTCAGGAATCTAACTTCTGGCACATCAGGTCAGAGGACAATTATGAGGTGGGGGGGGGGGGGGTTGCAGTCAATGCAGGACTGAGGGTGGTGTACTTAAATGGATGCATTGTATGAAAGAAGGTAATGAGCTTGTAGTGTGAATTGAAACTGATGGGTCCGATGGTTTGGACATCACAGGGATATGTTCGCAAGGAGGTCGAGGCTGGAAACGAATGTCCAAGGTTACACATCCTATCGAAAGGAGAGGCAGATGGGCAGAGGGGGCTGAGATGCCTTGTTTGAATGAAATTAAATTAAATCGATAGTAAGAAATGATATAGAATCGGAAGGTGCAGATTCTGTGTGGGTAGAGTTGAGGAATCGCAAAGGGAAAAAAGACGATAAAAAGAGAGTTATGTACAGGCCTCCTAATAGCCATCAAGATATGGGAAGAAAATAAATAAGGAAACAGAAAAAGCATGGAAGAAAGGTACTATTATAATAATCACAGGGGACACTGACATGCAGGTTGACTAGGAAAATCAGTTTGGCAGTGGACCTTAAAAGAATTTGTGGAATGTCTATGAGGTTTTTTTTGGAGCAGCTTGTGGTAGAGCCATGAGGGAAAAGGCAATTCTGGATTTGGTTCTGTGCAGTGAAGCTGACATGAACCACTAGGGGTAGTGATCATAATATGACAGAATTCACCCTGTAGTTTGAGAGGGTGAAGGTGGAAACTAATATAACAACATTACAATTGTAAGGTGAAGTGTCTGTTCTTATCAGAGTTGCGATTCATCAGAGCTAGTGGAGATCATTGCTGGATCGTGATTGGATGTTGGAGGATCGTTTGGTTGTGCTGACCTGCTCTTGGTGGATCTTCATGCTGGCTTCGGCCTAACGCCAATTCAGGGACCAGCCAACCTCAAGAGCTATGGCCTCAACAGCTGCCCGCAGCCCTGGACAGGGGGTTTGAAACACAATCAGGGTGACTGTGAAGAAGGTAGAGGGTCATTCACCAGTAGATCGCATCCTGTTTATTAAGAAAGTGCTGTTGGGATGCTGTGGGTTCGCTAGAAGATTTTGCTGGAGTGCTGTGGGTTTGAAGCAGTGGACGTGTACTGCCTGCAGGATTTGTGTAAGGGAATTGACTGCATTTCTCAAACGGAATATGCGTAGTTCCTGAGGACCAGAAGAAGAGATTCTGCTCGAGAGCTGCAGGTTCAACGCTGCGGACGCGTGCTGGCAGGGGAGAAACCATGGGGATCGTATTGCGAGTCGTCAGAGCTGCTGGAGACCATCTCTGGATCGTGATTGGACGTTAGAGGATCATTTGGTTGTGCTGACCTGCTCTTGGTGGATCTTTATGCTGGCTTCGGCCTAACGCCAATTCAGGTACCAGCCAGCCTCTCCTGAGGTCCAGAGGAAGAGATTCTGCTCGAGAACTGCAGGTTTGACGCTGAGGAAGTGCGCTGGTGGGGGAAAAAAACCAAGGGGTTCGTGTTGCGAGTCGTTGGAGCTGCTGGAGACCATCGCTGGATCGTGATTGGCCATTGGAGGATCGTTTGGTTGTGCTGACCTGCTCTTGGTGGATCTTTATGCTGGCTTCGGCCTAACGCCAATTCAGGTATCAGCCAACCTCAGAGCTATGGCCTCAGCAGCCGCTCGCAGCCCTGGCCAGGGCATTCACAACACAATCAGGGTGACTGTGAAGAAGGTGGAGGAGCACACACCGGTCGATCGGACAGTGTTTGTGAAGAAGGTTTTGTTGGAGTGCTGTAGGTTTGCAGCAGCAGACGTGTACAAGTCCATCAGGAAGTGGTCAGCACGTAGCGTCCTCGAGACCCTTCGGGAAAAGGAGAGGGCGGATCCTGTTGAGTGGTTCCCTGAGCAGACTGTCAAAGCAATTTGGCAGAATGCCTCATCGCCAGAACTTTCCAACAAGCACCAAGACATGGCTTGGCTGGTGGTGAGAAGGGCTCTACCTGTGAGATCGTTTATGCACACCCGGACTCTCAGCCGCACCGCACGCTGCCCTCGAAGCGGCTGCGGGGGGGACGAGACTGTCACACACCTCCTTCTGGAATGTGCCTATGCAGAGGAAGTCTGGAGAGGAATGCAGTGGTATTTGTCGAGGTTCGTCCCGAGCAGCGCCGTGACGCGGGACTCCGTGCTCTACGGCCTGTTCCCCGGGTAGCACACCGAGACGAACATCAACTGCGCCTGGAGGATCATCAACTCGGTGAAGGACGCTCTCTGGGCGGTCCGAAACCTGTTGATCTTCCAGCTGAAGGAGTTGACCCCGACTGAGTGTTGCAGACTGGCACATTCCAAGGTCCAGGATACGTGTTGAGGGACGCGCTGAAGCTTGGGGCAGCTGCCGCCAAGGCGCGGTGGGGAAAGACCACCGTTTAACACCTGCCTGTGGAAAGAAAAGCAGGGGGCCCATGCAGTCATTTGGGCTCTGCTGACGCCTTAGCTCAATATATGAGTGAGAAATGCACAGATCTGTATGTCATAATGATAATTCGGAGCTGTGTATGTAAATGTGGAAATATGAATGGCATTACCTAATGTACAGTGTATCAAATTATTCTATGCATATTTTATGAATAAAGTATATTTTTGAAATAAAAAAAAAAGCAGACGTGTACTGCCTGCAGGATTTCCCTGGGGCAGGCTACTTCGACGTGACCTTCAGGAGCGTGAAGCATTGTGAGCAGCTCCTGAAGGTCTTCAAGGAGAAGGAAGGGGAACCTCTGTTCTCCATCTTGTCGGTGGTCCTGTTGTGTGTGCTTCCTGCGCAGAGGAGTCGGGTTGTTACCCTCCAAATGTACAGCCCTTACGTCCCAGCGGCAGATGTTCTCACCTTCTTGAAGAGGTATGTCCAGGTGGAAGGAGAAAGCACCGATGGGGTCGATCCTTTCGGGATCTGGACCAGCAAAAGACAGGTCAAGGTAACCCTGAGGGTCGATGGCAGCGGGAACATCCTCCACCCACCCTCCAGCTTCGCCATCGGAGGAAGCAGAGGCTACCTGACGTACGCTGGGCAGCCGAAGGTGTGCCGAACCTGCAGGAGGTCAGGTCACATGGCGGCCGACTGTAAGGTGACCGTATGCCGAAACTGCAAGCAGGAAGGCCACCTGACCAAGGATTGTAAGGAGGCCAAGAACTGTAACCTGTGCGGAGAGGTGGGCCACATGTACAAGGCCTGTCCAAGACGAGGAGCCGCCACTTACGCACAGATGGCCGGAGGTGGCAACACGAGCCGGGGACCGCCAAAGACCAGCAAGACACCACAAAATAGCACGGAAACGGTGCCTGGAGGCACCCAGAAGGAAGAGCAGGCGGTAGTGGAGCAGACGGCAGACAGCGGGGAGGTGCAGCAGCCGATCCAAGCTCCTTCTAGGCAGACGGAGGAAATGGAAGAGGAGGAATCAAAGGAGGCAGAAGACTGGATCACAGTAAAAAACAGGAAGAGGAACCCTCTCGGGGGTCCCAAAGCCACGCAGAGAAGGGGGAAACGACACCTGCAAGTCGAGGACACAGGCAGCTCTTCCGATGGTGAGGACGGGCGCAAGAAGGGTCGCCACCAGAGGAAGAGACAGAGCGCCGTGGGGAGAAAGGAGGGCAGCACCACCCAAGAAGGGATAGACGATCCCTCTGAGGGGATGGGTAAAGGGTAAAGAACCAAGAGTTACCCACCGGCCCACAGCTCCAGGTAACTGGGAGCAGCGGTCCTGTGACAGCCCCGCTGTCAGATGGAGAACTGGACGGTGCGGACCCTGGGCTCGACACAAAGACACCAGAGCGGGGAAATGGCTCCAGCGTGGAGCCGGACAGCTACCTCAGCCCTGGGATGGTCCAGCAGTTTGCCGTCACCATGGGGATGCACACAGCTACCCCAGAGGAGCAAGACCAGCAGCAAATGAACACTGTTAACCTTGTAAATTGTTAAAATGGGGTTTAAAATTGCCAGCATCAATGTGCGTAGCATCAAATCAGCTACGCGATGTGTTTCAACGATGGCCTTCCTGGCCAGCGTTAAAGCCGACCTCCTGTTTCTGCAGGAGTGTGGGATACCGCACCTCAGCAGCTACAGGAGATGGTCGAGCTTGTGGGCCCATGGGCAGTCAGTTTGGTCGGGGGGCAACGATAGCCGCGCCTCCGGCCTGGGTATCCTGTTGCGAGGAAGCAACTTCACCATCTCCGAGGTTAAGGAGGTGGTGGGTGGGTGCCTCCTCGTCGCCGACCTTATGTACAAGAATGCTCCCCTGAGACTGATCAATGTGTACGCCCCAGTGGGTAAGAGTGAACGGTTGGCCGTCCTGCAGCAGCTTCCACTGTTGCTGGCTACGTCCAGGCCGGTCATTCTGGCCGGAGACATCAACTGTATCATTGATGCAGATGGACGATCCGGCGGGGGACAGTAAACTGGACGCCACGTCCAGAGCACTGATGGACATGGTAAAAGATGCCAAGCTGCACGACGTCTTCAGCACCCCTGCAGACGGAGCGCAGCGTAGATACACATGGTCACGGGCAGACGGGTCTATTCGCTCAAGGATAGATTACCTGTTTGTGTCCCGAACGCTCTTGGTCAGATCCACCGATGTCAAGCAGGTGTTCTTCTCTGACCACTGCCTCCTGCTGGCCGACTGTCACCTACAGGACGAGCAGCGGGCGGGTAAGGGAACGTGGAAGCTGAACACAAAGCTGTTGACCCCGGGAAACATTGAGGAGCTCAAGAGGGACTACGCAGGTTGGAGAACCGTGAAGCCCCTCTTTGAGTCTCCAGCAGACTGGTGGGAAACAGTTAAAGGGAACATCAAGAGGTTCTTCATCCTTAAAGGTGTTCAGGAGGCGAGAGAGAGGCGGGGAAAACTGTCCCAGCTCCAGGAAAGTATGCAGAACCTGCTCCTGCTGCAGACGATGGGGGTCGATGTCACAGAGGACCTCAAGGAGGTGAAGGGCCAGCAAGCCTCGCTCTTTTCCTCGGAGGCTTCCAAGATAATCTTCCGGTCCAGGGTCCGCTCGGTGGAGCAGGACGAGATGTGCTCACGTTTCTTCTTCCAGAAGGTGCACAAACAGAGCTCCGTGCTCAGCAGCCTGAAGGAAGAAGACGGCTCGATAACATCATCTCAGGCTGACGTCATGAGGATCAGTAAATCCTTCTATGCCAGTCTGTATGACGCGAAGCCGACCGACAGCGCGGCCTCCCAGTCATTCCTGTCGTCTATCACGGAGGTCTTAGACGACAGAACACGCGAGAGGCTGGACCAGCCGCTATCTCTGGACGAGCTGACGAAGGCCCTCGAGTCCTTCGAAAAGAATAAAACTCCCGGAAGCGACGGCTTACCGGTCGAGCTCTATTCCGCTCTGTGGGACTTGATTGGCCAGGACCTGCCGGAGGTGTATGTCAGTATGCTTCAGGCGGGTACCATGAGCGAATCCATGAGGAAAGGAATCATCACCCTCATCTACAAGCGAAGGGGGAGAGGGAGGAACTCAAAAATTGGAGACCGATCACACTGTTGAATGCGGATTACAAAATCCTGTCAAAGGTAATCGCCAACCGGGTCAGGTCTGCTCTGGGGTCGGTGATTCACCCCGACCAAACCTGTGCTGTGCCGGAAAGGAATATCGCTGAGAGTCTCGCACTCCTCAGAGATATGATCACCTACGTGCAGGACAGAGGGTTGGACGCCTGCCTGATCAGCCTGGACCAAGAGAAAGCCTTTGACAGGATATCACACAGGTATATGAGAGATGTTCTCTCCAAAATGGGCTTTGGGGAGGGAATCTGCAATTGGATCAGACTGCTCTACACCAACATCGTCAGTGCAGTCTCAATCAATGGGTGGGAATCAGATAGCTTCCCAGTCAGATCTGGAGTCAGGCAGGGCTGCCCTCTCTCTCCTGCCTTGTTTGTGTGCTGCATAGAGCCATTTGCCGAGTCCATCAGGAAGGATGCGAGCCTGAGAGGGGTGACTATTCCGGGCAGCGGGGGCCTGCAGGTTAAGGCCTCCCTGTACATGGATGACATCGCCGTTTTCTGCTCGGATCCGTTGTCCGTGCGCAGACTCATGTGCATTTGTGACCAGTTCGAACGGGCCTCGGGGGCCAAGGTAAACCGAGGCAAGAGCGAGGCCATGCTCTTCGGGAACTGGGCCGACCAATCCTCGATCCCCTTCACCGTCAGGACCGACCACCTGAAGGTGCTGGGTATTTGGTTCGGGGGGCTGGGGCGTGCGCCAGGTCTTGGGAGGAGCGTATCAGTAAAGTGAGGCAGAAACTGGGCAGATGGAGGCTACGGTCGCTCTCCATCACGGGAAAAAACCTGGTCATCAGGTGTGAGGCACTGTCATTGCTGTTGTACGTGGCACAGGTCTGGCCTATTCCCAGAACCTGCGCCGCTGCAGTCACCCGGGCCATCTTCCAGTTCATATGGAGTTCAAAGATGGACCGGGTCCGAAGGGACTCGCTGTACAAAGATCTGGGAAACGGGGGAAAAAATACACCCAATGCCACCCTCACCCTGATGGCCACCTTTGTGTGTGGCTGTATCAAGCTGTGCGTGGATCCCCGGTACGCAAACACCAAGTGTCACTACGTACTGAGGTTCTACCTGTCCCCGGTGTTGCGAAGGATGGGCCTGGCCTCGCTGCCGCGGAACGCTCCGAGTAGTTGGACCGTCCCGTACCACCTGTCCTTCGTGGAGAAATTTTTGAAGAAAAACACCTTTGACCACAAGTCCATCAGGAAGTGGTCAGCACGTAGCATCCTTGAGACCCTTCGGGAAAAGGACAGGGTGGATCCTGTCGAGTGGTTCCCTGAGCAGACTGTCAAAGCAATTTGGCAGAATGCCTCATTGCCAGAACTTTCCAACAAGCACCAAGACATGGCTTGGCTGGTGGTGAGAAGGGCTCTACCTGTGAGATCATTTATGCACGCCCGGACTCTCAGCCGCACCGCACGCTGCCCTCGAAGCGGCTGCGGGGGGGACGAGACTGTCACACACCTCCTTCTGGAATGTGCCTATGCAGAGGAAGTCTGGAGAGGAATGCAGTGGTATTTGTCGAGGTTCGTCCCGAGCAGCGCCGTGACGCGGGACTCCGTGCTCTACGGCCTGTTCCCCGGGACGCACACCGAGACGAACATCAACTGCGCCTGGAGGATCATCAACTCGGTGAAGGACGCTCTCTGGGTGGTCCGAAACCTGTTGATCTTCCAGCTGAAGGAGTTGACCCCGACTGAGTGTTGCAGACTGACACATTCCAAGGTCCAGGACTACGTGTTGAGGGACGCGCTGAAGCTTGGGGCAGCTGCCGCCAAGGCGCGGTGGGGAAAGACCACCGTTTAACATCTGCCTGTCTAAAGAAGATCGGGGGCCCTGCAGTCATTTGGGCTTTGCTGACGCCTCAGCTCAATATGTGAGTGAGAAATGCACAGATCTGTATGTAATAATGAAAAATTCTGAGCTGTGTATGTAAATGTTGACATATGTATGGAATTAGCAAATGTACAGTGTATCAAATATTTTATGAATATTTTATGAATAAAGTATATTTTTGAAATAAAAAAAAGCAGACGTGTACGAGCGGAAGGGGGAGAGGGAGGAACTCAAAAATTGGAGACCAATCACATTGTTGAATGTGGATTACATAATTGAAAATGTGTTGCTGGTTAAAGCACAGCAGGTTAGGCAGCATCCAAGGAATAGGAAATTCGACGTTTCGGGCATAAGCCCTTCATCAGGAATGAGGAGAGTGTGCCAAGCAGGCTAAGATAAAAGGTAGGGAGGAGGGACTTGGAGGAGGGGCGATGGAGATGTGATAGGTCGAAGGAGGTCAAGGTGAGGGTGATAGGCCAGAGTGGGGTGGGGGCGGAGAGGTCAGGAAGAAGATTGCAGGTTAGGAGGGCGGTGCTGAGATGAGGGAACCGACTGAGACAAGGTGGGGGGAGGGGAAATGAGGAAACTGGAGAAATCTGAGTTCATCCCTTGTGGTTGGAGGGTTCCCAGGCGACAGCCCACAGCCACATCTCCTTCCTCAGCCTCATTTCCCCTCCCCCCACCTTGTCTCAGTCGGTTCCCTCAACTCAGCACCGCCCTCCTAACCTGCAATCTTCTTCCTAACCTCTCCGCCCCCACCCCACTCCGGCCTATCACCCTCACCTTGACCTCCTTCCACCTATTACATCTCCATCGCCCCTCCCCCAAGTCCCTCCTCCCTACGTTTTATCTTAGCCTGCTTGGCACACTCTCCTCATTCCTGATGAAGGGCTTATGCCCGAAACGTCGAATTTCCTATTCCTTGGATGCTGCCTAACCTGCTGTGCTTTAACCAGCAACACATTTTCAACTGTGATCTCCAGCATCTGCAGACCTCATTTTTTACCTGTGGATTACATAATCCTGTCAAAGGTAATCGCCAACTGGGTCAGGTCTGCTCTGGGGTCGGTGATTCACCCTGACCAAACCTGTGCTGTACCGGGCAGGAAAATCACTGAGAGTCTTGCACTCCTCAGGGAAACGATCACCTACGTGCAGGACAGAGGGTTGGACGCCTGCCTGATCAGCCTGGACCAGGAGAAATTCTTTGACAGGATATCACACAAGTATATGAGAGATGTTCTCTCCAAAATGGGCTTTGGGGAGGGAATCTGCAATTGGATCAGACTGCTCTACACCAACATTATCAGTGCAGTCTCAATCAATGGGTGAGAATCAGATAGCTTCCCAGTCAGATCTGGAGTCAGGCAGGGCTGCCCTCTCTCTCCTGCCTTGTTTGTGTGCAGCATAGAGCCATTTGCCGAGTCCATCAGGAAGGATGCGAGCCTGAGAGGGGTGACTATTCCTGTCAGCGGGGGCCTGAGGTTAAGGCCTCCCTGTACATAGATGATGTCGCTGTTTTCTGCTTGGATCCACTGTCCATGCGCAGACTCATGTGCATATGCGACCAGTTTGAACGGGCCTCGGGGGCCAAGGTAAACTGAGGCAAGAGCGAGGCCATGCTCTTCGGGAACTGGGCTGACCAATCCTCGATCCCCTTCACCATCAAGACCGACCACCTGAAGGTGCTGGGTATTTGGTTCGGGGGGCTGGGGCGTGCGCCAAGTCTTGGGAGGAGCGTATCAGCAAAGTGAGGCAGAAACTGGGCAGATGGAAGCTACGGTCGCTCTCCATCGCTGGAAAAAACCTGGTCATCAGGTGTGGAGCACTGTCATTGCTAGTATACGTGGCACAGGACTGGCCTATTCCCAGAACCTGTGCCGCTGCAGTCACCCGGGCCATCTTCCAGTTTATATGGAGATCAAAGATGGACCGGGTCCGAAGGGACTCGATCTACAAAGACCTGGGCAACGGGGGAAAAATACACCCAATACCACCCTCACCCAGATGGCCACCTTTGTGTGTGGCTGCATCAAGCTGTGCGTGGATCCCTGGTATGCAAACACCAAGTGTCACTACGTACTGAGGTTCTACCTGTCCCCAGTGTTGCGAAGGATGGGCCTGGCCTCCCTGCCGCGGAACACTCCGAGTAGTTGGACCGTTCCATATCACGTGTCCTTCGTGGCGAAGTTTATGAAGAAAAACACCTTTGACCACAAGTCCATCAGGAAGTGGTCAGCACGTTGTGTCCTCGAGACCCTTCGGGAAAAGGAGAGGGCGGATCCTGTCGAGCGGTTCCCTGAGCAGACTGTCAAAGCCATTTGGCAGAATGCCTCATCGCCAGAACTTTCCAACAAGCACCAAGACATGGCTTGGCTGGTGGTGAGAAGAGCTCTGTCTGTGAGATCCTTTATGCATGCCCGGACTCTCAGCCGCACCGCACGCTGCCCTCAAAGCGGCTGCGGGGGGGACGAGACTGTCACACACCTCCTTCTGGAATGTGCCTATGCAGAGGAAGTCTGGAGAGGAATGCAGTGGTGTTTGTCGAGGTTCGTCCTGAGCAGCGCCGTGACGCAGGACTCCATGCTCTACGGCCTGTTCCCCGGGACGCACACTGAGGCGAACATCAACTGTGCCTGGAAGATCATCAACTCGGTGAAGGATGCTCTCTGGGCGGTCCGAAACCTGTTGATCTTCCAGCTGAAGGAGTTGACCCCGACTGAGTGTTGCAGACTGGTACATTCCAAGGTCCAGGACTATGGGCTGAGGGACGCGCTGAAGCTTGGGGCAGCTGCCGCCAAGGTGCGGTGGGGAAAGACCATCGTGTAACATCTGCCTGCCTAAGGATGAACAGGGGGCCCACGCAGTCATTTGGGCTCTGCTGACGCCTCAGCTAAAATGTAATCGTACAGACCTGTAAATAGGAATGATTACTCTGTTTTGGTATGCAAAAAAATGGAATGTTTACATTTGTATGGCATGTCCAGTTGTATAGATCATCAAAGTATTTATGAATAAAGTATATTTTTGAAATAAAAAAAGTTGAAATTTATGCATGTTTAGGTGCCTGATTCATAATTATCACAAAATTTAGCTGCAACTTGAATATTTATACTGCAAGCACAAAATTGATTTTGGATAGGTCTGAGTGCTCCAGAGAACAGGGTAGAGTAGAAAAGTAAGATATGTGCAACAGTGCACAAGATTGGAAGAAACGAACGATCATTTTGTGTCCTGCTGATGATTCCTTCTGTCTCAGCGAAGGTCTAAAGGAGACTGTAAATTCAATTATCAGACTTTGGAAACTCTCACAGGTATTGGAGATTATAAATCATTCATCTGTGAGGAACATTCATTTTTAATGCAGATTTTCTGCCGGGGTGAAGGAGGACTATTTCATCAGTCTAAATTGTAGAAATCTATTTAAGTATTGGGAAAGATTGATGGTGTTTTTCCAGAAGCTACTCCCACTTTAAAATATATCAATCCAATGAAAAAAAATGTTAAAGACCACATGGTCTTATTCACAAAAAGTATCTCCTGAAATTCTTGGTTAACTCTAAATCATCAAAATTGACCAATGGAGTTCAGGCAAAGGAAATGTCAAATAAGTGCTTCTTTTTGGCGTCTCTAACTACAATAAAACATCTGCAACTGTTTCACAATGAAATAATAGCAAGAGGAGAACTGGCTAAGTGCATGCTTGAAAAGATAACTGTGAGGAGGTTTTCAAAAATGGGCATCAATTTGATTTTTCTGTGGTAAATCCTTGAGCTCTTCAGCTGTTCACCCATACACACATGAATAGACCAGTTGACTTCTGAAGCATCTGTCTCATTTACATTAGGCCACTGAAGATACCATGCAGAGTGAATGGCAAGGGTGAAGAAGGAAACATTAAGAGTTAAAAATGTAGGAAATGTGACCACAGGACAGCACAACCCAATTCTTTTTTGTGGGGCTCAAAGGAACTCTCTTTCTGCACTGTGTATGACAGAAATTATATTGAACTTGTTGCTCAGACCCTCTACCACCACCCTCTGTCTTCTACCTTCAAGACAATTTTGTATACAACTGATTATCTCCCCGGATTCCATGTGATCCAACCTTATTAATCAGTCTACCATGCGGGAACTTGTCGAAGGCCTTGGTAAACTCCATATGTACCTCTACCTCCATGCCTTCATCTATCTGCTAAGTATTCTCTTCAAAAAAAATCAAATTTGTGAGACATGATCTCCCATGCACAATACCGTGCTGACTATTACTAATCAGTGCTTGCCTTTTCAAATGCATATAAAATCTGTTTCCTGTAATAACTTACCCACGACTGATGTCAGGCTCACTGGTCTATAGTTCCCTGGAATCTCCTTCCAACCTTTCTTAAGTAATGGCACAACATTAGCCACCTTCCAAACTTCTGGCACCTCACCCATGGCTGTCGGTAATACAAATATCTTTGCAGGGGGCCCTGCAATCTTCTCCCTGCCTCCTCACAATGTTCTTAGACACACCTTATCATGTCCCAGGGACTTATCTGTCTTTATTCATTTTAAGATCTCTAGTATCTATTCATCTGTAATGTGAAATCTTTTCAAGCTATCACTATTTATTTCTCCAGCTTCCATGACTACATGGAGAGGTTGGATTGGCTGCGATCTTTTCTCCTGGACTGTCAGAGGCTGAGCGGTGACATTATAAAACCATGAGGGGCATAGATAAGATGAATCGCCAAGGTGTTTTTCCAAGGTTTGGGGAGTTCAAAACTAGAGAGGACTCACAAGGAGACAGGGTGGTGCCAAAAGGTATCTAACTGGAGCAGGAACACACACAGGCCTCTCAGAAGTCTCCAAGATATTGCAGAGGTGTTTAGGCCCTCCAATTCCATTCCCACCTGTCACTTCTGACCCTTTACCCTTCAAGCTGCTTAGCTGGGGTCTCCCAGCCAAACTTCCAGGGTCAATGGACTCCAATGCTGAATAGGCTGTCCTTGTAACACCACCTGGGAGCATAACACTATTGACCCCATTTTAACCTAGCTACTACCCTGTCAATAGCAGGTAAAACTAGTTAAAGTTCACTCTCAGAAGGAAGGTTGCAATATGTAAAAATTTAGGGAGGTAGTTGTGATTTTAAGCAAAAGAGATTTTAACAGCAGGAATATATTGGTTCATAATTTTGCCCAATATGCAATGGTTGCTAGCTTTTGGATTATTCTTAAATATCACTTTAAATAAATCAGGGACTGTGGAAAAGATGTATCATCTTTAAAAATAAATCAATTAATACTAATAACAGTAAAAGCTCCCAAGTTACAAACAACTACATTCATTTTTAAACATGGACGACAAATGCTAACAATGATAGGAAAGTTCATCAACTGATAAAATTACTTTTCCACATGGAAAGGTCATGCTGTGTCATGACCTAACTTTTACATAAGGCAAACAAACTCAAACATGCAGTTGGAAGCTAACATGTTTAATAGACGGGCATCTCGGTCTAGGTAAAACTGTTCAGTTTTATTGCTGAAAAATATCTGAAATATGTAGTCAATGTTAAACATGAAAATGGAGTCATCACTATCACAATTCATCATGGCTTCGTTTCTTTTTCATTTATGTGGCAAAACAAGCCTGTCTTGCTGTGTCAGGTTTAACTGCAGCTTATAAAATCCTATTCAGCACCTTCAGCAAATTGAAATGCAATTCTGTTCATCAACGTTTCAGAAAATGCTGCCATATAGCCATTGTATCCAAGAAAGTACAGCTATAAAGTGACAACTGTGCTTTTCTCAAGCATTCTACCCATCTAATTATCTGTTTGCACCAAAACAGAAACTTGACGTGATAATCAAAGTTTTCCAATCTTGTGAAGAGCAAAATGTTTTGAATATTTACAAATAAAGTAAAGCTTGGAACATATATTAGCATACAATGCATAGGGATTTGAGCTTGTTTATCCTTACCTTGAGTAGCTATGTAGTGGCGTGGTCTGTGGTAACCCTGAGAAGCAAAGTGGAAATCAAATAAACAGCAAGACAAATCAAAATCATTTTTGTAACAAACTCCAGTTTACTTATAATGGTATTAATAAATTCCACATTCCCAGCACAGAGCATTATCTAATTGAAGCTCATCAGGGGGATTTGGGGAATTATACAAAACTGAATGAGGCTCACAAAGAAATTATACCACATTAGATGTACATTCACATTGTCTGAAGTTTTGTATTGGGAGGCAAAATTCATAAAATTTAATGCAGCAAATTTGAACTTCAAACACAAATTAAAGCTTATATATTCAGTAACTGGTCAAATAAAAAGGGATGTGGACTGTTGCGTAATCAAAATAGTGGGAGAAAAATACAGTCAATATCTAAATCACACATGTGGGAAAAACTAACTATGCGTCTTTCAGTAATAGAGATATCACTGCAAAGACCATCTCAGTATCTATTGGGGGTTTCAAGTGGCATACTTATTGTAAGATAGAACTGTCCCAGCGATAAACAGTAGGACTAAATTGTACAAGGGTGTGCTGGTAGCAGGGAACTTTACTCAGAAACAAGACGTATAAATAATGACTGGTAAAAAACACAAGTGGAATTTCTGACATGTGGCATTAGTAGGCAAAGTTTCCAATAGGCAGCACTGTCTCACAAAATTCATCCTAATCTATTTGTCTGTTTGGAATTAAAGGTTAAGATAATGGTAAATAACAGCTAGCATGAAAATCTGCAATCTGCCATGGCTATCATAAATTATGTTCAAAGAACATCAAGAATTTGGAGACCCAACATTCTTGATGGGCCACTGTGTTGTTGGGTAATGGAATGTAATGGGAGAAGAATTGGTGGGATGGTGCAAGATAGGGACAATGACAAGGGGTTGAGTGATCTATGCTGCTGATGGAACTTCCGGAGCATCTGTTGTGCCAAGCTGTTCCTGTTTAAAATGATTTGCATTTTTTAAAAAAATGCCACTTTTCTGTTATCAGGAAACCATCGCAATTCTCAATTCTACCGGTTGGAATAATGCTGTCAAATGTGTGCTTGTATTGTTTAGACATCAGAGAAAACGGAACGTCACAAAAAGTACTTGTCCCCACTTCCTGAGAAATTCAGGACCCTGGCAGCAAGACCCCAGTAATTTGAGGTAACTGACCCAAATCCTTAATACTTCTTCACACACCATTGGCCGCTCTGCTGCCCACTTAACCACCTCTACCATACAAAAACCTTCAGGAATGTGGAGGGTCTGCTTTATTTTGGTTCAACTACCATTACTACTCCACAAAATAAATGAGCAAACAAAACTTACATCAATGTAGTTGGCATTTATATAATCTGAATGGGGATCGCCATCTAATAACTGAAGTCGTACTCGAGAATGATCATCTAGGGGAAAAAGGTGAAATGATTGTCAATATGATCTACTTTGAACATAATTAAGCATAATCAACATTACATTTTTTAAAATTCCAATACAATTTCTATTCTCTAAATAAACAGTAATTTGGTCTTAACACTATAATTATTTACTTAATTAAATTTCTTCTAGAAAAGTTGGTTTAAGGATTTGCTCTTTAATCATAACTACATCAGAATCAAGTTGATCAGTCAATATCCCAGAGATCTCCATCATTATGCCTGAGAATGTCCTCTCTTTCCAGCAGAACAGAACCATCAGAGATGGGCAAACAATGATGTATAGTCAGGAGGGAGGAACCGTAAGCGCCCTCAACAGGACTCCACATATCATAAAGCCCAATAGATTCAGGTCATTAGGTCAAGGAAATGTTCTGCTAAACATCATCTACTGCACTAAATCTCATGTGATGAATCTGCACTTCTCCATGTTGATCATCATCTGGATGCAATTATCAGAAAAATGACAGCACAAGTTGGTGACAGACTTTAACATCCATTACAAATGACTGGTTGGCAACACTAACTGAGCTGTTGGATCATGCAGCACATGGCTGTTAAACAAAATGGCTCAGGCAGTGAGTAAAAAGGAGTAAGCTAACTTTCCTCATCTTCACCAATCCATCTGTCATAGATCTTTCCATCTAAGATAAACATGATCACTGTGCTGTAGATGGAGTGATATGATTCCATAATCAATTTATTAGAAAATATCTCTGTAGACTTACCAAGTTCAACTGAAAATAGTCACAAATAAACAGGTAACTAATAGGAATCAGGGGCTTTCTGAAAATTCCCATACTGAATAATGGAGGAGGTCAGCACACAAGTACAAAATGTAGTGTTGAAGATTTTGCTGTTGTCTTCAGTCAGTGTTGAACGAGTTGTCCCATGTAGACTCCTAGTGATATCCCAAATATTGTGGACAATTTTTTAATTCAGTTCAAACAAAAAGGAAAATTCTCCAGTGACTGGAGTTTTATTTGTCACAGACAGAAATGCTAGAAACCTATGAAAACTCCTGATTACTCAAAGCCTGTCCACCAATGACAAGGCTTAAAAAAAATGGAATATTTGCAATACTTACCCCTTTTCTAGCTAGATAATGCAGCAACAATTTTCAAGAAGTTTGATTGTAAATGAGTGAAAATACTTTGTTTAATTGTAGTCACTTCTGCTGAATTCAAGATTGACCAAGCCATCCCAGTGTGGCTACAGTCAGTGTGACACATGCTGTCATAGAGTAACTCACTGTTACTTTACCAGCTTTCCTTGTGAACTGCAGGGGTAGTTTTACGATAAAAAAATCTCCTTCATTCTCCCTTCTTAGTTCACATTTAAACAAAATTTGCAAATGCTTTGCTATTACCCCATCACTTATGTGTTGATGCTGTAGAATTCTCTAACTCCATAAAGGTGACCATCACCTATTAAGATTTCAGATGAGCAATTCATGCTTCATAATATTTTACTATCTGACAATGTAATTATGTTTGATATTCCAAGAATTAAAATAGGAAATGTGCTGTAGACGTGATTATTAATTTATAATTTATACAGTCTGTTTGTGCATGGGGCACAAATTTATGGGTACGGTGGGGGGGGGGGGGGGGGGAGGATGGATGGTTTACTATCCCAGAAGTCTACAGTTTGCTGACAGAACATGCCTGCCCATAATGTTCTCTATGTGGGCAGAGTGGGACTTCAGCCCCGTTGAGTTACCATGTCCTACTCTCTGCAACTGCTGGCTCATTTGATGGGGGCAAGGGAAGGAGGGGGCAGGGGGGAGAAGCGTTGGAGTAGCTATGAGGTTGGTGGGCTAGGCACCTGCATTATCCCATATGCCCGCCCCAGTTGGAAACACCCAGCTGAATAGCCAACTTCTGCTCTCCACTTGGACATTTGTAAATATGTAATATTCATTATATAGTTTCAGTTAAATCCAAAAGAAATGGTTCAAGCATGACATTTTTTTGCAAGCTACAGTGTTACTTGTCTGAAGCTCATGAATGTCAAAAATATTGCAACCAATAAATGTTTACACATCATTAACATTAAACTTTACAAATTTCTCCAGAGATCAGCAACGCATTAGGAAACAGGAAATTGTATCAAACTGATTGAATTGTCAGTGTTTGAAAATCTGTTATTTTCTCTTAAAACTGTAAGTCACCTGACACATCACCAACTTTGTGAAAATTACTGTATCTCACAAATCATTCTTAACCTTGTGGAAAACCTTCCTGCTTTTGCAGTTCTAAAAATAGGGAGGCTGTCAGGTTTTGTTGTTAGCACTGATGCAAACAGCAACTTCTGGCATTCACACGTCCACAGTTCAACAAAGAAATCTGGATGGTACTGGCTGTGCTACTTTACTTCTCCACAAGTCACACTGTTTCAGTATGCACTGATGGAATTGGCACAGAAATCATTAGTAAGCTGTGAATTTAAGCAAATTATCCATTATTACTGCACCAAAGATTAATGAAAAATGTAAGCCTTGTTCAATTAGTGTTAACAATATTTATGTTACAATTATTGCTGAACTATCTCTCTGTGCCTCGAAATAAATAATCTTATAAGTCTGGTGCTATGAAGATGCTTCATTTTTTCCAAGGATTCATATAAACAGTGATGCATTAGGATATCTGAGGCGGTTTTTAAACATGTCATAGACGTTGCACAGCATGGAAATACACCATTTGGTTGAACTCATTGGACTGACCAGATATCCTCAACTGATCGAGTTTCAATTTCCAGCACTTGGTTCATATCCCTCGAAATCCTTTCTATTCATGAACCCATTCAGATGTTGTTTAAATGTTGTAATTGCACCAGCCTCCAACATCTCCTCTGGCAGCTCCTTCCATGCACACACCCTCCGCAAGAAGAGTTGCCCCTCACGTCCCTTTTCAATCTTAGCTTACCTATGCCCTCTGGTTTTGGGTTCCCCTATCCTGGGAAAAAGAGCTTGGCTATTCACCCTGTCGGACCATTATCAAATAACAACCAAATTCAGTAAATGGCAAAAATAGCCTCTTTATTCAGCAAAAACAAATAGCCCAAGTTTGAGGCAGCAATAGAATCTCATAATATAGTTCTTACCATAGCCTATTTATACACAGGTCTTACATATATTAAAATTCCATCACTATGGTGTTATATTGTTTTATCTGTAGTGCACAAAGGTTTGAGGGGCTTCTGGCCTGGGAGACAGGAAATGGATTAAAACATATGTTAAGTGCTGGCTGCTGCTCCTGATAGGATTAAGAGTGCCCATTCTGTTTGCATAACTGAGAGGTTTTGGTCCTGTTGTCTTTTAAGTGAGTAAATGTTCATAACAAATACTAGGCCCATATGCTCTAAATAAGTTAGAAATTGTATCTGTATTTAATAAAACAATAAAGGATATTAAACTGATTACTGTAACTGGGTTGGGAGATTTGTTTACTATTTGTCAGAGTGAGTTTCATTCATTCATGCAATTTTGCATAAGCAGTGTTTTGACAACTTCTTAAAGGGATAACAGCCCAGTTAAAAGATATTTAACAAGTACATGCTAATTGGGAAAAAAAATTGTGTTCTGTAATCTATTCAGGTCTGAGAGACCTGGTAAGAGCTGATTAATATTATAAATCTTTTCATAGTTTCGGTTAGGTCATGGAGACATGATGGTCTTGTTCTGAATAGATCAGTAATCTTTTATATTTATCCAGAGGTAACTTTTGATGTAAATAGGTCTGACGAGGGTTAAAGGTATGAAGGAGCAGTAATGGATTTGGAAGATTTACTTTAATTTTAGCCTATCTTGCAATACTAAAATATACTACAGAACCTTGGCTTCATGAATGAATGATTGAAACCATGTTATAGCAGACAACGGGTTAGTAAAAGATTACCAATAAATGAACAGGAACATGATAGTAACGAATATAGTGAGCTGGTGAGTGAGTTAATAAAGATAACTTTTAACACAATATCTCACAACACTATCCATGCTCCTCATGATTTTATAAACCTCTATAATGTCACCCCTCATCCTCCAATGCTCCTGGGGAAAAAAATGCCTGAGCCTATTCAGACTCTGGATTAGTGGTGCTGGAATTGACCTATTCAGTCTCTCCCAATAGCTCAAAGCCTCCAATCTGAGCAACATCCTTGTAAATCTTTTCTGTGCCTTTTCAAGATAAGCAACATCTTTCTTATAGCAGGGAAACCAGAATTGAAAGTAATATTCTAAAAGTGGCCTCATCAATATCCTATACAACCACAACTACAATATCCCAACTGCTCTATTCAATGCATTGACCAATGAAGGCAAGCACACCAGATGCCTTCTTCATCATCCAGTCTACCTGTAACTTCAGTTTCAAGAAACCATGCACCTGCATCCTGAGGTCTCTTTGTTTGGCAACACTCCACAAGACCCTACTATCAACTTCACACATCCTGCTCTGGTGTGCCTATATTCACATCCAAATCATTTATATAGATGACAAAAAACAATGGACCCACCACCAATCCTTGTGGCACACCACTGGTCATGGAAAGGAGAGTGGGCAACTTTTTTTAATTATTGTAATTCAGATGGTTTGAGCTAACTATAAGAGCATAAGATGTAGGAATGGAAGTAAGGCCATTCAGCCCATCGAGTTCACTCTGCCATTTAATCATGGCTGATGGGCATTTCAACTTCACTTATCCACACTCTCCTCATCGCCATTAATTCCCTGCAAGATCAAGAATTTTTCAATTTCTGCCTTGAAGACATTTAAAGTCCTGGCCTCCACTACATTCCATGGCAATGAATTCCACAGGCCTACTACTCTCTGGCTGAAGAAATGTTGCCTCATTTCCATTCTAAATTGACCCCCACTAAGTCTAAGGTTGTGCCCACAGGTCCTAGTCTCCCTGCCTAACAGAAACAACTTCCCAGCATCTACCCTTTCTAAATCATGCATTACCTTGTAACTTTCTATTATATCTCCCTTCAATCTTCTAAACTCTAATGAATACAATCCCAGGATCCTTAGCCATTCATCGTATGTTAGGCCTACCATTCCAGGGATCATCCAAGTGAATCTCCGCTGGACATGCTCCAGTACAGTATGTCCTTCCTGAGGTGTGGGTCGAAAATTGAACACAATATTCTAAATTGGGCCTAACTAGAGCTTCGTAAAGTCTCAGTAGCATATTGCTGCTTTTATATTCCAACTCTCTGGAGATAAAAGACAACATCACATTTGCTTTCTTAATCACAGACTCAACCTGCATGTTAACCTCCAGAGAATTCTGGACCAGCACTCCAAGATCCGTTTGTACTTTGGCTTTATGAATTTTCTCATCGTTCAGAAAGTAGTCCATGCCTGTACTCTTTTTTACCAAAGTGCAAGACTTCGCACTTACTGATGTTGAATTTCATCAGCCATTTCCTGGACCACTCTCCTAAACTGCCTAAATGTTTCTGCAGCCTCTCCACCTCTTCAGTACTACCTGTCTGTCCATCTAACTTCGTATTATCGGCAATCTTCACTAGAACACCTCCAGTCCTTTCATCCAGATCATTAATATACGAAGTGCACAGATGCGGCCCCATCACTGAACCCTGTGGAACACTACTTGTCACCAGCTGCCATTCCAAAAAAGAACCTTTTATCGCAACTCTCAGCCTTCTGTCTGACAGCCAATCCTCAAAGCATATAAGTAGCTCACCTTGAACACCATGGGACCTCACCTTACTTAGAAGCCTCCCGTGAGGCACCTTATCAATGGCCTTTTTAAAGTCTAGGTAGATAACATCCACTGGATTTACCTGATCTAAACTACTTATTACCTCTTCATGTCAGGCATGACCTCCCTTTACTAAATCCATACTGACTTGTTCTAATCCGACCCTGCACTTGCAAAAATTTAGAAATCTCATCCTTAATGGTGGATTCTAGAATTTTAACAACAACTGAGTTTAGGCTAATTTGCCTATAATTTTCCATCTTTTGTCTTAATCCTTTGAACAAGAGGGTTACAACAGCGATTTTCCAATCATCTGGGACTTTTCCTGACTCCAGTGACCTTTGGAAGATTACAATCAACGCCTCAGCTATTTCCTCAGCCACCTCCCTCAGAACTCTAGGATGTAGCCCACCGGAACCAGGAGATTTATTAATTTTTGGACCTTTAGCTTTTCTTGCAACTTTCGCTTTTGTACCATACTCAATTCTGCCCCCTGACTCTCCTTAATTGTTGGGATATTACTCATGTCTTCCATTGTGAAGACTGACACAAAGTTTTTATTAAGTTCTTCAACTATTTCCTTATCTCCTAGCACTAACCTTCCTGCATCAATTTGGAGTGGCCCAATTTCTACTTTTGCCCCTCATTTGTTTCTAATGCATTGAAAGAAACTTTTACTATCATTTTTAATATTATTGGCCAGCCCACCTTCATATTTGATCCTCTCCTTCCTTATTTCTCTCTTTGTTATCTTCTGCTTGTTTTTGTACAAAGCAAAGATCCCTCTATGCTGTCCCCCATCAAACACTCCCAGGTAAGGGACAGCATGGGATTGGATACACAGTAAATCTCCCTCTACATTCTGCCATCAAATGCTTCCAGGACAGGAAAAACACTCTGTTAGATACAGAGTAAAGCTCCCTCTACACTGTACTTCCATCAAACACTCCTGGAGAAGGGACAGCTCAGGGTTAGATACAGAGTAAAGCTTACTCTATACCTCCGCCATCAAACACTCAAAAAGCAGGGGCAGCATGGTGTCAGATAGAGTAAAGTTGCCTCTACACTGCCCCCCATCAAACAGTCCCGGGATAGGGACCACACTGGGCTAGATACAGAGTAAATCTCCTTCGACACTGTTCCCCCATCAATCAGTCCCAGGACAGGGACAACACTGGGTTAGATATAGAGTAAATTTCCTTCTACACTGTTTGCCCTTCAAATAGTCCAAGGAGTGGGACAGCATGGGGTTAGTACAGAGTAAATCTCCCTCTACACTGATTTCCTAGTGCTCTTGGCCACCTTATAGACTCTCTCTTTTTCTTTGACTTCCTTTGTCAGCCATGGCTGTCTAATCTCATCCCACCCAAATAATCTTCCTTTCCTTTGGGATGAACCTCTGTACTGTGTCCTCAATTCCACCCAGAAAGTCCTGCCATTGTTGCTCTACTGTCTTCCCGCTAGGTTCTGCTTCCAGACGGTTTTCATCAGTTCCTCTCTCATGTCCCTGTAATTACCTTTATTTAACTAGAACGCCATTACATCAGATTTTGCCTTCTCTTTCAAACTGCAGACTGAACTCTGCCATATTATGGTCGCTGCTTCCTAAGTGTTCCCTTACTTTTAGATTATTTTATAAAGTCTGGCTCATTACATTGTACTAAGTGCAGAATAGCTTGTTCCCTTGTGGGATCCATCACAAGCTCTTCCAAAAGGCCATCCTATAAGCATTCCATGAATTCCCTTTCTTTGGATCCACCAGCAACATTATTCTCCCAGTTCACCTGCATATTGAAGTCCCCCATCATTACTGTGACCTTGCCTTTCTGACATGCCCTATCTATTTCCCAGTACATCTTGCACCCCAGTCTTGACCACTGTTAGGAGGTCTGTACATAACTCCAATTATGTTTTTTTTTGCCTTTGTGGTTCCTCAACTCCATCACACAGACTCCACATCAACTGACCTTATGTCATTCAGTGCCACAGATTTAATTTCATTCTTAACTAACAAGGCAACCCCACCCCCTCTACCCACCTCAGACTAAACAGTTAAGCCTGTGGAGCTGTTGGATTTACTGAAAGTAACCCATATAGACTTTATGGCTTTGTTTTGGATTTTTTTTTAGAATTCAGTCGCATCACAGAATGAAACTAATGAGCTCAGCCTCTGTCCTCTGAGACATATTTGTCTTGGGTTCAGTGTGAGGACTAAACTCCTGATCCAGGTGTTCTCTTGAAAAGAGTCTGAACAAGTTCTCAACAATTCCTGAGTGAAATTCATCTGCAAACATTCCAGAATAATTGCTTATGTTTGGTGACATCCATCTATGTGCATCATGTTGCCAGATGAAAGCCATCTTGAATAATCCATATTTATTCTTTGTTATTTCAATAATTAACAATTGTTGGCCAAAGTCCTTATTACCAAAATCAATCTTTGCAGAGATTTTTTTTCTCTGTCTGGTGACTGTATGTGTTTTAGATTATTTATAGGAGTAAACATTTATACTTTTATATTTCAAATGATGTGTTAACCAGCTTTGCACTTTACCAAAATAAGTTTTATTTCATAATAAAATTTGGAGAGCCCAATTTAATAGAGACCACACAAGCACAAATCGGGTGAAATTGACAAGCTGTTTATTACAAGCAATATGCCTGGAAGAGAAATTCACTAGGCTGACACAGAACTGACAGTCTCTACATGTAAAAACAATGACTGCAGATGCTGCAAACCAGATTCGGGATAAGTGGTGCTGGAAAAGCACAGCAGTTCAGGCAGCATCCGAGGAGCAGTAAAATCGACGTTTCGGGCAAAAGACTTTCATCAGGAATAAAGGCAGAGAGCCTGAAGGGTGGAGAGACAAGTGAGAGGAGGGTGAGGAGAAAGTAGCATGGCGTATAATAGGTGAGTGGGGGAGGGGATGAAGGTGATAGGTCGGGGGGGAGGGTGGAGTGGATAGATGGAAAAGAAAATAGGCAGGTAGGACAAGTCATGGGGACAGTGCTGAGCTGGAAGTTTTGAACTGGGGTGAGGTGGGGGAAGGGGAAATGAGGAAACTGTTGAAGTCCACATTGATGCCCTGGGGTTGAAGTGTTCTGAGGCGGAAGATGAGGCATTCTTCCTCCAGTCATCTGGTGGTGAGGGAGCGGTGGTGAAGGAGGCCCAGGACCTCCATGTCCTCGGCAGAGTGGGAAAGGGAGTTGAAATGTTGGGCCACAAGGCAGTGTGGTTGATTGGTGTGGGTGTCCCGGAGATGTTCCCTAAAGCGCTCTGCTAGGAGGCGTCCAGTCTCCCCAATGTAGAGGAGACAGCATCGGGAGCAACAGATACAATAAATGATATTGGTGGATGTGCAGGTAAAACTTTGATGGATGTGGAAGGCTGCTTTAGGGCCTTGGATGGAGTTGAGGGAGGAGGTGTGAGTGTAGGTTTTGCAATTCCTGCGGTGGCAGAGGAAGATGCCAGGATGGGAGGGTGGGATGAAAGGGGATGTGGACCTGACCAGGTAGTCACGGAAGGAACGGTCTTTGCGGAAGGTGGAAAGGGGTGTGGAGGGAAATACATCCCTGGTGGTGGGGTCTGTCTGGAGGTGGCGAAAATGTCAGCGGATGATTTGGTTTATGCGAAGGTTTGTAGGGTGGAAGGTGAGCAACAGGGGCTTTCTGTCCTTATTATAGTTGGAGGGGTGGGGTCTGAGAGTGGAGGTGCGGGATGTGGACGAGATGCGTTGGAGGGCATCTTTAACCACGTGGGAAGGGAAATTGTGATCTCTAAAGAAGGAGGCCATCTGGTGTGTTCTGTGGTGGAACTGGTCCTCCTGGGAGCAGATACAGCGGAGGAATTGGGAATATGGGATGGCATTTTTGCAGGAGGTAGGGTGGGAAGAGGTGTAATCCAGGTAGCTGTGGGAGTCGGTGGGTTTGTAAAAAATGCCGGTATCAAGTCGGTCGTCATTAATGGAGATGGAGAGGTCCAGGAAGGGGAGGGAGGTGTCAGAGATGGTCCAGGTAAATTTAAGGTCAGGGTGGAATGTGTTGGTGAAGTTGATGAATTGCTCAAGCTCCTCGCGAGAGCACAAGGTGGCACCAATGCAGTCATCAATGTAGCGGAGGAAGAGGTGGGGAGTGGTGCCGGTGTAATTACGGAAGATCAACTGTTCTACGTAGCCAACAAAGAGACAGGCATAGCTGGAGCCCATACGTGTGCCCATGGCTATCCCTTTGGTCTGGAGGAAGTGGAAGGATTCGAAGGAGAAATTGTTAAGGGTGAGGACCAGTTCGGCCAAACGAAGGAGAGTGTTGGTGGAAGGGTACTTTCCAGACTGGGGAATAAACTTTCTAAGACAGTCTGACAATAGACTTCCTAGCCCTCAGTAAGCACAACTGTTCCTGATGCCCTAAGGGCAGCCTCACTCCTCACACATAGTGGAACTCCACAAAGGATGCTCAGACTGAAACACACCAAGGTACCTCGCTTGTGAACTAACCACAACGGAACAGGAAATTCGACGTTTCGGGCCAGAGCCCTTCATCAGGAATGAGGAGAGGGTGCCAGGCAGGCTAAGATAAAAGGTAGGGAGGAGGGACTTGGGGGAGGGGCGATGGAGATGTGATAGGTGGAAGGAGGTCAAGGTGAGGGTGATAGGCCGGAGTGGGGTGGGGGCGGAGAGGTCAGGAAGAGGATTGCAGGTTAGGAGGGCGGTGCTGAGTTCAAGGGAATCGACGGAGACAAGGTGGGGGGGAGGGGAAATGAGGAAACTGGAGAAATCTGAGTTCATCCCTTGTGGCTGGAGGGTTCCCAGGCGGAAGATGAGGCGCTCTTCCTCTAACCGTTGTGTTGTTATGTTCTGGCGATGGAGGAGTCCAAGGACCTGCATGTCCTTGGTGGAGTGAGAGGGAGAGTTAAAGTGTTGAGCCACGGGGTGGTTGGGTTGGTTGGTTCGGGCGTCCCAGAGGTGTTCCCTGAAGCGTTCTGCAAGTAGGCGGCCCGTCTCCCCAATATAGAGGAGGCCACATCGGGTGCAGCGGATGCAATAGATGATGTGTGTGGAGGTGCAGGTGAATTTGTGGCGGATATGGAAGGATCCCTTGGAGCCTTGGAGAGAAGTGAGGGAGCAGGTGTGGGCGCAAGTTTTGCATTTCCTGCGGTTGCAGGGGAAGGTGCCGGGAGTTGAGGTTGGGTTGGTGGGGGGTGTGGACCTGACGAGGGAGTCACGAAGGGAGTGGTCTTTGCGGAACGCTGATAGGGGAGGGGATGGAAATATATCCCTGGTGGTGGGGTCCGTTTGGAGTTGGCGGAAATGACGGCGGATGATACGCTGTATACGGAGGTTGGTGGGGTGGTAGGTGAGAACCAGTGGGGTTCTGTCTTGGTGGCGGTTGGAGGGGCGGGGCTCAAGGGCGGAGGAGCGGGAAGTGGAGGAGATGCGGTGGAGGGCATCGTCGATCACGTCTGGGGGGAATCTGCGGTCCTTGAAGAAGGAGGCCATTTGGGCTGTAAGGTATTGGAACTAGTCCTCCTGGGAGCAGATGCGGCGGAGACGAAGGAATTGGGAATATGGGATGGAGTTTTTACAGGGGACAGGGTGGGAGGAGGTGTAGTCCAGGTAGCTGTGGGAGTCAGTCGGTTTATGGTAGATGTCTGTGTTGAGTCGGTCGCCCGAGGTAGAAATGGAAAGGTCTAGGAAGGGGAGGGAGGAGTCTGAGACAGTCCAGGTGAATTTGAGGTCGGGATGGAAGGCTCCTCCGCCCTTGAGCCCTCCACTTCCCGCTCCTCCGCCCTTGAGCCCTCCACTTCCCGCTCCTCCGCCCTTGAGCCCCGCCCCTCCAACCGCCACCAAGATAGAACCCCACTGGTTCTCACCTACCACCCCACCAACCTCCGTATACAGCGTATCATCCGCCGTCATTTCCTCCAACTCCAAACGGACCCCACCACCAGGGATATATTTCCCTCCCCTCCCCTATCAGCGTTCCGCAAAGACCACTCCCTTCATGACTCCCTCGTCAGGTCCACACCCCCCACCAACCCAACCTCCACTCCCGGCACCTTCCCCTGCAACCGCAGGAAATGCAAAACTTGCGCCCACATCTCCTCCCTTACCTCTCTCCAAGGCTCCAAGGGATCCTTCCATATCCGCCACAAATTCACCTGCACCTCCACACACATCATCTATTGCATCCGCTGCACCCGATGTGGCCTCCTCTATATTGGGGAGACAGGCCGCCTACTTGCAGAACGCTTCAGGGAACACCTCTGGGACGCCCGAACCAACCAACCCAACCACCCCGTGGCTCAACACTTTAACTCTCCCTCCCACTCCACCGAAGACATGCAGGTCCTTGAACTCCTCCATCGCCAGAACATAACAAGACGACGGTTGGAGGAAGAGCGCTTCATCTTCCGCCTGGGAACCCTCCAACCACAAGGGATGAACTCAGATTTCTCCAGTTTCCTCATTTCCCCTCCCCCCACCTTGTCTCCGTCGATTCCCTTGAACTCAGCATCGCCCTCCTAATCTGCAATCCTCTTCCTGACCTCTCCGCCCCCACCCCACTCCGGCCTATCACCCTCACCTTGATCTCCTTCCACCTATCACATCTCCATTGCCCCTCCCCCAAGTCCCTCCTCCCTACCTTTTATCTTAGCCTGCTGGACACACTTTCCTCATTCCTGATGAAGGGCTTATGCCCTAAATGTCGAATTTCCTGTTCCTTGGATGCTGCCTAACCTGCTGTGCTTTAACCAGCAACACATTTTCAGCTCTGATCTCCAGCATCTGCAGACCTCACTTTTTAACCACAATGGAAACCTATTGATGCCAGGATGAGAGACATTAGCACTTATCCTCACAGAGGATTGGAATGTCCTAACTCAATCATAGTCTGATTGCTACTACCAGGAGGCTGATTGTCCTCCCATTGATTGTATTTTACTCTTGACTGTTCTGTAACTCACACCACATTACTGCCCCCTATAGAAACTGCCTGTGCCCACTGCTCAGAGAAGAGAATCATTGACCTACACGGTCACTTCCGCCCCCATCATGGCCACTCCCACAGCCACTTCCACCCCTCACAATTCCTCATGCACCACATTTGACATCACTTTCACCCCTTACATCATCGCTGATGTCACACACTCATTGACTTCTGTCCCTGCCACTGCTGTGGTCACCACCACGTCCGCCCCATCAACGCCACTCACCTGCATTCTACTGACATGCCCCCACAGATCCCACTGTCACCATCCCTGCCCCCAAGAACCCTGAGGGAACTCTACCCCTGCTCATGACTCCACCCCCATTCCCCCCATCAGCACACCCACTCCAGTTACAGGCTCTGCTCCCACTCCCAGCTCCATACCCACACCAGATCCCAGCTCCCAGCCCTGCCGAGTTTTCACCATCCCTCCAGACCTTCCCCTCACTGAGGATGAGCGATCAGTCCTCAGCAAAGGACTCATCTTCATCCCACTCCGTCCACACATCAATGAATTTAATACACGCCGTGACATCGAACAATTCTTCCACCGCCTCCGAGCTTACTTCCACAATCAGGACTCCCACCCACCTTCCGAGGACCTGGATACCCCGCGCATCCACCTGGACACCCTGCACTGGCCTATTACCCGCCCTTGACCTCTTCATATCCAACTGCCGCCGGGACATTAGCCGCCTCAACCTGTCTACCTCCCTCCCCCACTCCAACCTCTCACCCTCACAACACGCAGCTCTCCAATCCCTCTGCTCCAATCCTGACCTTACCATCAAGCCAGCAGATAAAGGGGGCACAGTGGTAGTCTGGCGCACTGAACTCTACACCGCTGAAGCCAAACGCCAACTCGAGGACACCTCTTCCTACCACCCCCTTGACCATGACCCCACCCATCATCACCAAACCATCATCTCCCAGACCATACAGAACCTCATCACCTCAGGAGATCTCCCATCCACAGCTTCCAACCTCATAGTCGGGAACCCCGCACTGCCCAGTTCTACCTCTTTTCCAAGATCCACAAGCCTGACAACCCTGGCTGACCCATTGTCTCAGCATGCTCCTGCCCCACTGAACTCATTTCTACCTACCTCGACATTGTCCTATCCCCCCTGTTCCAGGAACTCTCCATATACATTCAAGATACCAACCACACCCTCCACCTCTTCCAAGACTTCTGTTTCCAAGGCCCCCAATGCCTCATCTTCACCATGGATATCCAATCCCTCAACACCTCCATCCATCATGACTGGGCCTCCAAGCCTTCCGTTTCTTCCTTACCCGACGTCCCTAACAGTACCCTTCCACCGACACTCTCATTCGTTTGGCCGAACTGGTCCTCACCCTTAACAATTTCTCCTTCGAATCCTCCCACTTCCTCCAGACCAAAGAGGTAGCCATGGGCACACATATGGGCTCCAGCTATGCCTGTCTCTTTGTTGGCTACATAGAACAGTTGATCTTCCGTAATTACACCGGCACCACTCCTCCCACTTCCTCCTCTACATTGATGACTGCATTGGTGCCACCTCGTGCTCCCACGAGGAGCTTGAGCAATTCATCAACTTCACCAACACATTCCACCCTGACCTTAAATTTACCCGGATCATCTCTGACACCTCCGTCCCCTTCCTGGACCTCTCCATCTCCATTAATGATGACCGACTTGATACCGACATTTTTTACAAACCCACCGACTCCCACAGCTACCTGGATTACACCTCCTCCCACCCTACCTCCTGCAAAAATGCCATCCCATATTCCCAATTCCTCCGCCTCCGCCGTATCTGCTCCCAGGAGTACCAGTTCCACCACAGAACACACCAGATGGCCTCCTTCTTTAGAGATCACAATTTCCCTTCCCACATGGTTAAAGATGCCCTTCAATGCATCTCCTCCACATCTCGCACCTCCGCTCTCAGACCCCACCCCTCCAACCATAATAAGGACAGAAAGCCCCTGGTGCTCACCTTCCCCCCTACAAACCTTCGCATAAACCAAATCATCTGCCGACATTTCCGCCACCTCCAAAAAGACCCCACCACCAGGGATATATTTCCCTCCCCACCCCTTTCTGCCTCCTGCAAAGACCATTCCTTCCGTGACCACCTGGTCAGGTCCACGCTCCCATACAGCCCACCCTCCCATCCTGGCACTTTCCTCTGCCACCGCAGGAACTGTAAAACCTGTGCCCACACTTCCTCCCTCACCTCTATCCGAGGCCCTAAAGGAGCCTTCCACATCCATCAAAGTATTACCTGCACATTTACCAATATCATTTGTTGTATCCGTTGCTCCCAATGCGGTCTCCTCTACATTGGGGAGAAGGGGCGCCTCCTAGCAGTGCGCTTTAGGGAACATCTCCGGGACACCCGCACCAATCAACCACACCGCCATGTGGCCCAACATTTCAACTCTCTCTCCCACTCTGCTGAGGACATGGAGGTCCTGGGCCTCCTTCACCACCGCTCCCTCACCACCAGACACCTGGAGGAAGAACGCCTCATCTTCCGCCTCGGAACACTTCAACCCCAGGGCATCAATGTGGACTTCAACAGTTTCCTCATTTCCCCTTCCCCCACCTCATCCTAGTTCCTAACCTCCAGCTCAGCACTGTCCCCATGACTTGTCTGGACTTGTCCTACCTGCCTGTCTCCTTTTCCACCTATCCACTCCACCCCCTCCTCCCTGACCTATCCCCTTCATCCCCTCCCCCACTCACCCATTGTACTCTATGCTACTTTCTCCCCACCCCCACCCTCCTCTAGCTTATCTCTCCACCCTTCAGGCTCTCTGCCTTTATTCCTGATGAAGGGCTTTTGCCTGAAACGTCAATTTCACTGCACCTTGGATGCTGCCTGAACTGGTGTGCTCTTCCAGCACCACTAATCCAGAATCTGGTTTCCAGCATCTGTTTTTACCTCGTTGAATCATCTCCTGTTTGCTGCCTTGTGTCTTAGTTAGCCTGTTTGGTTGAGGCTGAGGCATTCTGGGTAGTTTCTATTGTGGCTTGGGCAGACATACTTTCTTAGGCGCTTCGTGGCTATGCTGTGGGTGGACAGGGAAGTGGATTTTCTCCCACAATAAATTAATGACTTATTTCGCTTATTTAGAGAAACCTGGTTGATGGGTTATTCTATTCTAATTTAATTCAGAAAAACAATTAGACATGACTGGATAAATAATGTAACTTCAGCTGTAATCAGTGTGCCTAGAGAGAAATATAGCACTTCTCTAACCTTGGTAATAGCAGAGTCTCATTCCCTTGATAACTTAAATGGTTTGGATTATGCTATTGTAGTTGTTCTATTTTGCCCCCTTGCTATGGCTTAGATTTTATTTTGTTTTCTGTTCTAGGATTTAAATGTAATTTATACCTCCTAATTTTATAACTTCTTGCTTTACGGTCTATGAGGATCCTTTAATCTGTCTGGGTGAACAGCTTCCCTGTTGCCTGTTCTGCTCATTGGCACTATAGATCACTGATAGCGGGCACTGAATACAGTCAGATACATGACTGACAAGTCTACTAAAACCTTGGGGACAAACGTATCTGAGGTGAAGGGTGACAATTCTTCCTTCATCACTCACACAACAAAACTTAACTATTGGGGAATGACATATCTGCAGTTTTAAAAGAAAAAAGTGTGCACTTCAACACAGGAAACGACTTACACATAGCTCTTTACACATCACTCTGAATTGTCTTAATCACAGTGAAAGGTTTCCTTCTGATTTAGCTACAAAACTAACAAAGATAGTGTAGATAGTACAAAAGTGGTGAAATGCACTGTCAATTAATGTAATAACAGCTAAACTGAACTGGGAAGGTACGACAACAAAGAAAATCCAATCACATCAGGGCTAATGTACACTAAGGAGCAGTGGCATTAAAATTGTGACTCAAGAAGTAAATGTTAAAAACATCAATTTGGCATCGGGGCAATTTTGTTTTCTACAAAGGAAGATGTGAAACTGTGTACTGTAAACTCAACTTGATTGTTGACATTTCAATACTTTAAAGTGACAAGCTAGCTTCATATCTACAATGAATTTTTCACATATTAGAAACAGAGTATCGCCTCATCAATGCACACAATTATAAATTTTCAACTGAAATTAAAAGCTGCCCAGGCTTCTGGTGGCTAACGTATCATGAGAAGGGACAGAACAAGTTCACTTCTCCCACTCTAAAAAATTTCACACACAAAAGCAGCTTTCAAATTCAATTCTTTGCAATGTCTACTGACAAGTAGTGAAATTATGATTGTAACCAACATAAAATGGAACATTATAAATTCTACAGCCAATAAATCCTACTTCTGCCTTGGTGCTTATCCAAATTTGTAATTTCTAGGAATTGATCACACTGCAGCACTTTCATATTACAAAGATGACTGAAATATACCAGTTTTTATGTCATTTTTCCATTTCATTCCAAATAATAAAAAGAAGAACAATGCAGGAAATACCTTTTGGATATAAAACAATATAAGAATCAATTTTCGAAAAGAACAGAAATTACAGAAATCGTTTTTAAAATTTGAAATAGATTTGTTTCAATCCATTCCATGCATTTATTTATGAATTATTCAGGCACAGTGACAGTCTCATCAGGAACAAGGTATTGTATTGTGACATTATAATGCACATAGAAAATTGAAAGTCTAAGCAGTAAACTGGGAATCTGGGCAAAATATAGTAAGTGCGGGAAAGAGGAACATGGGAGCCTGTTGATTTCGTACTTTCTCTAACTGTCTTGGAGGATGGTTCATCTTCAGCTCATTGGCTGAGGATCAACCTCAAAATAGCTTGGACCTTACAGTGGTAACAACATCGAAAAGTACAGCGCTGGAAAAGGAGTAGCAGGAGAATCAACGTTTCGGGATTCTTCATTCTTGATGAAGGGCTTATGTCCGAAACGTGAATTGCCCTGCTCCTCAGATGTGCCTGACCTACTGTGCTTTTCCAGCACTACACCTTTCGACTCTGATATCCAACACCTGCAGTCCTCACTTTCTCTGAGTAAGAACAGGCAGACAGAGACACACTCTGTTATGATCTAGCATGCACCTGTAGTTAAAAAAAGGACATTTATTTCTGGGGCTCTGACAAAATACTCAAGCAAAACAGATCATACAGATGTTGGGGGTCATTATAATTCTTAGTTGTGAGTGTGCATTGAACAAAGACATTTAATAACTCTAAAAGACTGATTTCAAAACCTATGCAATCAAAACAGTATGAGTTAAGAGGAAGCTACACTAATACTGTATTGAAGTCTGTTGGACTGCAAATTAATATTGAATATTTTGTTTAAGTTTGGCCAAGATGCCTTACAAGCCTTAAAATTGCTGTTGAAAAGAATTTAGAGACTGATCACAAACATTGGAAGGCTGCGCTATCAATATAATAATTCATTTGCAATTTCTGCAGAAAAACAGGATCATAAGTTGGAACTGAATGAAGGGTGAGCCCAATGTACAGCAATGTCCATTTGAAATAATATGGCAGGTCAGTGGTTACTGCTGCCTCATAGTGCGAGGGACCCAGGTTTTATTCCATTCTTGGGTGACTGTCTGCGTGACACTCTCCTCATGTCAGCATGGATTTCCTCTGGGTGCTCTGGTTTTCTCCCACAGTCGTCAGATGTACGGGTTAGGCAGATTGACCATGCTGAATTGTCCAGGGATGTAGATTAGGCAAATGAACCATGAGAAATGCACGGTTACAGTGTTAAGGTCAGAGGGGCTGAATCTGGGTAGGATGGTCTTCAAAGGGTCAGTGTGGACTCGATGGGCCGAATGGCTGACTTTCACATTGTAGGGATTCTATGACTCAATGAACAAAACAGGTTGCACAATCACTGACCTAGAATGAAATCCCCACTGGCAGCTTGAACCCTGCTACCCAAGACAGACACATAATTTATCATCGTTATGATTAAACATGCCTGCAGGTTATGCACTGTATCTTGTGGTAATTAGAAAATCAAAATAGAAAGCATCTTTCTACATGAGATCCAAGATGCCTGTGACAGGGGAACAACTCTGTTTCGTTAACTCAACTGATTGAACAATCTTTTTGCAGTTACATTGAACCGAAACCAGCAAATCAAACTTCGATTGATTTAATACTAAATAGGTATAGAAAATGAAACAAAGAGAGGAAAGAAGATGAAGACAGAGAGAGACACACACACAAAATAAATAGAAAAGGAAAGTAGACAAAGGAAAAAAGTAACATTTTTAAGTAAAAAAACAGAAATTGCTGGTGAAACTCAACAAATCTGTCTGGAAGCATGTGTGGGGAGAAAGCAAAATGTTTTGGGTCCAGTGACCATTCAAAAGAACTGACAGTAACAAGGAAAAGGCGGTATGTGTACTGAATACAAAGAGTTTGGGGAGAGGCTGTGGTGCAGTAAAGGAATGGGTGGGTAAGTGGACATACAGCCCAAGTGGAAAGAAAGATTGGCAGCTAGAATCACTAGCTGAAAATGTGTTGCTGGTTAAAGCACAGCAGGTTAGGCAGCATCCAAGGAACAGGAAATTCGACGTTTCGGGCATAAGCCCTTCATCAGGATGAAGGGCTTATGCCCGAAACGTCGAATTTCCTGTTCCTTGGATGCTGCCTAACCTGCTGTGCTTTAACCAGCAACATTGATGAAGGGCTTATGCCCGAAACGTCGAATTTCCTGTTCCTTGGATGCTGCCTAACCTGCTGTGCTTTAACCAGCAACACATTTTCAGCTGTGATCTCCAGCATCTGCAGACCTCATTTTTTACAGCTAGAATCACTAGACCTGACTTGCACTCTCTCCACAAATGCTGCCAGATCTACTGAGTTTCTTCAGCGCTTTCTGTTTTTGTTTCAGATTTCCAGCATCCGAAGTTCATGATTTTATATTTTAAAATTTCTAGCATAATTAAAATCCAGCAAATAAGCGCCAGTCATTTAAAAGCACTTTCTCGGGCTAAAGAAATTGCTTGATGGCAATTTGGGCAGCACGGTGGCTCAGTGATTAGCACTGCTGCCTTACAGCGCCAGGGACCAAGGTTCCATTCAGTCTCAGGCAACTATCTGTGTGGAGTTTGCACTTTCTCCCCATGTCTGCGTGGGTTTCCCTTGGGTGCTCCAATTTTCTTCCACAGTCCAAAGATGTGCAGGTTAGTTGAATTGCCCACAGTGTCCAGGGATATGCAGGCTAGGTGAATCAGCCATGGGAAAATTGAGGGTTACAGTGTTAGGGTAGGGGGTGATCTGGGTGGGATGCTCTTTGGAGGGTTAGTGTTGATTCGATGGGCTGAATGGCGTGCTTCCACACTGCAGGGATTCTACAAATTAAGACTTATCATGCTGTTAAGTTGAAGTGTTGATTTCTGACATTTTATGGTGATTATTATGGTTATCCACTGGGTATGTAATGCAACTTCATGCTCTTCATATATTCCAATGCCAAATGCTTCTACAAGATATTATTATAGCAAAGCTAGGTTGACACCAACATCCTGATTTCCACATGTAATTGCACATGTACAGCTGTCAGAGGTTGTCATTTAGGTAAAAACAATGACTGCAGATGCTGGAAACCAGATTCTGGATCAGTTTTGCTGCAAGAGCACAGCAGTTCAGGCAGCATCCAACGAGCAGCGAAATCGACGTTTTGCGCAAAGCCCTTCATCAGGAATAAAGGCAGAGTGACTGAAGCGTGGAGAGATAAGCTTGGGTAGGTTGGGGGTGTGGAGAGAGTAGCATAGAGTAAGAGCTTCAGGACAGAGGAAATGATCTGGGAGTTGCAGTGGCAGAGGGACTCCCTGAGATTCTTGTAGAGAGAGGAGAAAACTTCTCTCCATATTTCAGTCGCTCTGCCTTTATTGCTGATGTAGGGCTTTTGCTCGAAACATCGATTTCACTGTTCGTTGGATGCTGCCAGAACTGCTGTGCTCTTCCAGCACCACTGATCCAGAATCTGGTTTCCAGCATCTGCAGTCATTGTTTTTACCTTGTTGATTTTAACTCTACTGCGAATCCTCTTGCAAGGATGCCTGCCTTGAAGAAGTTTTCTCCTCTCTCTACAAGAATCTCACGGAGTCCCTCTCCCACTGCAACACCTCGGTCATTTCCTCTGCCCTGAAGCTCTTACTCTATGCTACTCTCTCCACACCCCCAACCTACCCGAGCTTATCTCTCCACGCTTCAGTCGCTCTGCCTTTATTCCTGATGAAGGGCTTTTGCCCGAAACGTCGATTTTGCTGCTCGTTGGATGCTGCCTGAACTGCTGTGCTCTTCCAGCACCACTGATCCAGGAAGAGGTTGTCATTTGATTTGACAATGTGCACAGACAGGATCACCAGCACTTCTTCCACAAAACCAACCCATTCCCCCTTGGTGATTTAGTTCAGGGATAATTATTGCTCAGGAAACAAGGGAAAATTCCCCTGTTCCTCTTTCAAATAATCTTGGGCATGAGTTCATCTGAAAACCAACAATTCCAACAGATGTCAGAGAAGTTGTGGCATCCCTCCGGCACAGCTGTAAATTGAATCCAAGCCTTCTGGCTGACATGGTGGGACACTACCACTGTGTCTCCAGAGCACCATATTATGTTGTGGAGATGCCAGGGTTGGACTGGGGCAGACAAGTTCAAAAATCAAATGGCAGCAGGTTTTAGTCCAACAGGTTTCTTTGAAATTGCAAGCTTTTGGAGTTCCACTTCTTCCTCAGGTATATTATGATAGGGAGGTATAAGACACAGTATTTGTATGGAGGAAGTGAGGACTGCAGATGCTGGAGATCAGAGCTGAAAAATGTGTTGCTGGAAAAGCGCAGCAGGCCAGGCAGCATCCAAGGAGCAGAAGAATCGACATTTTGGGCATAAGCCCTTCTTCAGGAATGAGGAAGCTTCCTCATTTCCCCTCCCCCCACCTTATCTCAGTCCCAACCCTAGGACTCAGCACCGCCTTCTTGACCTGCAATCTTCTCCCCCACTTCTCCGCCCCCACCCCCTCTCCGGCCTATCACACTCACCTTAACCTCCTTCCACCTATCGCATTCCCAACGCCCCTCCCTCTAGTCCCTCTTCCCTACCTTTTATCTTAGTCTGCTTGGCACACCTTCCTCATTCCTGAAGAAGGGCTTATGCCCGAAACCTCGATTCTCCTGCTCCTTGGATGCTGCCTGACCTGCTGCACTTTTCCAGCAACACATTTTTCAACAGTATTTGTAAGCAATAAGTTAACAACTTTAAAACTAGCTGTCTTGTTGAATTCTTTCATCAGTTAGGAAGTAGACTGCTGATTAAAATGCAAAATCCAGATTTCTTTCAAGTCTTTGTTCCCAGATATTTAAATAAATGATGTCCATTAAAAGGTTAATAAGTAGGTACAGCAAGCAATTAGGAAAGTTAATGTTATCATGTATTGCAAAAGAAATTGAATACAAAACTAGAGAGGTTATGCTTCATTTATACAGCATACTGGGTGAGGTCTAGATTACTTTGCACAGAATTGGTCACCTTATTTAACGAAGATGTCCAGGGGAAGAAATCATACTCTGCCCCTGCTGGGGGAAAGGAAGACACAGATGGGATGGAAGACCTTGATGAGAGACCACACCCAGTGACATTGATTCCAGAGTATGACTTTATCGCTACAATAAAATTAATGATTTGACAAGGTAAGGTCCAGACTCACAATCACGCTTCACAATAACAGTAACACGGTCAGCTTCACAACTTCAATGCATTGCATCTACTTTCTGCAATACAATGCATCGACCATCTAATATTCATTCAACCCATATTGCACCCTTCACAATCGCTGCTCTCACCTTGGGCCAATCTCGCAGCTCAACAGTAATGTGAAGTATCCACAAACACACACATCTGCCAACTCCAACATCAACAACCATATAGCCAATTATAAATGGGGTTGTGGATAGGAAGGTTGCATGGTCAGAATTGTGGGAAAAAAGGTGTAAACTAAAAACGAAGTAGGGAGTCTAAAGGAAGAAAAAAATTAGGAGACTATTGAGATTGTACAAAAGGTGGGAGATCCATCATTTAAACTGTGATGAAGCTGACAAGCATTTATTCAAAATGCAGGCAGAGATCTCTTCCAGGCAAGGACTGTGGCGCAGAGAGGGATGATTAGCAGTGCCACAGACAGTGAAAATTGTCTGTAGAATTCCAGTAATTGAACAAAATTCATTTTATAGAGCTGTGAAGAATTGATTCACTCAATAAGGTTATTTAGGAAATCGGAATTTGCAAGCAGCAGGAATCATTCAGTAAAGCTGTGAATGGAACTGGAAAACTTTATTAAAGCCACAACTAATGGGATTCACCTACAGCACCCAGAAAAAAAAGTGTGAATCATCCATTTTACTTGCAGAAATTGGGAATCCTCCAATTTGTTTCCAAAATGCAGGAAGCCTCCATTTTGACTGCACAAGAACACAAAAACTTTGTAGGTACAGCATTACACACACTATACTACATAATCAAAAATTTATAAAGTGAAGAAAGAAAGTAATTAAGTTACGAGGACATGTCTGTAGAAATAATATTGTCAGGAAGATTTACTTGAGCGAAATAGAACACACAATTGGACATCTTGCAGAAAATAATTCCTACAATAGAAAACTGCTTCCAAACTGGATTAAAAATATGCTGTGAAACAAATATGCACACTTTGTATTTGCTTGGGTTTATAACTGATAACGCTATAATATTGGCAAGGGGGCAAAAGAACCACAGATACTTCTGATGAAATTCTTTTATTCTGAGATAACTATAATTAATCTCAGAATAAATAAAATGCTTCAAAAGACGTAATTGACAAATTAACATTCAGGAGAATCCACCAATAATTTCATTATTGACCTTTACAGATTAGTAGAGAACAATAACATCACATGGAGAGTCAGAATTCATAAGAGACAGAATTGTTGTTGGAATTGTGATGAATCTGTGTCACATGTATTGTTAAAAGAAGTTTGACTCTGAAGAAAGCCGTACAGCTAGTGAGTGAAAACAAATCAGGAAACAATACAGATCAATTCAAAAATGATGAGATGAACCTTATTGGAGGAGACTAACATAAACTATTCAGTTCTTAAGGTTAAAAAAACCTAAAGATCTCATATGAGAAGCTAGTTCAGAAAGTACGACAGACACCATATACTAACGCACATAAAAGAATATGCTTTATCTGTGAAATAACAGGTCACTTTTCGGAAGTATGCTATGCAGTAAGAAAAGAAATAGCTACTCATAAAGTAATTAATGAGGTAGAACAACCTACAATAGCAGAATACCTAAGAATGACTAAAGGTATTCCCGAAGAAAATATATGATCCAGACCCTATTTTTTGACGAGAAGTATTTAATGGATACCTTTTAAGCTTGATACAGGGACAGTAACTGTAATATTAGGTAATATAAACATCCACAGATCTTTGTTTTCTATAAGGTGCTATTTCAGTGTTGAAGAGACATTGTTTAAAGTTTAAGGCAGTGTATCTGCATGGTCCAGGAGGTATAATAGTTAAGATTAAAGGTATGTTAAAAACAACTTTAGAACACAATGGATGTCAGATAATAGAGAAATTATGCATACTTCAAAACAAGGAATTCTCTCTCAAGTAGGAATATATATCTTGTCCCAACCTTCTCCAGATGGTCAATGTGGTTAAGAGCTCCTTTGAAGAGGAGATTGTAATTTTCTTTTACAGGATTAGGGAACTCCGTACTGAATACTAAATAAATATGCAAAACCATAATGCCTCTATGAACCCAGAACGATTCTGCATTCTTTAATAAAACGATTTGAGGAGATAATTTCCTTGAGGTCAAAAACTAAACTCATTCAAGCATGACAACTGGACACAAAAATAATGAGCCCTTTGGTTGGTGTTATCACATGCAGCTCAACTTTTTCCTCTCTGTCTTTCTGCGCTCCATCTCCACCTATCCAAATCACTCTTTTTTCCCCTGAATCCCTTTTCATTATGATAAATACCACTTCTTCCTCCAAGAGAGGTATAGTTAGTGGGTTTGCAGATGACACCAAAATTGGAGGTGTAGTGGATAGTGAAGAAGGTTACCTCAGATTACACCAGGATCTTGACCAGATGGGCCAATGGGCTGAGAAGTGGCAGATGGAGTTTAATTCAGATAAATGCGAGGTGCTGCATTTTGGAAAAGCAAATCTTAACAGGACTTATATACTTAATGGTAAGGTCCTTGTTGCTGAACAAAGAGACCTTGGACTGCAGGTTCATAGTTCTTTGAAAGTGGAGTCGCAGGTAGATAGGATAGTGAAGAATGCGTTTGGTATGCTTTCCTTTACTGGTCAGAGTATTGAGTACAGGAGTTGGGAGGTCATGTTACAACTGTACAGGACATTGGTTAGGCAACTTTTGGATTATTGCGTGCAATTCTGGTCTCCTTCCTATTGGAAGGATATTGTGAAACTTGAAAGGGTTTAGAAAAGACTTACAAGGATGTAGCCAGGGTTAGAGGATTTGAGCTATCGGGAGAGGTTGAATAGGCTAGGACTGTTTTCCCTGGAGCATTGGAGGTTGAGGGGTGACCTTATAGAGATTTATAAAATCATGAGGGGCATGGATAGGGTAAATAGACAAAGTCTTTTCCCTGGGGTGGGAGAGTCCAGAACTAGAAGGCATCGGTTTAGGGATAGAGAGGAAAGATATAAAAGACACCTAACGGGCAACGTTTTCATGCAGAGGGTGATATGTATATGGAATGAGCTGCCAAAGGAAGTGGTGGAAACGAGTACAATTACAACATTTAAAAGGCATCTGGATGGGTATATGAACAGCAAGGGTTTGGAGGGATACGGGTTGGGTGCTGGCAGGTGGGACTAGATTGGGTTGGGATATCTGACCGGCATGGACAAGTTGGACCGAAGGTTTCCGTGTTGTACATCTCTATGATTCTATGACTCTATCAATTCCTAAGAAGGATCACTAAACTCATAATGTTAACCCTGTTTTCTCTCCACAGGTGCTGCCAAGGTCTGCTAAGGTTCTCCAGCAGTTTCTGTTTTTGTTTCTTTTTACTATTTTTGCTTCATCAACCCCAGTGCAACTTCATGTGTGGTGAGAAAATTTAAAATTTAAGAACAATTCCCTTGTTTTCTATTGGTGCATATATCATCAAAAGTTTAGTAGACACTTATCTTAGTGCAGGAGTACAATAATGGGAGTATATCTTTGCCCTTAGCTCAATAAACTATAATGAAAAGCTTGTGGAGATTTTGTGGCTTCCAGCCAAACAACACTGCTAAGTGTCCTATTGCCCTTGTCGCTATCTTCCTCCCTCAGGGCTGACTCTTTGGGGCTGTCTGTATCAAGTGATATGCCGTTTCAAATCTCTGATTCTAAGGTACACAGAATGGAAAAGCACCCTCTTGTGCCCTTTTGTATTTGCGTGCATAGACCAGAATAAACCATCTTTAATTCAGTGTTGATTTTCCATATGCTGCACACCGTATCAATCTTCCTTGCAAAGCTATCACATTTGGTGATGGTGTAAGATTGTGGCTGTCCATGCTACATACATTTGGGTTAGATAAGCATCCAACAAATTCCTAGGGGAATTTTGAGATTTTCTTTACTGAGACATAGTTTTAAAAAGAGATATTCCCATTTATACGCGTAAGTTTCAAAGATGGCTACATCAACAGGTATTACTGACAGAGTGCAGGGTACAATCATGATCAAGAGTCTTTTGATACATAAGTGGAACAGCTTGACATATTTTTCACTGCTAATATCCTGAATGTTCCTGATAATCTAGTCGGTCGATGGGGAAAAGGAAAAAGTCCACATTTCTCACTGAAGTAGAACCAGAAATGTACAAAACACTCAAGAATGTTCCTGCTGAAGGAAAAGACTTTCATCCATTTTGTGTAAGCTTGAGCTCCACTACAGCTCCAAGCCCAACAGAAATTACAGAAAGGTATTGGTTTGGAACAAGGGATCAGTCACCCAGTGAGGGTATTGGAGATAAAAACAGAAATTGATGGAAAAGTTTGGCAGGTCTGTGGGCATCGGTGGACAGAAATCAGAGTTAACATTTTGGGTTGAGTGACTGTTCCTCGGAAACAAGAAATTGGATGTAATAATGTCAACTACTTATCAGATAACCTTGTGATTGCCAAAGGATTGTGCTCTGTAAATATCATTCGGTTGATTAGATGATACAAAGGTGGTGAGCAGCTTGAACAAGCTGGCCTGAGATCAAAATTTATTAAAAAGGTTCAACAGTTGAGCCATTTCTTTGGAAACACGGTAAGATTTAACAAGCAATGATTCAAACTATTCAGATACGTGACACATTTGAGTTATTGACCAGTAGTCAAACTGATACTTTGCTGGAGAGTGGATAGTGTCAATGTTTGAATACACAGGATTGTTTGTACGAGAAGAGGAGGCTTCAGAGAATGGTTACCTCACTCAGGAGGAGATTATTTGATCAGCAGCTGGAGACTGAGATGGAGCAACCTAGCTACCTGTTTCTGGCTGATCCTCAGACAGGTCTATGATAACAAGTTCACTTGTGATTATAAGCAGTGTACGGGTACAATTTTGTAGCATACATCATTTTCATAATGAGTATATCCCATGTTACAATTGCCTTGGGTTACTGATATTCAGAATAAACCTGACACACCAGGAAATAAAAGTCTACAATGCCTGTTTGGTCATAATTTCACAATTAAACTGATCATAAGCCACTGGTGGTGCTGTTGATTCTAAAGGATTCAATATTTACTTTAGTTGCAGCCTGAATGCAAAGCTGGGCTTTGGTTTTGTCTGCTTGTAAGTATGACATTAAATACAGGAGAAAGTGAGGACTGCAGATGCTGGAGATCAGAGCTGAAAATGTGTTGCTGGAAAAGCGCAGCAGGTCAGGCAGCATCCAAGGAGCAGGAGAATCGATGTTTCGGGCATGAGCCCTTCTTCAGGAATGAGGAAAGTGTGCCAAGCAGGCTAAGATAAAAGATAGGGAGGAGGGACTTGGGGGAGGGGCGTTGGAAATGCGTAGGTGGAAGGAGGTTAAGGTGAGGGTGATAAGGTGAGAGTGATAGGCTGGAGTGGGGGTGGGGGCGGAGAGGTCAGGAAGAAGATTGCAGGTTAGGAAGGTGGTGTTGAGTTCGAGGGTTGGGACTGAGACAAGGTGGGGGGAGGGGAAAAGAAGAAACTGGAGAAATCTGAGTTCATCCCTTGTGGTTGGAGGGTTCCTAGGTGGAAGATGAGGCACTCTTCCTCCAGCCGTCGTGTTGTGATGGTCTGGCGATGGAGGAGTCCAAGGACCTGCATGTCCTTGGTGGAGTGGGAGGGGGAGTTGAAGTGTTGAGCCACGGGGTGGTTGGGTTGGTTGGTCCAGGTGTCCTAGAGGTGTTCTCTGAAACGTTCCGCAAGTAGGCGGCCTGTCTCCCCAATATAGAGGAGGCCACATCAGGTGCAAAAACCAACCAGTACCCTTCCACTGACCCCTCCTTCGACTGACTGAACTGGTCCTCACTCTGAACAACTTCTCTTTCTAATCCTCCCACTTCCTCCAAACCAAAGGAGTTGCCATGGGCACCCGCATGGGCCCCAGCTATGCCTGCCTCTTTGTAGGATATGTGGAACAGTCCATCTTCCGCAGCTACACTGGCACCACCCCCCACCTTTTCTTCCGCTACATCGTTGACCGTATCGGCGCTGCCTTGTGCTCCCACAAGGAGGTTGAACAGTTCATCCACTTTACCAACACCTTCCACCCCGACCTCAAATTTACCTGGACCGTCTCAGACTCCTCCCTCCCCTTCCTAGACCTCTCCATTTCTATCTCGGGCGACCGAATCAACACTGACATTTACTAAAAATTGACCGACTCCCACAGCTACCTAGACTACACCTCCTCCCACCCTGCCCTCTGTAAAAATGCCATCCCATATTCCCAATTCCTCTGTCTCTGCTGCATCTGCTTCCAGGAGGACCAGTTCCAATACTGAACAACCCAGATGGCCTCTTTCTTCAAAGACCGCAATTTCCCCCCAAACATGGTCGACGATGCTCTCCACCGCATCTCCTCTACCCTTGAGCCCTGCCCCTCCAATCGCCACCAGGACAGAACCCCACTGGTCCTCACCTACCACCCACCAACCACCAACATTGTATCATCCGTCGCCATTTCTGCCAGCTCCAAACGGACCCCAGCACCAGGGATATATTTCCCTCCCCTCCCCCACCAGCATTCTGAAAAGACCATTCCCTCCGTGACTCCCTCGTCAGGTCCACATCCCCACCAACCCAACCTCCACTCCTGGCATCTTCCCCTGCAACCTAGAGAAATGCAAAACTTGCGCCCACACCTCCCCCCTTACTTCGCTCCAAGGCCCCAAGGGATCCTTCCATATCCGCCACAAATTCACCTGCACCTCCACACACATCAATTACTGCATCCGCTGCACCCGATGTGGCTCCTCTATATTGGGGAGACAGGCCGCCTAATTGCGGAACGTTTCAGAGAACACCTCTGGGACACCCAGACCAACCAATCCAACCACCCCATGGCTCAACACTTCAACTCCCCCCCCAACTCCACCAAGGACATGCAGGTCCTTGGACTCTTCCATCGCCAGACCATCGCAACACGACGGCTGGAGGAAGAGTGCCTCATCTTCTGCCTAGGAACCCTCCAACCACAAGGGATGAACTCAGATTTCTCCAGTTTCCACATTTCCCTCCCCCCACCTTGTCTCAATCCCAACCCTCGAACTCAACACCACCTTCCTAACCTGCAACCTTCTTCCTGACCTCTCCGCCCCCACACCTATTCCGGCCTATCACCCTCACCTTATTACCCTCACCTTAACCTCCTTCCACCTATCGCATTACCAACACCCCTCCCTCAAGTCCCTCCTTCCTATCTTTTATCTTAGCCTGCTTGGCACACTTTCCTCATTCCTGAAGAAGGGCTCATGCCCGAAACGTCAATTCTCCTTCTCCTTGGTTCTGGCCTGACCTGTTGCGCTCTTCCAGCAACACATTTTCAGCTCTGACATTAAATACAGACAATTGGAGGATCTTTGTAATGCTGATGTATGTCTGGATTACCATCTCTATGTGATATGGAACTCAAACAGGGAGAATGTATTTTTTCTTTTCATGCAGATGAGTTGCCAATCACAGCAGAAGATATTGGTAGAACAACTAATGATCACTCTGTATTGTCGAGGCTGTTTGACTATATTACAAATGAGTGGCCCATATAGATATAATCCTATCAACGCTTTCTAAAATTCTATTATTGTGTCTTTTATAATCGAGTCTACTTTTTTCCCACTACTGATATGAGGCTACTGGACTGTGACTATCTGATATTTTCTCTCCTTCCCTTTTTAAATTGTGGGGTTACATTGCCATCCTCCAATCTGCAGGAGCTGCTCTAGAGTCCATAGGATTTTGGAAGATGACCACCAAGGCTTTTGGAAGGCTTTTTAAAAAAAATACTTTTGAATAGGTTGTCAGTTGAAAAAGGTCATGTTACGTGGGGAGCCACAATTGTAATTCTGGAAAGATCCAGAATCCAGTTGTTCTGGAATCTTCCTGATTAACATAGAACATTACAGCGCAATACAAGCCCTTCGGCCCTTGATGTTGCATCACCCTGCCATACTAATCTGAAGCTGATCCCACTTATACTATTCGATGTATGTCCACTTGCCTGTCCAATGACGACTTAAATACACTTAAACTTGGTGAATCTACTACCGATGAAGGCAAAATATTCCATACCCTTACTACTCTTAGGAATATGTTTGAGAAAGCATGTCATGGGAAGCTATTTTTGGTGGCCAGGGTTAAAAAAAATGGACAAAGGAGACAGAGTGAAACAATGTAGTGTATGTCAAGCTGTAAAAAAGGGAGCCACTGGTTCCCTTGCAAGTATGGAAATGGACAGCTAGACCATGGCAGTGGCTGCGCATTACTTTTGCAGAATTTGACATGCAACAGCTGTTTATTATATTGATTGTTCTTGTTGCACAGGATCCCTTGGGGAAGAATGACCACAATTTGATAGAATTCTTCCTTAAAATGGAAAGTGAAGTGATAGAATCTGAAACAAGGGTTCTGAATCTAAATAAAGGGAATGGTGAGAGTATGATGCACAAATTGGCAAAGATAGAGTTTGGAACCTTATGAACAAGGTTGATATTGGCTGGGCAAAGATTCATATTTTTAAAAATGTGCATGTACTACAACAATTATTTATTCCTGTCATGTGCAAAAATAAGAGGGAAGATAGCTTAAACATGGCCTGCAATAGAAATTAGGGATAGCATTGGATCCAAAGCGAAGATATATAAATTGTCATAAAAGCAGCAAGCTCGAGGCTGAGGAGCATTTTAAAAATAAGTAAAAGATGACAAAAAGTTTGGGGGGGTGGGGGGAAATCACAGAGAATGTAGAAATTTACAGAGCAAGCTTCAATAACCAGGCAAAGAAAAGAAGATCTGGAAATACTTATGTAGATTCTTTACAGTCAGAAGCTAAGGAAATTTAATTGGGGAACAAAGAAATGGCAGAAGAATTGAACACACATTTTGTTTCTGTCTTCACAGAATATGCCACAAATACCTTTTGAGAAATGGTAAGGAACCAAGGGTCCAGTGAGATGGTGAGATTAAAGGAAATCAGTATTACGAAGAAAGTGGTACTAGAGAAATGAATGGGGTTAAAGGCTAACAAATCACAAGGGCCTGATAATCTATATCTAGAGTACCTGAAGAAATTGCCCCAGAAATACTGGTGCATTGGCAGTCACCTTCCAAAATCCAATGGACTCTGGAGCAGCTCCTGCAGATTGGAGGTTGGCAACGTTACCCCATTATTTAAAAAGGGAAGGAGAGAAAATGTCAAAGAATCACAGTCGAGTTGTCTCATATCAGCAGTGGGAAAAATAATAGAATCTAATAAAACACACAATAGCAGAATTTTAGAAAGCATCAATAGGATTATAAAAAGCAAGCATGAGATTATGAAAGGCAAATCATACTTATTAAATCTTCTTGTGGGTTTTGAGGATGTAATTTGTAGAAATGGTAAGAGAGACAAGGTGGTGCATTTGGACTTTCAGAAGGCTTTTAATAATGTCCCTCATCAGACGTAAGTGGGCAAAGTTAAAGCACAACCCTCCATTCTCAGCAACATGCTGATAAATGTTTTCTGAACCCTCTCTAATTTAATAATATCCTCCCTATAACATGGTGACTGGGTCTGTACACAATATTCCAGAATAGGCCTTCCAACCTCCTTTACAACCTCAACATGATGTCCCAACCCCTGTCTCAAAGGTGTTAGCAATGAAGGCAAGCGTGCTAAATACATTTTTTACCACCCTGTTTCAAAGAATTATGTACCTGAACCCCTAGGTCTCTCTATTCTATCACACTACCCACGGCCCTGCCATTAATTGTTTAAGTTCTGCTCTTGTTTGTTTTACCAAATGCAATAACTCACATTTATCCAAAATAAACTCCATCTGCCACCCCTCAGTCCATTGAATCAATTGTTCAAGATCTCTTTGCAATCATAGATAAAGTTCTTCACTGTTCACTATACCAACAAACCTTGGTGTCATCCTTATTAATCATCCAAATCATGAACATATATAACAAAAAAAAAGTGGACCCAACACTGTTCCCTGCTGAACACTGCTGGTTATGGACCTCCAGTATAAAAGTAAACGCCCACCACCACCATCTCTCCCCTACCATAAAGCCAATTTTGTTATCAAATAGCAAGCTCATCCTGAATCCCATGTGATCTGATTTTATTAATTAGTTTCCCATACAGAACCTCATCGCAGGCTTTACAAAAGTCCAAGAAAACAATGCTTACCACTTTGCCCTCATCAATCTTTTTCGTGTACTTCCCCAAAAACCTAATCAAGTTTCTGAGACACGATTTCCCTTGCACAAAACTGTGCTGACTATCTCTAATCATTCCTTGCCTCTTCAAATGTATGTAAAAATTCTATCTTCCAGAATTATCTCCAACAACTTACCCATCACTGATGTCAGGCTTACAGGTCTATAATTCCCAGGCTTGCCCTTAAATAAGCCTTTCTTAAATAAAGGCAAAACATTAGGCACCTCCATTCCTATGGCACCTCACCCATGTTAAATAAAGTACCATAAGTGGTCAAAGTGGCCAACAGAAAAAGGCATTAAAATTTGCGTTCCTTGAACATATTTAGTCGAGATGGTTGGTGGTAGAAAGGTTAAATTTGCACACATCGATCATGTTTTATCTTCAGAGATTCACGAAGAAGAAGGGAATTACAAAGAATCAAATTAATCTGATGAATTGGATAGTTGTGATATGAGTCAAGAACCAACACTTCCTCCAACACAAGCCGTGCCTGGAACCAGTTCAGAACCAAGTCAAAGTCAGACAGAGGGGACAAATTCAACTGAAGGGCAAAATCAATCCATGTTAAAGAAACATTCCCCTCAGACTTAGCTCAAGACAAGTCAAGGTGCTTCCCTACTTTATAGAATCATTGAGCCATACAGCATAGACACAGACCCTTTGGTCTAACCAGTCTATGCCGACCATTATAGAATATAGAACATAGAACAATACAACGTAGAACAGGTCCTTTGGCCCTTGATGTTGCGCCGACCTGTGAACTATTCTCAACTCATCCTCCTAAACTATCCCAAAATCATCCATATGCTTATCTAAGGATTGTTTAAATCTCCTTAATGTCTTCCTAACGGAATCCCAAACTAAATAATCCCACCTGCCTGTGCTTCACTCATATTCCTCCAAACCTTTCCTATTCATGTACCTATCTTAAAGTCTTTTAAATGTTGTAACTGTACCCACATCCACCACTTCCTCTGAAAGTTCATTTCACACATGAACCATTCTGTGTGTAAAAACGTTGCTCCTCACATTCTTATTTAATCTTTCTCCTCTGACTTTAAAAATATGCCCCTCGTCCTGAAATCTCCCACCTTAGGGAAAAAACAAACACCTACTATTCACCTTATTTATATCTCTCATGATTTAAAAACCCTCTGTATGGTCAATCCGCAACCTCCTATGCTCTAGTGAAAAAATGCCCCAATCTATCCAACCTTTGCCGATAACTCAATCCATCCATTCCTGACAATATCCTTAAATTCTGAAAGTTTAAGTCAAGAGAAAAAGGTATTCTCTTAAAGAAAGGAAATGGTGATTAGCTTAGATTTATAAATAAATTGAAAAGAAATGCACAGTCAACCATTTGAATGCAAGCCTGAACAACATTTAACCTATTCATTAAGAAAGGAGGAATGTAAAAGAATCCTTATTTGTTTCTACCATAATAAATTGTTTTAGTTCAGTATTAACTTTCTATATGTTCCACTCTATTTTAGTCTACGCTGAAAAAAAATCACATACAGAAGTATGCTTGCCATTTTAACACAACTGGATGCAGCATGCATTGTATACAATTTTAGCGAGTGGTCAAGTTGAAGAGGAGGCTGCGGCTAAGTTTTATGGTATATTTCGGAGACATGGAAGGTGGAATGCTCCCCCTTCTTCCACAAAATCAAACTGGAATGCTCTTACCCCAGGTTCTTCCCTAACCTCAATCACTGACCCCCATACCAACAACCCCCCCCCCCCCCCCCCCCCCCCCGCCCCCCCATTTTCCACCTGGAGAATAAGCCTAGCCACTCATTACCAGGGAAGGCACAGCCACCAAGAAGCCCTGAGGTGATGTTTTCTGCATGCAGCCAATCAGTCAAATGTTGGCTCTATTTGATACTCAACAGCTTTGCTCCCACCAAGGGAAACCCAACCCAGTGAATTGGAGGCATTGATTTAAAATTTGTATGAAATCCAGTTTAGTTTACTCAGGTTTTCTGGCTGGTCGGTAAATAGGCATAGTTTATAAATCAATCATTTTTCATTAAGATTTTTGTTTAATTTTCATTGCTAACCCTTATTAGAATATATTCCTTTGGAAAATAGAGGTATAGACTGATATTAATAAAACACATCCCTTCAATATAGCATACACTTACAAGCAATGATGTTCCCATATCTGTTCTTGGAGCGATTTTCCTCTTTCTTGGCAGTGTCCCAAGCTGCTGACTGTCCTTCTGACAAACTCTGAAAAGGGAAGAACATTGTTTGCTCGAAACACTGCTTTTGACAAATAAACTGCAAACTTTTCACAACACTTTGAAGAATGACCTCCACAAACCTGTTTTTGCAGCAAAATAGTAGCTACTTTGTGAAAACTTATTATTTATTAAATATTATTCCATTACCTTTAAGTTGACCTGGACATAGAAAGAACATGTAAAACTAACATTCTTCAATGAATTACTGAAACGATTATTCAATTCTGCTTTCATCTTATACAATATCCACCTCATGCCACAGTATATACCACACATCAACAATGCTTCATATATAAAGTAATAGAATGCATTCTTTGGAACTCTGCTTGGTTCCTGTCAGAAGGTGACAGGAAGTAGGATTTGTAAACCTACTGCTTGGGAAGAAACTATTGTTGAAATAAAACTATTTTTGAAGTTGAGCCGATGAGAGTGAATTGGGATTCCTGTGCTGGGATTCATTACTCAGCTTTTGCAATGCAATGTAACATATACCACAGTACACAACAATGAGATGTAGCTGCTTTGTGACAAACATAATTTGGCCACAGAAGAAGGTGGAGGCCTGGGTAAGGAGAAATTGCTTAGACTCCAAAGAATGAGAATTTTTAAAAAATCATACTGACCTTCTTACATTGGGACATGGGTGCACTGTGTATTGCACACAATTCAAACTGCCAGACAGCAGCCCATCTGTGCCTGCTGAATTCTCATTTGGTGCCATTTCCTGACTTTGATTAGAGGTCAAAATCTTCCCTTCCCACGTGATTAAAGATGCCCTCCAACGCATCTCGTCCACATCCCGCACCTCCGCCCTCAGATCATACCCCTCCAACCGTAACAAGAACAGAACGCCCCTGGTGCTCACCTTCCACCCTACCAATCTTCGCATAAACCAAATCATCCGCCGACATTTCCGCCACCTCCAAAAAGACCCCACCACCAGGGATATATTTCCCTCCCCACCCCTTTCCGCCTTCCGCAAAGACCGTTCCCTCCGTGACTACCTGGTCAGGTCCACACCCCCCTACGACCCACCCTCCCATCCTGGCATCTTCCTCTGCCACCGCAGGAATTGCAAAACCTGTTTCCACACCCCTTCCCTCACCTCTATGCAAGGCCCTAAAGGAGCCTTCCACATCCTTCAAAGTGTTTCCTGCACATCCACTAATATCATTTATTGTATCCGTTGCTCCCGGTGCGGTCCCCTCTACATTGGGGAGACTGAGCGCCTCCTAGCAGAGCGCTTTAGGGAACATCTCCGAGACACCCGCACCAATCAACCACACCGCCCCGTGGCCCAACATTTCAATTCCCCCTCCCACTCTGCCGAGGACATGGAGGTCCTGGGCCTCCTTCGCCGACACTCCCTCACCACAGACGCCTGGAGGAAGAACGCCTCATCTTCCGCCTTGGAACACTTCAACGGTGGCACAGTGGGTGGTACGGTGGCACAGTGGTTAGCACTGCTGCCTCACAGTGCCTGAGACCCGGGTTCAGTTCCCGACTCAGGCAACTGACTGTGTGGAGTTTGCACGTTCTCTCCGTGTCTGCGTGGGTTTCCTCCGGGTGCTCCGGTTTCCTCCCACAGTCCAAAGATGTGCGGATCAGGTGAATTGGCCATGCTAAATTGCCCGTAGTGTTAGGTAAGGGGTAAATGTAGGGGTATGGGTGGGTTGCGCTTCGGCGGGTCGGTGTGGACTTGTTGGGCCGAAGGGCCTGTTTCCACACTGTAAGTAATCTAATCTAATCTAACCCCAGGGCATCAATGTGGACTTCAACAGCTTCCTCATTTCCCCTTCTCCCACCTCATCCTAGTTTCAAACTTCCAGTTCAGCACTGTCCCCATGACTTGTCCGGACTTGTCCAACCTGCCTAGCTCCTTTTCCACCTATCCACTCCATCCTCTCCTCCCTGACCTATCACCTTCATCTCTCCCCCACTCACCCACTGTACTCTATGCTACTCTCTCTCCACCCCCACCTTCCTCTACCTTATCTCTCCATGCTTCCAGCTCACTGCCTTTATTCCTGTGAAGGGCTTTTGCCTGAAACGTCGATTTCGCTGCTCGTTGGATGCTGCCTGAACTGCTGTGCTCTTCCAGCACCACTGATCCAGAATTTGATTAGAGGTCACCAATGACTCAGGTCCTGAAGTGATGGCTTGGAATTGCCATTGAATCTTTTCTCTTCTAAGTTTGTGTTTTGCTGGGATACAACTGCCTTGTTTTGGGTTTATTTACTTGTAAAAAGGTTTAACTTTGATACTATAAGACTTCACAAACAATAAAATAAATGAAAATTATTGTTGGGCTTATTTCTTTTTTGTTCAGTTTTTGCAGAATAAAGAGCCATTTGCAATTTTTATCAATTCATTGTACTCAGAATTTGGAGATGCCAGTGTTGGACGGCGTGGGCAAAGTTAAAAATCACACAATACCAGGTTATAGTCCAACAGGTTTAATTGGAAGCACACTAGCTCTCGGAGCGACGCTCCTTCATCAGGTGATAGTGGAGGGCTCGATCGTAACACAGAATTTATAGCAAAAATTTACAGTGTGAAGTAACTGAAATTATACATTGAAAATTGATTGTCTGTTAAGCCTTTCATCTGTTAGAATACAGTGATAGTTTCACTTCTTTGTGAGGTTTCTTGCAGGGTTACACTGTACTTTGCTCAAAAACTACATGCATTCATGTAGAACTTTGAGCTCAAAAGCTGCATGAATTTATGTAAAACTCCGTTATCTCACTTTTTAGATTAGAATCAATCTAAACATCATGGCATAGACAGAGAACACAGGGGGCCAACATCTTCAACATATTGTCTAGCTATCACCATTGTTAGCAGCTAACCCGAGAATGCAACTTTTAAAAAAGGTTTTGTGATTTACACATGAAAGAAGTGAAACTATCACTGTATTCTAACAGATGAAAGGCTTAACAGACAATCGATTTTTCAATGTATAATTTCAGTTACATCACACTGTAAATATTTGCTATAAATTCTATGTTACGATCGAGCCCTCCTCTATCATCTGATGAAGGAGCATCTCTCCAAAAGCTAGTGTGCTTCCAATTAAACCTGTTGGACTATAACATGGTATTGTGTGATTTTTAACTTTGTACTCGGAATTAATTAGCTTCAGCATGTCAACAGCAATGATATTTAGACCTGAGCAATTTCTAGCATACTTGAAATAACTTTGAGTTTTGTTACTCTAGTCCCAATGTCATACGATATTTCAGGGACTAATGCTCTTGATCTTTTTGAGGTTGAAATATTCTATGGGGTACTGTATTTATCTGAGAGACAAAAGTTAAGACATGGGAGAATGGAATATTTTAAAAGACGACATTCTGAAGAGATTCTGAAGGGAACCGATTTAAAGGACCATTTGAGAAACATTTTGAGGAAGATTGAGCAGTTCTTTATTCCTTGATTTGCAAATGTCTGAAAGCTAGCTTCTGAAAAAAGCCAGATCCTAAAATTTGCCTAAAATGTGTTGTCTCTAATCTACCTTCAGTCATCATTTGTCCCCCTTTTTCCCTCCACTTATTCTTCCTGGACAAATTCACAATTTAAAATAAATTGCAGGAGAACAATAGTAAATTGGAACTTATCAAATGTTTTTGCATTTTTTGAAACCTCACAAAGCTGTGACATCAGAAAGTCAAAGGGATTTAAACCAGTTCTAATACACTGAATGAAAGGTGTAACATGTCCTCAGAGTATTTTACTCTCAATTCATCCTGTGGAATACAATATATCCTTAGAACAGATAAATTACTTTCTCAGTGTGATAGACTGAAATAGCATCGCAAACTCTAAAAGGAAATTCTCTTTGATGGAATTGAGCTTCACTTTGGCCTGTGGCAGGTTTTGATAATGTGAATGCTGTATGCTTATTGAGGAGCACAATAATGTATTGACACTGGATTAACCAGCACCTTAAATTAGAATTAATTTGGTTAAAAATTCTGATACTGAGAGTTGGAGATACAGCATAGTTATTTTGCTTTGGTAAATTTGCAAGTTGAGGAAAATCAATTTATGAGTGACAAGAACAAAAAAATGATGGAGAAACACTGTACATCTGGTAGCATCTGTAAAGAGAAAAACAATTCATGTTTCAAGGCTAACAACTCTTCTCTGGAATGGATTTAGGTGTGGCTGAAATCCTTGAGTGCAGAGAGGCTGAGGGTGGAGCATGATTGTTTCCAAACTCCACATCCTGACAATAGTTTGGATGGAAGGTTGGGATGAATGCAGTTGTAAAACCTGGGAAACACTTAGAAATTCTGTTTTGATTAATCCTGATATATCCTGACATAATTCAGGCAAAACTGATCACAAATATGCTGGCTTTTGAAGATCTAAATCTGCCTAGCTTATGCTATAATGTTCTGTTAAACAGTTTATCTAAACAGAAAGCTCCATTCCTCTGTTGGACTACTGATTATGTTGTCCATAGAGACAAAACATTGTCATAACTAATGCCTTAAATGTACTGAATGGTAGTGATGTGATCAACCCAAGTTTAAGAAAAATTCGAAGCCTGATGAATACATGGTATGGCTGTGTGTTTTTTTAAATCATTTTGTGGAATGTGGGTGTTTCTGGCTGGCCAGCATTTATTGCCCATCCATAGTTACCCTTGAGAAGAAGGTGGTGAGCAGCTGCCTTTAACGGCTGCAGTCCACCTGCTGTGGGTTGACTCATGATTCCATTAGGAAGGGAATTCCAGGATTTTGATCCAGCGTCAGTGAGGGTACAGCAATATATTTCCAGGTCAGGATATTGAATGGCTTGGAGGGGAACTTGAAGCTGGTGGTGTTCCCATATATATGCTGTCCTTATCTTCTAAATGAAAGTGGTCGTGAGTTTAGAAGGTGCTGTCTGAAGATCTTTGGTGAATTTCAGCAGTGCATTTTGTAGATAGTATGCACTGCTGCTACTGAGCACCGGGTGGGAGGGAGTGATGTAGTGCCAATCAAGTGGGCTGCTTTATCCTGGATGGTATCAAGCTTCTTGAGTATTGTTGGGCTACACCCATCCATGCAACTGGGGGATATTCAGTTACACTCCTGGCCTGTACCTAGTAGATGGAGGACAGGTTTTGGGAAGTCAGATGGTGAATTACTCACCGCAGCATTCCGTGTCTCTGACCTGCTCTTGTAGCCATTGTGTTTATGTGGTGAGTCCAGGTGAGTTTCTGAACAATGATAACTCCCAGAATAGTAGGGGATTCAGTGCTGGTAATACCATTGAATGTCAAGGGGTGGTAGTTAGATTGCCTCTTATTGGTGATGGTCGTAGCCTAGCAGTTGTGTGGCATGAATGTTACTTGCCACTTGTCAGACTAAGCCTGGACATTGCCCAGATTTTGTTGCATTTGGACAGAGACTACTTCAGTATCTGAGGAGTCACAACTGGTGCTGAACGTTGTGAAATAATTGACGAACATCCTCCCTTCTGACCTTATGATGGATGGAAGGTCAATGATGAAGCAGCTGAAGATGGTTGGTCCTGCAGAGATGTCCTGGAGCTGGAATGACTGACATCCAACAACCATCTTCCTATGTGCCAGGTATGACTCTAGTTATTGGAGAGATTGCCCACCGATACCCACTGATTCAAGTTTTGCTAGGCCCCCTTGATACCACACTTGATTGAATGCAGCCTTGATGTCAAGGGCTGTCACTCTCACCTCACCTCTGGAATTCAAGTTTGAAAAAAGGCTGTAATGAGGTCAGGAGCTGAGTGGCCCTGGCAGAATCCAAAGTGCACATCACTGAGCAGGTTATTTGGAGGTGGCGGAGGAGTGGGAACTTGAGGAGATGCGGTGGACAGCATCGTCAACCACGTCTGAGGGGAAATTGCTGTCTTTGAAGAGGAGGACCAATTCCAATACCGAACAACCCAGATGGTCTCCTTCTTCAAAGACCGCAGTTTCCCCTCAGACGTGGTTGACGATGCTCTCCACCGCATCTCCTCCACTTCCCGCTCCTCCGCCCTTGAACCCGCCCCTCCAATCGCCACCAGGACAGAACCCCACTGGTCCTCACCTACCACCCCACCAACCTCCAGATACATCTTATCATCCTTCGTCATTTCCGCCACCTCCAAACAGACCCCACCACCAAGGATATATTTCCCTCACCTCCCCTATCAGCATTCCGGAAAGACCACTCCCTCCGCGACTCCTTCCTCAGGTCCACAGCCCTCACCAACCCAACCGCCACTCCAGGCACCTTCCCCTGCAACCGCAAGAAATGCAAAACGTGCGCCCACACTTCCCCCTCACTTCCCTCCAAGGACCCAAGGGATTCTTCCATATCCATCACAAATTCACCTGCACCTCCACACACATCATTTACTGCATCCACTGCACCTGATGTGGCCTACTCTACATTAGGGAGACAGGCCGCCTACTTGCGGAACGTTTCAGAGAACATCTCTGGGACACCCGCACCAACCAACCCAACCGCCCCGTGGATCAACACTTTAACTCCCCCTCCCACTCCACCAAGGACATGCAGGTCCTTGGCCTCCTCCATCGCCAGACCATGGCAACATGACGCTTGGAGGAAGAGCGCCTCATCTTCCACCTAGGAACCCTCCAAGCACAAGGGACGAATGCAGATTTCTCCAGCTTTCTCATTTCCCCTCCCCCCACCTTGTCTCAATCCCAACCCTTGGACTCAGCACTGCCTTCTTGACCTGCAATCTTCTTCCTGACCTCTCCGCCCCACCTCCTCTCCGGCGTATCACCCTCACCTTAACCTCCTTCCACCTATTGCAATCCCAATGCTCCTTCCCCAAGTCCCTCCTCCCTAGCTTTTATCTTAGCCTGCTTGGCACACCCTCCTCATTCCTGAAGAAGGGCTTATGCCCGAAATGTCAATTCTCCTGCTCCTTGGATGCTGCCTGACCTGCTGCGCTCTTCCAACAACACATTTTTCACCACTGGAGGAGGCCAAACTGAGGATTGCTGTGAAAGCCTCAGCTTTACCTGATGTGCTGGGTTCTTCTTTCATCGAGGATGGGGATAATTGTGGAGCATCCTCCTCCAGTGAGTTGTTAATTGCCCAACACCATTCATGACAGGATGTGGCAGGATTGCAGAGTTTAGATCCGTTGGTCGTAGGATTGCTTAGCTATGCCTATCACTTGCTGCGTATACTGTTTGGCATGCAAGTAGTCCTGTTTGGTGGCTTTCCCAGGTTGGCACTTCAGGTATGTCTGGTGCTGCTCTGTGTATCCTGGTTAGAGTATGGCACACAATTCCCAAGCCATTGAAATTACTCCAGAGTTTCTTTAGAATTTGAGAAACATGAAAATCTTTCTCCATTTTTAGCTAGATTGAACAAACTCAAGTGCTCCCATTTGGACGGCACGGTGGCACAATGGTTAGCACTGCTACCTCACAGCGCCAGAGACCTGTGTTCAATTCCTGTCTCAGGCAACTGTCTGTGTGGAGCTTACACATTCTCTGCGTGTGTGTGCTCTGGTTTCCTCCCATAGTCCAAAAATGTGCAGGTTAGGTGAATTGAGTAAAAAATGAGGTCTGCAGATGCTGGAGATCACAGCTGAAAATGTGTTGCTGGTCAAAGCACAGCAGGCCAGGCAGCATCTCAGGAATAGGAAATTCAACGTTTCGAGCATGAGTCTTTCATCAGGAATTCCTGATGAAGGGCTCATGCTCGAAACGTCGAATTTCCTATTCCTGAGATGCTGCCTGGCCTGCTGTGCTTTGACCAGCAACACATTTTCAGCTGTGATCTCCAGCATCTGCAGACCTCATTTTTTACTCAATTCAACGTTTCGAGGAATTCCTGATGAAGGGCTCATGCTCGAAACGTCGAATTTCCTATTCCTGAGATGCTGCCTGGCCTGCTGTGCTTTGACCAGCAACACATTTTCAGGTTAGGTGAATTGGCCATGCTAAATTGCCTGTACTTTAGGTTTAGGGGAATGGGTCTGGGTTTGCTCTTCGGAGGGTTGGTGTGGACTTGTTCGGCCAAAGGGCCTGTTTCCACACTGTATCTAATCTAATCATGAAATGAGATGGGGCCATTCTTTGCTCACAGGGCTCCTCATCAATCATTTGAATTTCTTCCAGACCTGAATTTTGGAAGACGTGTTGTTCATAATATATAGTACACCACTACCTCAGCATCAGAGGCAAAGGTGTTTCAACATCATCACCAGTAAAATGATAAGACAATAAATAGATCAATACATTTATTCTATGATTCTATAATTTGGAGAACCAATGCAACAGATTTGTTGCCCAATTTCTTCCTCATGCCCCTTTTAAGAGTGGCTGGGATTAAAGATTGCTGAAGTTGCGCTTGAAATCAAAATACCGATATTGAAAACCTAAATAAAAACTGAAAATGCTGGAAGTTTAAAACAAAGAAGGCTCGCATTTCAGAAAAATACGTGTGCCATGACTGCTGTTCAAGTTCAAAAGCCAGGATTGAACTATTAGGGATGATATAGCATTTCGTGCTGTTCAACAGATTAAAATGCTCTTCGTTCCCAGAATACAGTGTTACCTTTGACCCTCAGATTGACTCAACAAAGCTTTTCCAATGGACTGTGGTGTATTTGTTGAAAAAAAGAGTTTAATTAGAACTGAATTGATTGAGCTCACTAGTTTAAATCAAGTTAAAAGAAAAAGAGTACTACGAAAGATAAGCATTGTCACCATGACAACAGAAAACCTACAGAATTATCCTGCACTGAACACATCCCTTTAAGTGCAAAGTAGTGTGCTCCAGTCTGCTGAAGTATGACAGATTTAAACTCATAAAAGAGAAAACCATTGTAAAAGATTGCTTTAACTGTCAGTGATAATTTAAAATTTCATTTTTACAGTAACTTTCAAAAATGCTTCTTGATTGATGTCAAGGAAATACTTTTGAGCCTATTCTGGTCACACCTCACACTTTTTACAATTTTTCAGGACATATAAATCTCATTGTAACCCTAGTCAAGGTATTTATTTGTTATGAAAAGATAGTCTGAGTCATTCCATTTTGGTCCTTTATCAGTGTAATGTTGAACTTCCAACTAAGTTAGTGAAGTTCTAAATTAGAGGGCATATTTTTAAGATGAAAGGAGAAAGATTTAAAAGGGAACTTTTACACACAGAGGGTGGTTTGTATATGCAATGAACTGCCTGAGGAAGTGGTACATGTAGATACAGTTACAACATTAAAAAGACATTTGGAAAAGTACATGAATTAGAAAGGTTTAGAGGGATATGGGCCAAATACAAACAAGCGGGTCTAGTTTAGCTCGTCAGCTTGGACAATTTGGGCCATGGCTGTATGACTCAATGATTCTAAATACAAGACCACAAAAAGTACTAAATACTGTTCTGTGGAATGTGTCGCATTTTACTTCACACAGGTAATGGTGAACAGGATGCAACAATATACATGACAATTCTAGCATTTCATAGCTGAAAATTAGACCAAACTAATCCTAGAGTTTCTGGCACTGTCTTCCAGTGCAGTAACACTAATTTGGCAGTCAGTATGTGCATACATGCAGAATTCTCAACCTGTTGGCAATTTGATGAATTTGCATCAATGTGGCGTGTGGACAAGATGGAACAGTAGTATCAAAAACAGGTGGGCACTTCATATTAATAACACTTTAGAGAGTGACAATCCTGAATGCAATTTCTGTCATTCTGGTATGTGGGCGGCATTATGTAAAGGATTCCAATATTAAATAGAAGTTTGGGTCATAACCTGTGAGTTATGCAAAGGGCACAGATCTATAAAAGTAAATACACTTGTGTCAATTTGTTAAAATGTTGGAAAATTGTCAGCAGGTTTGGCAGCATGAGGATATAGAAACAATAGATGGAAACTTCCCAGGCAGTGAACGATGTAGATATTGTCGAGAAAGTCAGGTGAAATCAGCAGTATGGTAATACTTGGCATCAAGCTCAAAAAGTCCGACTCTCCAACCAAATATTCAACAGTATGATATGAGTCATACTAGTGAGCACTGTGAGGCCTATATGCTTGGATTAGCATATTATGATGATGATTATTATTATTATTAGTTCATCTCACCTCATTGATGTGTAGTTTCCCATTCTTTCGAGGGCTGGATAAAAACTAGACAGTGACAATTCCTGACCTGAAAGTAAAGCAGTCACCTGGCAACTCCAACTAGCTGCCAGCTCTCCTTCTTGGACAGCAGTCACCAACATCTCAGGACACCCTTCACTGGCAATGCTCACCTACCCTCCCTGTCCAGAGGAGTAGGCATCAGATCAGTACCAGCCTAATTGCATCACCTCATCTCTGATCCACTTACAATATGGTTCTGCATTTCAAAGTGCACCAGCAGCTTTAATTGCAATGCTGCTGCCAGAACTATGTTATATGTCCTTAAAAAATGTAATGTGTGAGATGCGACCTGCAAGTGGATTGAGCTACGGTGCATCTCAGGGCAGCTGATTTGCTTTCTTATAGTTCACTCACTTTGCACCCAGGCGTACGCTCATAGGCTCTCTGCCTTATCTTGCCTTGCATTTCCACCCCACTCAGGCAGAGCTTAAAGGCTCACAGTCCTTCTGGTTTGTCTTTGATTTTAGCACAGACATTAAGCCAGGATGGTTGACATGTTTTCCAGCAGTCACCATGCTAGGCCATTCCTATACCTGTACCATGTGTCAGCAACTTACACCTGGTTTGTGCTACACTTTGTCTTTATTTCACATCACCGGCATTCATAGTACAATGCTTTGCTTTTATTGCTGCCCATTTCTGAAATGCTTTTCCTTTTCTCCATCTTGTTGACAATTAAATTTCAGTCTGACTTCCTGCCAATTAAAGATAAATTATTCTTTTCTCCAGCATCAGTACTAGTATCAATGAGATTCCGGTGGTAACCTCTATGCAGAATGTCTTGAGAGATTCCAGACTGAGGTATGTGCAGGATGCGCTATGGCCAACCACATACACATCTCTGCATATATAAAATCTACTGTATAACGGAAACCATGCAAGGATGATCAAAATCTGGTGATGACTAATTGCATCTGCCAAGATGTCACCAGCTTAACGCAAAGATCCCAGAACATCAACAAAGCATATTTACAGGGAGGTTATCTTCTCATGGTAAACATCAACAATGACAGGCATAAGTCGAGCTGTGTGAAAGTGAGGATAGTAGATGCTGGAGATCAGAGTCAAGATTATAGTGGTGTTGGAAAAGCACAGCAGATCAGGCAGCATCCAAGGAGCAGGAAAATCGACGTTTTGGGCAAAAGCCCTTCATCAGGAATAAGTCGAGCTGTGCCCTTTGAGCACGATACAAACAATAATCACATGAGCATCTAACTGCAGGCATACTGCAAAACTGACTTATGGAGGTGGTACTACTTTTTTTAATTGATTTGTGGGATGTGGGCATTGTTGCCTGACCAACATTTATTTCCCATCCTTACTTGCCCTGAGAAGGTGATGGGGAACTACTTTCTTGAACCACTGCAGTCTACCTACTGTGAATTGACTTACAATACTATTGGAAGGGAATTCCAGGACTTTTGTTCCAGCGACAGTGAAGGAACAGCAATATATTTCCAAGTGGGAATGGTGAATGACTTGGAAGGAAACTTACAGGTAGTGGTGTTCCCAAATATCATCTACCCTTGTCCTTCTCGACAGAAATAACTGTGTGATACAGTGGGCCATCCCTTAATGGCCATCTTATAGCGAACTACATCCACATTAACTGGACTGCTCCTTCACATGTTTCCTTGTCCCTGCCGCTCCTTCACATTTGTGCCCTGTTCCTTCTGCCTTAAAAAGCCTTAACTGAAATGGTTTGGATGTTCACTAAAGTTCTGCATTTTAGTCACCTCAATTCACTCTGCTTTAATTGCTACTATTCCTTCATTTCATTTCCACACAATTTTCCATTCCCACACAAGCTCCTTAGCCATGTCCAAATCTATAATTGTAATTTTTCCAATAAAATATTGGTTTTAACGGTCAGTTCCATTTCTGTCTAAGACCAAAAGCAAACAATGTTTGAAAATCCAAGCATTTGAAGTATCGCTGTCCGAAATTAAAGCTTGTGTCTGAATATGTGATGTGACAAATCCAAATACTAATCAGTATAAACACAAAAAAGGAATTTCTGTCCATTATGTGCAAGAATGTCATGGACTAATGTGTTCCTAAGACTGAACCATTAATCTGCTCATTCTACTGCTTCCCTCCCTTTTCCCTGCCCACTGAGCCAAATTCCTGGAAAGCTCATCCCCCTATTTAGCCCTGAGTTTATAGCTTTCTGTAATTACTCTACTGTCTGTGGCAGAGGTGGCAAGAGCAGGCAGCCCAAGGTTGCCCGGCATCTGCAGGGGCATCGAGCGTGGGGGAGAGCGAGCCCAACGGGGAGCAGATCAAATCCTTGTGGGAAGTACGAGCACAGCATGGGTAAGCATTTGAGAAGGACTGCAATCTTGAACTTTAAATTTCATTTTTCTACTTTTATACTAAAAGGTAGTCTAATGATGAATTTTTAACTTTATTTCCTTATTTTTCTACTTTATACCTAAGATTTTGTATCTTAGTACCTTTGTACCTAAAATGATGAATTGTACACTTCTTACTGTATTCTGTCTTCCTGTAGTTGAGAACGCATTGCAATAAAATCTAATTCTATCTCCCAAATGCCAACTTTGAGTGTTTCTTGTCCATGAAACTCATTTTCTGCTCCTTCAAAACTATTCTGTTTAAATTACTCTCCAATCAGCTATTCTTCCTGATTCACTGTTAGTTAACTGTAAATAGTTCACACTCTTGAGATACTGTTCCATTTCTCTTCAAATCTACCATCATCAAATAATTCCTCAAGAAAAACATTTGATCATATTGTCCTTCCAAACCACTGCCACACCTCTACTCTCCCATTCCTCCCTTTGAATATGCTGTTATCTCCCAGATCTGTGTCCACTTTTCCCCAGAGCTCCATGATTGAACCTCTACCATAGTAATGAAATAATTTTATCTAAACCGCAGATGATATGGTGTGATGTGAGAAAGGTAAAATATTCCTCCATCTTGTCCTATCTGCAATCTTTGATAAGGTTGAGTAAACCATGCTCCTCCAACTCATCTCAACCTTCATCTAGCTGGGCAGGACTGTACTCATATGGTCTAATTCTCTTCTGTCTAATTATAGCCAGGGATGGCTATCTTCTCCCACTTTCCTGCACCTTTACCGCTGATGTCTGAACACATCTATCTTTGGTCGCCTTCTATATTCTCATTTACCTACTGTATCTTGTTGACATTTTTTGAAAACACAGCATCAGTTCCTGCATGTACACTGATGACAACCAATTCTGATGGACCTCCACCAGTCTTAACCCCTCCAAGATCTTGAAAGAATCAGACTGCTCCCAACATCCAGTGCTGAATGCGTAGCATGTTTCCATTATTTAGACAGTGGTGCATTCTGTAACAAACTCTGAACTCCATCCAGTGCCAACTGTCTGAAGCTGAACTGGACTTCATACAATTTAGATACCCTGCTTCTGAGAGCTCCTGGTTAATGACAGACCAGCAGCTGTTTAGTACCATTGGCATTACCGGGGCCGGTGGCTAATGCTGGTACTGCAGCAGTGGGCCCCAGAAGGAAGAATGACACTGGAAACCAAAAACACAAGCAAATGAGGCACGTTTGCAAATGAAACTGGCAGGCTCCAGCTATGTGGTGAGAAGTATTAGTGAAAAGGACAGGGAGTATAATTCCATAGGGCTGTCCTTGCCACTGTCAGTTATCTCCAATGAACACAGGGTGCCTGAGTAGCAAGGGCTGCCACACAAAGCTGTAGGCATTTCATTAGGGGTGGCCCAAACCAGCTACTCGTAGAATACCAGTGATGCCAGGATAAGACGCTTACAATAGTCAACTAATGGCAGCAGTTGGCCCAGGCAGGGATGCTGTCCTTAACACTTCCTGGCACAGAATTGATTGGAGGAGTCATAAAGGTTATGGGTTCTCTACTAAGAATTCTGACCCTATGATAAATCCTTGTGTCCCTCTTGGAGATGGTGGTAGAGAGTGTATTAAATTCTAATTGTGTCCAATTCTGCACCCTTCAGAAAGGACACAAAGGCCCTGGGGAAGGTGTAGAATAGAATGAGAAACCTTAAGGAAGTGAATTACCTGCATACAATCTCATCAACAATTCAACTGCTGGGTCTCTGATCACATTAGTTTGTCAGCTTCCCTAGGCGACATATCTGAAAATCCAATCCAAGAAAATTCTTTGTGCATACAGCCTGGAAAATGTAATATAAATGCCTTGCCTGATTTGACCCCCCCTTATCAAACAAGTGTCAAGATACTTGCTACTATGCAATGTCAACAGGCCATTGGATATCACAGTACTCACTGCACAAGCATTCATATTATTACCTTGCAGGTGGCAAGCATACAAAGGAGAGAAGCGGGGGAATAATATTAAAGTGTCCAGAATGGAAAATGCATGTCTAACTTGGAAAGGGCCTGACTTTAATAACATGCGTTTTAGGTTACTTGTGTCACCACACTGTATTTTAGACTGCAGGAACGGGAACGTGCAGAAACTTCAAAGTACTAATGGGCTTGATTTAATTTTAAGGCCTCTTCATTAGCTGACAAGATCTGAAGAAGGCAATTACAGAAATGTACTTGCTTGTCAGAATAAATGAGAGCATAATTACTACACATTAATCATAGAAGCACCTCATTCTATTAAAGAATTCCATTAGTTGGAAGCTACTGCATTTTATCTAAACACAGAAAATATACTGTATCATTCTCACACTTCAGAGAATACTACACTGCTGTCTAGATTAACATCAAATATCATATTCTGGCCACACTATATGGAATTATTACACGAGTCTAACTTTACAGCTTCACTGAATCCTTAGACATTTGACAAAAATTCAGAAACATATATTCAGTAAAAATAACTATCCAACTTAAATTTGGATAAAAGACAAATGAAATATCCTTGCTACCTGAATCTTTCTTTGTCGAATAGTTCACTGATTACAATTCAAAATGGTATATTTTTCAATATGCACTGCTACTGCTGCATTAGAGAAGTGTATATTTCATTTATTTAACTTGTTCATTGAGTCAGCAAAGAGTTATTCAGCGGACCTTCAGAACCTTTGTCTTTTGTGGGATGTTGCTGGACACGTTTGACTGCATAATGTTGTGTACTGCACCTGTATAATACATGCTCAACTGCATTCAGCCATTATTTGAAAAACTTCACTTACAGCTCTCCAACAGAGGGGCAGAGAGAGATAGAGAGAGAGAGCAATACAACAAAATGTGCAGGACACTGGCTGCCAAATGAGTGTTACTGCATTGGAAGACAGTGCCAGAAACTCTGTCTAGATTACTCTTTTCACTTCCAGGAGTAGCAGCACTTTTTTAAGCTCTTGGTGCAGGGCACGTCCACTTCCACCTGTTTTCTTTGTTTCTTTTACTCTTCTTCTGTTTCTTTTTCACTTCTTCTTTTTTCCCTCATTAAAAACCCTTTTTTGGTATCTCTGGCAAGGTCATAGTGGGCCCGAACTCCTGAGCATGTGCAGGACGCCAACAGAGTCAGCTCCTCCAAGCCTTGGCGACAGTGAAAGCTGTTGGAGGGGAGACAGCAAGCGCAGGACAGAGGAGAGTGTGATAAGTGCAGTGGCAAAAGATGGTGCCTGAGGGTTGGCAACTTTGTCATTGGCTGGGTCTGGATCTGGTGGTGGCGAAGCAGTAGTGGGAAGCTACCCTGGCAACATTGTCTGCGCAATTAGTCTCCAACTTGGTGTGCCCATCGTGGGTGGCGGTGAAGGTGAACCAGCCCAGCAGCGAAAGATGGTGTCTGAAGATCGATGACTTTGATGTTAGTTGGGTCTAGCTCAGAACTGGTATGTAAATAGACTTCTCTTTAAGCACTGCAGCCTCAAAGTGCCAGGGATCTGTGTTTGATTCCAGCCATGGATGACTGTGTGGAATTTGTACATTCGCCTTGTGTCTACGTGTGTTTCCTCCTGGTGCTCCAGTTTCCTCCCACAATCCAAAGATGTGCAGCTTAGGTGAACTGCCCATGCTAAATTGCCCATAGTGTGCAGGGAAGGGTAGGTTAGGTGCATTAGTCAGGAGTAAATGTAGAATAATAGGGTATGGGAATGGGTCTGGATGAGTTACTCTTCGGAAGGTTAGTGTGGATTTGTTGGGCCAAAGAGCCAGTTTCCAGATTGTAGGGATTCAATATATGAAGTAAGCTTTGTCTTTCATTTTCTCTTATTCTTAAACTTCTAACATGGCACTGGATTATGGCGATAAATTAAAGCTTTTCACTATAAAATACATGTGCGAATAAATCATTCATTCATTCATTTCCTTCATTAATTTGGCTCTTACAGCGTCTCTCTGGAGTTTTGACTTTAAAACTCGGCTTAATGTTTGGGACTGTAACATTGCCTGTTTATTTTAACCAAAGACCCAAAGTTACTTTGCTCTTTCTGTAGATTCTATAGTACAGACAACTTTTCAGTTTCATTTTGAATTCCATTTTCTTTCTGACTTCCACTTTGGACTGTAAGAGAAATTTGGAACAGAGAAGGTTTATGATGCTTTCCCTTTGTCAGATTTTATTTTTCAAGCAAATTAACTACATGACATCTCTCTCCAATCTTCACAGACACCTTCTAGTTATGTGAATACACTCAATCTATTAACAACAACTCCTGATTTTTCTCCTGATCAGCTTGCCAGTTTTTCATGATTATTTTCTCACCAGTATTGAACTCATTGTTTTATGTCTCACGCATCATGACTTGTTTTCACTTCATTTGGCTTTTCTCCTACTTTGCTATTGACATTAGCCTTAAATGAAGTACATCTTTCCTCATTGTTCAAACATAAACTTGGATGTGTTGTCCCTGTGTAAGGATACTAGTGAGAATGGGTCATGTCTTTTTGCGGCTAGCCACCTGGATACATGAACATCAACTAGCCACAAAAAGACAGGACCCTCTCTCACTAGTATCCTTACATATGGATGAGAAAGGACAACACTTCAACTGGGACAACACATGCATCCTTGGACAAGCCAAACAGAGACACACACAAGAATTCCTAGAAGCATGGCATTCCAACTGGGACTCTATCAACAAACACATTGACTTGGATCCCATTTACCACCCACTGAGAAAAAGAACAGGAAATGACATCACCACAGAAATGACATCACCAACCCAAGGAAACCCAAACATACAAATAGAAAGTGGGCCACGCCATCAGTGCTTCATCTGGAGGCTCACTGAGTATGTTACCCAGTATGGTGGCGAAACATCTGAAAATGAACCTGCCAGCTCAGCGAGCAAATCTACATCCAGAATCTCAACCTGAGCTACACATCTTCTCAAAACTTGCCAACTGTAGGATTATTCCGCATGACCCATGAGCCACTATCTTTGCCGATTAATAGCTATTCACCCTCTATTTGTCTGTCCAACCCTTTTTTTCTCTCTCTTTGGGCTCTATCCCCATTTATTATTCAATTCTTAAACCCTCCCAACATCTGATCTTCTACATAAAAACTGACATTTTCCTAGCTACCCCCATTTCTGAGGAAGGGTCACACAACCCAAAACATTAACTTTGATTTCTCTCCACATATGTTGCTAGACCTGCTGACCTTTTCCAGTAATTTCTGTTCTTATTACTTTTCAGTTTAGCTGCTTTATATTGTAGTTAAACAAGAACAAAGATCATTTACAGCCCAGGAACAGGCCCTTCAAGCCTGAGCCAATCCAAATCTACTGTCTAAACCTGTCACCCACTTCCTTAGCATCTGTATTCCTCTGCTCCCCACCTACTCATGCATCTGTCCAGATGCATCTTAAATGATCTACCGTGCCTGCCTCTACCACCTCGGCTGGCAATGCGTTCCAGATGCCCACCACCCTCTGTGTAAAGTACTTGCCGTCTGTATCTCCCTTAAACTTTCCATCTCTTACCTTGAAAGCGCGACCTCTTGTTACTGAATCCTTCACCCTGGGAAAAAGCTTGTCTCTATCCACCTGTCTATACCATTCATGATTTTGTAAACTTCAATCAGGTCCCCCCTCAATCTCCTTTTTTCTAAAGAAACAATCCTAATCTACTCAACCTCTCTTCATAGTGAGCACCTTCCATAGCAGGCAACATCCTCGTAAACTTTCTCTGTGCCCTCTCCAAAGCGTCCACATCCTGTTGGTAATGTGGCAACCAGAACTGTACACAGTATTCTAAATGTGGCTGAACCAATGTCTTGTACAATTTTAACATGACTTGCCAGCTCTTATACTCAATACCTCATCCAATGAAGAACATTGCTCTATCTTGCCAAATACTCTTTGGCAATCTTGCTTCTGATTAGAATATAATTTTAGAAGCTGCACACTCCTTTTATTTCATTTTGTCAGGATCCAGGACACCATGGAAACTGTGAGAACATAGATACAATGGTAACAATTTATAATGGGACAGCTCTTTGTATATATGAATGGCATGCAGTCATTACATCCCCAATTCCCCGTTATCATCAAGCGAAGCAACTTATCCTGGTTCAGTAAGCAGTAGGGGAGATCATAGAGTCATAACAGGGCAGAAAGAGGCCATTTGGACCATCGAGTCTACACCAATTCTCCAAAGAGCATCCCACCCAAATCCATGTCCCCACCCCATCTCTATGACCATGAATGGGATCTTTTTTTAATATATGTCTCACCCACCCAACCTGTACATGCCTGGACACTACAGGGCATTTCCTTTACCATGGCAAATCCACCTAGCCTGCAAATCCCTGGACATGATGGGCAATTTAGCTGGCCAATTCAGCTAACCTGCACATCTTTGGACTAGGGGAGGGAACCGGAGGAAACCCACACACGTGGTGAGAATGTGTAAATGCCACACAGTCACCCAAGCTCGCCAGAAAACCTGTCTCCCTTGTGCTATAAGGCAGCTGTGCTAAGCACCTGTGCCACCAATAATTGCCCACCACAATTCACGACTGGATCCGGTAGGACAGTAGAGTTTGAATCTAATCCGTTATCTGGATTTTTCCCCTTAAATGCAATTTTTATTATTCATTTCAACATTCTCCTGTGAAAAGGATTTTCTCCTGAATTTCCAACTGGATTTTTAAGTCATTACGTTATGTTTCTGGTGCCAAGTTTTATTCCTCACGAAAGTGGAAACATTGTTTTTCTATGTAAACCCAATTAAATCCTTCTGCAGTCATAGAATCCTGAACTGACCTATTTTAGCCCATATCTTTCTAAATCTTTTGTATCCATATACCTGTCCAAATGTCTTTTAAACATTGTAATAGTACCTGCCTCTGCAACTTTCTTTAGCTGCTCATTTCATACACTCACCACCCTCTGTGTGAAAATGTTCAGCCTAACAACTTTCTGATTGGCTCCTGGGTTATTGAACAGCTTGTGTGAATTGTATTGGCTGCAGCCTTTGGACTGCTGTCAGGACAGAGGGTGTGTTGCTCTCTCCAGTAAAATGCCAAAAGATTGAAGAATGTCAATTTATTTTCTCCCACTAGTTGCTGAAAGCTAAACAAAAAAGCAATGAACTGCAGATGCTAGAAATCAGAAACAAAATCAAAAGCTGCCATGGGCGGCACGGTGGCACAGTGGTTAACAATGCTGCCTCACAGCGCCTGTGATCCGGGTTCAATTCCCGACTAAGGCGACTGACTGTGTGGAGTTTGCACGTTCATCCCCGTGTCTGCGTGGGTTTCCTCCAAGGTGCTCCAGTTTCCTCCCACAGTACAAAGATGTGCGGGTCAGGTGAATTGGCCATGCTAAACTGCCCGTAGTGTTAGGTAAGGGGTCAAAATGTAGGGGTATGGGTGGGTTGCGCTTTGGCGGGTCGGTGTGGACTTGTTGGGCCGAAAAGGGCCTGTTTCCACACTATAAGTAATCTAACCTAATCTAATCTAAAAACTCAGCAGGTCCAATAGAACAGTTGCTGAAAGCTTTTGCTTTTAAACAATAAGTCAGAGACTTCATAATTATCAACCAGTCACACACTTAGAACCTAGAACATAGAAAAATACATCGCAGTACAGGCCTTTGGCTCTCGATGTTGCACCGATCCAAGCCCACCTAACCTACACTAGCCCACTATCCCCCATATGCCTATCCAATGCCTGTTTAAAAGCCCATAAAGAGGGAGTGTCCACCTCTGCTACTGGCAGGGCATTCCATGAACTCACGACTCGCTGAGTAAACATTCTACCCCTAACATCTGTCCTATACCTACCTCCCCTTAATTTAAAGCTATGCCCCCTCGTAATAGCTGACTCCATACGTGGAAAAAGGTTCTCTTTGTCAATCCTATCTAAACCCCTAATCATCTTGTACACCTCTATTAAGTCACCCCTAAACCTTCTTTTCTCCAATGAAAACAGCCCCAAGGGCCTCAGCCTTTCCTCATACGATCTATCTACCATACCAGGCAACAGCCTGGTAAATCTCCTCTGCACCCAGTGCCTCCACATCCTTCCTATAGTATGGCGACCAAAACTGCACACAATACTCTAGATGTGGCCACACCAGAGTCTTACACAACTGCAACGTGACTTAGCTGCCCTCCAGGCCATTTAGGGATGGGCAATAAATTCTGGCCTAGACATTGTTGCCAATATTCCGAAGATAAACAATAAAAAGTCCAGAGCATCGAAGATATTCTCTCCACATGATATCAAGAAGTGAATGAAGGCACTGGATTCTGTAAAGATGCAGATGCTGATAATATTCTGTCAGTGCTACTGAAGGCTTGTGCTCCAGAACTTGTCGTATCCATTGCCACACTGTTCCAGGGCAGCCATTACACTGACACCCACTGGCAACATGGGAAAACATGGACAAAGGACCTGAGTTCCTGACATGAGGTAAGAGTGACAGCCCTTGACAGCTAGGCTGCGTTTGACTCAATGTGGCCTCACTCAGTCAAGGAGCTCAAGTGAAACAAGATTGAAGGGGAAAACTCTCCACTGGTTGGAATCATACCTAACATGAAGGAAGGTCGTTAAAATTGTTGGAGATCATTCATTTTAGTGTCTTTCAGGTTAGTGATCTAGGCGCAACCATCTTAAGCTGCCTTACCAATAACCTCTCTCCACTTTCAGGTCAGAAATGGGAATGTTCTTGGCTTGAAGCATATAGTCTTCCTTCAGTGTCACTGGGTCAAAATCCTGGAACTCATTTCCTAATAGCATTCTGAGCTTGCCTATATCAAGTTGATTGCAATGGTTCAAGAAGGCAGCTCACCTCTACTTTCACAAGGCCAATTAACAATGGGCAATAAATGCTGGTCCAGCCAACAAAGCTCATATCATCTGAATTAATAAAACAAATTGTGTTATTGAATATCTTTCCACTGGCCAAATTATAAAACAAATCTTGACTGGTAGGTAGTTGGCGAGTGTCATTGTTGATTTTTTTCTTACCACTTGCTTGCAATCTCCACAAATCTGAATGGACCCGTATGCCTTTTGATTATTGCAATGGGTGGAGCCCAGTTATTGCTCTTTACCTTCTTAATTGCTCCTGTTCTTTTAAATCTATCCTAACTGCTTCTATCTATGCATCAGGCCCTACTCTGCAGTTACAAAAAATTCAGTTGTTCATTGTTCTCTATCCTGACTTTAGCTTTGAAATGCCTAATTTTATCATTTGGTCTTAATCGCTCACAGATCACTTTATGCTCTCTTAACACTTTTTTTTAAAGATTAGATTCCCTACAGTGTGGAAACAGACCCTTTGGCCCAACCAGTCCACACCAACCCTCTGAAGAGTAACCCATCCAGACCCATTTCTCTCTGACTAATGCACCTAGCACTATGGGCAATTTAGAAAGGCCAATTCACCTGACCTGCATATCTTTGGACTGTGGGAGGAAATCGAATCACCCAGAGGAAATCCACACAGACACGGGGAGATTGGGCAAACTCCCCACAGATAGTCGCCCAAGGTGGGAATCGAACCCAGGGCCCTGTTGCTGTGAGGCAGCAGTGCTAAGCACTGAGCCACCATGCTGCCCTATTCTTCAAAGACAGACATATTCTTATTGATCACTCTTGTAAATAATTTGTTCCAACTTTTCCAAATTTTCTTCAGCTGATTCCTTTCCATCAGGGAGACTTTGTTCCCTCCTATAACTGCAAGTAACAGGATACATCATCATATTCCAGTCTAACACTGAGTTGACTGAGCCCCAGAATACTGCTAAAATTAGTCTTTCACATAGCAGTTTTGTGCAAGAGAAGGTGACACCGATACTTCCATTGTCTCTTTCTGAGATAACAGACATTGCTGCAGCAGTATCAATAATAAAACAAAGTTGTGAATCTCTGAATTCCATTTCTACTTTGTGTATTCTAATTATATTTCAAAGCCTATTACTCTCACCTTCCATGTGCTGTTTTTTTGCTTTCAGGATATAACTCTTTGATATTTCTGCTCAATAACTTCAACTTCTGTTTCCATATCTATCATATGTACATGAAAGGATTTCCAGACTCTAAAAGTAGCCTTGGACCTCCGATGAACATAATCTGGTGCATTGCTATGGCCTGGTGCTTGAATGTGAATGGAGAATGTGAACTGGTTCTTCTATTCCTGTATGTTATCTGGATATGACCAATTCAGCCACAGGTATAGCACCTTCACTGAAAATAGGGGAATTTAAATGGTTGGTGACTACCATGGCAACAGTGGCATCTAAATTTCTGATGACGAGGCTGTGAACTTGGCTGCTGTGACCTCGATCACACTGAAATCTGGTTCATCACCTTGCAATTTGCAACTGTTCTTTTCTGTCATTTCCATAGATGTGATCTCCTCCTAAATCACCTTCTTTGTTCATTTATTATTTTTGCTTAAGAGCTTCGCTTGGATTTTTACTCTTCATTAGACCTCTTCTAAACATGCTCCCAAGTTTGTGCCATACTCAGTGATGGGAGATTTTCTTTAATTTAGGAATAATATCTTCAACTGCTCCCTTTTATTGAAGGCTGTCAACGTGCAACTTCATCCTTAGTCACACTAAGATCTGAGTTCAAAATCTCATATGTTTTAAAATAGTCCATAACATTAAGGTCTTGCAGACAACATTATTTCAAAAACTTCTCATCCCAACTATGAAGATAACATTGAATTTACCCTGACCTCCAATTTTACTCCCTTTCAAGTCAAATGTTTAACCTTCGTTTATAATTACACCTGTCCTCTTCGTTGGTGTTGAATTTTCCCATTGCCTCAAATGTGCCTTCAATAACATTTTTTCTCAATGATATGTTGTGCTGACTCAATCTGTACCTAATCAAAATGTGCACACAGAACAATCTTTCAAATTATTCAAAATTCTTCAAAATCAATTTATGTTGTTCTCAGTGTTTTAAAATGCCTTCTAGTCATTAATATCTCAAGTGAAGCAAAAAGGACAATTCCATTTCAGCCTGGTCATCATAATTCAGTTGTGTTTTGCATGAAACTAAGTTATGTTCAACACACCAACAGAGAGGGCAGCAGACAGAGCAACATGACAAAGTGCCCATATCTTGCAAAATGCTTCAATAGGAACAACAACTGCACAACTAAAACAAAATAACTGATTATGATATGCTTTGACATTTTATAAGTACAAGTTCTTAACTCTTTTCATGTGGATTGGCAAGCAGTTCTGGCTGATACTAGGATATATTTCAATTGCTTTTCTTTTCATCACAATAGGTCTGCTTATCTATAAATTAAATCAGAATATAATACAAAGGTATTGAATTACATTGAGGTAGATATGATTCAAAAAATATTCTAATAGAGTAACTTAAGTAAATCAGTTGATAGTTCTGTTAGTCTGAATTTAGGAAATGACATCTCTTGCTCTTTTAGTTCTGGTGCTTGATCATTATAATTAAGAATTCTATTTCTTAGAAATTATAAGAAAATATTACATTTCTGATTCATTCTTTGCTCAAATATTTATCATTGTCAGGCCAGTAAATTTCCATATTTGGCTCTTTGCAACAGCGAGAAAAATTTCTGAATGCTTAATGGCGTAAGCAAGATGGGCTTTATTCCGATTAACCACTTTAATATGCCACATATTTTGTGAAACCCTATTTCATCATTGTTTTGAAATTTTCTTGTATCTCATACTAAAACAAATCATGCATTGAAAACCTATGAAACTTCCATAGGTAATTTAGGTCATTTTGGATCATGTTGTACAATTTTATTGATTCAAAATGTTCTGCAAACCATAAGAAAATAATTGAGGCAATTTATTCAAGGCACCTGGCTGTAATCTTCTAATTTTCAATTTGACAATAGCCATTAATATTTGATTATCAACAGATGTTATTGTAGTATGCTAATATCAGAAAAGGGCAGATTAGTACAGCTGCTAACTATTCCTACTCACTGAGATTGTTCCACCAGTAAAGCCTAACTGCAGGTATAACACTGACATCTACCTAACAATATGATACATTGCCCAGGTATATCCAATAGGCTGAAAGCAGGTCAAATCCAACCTGGTCAATTACCACCACATCAGTTTATTCTCAATCATCAGTAAAGTGATGGAAGGTGTCATCAACAGGGCTATCAGGCAGCACTTGCTCAGCAATAACTGCTCAGTGTCGGCCAGTTTGGGTTCCGCCAGGGCCTCTCAGCTCCAGACCGTATTACACACTTGGTTCAAAAATGGGCAAAAGAGCTGAAGTCCAGATGTGAGGTGAGAGTGACCGCCTTTGGCATCAAGGTTGCATTTGAACAAGTGGGGTATTGAGGAGCCCTAGCAAAACTGGAAATAACGGGAATTGGGGATAACCTCTCTGGTGGTTGAAGTCATACCTGGCCTGTAGGGAAGGTGGTTGTGGTTGTTGGAGGTCAGAAACCTCAGCTCCAGGACATCCTCAGGATAGTGTCCTCAGCCTAATGATATTCATATGCTTCATCAACAACCTTCCCTCCTGATAAGGTCAGAAATGGGGATGGTCTCTGCTGACTGCACAATAGTCAACACCAGTCATGTCTTCTTAGATACTATACCAGTCCACATCCAAATGCAGCGAGAGCTGGACAATATCTAGGCTCAATCTGAAAAGTGGCAAGTAACATTCATGCCACATAAATACCAGGCAATGTCTGTCTCCAACAAGAGGCAATCTAACCACTTTTCTTCACTTCAATGGCATTACCATTACTGAACCCCCACTGTCAACATTCTGGGGGTTATCATTGACTCGAAACTGAACATGGCAAAAGTGAGAACTGCAGATGCTGGAGATCAGAGTCTAGATTAGAGTGGTGCTGGAAAAGCACAGCAGGTCAGGCAGCGTCCGAGGAGCAGGAAAATTGATTTTTCGCACTGAACAGGGCTCGCTACATTAACACAGTGGCTACAAGAACAGGTCACAGGCTAGGAATGCTGTGGTGAGTAACTCACCTCTTGACTTTCCAAAGCCTGTTCTGAGGAAGGGTCATGGGACCTGAAATGTTAATTCTGATTTCTCTTCACAGATACTGCCAGATCTGCTGAGCTTTTTCAGCAACTTCTGTTTTTGTTTCTGATTTACAGCATCTGCAGGTCTTTTGGATTTTACATCAAATAGACTGCAGTGGTTCAAGAAGGCAGAATCCCAAAGGCAACCAGGGACGGCAATAAATACTGGTCTAACCAGGGATGCCCTTGTCTCATGAATGAATTAAAAAAAACAAATACTTTCATTTGTTCAGGGCATTTTTCAGGTCCTCAGTAAAATGAGGTTTGAGCTATGGTTTGGATGGCAATAACTGCTATTGAAACATAAATATACTATAACCAATGGTTTGCAATTCTCAAGGCAGTGGTTGAATAAAGTTCAGTGTTTAACATTGCCAATAAATAGCAGGAAAGGCAAAATACAACAATCCAACAAATACATCAATATTATTGATGTAAACTTGCTGCAAGATCCCTTCTGCAGTGCTTAGAAGACCATGAGGCAACCCTTTTTTTTGCACTTCTCTTGCGTCCAAAAGGTCATGCTTTGATATATTTCTGTGGTACCCTGGTGGTCAGAGTAGTGGGGCAGTACAGGAGGATCTAGCTAAATGTGATGACAGTTACACTCTGTGACTGTACCTCACTGGGTATTAGTCCACTTAAGAAATTCCAGTTCAAAATACCTGAAGTTTTGTCAGGACTAGGATATCAAAGTACTGTTGCAGAGATGATATTGTCGAAAGAAAAAGGATTTGTGATCCCCAACCAAACGTCAACAATAACTTATATTTTCAGTGATCCTTTTACAGACTAAACAGTGTAAGGTACTTCATAGGAGTATTGTAAAAACAATTGCTATTGAGCTACATAAGGAGCTACCAGGGCAGATGACCCCAAGTTTGTTTAATGATTTTAAGCTGTATCTTAAAGAGAGATCGAGGACAGAGAAAGTTCGGGATGGAATTCCACTGCTAAAAGCCTTGGCAGCTGACAACACATTCATCAGTGGGGCAGCAATGAAAATAAGGTGAACTTAAGAAGCCAGAGATAAGGAGTTCAAATACTCAGAGTCTTGTAGGACTGAAAGAAATCACAGAGGTAGGCAGGGGAGAGGTCAGGAAGGATTTGTTCTGTAAAGTAGTCTGCTGGTGCATTTTCATTCATTTGCCAATGATTTTAGTCTAAATATACTTGACAGTTGCCATCCATTAAGAAATGAACTAAAACAAATAAATTAAATGGGCAATTAGGAATGGCAATATGCTTTGGTTTTGCTGGAGATGCTCTTATCCCAATAACTACTTTTTAGAAAAAGTTCCTATTTTTAATTGAATGAGTTGAAACGTTGACTAATGTAATTGTAATTCAGAGGAATGTCAACAGTGTGGGTTCAGTTCCTGCATGGGCTGAAGTTAGCATTGTAGCTCCTACCTTCTCAACTTCTCCCCTCATCTGAGATGTGGTGACCCCTGGGTTAAACCACTACCAGTTGTCTCTTTCTAATGAGTGAGCAGTCCAGTGGTCCAGTAGAAATAGGCAACTTGACCTTTCATTTTAATTTAATTTTAAATTAAAATTAAAGATGATTTCTTGAGTTCATTGTTACAAACAAAATATATTCAGTGGAAGCAGTTCTTTAAACAAAACTCAGATGATGGTTTTGGGGATGTGGCCTCTTCAATCTTGAATGAAGTGGGTATGAAATGATAAAATCACTGATCCTGCACTTCCTGCAGGGAGTTCAGCCAAAAGGGGGAATGAGTTTGAGAACTGGCTTTGACTTATGGTTCATAGAAGACTGGGATGATGAATTTATGTTCATGTTTAGGATATTTAAACCAGACAATATGGATTTGAGTGACATCAGGAATATTATAGACAGTTGCCTTTAAACTTAAATATAAATAAGACTGGCAAAAGAATGTAAGTGATATGACGTGCCACTGTTCAGTGATTGATCACTTTCAAAGAGACTGAAGTTATTTGGCTTGGTGTTGGAAGAAATGTCTGAGATCAATGGGATGAGGAGACACACTCCATCTTTTACAAAGGAAACATCTGGTGTATCTGTCACTTCCTACTTCTGTCTTCAGTGACATTTGAATTTTTAAGAGAAAAATACAATGGGTTTATATACGTTAAAATAGTGATGGTAAGGCCTGAGTACCTTGGGCAAAATACTGTCGCCAATCTGTCTTCCTATGTTAGACGAGTGGCTTTCCAGTAATGTTTTGTGTAGAATGGTCTATAAATAAGTCTCAGCAGAACAGGCAGTTATTTTAGGTGGCAAGATAAAATTTATTATATCGTAATAACAAACAGGTTACATGATATTGATGGTAACATGAGGAGTTGGACAAATGACTGTCTTCAACTACAATGGCTAGCAATTCCCAAGACTACCAGATGCTCAACCCAGTTGCTGAGTTGTACATCAAAATGGGTGAAGTCTCAATTCAGCCCAAAATGAATCCTTTCATATTCTTTACTGAAACAGCAAGAGAAATTTATGTACTTTCTCAGCACCAGGATTATTTTGACATAATGCATCTGTTGAAACATTTCTGTACTAAGATACAATTTAACTTGCTTCATGCTCTTTTTCAGAGCTATGCATAGCTTATACCACCTGTGTTAACATGACCAGCTGAAGATTTCCAGTGTTTCTCAACCAGAGTTTCACACTGCACATAATTCAATAAAGGGAAATTAATGAAAGTAAAGACATTAGTAAATGCCTATTCCTTTGGGATAGAAGAAGAGTTGTCTTTTTTTGTCACCATCTGCATGTGTATTTTCTTCAAAAGCCAGGGAAGAGATTTTCCAATAGCTTTGAGAATGGGGTTAATTCCCATTATTGTAAGATGGCATAACGGTGAAAAGGGCCCAGGTTCAATTTCTGGTCGGTGATGAGTTACTTAATCTGTAAATTGAGATACTATCAACTGAGGTCCCTCTGGTTGGGGGTAGGGTTTAGGGTTCAGCACATGATCACCAGTATAATCTTATATGTAAAAAGCATGTTAGCAAGTTTTGAGAAGATCTGTAGCTCACTGAGGTTCTGGATATAGTTTTGCTCACTGAGCTGGAAGGTTCATTTCCAGATGTTTCGTCACCCTACTAGGTAACATCTTCAGTGGGTCTCCGAGCAAAGCACTGTTGGCTAGGGTAGATTGGCTTGGGTTTCTGGACATGTTTTGTCTGCTTGTTTGGGTTTGTTGCTGAGAAATCTTCAGACTGTGTTCATTGGGTACCTGTTCTTTTTGAATACATTGTGTAGGTCATTTTTCTTTCTGCTATGCATAGTTCGTCTGTGTTACAGTGTGTGGTGGCTCTTTCGAATAATTTTCTAATGCAGTTTCATTTTTGGATGTTGGGATGATTGCTTCTGTAGTTCAATATTTGGTCAGTATGTGTTGCTTTCGTGTAGACTCTGCTTTGAAGTTCTCCACTGGCTGTTTGCTCTACAGTGACATCCAGGAATGGCAGTTTGTTGTTGTTTTCCTCCTCTTTAGTGAATTTTATGCCAGTCAGGTATCCTCTAATTTGTTTTGTTTAGTGATGACAAAGGTGTCATCCACGTAGCGGACCCAAAGTTTGGGTTGGATGGTTGGCAGAGCTGTTTGTTCAAGTCTCTGCATTACTGTCTCTGCTAAAAACCCTGATATCGGAGATCCCATGGGTGTTCTGTTGGTTTGTCTGTAGGTTTTGTTGTTGAAGGTGAAGTGTGTGGTAAGGCATAGGTCCACTACCTTGCTGATACTGTCCTTGCTGATGAAGTTAGTGGTGCTTGGTGTGTGTGTATTTGGGTCTTCTAATAGTGTAGTCAGTGTTTCCTTGGCCATGTTAATGTTGATTGATGTAAACAGGGCTGTTACATCAAAGGAGACCATTATTTCATCCTCTTCTTTCTTACTGCCTTTGATGGTCTTCGAGAATTCTTGGGTAGAGAGGATGGACTTTGGGTCCGCTACGTGAATCACACCTTTGTCATCACTAAATTAAACAAATTAGAGGAAACCTTCAAGGTCATCAATAATACCCTTACTGGCATAGAATTCACTAAAGAGGAGGAAAACAACAACAACTGCCATTCCTAGATGTCACAGTAGAGCAAACAGCCATTGGGGAAATTCAAACTAGCGTGTACAGGAAAACAACACATACAGGCCAAATATTGAACAACAGAAGCAACCACCCGAACATCCACAAACAAAACTGCATTAGAACATTATTCGAAGGAGCCACCACACACTGCAGCACAGAGGAACTACTCATAGCAGAGAAAAAAATAACCTATACAGTGCACTCAAAAAGAACAGGTAGCCAGTGAACACAGTCCATAGATTTCTCAGCAACAAACAAGTAAACAAAACACGTCAAGAAACCTTAGCCACTCTCCCCTACATCAAAGACATCTTGGAAATAACTGCCAGACTACTCAGACCCCTTGGCATGATGGTAGCCCACAAACCCACCAACACACTAAAACATCAGCTAATGAACTTGAAAAACCCTCTACAGACAACAAGCAAAACATATTCAAAATACTGTGCAAGGGCTGTAACAAACACTACATTGGATAAAAAGGCAAAAAACTACCCACCTGGATATATGAACATCACCTAGCTATAAGACGACATGACCCTCTCTCATTAGTATCCTTACATAAGATGAGGAAGGACACCACTTTGACTGGAACAACATATCCATTCTAGGACAAGCCAAACAGAGACACACACGAGAATTCCTAGAAGCATGGCATTCCAACAGGAACTCTATCAACAAACACATCGAGTTAGACCCCAATTACCACTCGCTGAGAAATAGAACATGAAATGACATCACCACAGGCAATGACGTCATCACAGGAAATAACATACCAACCCAAAGAAAACAAACATATAAATAGAAAGCAGGAATTATCAACAGTGCTTTGCATGGAAGCCCACTGAAGATGTTACCTAGTAGGGTGACGGAATGTCTTGAAATGAACCTTCCAGCTCAGTGAGCAAACATCCAAAAGCATGTTATGGATATTGTGCAAAAATAGAAATTGGGCTTTGGTATGAAGTTTCCTACATGTTCCAAATGTCTACTGTCATTCTTTGATTAATTGTCACACCTTGGATAAGTGATGCATTATTCTGTTTATCACTTTCTGGGTCAATATTTAACGTCCATTCATAACTGCCCTTGAGAAAGTGCTGGGAGGGTGTCTTAAAACATTACATATACATGGAATAGATACACCATAATGCTGCTACAGAGAGTTCCAGGATTTTAATCCAGTGATTGTGAAGTAACAAATAAGGATTGGGAATTACTTATATAAAGAATATTTATAATCAGTTATGATTTGGAGATGCTGGTGTTGGACTGGATTGGACAAAGTTAAAAATTACACATCAGGTTTATTTGGAAGCAGAAGCTTTCAAAGCACTGCTTCTTCATTAGGTGATTGTGGAGCAGGATCATAAGGCACAGAATTTATAGCAACAAGAATGTAATATTAAACAAATTTTGTTTAAGTCTTTCATCTTTTAGAATGATCATGTTAGTTTCGGTTCCTTCATATGTAAATCCCAGAACTTTTCTAAATTACATTCTCAAGATAGCTTTAACAATAGGTGCCATCTCAGCTCAGATAATGCATTGAAGGTGTGAGGTTAAAGTCTGTCTGCATCCCAGTGTTAGGTCAGACTGATTCTATTTCTAAAGTGAGATTTACAGAATCTTGCATAGGTGTGTGTGTGTGTGTGTGTGTGTGTGTGTGTGTGTGTGTGTGTGTGTGTGTGTGTGTGTGTGTGTGTGTGTGTGTGACAGAGAGAGAGGGAGAGAAAGTATAGTGCAGAGGGGACACCTTTGGTGTGACATGAACCCAAATTCCTGGTTGAGGCCATCCTCATGGGTACCGCACTTGGCTATCTGCCTCTTCTCGGTCACTTTGTGTTGTTGTCTGGCACACACATATACGTTTGTGAGGTGAATTTGTACTTGCCAGATTGCATTTTATTTTGCTCAAAAACTGCATAAATCCATGGAAGATTCTGTACATCTGGAGGCAATTCTAGAGGCAAACAGGTGTTTGGTTTTTAATTATGTGAATGTGATTCTTTTTAATTTAGTGTCAGAAATTATTTTTTGGCAGTGGTTCAAAAAGCATTTCCAAAGCATCATGTTACTTAAGCTAAATTACTGGACAGACTACCTGGTCAGATAATTGCTGCAGTGTTAACTAAATTGAGTTTTCATAACCAATCAAAGAAGTGGCCAGATGCCAGAAACAGGTTCTGTTGAGAAGAGAAAGTCCATACCAGCTGAGAGCAGTTTAGCTGAGGCAACCTTCAGATCAACAGATCTGGAAAGAAGACTTTAGCTATTTTAGCAGCTGAATTCGACAGGACACTGTACAGTAGCGTCTCGACATACAAATGACCCCGTTCACGAACAAATCGGTTTACGAACAGGATTGTATGTAAAATTTTGCTTCAACGCACGTACGAAATTCAAGGTACGAACGAAGGTACGAACGCAAAAAGCCCATGTGTGACCATGTGGTTTCATTGTTCTGCTTTGCTACGCGCTTGTTGAACGCAAAAGCTCTCGGGCCCCGCGTGATCTCATTCAGTTCATCTTTGGCGCGTGCGCTGTGAACAGTGTTCGTTGCTACGTTGAAGCATTCTTACGCTATCCGAACAATGGGAAAAATTGATTCAGTTCGCGAACTTTTCGGTTTGCGAACAGGGTCCTGGAACGGATTAAGTTCGTAAGTCGAGGCGCTACTGTACTTTTCTTCTAGTTTAACAATAGTTACTGAGTTAGCTGCAGGAGAGATGGGCAATCCCATCTGGTGAATGTACAGAAAGTCATTAGTTGAGTAAGAAATTAAACAGTGATGATAGACTTCATTGGTTAAGTATATTTCTGGCATAAAGAGGTCGAATCTATATTTGTGATGTTTATCTTATCTTCTCAAATTGTCATATACAGAGGAATCTCGATTATCCGGCATTCGATTATCTGAATATCGATTATCTGGCAAAATCACAAAGTCCCAATGCTTGACTCATTATGTTATCCGGAATTCAATTAATCTAACAAAATATTCCTTGCCCATGCCCTTTGGATAATCAAGGTTCCTCTGTATAGGCTTTGTTATCTTCTTTGTAATAATAAACTTATGTTCTTTTGTTAAAAGTACATTGGCAGCCTCATATAAATATATTGTTACTAACCATTATACTAGCAAGCTGTAAAAGTAAAACTTATGGTTTGTCAAACCAAATATCACACTGTAAACTGACTTGTTCAGTATTATGAACAGTTGTGAATATAACACTTGGATGGAATTTGCAGTTGGTAGTGTCCCCATGCATTTGCTGACCTTCTAGGTGGAAGAAGCCATAGGGTTGGAAGATGCTGTTGAAGGGAACTTGGAAAATTCCTACCTTGCATTTAGTTGTTGGTATTAACAACTGCCACTATGTGCTGGCTGTGGAGGGAGTGAATGGTAAATATGGTGGATGGCATGAGGACTGCAGATGCTGAAGATCAGAATTGAAAAGTGTGGAGCTGGAAAAGCACCAAACAGTTTGACAGCATCTGAGGAGCAAGAGAGTCACACTCCCCTAGCCCCAACCCTCCCCCAACCCCTTACCTCTCAGGCCCCTTGAGCAATCCCTTCATTCCTGATGAAGAGCTCATGATGGAAATATCAACTCTCTTGCTCCTTGGATGCTGCCTGATTGGCTGTGCTTTTCCATCACCACACTTTTCAACTCTGATCTCCAGCATTTGCAGTCCTCACTTTCTCTTCCATGGTGAATGATATGCCAATCAAACCATCTGCTTTGTCCTAGGATGCTATCAAGTTTCTTGAGTATTGTTGGAGAAAAATAGATAATATTCCACCAGATTCCAGATTTGCAGCTTTTAGGTGACAGACAGACTTAAGATTCAGGGGGTCAGATATTCACGACAGAATTCTCAACCTCTGACCTGCTCTTGTATTTACAAAGATTATGCGAATGTTTCAGCTAAGGTTCTGGATCAATGGTGATTTCCAAGATGTTATGATAAATGATTCAATGTTGGCATTGCCATTTATTATGAAGGGAAGATGTCTATATTTTCACTTGTTTGATATAACTGTTTGAGGTTTGTGTGGTACTCAAGTTACTTGCCACTTAGCAGATCTTGCTACACTAGCGCATGGACACCTTCATCTAATGAGTTATGAATGGGTATTGAACATTGCTTATAATTAAACAATCACCTCCACCTCTAATCATACAATGGAGTTAAGGTGAATCACTTAGTATCACCCTGAGGAGTTCCTGCAGTGATGTACTAGGCCTGAGGTGACTGGTCTCCAACAATCACAACTATCTCACTTTGTGTCAGGTATGAGCTCAGTCATTGGCAAACTTTGCTGCTGATTCATATTGACTTCAATTTTACTCAGGCCACCTGATACCAGTCTTCATTTACATGTTTTAATGTCAGTGCAATCATATTCACTTCACGTCAGGAAATCAACTTTTTGGTTTACGTCGGACAAATACTCACATCCTAATTCCCTGAAACCTATTCACCAACTATACAGCACAAGTCTCCATTTGCCTGGATGAAATGGCTCCTGATATGAGTTTGCTTTGTATAGGACAATACACATGCTGTGATAATGCTCATGTTGTCTCCTTTCCAGAAGAAACAGGGTGTGGATATTGTGCTATTGAAGAATACAATGTTTAATACAACTTTTCCCTCAGGATATGTCCCATGATTCAGTGATGATATCATCAGCAAGTTGCTTAAAGGCATTCTGCCATATTTACCATGAGATAAAATACAACAGCTCCAAAGATACTCAAGAAACTCAATGCCTACCTTTCATTCTAAACAGAAAGTCGGCGTGACAACTCTCCCAATTTTACCATGAGTCCCAGATATTGGTGAGCATTACAGATTGAAATGCATTACATGTTACTTTGTCTCTTCAGGATCCTAGATCAATACCTTTGGCACACTTTTATTCTTCTTGAACTTTTCTATTAAGTCTTGATACAAGAAAATGGCTTTCTGGACCATTTCAGAAGGCAGGTAAGAGTTCACCACACTGATGGCTAGAGCTGATTCAGTCAACAGATTTTCGTAAGTAAACCAGATGAACCTTTTGAATAACCCAAAGGAATTATCGTCATCATTAGTGAAGACTAGCTCTTTAATTGCAGTTACTTAATTAGTCAAGTTTAGATTCCTCCAAGTACTACTGTGGGATTTGAGGTTATATTCTGGAGAACCAGGTTGGTACAAGTCCAGTAACTTTACCATTATGCTATTATTCACTCTACAAGTGGCAAAATTAATTAAGGAGCACATGAATAGCCTCCTCAATATGTATCTATTTAGTGCAATGAAAGCTCAGAAATCTTTTTTATCCCCAAGGAGTAATTTGAAATGAGAATGATAGATAGGTTTTGGTACTTTCATCAATTGTTACCTGAGACAGAGAACTACCTTACAACTACAAGCCTATCAAGTGAAAGCTGAATACAATCACAATAATTTAGAATCACGTTGAATTGTATGAAGTGTACATATAAAGTCATTATGTATGTCACCCTACTTTATTTTCAAGAGATAATATTGAAGGGAATAAAGAAAGGATCACTGTGACTAAGCTGAATCTAAGTTGCTGCATAGCAACAGCCACTGTTGCTATGCAGGATCATACTTGGAAACCAATATTCAAAAGGTTTGACAGCGATTTCTCTGGTGTGCAATTTTAGTTTGAAGCTGCAGAGGAAAATTGTTCACAGTTATCAGACAACTGTGAGTCTCAAACAGGAGATGATATTTCAGAAAGTTTAAAACATGCAGCAGATGGCTATTGTTTCCCTAAAATCTTGTGAATGGAAATATTTGGTAATATTCAAAAATCGGATGTATGCCCTTATTATAAAAGATTGGGACAAGACACATTTGGTTGCTAAAGTTGGGTGTTTCTAAAATAAATTTATTCCTTTCATTTGCTAGTGCAAACATTGGCCCAAAGATTTTGTGCTTTCTTTTCATTCACAGAATGAGAGTTTCACTTGTGAAACCAAATGTAATCATCCATTCCTAATGCCTTTCAGAACAATTTAACTACCTTCTTGAGTAGCTACAGTCGATGTGGTGTAGGCACACTGTGAGACAGAGGTTATGGAATTTTGATTTAATGACAGTAAAGGAGATATGGTTTTAAGTCAGGATATTGTGTATTGGAAGAAAGAATTGCAGGAGATGGTTTTCTGACCTGCCTGCAGCCCTTCTCTTTGAGATGGGACAAGTCCCAGGTTTGAAAGGCGGAGTCTGAGGAATTTTGACAAGTACCTTCAGTGCATTCTGTGAACAGTGAGCAGTGCCAGTGCCAGTACTGATGTGGCATTGGCACATGGCAGAGGGAATGACTTAAACATGCAGAATCAAATGGATTGTTGAAGTTGCACTTATCCAGGCAAATGGAGGGTAATCCATCTCACACCTGACTTGTGCCTTGGAGATAAGAGACAGGCTTTGGAGTATCAGGGAGTGAATTACTTACTGTAGAATACCCAGCATCTGACCTGAACTTGTAGACACAGTATTTGTATGGCTGGTCCAGTTCAGTTTCAATGGTAACTCTAGGTGGTTGATTGTGGGTGATTCAGTAATACACTTGACTACCAAGGAAGAGCTGATGAGATTTCCTCCTGCTGGAGATGGTCAGTACTCGTATAGTATGACTATTACTAAAAGCATGTAAGTTAGTTCATTGAGCTGGAAAGTTTGTTTTCAGATGTTTCATCACCAAGACTAGGTAACATCAGTGAGAGTCTGCAGTGAAGCACTGGTGGTGTGTCACGTCTCTCTATTTATTGGTCTTGGTTTCTTAAGGTGGATAATGTCATTTCCACTTTTTTTTTTCAAGGTAAGGTAGATCGGATCTAAGTATTTATTGATGGAGTTCTAGTTAGAATGCCATGCCTCTAAGAATTCTCATGCATGTCTTTGTTTCGTCTATCCTAGGGTGTGTGTGTTGTCCCAGTCAAAGTAGTGTCCTTCTTTGTCTGTATGTATGCAAACTCATGATAGTGGGTCGTGTCTTTTGGTGGTCAGTTGTTGGTCATGTATCCTGGTGGCAAGTTTCCTGCTTGTTCATCCGATGTAGTGTTTTTTTAAACAGTTCTTGCATGGTATTTTGTAAATGACGTTAGTTTTGCTGGTAGTATCTATTGGATCCTTTAGGTTCATTAGTTGCTGTTTAAGTGTGTTGGTAGGTTTGTGGCCTACCATGATGCCAAGGGATCTGAGTAGTCTGGAAGTCATTGATGTCTTTGATGTAAGGTAATGTGGCTGTAGGTTTTGGTTGCATTGCTTCTGCTTGTTTGGGTTTGTTTCTGATGAATCAGCAGATTCTTTTTATTGGGTACCCGTTTTTCTTGAAACCATTGTGTAGATATTTTTCTTCTCCTGTTTGTAGTTCTTGGGTGCTGCAGTGTGATGTAGCTCATTGAAATAATATCTTGAAGCAGCTCCATTTGTGGCTGTTGGGCTGAAGAACTACAAACAGCAGAAAATATTTTCAAGAAAAACGGATTTCCAATAATTCCTCAGAAACAAACCCAAACAAGCCGACACAACACAACCAAAAACAACAGCCACATTACCTTATATCAAAGACATTATCAGAAATGACTTCCAGACTACTCAGACCCCTTAGCATCATGGTAGCCCACAAACCTACCAACATCCTTAAACTAATAACTAATGAATCTCAAGGATCCACTAGATACTACCAGCAAAACTGACATCATTTACAAGATACCATGCGAGAACTGTCAAAAACACATCAGACACACTAGCAGGAAACTTGCCACAAGGATACATGAACACCAACTGACCACCAAAAGACACGACCCACTATCATGAGTTTGCATACATACAGACAAAGAAGGACACCACTTTGACTGGAACAACACACACAACCTTGGACATGCATGAGAATTCTTAGAGGCATGGCATTCTAACCAGAACTCCATCAATAAACACATCAATTTAGATCTCATCTATTTTCCCTTGAAAGAAAGAACTGGAAATGACATCTCCCACCTTAAGAAACCAAGACCAATAAATAGAGAGATGGGGCATACCACCAGTGCTTCACCAGAGATTCTCACTGATGAAAGTGAAGAAACGTCTGAAAACAAACCTTCCAGCTCAGTGAGATAACTTATATACTTATCACCAACCTGAGCTACAAATCTTCTTAAACATTGCTGTAAGTATTACTTGCACGTATAACTGTTACCTGTCATGACTCACTGGGGGAGCATATTACTGTTCCTGCAATCATTTCAAAAGTTAAAGCTTTCAAAGAGATATGCAAATACTCTAAGCTACCTGATTTGCAGAACGAGGTTGATAAAAAGCACAGACCAGATTTCTGTACTTAATAATCACTATTTATTACAGTCATTAGATTCTTGTTACAGCTAAACAATTAAGCTACTTCAAGTAACCTATATGAATTAAAACCCTAAGCCCATTATAAAGTCTCCCTTAAACACAAATACAGATGGATAAACAGATTAAAAATACATGGGTAGAGCAAAAATTGGGAAAAAAACAACATTGTCCCTGTTCTCAAGCTGTACTGTTCGGTTCTTGCTAATCTGAAGGTTTCTCTTTGACTTTCCTCTTCCCAAATGCTTCCTCTGGTTTGCAAGAGGCACACTGGGGGTGGGGGAGGGTGGTTGGGGTGGGGGTGGGACTATTGGCAGGGGACTAAATAGTAAAAACATGATCACTAACAGATTATCTGGGAGCTTCACTGATCTTCTTCTGGAAATGTGATGGGAGATTAAAGGAACCATGGCAGACTTTCTGGGCCTACTCATTGGGCATATAACATAGTGATCCAAACACCAGCGTCATAAAGCTTTCTAAATTACATGTGTAAATCAGATTAACTTACTTCCATCATACAGTATGAATATGCCAGACTAAAGAACTTTCTTTGTGTCCTTTGACTTTATGTATGAATTTTGCTTTGAATATAAAAGTTGCGATAATTGAGAAGTGGTGACTTAGCCCATTAAAAATTCTATCATAGATTATACTCTCATTCATACTAATGCATCTTATACTTTCTCTTAAGTTCTGTGACCAAAAGCTAATCTTAACCTATGATACTGCATCCCTGCCATGTTCAGGCAAGGAGGCAGGCCCTGAATCTACCCAAGACTGTAGGATGATGGAATGCCATACTGTTGGTATCAATCTAATCACACCGCAAGGTGTAGAAAATATGCTGGCAACAGACACTTTTACGTGCATACTGTAACCTGGAGCTGTAAATAATGATGATGGTGCCTCCAATTTATTTCCATCACGTGGGTCACCAGGGAGTTCTTCTCACTGTCACTTACTGCTACTGGCATAATTGGAAGGATTTACGACAATATTGATATTCAACATGCTTTAGCCCTGTTATGAATGCGTCTTCCTTGGCTATCAAGTCCTGGAGTAGGAGTTAAACCAAAGCTTCTAGCCCAGAGATAGGGACACTACTCAGTACAACATTAGCTTTTCTTTATCAAGGCATGTGTAATTTAATCTGCTATCATACATTCTAATAACTTATTTGCGTTCCTACTAATGTTTGTGTGCGTTGGTCAATTCCACTAGTGGTGCATATCCATATATATTTAAAATAAAGACTTAAAATTTTGATATCATGATTATGGATCATATTGTAGACTTTATATTGACTTTTAATTATAATGTGTTTTTTAACAAGAGTACACACAGCCAAATTGATTGAGGCTGTAACTTCAGTGATTATCTCAAAGACATACGTGGATTATCCTCAGGCCTTGAGGGACACCCTAGAATTTCACAACTGAGTGGTGTTTAGGAAACTTCAAAGAGAAGGACTTCAAAGGGAGAAATGCACTGCAGACTAAAGCGCAGTTGCTTCTGAGTTATGTCAGGCTGTGAACATGTTGGGAGGAGACAGCAGTCAAGGGGAAGAGACAAATCTGTTTTTCTCCCATTTCAAGAAGACACAAAAACAAGTTTGAAAAACCAGTTTCAACCCTGCTGTATGTGGGCTAATGTGCTGCGAAAGTCACAGCTGAGAAAATCCCCTCATCAATGCACTGCCGAGTAAAAAGAAAGGAAATTGCTTTCTTATGTTGGAACCCAGAATGTAATTGATTCCCTAATTGGCCCTTGAATGGACTGTCTCGCCACATATTTTCCAAAGAATGGTTCTGAGTCAATGAGGTTGCTGTGGATCTGGAGTCACGTGTAGGCCAGACCAGGTAAGGAGAGCAGAATTCCTTCCTGAAAGGACATTAGTGAACCTGATGGGTTTTTCTGACAATCAACAATGGTTACACGGCTGGTATTAGGCTAGCTGTTAATGCAGCACTCCTTTGGACTTTAGCTCAAGTCACTGGAGCAGGACTTGAACCTTTAGAATCAGTGGCTCACAGAGCCACAGTTATTACTTTCAGTCATGAACTTGTGTATCTTTTGTTGGCACTTTACTGTTCTCCTCATATTCTTCACTTATGATTTACAACTCCTTCCAAAGAGATCATCAGTGAGGTTCAGAAACTCATTTTTCTGTCTGTGATGTAGTGCAAATGAGTGGTAATCTTCTTTTTAAGTCTTCCTTTCCCACATATGTGGGGGAGCCGGTGTTGGACTGGGTGGATAAAGTTAAAAATCACATATCACCAGGTTATAACTACATGATGAAGGAGGAGCACTCCGAAAGCTTGGACTTCCAAATAAACCTTTTGGACTGTAACCTGGTGTTGTGTGATTTTTAATTTACCCCACATCTCGCAGATTTATTTCCTGAAAGGGCATCCATCAGTGAATAAGATGCGTTTTTACAACAATCAACAATAGTTACGTGGTCACCATTCTGATCATCAATTCTGATCCTTGTTTTCAAATTTGTCTGTGGCTTTTATCCCATCTATTATCTGTAATCCCTTGGAAATATCTGCATGCCTCTTAGTCTGGCCATATGGGCATTTTTATTTTAATCACTGCACCACTGGTGGCTGTGCCTTCAGTTGCTGAGGCCCCAGGCTCTGTTCCTACATCTCTCCGTTTCTCTATGTCACTTTCCTCCTCCAAACCACCTCTGAATTAAGCTTATGGTCTTCTGATCTCTTATTAGTCAGCTCAGTGTTAAATTTGCTTTTAGAATGCTTCTGTGAAATCCATTTGGCTATTTTAATACATTAAAGGGGCTTTATAAATACAAACATTTTCACTGACTTCAATCTTTTGTTCCTGTGAATAGAACTGCAGTCATAAATTACATCACAAAATCAGGCACTTATTCTTCCAAAAAATGTATATTTCATCTACAAAGAGCTATTTCTAGACATTAATGGATAATCTTACAGTTTCTTAGTACAGGTAGGGAGCCTTGTTTTGCAGAATTTCACAGTTTTAGCCGCCTGCTATGCATGATTGGTAAAACAGCTGCAGCAAGCTCCAAACTTCGAAATATTTGCTAGCGGCAGGTGAGGCTCCTCACCAGCAGAGTAAAGTCAGAAAATCTCCCCAGAAATTTCTGTTTCAAAATTATTAAGACAGTGTACTGGCAATCACTAATGTGCCACCCTGCTGATTCCCAATCTTGGCTGCACTGTGTTGTCCTTTCAAAGATTCAGGGTATGCACTGATCTCTTAACAGAAAACGCCAGTGCAATTATTGTGTAAATTGATTGGTTCTATACTGCCATCAGGGAACTGTGTTTGAAGGGAGTGTGAATTGAAGGCAGGATACAACACTGTGGTACCAATTTTCAAGATGCCAGCAAACAGACTTCTTGCTGGGAGCAAAGAATGAGTCAATATCCCCTTTTACTGTACGTCAGTTAGCTATAAAGTTTAAATTAATTGTATATTAGTTTTTTCACATTCATTATAAATTATGATTATATGCTGATGTGACTAGTTGTTCTTTGTTTCAAATGAATGGGTATATTTTACCACATGTAAAATACCATGAAATAAAAATGAAAGGCGCTGGAGAAACTCAGCGGGTCTGGCTGTGTCTGTGGAGAGAGAAATACGGTTAATGTTTTGAGTTCAGTATGAGTCCTTCAGAACTCAAGTTAAATGCAAAATACAATGAGGTGTCTTTGACAATATGAAAAAAGGCTCAGTTCATTATATACCACTGTTCAACAGTCACTGATTCCAGATAATGCATATTTACCACTTTGTAGCTTCACCTCGTGAATGATTTGGCTGTAAAACTGGTTTTTCAGATTAATTACAAAGCCACTATACACTGTGGGCTTGCGCAAATGCAAAATCATCATATTGTTAGTTTTGATCATCATATCCAAATCAACGATGATATTCGAAACCTGCAAATTATTATTTGTGATATTCACCTATTGCCTCCTTCAAGCAATACCATATCAATAAATAGGGGAAATAATAATTTCAAGGCCTGTAGTTAATCATATTTGAGGCAACCACAATTAAAATTACTATGGATCATCAACAGGTTTCCACAAGTGGTGAAAACTGAACCGGTTATGGAGAAGTTCTTATATTTGTTTTCCAGCTGTGTTATGCGATTTCATGTGTGCCTTGTCACAATTCTAACAACTGCAAAGTCGCTTTTGAGAACATACAGATAGCATCACTGTTACAAAATGGGACAAAACTCATATTTACTCTGGTTCATTCATTTTACCTTCATTGCCATCATTTCTCTGCAGGGAAAAAACAATGAACGTCCTTTCATGTGTTTGACTTAAATTTATCTTTCTCATGTCTTAAAGGTACTAACCTTTAACTTTAGGACCTTTCATTTGAAGACATAGTCCTTCATTGTAATTAGAATATGTGAGTGCATTTTATAAATATTACTTTTGGACTTACCTCATATTCTTCCTTAAAGCCATAGCCCTTGCCACATTTCATCTGTGTGATGTGCTGCAGTAGATCTGCTACTCTTATAGCAGGTTGAAGGTGTCCAGTTTGATACGACATTTCAACAGGCTCACAATTTCTGTAGGAATGGGTTTGAACGACTCTAGCTGGCTGAGTGATATCCTCATGGTTGCTGTCTGCATTTCAAAAATATCACATAATCAGAAACGTTAAGTGATCTTGAATCTGCTACATACACACACCAGACGTGGGAATACAAATCATCTACTTTGCTGCCGCAAAAAAAAACAACCCTGGTAAACTATTAATGATGTTTTTTGTGCTGTCCTTTCTATATATTTTCGAATGAACTGCAAGAGTGTAAAATGGAAATTTGTGAGAGGAGATAAAACCTGACAAAATGTTCTCTGAAGAATTAAGGTATGATGTCAAAAAGGAAGATGATAATATTGAACTGCCATCTTTCAATCAGTTTCCCATTGATTAAAGGATTTCTAAAAAGATCTTCAGACCTGTCCATAATAAACCAAGAGAGTAGAAATATACAGTAAATCTGATAAAGAGTACTTACCGGAAACTGACCTCACCTGCATTCCAGCAATAGCTGACATTTATATAGCACCTTTAATATGACAAATCATCAATGACAATGACCAACATTTGGAGTTATTGTGGCATGTTAACATCTTAAAGGAGGAGCGAAAAGTAGAAACAAGGAGTTTAAGGAAATAATTACAAAGTTACAGGTAATTTTAGACACAGTTACTAATGGTAGAATGTTGAAAATTGGAAATATGTAAGAGGCCAATCTTTCCAGTAGTTTCTATTCGTATTTTTGACATTGGCAGTTTTTCTGCTTTTTCTTTCTTGAAATTTCTAAATGTATTAAGAATTTAGAAATGTAAAGTGCAGTACTAACTCCAAGGCACTAGAAGTCACTGTTTACCTGAACAAACATTGACACCTTTCTGAAGATATCCTCAAAACTATCCAACGGCATTTATTTAATTCCATCAAATCCCCAGCCTGTGAATAATGCTGCGTCTAGACTGCAGGGTAGCAGTGCTTACTTGCAATTCTGAAATGAAGCAGTGGAAAATCTCAAGCTCCAGTGCCAAATGTGAATTTTTCCCCCAACAACCTGAAGAAGGGTTACACCTGAAACGTTGACTTCTCCACCTCCTGATGCTGCCTGGCTTGCTGTGTTCTTCCAGCCTCCTGCTTGTCTACCTTGGATTCCAGCATTTGCAGTTTTTTTTTGTCTCTAATGCAGGTCAGGCAGCATCTGTGGATAGAAACCGAGTTAACATCTCAAGTCAGTGCTGACCTGAAACATTGACTCTGTTTCACTCTCTGCAGATGCTGTTTGATGTTTATATTTTATGTTTACATTGCAGCTTTTCAGCATGTACACTATTTTGCTTTTGCTCTACCCTTACAAATTTACTGTCTGTCTAAATCTGGGAGAGTCTTTTTTTTGCTCCAGTATCAAGTCAGACATTTTTATCAGATTTAGGCTGTGTGAACACCAGAACCCCAAAAATGGTGCAAAATGTCAGCATTTCACACTGATGCCACAGCATTAATCTAAATGTGCTATTGGATGTTTAAACAGTGGCAGGAACATCAGAGCAGTGGTAAATTCTTGGCTCATAGAGTCATACAACACGGAAACAGACCCTTCATTCCAACCAGTCCATGCTGAACATAATTTCAAACTAAACCTGTCCCATCTGCCTGCCTGCTCCTGTCCCATGCCCCTCCAAACCTTTCCTATTCATTCATGACTAACTGGATTGTTGAAGTGTATTTTCACACCTTTTGGTGTCTGAGATTTGTGTGTGAATGAATTTATTCGCATTTAAATGTAATTCAAATGATGCATTTTAACTGACTCGGTTTCAAAAGGACATAATCTGAAAAGTAGAGTCATAGAAAGAGAGAGAGATGTACAGCATGGAAACAGACCCTTCGGTCCAACCCGTCCATGCTGACCAGATATCCCAACCCAATCTAGCCCCACCTGCTAGCACCCGGCCCATATCCCTCCAAACTCTTCCTATTCATATACCGATCCAGATGCCTTTTAAATGTTGCAATTGTACCAGCCTCCACCATTTCCTCTGGCAGCTCATTCCATACATGTACCACCCTCTGTGTGAAAAAGTTGCTCCTTAAGTTTCTCTTGTATCTTTGCCCGAGCAAGGGGATATGATGGATGGCAGGCATAGGAACGGGGGTGGAAAGTCTCAGATACAGTCACATAGATAGGTTAACTCCAGGAAAGGTAAGAGAGGTAGGCAGGTAGTGCAGGACTCTTCTGTGGCTATCCCCACTTCAAGCAAGTATGCTGTTTTGGAAAATGTAGGGGGTGATGGATTCTCAGGAGAATGTAGAATGAACAGCCAAGTTTCTGGTATTGAGACTGTCTCTAACGTAATGAGAGGGACATCGGGTGCCAAGCGATCGATTGTCTCAGGGGACTCTCTAGTCTGAGGTACAGACAGACGTTTCTGTGGCTAGCAGCGAAAAATCAGAATGGAGTGTTGCTTCCCTGGTGCCAGTATCAAGGATGTCTCAGAGAGGGTGCAGAATGTTCTCAAGGGAGAGAGGGGCCAGCCCCAAGAGGTCATGGTCCACATTGGAACCAACAATATAGGAAGTGTAAAGGTTGAGATTCTGAACGGAGGTTACAGAGAGTTAGGCAAGAATTAAAAAGGAGGTCCTCGAGAGTAGTAATATCTGGATTACTCCCGCTGCTATGAGCCAGTGAGGGCAGGAATAGGAAGATAGAGCAGATGAATGCATGGTTGAGGTGCTGGTGTATGGGAGAAGGATTCACATTTTTGGATCATTGGAAGCTGTTTAGGGGTAGAAGTGACCAGTAAAAGAAGGTGGGAGGGTGGCACAGTGGTTAGCACTGCTGCCTCACGGCGCCAGAGACCCGGGTTCAATTCCCGACTCAGGCGACTGACTGTGTGGAGATTGCACATTCTCCCCGTGTCTGCGTGGGTTTCCTCCGGATGCTCTGGTTTCCTCCCACAGTCACAAAGATGAGCAGGTCAGGTAAATTGGTCATGCTAAATTGCCTGTAGTATTAGGTAAAGGGGTAAATGTAGGGGTATGGATGGGTTGCGCTTCGGTGTGGACTTGTTGGGCCGAAGGGCCTGTTTCCATACTGTAAGTAATCTAATCTAAAGGATAGATTTCACCTACATTGAAAGGAGACTAATAAACTGACAGGGAGATTTGCTGGAGCTGCTCAGGAGGATTTAAACTAGTAAGATATCGGGGGTGGGACCCAGGGAAATAGTGAGGAAAGCAAAGAGATTTACCTCCTCACTGTCCACGGGAGTCGTACCGGAGGACTGGAAGGAGGCGAATGTTGTTCCTCTTTTCAAGAACGGTAATAGGTAAATCCCTGGCAATTACCGGCCAGTCAGTCTTATGTCTGTGGTCAGCAAGGTTTTGGATAGAATTCTGAGGGATAAGATTTATGATTATTTGGAAACACAAAGCATTAAAGGCATGGCTTTGTGAGGGGCTGGTCATGCCTCACAAATCTTATTGAGCTCTTTAAGGATATGACAAAACAGGCTGACGAAGGTCGAGCAGTTGATGTGGTGTATATGGACTTCAGCAAGGCATTTGATAAGATTCCCTGTGCTAGGCTCATTCATAAAGTCAGGAGGTATGGGATACAGGGAGATTTGGCTATTTGGATTCAGAAATGGTTGGCTGACAAAAGGCAGAAAGTGAATGTAGATGGAAAGTATTCTGCCTGGAGGTCAGTGTTGAGGGGGGTATTGCAGGGCACTGTTCTTGGGCCTCTGCTCTTTGTAGTGTTTGTAAATGACTTGGATGGGGAGGCTGAGGGGTGGGTTAGTAAATTTGCTGATGGTACAAAGGTTGGAGGGGCTGTTGATAGTATCGTGGGCTATTGCAGACTGTAGCGTGACATAGACAGGATGCAGAGCTGGGTTGAGAAATGGCAGATGGGGTTCAACCTGGATAAATGCGAAGTGATGCATTTTGGAAGGTCTAACTTGAATGCTGAATATAGGATTAAAGACAGGATTCTTGGCAGTGTGGAGGAACAGAGGGATCTTGGTGTTCAAGTACGTAGATCCCTCAAAGTTGCCACCCAAGTGGATAGGGTTGTTAAGAAAGCATATGGTGTATTGGCTTTCAAGAACAGAGGGATCGAGTTTAAGAGCTGCGAGATTTTGCTACAGTTCTACAAGTCCCTGGTGAGACCACAATTGGAAAGTTGTGTCCAGTTCTGGTTGTCCTAATATAGGAAAGATACAGAGGCTTTGGAGAGGGTTCAAAGAATGGTTTACCAGGATGCTGCCTGGACTGGAGGGCTTGCCTTATGAAGAGAGGTTGACTAAGCTTGGACTTTTCTCTCTGGAGAGAAGGAGGAAGAGAGGTGAACTGATCGAGGTATACAAGATAATGAGAGGCATGGATAGAGTCAATAGCCAGAGACCTTTCCCCATGGCAGGCTGACTGGCATGAGGGGTCATAGTTTTAAGATATTAGGAGAAAGGTATAGAGGGGACGTCAGAGGAAGGTTCTTAATGCAGAGAGTTGTGAATGCATGACATGCGTTGTCAGCAGTGATGGTGGAAGCAGTCATTAGTGACATTTAAGCGACTACTGGACATGCACATGGAAAGCAGTGAATTGAGGGGTGCATAGGTTCAGTTATTTTATCTTACATTAGGATTAATCCTTAGCACAGCATCGTGGGCTAAAGGGCCTGTCCTGTGCTGTACTTTTCTATGTTCTATGTTTTATGTTCAATCTGAGACTGGTACAGTTGAGAACAAAGGTGAGTCAAACAGTCAGGGCAGGCAGGGACAAAGCAGAGAACAAGGTAGGACTGATAAATTAAACTGCATTTATTTCAATGCAAGAGGCCTAACAGGGAAGGCAGATGAACTCAGGGCATGGTTAGGAACATGGGACTGGGATGTCATTGCAATTACAGAAACATGGCTCAGAGATGGACAGGACTGGCAGCTTAATGTTCCAGGATACAAATGCTACAGGAAAGACAGAAAGGGAGGCAAGAGAGGAGGGGGAGTGGCGCTTTTGATAAGGGATAGCATTACAGCTGTGCTGAGAGAGGATATTCCCGGAAATACATCCAGGGAAGTTATTTGGGTGGAACTGAGAAATAAGAAAGAGATGATCACCTTATTGGGATTGTATTATAGATCCCCTAATAGCCAGAGGGAAATTGAGAAACAAACTTGTAAGGAGATCTCCAATATCTGTAAAAATAATAGGGTGGTTATGGTGGGGGATTTTAACTTCCAAATATAGACTGGGACTGCCATAGTGTTAAAGGTTTAGATGGAGAGGAATTTCTTAAGTGTGTACAAGAAAATTTTCTGGTTCAGTATGTGAATGTACCTACGAGAGAAGGTGCAAAACTTGACCTACACTAAGGAAGTAAGGCAGGGCAGGTGACTGAGGTGTCAGTGGGGGAGCACTTTGGGACCAGTGACCATAATTCTATTAGATTTAAAATAGTGATGGAAAAGGACAGATCACATCTAAAAGTTGAAGTTCTAAATTGGAGGAAGGCCAATTTTGATGGTATTAGGCAAGAACTTTCAAATCCTAATTGGGTGCAGATGTTCGCAGGCAAAGGGATGGCTGGAAATTGGGAAGCCTTCAGAAATGAGATAATGAGAGTCCAGAGAAAATATATTCCGGTTAGGGTGAAAGAAAAGGCTGGTAGGTATAGGGAATGCTGGATGACTACAGAAATTGAGGTTTTGGTTAAGAAAAAGAAGGAAGCATAGGTCAGCTATAGACAGGATAAATCAAGTGAATCCTTAGAAGAGTATAAAGGAAGTAGGAGTATACTTAAGAGAGAAATCAAGAGGGCAAAAAGTGGACATGAGATAGCTTTGGCAAATAGAGTTAAGGAGAATCCAAAGGGCTTTTATAAATACACCAAGGACAAAAGGGTAACTCGGGAGAGAATAGGGGCTCTCAAAAATCAGCAAAGCGGCCTTTGTGTGGAATGGCAGGAGATGGGGGAGATACTAAACAAGTATTTTGCATCAGTATTTACTGTGGAAAAGGACATGGAAGACATAGACTGTTGGGAAATAGATGGTGACACCTTGCAAAATGTCCAGATTACAGAGGAGGAAGTGCTGGATGTCTCGAAATGCATAACAGTGGATAAATCCGCAGGACCTGATCAGGTTTACCCTGGAACTTTGTGGGAAGCTAGGGAAGTGATTGATGGGCCTCTTACTGAGATACTTGTATCATCGATAGTCACAGTGAAGTGCCAGAAGACTCGAGGTTGGCTAACATAGTGCCATTGTTTAAGAAAGGTGGTAAGGACAAGACAGGGAACTATAGATCAGTGAGCCTGACGTCAGTGGTGGGCAATTTGTTGGAGGGAATCCTGAGGGACAGGATGTACATGTATTTGGAAAGGCAAAGACTGATGAGGGAAAGTTAACATGGCTTTGTGCATGGGAAATCATGTCTTACAAACTTGATTGAGCTTTTTGAAGAAGTATCAAAAAGGATTGATGAGGGTAGAATGGTGGACGTCATCTACATGGAATTCAGTAAGGCATTCGACAAGGTTAGCAAGGTTAGATCTCATGGAATACAGGTAGAACTAGACATTTGGATACAGAACTAGCTCAAAGGTAGAAGACAGAGTGTGGTGGTCGGGGGTTGTTTTTTAGGCTGGAGGCCTGTGACCAGTGGAGTGCTACAAGGATTGGTGCTGGGTCCACTACTTTTCATCATTTATATAAATGATTTGGATGTGAGCATAAGAAGTATAGTTAATAAGTTTGCAGATGACAACAAAATTGGAGGTGCAGTGGACAGCGAAGAAGGTTATCTCAGATTACAAGGGGATCTTGACCAGATGGACCAATGGGTTGAGAAGTGGCAGATGGAGTTTAATTCAGATACATGTGAGGTGCTACATTTTGGGAAAGCAAATCTTAGCAGGACTTAAACACTTAATGGTAAAGTCCTTGGGAGTGTTGCTGAACAAAGAGACCTTGGAGTGTAGGTTCATAGCTCCTTGAAAGTGGAGTCACAGGTAGATAGGATAGTGAAGAAGGCATTTGGTATGCTTTTCTTTATTGGTCAGAGTTTTGAGTACAGGAGTTGGAAAGTCATGTTGCGGCTGTACAGGATATTGGTTAGGCCAATGTTGGAATGTTGCATGCAATTCTGGTCTCCTTCCTACCGGAAAAATGTTGTGAAACCTGAAAGGGTTCAGAAAAGATTTACAAGGATGTTACCAGGGTTGGAGGATTTGAGCTATAGGGAGAGGCTGAATAGACTAGGATTGTTTTCCCTGGAGCATCAGATGCTGAGGGGTGACCTTATAGAGGTTTATAAAATCACGAGAGGCATGGATAGGATAAATAGACAAAGTCTTTTCCCTGGGGTCAGGGAGTCCAGAACTAGAGGGCATAGGTTTAGGGTGAGAGGGGAAAAGTATGATAGAGACCTGAGTGGCAACTTTTTCACATAGAGGGTGGTGAGCTCAGAAAATGCTGGTTTTGCCAGGGGAATATTATTACCTGATTTTCTTGCGCGAGTTCCTTGGGATCAGCTCAAATGTAAAATTTCCAATAAAGTAGCTTAATCAGCCGAATTGATTGTGGTCAGTTTGTGGGCAAGGGCTGCTTCAGTTGAATGGACTTTTACATTAGCACAATGATTATGAATGTTCCTGCATGAAGTCATTAATGGGACAATCCACTCAAGCTTGAACTTATGTTTTGATTCTATTTTACTCATTTATTTGACCAGCAACTTTGGACCCTCACGTAAAGTGTGTGCAATTCCACTTTAAGAATCAAGCAAACATAGAAATAAATCTAACAACATTTTAAAACAAAACACTCTTAAGTCAGATCATCAAATCTGAGCCTCAAACCTCTGACATTCAGATCATCAGAGATGGGGCTGCACCCTCCCCCACCCCCGACCTATCACCTTCATCCCCTCCCCCACTCACCTACTGTACTCTATGCTACTTTCTCCCCACCCCCACCCTCCTCTCACTTATCTCTCCACCCTTCAGGCTCTCTGCCTGTATTCCTGATGAAGGGCTTTTGCCCGAAACGTCGATTCTACCGCTCCTTGGATGCTGCCTGAACTGCTGTGCTCTTCCAGCACCACTAATCCAGAATCTCACTTGTCCATGGCAGTCCTTCCTGATGGGTACCCTTCTGCTGAAATTGCCTGGGATGTTTTTCCTCCCAGGGCCATTGATATTGAGTTGAGGGCACAGACTTGAGCTAGAAACAAAGGACATCCCTGGATACATAGGAGAAAGTGTGGTCTGCATTTGCTGGAGATCAGAGGTGAGAGAGTGTCGCTGGAAAAGCACAGCAGGTCAGGCAGCATCCCCCGACCCGACCTGACTACATGATTATCCTCTCGTTGATCAAACTACCCCTGACCTCACCTGTACCACCCAGCACCTGACTACCCCAGAATATGCCCCACAACCATACGACCTCCCTACTGTCTACTTGCCTTGACTGCCCAACTATACCCTGACCATCAGATAGAAATTTGGATGAGCCCATATGTAATGGAGTGGGATTTCATGGTATTTTGTTATTGAAAATTGTCAGCCAATTTTACCACCTTCCTCAACTGTCTTTTTATCAACACAAATGCTTAGGAAGTCTTGTCCAAAATCAACATCTGAATCAACTTAAAATTTAGAAACTTAACAGTCAACAATGTTCATTGTTATGCTAATATTAACAAATTCAAAGTGTTATAGCTGTGATTCACAGCCCTGCAATTTTATTCAAACAGTGATTAGATTAAGTTGTTGTGGTATGGGAAGAATGCCAGTGAAGTGATCTGAAGTGACACTGGACAAGACTATAATTTTAATATTTTATCATCTTTTAATACTGTAGAAAAAACATGCATTATTATGGGAACAGGGACATAAAATCATGATTTGAATTTGCAAGCTAATATTTTAATAACTATCAACAAACCTATATACCATCTGTCATCATTTAGATTAGATTCTGTACAGTGTGGAAACAGGCCCTTCAGCCCAACCAGCCCTCTGAAGAGTAAGCCACCCAAACCCATTTCCCTCTGACTAATGCACCTAACACTATGGGCTGTTTAGAATGGCCAATTCACCCTGACCTGCACATCTTTGGACTGTGGGAGGAAACCAGAGTACACCCACACAGAATATGCAAACTCCACACAGAATGTCACCATAGGCGGGAATCGAAGCTGGGACCCTGGCGCTGAGGCAGCAGTGCTAACCACTGTGCCACTCTCTGCTCAAGTCAATCATAAACCTTATTTCTGCTATCAATAGTCAACTGAGAAAGGTTTGAGAGCTGTTTAACTCTAACCAGCCGATTATTAATGTACATTCTATGAAACAGAAACAAAGGACTACAAATCCTGGATATTGGAAACAAAAACAGGCGTTGCTGGGAAAACTCAGTAGGTCTGGCAGCATCTTGTGGAGAGAAATCAGAGTTAAGGTTTCTGGGTCCAGTGACCTTTCTTCAGGATTGTTCTGAAGATGGGTCATTGGATCCTGAAACATTAACTCCTGTTTTTTCTCCACAGATGCTGCCAGACCTGCTGAATTTTCCTAGCAATTTATGTTTATATTCTATGAATTTTGTTCTTCAAACTGTTCCCAGTGTCTGTTGAAAGTCAAATAAAATATAACAAGCCCACTGAGGACATACTGGAATGGAAGAACAAAAGTCATCCATTCTTTTGTGGAAGATAGTCAGCATAAGTAAACCTATTGGTCTGGACGGAATAAGGATGTGCTCTGATTGCTGGTTTCGTGCCCTATTTACTTTGGAAACTTAAAAGCTACAATGATAACTTTTAACTTACTAAAACACTGCAAGATTTTCCATAGAGAAGAAAAACAACCAGCAGACCTGGAAGAAATTACTCGATGCAAAATCAAAAAAGTAATGAAGACTCCCTGAAATAAGAAGCATGATGAACTTTGCATGGGAATTCTGGAGGCTAGGGCTTGAACAGCTCAAATCTTTGCCACTGATGATGGAATAAAGGCAATGGAAGAAACCTTACTGAGGAGACTGGCCTTCAAGGAAAGGCTCAGGATATAAGGCAGTATGTATTTGCTAAGATAGGTTGGAGTGAAGCCATAGTAAAATCTGCAGAAATGATAAGAATTTTGAAAATAATTTGGGGTGAGGGTGTGTTAATTCCAAGGAACGTGTGGATTTGGATCCATGAAGAAGTAAAAATATAAAAAATACTCTTAAATCAGCTGTCCTCACACCTTCTATTTGTGAAGATAATCAACCTCACAGTCATATGAGGCTTTACTCCACTATTTTAAATTTAGTCTAAATTTTAAATCTTTAAATTTTAAATTTAGACTGACCAGGTTGCCAGGGCCTAAGCGATTCAGATGACTGAGAGCTGGTTAGGACGGCAGTTTGTAGGAGGAAGTCTTTTTAGTGTATACCTACTGGAGCCTATGTAGCTGCGTCCCGTACCTCCTGCAATTGGACACCCCGACCTCCCTCTCTCTCTTCAAATGGCCTTCTGGTCTCCTTGGAAATCTTACTGATATCAATGACCATTCTGATCTACTCTCCTGATTGTCCCTAAACTTTCTGATCTAATCCTAATCTTAAACACTTTTGTCTCTCAGTTGTTCTGAGGAATGAAAATATTGCTCTATGATGAGCATTTGAGTAAATTAGGTCTAAATTCTCTGCAATTTAGAACAATGAGAAATGATCGATTCAAACATACTAGATTCTGAATAGACAGAGAACAGATACTGAGTGATTGTCTCCACAGGTTGGTGAATCCAAAACATTGCTGCACAGTTTCAGGTAAAGGTTGACCATTCAAGACTGATGCAAGGAAATATTATTTCACTCAAAGGGTTGTGAATCTTTGGAATTGTCCACTCCACAATGATATTGATATTCCACCAATGAGTATGTTTGAGCTTGGACAGAAGGATTTTTGATGCAAAAGCCAAGCGGTTTGGAAGCAGGAGAGAAAATGGAGTTGAAGCCCAAGATAAGCCATGATTGGTGGGACAGGCACAATTGATGATATGATCTGCTCCAGCTCATCCTTCTCTCTCCTACCTACCTGACCTCTCAACACCTTGATTTCCATGATATGGACACACAGAAACATAGAAAATAGGAGCAGGACAAAGTTATTTGGACTTTTGAGCCTCCTCCGCCATTCAGCAGGTCACGCAACTCAGTAGCCAGTTAAAAACTGAAAGAACTGAGAATGCTGTAAATCAGAAACAAAAAGAGAAATTGCTGGAAAGCTCAGCAGATCTGGCAGCACCTATTGTGATAAATCAGAGTTAACCTTGTGGATTCCTTCATCAGTATCCTGTTCCTCCTTTTACTCCTGACAATTATATCTGTGTCCTTTTGAAAACATTCAATGTTTTGGCCTGAATCATTTCTGTAGCAGAGATTACTATATCCTCACCAATCTCTTGGTGAAAAGATCATCAGTCTGAAATGGCTTGCTGTGAATACTGTGAGCCGTGGTAATGGATTCTCTCATTGTTGGAAAAAATCCTCTGTTTATCCTACCTAGTCCTGTTAAAAAATTGTAGGTTTCTTTAAGAACTCTCCTCCCCATATTCTTCTGCATTCCAGTCATAATAGTCCTAACCAATCCAGTCTCTCTTCATATGCCAATGCTGCCAACCCAGGAATCAGTCCGGTAAAACTGGACCTCCACCCTCTTCATACCTCCACCCAGGAGTTCGTCAGTAAAGCTTCAATCTCCATCCTTTCTTTAGCACAAACTGACTTCAAACTATCCCTCTCTCTCCACACCTCCAGCCTAATAAACATATCAATGTTTTGAAGAATGCAGATTGTCAAATTGTCAGGTAAGCAATTGAAAGTGCATAAGCATTTTAAAAAGTAAAGTTCAAATGAATATGTCAAAAGACAGAGCACTGGGACTAAATGCCCAGCTCTTTCAGAGATTCAGCACAGATGGAGCAGGTTTAATAGTCACCATCTGTGTAGCAAAACTTTGTGATCGTTAAATTGCCAGATTGAGGAATGTCACAAAAATGAGTATTCATTAATTAATATCACAAAAATCTAATTATAAGGCTTATGCTTAAGAAAATAATAACTGAAGAGCTTTTAAATTACAATCTCAATCTGCAACTCTTAAGGATAGCTGGTGTGAAAATGGAATTATTCATATCGTCATGATTAGGACGTTCTATTCCAAGAATTGTAATTAAGGCCACGTTCACATTCCACTCTAGAACTCGAACTACTATGAGATGCCCTCCCGGAGGAGGTCTCGTATGTGAGAATTTCAGTGCATTCATTAGTCAACTAAGTTGTGTAGTTTGATTTGAATTGATGAATGATGGCAACTTCACTCTCTCAATTATTATCTGGCACATATTACTGCTGCTGATACTGGTAACTCAAATGTGAACAGATTTTCAGCATTGACAAGGAGCACAACATGTATGGGGATAAACAATTATAGTCTAATTGCAATTATAGTCTAAGGCTTCACGGGTCACAGATCAGGTTACCACACCAAAGTGGCAACATTCTAACTCAAGGCCTCTGACTGGGAGTACTAGGAACAATGAACTTAACAAAAAGTATGTTCAAGCTGCTATTATCAACACAAAACAAAAATATTGTTGAAGTGCTGTAACAATGTTGGAAATTAGACAAAGAAAATGTCTTTGCCTTTGTACTCCTTTACTGGCTTTTCCTTTTAATGCTAGAGAATATAGAAAGAAATAAATGATTAATGGAATTAGATGGAATATAATAAGAAGTGTATGACCTATTGGAGACACAGGCAGAGGAACAGGCCAATTTAGTGCAAATGAAACATTTTACTTGGAACAGAGCTACTGCTAGTTTAGATAATATTTTTAAACTACTGATGGAAAATGGGAAATTACAAAATTTTCTGCACCAATAGCAATTTTCCATTAATTTAATTGAACGATTAAAAAGTAATTTGCAATGCAAACCCATCTCTCTGATACATCCTGCCGGCAGACCAGATATGTGAGGCAGACAATTATCCCTTTAATGTGTCTAAATTAGCACATAGTTGTCAAAACTGAACTCAGCTTAATTTATACTTTTTCCCTTTCATGCCCACAATTTTCCAAGATGTGGTACGTCTGAAATTGTGCCTACTTTATAAACCAATCGCAGTAATAGCTAGACCTTTATTATTATATTATTTATATACAAAAATTGAAAACCTGAAATATATTGAAACACTGGTGTCTTTTGTGTTTTCTCATCCTTGATCAGAATGTACTGCACGTGCACATTCACTACGCAATATTACACTTTGGCAACGCGATATGAAAAGATTTATCACCCAAAATATCAGTACCTACAAATCCTTCAGGGACATTCATAATCACACTTTAAGTTTTGCAAAAGGCAGAGTGCAAAAGGCTACACACTGACATGACTTGGACAAACTACTTTCTACATAAAAATTGCTAGAAATTGGTGTTCATCTGATTCTCACGGGATATGTGTTCACATACATAACAACAGTTCCAACAGCATATTCCTAAGCACTCTACAACATGCAAGGAATGCCAACTACCATTCTCACATACTGTCTGTAGTTCATTGTCACTTTTAAGTCATGTTGCTGTGTAGTTAGAAATTGTTCTGGCACTTTTTACAGATAGTCAAAGTTTTTGTGACATTCCTCCATCCACAATTTTAGTGGGAGTTATTAACCCATTTAAAATTAAATGAATTGGTGTCCATCGCCAAAACAAATTGATGAGAAGAATGACATATGAACACGTTAAGCATTTGATGCAGACTTTGGTAGTAGCTTTTTAAGGCAAAATTTGCTCTGAGCATCATGTCAATGCCAAAAAGTAGCAATGCAACATGGCAGATTTAAAATCAATTGCAAATTATGATGTATTTACAAAGCATGAGTAGGTCTTACCTTACTCATTTTAACTAGAGGCCATCGTTTCATGAATAATTAGCTACACTGGCTCGGATACATATTCTCTTATATTATCTTAATAAGACTTTTGTACTTTAATAGTAGTTAATAGTATTCTGGTGTCAATTTAATTGAATGACAAATTCTCTATTTATGTATAAATTTTGCAATGAATGCAATGCCTTTATTTCACATATCATTAGATCTGTGAAAGATACGTTGGTAAAGACTTATTTCAAAACAATTAGACATGAATAAGTATAAATCATTTTGAAGATCAAATCTTTTTAAGCACTTCTATTAAGATGATAATCATACCCTAAGATGATATGATTTGCAAATTATCTGTGCGAGTAGTTATCCTCCATTAATTTCCACATTAATTAACATAAGTATTAAGAACGAATCTGAAAAGGCATTGATCTTAATATTTTTGTGACTGTAAAAGTCACACTTAATTTGTAAGAACAATTTCAGAAAGAACAGTAAGGGATTTTCAATATCTTTTCAACAGTGTTTCCAGGCAGCACCAAGAACTAATTTCGACCTGTGAATAAACATGGTTATATCATGTTTGGTTTAAAAGTGTTTTGGTCTGGAGTTTATTGTTTGCCAGTTTTATACTTACAACAATGTAGCTGACAGACCAGTTGAAATTTGAATCTATTTTTGTTAATATTTTATGATGGTCCATTGCTCATGTATGAGATTATTGAAGCTATGGAGTCCTGCAACATGCTGATAATACTTGTCAATCAGGCATTTTGTTTATGGCAGCCAGTACTGTAATAGCAGCAGCTTAAAAATATGATAGTCTAAACTCCAGCATTAAAATGATAGCTGAGAGGTTAAGTACATTTTATGGTGTGATATTACGCCATATGTCCCTGCACTGTTATCTTTTTTTAAGGGGGAGTTGGGTGTATAAGTATTCTCTTCTCCTGAATCTCAATGAGGAATGGCAAAATTTAGTAATTCAGTAATAATTCGCTGTCTGGACATCGAGTGAAACAAATCTATTCCACCTCGCCAGAATTTTATATGTGTCAATCAGATGCCCTCCCATTCTCTGACCTCCAGAGACATCCAAGCATACCGAAGCCAGTGACAGAGACGATCATCATGAATTTCCAATCTTCCTCAGACTCAGGATTACTGCCAAAGCATTGGAATTTGTGATTGTTATAAGCTTGTTTGAAAAATGTTGTAAACATAAGCACAATACCAAACAAGCAATAAGTGTAACCTTGTTGGTGGGGAAATTAATTGAAATGATAGTTCGGGACAAAACTGGTAGTCACTTGGGGGCATGCAGGTTAATTAAGGAAAGCTAACTTTGATACATTAAAGCCAAATCCTGTTTAATTACATTGCTTGAGTTATTGATGAGTTTGTCAAAAGAGTTGATGGAGTTAAAGCTGTTTATGTGATGTACATGACTTTCAAACAGTATTTGAAATAGTGTCATACAAGATATTTGTGAGCAAAATTATGGCTCATGGGAATAAAAGGGACAATAACAACAATTTGCAAAATTGACTGGATGACAGAAAACTGAATGTGATGGTGAATTGTTGCTTTTAGGATGGAATGATGTTTATAGTGTAGGCTCCCAGAGTTTGCTAAAAGAATCCTTGCTCTACCTGATACATAAATGACTTAGACCATGTTCTTTTAGGCCATAATTTCAAATCGTGGAAGTACAATGAACCATAAGGAAGTTGGTGTAGAACTTCAAAAGGTCAAAAATAGTTTGCTGCAATGGGTCAACAAGTAGTTAATGAAATTAATGCCAAAACATAGAAACTACTCCTTCATGACTGTTTCACCATTTAATTAGACAGCAGCTGATCCTCTATCTGAACACCATATTCTCCCTTCCTCTCCAGACACCTTGATGCCTTAAATATCTAAAGATCTATCAACCACTTTCTTGAATATACTTAGTGACCCAGCTCCACAGCCTTCTGTGGTAGAGAATTCCAGAGGTTGACCACCTCGTTTCCCCATTTCAGTTCTAAATGACCTACCCCATATCCAAAGGTAGTGCTTTAGACTCTCCAATCAGGGTAAACCTCCTCCCTCATCGAATCTGTCTGATCAGGTTAGAATTTTATAATTTTCAATCAAATCCCATCTCATTCCTCTAAACTTTAGTGAATAAAAGCCAATTCTAACACTTCTTCATTTAACAATCCTGCCATCCCCAGTATCAGCCGAGTGAATCTTCACTGCATTCATTCTGTGGCAAGTATTTTCTTTCTGATGCAGGGAGACCAAAGCTGCACACAATACTCCATGTGTGGTCTAACCAAGGCTCTGTACAAATGCACTGGCAAGTGTGAACTGATGCATTTTGGTAGGAAGGTAACAGAAAGACATTCTGAAATAAAGAGTATAATTCCAAAGAAGTGGACAAGCAGAGGAACATTGTTGTCTATGTGCATAAATCATTAAGGCAGGCTTTCTCAATTCAGGCATACAGTATGTTTGTTAAACTGTTTAAAACACTGGTTCAGTCTCAACTGAATAACTGTGTCCAGTTTGGGGCACACGTTTGGAAGGATATGAAGCTATCAGAGAGAGTGCAAGAAAGATTTATAAAAACAGTCCCAGAGATGAAGAAACATGTGTAGGAAGTTATTTAGAAAAATGGGAGGTTAAGGTGGAACAGTTTTCCTTGGAAAAGAGAAGTTGAGTGGAGCTTTGATGGAGATATTCAAAATCACAATGATTCTGGAAGAGTCAACAGGAAGAAACATCCAATTGGTTCAATGATTAAGAACAAGAGAGTGCAGATTTAAAGTGATTGACAAAGAAAGCAATGGTGACACCAAAAATTCCTTTCATGTAGCACGGAATTAGAATCTGGAGTATTTGGGAGGCAAGGTCAACTGAGAGTTTCAAACAGAATCAGATCAGTCACTTGAAAAAAGGATAATTTTCAGGGTTACTGGTTAAAGTCAGGGGAATGGAACCAGATGAACTGAACTTTCAAAGGAAAGCAGGAACAGAACAGGCTGACTGACCTCATCCTGTGCAGTGAACATCCAGAGGATAGAGCTGAGTGTTATGGCCATTACTATGGAGAAAATTCTGGGTAGGTGAAATGTCCAAATGTGAATAAATCACCCAGACTGGATGGACTACACCCAGTGTTCTAAAGGAGGTAGCTGAGGAGATTGTGGAGGCACTGGTGGTCATCTTTCAGGACTATGAAGAAATGTCAAGAATGCCAACAATACTGATCTGTCAAGAGATGTCAACCATTGTCAAATGTTTATCTATGAATGAGCGTTTTTCACAGTGCGGTGCCATCTGCAGTCTAGAAATTGAAGTACAAAGAACAAAGAAAATTTACAGCCCAGGAAAATACAAGATTTTTTTCTCCTATGTGCATGGGTTCTTATGGATACTCAATGAATTTGCATAATAAGTGAAGGGCAGAGAAACACAGAAGGGGGATGGGAACCAAAATTGTAGTTCAAATATAGAAAAGGTTGAGAGTAGGGAGTCCAAAATCAAGTTTCAGGGACACAAGAGGGCACCGGCAAGCAAGAAGTTGGTTTGACGTGTGTCTACTTCAACACCAGGAGCATCCGGAATAAGGTGGGTGAACTTGCAGCGTGGGTTGGTACCTGAGACTTCGATGTTGTGGCCATTTCGGAGACATGGTTAGAGCAGGGACGGGAATGGTTGTTGCAGGTTCCAGGATTTAGATGTTTCAGTAAGAACAGAGAAGATGGTAAAAGAGGGGTGTGTGTGGCATTGTTGGTCAAGGACAGTTTTACAGTTGCAGAAAGAGGACTCGTCAATTGAGGTAGTAGGGGATGAAGTTGGAAACAGGAAAGGAGAGGTCACGCTGTTGGGAGTTTTCTATAGGCCTCTGAATAATTCCAGAGATGTAGGGGAAAGGATAGCAAAGATGATTCTCGATAGGAGTGAGAGAGACAGGGTAGTTGTCATGGGGGACTTCAACTTTCCAAATATTGACTGAGAACACTATAGTACGAGTACTATAGATAGGTCAGTTTTTGTCCAGTGTGTGCAGGAGGGCTTCCTGACACAGTATGTCGACAGGCCTACAAGGGGCGAAACCACATTAGATTTGGTACTGGGTAATGAGCCTGGCCAGGTGTTAGACTTGGAAGTAGGTGAGCACTTTGGTGACAGCGATCACAATTCTGTTATGTTTCCTTTAGTGATAGAAAGGGATAGGTGTATACCACTGGGCAAGAGTTACAGCTGGGGGAAAGGCAATTACGATGAGATTAGGCAAGATTTAGGAAGCATAGGATGGAGAAGGAAACTGCAGGGGATGGGCACATTAGAAAGGTGGAGCTTATTCAAGGAAAAGCTCCTGAGTGTCCTAGATAAGTATGTACCTGTCAGGCGGGGAGGAAGCTGTAGAGCACAGGAGTCGTGGTTTACAAAGGAAGTGGAATCTCTGGTCAAGAGGAAGAAGAAGGCTTATGCTAAGATGAGATGTGAAGGCTTAGTTAGAGCGCTTGAGGATTACAAGGTAGCCAGGAAAGACCTAAAGAGAGAGCTCAGAAGAGCCAGGAGAAGACATGAGAGGTTGTTGGTGGATAGGATCAGGGTAAACCCTAAGGCTTTCTATAGGCATTTAAGGAATAAAAGAATGACAAGAGTAAGATTAGGGCCAATCAAGGATAGTAGTAGGAAGTTGTGTGTGGAGTCAGAGGAGATAGGGGAAGCACTAAATGAATATTTTTCAACAGTATTCACTCTAGAAAATGATAATGTTGTCGAGGAGATTACTGAGATACAGGTTACCAGACTAGGTGTGATTGAGGTTCACAAGGAAGAGGTATTAGAAATCCTGCAGAGTGTGAAAATAGATAATTCCCCTGGGCTGGATGGGATTTATCCTAGGGACCTCTGGGAAGCCAGAGGGGAGATTGCCAAGCCTTCGGCATTGATCTTTAAATCGTCATTGACTACAGGAATAGTGCCAGAAGACTGAAGGATAGCAAATGTGGTTCCCTTGTTCAAGAAGGGGAGTAGAGACAACCCTGGTAATTATAGACCAGTGAGCCTTACTTCAGTTGTTAGTAAAGTGTTGGAAAAGGTTATATGAGGTAGGATTCATAATCATCTAGAAAAGAATAATTCGATTAGGGATAGTCAGCACGGTTTTGTGAAGGGTAGGTCGTGCCTCACAAACCTTATTGATTTCTTTGAGAAGGTGACCAAACAGGTAGATGAGAGTAAACCGGTTGATGTGGTGTATATGGATTTCAGAAAGGCATTCGATAAGGTTCCCCACAGTAAGCTATGTACAAAATGTGAAGGAATGGGATATAGAGTTTGGATCAGTAATTGGCTTGCTGAAAGAAGGCAGAGGGTGACGGTTGATGGGAAATGTTCATCCTGGAGTCCAGTTACCAGTGGTATATTGCAAGGGTCAGTGTTGGGTCCACTGCTGTTCATCATTTTTATAAACCACCTGGATGAGGGCATAGAAGGTTGGGTTAGTAAATTTGCAGATGACACTAAGGTCGGTGGAGTTGTGGACAGTGATGAAGGATGTTGTAGGTTACAGAGAGACATAGATAAGCTGCAGAGCTGGGCTGAGAGGTGGCAAATGGAGTTTAATGCGGACAAGTGTGAGGTGATTCACTTTGGTCGGAGTAACCGGAACGCAAAGTACTGGGCTAATGGTAAGATTCTTGGTATTGTAGATGAGCAGAGAGATCTCAGTGTCCAGGTACAGAGATCCTTGAAAGTTATCACCCAGGTTGACAGGGTTGTTAAGAAGGCATACAGTATTTTAGCTTTTATTAATAGAGGGATCGAGTTCTGGAATCTTGAGGTTAGGCTACAGCTGTACAAAGCTCTAGTGCGGCCGCACTTGGAGTATTGTGTATAGTTCTGGTCACTACATTATAAGAAGGATGTGGAAGCTTTGGAAAGGGTGCAGAGGAGATTTACTAGGAGGTTGCCTGGTATGGAGGGAAGGTCTTACAAGGAAAGGCTGAGGGACTTGAAGCTGTTTTCATTGGAGAGAAGAAGGTTGAGAGGTGACTTAAATAGAGACATATAAGATAATCAGAGAGTTAGACAGGGTGGACGGGGAGAGCCTTTTACCAAGAATGGTGATGGCGAAGAAGAGGGGGCATACCTTTAAATTGAGGGGTGATAGATATAGGACAGATGTCAGAGGTAGTTTCTTTACTCAGAGAGTAGTAAGGGTATGGAATGCTTTGCCTGCAACGGTAACACATTCACCAACTTTAAGTACTTTTATGTCGTCATTGGACAAGCATATGAATGTACATGGAATAGTGTAGGTTAGATGGGCTTCAGACTGGTATGACAGGTCGGCGCAACATCGAGGGCCAACGGGCCTGTACTACGCTGTAATGTTCTAAGTTCTATGTTAAGTCAGCACTGAGTTTGTATAGCATGTTTGAAGGTCTATGTGGGATAGGTAGGCAAATAGGATTGGGTAGGTGGCATGAGGGACCATGGGTGATGGGCAGAGATCTTTAGGTTACATGGGTTAGTATTGACTGTTATTCACTTGAAGTTAATTACTCTTAGACAAAGTCTAAGCATATACTTTCAAATAAGAGTTTTATTTCAACTAACCACAAACGGCAAAACCCAGCCACTTCCTGGATGATTATCCTTTCTATGCATTAAATATAATTAACTAATTAGTTTAGATAAATACATAGCATTATCTGTCATTTTTACCAGCAAGAGGCTTGCAGCTAAGGTGCTCTTACCTACTCTATTTTTGTTTTGATTCCCAAGTTAAGAAGGAACATCTGTCATTTGTTTTCCACTAAAAATATAATGAACCCTGCTGTTAATGAAATGCCATTGGGAAGATTAGCATGTGGGCATCATTAAAAATGACTAATTTCATTCCTTCTGGGTCATCCAATACTGGAAATTTGGTGTATACTGTTCTAACCTTGATTTCTTCAATGTCTTATTTTTCTTTAGCACTTCAACAGTAGCATATTTCAAAATAGTGCTTAATTCTTAATCACAGACACATCCAGTGTAGCTTGAGAACCTAAAAAGTTTAACTGTCCAATTAAATGTCGCATCTAATCTGCTTCTTCCTCAGTTGTAGACTCTGCCTTTTGTGAAGATCCGGTCGGATTTATCATGTGCTATTAACATTCTCTAGATGTTGATTCAGAGTTATTGTGAACTTAGTCTGTCTAATATCTAATCCTATCATAATTAAAATCTTCTATAGTGCGACTTCTAATTTTGAATTCTACTTTAAGCCCATTAGTGACAACATTTTCAAATTCACTACAACTAACTCACAAAAATCATCCAAGTGTATCATAAAGATGCCTGCAAGTCTCCCTCCATGATGCCAATGAAACATGGCATGGTTGGTTTTTTACCTGGGTTTTATAGAAAGGACCTTGCTGAAAAGTACTAACTGAGGCATCATTTACGCCATGTATAAAGTTAACTTCCAAAGCATCCCAAATATGTTTGCCACCTCTTTTGAAGGATGAATAAACACTTGCCTTTTGAGCTGATCTTGTAGGAATGCAGATTTAATATCAACTGACCAAAATTCTCAAATTTTCTTGCTAACAAAGTCAAGAAAATCTTTTAAATTGCTTTGCCTGCTGTAGGTAAATCCAATCTGAAATTTTGGTCTCTCAGCTTTACTCCAAAGTTTCAGACCACTAGCCTAGCTTTATCCTTCGATGTGCCATCAGGAAACACTTTTTCCCATGCATATTCATCACTGTTTTGGTGCTGAATATCTCCTATCTGGCATCTGTGTGTATCTCAAATTCTCTCCAGTGTTGTAATTTTTCATTTTTTGTTATTAACTTGCCTTCTAATGTGTCCATCATCTCTAACTATGGGTTCTAGATCACATGGACTTCTGCTGGTGACATTTCTGGTCTGTACTATTGCCCATATCACTTTCTGGACTGCTACTGTTTGACTTCCCAATCCTGTCAATAGGTTTCCTTGCAACAGTTTGTGATTTCTTTCTGGAGGCATGCTTTCTCCCAGATCTACTACCTGAGTTTACACAGTGTTTTCACACCTTCCATTTTTGAACTTCATGTTCCCAGTCCATCGACTGAACTTCCTACCTGTTATTTTGTACATGCAACCATTTTATACATTCCAGTGGCCTTTCCGGCTCTACTTACAGTGGTTGACATTTCTCCACTGACTAGCCCCACCTGGTAAATATTTGACTTGAGTAGCAACTTTTGCCAATTATCCTTTGGGATCAATCACCTCACTGTGGTCATCAGAACAAATCTGTTCATTATAAAACCATCAATTGAGCAGTTTGATCCTCGCAGCTGTGAAACATTTGGATATGCACCATATCAGTATTTGTAAATCCTTCAAAATTTCCACATTTGAAATCTATACGGAACAAACTTGAAGAATAAAAATATTTACCTGAAAAATTTGGTTCCAAAGTTGCATAATTATTATTTTTCTGTCTTAACTAGCAAACTTTCCCAAGGCTTCTCTATTGTTTAAACTTCCTTCCCTTGTATGACATTATATCTCTCTGATTGTGACACTAAGATTGGTGGAGTAGCAGATAGTGAAGGGGACTGTCAGAGAATACAGCAGAATATAGATAGGCTGGAGAGTTGGGCAGAGAAATGGCAGATGGAGTTGAATCTGGACAAATGCAAGGTGATGCCTTTTGGAAGATTCAATTCCAGAACAAACTACACATTAAATGGAAAAATCCTGGGGAAAATTGATGTACAGAGAGATCTGGGTGTTCAGGTCCATTGCTCCCTGAAGGTGGCAATGCAGGCCAGTAGAGTGGTCAAGAAGGCATACAGCATACTTTCCTTCATCGGACAAGGTATTGAGAACAAGAATTGGCAGGTCATGTTACAGCTGTATAAGACTTTGGTTCAGCCACTTTTGGAATATGCGTACAATCCTGTTCGCAACATTACCACGAAAGGATGTGGATGCTTTGGAGAGGGTGCAGAGGAGGTTCACCAGGATGTTGCCTGCTATGGAGGGTGCTAGCTATGAGGAGAGGTTGAGTAGATTAGGATTATTTTCATTGGAAAGAAGGAGGTTGAGGGGGAAGCCTACAAAATCATCAGAGGTGTAGACAGAGTGGATAGCAAGAAACTATTCCCAGAGAGGAGGACTCAATTACTAGGAGTCACGAGTTCAAAGTGAGGGGGAAAAGTTTAGAGGAATACGAGGAAAGGTCTTCACAAAGAGGGTGCTGGATGTCTTCAATGTGCTGCCAGTGGAGGTGGTAGGGGTGGAAATGATAGCATAATTTAAGACGTATCTGGAGAGATAGATGAATGGGCAGGCAGATCGTTTGAAAATAGGCAGCAGATTTAGATGGAAGATAGGGATCGGTGCAGGCTTGGTCAGCTGTTCCTGTGCTGTAATGTTCTTTGTTCTTTGTTCTTTTGTTTTGATTGCAACTGGCTTCCAGTGGCCCTGTATATTATATTTTAAGGTTTACCAAATTCATTCTGAGACTTCACTTCAGTGAAAGCTTCTCTGCCTATATGCTGTGCTTTCAAATGTTGTAAAAATGTAAGGCTAATTGTGGTCCTTTTCCAAACTGAGGGCTGATCACTTATTACTGAAGGAAATTTAGGATCTCTGCCAAAGGCTAATTGATATGGTCTGTATTTTCTGACCATCTGAAGGGGGTTTTTCACATGGACAGCCTGCATGAGTGCAGACAATAATTTACAGTTTAGATGCTTTGCCAAAATTCAATTAAACATTTTGTCTATTATTGCATGGTTCCTTTCGCACTGCTATAAGGACTTGCTGCTGCCATATTCATAAATAGCATATTAATCTTTGCACATTTATCTCTAGATTCTTTGTTCACAATTTGCCCCATTATCAGGAATGGTCCAAGTCTGGTTCTAATACAGTTTTCCATTACCAAATCCACACCATCTTCTTGTCCTCACTACATATTATTGTCAATTGCCAGATCTGGATGTCAAAACTGCAAAATGTAACATGTAAGGTTTCTCTTTAATGTCACATCTTTGAATCCATAACCATTACCTCACTGAAATCTACTGATAAGGGCATACTTGCTATAGAGTGCAACAAGGTATTTCACCATTTCTTACAAATCTCGCATCTATCACTTATCTCTTCCTAATGCCAACCCATATTGCTGAATCCTTTTACTAAATTACTTAAACTTTTCAAAGATGGATGGACAAATTGCTATTTTAACATAACTGACCTCTTGTTTCTGAATTTCTGCTTGACCCCTGATGTTCAGTAGCTCTTCTTTAATCTTCAGTGGAGAGAATCTGTTCCATTAAAGCAATACAATAGTGCCCAAAGTGTAAATTGTAAATTCATAGATACGTCAAAGACGTTGCTTTCCACACTCAGCTTCACTTGTGCTTTCTTCACTGATGGCCAGCAAGTCTATCTCACTGAACTACACTGTGCTAATTAAATGATTACTGCTATTATACAAGGAATGACTGCACTTCTTAAAGAATTTAATGTGTTAACATCCCAAAAACAGAAACTGATGGAATTCTGAAATTGCTTAACAATGTTCCAATCCTTTTTCAGAAAGTCCGTGTTGCATTCTTGTCATTCTATTCCACATGCTTGAGATTTTTCTCCATGTCTAACATTCTACAGTTGAAATATTTTGCCACCAACACATCCACCACCAGGCTGAAACTTCTTGTGACCAATGCAATGCCTTCTCTTTGATCCACATCTCCACCTTCTTCAAATATTCCACTTTATGTTTAGTTTTGAATACTCAACTATACTGTTTGCCTCAAAATTATCAAAAACGTTATGATCTTATATTCTATTAGTCACATTCTCCTTTTATATTGTTGCCTGTAATTTGTTTGGGATAGTCAGTTCATTAACATTGCATCCTCCATTTTCTGTTGTATTGATGACTGTCTCCTTTGTGAATTGAATATTGCTGAAAAGATATGCTTTCCCAGGAATTTTTTCAGTCTATGTGGTATTTCTTCCAGCAGTATACACTCACCTATAAATTTAACTTTTTCGAAACTAAAAGTCTGTTCATGTTCTTAATTGCCAGCAGAAATTGGGAATTTCCAAACAAAATTTCTACTCTTTCACATAGTCTATTGAATTCCATCATATACTCTACCACTTAACTAACTTGCTCTTCCCAAATTTGTCAAAATTTTAGAACGCCTCACAAGCAGTCAATAAATTATCTTATTGATAAACTTTATCAATCTGTTCAAACCTTCTTCCATATTCAAGTCATCAGGCTGCCATTACAAAAATCGTGTTTCTTATCCTACTTCTTTCGTGATAAAAGAGCTAAGTCCATGCCTTGTCTTCTTTTTGGTAGAGAAACAACAAGTCCACATGGGTACTGTATTCCTGCACTGGTCACACAGTTTGTATTCAATAAGCAGAAACTTTGATTTAACAACCTTTTTCTGCCAATGTTATTCACGAGAAGTTAAATGCTCTTAGACAAGTCAAAGCAAACACTTTCGAGTTCACCATCTGTTTGACTTAGTACAAAGGGATCATGATCAATTAGGCCAATGTTCAAGCAGTGGCAGATGGAGTTTAATTTAGATAAATGCAAGGTGCTGCATTTTGGTAAGATGAACAAGGACAGGACTTAATGATAGGGCCATAGGGGATGTTGTCTACGAAAGAGACTTAGCAGTTCAGCTGCACAGTTCCTGAAAAGTTGCTTCATAGATAGGCAGGGTGGTGAAGGCAGCATTTGGTACACTTGCCTTCATTGCTCAGAATATAGGAGTTGGAATGTCATGTTGCGGATGTACAGAATGTTGGTTAGGCCACTTCTGCAGTACTGTGTACAGTTCTGCTATAGAGGAAGGATATTATTAAATTGGAGAGGGTGCAGCAAAGTTTGCGAGGATATTAGTGGGATTAGAGGGTTTGAGTTATAAAAAGAGTCTGGATAGTCTAGGACTTCTTTTCCCTGGAGCATAGGAGGTTGAGTAATGACCTTATAGAGGTTTATTAAATCATAAGGGGCACAGATACAGTGAACGGCAAAGGTCTCTTCCCTATGGGAGGGGAGTTCAAATGAGAGGGCATCAATTTTTTCACACAGAGGGCAGTTTGTAAATGGAATGAGCTGCCAGAGGAAGTGGTAGATGCAGGTACCGTTACAACATTTAAAAGACATTTGGACAGGTATATGAATAAGAAAGGTTTAGAGGGATATGGGACAAACGCAGGCAAGTGGGACTAATTGAGTTTGGGAAACCTGGCCGGTATGGACGAGTTGGACCGAAGGGTCTGCATCCATGTTGTGACTGAATGACTCTATTTAACCCTAGGTATTTAGCATCATATTAACAAGATTAGATACCAAGACTGATGGGGCTAGTGTGTCTGGGGCTGAAGGGGCATAATGGAGGTGTTAAGGTTGAGGGCTGGGGAAATACTCTATATCTTATTCTTTTATTTTAATTTTAGCATAGAGTGCTGCAACCATGAGCAAGGCTTTCTGCTCATCCTGTGTTGGAACCAGGCAGCCTCCTAGGTCGTTCTGTCCTAAATCATTTTGCATGAGTGACAATCTACCTCCCAACCCTGACCAAATGTTGGAGGCATGGGGGTGGCCATTTCCAGAAGTCTAATCATGGAGATCGGAATTGTCCCATATACTGCACCTGACCCAGGAACAAAAAGCAGAGAGAGCCGAGGCCTATCTCCTTGCTGTACCCTTGGTAAAAGTCATGGCATTATGTCATAGTTTGACAAATAATCATTAAAGATCTGAATTTGGCAAAGAATCCACGAACAAATGCAGTAATAGTATGTTCCAACGTGGGTAGTTATTGCAGTTATTTATCAAGTAGCAATAAACTGTTGGATAAATTATGAAAAGCATAGGTTAACTGAGAAATAAACCTGTAACATATCAAAGATCAAATTTATTCTGCATAGCTATTAGGTGTTAAGGCATTGATCAAAACATGTTTCTTTTCATTATTAGTGCATCGTCAATTCAATTCAGTGTTTTTAATTCTCCTTTTTTCAGCTGTTGTGAAGTACTGTCCAGTTTTCACTTCACATGTAGCTCACTACTGTCATCACACTTCAAAGATAAAAAGAGCTTTGAAAAGTAGAGTAAGAGTCACCCATTTCCTCTTGGATATTCTGACCTTGATAAAATGATCTCTATCCACCGGCATTGAAAAAACAGTTCACACAAACCACAGATCTCCACCTTTCTCATTAAATAATCTCGAGTGGATCACTTTCCCACAGAGAGAACTGTGCATTGACCTGAAACAGAGATAGACTAAAATATTGCCTTAACAGTGAAGTAACGTAGACACATCCTGGTGGAATTCATTGCCGTCCCTGATGTCTGCTGGTGAATTTTATCGGGAGGTGCCACTGCCTTCTTATGTCTTTCTCAATTGTGCTGTGGGAAGGTTTGAAGATGATCTTCTGACATCAATTGAGGCTCTTGAAGGGATCATGATTGCTGACTCAAAGCCTCATTCCACTGCCACAGGTATTCAATTTGTAGTGGACAGTGTAGCTTTCATGAGAAAACAAGGGTCCAGATGCAGTTTGTTCCTTTTAGGGTGAAAGGCAACTCTAGTAGTTTTAGGGAATGCTGGACAACAAAAGAAACTGAGGTTTTTGTCAAGAAAAAGAAGGAAGCATAGGTCAGGTAAGGACAGCAGAGATCAAATGAAGCCTCAGAAGAGTATAATATCAGAGGAGTATACTTAAGAGGGAAATCAGGAATGCAAAATGGGGACATGAGATAATTTTGGCAAGTAGGGTTAAGGAGAATCCAAAGGGATTTTATAAATACATTAAGGACAAAAGGGTAACTATGGAGAAAATAGGGCCCCTTAAAGGTCAGCAAGGCAGTCTATGTGTGGAACTGCAGGAGATCAGGAGATACTAAACAAGTATTTTGCATCAGTTCTAACTGTGGAGAAGGATATGGAAGATATAAAACATGGGGAAATAAATAGCAATATCATGAAAATGTCCACATTACCGAGGTGGAGGTGCTGGATGGCTTAAAATGCACAAAAGTGGATAATTACCTGGGACCTGATCAGGTGTACCCTAGAACTCCATGGGAAACTAGTGAAGCGATTGCTGGGCCTCTTGCTGAGATATTTGTATCATCAATAGCCACAGGTGAGGTGCCAGAAGACTGTATGTTAGCTAATGTGGTGCCACTGTTTAAGAAAGATAGTAAGGAAAAGCCAGGTGAATGACAGTCCAGTGAACATGATGCCGGTGATGGGCAAGTTGTTGGAGAGAATCATGAGGGATAGGATTTACAATGTATTTTTAAATTCTAATTTTTAAACTCTAATCTGGACTCTGGTTTCCAGCATCTGCAGTCCTTGTTTTTACTTAATGTATTTTTAAAGACAAGGACTGATTAGGGCTAACAAATATGCCTTCATGTGTGGGAAATCGTGTCTCAAAGACTTGACTGAGTTTTTTGAAGAAGTAACAAAGAAGATTGATGAAGGCAGAGTGGTGGATGCAATCTATATGGATTTCGGTAAGGCATCAACAAGGTTTCTCATGGTAGACTGGTTAGCAAGGTAAGATCACATGGAATACAGGGAGAACTGGCTGAAAGGCAGAAGACAAAGGGTGGTGGTAGAGGGTAGTTTTTCAGACTGGAGGCCAGTGAACAGTGGTGTGCCACAAGGATCGATGCTGGGTCCACTGCTTTTTGTCATTTATATACATGATTTGGATATGAACATAGGATGTATAGTTAGTAAGTTTTGCAGGTGACAGCAAAATTGGAGGTGTAGTGGACAGCCAAGAAGGTTACCTCAAAGTACAGTGGGACCTTGATCAGATGGTTCAATGGACCGAGGTGTGGCAGATGAAGTTTAATTTAGAGAAATATGAGATGCTGCATTTTGGAAAGGGAAATCAGGACAGGACTTATACGCTTAATGGTAAGGTCCGGGGGAGTGTTGTTGAGCAAAGAGACATAGAGTGTAGGTTCATAGTTCCTTGAAAATGGAGTCATAGATAGATAGGATACTGAAGAAGGAATTTGGTATGCTTGCCTTTATTGGTCACTGCATTGAGTTTAGGAGTTAGGAAGTCATGTTGTGGTTGTACAGGACATTAGTTAGGCCAATTTTGGAATATTGTGTGCAAATCTGGTCTCCCTGCTAGAGGAAGAATGTTGTGAAACTTGAGAATGCTCAGAAAAGATTTACAAGAATATTGCCAGGATAGGAGTGTTTGAGCTAAAGGGACAGGCTGAATAGGCTGTGGCTGTTTTCCATGGAGTATTGAGGCTGAGGGGTGACCTAATAGAGGTTTATAAAATCATGAGGAGCATGGATAGGATGGGGGAGCCCAAAAATGGAGGGCACTGGTTAAGATGAGGGGAAAAGATTTGAAAAGCACACTAAGAGGCTACTTTTTCCACGCAGAGGGTGGTTCGCGTGTGGAATGGGCTGCTAGAGAAAGTGGTGGAGGCTAGTACAATTGCAACATTTAAAAGGCATCTGGATGGGTATATGAATAGGAAGGGTTTGGAGGGGTATTGGCCAAATGCTGGCAAATGGGACTGGATTTACTTGGTCGGCATGGATGAATTCGACCAAAGGGTCTGTATCTGTGCTGTACTTCTCTGTGACTCTCTGAGACAAACTGAAAAGCAACCCTTCTCTTGTTTGTTTGCAGGCTCTTTGGGATGCAGAAGTTCAAAGACACTTAATGCCTTATTGAGGGAAATGGGGAGAAGGTGCCTGCTATGAGACAGCTTCCTACCCTTACCCTGAGACAATGAGCCTTATTCCACCCTCACACACCTGTGAACTTGAATCTTTAACTGATCCCAGTCGTTTCCTGGTTGCGTTGCTGGTACCTGCCAATACTTCCTCAGGGGTGCTGCCTAAAATGTATAGTTCCTCACTTGTAGAGGGACTGTAGGGTTTAATTTTCACCCCTTGTGCCCTTAATCTCTGGAACAGCGTGCCTTTGACCCGTTATGTATTTGAGAGACACTAATATAGATGAGTGATCACTAAAGGAAACTCTTGTCAGCTCTCCAGTTGGCAAGCAACCTTTCTTAGCAACCACATATATCATATTCTACCCTCCATCAAACTACAATACTTTAAGAAAGTTTACACATGATTTGAAGTCTGAAAAAAATTGAATGAATCTGAGGATTCCTAGTTTAACAAGGCACATCTAAAAAAAAACAGCATTATATAAATGTACACGCAGGTCACCTGTGCCTTTAAGACAAAAAGAGAAATCTGAAAACAGAAAGAAGTCTGCTTTAACTCCAATGCCTTAGGGAAGCTTGCATAATACAGTTGCTGCACTGTGCCGCCTGAAGGAGTTTTGTAGCTAAGTAGTCAAAGAACATTAGTACGAATGTTGAATCCTGTATTGTTCAGTCATTGTAATTTAAATATCGTGAAAGCTTTAGCAGAAACTGTTGCTATGCCACAGAGGTTAGTAATGTGTCAAGAGTTGGCTCCCAGCTCTGCCACCAGTTTCAGTCCTGGCTGTCTACAGATCTGGAGCTGGAGGCCACAGAATCATAACTATGGAGATTGCAATTCTATTACTTGTGGTGCTGGCTACTGTTAACCTTGTAAGTCCTTCTGACATACAGCTGTCAAAAAGATCCCTTCTTCAAGGAAAATGCAGTTTTTCTCTTGGGGATGAACTGTGTCTCATGACTGTGAGCAGGAAAGCTGACATTGCTTTGTGTTCTGTTCAGGTGCTGACACTTGGAGCAGAACAACGCAGATGTATCATTAATCACCCCAATTGTAACCTTTCCAACAGTTAGTTGAGTGATTTGAAATAATTAAAATCACTATTTTCACGATTATCACGTCAGCAATGAAAAGCCTCATTGCAATTGACTGTAAAAGGAATTACATAATTTTTGACGTAATATTCAAAAACCTATCTTCCAATATAAGAGTTCCAGAATTTTAACCTCTGTAATTCAAAATAAGTTTTGCTTATCCATTTCCAATATTTTGGTTTAGCAATGTTCTGACTAATAGTGCAAACAGCTTTTGATTAACACTAAGATGGGAAACATAATGAAATAGTATGGCAAAAATTAAGAGTCCTGCAGAGTTACATTTTCCTTCAGGCAGCATAATCTAACAGCTGAAGGAAGGGCCAGTCAAATTTTCCTTTCTCCTGAGCAGGGTAAGTTAATAAGGCTCCATGGAAGTTCAAAGCAAAGACACACTGAAGTATTTTATATACATTGACAGGGCTCAAGCTGAGTGCTTTTAATAGTTTTGCAAACAGCTATGGAATAATTATCTTTTGTTGGAACAGTGGAAGATATAATGGAGACTAAATTGGGTGGTAGCCAGCAAAAACAGGCATGGGAACCATGATGGGCAGTTAATGCCAATTCAATACGATGGAGGCAGCAAACAGATTTCAACTTGTGTGAGTGATTGCTTCATACAGCCAGCGCTCAAGGCGTATCATCAGAGGACCCAAATCAAAGCTTACTTTCATCAATTAAAGCTAGCCTGTACCTCTTAAATGAAGTGGAGTACTATGGATGGAGCAACTACCGACAGTCATTCAGGAGGTGAGGCTAAGCTGGGAGGCTGTGAAGAATGGCATAACATAACAGACAGCAAGCTCCAAGATTTTCTGCTGTTGATTGCTTGAGTGACCTTAGTGGAGGAGGTAGAAAATAACAGACATGTCCAATATCTACTGGATATTATCTAAGCTTATTTTCAAAAGACATTGGGAGCCAATAACAATGGGCAATAATGCAAGTAGTCAAGCCCCTAGGAATTACATGAATTTCTTGGATCTCATATGAGTCATCAAAACCTTACCTTTTTCAAAACTACTGAATGCAAATCAGTGTTTTTGGGTTAGACTTCTCAAATGCCTCACTACATTATTGACCACTCAATTCATTATGGGCTGAGCTGAGCATTTGTTGCTGGGGTGGTGGCCATCTTTTCTGTCTCTCTGATATGAATTTGAGTTATTTTTCCCAATCTAGTTTTTTGTTCATAAAGTTTTGTTTACCCACCAATGCAACTGATGTTAAACTTTCTCAACTTTAAATAACCCCTTCAGCATTTTAAGCAAACATGCCTGGTCTGGAGCTTCGAAACACAACTCCTTATCCTAAAATAACCTTTTTTTTATTAGTCCTGAGCTACCCCCTCTTTCTAACAAGCAATGATTTTACACATCCAGTTCTCTATCATATCCAGAACCTTTTATCTAAAAGGCTAAATCACTGCACTGTTTGTTTTGATTGCTTGTAAAGCCTCCCAAGAGGAGAACATATCCCCATCATTCGACAATCATGGGAGACTGATTAGCAAGCTTAGATCTCATGGAATACAGGGAGAACTAGCCATTTGGATACAGAACTGGCTCAAAGGTAGAAGACAGAGAGTGGTGGTGGAGGGTTGTTTTTCAGACTGGAGGCCTGTGACCAGTGGAGTGCCACAAGGATTGGTCCTGGGCCCTCTACATATTGTCATTTACATAAATGATTTGGATGCGAGCATAAGAGGTACAGTTAGTAAGTTTGCAGATGACACCAAAATTGGAGGTGTAGTGGACAGTGAAGAGGGTTACCTCAGATTACAACAGGATCTGGACCAGATGGGCCAATGGGCTGAGAAGTGGCAGATGGAGTTTAATTCAGATAAATGCAAGGTGCTGCATTTTGGGAAAGCAAATCTTAGCAGGACTTATACACTTAATGGTAAGGTCCTAGGGAGTGCAGGTTCATAGCGCCTTGAAAGTGGAGTCACAGGTAGATAGGATAGTGAAGAAGGCGTTTGGTATGCTTTCCTTTATTGATCAGAGTATTGAGTACAGGAGTTGGGAGGTCATGTTGCGGCTGAACAGAACATTGGTTAGGCTACTGTTGGAATATTGCGTGCAATTCTGATCTCCTTCCTATTGGAAAGATGTTGTGAAACTTGAAAGGGTTCAGAAAAGATTTTACAAAGATATTGCCAGGGTTGGAGGATTTGAGCTACAGGGAGACACTGAACAGGCTGGGGCTGTTTTCCCTGGAGCGTTGGAGGCTGAGGGGTGAACTTATAGAGGTCTACAAAATTATGAGGGGCATGGATAGGATAAATAGACAAAGTCCTTTCCCTGGGATCGGGGAGTCCAGAACTAAAGGGCATAGGTTTAGGGTGAGAGGGGAAAGATATAAAAGACACCTAAGGGGCAACTCTTTCACGCAGAGGGTGGTACGTGTATGGAATGAGCTGCCAGAGGATGTGGTGGAAGCTGGTACAATAGCAACATTTAAGAGGCATTTGGATGGGTATATGAATAGGAAGGGTTTGGAGGGATATGGGCCGGGTGCTGGCAGGTGGGATTAGATTGGTTTGGGATATCTGGTCGGCATGGATGGGTTGGACCGAAAGGTCTGTTTCCATGCTGTACGTCTCTATGACTCTATGAGAGAGTGAAGAGCATCAAGTTCCTCGGAGTGACAATAACTGACAACCTGTGCTGGACTTCCTACGTAGATGCAACAGTCAAGAAGGTACCTCTTCTTCCTCAGGCAGCTCAGGAAATTTGGCATGTCCAAAGGGGCCTTCACCAACTTCTACAAATGCAGCACTGAGAGCATAGTGGTCTGATATGGTAATTGTTCTGCCCATGATTGTAAGAAACTACAGAAGGTAGTATACACAGCTCAGACCATGGCAGAAGCCAACCTTCCATCCATGCACTCCACTTACATGGCTCGCTGCCACGGAATGATTGCCAATATTATCAAAGACCCCTCCCATCCCAGAAATGCTTGCCTACAACATCTTCCATCAGGTAGAAGATACAGGGGCCTGAACATACGCACCAGCAGGTTCAGGAACAGCTTCTTCTTGGCCATTATTAGACTGATGATTAGACTCTCCCATCTCAAATAATGCTGATCTTGCTAACACTGACCTCATCCAATGCACGTTCTGTGCAATGCAAACTGTATGCCTCTGTCTAAGTCTTTTTGATCTGTACATTCTTGCTTACTGCACTGCTTGAAAAACAAAGCTTTTCATTTACCTTGGTACACATGACAATAAATCAATCAATCAAAAAATAAAACTCATTACACTCAATACTATATCTTTAATGAGTAAAAAATGAGGTCTGCAGATGCTGGAGATCACAGCTGCAATGTGTTGCTGGTCAAAGCACAGCAGGCCAGGCAGCATCTCAGGAATAGAGAATTCGACGTTTCGAGCATAAGCCCTTCATCAGGAATAAGAGAGAGAGAGCCAAGCCGCTGAGATAAAAGGTAGGGAGGAGGGACTAGGGGGAGGGGCGATGGAGGTGGGATAGGTGGAAGGAGGTCAAGGTGAGGGTGATAGTGGGGGCGGAGAGGTCAGGAAATCACTATGGCTACATAAATAATACAAGTTAATCATTGAACCCATTTAGGCTTAAGAAAATACACATGCCACCAGTTCAAAACTCAAAAATCCAAAATAAATGCTATTAAAAAACATACAAATCACATGCCTCACATCACATGTTCATATACTTCACATCACTCTCACTCACTTTGTAATGCTGCAAGCCTCACATCTGTATCTCACTGATTAGAAATGGCAGCAGCTGAGCTAAGTAGCATGATGCATACTCACTGCACCCTCTTTCTTGCCAGACAAGATGGTGCATAACTGGAAGTAGCAGGAGCTAAGTGGAGAGAAGAAACAGATCTGTACTTGTTCTGTGGGGAGGATGACATTTCCAATATTGGGATGACCATTACTGAGGTCGTGCCTAATAGTGGATGGTCATAATTGAGACCATGGCCATTATTGGGATGAGCTGAAAAATGTGTTGCTGGAAAAGCGCAGCAGGTCAGGCAGCATGCAAGGAGCAGGAGAATTGTCATTTTGGGCATAAGCCCTTCTTCAGGAAGAAGGGCTTATGCCCGAAACGTCGATTCTCCTGCTCCTTGGATGCTGCCTGACCTGCTGCGCTTTTCCAGCAACACATTTTTCAGATCTGATCTCCAGCATCTGCAGCCCTCACTTTCTCCCATTATTGGGATGACCATTACAGAAACCGTGGTCACATCTAGGATAACCATCATTGAAAATATGGTCACTACCAGGATGGCCACTACTAAGACCATGGTCACTACTGGGATGACCATTACTGAGACCATGGTCACCATTCAGATGACCATTACTAAAACCAGTGTCACTATTGGGATGACCATTACTAAGACCACGGTCACTACCATGATGGCCATTACTGAGACTATGGTCACTGCTGGGTTGACCATTACTGAGACTATGGTCATTATTGAGATGGCCATTACTGAGGCCATGGTCACAACTGGGATGGCCATTACTGAGATTATGCTCACTGCTGGAATGGCCTTTACTGAGACTGTGGCCAGTGACAGGTATTGAAATCATGAAAGTTGCTGTAGATTAGTGGTACCTTATCCTATTTCCAATGTCTCATTTTTGCTCAATTCAATAGATAGTCTGGACTCAATTAATTGCAGAGCTCTGATATATAAGCTATAGATGATATTTCAATTTTCCCATTCCTATCTGACCAAAGTGCTCTTTTCTTTCAAATACCTGGGAGGTGAATTTAGCCAAGCAGTGAAGGAATATCAGGAGAGGGTAATGATAAAGGTACAGTCCTACAATTTGTTTTCATACTTGCAACCACCAGCTCAGGATTCTGACACTCTGCATAGCTCAGAGGATAGATTAAATTGTGATCAGTAGGTAGTGAAATATTACAAGTGAATAGACCACAGTCAAAGTAAGAACTGAGAATAGTGTGTAGGTACCAGCTTGTTGAAGGGTCTGTTCTCATGAAGGTTCCACTCCTGACAGCAGAAGAGAACAATTTGTTGAGGTAATTTACAGAAGAACATAGATGGATATGAACGTAAAAACGATCAGTACATTGGGATGTCTGCCAAAACATTCATTCAGGAGTCTAACACCAGTGTGACACCTTTAATACAAAGGTTGAAGCCCTTCCTTTTCAGCAGGTTCCTTTATTTTGCATACCTACAAACCCAATCATCACACAGCAAAGAACAACAAATGTAATATCTCCTAGTTGTAGCAGAAGCAGAGCTACCTGTGCCTGATGTCTGCACAGGAAGCTCAGCTTGCTATCCTGGAAGCTTAGACTCCTCCCAACAAGGCCAGGATGACACAGTGTCTCAGCAATCCAGCAACCTCGCCTCCAAACAATGACTGGGTTGCTGGGGGAATGCCCCAGTGAGGTGGCAGAGGCTGCCTGGACACAAAACTACTACCCTTTTAAACTCAGCTATGATCCATATGAATAGCTGGACATTCTCGAAGGGCTGTATAGCTTAATATTTCTCCTATTTCTTACACACTTAAGTTCTGTTTTAGGAAGATAGCATTTGTCTCCGAATCCAGTCACTTTGTGGCGCCCTTGCTGTTGTCTGCCAGACAACCAGCCATTTTGCTGCTGCCTATGCTGAGCTGATTCAATTGAAGGTACAGTCTTCAAGACCCACACTGCTTGAAGTGGTTTTCCAAGACTAGAGTGCCCTTCTTTGAAAGTGAGCACACTTTCATCAATGATGCTGTAAGTATTGTGTAGGAGCACAAGGTCAAACAAAGTTATACAGAGAACAAGCTCTCAGGGAAAAGTGAACAAGCACTGCAAACAGTATTATGGAACTTGTAATACTCAGAAAATAATCCCAACATTCTGCCCATTGTTGTCAGAATTATTCTGCACATTTCTTATCAGGAAATAATGAAAAGTCTTACTCTCCTGTCACCAATCACAAGTCCAACTTTCATTTTTTTACTGATGCCTACCATCGTTTATGATAACTGAATGAAAAAAAGCTGATTTATGATAAAATTCATTCCTTTTTATTTTCTTTACATAGTTAGAATAAAAATATGTTAAAATGCAATCAAATGGATTTAGAATAGAAATGCAAAGGATTTATATTGATCACACAAAGGAACTTTTTTGTGTGAGACACTGGAAGATTAGCACAAAGATATGCTAAATGACTGAAGTACTCATATCACTAGCCAAATGAAACTTGAGGTCTAGCACACAATTTTGCTGCTAATTGCTGATTATCATAATGTGAACTTGTCTGGAGATGATAAGCTAGAAACCTACACCATTTGCACTCATGTGGTGATTTTTTGGCAATTTGGGTGAAACAATTAATGTTGACTCCACGCATGTGTTGCAGAAGTTGCAGTATACTCTGGTTACACATGATGGCACATTGCATGATTGGGTTTCAAGGAGTGGGTGCGCAGGTTTTCTGATGCAGTGCTGGTGGAGGAGGTCCAGAGGAGGAGACAGGGGCTGCACTCACAGAGTTCAGAATGCCTCCTCATCCTCTTTAACTCATGTGCGAGCTCAATAACTCAAGAGGGAAGTGAGGGATACTGACCCGAATTGGTATCAATACCAGAATTACTTCTGAAGTGTTAGGAGGGGAGGTAGAGGGGCCAGTTAACCAAAACTAAAGCCATCATAATACCACAAAAGCCTTTTCATGATCACCAATTGGCACTTTAGCAATCAGCTATTCAACAGACTTCAGATAGTTGTTCCTAGTCTGGCTTCAATACCTTTACCAAGACAACACCTTTAGAGTGTGTGCTAAAGCAACATACAAGCACAAGCTCTCATCCAGGACATCCCTTTACTATTTTAATATTTGAGTTTACATTGACAGTGCTACTTTTGACATATGCTACAATAACATTAAGTGCAAATAATTGTCACAATAGACTTGATTAGTGGTTTCAATAAACAAAATACTAAAAAGCATTATTTAATTAGACCGGGTCTTACCTATTACGGCATTGGGTGCCTCTTGGTCTGTTGATACTGTATTCCATCAATCCATCAAAAAGTGAGATCAAATTAGTTGTGGAAGCAGGCAGCAGACAGAGGGGGAGAGAGAGAGAGAGACACACACACACACATTTGTTCATGTACAATCAGACAGCACATCATAATCCTAAAATAGCAAAGCCAGTAGAACAAAAAGAAATGAGCTTTCTTCTTTGAACATAAATTCAAAATGAAATAGTAATTATTTATGTGTTTCCTATTTCAGAAAATATTTCAACTTCATTTCATTAGGAGCTAAGACTAATAACATTATGTAAGAATGTCAACACACTGGGGTTGATCCTAATACAGTATAAGTCTGTGAGGAACTGCAAATAATTCATGAAGAAGGGCTCATGCCCGAAACGTCGATTCTCCTGCTCCTTGGATGCTGCCTGACCTGCTGCGCTTTTCCAGCAACACATTTTCAACCCTAATACAGTATAGCCAAGTTGGCATTAACTAACTATGTAACAATCATAAAATGCTTGAATCATTGCCCATTAATGTCATGCACTGATTTCCACCATCTTTAACTGGGCCTGTTGCCTGCTGCCTGAAGTTGTGACCTGTATCAGGCTGTTTACCTTTAAATTCCATAAAACAATGTCTTATAATGTAAACCAGACTCCTTTTCCAAACAAAACTAAGTGCACTATGTCTTACACATGCTTCAGCCAAGGCTAACCCTACAAGAAAACTCCCAAACCTTTTAACTAGAATGAGGAGAAACATTCCTCGAGAACTCTCAGAAATACTGTTTCTCCAACCTTCACCCTTGTGAACTTCTGTCATCTACCCATGGACATAGCTCATTGGTGAATGGAGGTTCAGTTATCTGACTCCCAAAATGTAATGGATCAGCTTAAAAGAGGTCCAGACAAAAAAGTGCACCAGCCTTCTGATTCGTTACAGGTTTGTCAATTGCAATAAAACAGTGCAGCTTCTAAGTTGTTAATGCTAATATTAACGGATAGTTCCTTTTCTGCTAAAGTAAACACAGCGAAATCAATTTTTGCACAAAATCAAAAGAAACGTGCATGTTATATAATGTATCAAATATTCATCTATGAATATCATCTGTTGTTTGTATAGACTTCCCCATCTTCAATATCTAATTTTGTTTTTTTTGCCCGTGGATTCATGGATACCATGTGTAAAAACGGCTTTATGCAATCGGGATTCAAAACTAAGTCCAATTTAATTTTGTCAGCAAAGACATGATGCCATTGTAAATACAACACACAGATCTTAGGACAATGTGAGTCAATAGAGTCAAAGAGTAGACAGTCTAAAATACCTATTGTGACAGTGCCCTAGAATAGCATATATATAGTCAGAAGTATTTATGCTGTAGAGTAACAGGCTTTGAATCAGTTTGCTTTCTGGTCCACATTTTAAAAATGCATTCTAAAATCACAACATTTTATTTTGCTTATTTTTGAAGATGTAATAGAAAAATCATATAATAGTACAATTAAATAATTACAGAAAACTCCTTCTTTTAAGTTTATGCCCATATTCTGATAACTAAAATTATATTCTTTCACATCCCTCCAAATATTTGATGTTGAGCTTAATTCAGAACCTAATTTTCATGAAAAAGTTTATTAAAAATTTCCATACAATGAAAATAGAAAACAGATTACTAAATCTTGTCTACAGCTCTTTTCTTAATTCATTTATTCAATGTTTTAATACGAAAATCCCCAAATCAATTAGCAAAGTATATTAGCATAGAAATTTCAGATATTGATCTTAGTGGATGAGCACATCCATTGGAAATTCATTTCTCTGTTACTTTGACAGAATCACAAACTTGCTTAAAAATAAATACATTAAGATAGCAATATTGAGATAGCATGATATTGTTGTGATATCATGTCTGTTAAATATTGGCAATGGTGATTTGCACACTTTATTTCAGAAAAAAAGGATGAGCTGTAAGCCACATTCTATCTCCATAAGAAATCTCTAAGCAAACTGATGAGCAAGCCTCATTCCTGATGAAGAGCTTATGCTTGAAACGTTGATTTTCCTGCTGCCTGACCAGCTGTACTTTTCCATCACCATACTCCTGACTCTGATCTCCAACATCTGCAGTCCTCACTTTCTCCTAGTTGATTATAACCTTATTGTAAAGCCTCTTCCAAGGATGCCTACCTTGAAGAAGTTCTCCTCTTCTCTCTACAAGGGTCCAACCTTTCACCTTCATCCTCACTTTCATCTATCTATTGCATTCCCAGCCACCTTCTCCCCAGCCCCACCCCCACTCCCATTTATCTCTCAGACCCCATGGCCCACAAGCCGCATTCCTGATGAAGAGCTTATGCCTGAAACGTTGATTCTCCTGCTTCTCGAATGCTGCCTGACCTGCTGTGCTTTTCCAGCACCACACTCTTTGACTCTGATCTCCAGCACCTGCAAACCTCACTTTCTCTCAAGCAAACTGATGGTACGTACTCATGGTAATTGGCAAAGACCAACATATTTGGATTGGGAATTCTATCCAGTTGGAACCATTGAAAAAACGGGTGGAGAATTCGCTAAGTATGTGTTTAAGAAGCATGGCTCTTTAGAAAGGAATCTGATTCTATGATTTGTATTTTGCCAGGATTATGTACCTATTTACATGAATACATTTTTAGCATAGGATTTTCCCTGTCACTGTTATTCTTTTTATTTCTTTCTCTTGGATTTATTGACTCTTGCTGACAGCTGTATGATTCCATGGATGGCAGTAACCTCTTCTTCCCTCCTTCTAATCGGAAACCTAACTGAGCATTTATAATAAGTAAGACAGTGAATGCTTGACTGTCAAGTCAAATGCAATGAATATTTCAGTCAAACCACTTTTGTCTCCAAACATATTTCTAGAAGCATCGATTTAATAGCAACACGAGGCAGACATCTGGCTACTCAAGTTCATATGGCATAAAATCTAAATCTAATGTTGGAGATCTGAAACAAAAACAGAAATTGCTGGTGAAACTCAGTAGATTTGGCAGCATTTGTGGGAAGAAAGCACAGTAAAGGTTTCAAGTTTGGTGACTGTTCATCAGAAACATCAACATCACCCCAGATGCGGCCAGACCGGCAAAATTTCACCAGCAATTTCCGCTATTGTGTTTGAAGTCTCCTGTTGTCCTGGCAGAAGGTTGAAACTGTGGCTTAAAATTTGAATCAACCTGGTCTTTTTAGTTGTATATGATTCAATTTTCCATTTGGGTTTAATGCTGGGAACCAAACTGTTGTGGATCAGTCACATTTTTTTTCATTCTGTGAAGACCGTACCTTTTCTATTTTTCTGTACTTTAGATTGTGGATTGAAATGGGAAAATGATTTAAAAAAAAGGATGTGCAAGAGATTGCTGAACTTTTTAAATACAAATTACCACCAGCTATTATAAGTGCTTTTACACTTTTGTTTAAACAATGAAAACAGGTTATTGCAGATAAACTGACTCCAAGGAGATGTGTACAAACAGACTTAGCTGCCAACAAGTACCTGATTGGTCTGCAGAGTGGTGACCAGATATGATTAAAGCTTTCTGCCTAACAACAACTATGTTATTGGGTCATGTGTAGCTGAACAGTTTATGTATATGAACAATATAGCCAGAAGCCTTTAGACCGCTGGAAGAGGATGTGGTGTTCTTTTGAATGCCTGAAGAAATAGCTGAAATATGAGAAATTAAGTTTCCTACTGAAAAAGGATGAGCTTCAACCTTCATAATACAGGTGTCAAACTAGTCGTAAACTCCTGAATGCACTGGCATTAAATGGATGTTTTCTGGCAAGTATCCCAATGTACTGATCATTTTATGATCATACCCATCCATATTCTTCTGTGAATGTCCTCACTAGTTATTGGAAGCTTTAACTATCAGGTCAGAGACCTTTTAAGTTGTAAAATAGTTGTGTACCTCCTGCAATCAAGCAAAAGCACGTGGAGAAGTGAGATCAAAGAGCAGCAAGCCAAAAATATTATCTTACTAAATCCAATGGACAGGGACCATTAAACTGCCTTTCCAGTTTTTGGCTCCACTCATTATACGAACTTTTTTTCATGTCCGTATGAGTTCGGTGGGGAGTTCATATGGGGGTTCAGAGTTTTAACTAATAGAGTTGTTTCACTGCAAAGTTGCTTACCCATATAGAGAGAATCAATTCATTTGGAATAAGTAGTAATTCTTGTTAACTGCTGAAACCTGATCCATGTTTTTCATGATCCTGAGTCTCAGAAAGAACAGATAAATTGGAAAATTTTATGCACTTTTATAAAACCCTGAACTTTTGTGACAATGCCGGGAATAGAGTGGTTTGGTTTCCATCACGTTACACCCGTAAAATATAACAAATCACTGATGGAATGTGAGTGTGTCTGGCTGGGCCAAGGTTTATTGCCCATCATTAAGTGTCCATCAAAATGTGATGGTGAGCAGCCTTTTTGAACTGCTGAAGTTCATTTGGTGTAGGTACACCCATAGTGCTATTTGAAAGGAAGTTTCAGGATTTTGATACAGTAACCAGTGAAGGAGCAGCAATATATGTTCAATTCAGAACAGAAAGTGGCTTGGGGAAAAACTCCAGGTGGTCGTATTCCCAAGTATCAGCAGCCATTTTCAGTCCAGATGATGGTGGCCATGGGCTTGGAGGGTGCTGTCTAAGGAGCCTTGATAAATTTCTGCAGTGCATCTTGTAGATGGTACTCACTGTTGCTACTGAGTTTTAGTGGTGGAGGATTGAACGTTTGTGGATGTGGTGCCAATCAGGCCCGCTGTTTTGTCCTGAATGTGACAAAGGTCTTGGGTAATTGTGGTTGTATGTTCGCCGAGCTGGGAAATTGACTTGCAGACGCTTCGTCCCCTATCTAGGTGACATCTTCAGTTCTTTGGAGCCTCCTGTGAAGTAATGCCATACTGTGTCTTCTGGAATTTATTTGGTTCCGTTCCTGCTGCTTCCAGTTGCCGGTTCCGGTCGTTCGGTGTAGTGCCCGGTGCATTGGGTCCAGGTCAATGTGCTTGTTGATGGAGTCTGTGGATGAATGCCATGCTTCTAGAAATTCTCTGGCTATCCTTTGTTTAGCTTGTCTATGATCGTTACGTTGTCCCTGTCGAATTTGTGGTCCGTATTATCTGTGTGTATGGCTATTAGGGACAGCTGGTCGTGGCATTTATTGGCTATTTGATGTTCATGGATGCAGATTGTTACTTGTTTGCCCTCTGTAGAATTTCATGCACACTTTACATGGAACCTTGTAAATTACGTTAGTCTTGCACATTATGGTTATCAAGTCTTTTGTCCTGGTGAGTTGTTGTCTGACCGTGGCTATCAGTTTCTGGGCTGTCATGAATCCCAGTGGTTGGAGAAGTCTGGGTGTCAGTTCCAGAGATTTATTTGTGTAAGGTAGCATGGATAATGAGTTAGGTTGCGACATGCCCTCATCACGTTGTTTGTTTGTTAGCCATCTGCGGATGGCGTTGTGGGGATAACAGTTCTTGGTGAATATTCTGTAGAGGTGTTCTTCTTCCCTTCGTAGGTTGGAAATGCTGCAGTGTCTTGTAGCCATTTTGAACAGGGTGCTTATGCAGTTTCTCTTGCGTGTGTTTGAGTGGTTGCTGTTATAATTCAGGACCTGGTTGGTGTGTGTGGCTTTCCTGTACATTTTCGTGGTGCATTCACCATTCTGTGGTCTTTCTATCATTACATCCAGGAATAGGAGTTGATTGTTGGTTTCCTCCTCTGTTGTAAATCTGATCCCTGTGAGTATGATGTTGATGATCTGGTGTGTGATCTCGATTTCTGTTCTCTAAATGGTAACAAAAACATCGCCTACATATCTGATCCAGCATTTGGGTTGGATTTGTGGGAGGACTGTTTGTCCCAATCTTTGCATCACTGCTTCTGCTATGAGCCCAGAGGTGGGTGAGCCAACAGGTGTTCCATTGATCTGTTCATATATCTGGGTGTAGAATATGAAGTGTGTTGTCAAGCACAGGTTTAAGAGTGTGAGTATGCCATCCTTGTTGATAGGATCCCCGTCGTTCTGTTTTGCCTGTCCAGGAGATTGGCTATTATCTCTCTGACTAGAATTTTGTCAATTTAAGTGAATAGTGCCGTTACATCAAATGCGACCATTGCTTTGTCCTTGTCTATGTTTATGTTATTGATGTTGTCTAGGAATTCCTGTGATGATTGTATGGAGTGTTAGACAAACCTTGAACTTCTTGGATAATGTAAGAGCTGCACCCAAGTGCACGATGTATTTCATCACACTCCTGACTTGTCCCTTGTAGATAGTGGGCAGGCTTTGGGGAGTCAGGAAGTGAATTACTTGCTGCAGGACTCCCAGCTTTTGACTTCTTCTTGCAGTCACTAATTATATAAATAGTCCAAATCAGTTTCTGGTCAATGGTAACTCCAGAGTATGAATAACGGAAGATTCAGCAATGTTAATGTCTTTGAATGTAAAAGGGCGATTGGATTTTTTCTTGTTCAAGACAGCCACTTCCTCAGACTTATGCAGTTTGAATATTACTTGCCACTTGTCAGCCTGACCCTGGATATTTTCTGGGATATTGTCCATTTGAACATGGACTGCATCAGCATCTGAAGAGTCATGAAAGGTGCTGAATATTGTGAAATCAGCTGGAAACAGGTTTGTGGAGTTGTGAGAAGTTGTGGATGGCAATGGCCATCACTGGATTGAAGAATCATGACAGTACAGAAAGAGGCCATTCAGCCCATCTTGTCTGCACTGATCCTACAAAGGACATCCCATCCTTGACCCACCATTCCAACCCATCTCCGTAACCCCTGAATGTTTTTTTTAACCATGGTTAACCCACCTTGCCTGCAGATCTCTGGACACGATGGGTAATTTAGCATGGCCAATCCACCTAACCTGCATATCTTTGGACTGGGAAGAAACTGCAGCATTCGGAGGAAACCCACACAGACATTGTGAGAACATGCATGCTCTATATAGACAGTCACCCAAGGCTGGCATCAAACCAATGTTCCTGGTACAATAGAGCAGCAGTGCATGTCAATGTGCCAACATTAATTGTCCACCACAATTCACAACTGGATGTGGCGGGAGTGCACTATTTAAATCTGATCCATTGGTTGTGGAATCATTTACCTCTGTCTCTCCAGTTTATATGGATTAATTCAATTTTTCTCTTAAATGCATTTTTTGCTATTCATTTCAATCATCCCCTGCCATAGTGAGTTTGATGTTCTCTTGTGAAAATGAAGTTTCTCCTGAATTTCTTGTTGGATTTGTTTGCGATTACCTTATATTTACAGTGGCAAGTTCTACACTGTGCGAAAGTGGAAACATTGTTTTTCTGTGTAAACCTGATTAAACCTCTCTATAATCAGTACAGTCATAGGATTATAGAGTCATATAGTTTGGGAACAGGCCCTTCGGCCCAATTTGTCAATGCTGACCAGGTTTTCTGCACTGAAGTGGTCCAATTTGCGTGCATTCGGCTTATACCCTTCTAAACCCTTCCTATTCAAGTATCTGTCCAAATGCCTTTTAGAATGCTTTAATCGTACCCAGCTCAACCACTTCCTCCAGCTGCTTGTTCCATATACCACTGTCTGTGTGAAAGTGGTCAGCCTGACAACTTTCTGATTGGCTCCTTGATTGTTGAACAGCTTGTGTGTGTTTGTGATATTGGCTGAAGCCTTTGGACTGCTATAATGGCAGAGTGTATGTTTCTCTCTCCAGTAAAATGCCTAAAGATTGAAGAATGTCAATTTATTTCTTCCTCCAGTTGCTGAATGCAAATCCAAACAAAAACCCAAAGAACTGTAGATGCTGGAAATCAGAAATAAGATCAAAAACTGCTGGAAAACCTCAGCAGGCCTGGCAGCACCCATGCAGAGAAAACAAAGTTACCATTTTGAGTCCAGTGACTCTTTTTCAGAACAGTTGCTAAAGCTATTGCTTTTAACCAGTAAGTCAGACACTTCATAACGTGTTCACCAATCACTGTGACTCCTATAAAGAAGTGAAGGAATGTAAAGGAGAACATCAAAGAACTAAACAATCTCCATTAAATCATTTAATGGATTTAAACGATTATTGAATTTTGAGGATTGATGGTATTGCACTGCTTTCCCAGTTTTCTTTCTTCCATTCTTAACACCAATGTTTTTGTTTGGCTCTCTTGATGTACATGGGGCATAGAGTTCTAACAAGTTGAGTTATATATCGACAGCTCTTTGTTGTTACACATAAACTGGGGACTTTGCATACTTTGCTAAGTTTTTTAAATTTTTGAACTGACTCCAGGAATGGCAGGACTTAATTTCCCAGTGAGGTTTGACACTGGTAATGTTACAGGATGTTTACTATTGTAGGAGGTACTAGAAACACGGGCACAGTTTGAAAATAAGGGGTTTCCCATTTCAGATGGAAATGAGAACCACCGTTTCTCTTTCAAAGGGTGATGAGTCTCTGGAACTCTTTCCCAGAGATCAGAGTGACAGGCCTATGGAATATTTTTAAGGCAGCAGTACATAGAATCTTGGCGAAAGTGAGTACTGCAGTTGCTGGAGATTAGAGTCAAGATGAGAGTAATGCTGGAAAAACACAGCAGGTCAGGCAGCATCCAAGTAGCAGGAGAATCGACATTTCGGACAAAAGCTCTTCATCAGGAATGAGGCTGGGAGCCTCAGGGGTGCAGAGATAAACGGGATGGGGGTGGGGCTTGGGGGAAGGTAGCTGAGAGTGCAATAGGTGAATGGAGGTGAGGGTAAAGGTGATAGGTTAAAGGGGAGGGTGGAGCAGATAAGTGGGAAGGAAGATGGACAGATGGGATGGATCATGAGGACAGTGCTAAGATAGAAGGTTGGAACTGGGGAAAGTTGGAGGGAGGGGAAATGAGGAAACTGGTGAAATCCACATTGATGCCATGATATTGGAGAGTCCCGAGGTAAAAGATGAGGAGTTCTTCCTCCAGGTGTCAGGTGGTAAGGGAGTGCTGATGGAGGAGGCCCAGGACCTACATGTCCTTGGCAGAGTGGGAGGGGGTGTCAATGTGTTCGGCCATGGGATAGTGGGGTTGATTGGTGCTGGTGTCCCAGAGATGTACACTGAAGCATTCTGTGGGTAGGCATCAGTCTACACAATGTACAGAAGACTGCATCGGTAGTAATGGATACAGTAAGTGGCATGTGTGGATGTGCAGGTGAAACTTTGATGGATGCGGAAGACTCCTTTGGAGCCTTGGACGGAGGTGAGGGGGGAAGGTGTGGGTGCAGGTTTTGCGATTCCTGCGATGGTAGGGGAAGGTGCTGGAAGGGGAGGGTGGGTTATTAGGGGGCGTGCACCTGACGAGGGAGTCGCAGAGGGAATGGTCTTTATGGAAAGCAGATGGGGTGGGGAGGGAAATATATCTCTGGTGTTGGGGTCCGTTTGTAGGTGGCGAAAATGGCAGAGGATGATACGATGTATATGGAGGTTGGTGGGGTACATAGATTCTTGCCCAACAAGGGAGTCACAAATGGGGCAGAATGTGAAGTTGCAACCATAATCAAATGAGCCCTGGTCTTATTGAATGCCTCAGCAGCCTTGAAGGGCTGAATGGCCTGCTCCTGTTTTAATCCATTTGCTTGTATGATCTCCAATGCCCTTTAAATGTAGCATAATAAAATATTAAACTGTCTTCATTTTACAGATACATTTATTAATCAGTGAGAGATGTAAAAAAAAAACTGGTATAATACACTGCCGTTTGTTGTCATCTTTAAGCTTAGATATATCTATCAGCAAGTACAAAATGATAAGATAGTCACAAAAGCCGAGTTAAACTTGAATGTCCTCTTACTTGTTCTCACCAGCTCGGCTAAGAAATGCCCTCCAGAAAACAACCAAATCCCAAGCAATTTTAAATAACAGCTTTAATTTCAAAAAGCCTCAAATCAAATACATATTTGAACAAATCCCACAAGATATTTTTATTTGACTTGAATACCTTGACACTCCTGCAGAGACTCAGCTGAGATAACATAAATAATATCTGTAACATCTGCATCAAAATATCAATGCATCAAACTGTTTTTAATCCCTTTAGTGCCACGGTAGAAGAAGCTAATATTGTGCTTTATCCTAGAGAGAAAAAAAAAATGCTTGTTCTTCACCATATTTTAGACGAAGATTTAAAATAAACTGATTTGAAATTAATTTAGATTGCAACCTTTTTTTTAAAAAAAATGGGTTTATTCAGGTTATATCACTAAGTCAATGAAGCAAAAAGCTGCGACAAGTTCACATAGTATTGATAGTCTAACCTCAAAATCTTTCCAAGTTCTTTTTATTACTGACAGATGAAAATTCAGTCCCTCAGAACTGATGCTCATGTTAAGACTTACATGCATCATCTCTTGGAACTGATCTGTGTTTGTTACAACTCTTGTCTGTTGTTGTTACCACAGGTTCCATCTCTCGCTGGGTGCTGTTCTGTGTCTCTTTCTGCTTCTTTGCCAGTTTCCTTTTATGTTTTCAGAAAGATAAAGACAGTTTAGTACTTTGAATTTCACTTTATCAAACAACCATCTTATCAAACAATATTTGGTGATGAAAGAGTTGTCAGCACTCTGTGAAATAGAAAACTCAGTGCATTGACATCAATCTTTAAATCTGAAACTGTAGCTATCCTTTTTTTTCAGTTTAAAGACACCAGAATTAATTATGTATAAATGATGATCCGTTGTTGAATGTTCTATTATAAACTATCCAAGTGTTGTTTCTGAATTCATGTGCAAAAAGAATGAATAGCTAAATTTCGATAAATACACTTCTATTTTTTATACTTTTGACAGAATTGTGCAGTTAAGAAATTCCTTGCTTCCTAAAAGGACAACACAAAATCACTTTTCTAGATTATATTTGTAAATTGACCATCTGTGCAGATATCATGCATTAATAGCACAGTTCTGTGAATCTGTGGCATAGTTTCAACAGGTAGAATAAAATCGCCCTTTCTAACCCTTGAGAAATATATAGGTTTTATGCAGGCACAGTATTTTTTTAAGATGAGGAACACAGTTGCATTCCTCAACCAGTTTTCTGCACTATTTTAACATAGAAATGTTGTTATTTCACGACAACATTGCAGCCGTTTCCATATCCTCTTCTGCTGCCACACATGTGCACCATTTATGGTTATCAGTGAAAAGCACAGTGAGGCAAGAGCCATTACCTTGGGGAAGTATTATTAAACCGTTGAGCAGTTCTCATTCGAATGTGTATTTTGGTAACCTTATCTTGGAGAAAACATGAGGTAGATTTTTAGCTTGACTGACTGGACAATAATCTGGCATAATGTCTTAACCTCCCTTTGAATTGTTCGATTCATTGAAACAAAAGAGTTCTATAAAGATTGCCAAAGCTCTCTGTCACATTACTGCCCAGGTTGTAGAGACAATATTTCTTTGTGCTTACATTTACAAAAAAATCTCTTCAATCTGCTCTCCAGTTGTCTTCCATTATGTCTCTTGAAAGTGCAAACACCTGCTGTGTGACACAGGCAGCAGCAGCCTATGGATTAAACTAAAATGACTCATTTTTTTATCCCGTATAAATGTGTATGCTGAATTATTTAACATTGATCCATTTGGGGAGACTGACTTTCCAGCTGTAAAAAAATGAATGGGAAAATAAATTTGCTTGGAGGGCAATGCAGTGGCCATTTGAATAAAAATATGGTAGTACCATCAATAAATGCCAGATGCAGCAGTTAAGAATATATTGTGTAGATAATATTCAGGAGCAACTGGGTCTGATTTTCAAGCTACAACCAAACTACCTTTTTAAAACACTGATCATTTCCTATGATGCAAATGGATCTTAATATGACTGAAAAATTAGTGAGTTTACAATTATTCCAGTATCAAGTGACACTTGCCTTATGACCAGAAATTTCACACAGTGACCAAAATATTCCTCCCTCCATTGCCATATTATCTAAATTCCTTTATATTATTAATCACTTGAACCAATGATTTTCATTTATTTAATATGATTTATGTATGTATGTCTGAATGCACATTCACATGCATGAAGCCATTATATATAAGTTAGCATATAAGTTAGTATGTTATATTATTATGTATATAATTTATGTTCCAGGCTTCTCTTGATGCAGCTTACTATTTACTTGACTTTTATTAGGAGGATGTTCTATTTCAATTCTATTTCACACCTTTCTATATAATTGCTTAAATCCAATGTGTTTCCATGTGAAACTGGTTTCACACCTATGTACATTATAGTAATCCACGTCCATTGTAGATTGTATTTTCAGTTCAGGTAGTCAATATCAATAGGTTTTTCTGAATGGACACAATTTCTTCTACATGTATTATTTTGTCAAAATGCACAATTTAGTGATTGTTGCAATGTAATTAGGTATTTACAATGCACTCAAAATTATTCTTGAGAACACAGTACAGGTTCTTAGGAGCTTTTCAAGTTGTCACATTACTAAGAGACTGATGTCCATTTATCATCTCACTCAAGATCTCACGATATTGATCCCATTTTCCAAGTCAGCCCATAGCCCTGGAGGCTATAACTACACAAGTGAATATCTAAACTCTGCTTAATGTCACAATAGCTTCTAACTTAACCACTCCTTCAGGGTGGGTTAGATTCCCACCACCTTTTGGGTGAAAAGTATTTTCCTCATTTCTCCTCTTAGCTTTCTACCTTTCACTTTAGATCTATGACCCCTGATTATTGAATCCTCTATCAATGGAAGAAAGTACCTTCCTATCCACCTCAACAATGTGCCTCATTCTTATACACCTCTGACAGATCTCCTCTCAACCGTTGCTGCTCCTTGGAAAACAACATCAGCCAATCCAAGCTTTCTCAATGACCCTCCGACCAAGCAGCATCTTGGTAAATCTCCTCTTTGACTTGCTGGATGGAACTTCCCCACTTTCATTTCAAGTGTTTATATCAGAAGGTTTCACAGTGCTCAATCCAGCATTGCTCAGAGCAATCTTTCTCTCACAATCTTCTGCACTTCATCTCATCAGTTATGTGACTAGGTTCCTGGGTGCCTTTCTGAGATAATCACATGGATGGACATATGCCAGCTCTTGCCTATGCTGGGCCCTCAGGTATTCACACCACTGCTGCCATTTTTAAAACCCTACTTCAGAAGCTGCAAGCCTGGAACTGGCCCTCACAATGTGCTGCTTGACTGTTACCACTGAGGACACAGGAACATAGGAATTAGGAGCGAAAGGAAGCAATTCAGCCCTTCGAGCCCGCTCTGCCATTTAACATGGTTATGGCTGATCTTATAAACTCCACTTTCCTGCCTGCTCCCCATAGCCCTTTATCCTACTTTTCAGCAGAAATATATCTAGCTGTTTCTTGAATCTATTGATTGATTCTGCCTCCACTGCAATCGGTGATGGTGACTTTTCACAGATTCACAATCCTCTGAGAGAAGTGGTTTTGCTTCATCTCAGTTTTAGGCCAACCTTCCCCCCCCCCCCCCCCTGCCCCCACCACCCCCTCTCCCACCCCACTCTATACCTATTACTTCTTGTTTGAGACTGACCCACAAGGGTGAAGCATATGTTCAATACCCACTTTATTAATCTCCTTTAGCATTTTAAATACCTCAACCAGATCACCCCTCACCTTCCTGAGCTCCAGCGAGTTCAAGCCTAAGTTATTAAACTGCTCCTCATATGAATCAAACAAAAACAGAAGTTTCTGGAAATGCTCAGCAGGTCTGGCAGCATCTGCAAAGAGAAATCAAAATTACCAATGACCCTTCCTCAGACCCTTAACTTTGATTTCCCTTCTTTGGTTCTGCCAGACCTGCTGAGTTTTTATAGTAAGTGCTGTTTTTGTTTCTGATTTACAGCATCTGCAGTTCTTTCAGTTTTCATCCCTGGAATCAACCTGGTGAACCACCTCCGAACTGCCTCCAGTACCACCACATCTATCCTCGAATAAGGAGACCCAAACTGGACACATTATTCCAGACATGGTCTCACTAGTGCCCTACATATTTGTAGCATCACTTCTTAACTTGTATAATCCAGTCCTTTTGCAATAAATATCAGGATTCCATTTGCTTTTCTTATTATATGCTGCACCTACATGCCCACTTCCTGCGATTCATGCACAACGACTCCCAGATCCCTCTGCATTGAAGCACTTTGAATGTGCTTCCCATTTAAATAATAACTTGCCCTTGTATTTTTCCACCAAAATGGACAACCTCACACATATCGACATTAAACTCAATCTGCCAGATTCTCCTAGTCTATCAACATACAGTTGTAAACTTTTTATCTCCTCATACTGCCTGCTTTCCCACATATTTTAGTATCATCTGCGAACTTTGCTATGTTACACTCTGTCCCTGCTTGCAGTTCATTGATATAGATTGTAAATAGTTGAGGTCTGAGGACTGAACTCTGTGGCACTGCACTAGTTACAGTTAGCCATCCAGAGAACAGCACATTTATCCTGACCCTCTGCTTTCTGTCAGACAGTCAATCCTCGCTCCAAGTCAATGCTCTACTCTCAACCCCCATGGATCTAACTTTCTGGATCAGTCTTTTATGCAGAATCTTGTAAAATGCCTTCTGGAAGTCAAGATCTATCACAGACATTGTTCCTCATGATCCATCTGGCTAGTTACACCTTCAAAGAACTCCAGCAAATTTGTCAAGCACAACATGTCCTTCATGAAACCTTGCTGCCACTGGTGACTTGAGCTTTGTTTTTCCAAGTGTTCAGTTATCTTTTCCTTAATGATTGACTCCAGCAACTTTCCCACTACAGAGATCAAACTAACTGGTCTATAGTTACCCAATCTTTGCCTATCTCCTTTTCGAGTAAGGTGTCACATTAGTATGTTTCCAATCCATTGGTACCTTTCCAGAGTGCAGGGAATTTTGATTTATCATTAACAATTTATCCACTATCTCTGCTGCCACATCCTTTAATATCCCAGTGTGCAGGTCATCAGGGTCCACTGACTTATCAGCCTTTAATCCCATTGGTTTACTTAATCCCTTTCCCTAGTTGTAGTAATTTCACTAAGTTCCTTTGTAGTAGCTACAGTTTTTGGCAAAAAAAAATCTTCCACTGTGAAAATATAGACAAAACATTGGTCTAGTGCCTCAGTGTTTCTGAGTTTCCAATTATTACCTCATCATTTTTGTCCTGTAAATGGCCAATATTTACTTTGACTATTCTCTTCCTTTTTCTATACTTATAGAAGATTTTGGTATCAGTACTTATGTTTTTGCTACTTTCCTTTTGTAGTTCATCTTAGTTCTTTTGATTTTGTTTTCAGTAACCCTTTGCAGTTGTTTAAAGTTCTCCCAATCCTTTGGAATGCCACTAACTTCTGCAAGATGGTATGCTCTAGTTTTGCCTTTATGTTATCCTAGACTTCCTTGGTAAGCCATGGATGATTCTTCACCTTGTTGTGGTTCTGTTCACCGAGCTGGGAATTTGTGTTGCAGACGTTTTGTCCCCTGTCTAGGTGACATCCTCAGTGCTTGGGAGCCTCCTGTGAAGCGCTTCTGTGATCTTTCCTCCGGCATTTGTAGTAGTTTGAATCTGCCGCTTCCGGTTGTCAGTTCCAGCTGTCCGTTGCAGTGGTCGGTATATTGGGTCCAGATCGATGTGCTTATTGATTGAATCTGTGGATGAGTGCCATGCCTCTAGGAATTCCCTGGCTGTTCTCTGTTTGGCTTGTCCTATAATAGTAGTGTTGTCCCAGTCGAATTCATGTTGCTTGTCATCTGCGTGTGTGGCTACTAAAGATAGCTGGTCGTGTCGTTTCGTGGCTAGTTGGTGTTTATGGATCCGGATCGTTAGCTGTCTTCTTGTTTGTCCTATGTAGTGTTTTGTGCAGTCCTTGCAAGGGATTTTGTACACTACATTGTTTTTGCTCATGCTGGGTAACATGAATTCGACTGGGACAATACTTCTATTATAGGACAAGCCAAACAGAGAACAACCAGGGACTTCCTAGAGGCATGGCACACATCCACAGATTCCATCAATAAGCACATCGACCTGGACCCAATATACTGACCACTGCAGCGGACAGCTGGAACTGATAACCAGAAATGGCAGATGCAAACCACTACAAATGCCGGAGGAAAGATCACAGAAGTGCTTCACAGGAGGCTCTCGAGCACTGAGGATGTCACCTAGACAGGGTATGAGTCATCTGCAACACAAATTCCCAGCTCGGTGAACAGAACCACAACAACGGTGGCGGCACGGTGGCACAGTGGTTAGCACTGCTGCCTCACAGCGCCTGTAGACCCGGGTTCAATTCCCGACTCAGGCGACTGACTGTGTGGAGTGTGCACGTTCTCCCCGTGTCTGCGTGGGTTTCCTCCGGGTGCTCCGGTTTCCTCCCACAGTCACAAAGATGTGCGGGTCAGGTGAATTGGCCAAGCTAAATTGCCCGTAGTGTTAGGTAAGGGTAAATGTAGGGGTATGGGTGGGTTGCGCTTCGGCGGGTCGGTGTGGACTTGTTGGGCCGAAGGGCCTGTTTCCACACTGTAAGTCTAATCTAAACGAGTACCCGAGCTACAAATCTTCTCACAAACTTTGATTCTTCACCTTCTTACAATTCCTTTTCCTCTCAGGAATATACTTTAATTGAGAGGTAATTATATTTCCCTCAGCATTTGCCACCATTTTTCAACTGTCTTGCTCAACAATATTTTTGCCTAATTCACTTGGGCCAACTCCTTCCTCAGCCCTATATAGTTATCTTTGCCTAATGCTAAAACTCTCATATGCGACTCTGTCTTCAATCTTTCAATCTGAATTTGAAACTCTAGCATGTTGTGGTCACTCCTCCAAGAGGATCCTAATTACAAGACCATTTATCAATCCTTCCTCACTACATAATACCAAATCTAATGTAGCCAGTTCTCTGGTTGGCTCCATTTCATGTTGCTCTAAGAAACAATCCCTCTTACACTCTATGCACTTTTCTTTGAGGCTACCCTGGCCAAGTTAACTATTCCAATCAATATGCATGTTCAAATTACAAGCCCCCATTATTTTGTGGTTTACACTCTGCCTTACTTCAGAAGTACAGTTCGGGGACCTGAAAATCACTTCTAGCAAGAGGTTTCTTATCTTCCATTTTACTTCCAACCAGACTGATTTAACATTTTGGTCGCTAGTGTCAATATCATTTTTTTAATATAGCCTTGATGTCATCCTTAACCAATATATAATAAATGATCTGGTAGAGGGCATTGCTGGTCTGATCAGTACATTTGCAGATGACACGAAGTTTAGTAGAGTAGCAGAAAGCATAAGGGATTGTCAACAAATACAGGAGAATATAGATAGACTGGAGAGTTGGGTGGAGAAGTGGCAGATGGAATTCAATCCGGACAAATGTGAGGTGATGCATTTTGGAAGGTCTAATTCAAGAGCGAACTATACTGTAAACAGACGACCCTTGGGAAAAGTTGATGAGCAGAGAGATCTGGGAGTTCAGGTACATTGTACCCTGAAAGTGGCTGCACAGGTGGATAGAATGGTCAAGAAGGCATATGGTATGTTTGCCTTCATCTGATGGGGTATGGAGCTGGCAGGTCATGTTAAAATTGTACAAGACTTTGGTTCGGCCGCATTTAAAAAACTGTGTACAGTTCTGGTCACCACATAATCAAAAGGATGTGGAGGCTTTGGAGGGGGTGCAGAGAAGATTTACGAGGATGTTGCCTGGATGGAAGGTGCTAGCTATGAAGAGAGGTTGAGTAAATTAGGATTGTTTTCATTAGAAAAAAGGAGATTGAGGGGGGACCTGATTAAGGTCAACAAAATCATGAAGGGTATAGACAGGGTGGATAGAGATAAGCTTTTTTCCCCAGGGTGACGGATTCAATAATGAGAGATCATGCACTCAAAGTGAGAGGAAAAAGGTTTAAGGGGGATACACGCGGAAAGCACTTCACACAGAGGGTGGTAGGTGCCTGGAACGCGTTGCCAGCAGAGGTATTAGAGGCACACATGGTGGATTCATTTAAGGTGCGTCTGGACAGACGCATGAGCAGAGGGATATAGATCCTTAGGAATTGGGTGATAGGTTTAGACAGTGGATTAGATTAGATTTCCTACAGTGTGGAAACAGGCCCTTCAGCCCAACCAGTCCACACCGACCCTCCGAAGAGTAACCCACCTAGACCCATTTCCCTCTGACTAATGCACCTAACACTATGGGCAATTTAGCATAGCCAATTCACCTGACCTGCACATCTTTGGACTGTGGGAGGAAACCGGAGCACCTGGAGGAAACCCACGCTGACACGGGGAGAATGTGCAAACTCCACACAGTCAGTCACCCGAGGCTGGAATCGAACCTGGGACCCTGGAGCTGTGCGGTAGCAGTGCTAACCACTGAGCCACTGTGCAGCTTTTGCTGAGCTATGACAAATCGACCAGCAATTCTTCAACAGAAATGTTAGATTTGTATTTTCATAAATTTGGATCAGCACAGGTTTGGAGGGCCGAAGGGCCTGTTCCTGGGCTGTAAATTTTCTTTGTTATTGTTCTTAATATAGCAACTCCAGCTCCTGTTCCTTCTTGTTTATCCTTTCGGAACACTGAGTACTCTTGGAGGTTTAATTCCTAGTCCTGAACTTCCTGTAACCATGTTTCAGAAATCCCCACCAGCTCATTAACTTCATTCCGAATACTGCGTGCATTTAGATACAAACTTTTTAAATAAGTTATCATGATCTGTCTTTCTCTTTTAATATTTTCTTGTCCACTACGCTTTCCACACTCTCTATCCTTTTTTTTATTAATCACTGATAACACTGAGCCTCACCTCTATCATTTACTCCACCTTTCAAATCACATTTTGATCTTTTATGACTCCTTCCCTAACCCTGCCTGTTTATCCCATTAACAGCTGCCTACTGCTCACTTTCTGACCTGTTGCTTTGGTTCCCACCCCGCTACCTTACTTGTTTAAATCTATCCAATTTGCACTAGCAAACCTCCCTGTCAGGATGTAGGTGTCCAATTAAGATCCAACCCGTCGTTTTTGTACATGTCCCACCTGCCTTGAAAGAGATCCCAATGATCCAAAAATTTGAAACCTTCGCCTTGCACCAACTCTTTAGCCACATGTTAAGTTGCGCTATCTTCTTACTTCTTTCCTCACTACAACGTCACACGGGGAGTAATCCAAAGGTTAATTCATTGGAGTTGGGCTTTTCAATTTAAGGCCTAGCTCCCTAAACTCTCTTTGCAGAATCTCTTTTCCTGTCTATGTCATTAGTACTTATGTTCCATAACCTCTGGCTGTTCACCCTGCCCCTTCAGCATGTCTTGTGCATGCTCAGAGATATACTTGATCCTGGCACCAGGGAGGCAGCACACTATCCTGGAGCCTTGTTTGTGGTCACAGGAACACCTATCTGTTCCTCTAACTATTGAGTCCCGAACACCCACTGCTTGCCTGTACTTTGACCCACCTTGATATACAACAGAGTCATTGTTCTTGCTGCTGTAGTCACCCCCTGACAGGCTGACCCTCTGAACAGTAGCTAAAGCAGTTTACCTGTTCATGTTGGGCACAGCCACGGTGTATCCTGCACTGACTGCTTTCCCCTTGTGACCATCACCCATCTATATGTCTTAAACTTGGGTGTGGCCTCCTTCCTGAAACTCCTGCCTCTCACACTTTCGGCGTCCAGCATGCTCCACCTGCTGCTATAGTCAACTGAAGCGATCAATTCAGAGCTGCAGCTGCACATACTTCCTGCAAACAAAGCCACTGGGACAGTTTAACTCTCCCAGTTACGTGTCACAGGTACAGCATGTGGTGCCCTGACAGTTATTTTCACCTTCTAGTTACTATTTAATTACAAAACAGTCTGTAAGTATAACCCAAACTTACTTTATTTGGTTTTAGTTAGTTGGGTGGTCAGCGGAAACGAAAGCTCACCCCCCTCGCAGACAGGGACCAGGAGATGCTGATTGACAGTGGAGGGGAGCAGTCCATTTACCTGTAGACTGTCACAGGCTACCCAATTGGAGCCCACTTCCTTGCTGTGTGTTGAACAAGGTGGGATATCCAACACTGCTGGGAGGAGATCAATGATCTCCACACTCCACAAGGGTAAGCATCAGCTCTTTCTCTCTGCTACCTCACACTCACATGACCACCTTTAACTGTCACTCAACACAGTTCTCACTAGGGATCATGGATTCAACTGTCACTTGACAGTATATCCACTTGACAGCTTCATCCACCTCAGCTTCCCAACTTCCCAACCCTTTATGCCTCTGCACTTCTTACTCACTCACTGGGGCCTTCTCACCATCACTTCTGCTCATGTATTGACATTTAATGCTCTTCCATCAAACTCAGTCACTCTTTCTGTCTCAATGCAGGAAAAATTGGGCAATTTCTTGGAATAATGTTTCCATAGCTCTCTTAATGACCAACATGTAATCTCTAAATTGGTTCCACTTGACCTGAAGGATCCACTCCGGCCCAATCTCTGGACTGCAAGGACACAGGTCCCAGACTCTGGTAGAACCTTGTGCCTGCGGATAACCAACTGGACTGGAATATAGCAGGTCCATTGGCTGGCTGAGGTGGCAACCCCTGACCGAACAGTTCTCTTTCAATCCAATAAGACATGATCCCCTTTGCTTTTGCACATGGCCCTTCATTTGAAGTTTACGTAGTGTTTGCGCTGTGTGATTTGTTGAAACATGCTACAGGTTTAATGTTGACAAAAGATGGTAGCATACAGCAACATGGCTACCTCGTGTACTTGTTAGTGCTCCTCACCATTACAGGATGCTTGTATATCTCTCTGCACTAAAGCCCACTTCCTTTCACAAAGGCTGACAGCCTGTAATTTAGCATGGAAGACTATGTGAGCTAAGGAAGTAATATGATCCACATTGATCCATTCCATAAGTCAGTGATTGTGCACAATGACAGCAATATGAAATAGATAGAGCTAGCAACACTCAAATAAACACCAAGTGAGTGAATGCTAAGATTATTACCTTTTGTAAAAAGGTTTTCTGTGTTTAACTCTTACACTAAAAGTGAAATGTTCATTGTTCTCGGGCAGTGACAGTTCTTCAAATTCTTACTTCAGAGAATTGAACACAAATATCTCTACTTTCAACGCAGCATACTTCTGAAGTAATGCTGCAGCGCTGGATACATTGTCTTTTGAATGAGATGTTAAACTGAAGCCCTGACTGTCCTCGGAGCTTGACATAAAAGATACCTATTCAAAAAAAAGCAGGGCTGTTATTTGTAATATCCTGACCATATTTACCCTGGAACTATCATTATTAAACCAGGCTATTTTGACATTATCATATTGCTATTTGTGGAAGTAGGCTTTGTGTGAATTGTCTGATGCTTTTCGTATATTACACCAGTGATTATGCTCAAAAAGTGTTTCATTATTTGGAAGACTTTCTCCAACTATAATTCTTTCTTTCTTTTACCTAATTTGTCAGGCATAATCACTAGCTTCAAAGCCAGATTAATTGGTGGTGATGAACTGTATTTTCAAAAGAGAATCATTGACTGTATTTTGCAGAAAGCTCTCAGACAGTTCCTAAACTTCAGAAGTTAAATGTAGTTATTTACAATTCATGTCTTTTCTATACTCTTTCATAAAAATTCAGTCTCACATTAGCAGTTTCACAATTAACAGGCATATTCAATGTTGGTAAAGAACCACAGATTGGTTCTGTCAGTCTCCTTCCCAGTTAATTCCTTATTTTTCTACAATTCTCAGAGATAAAGTAATAGCTGGATAGGCCCATTAACATTCAGTTTCTCAATTTTCTTCATTAATCTTTCTTTACTGATCACTACATTCAATTAACACGTCTACTTTAACCTCAGCCTCATCCATCTTATGTATAGGATATGGAACTTTCCTACATTTCTCTTGTGAAAACTACTGCAAAAAAATTAATTAAATGAATCAGCCATTGCCGAGTCCTCTGTGAATATACTGCCCTTAGAATGTTTCAGAAGTAACTGGTTCTTTAACCTCATTAAACATCTCCAGTAAAACAGCATTAGTCACAAACTGCACACAATCCCTCTTGAAAATTCTCCTTGTGTTTTGACAATGTGTAGTATGGCCACATTGCACGTAATGAAGGTCAAGATAAGTGTATGGTTTATTCAAATTAACATATTTTTATTTTATGAGTTTTAATGAGATAATTTAGATAGCTATCTTTACATACGTCTAAATATTTGGAAATTCCAGGAAACATGACATAAACTTCATTTAATGAAGGTCAGAATGTGATTAGGTTAAGAGCAGCTTTTCCACTACATCTAATGTATAACCATTTAACCAATTGTTTACTTCCGGAATGAACTGACATCTTTATCTCAAATTCAATACTATAACTTGAATATTATGCTTTCTTGACTCATTGCAAGTGAAGTTGAGCTTTTTTTTAAAAGAGGATTTCCTGATATGAGGCTCATCAAAATTTCTCACTTTATCTTATCAAATGTGCCTCATTAACTACTTTCTTACCATGCATCATTTCCAAGCAACTCGTCATTCAACAGATTTCCATCGAATCACCCAGAGCTCTTGCACCCATACTATCTTTATAAGGCCACTCTGCAGTTGCCTTGCTCAGGCATGAGCATTTATGAAGATGTCGAAGGGGAAGATGGCACCATGATTAACTGACAGGGATCTGGAGATCCTGGTCAAGGGGGTGTTGTAGCGGAGAGGGGCCATCTTCCTGGAAGGTTGGAGAGGAGGTCATACCACCTGATGCTGGCATCCTGGTCCGTGGTTGCCACCTGTGTCAGTGTGGTCTCGATAATGCAGAGGTAAAACCAATTCAGCCTTAAGAAGGCCAATGATTTTCTCTGACTTTCTATCTCTGCAACTGCACCTACCTCCCACCAAAGCTCCTTCTCAACCACTCTCACTATTGCCTCAAACATCTTGTTTCATCCACACTGTCCCACCACCCGTACAACTATCCCTGCATGGTCTCTATACAGCCTACTTACGAAATCTCCTTTCTCTGACATGGATCAGCACTAACAATGGTGCCACATACTTCCATTCCTTTCAATTCCACTCCTTCTCTGATCACAGGATAAAACATCCCAATGCAAGGCAGAGAAAGGTGGGATGGGTAGAAGGGAGTCAGGTGTTAAGTTTTCCACCCCCTATGAATAAAGAATCCTGCCCTTTAAGACTATGCCAGCACCACTCCAGCAGGTTGCTGAAAAATCAATGATCAACCACTTGAGTAAGCTTCAACTTTTATATGACTCTCACAGTAACCTCACTGTTACTCTCATTCAGTACACAGAATTTACTAACCACTGGCCATTTATCGTCTTTCTCTCTCTTTTGTCTTGCAGGTAATGCCAGCATCTCCAGCACTGCCTTAAAAACAACTCAGCTCCTCCAGAATCTAATTCTTCAACTTCTGAGAGGACAAGAGTAGCAAGGTCTCACAGCAAGCATCAGCAAGGCTGCCTCTAGCTCCCACTAGCTCAACTACAGATGGCTCAGTGGGAATGTTAGAGTTACAACACGTGGGACCACAAACTCGTGAGCACCTCACTGTGATAGCTCTGCAGGTGGCTGAAGAAGAAAATTTCTCATCCGCTGACACTCAGAGGATTGATGGAGGACAGACACTGGCTCAGCACCAGGCAGGACAGGGCCCTGCAGTGTGGACTTCATCTGTATGCACAGAGATGATCAGGAGCTACAAATAGAGATGTGAGACGGAACAGCCCTTATTGCCAAGGAGCTGCAGCAATGTGGTGAATGAGTTGATCAGCGATATGCAAGGCAGGGAGCTGCAAAACAAACAGGGGGCATAATAATGACCAAGGATCAGGAAGCCCACAGGACTCTGTCCAGTAGAGTGCCTTGTCTGTGTGTCATGATTTTTCCCTTATATGCCTCTACATCAGTGAGTCTCACAGCCTCCATCTGGTCATCTCCAATTATGGTTACGGGCATTTACTTCCCCATTGTGTACTTTCAAATTCCAGCACGATGGAAGGTGACAGTGAATGGTCCTTGGCCAGTGGTTTTCAGCTTCCACCTCAAAAGACCCCCGAATATCCAACTATCCTTTCTGACAGCCCTCTCTGTAAATCCCAGAGGCTGCAGATTTCCTGCAGGTCCACATCCAAACTATCTACATGACCCTGCACCTGTCCAACATTCCCATCAGCTCCTGACATATGAGGTGACCATGCCAGATGTGGTCATATGCTGGCTCCCACCTCAAGCCAGATTGCTCCTGCCCATAGATAAACATTCCTCCTACATGACCCCATTCCCAACCGTGCTTCACTGTATCACCCACCCATGCGGATACTATTGCCGTCTTTCATCCCTGTCAACTCTCCTTCCCTTTAGTCTGCAGCCCTAGACTCAAAGAATAAATTGTCAGTTTCCTTCCCATGACAACAGCCCCCTTTCTTCCTCCAACCCACTCCCTTTACCCCTTCATTTCTATGGATGAACTGAAGGAATGACTACAGCTCACTCCTGAGTTCGCTAACCTGACAGTCCGAGATGAGAAGTGCCCTGACCCATGACTGTATATCTCCCTGACCTGATTAGCCCTAGTCCCTGGGGCTGCTGGACTGCAGAGGCATGGACCTCTGAATGAGAACACACTAACCAGAAGCCTGCCCATGGCCAATCCTTGGGCTAGTATGGGAGGTTGACTTACTGTGCTGGAGCTCGCTGACTGACAGGGGCCTCCATGGACTTTGATGAGGATTATACCTCTAACACTCTGAGCTACAGCAGCTTGCTTCATTATACACACAGTGTGTTGGGTGTGTAAGCTGCTGGCAAATCGTCCAAGTGTGAAATTGACATGGCACACAGCCGTACAAGATACACGTCCCCTTGACTGAGGACTGCTAACAGCAAGGCAAGCTGCCTTGCTCTCTGACTGTGCTAATTGGCAATGGTAAGGCAAGACATGGATCATACAAGCACAAGGGTAGATACTATGTGAGTGAGCTCTAAGAGAGCAAGCAGGCAGTCCAATATGAGTGCTGGGAGCCTGTGTCTGCGTGCACAGGACTCCTACTGTAGCCTATCAATGTCAGTCGCTGGTTCACCCTGCAATGTAAGTCTGTCGATCCTAAGTAGCCTACAGGGATATCAGAGAGGTTCCAATGATGCAAGATGGTCAAGAGGGGGTGACAAGTGCAGGATGCCAATGTCCATGGGCAAGGATTCCCCTGTGGATTTTTTCCTGAGATGCTGTTTGGGTCCAAGTCACATTGGGAGTCCTTTGCAACAAGTGGTGAGCTGAAACCATCAGGTACCCACTCTGATTTCCATGTCCTGTTTTATCACCTATATTGTTCCATATTGTTGGTGAGATAGAAGGCTGAAGATTATTGAGATGAGTTGAACTATCAATAAAGCTTTTAACAAGCTTTAATTCCCTTTCATTAACAACTTGGCATCACCGAGCAAGAAACATACTAGTCCACTTGCCCAAAGTATAAAAGATGGAGCGGGATGCTTCTCAAGTCAAGATGAACCTTGCTGGACCTCAAATCTGATTATATCTCTAACAACGGCTGTATCTCCATGTAAGATTGCACTCTTATGTATTTTTTAACTGACATTTTACTTTGTGCTATGTACTAGATTTTCTCTTTTGACAGAGGGTTGCTTTGCTTGATCAATTTTTCCAGATCAACTTAATTTCAGTGTTTTGCTGCAATTCCTGCAAATCTGATGAAGAACTCTGCCTTGAGAGGAGGAGTGAAATATTTGACCAACGACAGAATGGCCTGAATGAAACATTTTTCCTGAAGTCTCTTCTTGTTTACGTCAATTAAAATGTTACAGCATTTTAAAGGCCCAAGTGTACACAGAATCCAGCTGGAGATGCTCCTGCAGGAGAATTCATGCTTGTGGCATGGAGAAGGAGTGCATTCTGAGCTAAGGCACATCCCTAGTGCAGGGAGGTGAGACGAGGGCTGAATTCCACTTCTGTACCTCCCAACCTCACCCAGTTACTGCATAATGCCTTCAGGATTCTCATGACTTGAAGGAAATATATAAAAATTAAGGCGACACACAATTTTAAAAAATAATCTGAATTACCATGTGTAGCATTTTGTTACAACTTACCATTGCTATTTTTAAGTGCTTTAACTGGTGACTCTCTCTTAATGCAATTACCCTAAATGTATGCTATCTCTTGAAAGGTTCACCTGAAATATCAGTTACAGCACCTATCATCAATCCATTTTGGTCTGTTTGTTGACTTCTACAAACAGTGGATTTCTAAACTTCTGGGCTTCTGACCCTTCCTGAGCTATCCAAATGATTCTCGCAATGAGTTAGAAATGGAGAATGGGAGGAGTGGAGGTTGGGTCACGAATGGGGATATGTCAGTGACATTTTCCCCTCAACATTTTCTGGCTGCTTTATCTTGTGCTGGAGAAACACATCCGACTTCTTACAAACAACCTCATGTTCATTTATAAAAGAAGGAAATCAGTTTCTCTGTCACTCACTTCTCTGGATGAAAGATAGCAAGAATCGGTAGAAGGATAAGTTCTGCCAAGCTACTCTGCTTCAAGCCCAGGCCAGTATAGTGCAACACTAATTATTCATCATATATTTTTACAAATACTCACAATCAGGAGACTGCATTAGATGTAACATTGAGGATGACTGCCAAAGGGGATTAGAGGAGATAACCTGGGGATAGAGCCTTGTTGTAGGGTGACAAGAAACATTTTCTTTCTGGAGTCCATTTTGTGAATAATCCCTCTATACATTGCTGGTGAGACCAATCAAGGTGCAGTACCCAATGGATAGTTCAAGGAAGACATGATTTTTAGGACACTAAAAAGGGCAGGTGAAAGCCACCTTATCCACCTTTCGCTGTTCCCAATTCATTCCATCAAGAAAATTTATACGATATTGCAGAAAAGAAGCATCAGTGTGTTTCCAAAAGGATGCTCACAAATCAATAAAAATCTTTCTGAATTAGAGCAAAATCCACAACTAACAGTCTCCTAGCTCTTGAAAAAAATGTTGCCATTAATTGCAGACATAGTAATGGGAAGATGCAAGATATCAGTGGAGGAATCTGAGCTGAAAAAGAATCTGAGCATTGAAGTGTACTGAGCAGGAAATAAAGAATGGCTGAGTATTGCAAGCTGAATGTGAACATTTCTGAAAAAAACCTTCGTCTTGGTTTAGTCGCTAAGATTTTTATTTTTAATGCAAACTTCCAACGTACTTTTCAATAGCAAAGCAAAAATGAATTGAAATGATACATTTTAATGAAAACTTCAACTTTATGTTATCCATAATTCACAGGGGAAAGCACAGCATGATAAAATAATTAATTCCTTCAGATTATATTCTTTTGCCTGCTGTTTTAATGGATATGATAACTCCAATTTTGATAAAATGGCAGGCACAGGAATTTTGTGTCACTATTTTAATGTTTCTGACATTAATTCTACAGTTTGAGTTCACATTCATTCCTGTTTTCCTCAATAATTTACTTAATACTGTGACTATGGATGTTACAAAAGACCCCAATGATCAGAAGCTTAATAATTCAGAGATAATACATAAACATGTATTATGTGACTGATAAATTACCTTTAATTATATTCTATTGAATATTTGAAGTCTGTAACTCAACAATTATCCCAAACTTTAGTTTCAGTGTGAAAAAATAATTATGCAAAATAATGCAAAGGGATAGGAAGACAACATATTAAGTTGTTCAGAACATATGGTCCAGAGCTTCCATGAAATTTTGGAACAAATAAAATACATTGTGCCCCTTTCTCTGCAAGAAAGTATGTGTATAACTAATTTGTACTGGCTTTATATATGACCACGAAAATTGTCTCATTTATTTGAACAGTTCTCAAAATACACTCACTGAAACCTCTATCAGTCATTCAGTCACATGGTTCCAATCTCCTGTTGCTAAAATATCATTTATGAAAGTTTTTTGCATCCAGGTTATTTATAAAAGAGTGAAGTATTACTCTAAGACAGAAGCCTCAAGTCAGTTGCTATTGACATAAGTAAAATTTGATAGCGGCTTTTTGTCCTTTTTTTCTTACTCAGACCTGAACTCAATTAATGTATTTACATACTATTAATCTTATTACACCTGAAAACTTTCACTTGCCTTTTACCCACTCCCAACCTCGATGGATTCAAGAGATAATTTAACTGCTGTGACCTTTCCAAAGGCTGCTCGATGTGCTGTTGGGAAAGGAGTAACAGCTGGAATGGGCTCTATATGTGACACTGATTGGAGTAACATAGCAGCTCAATTGCCATTAATTCTATTGAGACCATGGTATCTGCATGCGTTTCAGGCAGGTAGTGTCCTAGTGTGGGTAATTGAAAATTATGCTGTAAATTCCTTTCAACAAGGTCAGAGCAGAACATCAAGAAATTTCAGTGCAATCCAGCAAATCTTGTGCCATAATGTCATTTGGGTTGAATAGTGCAATGTTAGGCTTAAAGAAAAGCCTTTTATATTTAATATTGCAAACATTTAGGCTGTTCATTCACATAGCTGACATTTTAACTAACTCTGATATCAGCTCAAGCTTGGAGAGGTGTTGAACTAGGAAAGGGATTGGAAAACATTTGGAGTGTAAACAAATTGCATTTTGTTTGGTGACAGACCATTTGCTTTCATAATGCAGAATCCATTCCATTAGCTTTAATAGATTTCACGCCATGTTTTGTGACAGATGCAGTCAGGCAATTGACTGTGACATAAAGGAGCAGGGAGCAGAGAGCAGGGCATAAGCACATTGAGCACATCATCGAGGAAGATGGTCTAATGAACAGCAATAGCAAAGAATAAAAAAAAGTGCTTTTTCTTTAAAAAAAAGTGTGCCCTGTTGTGTCTCCACAGAGTTCAGCAAGAGGTTATCCTGTTTTAAAAACATTATTCAGTAAAATAGATGTGAGAAAGTGAAAGTAGGTGCTAAAAATTCCAATGATAACAAAGGAAAAGGTTGAAAGCTGAAAGGAGGAACAGTTTATAAGTGCAGAAGTGAAAAATATACCCTAACTTAAACAAGTCAAAAAACTGCAAAAAGAGAGTCAGTGAAATGTAAATTGTTAGAAATGAAGTGGTGTTGTGCTGAAGTACACTTGCCTGATTTTATAAACATATACAGTATAGAAACATAGAAAATAGGAATGGGGAGGAGGCTTTTCAGCCCTTTGAGCCTGCTCTGTCATTCAATGTGATCATAGCTGATCATCCAACCCAATAGCTTGTTCCTGTTTCTCCCCCATATCCTTTGGCCCCTTCAGCCCAATTGTTATATTCAACTCCTTCTTGAAAGCATACACAGTGTGGGCCTTAACTGCTTTCTGGGGCAGCAAAGTTTTTTCGGTTCACCACTTTCTGGGTGAAGAAACTTCTCCTCATATCAGTACTAAATGGTTTATCCCATATTCCTGGTTCTGGACTCGCCCGGAATTGGAAACATCCTTGCAGCATTTATCCAAACTGGTCATAGAGATAGAGTCATAGAGATGTACAGCATGGAAACAGACCCTTCGGTCCAACCTGTCCATGCTGACCAGATATCCCAACCCAATCTAGTCCCATCTGCCAGCACCCAGCCCATATCCCTCCAAACCCTTCCTATTCATACAACCATCCAAATGCCTCTGAAATGTTGCAATTGTACCAGCCTCCACCACATCCTCTGGCAGCTCATTCCATACACGTACCACCCTCTGTGTGAAAAAGTTGCCCCTTAGGTCTCTTTTATATCTTTCCCCTCTCACCCTAAACCTATGCCCTTTAGTTCTGGACTCCCTGGCCTCAGGGAAAAGACTTTGTCTATTTATCCTATCTATGCCCCTCAAAATTTTGTAAACCTCTATAAGGTCACCCCTCAGCCTCTGACACTCCAGGGAAAACAGCCCTAGCTTGTTCAGCCTCTCCCTGCAGCTCAGATCCTCCAACCCTGGCAACATCCTTGTAAGTCTTTTCTGAACCCTTTCAAGTTTCACAACACCTTTCCGATAGGAAGGAGACCAGAATTGCACGCAATATACCAACAGTGGCCTAACCAATGTCCTGTACAGCCACAACATGATCTCCCAACTCCTGTACTCAATACCGTGACCAATAAAGGAAAGCATACCAAACGCCTTCTTCACTATCCTAACTATGAACCTGCACTCCAAGGTCTCTTTGTTCAGCTGCACTCCCTAGGATCTTACCATTAAGTGTATAAGTCCTGCTAAGAGTTGCTTTCCCAAAATGCAGCACCTCGCATTTATCTGAATTAAACTCCATCTGCCACTTCTCAGCCCATTGGCCTATCTGGTCCAGATCCTGTTGTAATCTGAGGTAACCCTCTTCGCTGTCCACTACACCTCCAATTTTGGTGTCATCTGCAAACATACTAACTGTACCTCTTATGCTTGCATCCAAATCATTTATGTAAATGACAAAAAGTAGAGGACCCAGCACTGATCCTCGTGGCACTCCACTGGTCACAGGCCACCAGTCTGAAAAACAACCCTCTACCAGCACCCTCTGTCTTCTACCTTTGAGCCAGTTCTGTATCCAAATGGCTAGTTCTCCCTGTATTCCATGAATTCTAAGCTTGCTAATCAGTCTCCCATGGGGAACCTTGTCGAATGCCTTACTGAAGTCCATATAGATCATATCTACTGCTCTGCCCTCATCTATCTTCTTTGTTACTTCTTCAAAAAACCCAATCAAGTTTGTGAGACATGATTTCCCACACACAAAGCTATGTTGACTATCCCGAGTCAGTCCTTGCCTTTCCAAATACATGTACATCCTGTCCCTCAGGATTCCCTCCAACAATTTGCCCACCACTGAGGTCAGGTTCACCAGTCTATAGTTCCCTGGCTTGTCTTTACCGTCCTTCTTAAACAGTGGCACCACGTTTGCCAATCCCCAGTCTTCCGGCACCTCACTTATGACTATCGATGATACAAATATCTCAGCAAGAGGCCCAGCAATCACTTCTCTAGCTTCCCACAGAGTTCTCGGGTACACCTGATCAGGTCCTAGGGATTTATCCACCTTTAACCGTTTCAAGACATCCAGCACTTCCTCCTCTGTAATCTGTCACCATCTATTACCCTACAGCCTATATCTTCCATATCCTTTTCCACAGTAAATACTGATGCAAAATATTCATTTGGTATCTCCCCCATTTTCTGTGGCTCGACATGAAGGCCACCTTGCTGATCTTTGAGGGGCCCTATTCTCTCCCTCATTATCCTTTTATCCTTAATATATTTGTAAAAACCCTTTGGATTCTCCTTAATTCGATTTGCCAAAGCTATCTCATGTCCCTGTTTTGCCCTCCTGATTTCCCTCTTATGTATATTCCTACTTTCTCTGTACTCTTCTAAGGATTCACTCGATCTATCCTGTCTATACCTGACATATGCTTCCTTCTTTTTCTTAACCAAACCCGCAATTTCTTTAGTCATCCAGCATTCCCTATACCGACCAGCCTTCCCTTTCACCCTGACAGGAATATACTTTCTCTGGATTCTTGTTATCTCGTTTCTGAAGGCTTCCCATTTTCCGGCCGTCCCTTTACCTATGAACATCTGCCTCCAATCAGCTTTCGAAAGTTCTTGCCTAATACCATCAAAATTGGCCTTTCTCCAATTTAGGACTTCAACTTTTAGATCTGGTCTATCCTTTTCCATCACTATTTTAAAATGAATAGAATTAAGCCTGTGAGAAATTTACAGATTTCTATGAGACCCCTCCTCATTCGTCAGAACTCTTGTGAATACTAACTAATTCAAGTTCTGCTCCTACATCAGTTACGTCTTCCTCGGAATCAGTTTGGGAAACCTTCACTGTATTCACTCTATAACAAAAAATACCATTCCTCAGAGAAAGAGACCAAAACTGCAAATAATATTTCAGGTGTGGTTCCACCAAGACCCTATATAATTGCAACTAAACCTCCATGCTCCCGAACAGAAATGCTCTCACTGAAGGTGAACATATCATTTGGCATCTTCACTGTCTGCTGCATCCCTATGCTTACCTTCAGTAACTGGTGTATGTGGACACCCAGATCTCATTGCCAATTCCCCTCTCACAATTTATGGCCTTTCAGATAATAACGTCTCTACCTGTTTTTGCCACCAAGGTGGTTAACTTCACATTTACCCTCAATGTACTGCACCTACCATAGATTTGCCCCTCACTCAACTTGTCAAAATTGCACAAAAGCATCTCTGCATCCTCCTCCCAGCTCACCCTCCCACCCAGCTTTGTGTCATCTTCAAATTTGACAATATTACATTTGGTTCTTTTATCCAAATCATTAATATATATTGTAGATAGCTGTGCAAGTACCAGTCCCTTGTGGTACTAGCATGCCATTTGGAAAAAGACCCATTTATTCCTACTCTGTCATCTGCCAACCCGATTGTTGTCTGCCAAACCACTTCCAATCACACATACTTCAATTTTATACACTAACCTCTTGTGTGAGACTTTGTTGAAAGCTTTCTGCAAGTCCAATAAACCACATCCAGTAGCTCATCTCAGGCTGACTGGTCAATATTTCAATCATGATATTTTAACTTTTTCAGGTTATTAATTAAACTATGAGAGCTTGTGATGGGATGACATATATTTTCACAATAATTAGGCTACATTGACGACACAGTTGGTTCTCATTCCATTCTTTAACATATTCAAAGGCTTCAATCCAGAAAAAAGGATCAAAACGACATGTATTATTTATCCTCTATTTGTATAAACAATCATGAAGGCTGGATGATGCTGAAGACGATTTGAGTGATGTAACCTAATATAGACTAAAACTAATACAAATTATTGTAATGATAGTTACAATTTCATAATTTTCTCATACATTATAAATTCTTTAAAAATAAATATATCCATGAGTTTGGCAATTTGTTTATACATCACATAAGAGTTGAATTAACATCATATCTATTGAATAAATGAGTCAAAAACAATTAAGTTATAAAAATATATTATTTTGCATTGTAATTAAGAAGGTAAATGCTTCATTCATGGTGTAATTTAATTCATTAGCAATATGTATGGGAAGATTTATTATTTGTGTTCATATTAAACAGATTAAACTATTGTTTTTAGATGCTTAATCTACATATCTCTGCTCCTGATTCTGAATTGAATAAAATGGGATCAGGCACAAGTTTCTTGCAGTATCATTTAATACTGTAACCAATTAATGTTTCTTACCTGCAGGCAGGGCTGCATGGAAACACTTGGATGAATGGTGCTACTGAACAGCCATGTAATAGTTACAAATCACCATGATGGATACAAACTGGCATTTACAGCAGGAGCATCAGACTAAATCAATCAATCAATCATCATCCAGCTGTGTACCATCAGAATTAATCAAAGGCATCATTTACATCAGCAGCTCCCAGAGTGTATTATTTTCTACTTCAGACCAAAAAAAAAATTGAACTGAAAACCAAACCCTCACTGTGCAGGGCGAGACTACAGCTTCATCAACCTGTTTTACAATATAGGTCCAAAGCTTAGGTGGATTTGAAATGCTAAATTGCCTGCAGTCCAGGGGTGTGCAGGCTGGGTGGATTAGCCAAGGGAAATGCAGTGTGACAGCAATAGGGCAAGGGTGTGGGTATGGGTGGGACCCTTTTTGGAGGATTTGTATGGATTCCATAGGCCGAATGGCCTGCTTACACACCAGGGATTCTTTGTTATATGTTCAAGTCAGGACTGACCATTGGCAACAATAAAAGCTAAACATCCAGTGCATTTATGTTCCCCTCGGCTATTTTTAAAGATATGTCAACCCCTCTGAAATAACAAAAAATTCTGGCATTAAATGAACAAGCATAAAAATGTAAAAGAAGTTCCTCTATTCATGTCACAGCTCAAAATGTTTAAATGTAACAGTGAGCAGAGAATACATTGGTGATTGGAAAGACAGCTGGTCGATGATAATCCCTTAGTTTATTGTTCAATAATACACTCACTGCTCCAGAGTTTGCCTTCAAACTTTGAATCAATTAAAAACTCTATAATTAGGCTTCAGCTTCCTGTTCCAATTGTAGTGGAGCCTGTGTCACCGTAATAATGAGACTCTGGAGGCTGCTGATGGTAAGCATCAGCTGCAGTCCCCCGCTGCAATCCTTGACAGTGTATTTAAAGATGAGGAGAAAACTGTAGCAGACGGGCTGACGATAAAGGTAAGAGAGATCAGTCTGACTCATTTCTAAAATACAGTCAGTGCTTCAGGGAATCAAGGCAAAGTGCCCATTTGAACAGTTTGAAACTGGAAGTATTTTCAACACTTGAAAGGTCACGAAATATGATATGGTTCAGGAAATTATATGAAGTGTTTAGTTGATCAAGCATGGTATTATAAGCAGGTAAGCAGGGTTAGAGGGCATGGAATAATTGGATGAAGCTGTGCATATATAATTCAGTCTCCATTTCTACTTACATTATTGCAATTGAATTCCTTTTTTTCCTTCAACTGATTGATCGCAAAACTTACAACAGTTTGAGAACCTGGGAAGTTGAGACAGTTGAGGCTCTAGTATTTCTCTGCAATCTAAGTTAAGAAGTTGGAATGTAAAAAAAGGAAATGCCAACACATTGGCACATGGAGTGATATCACAACCTGAAACGTTTATATTGAGAGCTGACATTGTGGGCTGAATCATATGGTCTTTCTGGCAAAGCACACATTGGCTCCAGTTTTCTGGAGGGGTTTCTGCATCAATACCTAATAACCCTTCGCCATAACTTAACAAACTCACTTCATGAACAACCTAGCCTGCCCCTATGACATCCACCACTTCTGATTCAAACCCTACCTTACCGTGTGCCATTCCCAGAATGACTCACCACTCAGCGGTATCCATCAAAAGACCAGAATCCCTTGCACCTACACCATCTTTAAAAGGCTGAACAAGTGCTGGTATTGCAAAGCTGCCCTGCTTAGTCAAGGAGATTTGTAGGAGATTTCAGGGATGGTCACACGTTACAACAATTCTCCAATAAGATCCTGGATGTCCTGACTGATGGGCTGATGCTTAAGAGAGGAGTCCTTTTTCCAGAGGACTGGTAAAGGAGGATATACCAACAGGCACTGGCAGTGTGGTTCAAGGTTGTCAACCAACTCAGTACCAGCTTCATGGTGTGAATGAATGGCTTTCTCCATTGGGTCAGGGTTAGCACCACAGTACTCTCTGTGACAGTACACTCACTCTATCTCTGCAAGGCCATCTGCCTCCCACCAAGACTCATGCTCTGTCACTTTTCATTATTGCCTGCAGCATCTTCGCTGTCCCCAACACCCCAATCTTCCATACCACCCACTCTGCATGCCTCATGAACAGCTTACTCAGTCACTGGGGACACCTCACCACCTTACTCCCACCAGCACCAGAATAGGTGTGTCACTCACTTTCATCTCACTCTTTTTCTTGTATTTCACTTACACAAAGCAGGAGTATGATGGAAATGCCTGGTTGAGTGCATTATCAACAACACTCAAGAAGTGTGATACCATCGAGAACAAAGCAGCTTGCTTGATTGGCATATTATGCTCAGTAGCAGCAGGGTGTACTATCTACAAGATCACCAAAGATCCTCAGACAGCACCTTCCAAATCCATGGCCACTTCCATCAGAAGGAAAGTATGCAACAGACAGATGGGACCTCTACCAGTTGTATATTCCCCTTCAAGCCATTCACCATCCTGACTTGGAAACATATTACCATCCCTTTACTGTTGCTGGGTGAAAATCCTGGTCTACCTACATCAGTGGATTGCAATGATTCAAGAAGGCAGCTCACTGCCGCCTGAAGGCCAACAAGGGATAGGAAATAGAAACTGGGCCAGCCAGTGACCAAAATTCCCTCTAAGCTGCAGCCATTCTGATGTTCCATAAACGACAATCAGTGTCAGAACACTGACTGTGACATGGACTTCCGATTCTCAAAGTTATTTCTGCACATGTGCCTTGGAGGCCCATATGGCTGGGAAAAAAAAAATTAAAGAGAAGGCAGCCACTGACATCTCTATTCCTCTGAGTAAATGGAAACAATTACAAGAGAAAGTAGCTTCTAAAAGGAGCATGGCTAGACGGTTACCCAACATGAGTCTCCTCACCTCCTGCAAGGACAGAATGCTGCCCTCACAGGAGAAGACTGGAATCACTCCTGTCAGATGCTAAAACATTCATGTCCCACCAACACAGTATGTACCACTCTTCATTCCACTGCAGGTCTCATGGTAACCCTGCTGTCAGTACCATCCATTGCACACCACTTCTAATCCCTGTCCAAGTCACCCTCTTTCCATTTCTTTGCAGGTACCGTCAGCATGTCCACTACTTCTGCAGTGGCTCTCCCATAAACCACCATTTCCACCTCTGAAGATAAGAATACTGAGGCCTCATCAGCAAGGCTGCTTCTAAGACTATCCCCCAGCTCAGATATTGTCACCCTGTTGGGAACTCTGGGCTTAGAAAGTGTGGGATCACAACCTGTTGAGCCCCTTACTGCAACAGCTCTGCACCTGACCTAGGAAGAAACCGGTGGCCACTGGCACTTGGCGGACTGCCAGAGACTGGGCACCGTCTCAGTTCCAGATAGGAGAGAGGACCCTGTGGTGTTGGTGATCAGGAACTTTGTCCACATGCACAGAGAGGAAGAGTAGCAGCAGACAGGTACGTGAATACAATGGTTCTCAATACCCAGCAGCTGCAGTGGGGCATCAAGTTACGTGACTGTTAGGTTATCTCCATCGTTAGGTTGGCGGCTGCCATAGAAACCCTGGTCCAGCATCCTCAGGCTGCACTCCATCCCACAGCCATTGGTCCGCAAGACCAGAGGTGTGGCAGCAGGGTGATAGGGAACTTGATGTACATTCCAGATGCCCCTTCCTCAAAAGGAGACAGGGCGGTGGTACCCATCCAGAAGAGGAACCACATTCAGACTCCTCAGAAATCTCCAATCAGATCAGGTCCTCCATCCTTCCTGCTCTTCCGCACCCCACCCCTTGGAAGTTCACGCTATGGACAGCTAATTTGCATGTGGTGTCAAGATTCTTGGCATGTCTGAGTCATCCAGACACAGGTGCTTCTGAGGTCACCCCACTGAACCTCAAAGGCCAACTAGTCCCACTGGTGAGCACTCTCCCTTCATCTCAGCTGAGGGACCGGGAGTGCATTAAGAAGAGGAAGAGGGATCTTTGGTGTAGCATGTGTGACAATGCATTGTACATTATTTGGCAATTTTTTTTTATAAATGGCAACTACTTTCATTTTACACAAGAACAGAATCTGAAACAAAAACAGAAATATTTGGAGAAATTCAGCAGATCTGGTAGCATCTGTGTAGAGAAAGCAGAGTTAACATTTCAGGTCTCATGATCCTTCTTCTGAACTGGTCTGTGTCCTGCCTGAGTTTAATGTGCTTTCCCTTTAAACACCCTCACATCAGATGTTGCAGCCCCCTCCCTCACAGGTCAGGGCACCTATCCCACAGACGCTGACTGCAATCACAGTCATTTTCTTCTCCATTGCGCCCTTTCAATTACTAGGGTGATAGAAGGTGACAGCGAGTGCTCTCTGATAAGTGGCTTCCTAATTTTGCTTCTACCTGTCACTGAGCCCTTCAAATTCCTTTCTCAGTTGGCCTTACCATAAATGCCATAGGCTTTGCAGCTCCTCAGGTCCTGACCCAATCCGTCTACATGTGCTGAAACCTGCCCACCAGCACCTGGCACATAAGGTGACCCTGCTAGGTATGGCCAGACAATGAAGCCATGACTCCCTTCCCATGCCTTTAACCACATCCCTTTCTCACAGGCACTATTGTCTCCATTTTTCCCCAGCTTACAGCTCCCAGCAACCAGTCCTGAAGAACAATTCATCAGGTCTCCTACCGTCGTGGCCCCCTTGTTCCCCACCACTAACCTCATTTCCTATAAGTTTTTATGGAAGGACCCAGTGGCCCACCTCTTTGAGCAAACTAACTGGCCAGCCCTAGATGAGAAGTGCCCAGCTGGTGGCTTTCACTAGTCCAAACACCTTAACCCTACCATCCTGGACCATCCACTATAGAACCATAAGACTGATTGTGGCCTACCCCCGGGACTGTAAATATATGCTCCCCATCCCCGTCACCCCAAAATGGGGTCACCCCACTGGATGCTGGTCCATGGCCAATCCACTGGACTAGTATAGGAGGCTGCTCTTGACTTACTGTACCTCAACCACCAATGACTGAAGGCTGCCTTCATGGACTTCAATGAGGACTACTCCTTCAATGAGAGACATGGCTGCCTGCTTGCTGTACAGTGTGTTCAACGTGTGAGCTGCTGTCACCTGGTGCAGGTGATAGATTGACATTGCACACTGCTGTACAATAAGATGCACACCCCTTTGAGTAAGAACTGCTGTCCAGCAAGGCATGCTGCCTACTTGTGCCACTGCATTAAAATCATGGTGAGGCAAGACAGGGATAGTGTGAGCATGCATGTGAGCACTGAGTGAGTGAGCTCTAAGGGAGCATGTAAGCAGGCTGAGATGTAGCCTGGTCCAATCCATGAGCTGGGTCCTGTCCCTGGATGCCCAGTGTCCCTGGTGAAGCCTTTCAATGAGGGTTGCCAGTATGCCCTGAAATGCAGATCTATGGTCCCTGAGTAACCTGCATGCTAGCGGAGATGTGCCATGACAGGTGTGAGGGGTTGGAAGTTTTTTGACGCCAATAGCTATAAATGAGGCAGCATGTAGGTGGTACCCATGGTGGATGCCCTGAGGTGCTGCTTGGTCATTTTGTAGCCAATGGGAGAATGAAGTTTTCCACAATGGGTCCCGCTATGTTGTGTTTTCTTGCCATTTATCTTGTTTGGCAAGTTTGGTAAGACAGAAAGCCCAAAATTAATGAGGCAAGTTAGGGCTGTTAAATACGTTGTTAATGAGCAATAATTTACCCCAATTGGCAGCTCACTGCTGACTAGAAAGAAACTTGCCTCATCACTTTTCAAAGTATAAAAGATGGAACAAGATGCTCTCAGCATAAAGAGAGTCCTCGCTGGACTGTGGGCGGCACGGTGGCACAGTGGTTAGCACTGCTGCCTCACAGCGCCAGAGACCCGGTTCAATTCCCACCTCGGGCGACTGACTGTGTGGAGTTTGCACATTCTCCCCGTGTCTGCGTAGGTTTCCTCCGGGTGAATTAAGAATGGGCACTAAATGTTGACCTTGCCAGCAATGTTCTCATCTCATGAACAAATAAAGAATAAAACAATGTCCAAAGTTGCCCAAGATGGAAACATCTTCAACCCTAAAGCTAAAATTGCAGATAAATTGAGTAAACTGAGTAAAATACCATGGAACAACTCAACAGTAAAATGGAGTGAAGCCACCACCTCCAAAATCCCTGTTGCTGTAAATTTCAACATGAAGTTAGGAGTCTGAAGCTGGGGTCAGGCTGCATTTACACTCCAATGTCATTATGATGGAAAATGTTTGCAATAATGCCATTGTCATAGTGAGAATATAGGCAAAATTGGGTATTGCAGATGCTGGGGAATCGATTCAAGATTAGAGTGGTGCTGGAAAAGCACGGCAGGTCAGGCAGCATCCAAGGTACAGGAAAATTGACATTTCAGGCAAAAGCCCTTCATCATAGTGAGAATATAGCCAAAAGAATACATGGTAAGCATTTAAGCAGCATACATTAATTTCAACTCATCCATTTTTCCGTTATAAGAGCTCACTATGACCTCTGACATTGCTAGCTCTCTCTTTGGACTGAAAAGACTGAAGTTTTCAGAATGAAGTGACATGAACTCCATGCAGACTTCAAAGAGAATGTTCTTTCCCATTTTGGAGTAGGAATCCCAGCAGTACCTGTCAGGAAACCTCGGTATGTATCTTCTCAGAGCCAACTTGGGCCTTTTCATTTTCCTATCAGGATGCAATGTTGCCAAGCCTCATGTCGGTCACTGTTCTTGCATGTAAAATGAAATGCTGTGCTGGAATGGTGGCTGTCATATGAAAGCACACAAGGTCTGTAAGGTCAACCTTCTCTCCTGACACTCCTGCTGCAAGTCAGACAAGTTACAACCATGCAAAATAAAGTGGCAGTTGAGCTGATTTTATTTAGGAACTTTCCCTTCAGTATAGCTATTTGATAAGAATCAAGTATAACTCATTAAAGATTTTAAAGATCTTATTTGCCCAATTCATCTAGCGTAATCAGACAATTTCTGATAGTTTACTTAGACTGCTGTGCACCACATTGCTGCAGACTAGAGAACAATGGCAACGCGCAGTGAAAAAGATGATACCGGATCATATTTACTGGAGGTTAGATACTTTATTTTGTCATACTGAAGATATGTTCCCTAACAATTTCCAGTGCAAAAGTAATTTGGTTTCGAACACAAAATGGTGATCCTTTCAATCTAAGGTATCAGCCTCACAAATACACAGTGGGACATTAATGTTTTAATGTTTTACCTTGTTTACCTGAAGCCAAACACTTGATTAGAAATATTAATTCACTGAAATAAAGTAGTATATCTCCATGGCATTACTTTTGTTGATTCTTCAGAAAGATTGAGCTTGATGCTTGTTTTTCTCATTATGTCACAAAAGCTCTCTTTCTCTCTGCCCAGCTGTTTTTCTCTTAACCAATGTGTTATATCTATGTGATATCTGGAGCCTCCTGCATTAATTTTCTGTCAACCTGTCTTTCTTTGTTGATCTTTCCTATCTTGCGAATTTGTGTTCCTCTGTCTCTGTAACGTCTGCAAGATTGTTGGGTGCGCATTGATTTTTCTCTCAATAGATATCAGTGCTTTTGTGGTTTGTACTCTATTTGACCTTTTTCTGGATGATCTCTGTTTCCCTTTGTGTCTGAGCTAATTATTTCTGTCATCAGAATCTCTATATGCTTCTTACTCAGTTTCTTACGAAACTATGTTTCTCAATGTAAGGTGAAAAGGAACACTTATGGAGCACTGATAATGTCCATACCTCTGGGCCAGAAGCTCTGTTCAAGTCCCCCAGCAGGATTTGTTGGCTGTGGAAGCATGCTGTTAACATGGCTAGACAAGTTGATTGTCAGCCTGGAATAACTTCTAATTTGTCCACACAGGACTTGGGACAGGAAGATGAATCAAGTCCCAATAATTGAAGCTCTGGGCTCTCGAGGGAGTCCACTTTGGTTGGATTGGGGCAGAGCATCAAAAGCTGGACACCAGGGAAAGGGGCAGCACCAGAACCTGTCTTTTCCCTGGTTTAAAGGCAGCTAATGAGGGCAGAGTCTCCTAGTGAGCCATTCTGAAGGAAGTAATGGCAAATCCTTAAGCTAATTCGAAGTACACGGCTCAGGCCTCAGAAACAAGAATGGCTGAATATCTAATGTGTACTGGAGTTCCTGTCACAATTCGTTCAATTGCTTAAGTAAAATTCAACTCATTTCAGAAACATTTTTTGGCAGTTGTTCAAATTTGATGCTCATGTTTACTAATCATACCAAGTACATTTTGCAATAAAACATTTTTGAGTCAGAAAACTGTGTCTACACTGGTTGCACCTTTGAGGGAATACTCTCTGGTTAAAGACCTGCATCACCACCACTTCTCAAGAGCATAAACAGAGCAACTACGTTGTACTTAAATGGCAGCACAGGCCTGAGGGACCAAAGGTCAACTTTTGCTCCTAATTTATGTGTTCAAAAGTAATTTGGGATGAGTAACAATGCTGGTTTTGGCAATAACACTTATAAGCATGAAAGCAAAAAAAAAATGATGAAAACATTAAGAACATCAAGGCAGGCCCTCACAGTACATGTCAAGTGGCATATTTTGTAAGTTGTGCAACCGGACATTTTAGATGTATTGAACATTGAAGAAATAAGAGCTCTTTCTGGTCAGAGGACCTTTATTGCAGCTTGTGCTCCAGAAACTAATCCTCGAACTCTAATCTATCCCATAGAAGCTAAGCCCCTCCTCTGGATTTGTTTCACTACCAACAAGCCAAATTCAATGACTTGTTCAGCCAATGAAAAGGGCAGCAAGGTTTCATTGCCCTTGACCAGTCACAGAATGATTACTGTGTAGAAGGCCATTCCCCCATTTTATCTGTGGCAGGTCTTTGTGAAAGCAGCTCAGTTAGTCCCATTCTTCTGCATTTTCCTTTAGTCCTACCCAGCTACTCTTCAAAGAATTATCCAACATTGTTCTGAAAACTCCAAATTAAACTGCCTTTACCAAATGCTAGGGCAGAGCATTCTAGATCCCAACCTTGTATGAGCTAAAACAGTTTTGCGTTTAGTACTTTTGCCAACCACCAAATTCCAATATCCTCTGGTTCTTAACTTTACTGCCGATGAAAGGTTTTCCACCATTAGCTCTCTCCAGACATCACATGATTTTGAACATCTCTATTAAACCTCCTCTCCATCTTTGCTTCTCCAAGGAGGCCTCTGCCAGCTTCTCTGAACATGGACAGATTAAACCTGTGATCTGTCCTTCCTGATGGCTGGGGTGATCATTATTATTACCACTTGAGTCTTTGTTTGCTCTGGGGCTGGGTCATCCAAAAGCTAGCCACAGAACTGGTAATAACCTCTTGTAATGTCAACAAACAGATAACTTCTCTGCCATCTCCTTTCTAAGGTGAGTCATTGCCTGTGGGACATTATCTTTTTTGGTGGTGCATCAACTTTTCAGCCTTCAGTTTATTGTGCTTTTCATTCTGTTCCTTCTTTCATTCTGTCCTTGTCTGCCTTATTAACAGCAAGTCGGTGTAAAAGCAGCAAAACACCAATCAGGATTGATAGGCTGACAGTAATTGTACCTGACCTGTGTTTGAGTAAAAAGTGAGGTCTGCAGATGCTGGAGATCAGAGCTGAAAATGTGTTGCTGGTTAAAGCACAGCAGGTCAGGCAGCATCCAAGGAACAGGAAATTCGACGTTTCGGGCCAGAGCCCTTCTTCAGAATATATCAGAGCCCTTCCTGATGAAGGGCTCTGGCCCGAAACGTCGAATTTCCTGTTCCTTGGATGCTGCCTGACCTGCTGTGCTTTAACCAGCAACACATTTTCAGCCCTGACCTGTGTTTGGTCTTGTTCACATGACTACAAATATCTGTGTGCTGAAGATCTGATCCCGATATTAAACGTTAAAAAAGTTGCTGAAACAGAGTCATTGCAGGAAATTCCCTTATGATCTCTGTACTTTAGGGGGCAATATTATGATTTAAGGTTTTAAGTACAGGGCTGGAATTACAACACACAAAATCCAGGAAATTTGAATCTAGCACAATTATGTTTCCAGGTTTTATTTTTCTTGATCATTTATATCATGTTCCCAGACTCTAGATGCAAATACACAGGAAATCTCCCCTTCTCTCACCACCTTTGTCCTCATTTGTATATTTTGCCATCCCAATCTCTAAATGTTTTGGAATGGGTTCCAGCAATCTGTTGTCACCATCTTAGCATCTATCTGCATCTATTCCAGTCAGATATTTAATTATTTATCATAAATTATGCACACAGGCAGTGAGGAATATTTAATATTGAGCTGACGAAACAGCAGCATTGGATTTTAGGGAAGAAGGTAAAATATCTAAGATTAGGTGAGCAGACAATAGCAAGAAATTTCAGCAAGCAGCAGAGGCTTTTTTTATTTATATAGCAGGGAGCAGACAGCACCATTAAATTTTAGCAAACAGAAGGGTAATACATTTATTTATACTCCAGCAAACAGACTGCAGTGAGTTGTAGAAGGAAAAATGAGCAGCAGAGAACATTTAATATTTATATCTAGGAGAACAGGCAGCACCATTAATTTCTTGGAACTAACACGACAATATATATTTATCTAAAAGGAGCAGAGGCCCTGCTACAAGGAGTGACAGTTTATTTGTTTATCGAGGAAGAAACTACCACAGCAATAAAAACGTAAGGAGATTTCAAATTTAATATGAAATTAATTTGAGGATGGGGACTTATTTATAAAATGGATAAAATATATGAAAGATAAATCACTCGCCTTGGCGAGAGCAAAAAACAAATGGAGACCTGTTAGGAACTTCTTCAAATTGTCATTGCAGTGATCTCAACCTGCATCTACATTGTCATGGGCAAGAGGTTACTTAGGAAAATTGTCATTCTGAATAGTTGTGTACTTTCTTAGCATTGTAACTGGTTGCCATAAAAGTGTTACAAAATGTCATGACAACAGCAGCAAGTTTGTGTATATCCATAATTCAATCATACACATAGATGGGCTATGGTCCCTAATGAAATAACTGTGAAAGTAATTTCAAAAAAGCTTATAAACAATTAAACATTAGGATATTTGTAGTGAGGTAAAATGCAAATGTTTGTAAAATATGTTTGCCATCTGCTTATAATTGGTCTATAATGTTCTCTGCTAAACACAGATGATTAAGCCACATAATTGGTATTAGCTCAGACCATGTCTTGAAGTCACACAATTATATTGTTGTAGTCTATCATTATCTATGATCAACAACCATCATTATCTGTGCAATGTAAGCACCTTTACCTGTACTAAGCTCGTGATAAAAAAGCAATGAAGCAACATTTTAAGAGTAAATATAATCCGACTATTTCCCCAGTTAATTTGTGTCCTTAAATCCTGACATATGCCACATCGTCACAAGGCATTTTCTAGGTAAAAGTGAAGGGAAGTGGGCGATTCCTAAACATTTTCTAATTCTTGTCTGTACCAGGACAGATGATTATATGCAACTGCCTTGGGCTAATTTACCTGTGGTCTAGCCCTGTGAAGGAGCATTGCATCTTATCCCATCATGGGACTCATGCTGAAAGACAAGCCATCATCTGGCAGTTTGTTTATGCAGCAGTGTCATGAGACACTGCATCATCCTGATGTAGTAAATCTGCATTAAGAACCCATCAGTTATATTAGATTGCCATAGTTCATCTAATTCAGCAAGATTTGCTTTGAAAATTCAGTATTCTTTGGTACACAGCTTTCAAACACAAAAGTTGATTCAAAAAAATCCTTGGATGTCGAGAGTAAATACTGCTCAGTGTAACTCCAAATCCCACATATGGGCACAGTGGATGACTTTTTGTGACTAATATTATTTAAAATATAGCGAATGCTGCAATGACAAACAATGTCTGTGACATGTTTGCTGTAACCTCTGAACTTTATGCAATTATATCACAAAACCTGTGGGAAATCGCAACGGTAGGATTATTTAGCTATTAAAAAAAAAACATTCCACAATTGTAAATTACTTAAAACATCAGAATATAGTAAAAACACAATTTTAAGAATGTCTTATGCATTTACAAATGCTTTTAAGTTCGGCAAATAATTGAGCTATCTACTCTAAGCAGCTTTGTTTGGGCATAAGAGACCATGGAGACGAGTGAAGGGAAATTTCTACTTGAGCTGATACTTACAGGTAATATGAGTAGGAATAAGCACTCCTCCTGCCATGCGTGAACAGTTGAAGGGATAAATGGATGGGTAAGCAATGAAAGGGAGAAATAAGAAAATAAGTTATTAAGGAGTTTGCACAGTAAAAGTCAGGGGATAAGGATTATACAGATAATGACAAAGTCACCTTGAAGCTCGTTGCCACAAAAGTGCAAATAACATGTCAAATACTGAATTAATAAATCTATGTTGTTTAGCTGTCTAACCACAGTTTAGTTCTTTCATTTTACTGACAATAATTTGAAAGGGAATTATAAAAGGACTAAAAAGGACTGCAATCTGTCTTATGTTAATGCCTTTGGAAAGCTTGATATCTTCATGGCTATACTATTCTTAAGGATTGTTTAAAAATCTGTCCAAGAATGGACCACAGAGATCATGAAAGATTAGGAATGAAATCAATCTCAGACCTAGTCCTGTTACATCTCCTGAAGAAAATAAAAATGAATGATTCTTCATAGGATTGCACAGTGTGTGAGGTGAAGATATTGTAAGCAAATTGCATTAACCCAAAGAAATCTCAAAGGTAAATTATGCATTCCAGTTTGGAAATATCTTACCATGAATAAAACAAAAACAAATTAAAATAACTAATAAACAAAGGATTATTAAGTTTCAAAATGCAACTACTTTGTAAAGGCCAACATCAAATTTGCCTTTCTAGCATTTGCCAAAATGACAAAACTGTGCACTAATCGTAACATTTTTGTGATATACTTTAACAATTCTGAACTAGACAGTGTCTGTCATGGGAAAGAATGATGCATCATCTCATTGAAATTCCACTCCAGCTCGTCAGCCCCAGAATAACATTCTATGAAGGATACGATGATCTACTTGCTGGCTCACTCAACAGTGAACGATGGTTTGGAATTGAGTAGACTTGGGTGAGGCAGAGGTAAAAGGAAATAAAAAGAATCTGTACAACTGAGGAGATTTTCAACAAGATTATATCTAGTGTCAGTCCTGTTTATTTCATTTCATGTGTGGCGTTAAAATAGCTCTGAGTCATTTCTACCAGTAACCTTCTGTGAGTTGCATTAATGGTAAACTCTAGAGCTTACTGCAAAAACTGATTAAATCAATTCTTCTTCTGCACAATTATCAGCACAGTCAATTGATCTTCCATAAGCCACATCATTCATGATAGAATTTTCTTCCTCAGTTTACAGAACTAAAGCTGACTTAAATAAATGCAAATTCAATTTAGTAGTGTTTTGGAAAGCTACAGTACCATCAATGGGAATTTCTTTTATTATTATTCTCAGAAAATTATTTTTGTACTTTTGTATTAAGATTACTTTCCTGTTTTTGTTGTCTAACTGAAGGCAGAGGAACATTCAGTAACATATCGTTGTGGAAAGTACTCCCTCTTTAGACAGGGAAAAATAAAGGCTTATCAAAAACATCTTTGATATTTGATAAAATGTCTGTTTTATTGTGTTTAGAGAGCCTTAATTTGGTCTCTTGTCTCTGCTAGGTCATTGCAGTGTCAACAATTGTGACAAACACAGTCACCCTGATTCAAAGAACTGGAGCTATGATAGGTCTGAAAATAGCTTTCAAATCATCTGACCTTCAGAAAAGCAGATTACCGACTAGAAATGTCTCATTCGTCTGTTTACTACTTCTTAGAGTGTTCCCCATCAGGCATGCTACCAAGTGATCGAGTCAGGAGCGAGGCCTTAGTTAAATGCTTCATTTCAACAATAAATTTAATACTGTTAATTAAAATGTTTGATGAACCTATTGTATTCTACTACAGATAGAAGTGCATTGAATAAAAGTATTTTTATTTCTGTCTAATTCTCTCCACTTAAAATTATATGAATGCCTACATAACGAAACATAAAATATGAATATTTCAAACTTTTTATTTTTGTTATGATTTCCATTCTTATGTCTCCTTCTGCCATGTACAATTCTTTCAATTGAATTGATAACAGGTATCCTTTGAGCAGGTCTCTGCACTCTGCTGTTTAATGTGGTCAAGGTGTCGCGTAAATTCCTTGGAGTGGTTTGTGTGGCCATTTTCCCAACTTCATCTAGAAGTTAATACCAACCCTCAAGTTGGTATCTCCCTTTGTGAGAGTTGGCATCAACAAGTCATTGTTGAATCAACTATGGGCATGAACCTAGAGGGCCTTTAGATAAGGCACCACATATTAGGTAAACTCATATTGATGCACAGCATGGAAATAGACCCTTGGTCCAACTTGTCTATGGTGACCAGATATGCTAACCTAATCTAGTCCCATTTGCCAGCATTTGGCTCATCGAGATGAATAATGTTGTAGGATACAGAGAGACATAGATAAGCTGCAGAGCTGGGCTGAGAGGTGGCAAATGGAGTTTAATGCGGACAAGTGTGAGGAGATTCACTTTGGTTGGAGTAACCGGAATGCAAAGTACTGGGCTAATGGTAAGATTCTTGGTAGTGTAGATGAGTAAAGAGATCTCGGTGTTCAGGTACACAGATCCTTGAAAGTTGCCATCCAGGTTGACAGGGTTGTTAAGAAGGCATACAGTGCCTTCTTTTATTAATAGAGGGATTGAGTTCTGGAACCAAGAGGTTATGCTACAGCTGTCACAAAGTTTGTGAGAAGATTTGTAGCTCGGGTGCTTGTTGTTGTGGTTCTGTTCTCTGAGCTGGGAATTTGTGTGGCAGACGTTTCATCCCCTATCTAGATGACATCCTCAGTGCTTGGGAGCCTCCTGTGAAGCGCTTCTGTGATCTTTCCTCCAGCATTTGTAGTGGTTTCAATCTGCCGCTTCCGGTTGTCAGTTCCAGCTGTCCAGCCAGGGAATTCCTAGAGGCATGGCACACATCCACAGATTCAATCAATAAGCACATCGACCTGGACCCAATATACCATCACTGCAATGGACAGCTGGAACTGATAACCGAAAGCGGCAGATTCAAACCACTACAAATGCCGGAGGAAAGATCACAGAAGCGCTTCACAGGATGCTCCCAAGCACTGAGGATGTCACCTAGACAGGGGACGAAACGTCTGCAACACAAATTCCCAGCACGGCGAACAGAACCACAACACAGCTGTACAAACCTCTGGTGCGGCCGCACTTGGAGTGTTGTGTACAGTTCTGGTCACCACATGTTAAGAAGGATGTGGAAGCTTTGGAAAGGGTGCAGGGGAGATTTATTAGGATGTTGCCTGGTATGGAGGGAAGATCTTACGAGGAAAGGCTGAGGGACTTGAGGCTGTTTTCGTTGGAGAGAAGAAGGTTGAGAGGTGACTTAATAGAGACAAATAAGATAATCAGAGGGTTAGATAGGGTGGACAGGGAGACCCTTTTTCCAATGGTGACGGCAAGCACGAGGGGGCATAGCTTTAAATTGAGGGGTGATAGATATAGGTCAGATGTCAGAGGTAGTTTCTTTACTCAGACAGTAGTAAGGGTATGGAATGCTTTGCCTGCAACAGAAGTAGACTCACCAACTTTAAGTACATTTAAGTCGTCATTAGACAAGCATATGGACGTACATGGGACAATGTAGTTTAGATGGGCTTCAGATTGGTAGGACAGGTCAGGTCAACATAGAGGGCAGAAGGGCCTGTACTGCGCTGTAATATTCTATGTTCTATGTTCATATTCCTCTAAACCCTTCATATTCATATAACCATCCAGGTGCCTTTTAGTGAATAAGATCTGAACAAGTGGTGTCGGGGGATAAACTGGGCTCAAGACATAAAGCAAAGCACAGAGTAAAAGGGTAGTTATTCACTATGGCAGAAGCAGGAATAGGAATCCCAGAGGATCAGTGCCGAGACTACTGTTACTTCCAATTTACAATGCTCATTCAGAAACTAAGAACATTATTTTTAAATTTGCGGTCAAATAATAAATTGGGGTGGGAAGTGCATATTCAATATGGAGGTGAGTGGATAGCAACAAATTATAAGGAGGTAGAAATGAATTTGCAAGATAGGATCTGGTTGCGGTGTAAGGTATCTCATTAGTTGACTGGAAAGTCAACAAAAGAATGACATTGCCTCGTGTCAGGAAGGTTGATGAATCACATGGGATCACATGACATGGCATCAATTGACAGAGGCGTCAGCAGGCGTCAGCTTTTGCCTAGAATTAAGGCCCTGGGGATGGAAGCCACATCCAGTGAGAGTTGTAACAACTTAGAAGCTAGCAGCTCTTGAGCTCATCAGCTCCAGAGATGAGGCTGTGGCTGTTGCTGGAGGATCATTCTTAGACTCCCAGGATTGTAGAGGTCCCCAGTGTAAATCCTGTCTCCAGGTAGTGGTGATGCCTAACACGAGGGGACATAGCTTTAAATTGAGGAGTGATAGATATAGGACGGATGTCAGAGATAGTTTCTTTACTCAGAGAGTACAGGTACTCAACCCATTATCCGAAATCCCAAAATCTAAAAAGATCCGAATTCCGAAGGTTTTTTGTGAAGTTTCTTTTCTCATTAACAAGGTTGTTTGGCATGCAAACAGTTAACCCAACTCCACACCCACTTGATGCATGTCACTCAGATGCAACATGGGAAGGGGCGTGGCCCAGCACTGGCAGGCCTCAATTCTGTCTCAGGGCCTAGAGTACTCATAGTGAGTCTGCTCATTGGTAAGATCTTTAAAAATTTCACCATCAAACTGTCACTTATTCTGAAATATGAAAAATTCTGAATTCCGAAAACCAGTTCATCCTGAGCATTTCGGATAAAGGATTGAGCACCTGTCGTAGGGGCGTGGAATGCACTGCTACAACCGTAGTAGACTCACCAACTTTAAGGGCACTTAAATGATGATTGAATAAACATATGGATGAAAATGGGATTGTGTAGGATAGATGGGCTTCAGATTGGTTCCACAGGTTGGTGCAACATTGAAGGCCAAAGGGCCTGTAGTGCGCTGTAATGTTCTATGTTCCATGCAGTGCTTGATGCCTCAAAATATATAACAACTAGTCTGTGTGAATTTGACAGTTGTCTTGTCAGGAATTCATTGGAATGTTGCCTCCTGAACCTCCATTGAAAATTTCACCCATTGTGTGTGTTTCCATTTGCTTGTATGAGAAAATCCAGCAGGGATCAACATAAGCTAACCACAAAAAAAAATCAGAGAGAGATGTGATCATGTGGAACTATTTCCACAGTTCAAAATATAGGTACAATCAAAAGGAGGGGAAATAAACATATATGGAACATTGAACTGAGAATATTGCTATCCAAGTTGGATGAGAAAAGGTGGGAGAAGTTTTGAGTGGACCTAAATCAAGATTGGATATGCTGCATATCTTATGTAATCTTACATCTTATCTCTGTGCAAAATCAGAAAACATCGCAAACAGTACTACATAGACACATGTGCAACATGCCAAATGAGAAACCACTGAAAAATGGCACTATTTCAAATCCTGGGAGTATCCTCATTATCTCACAACAACTTGTATTGGTGCTTTGGTGTAAGCAGCCATGTTTATATTCATGATAATAAACCAACACAGATGTCGACTTTTTTTTTGGAGTTTTTCCTGGGAACCTGATACACTTTGTGGTTTTAGAAAGTAGCATCATTTTGGGAAAGGGGCTGTTAAATAAAAGCAAATAATTATGTTTGAGCTTTTTTTGACTCTGTGCATCATTGGGCAGAAAGTAGATTTCCTATGTAATGAGTAGAAAATGAAATAACAGAAAGAGATTGATGAGAGATTGAGGGGCTGGAGAAAAATAAAGGCAAGTTTGGGATTTGCACAAAACAGGCTTATGGGTTTTTGTGGCTGTAGATTCCCTGCTTGTTAATACTTCAGCATAATTTTTTTCCCAAGAAAAGTACCATGATAAAAATCCAATCCTAAACATCACAGATTACAACAATGGTACAGTCTGCCCATGAAGTTACCTGAAATCAAATCCCAATCTAAGTCATTTTGGCTTTACAATTCAGTTCAGATCTTCCTCCAGTCATCATGTAGGCAGCAAACCTGACTTCCCTCAGGAATTCAACTCTCGATTATTGGGAGATTGGGGTAAAAATAAGTTTAATAAGCAGTAGAGAAAAGGTTTTTATTTGTAGCATTGCAACTTGCGATGGCAGTGGGTTGCTGATGGAGGTGGGAAATTAAACCTTGTCAGTAGATGTCTATTTTCATTATTGTCCTGTCTATAATGATATAGGAAACAGGTACATGTCGGCTGAAAGAATTTTTAACCTGCCCCTGGAGAGTCCCAATCCTGCCACTATCTATTTATTTTGCTTAGGGGCCATTATTATCCTAAGGAGGATTTTAGCTAAGTACTTAGTGAGTACAATTGAATGCCAAACACTTTCAAAGTGACATCTTCATCAAGGACAGTGCAAATGTTAAATGGTCATTAGCAAAACTGGCAGCACAGCCAATCAATGATTAAACACCCAGTAAAGCGTGATAGCCAAGGGAAAGAACCAGCTGGTTTAACAGAGAACCAGCTGGTTTAACAGAGAATCATTTATCTGTCACATTAAATTGACTTAAAATGTATTTGGTAGATTATACATTAGTGCAATTCAGTTCCCAGTTTCATTCACACAGATTTTTTAAAATCAATTTAAAGACTGAACTATGACTTTGAAGTACACTGTCTATTTGTCTTTTCACGTGAATGTTAAGCTTGGGCACTGTGTTTCAGAAAGAGCAAGGGGCTCTGTACATTTATTAAAGGTGTTATTCCTAGTAATCCACTGAACAATTATACTACAGGTGATGAGTGTTATTTTCAGGTCAGCCATTAGCTGCTGTGAATCATGCTCCCAAAGCTATTGCCAGAGTTGACATTTAAATAAATCAATTACAGATATTCAAATTTTGAAAGTAGGGGCTCTAGTATTTTTCTTTCAAAGATACATTCTAGTAGTGTAATGATTCTGCTGAAACCTTGATATTCTCTGCCATTGTATCTGAGCTACAGGACTTTGTTTCCTTGTAAGAAGTTAGCTTCACTGAATAATATGGCAAATTAAATTCACAACTTTAACTTACTCAGTGCTGCAATCCTATCTGTGACCTCGATTCTCACTGAGCACTCTCTGTGTTCAAAGGAAGGGGATTGTGGAAGTAGGTTCATAGCATTTGTTACAATATCAGCTCCCATCTCTGAAATACTGCGGGCAGTTTTAATTTGTAATGCCAAAATGTGTATCTCAGAAAAGAAGGGCTAATGCAGCCACGAGTGGATGTAAATTAAGTGGCTGTCCAGAGAGCGAGACCAATGGGATGTAATATCTAAAAGTGTAAAGAAATTTCAAACAAACTGAACTGTGACCTATTGTGACTACAATGATAATAAAGGCCTATTGATCTCCAGGCTGCCCCTGCTGATCTTGTTCCACAGCAGACACATCTTCTAATTTTTACTTTGAAGAATACAGAAGGACAGGGTTAAAAAAGTTTCAACTCTATTCGAGTGGACCAGTGAGACTGAATACTTTTGTGTATACCAGCCAAGATCAGAGTGTCAGGATGTTGTAGTGGCCACATTCAAAGAAATATCTTTGAATATAGCCATTCAAAGTCCTGAATATCCTCTAGCTACCATTTGCAAGTAAAGACCTTCTCTCTCTCTCTCTCTCTCTCTCTCACACTCTAAGTGCTGCCAAGCAGTTAGAAAGGAAACAGGATGACAAAGGAGTCTCTTTCACCCTGAATGTTTGAATTCAAGCACAGTGAAAAAGAATCAGAACAAGAGAATCTAAATTAAACTGCAAAACTAAGGGTCATGGAGCTGACTGTTCACCTCCCGCATCAACATTATAAGTTACCACCAATGTATTGGTAGCAATCTTCAACAATTTGCTCTTGAAGAACAATTCAGGTATTGAACCCTCTACCTTTTTGCTTTTTGCCGCTCGTTTATAACCTGTGTATGTGTATTGTGTTAGTAATTCCTCTTGCAGGTAGTAATGTATCAACTCAAGCATTTTGTTCATTCAAGAATGCGTGGCGAAATAACTCCTTTTAAAAGATAAGTTCATTTGGGTGTGTATGGGGTCGGTGGATAAAGAAGAGATGTAAGTTTAACAGTTTAAGGCAATTTGTCTCGAACTGTAAAGAATTGGAGAACCTCACCCAGCATCCTTTTGTAAAATATTATAGCTCCAGATTCTTGTCCAGTGCTTCTACTGACATTGGCTCTCCATTGGAAGTGCAGGATCAGTTAATTTAGTTTGTACCGTTTAAATATCGAGCAATGATCAGTGTTGTAGTGACATTTATTTACAATATATTATTAACCACTTGAATAAGAAAATTGAATGCATTATAGTCAAGTTTGCAGATAACACAAACCCAGATGGAAAGGCAAGTGGTAAGGATGACACAAAGAGTCTGCAAATGGATACAGACTGGTTAAGTGAGTGGACGACAACTTAGCCGATGGAATAAAGTACAGGGAGGTGTGAGGTTATGCACATGTGAGGCTGGCAGGAAGGACAGAAGAGCTGAATATTATTTAAATGGAATGTCACACCTGATGAGGTGTCCAAGAAGATGCAAATGGAGAAAATGTAATCTGAGCCTGTGAGTATTCAGACAATGAACATGATGATCAGAAATGACAGCAGACTTGCAGAGACACATATTTGCACTTTTCCACTTTCAAGAATATACAAGAGCATGGGTCAAAGGTGAGCTTCAGCCTGACCTGTGTGTGCTAATGGTCTGATATCCTCATGTGTGGACTAGAGTGCTGTGAGGGTCACAGTCCTGAGAACAGCCATTTAAATCATGCTTGCACTGTAGGTTAAAATAAAGGGAAAATGATTCTCAGCCAGCCACTATAAAATGGAATCAGGACAATAGAATTTCAATCAACTTGCAAAGCCAAAAATCTCAAAACCTACTGTTTAACAACCAATGCCAATGTATTGGCCACATCCACGTTTAACAGCGATAATGTTCAATCTTCAGCGCCACACAAACAATTCACAGATTGATCAATATATCTTTTTCACTTTTCATCTTTCTCAAGTTTATCTCTTATTTCTATTCTCTGAGTCTATGTATCACTATTTCTTCTCTTGTTTAGTAACTAATAAACTCATTCTTTTTGTTAATTCATGTAAGCTTAGTTAAATTGACTCCTTTTACATGCAAGTTCATTTGTGTCTGGGAGAAAAGTATCCACAAAGGAAGAAATCCTTTCAAAATTTACCTTGTAACAACCAACCAAGGGGGCAGGCCAATAATCAAAGGGAACCAGCTCACCCTTCTCAGCCAAAAACTTACTAGCTCAAGGTATCCTGTTTGGAACTGTAATAAACTGGGGACACTCGCTTAAAGACTGGCCCTCACAGATAGAACATAGAACAATACAGCGAAGAACAGGCTCTTCGGCCCTCAATGAGGCGTGGACCTGTGTACTATTCTCAGCTTATCCCCCTACACTATCCCATCATTATTCATGCGCTTATCCAAGTTTTGTTTAAATCTCCCTAATGTGGCAGAGTTAACTACATTGACAGATAGGGTATTCCACGTCCTTACCACTCCGAGTAATGAACCTGCCTCTGACATCTGTCTTAAATTTATCACCCCTCAATTTGTAGTTATGCCCCCTCGTACAAGCTGATATCATCATCCTAGGGAAAAGACTTTCACCGTCTACCCTATCTAATCTTCTGATCATCTTGTATGTCTCTATCAAATCCCCTCTTAGCCTTCCTCTCTCCAATTAGAACAGACCCAAATCTCTCAGCCTTTCCTCAGAAGACCTTCCCTCCGGACCAGGCAACATCCTGGTAAATCTCCTTTGAACCTTTTCCAATGCTTCCACATCCTTCTCAAAATATGGTGACCAGAATAGTACACAATATTCTAAATGTGGCCACAGTTCTAAATACAGCCAGTAATTTGAAAATTAAACATCCCTTCGGAAGAAAATCACTGTTAAGACTGATTGTAATGTTATTAGTTGAGAGAAAAATGTTGGTCAGGAAAATGTTATTTCATTCAATATTGTGTTCGATCTAAACAGACAAATGGACTAATAGTGTAATATGGACAAATGTGAGGTTTTGCACTTTGTTTGCAAAAACAGAAAGACGGATAATGCAAATTGCAATGATTGGGAAAGGGCGGTAAGGAAGTTTGCACTAAGACTTGGTTGTCTTTGTACACCAGTCACTGAAAGTAAGCTTTCTGGTCTAGCAAGCAGTGCAGACGGTAAATGGCATGCAGGCCTTTATAGTGAGAGGAATGGAGTTTAGGAGCAGGGATGCCTTGCTGACATTGTATTGGGCCTTGGTGAGATCATGTCTGGGGCACTGTGTGCACTTTTGATCTCCCTAGTTGAGAAAAGAAGTTCTGGCTCTGGAGGGAGAGCAAAAAAGGTTTACATCTGTACTACTGTTCTATATTTGATGTACCAAGCTGATTCCTGGGATGACAAGATTGACGTATGAAAAGAAAATGGAGTGGTTAGGATTACACTCACTGGTGTTGTGAAGAATGAGGGGAGATCTCATAGAAACCTATAAAATCTGAACAGGATTAGACAAAGTAATCGTAGAAAAGATGTTCCCGATGACTGAGGAGTCCAGAACAAGTGGGCACAGTCTAAGGATTTGGGGTAGTCCATTTAGGGCTGAGACTCTGTGTTTTTATGATTTAGATGAATCTTTTGAATGAAAATTAAACTAAAACAAAGAAAATTGGAGCATGAACACATCATTCAACCCTTTGAGTCTACTCCACCATTCAAGATGATCACAATTGATCATCCAACCCAGCATTCTGTTCCCATCTTTTCTCATAAACTTTGAACCCTTTATCCGTGAGAAATATATCTAACTCATTCTTGAAAACATTCAATGTTTTGGCCTCAACCAATTTCGATGGCAGAGCATTCCAAAGGCATACCGCTAACTGGGTGAAGAAAGTTTTCTTCATCTCAGACCTCAAGGCCTACCCTAGCTGCAGACTGTGACCTTCCTGCATTTGCCCTGTTTAGTCATGTTATAATTTTATAGTTTTCTATGAGATTCCCCTCTCATTTATCTAAACTCCCGTGAACATAGTCTGATTCAATCAGGTGTCTCTTCATATGTCAGTCCTGCCATCCTATTAATCAAGCTGATGAATCTCGATTGTGCTCTCTTCATAGCCAGAACATCCTTCCTCAGATAAGGGAGCCAAAATTGCTCACAATATTCCAACTGCAGTCTCACCAAGGACATATACAGTTTCAGCTAGACATTCCTACTCGTGTACTGAAATTCTCTCACTAAGAAGGCCAGCGTACCATTTGCCTTCTTCACCACCTGCTATAGAACAATGTCTACTGTCTTCAGTGCTCACACTGTGTCTGCATGACTGCTAATTCCATCAAAAATTGTTTTGCTACAATTCAATGTTATATTTCACCACAAAAGGAAATGTATGTCTGTGTTTGTAAGCAAATTAAGGCTATTAAATTGAGCTTGGCTTAGTATTCAATGAAATCCTACTTTGACCCAAACAACAGAATGATAATTATGAATCAAAATATCCATTTGTTGGAATACTATCCATACAGCAGTCTTGAAATCATACTCCCTGGGATGAGGATAAGTCCAGTATTTACATACATGCTGGTGTCCATTAATAGCAATGTTGAAAAAGGTGTAGGCCATTAAGCCACGTGATCCTTTTCTACCATTCAAAGATATCACAGCTGATTTGTCGCTGAACACCATATAGCTGTCTTTTGCCCGTACCCTCTGATACCTTTAGTTCACAAATGTTTATCTATCTCAGATTTAAAACTAAGAACTAATCCAGCATTCACTATTTGTGGAAGCGAGTTTCTAAATTTCTACCACCCTTTCTGTTTAAAAGTACTTCCTCACATCTCTTCTGAACAGTCTGGCCCAAAACTGCAGACTGTGTCCCATTGTTCTAAAATTCGCAACCAATGGAAATAACTTATCTTTATCTACTCTGTCTTTTCCTCCTAATATTTTGAAGATTTCAATTAGATCACCCCTTAACCTTCTGAACGCAACAGAGGACAGGCCTAATTTGTATAGTCTCTCCTCATAACCTAACCCCTGACATCTAGATATCATTCTTGTAAACCTACATAGTACTTCCTCCAAGGCCGATATATCCTCCCTAAGGTGCAGTGCCCAGATCCGCTCACAGGATTCCAAGTTGGGTTTAACCAGAGTTTTGTAAAACTGCAGCACAACTTCTGCATCCTTGTACTCATTTCTGTATAGGTCAATATTCCATGAGCTGTCTTGATTATTTTCTGTACCTGTGTGTGAAATTTTAAAGATCTATGCACCTGAAGCCCCAGTAAATTTGGATATATGATTTTCCGTGCCATTATCCAAGTCATCAATCAGTAATGTGAGTACTTGAAGCCCTAACACAGATCCTTGTGGGACACCACTGGTGACTTCCTGCCAATTTGAATGCTTACCCATTCTCCCTACTTTATGCCACCTGCCATTCAAGCAAGTCCCAGCCATGTTATTAACTTGCCCTCAATTCCATGGGCTTCTATCTAAGTTAACAGATTCTTATCTGGGACTTCATCAATTCTGGAGGTCAGTATAAAGAGCATCCATAAACATTCTCATGTCTACTTCTTCAAAAATTTCAATGCTGGCTCTCTTGATTAACTGATAATTTGCAAGATGTTCAGTTACCCTATCCTTGATTATAAACTCCAACAAACACCCACACCACAAATGGTAGGCTGAAATTTCTTGGATTTCCTCATTTGCCTTTCTTAAAAAGCAGAGTAGTACGTGGAATTTTCCAATCCAGAGGGACAACTAATTTATCTAGAAACTCTGAAAGATTATAGTTAGGGCATTTACAATGTGCTCGCCTTCTTTCTTTAACACTCTCAAAGGGAAACCATTAGGTCCTTTATCATATTCGTCACTCGTTAATTCCCTTAATTTCCTTATTAATGATGTTTAACCTACATTAATTTTATTGCGTCCCTGTTCCCAATCCACTAATAATTTCTTCAGGACATCTGGCGTGCTATTCTCCTTTTCTACTGCAAATACTGAGGCAAAGTGATTATTCAACATTTCTGCCATTTCCCCATATTCATTGACAATTCAGTCTTCAGTGGGACAACATTGCTTCTGACCACCAACTTTCCCCTAATGTAACCATAACATTTCTTCTTACTGATTCTGATGTCCCTGGCAAGATTTCTTTCATAATCCCTTTTAGTAGCTCTTATAAGCTGCCTTTGGTCCTTTGCTGGTGTTTATATTTTCCCATTCATGCAGGATCTGCATTGTATTTTTGTGAGCCCTTTTAGTTTCATACTATCCCTTATCTCTTTAGTTGTCCATGACTGTTTCTTTTTCTGTGAACTGGAACTTTTGCCTCTTAGGGATATAAATTGGTTTTGTTTTGAGTTAAATGTTTCTTTAAACATCCTCCACTGTTCTTCATTTGTTTTCCCCATTCGCAGATTTTCCCATTTTACTGTGTACAGTCTCTGTCTCATCTTGTTAAAATCAGCCTTACCTGAATCTAAAACTTTTGCTTTTTCTTGCTTTCAAGTGCTCCATTGAACTCGATCATGTTAAGATCACTATTTGATAAATGTTTATGCATAATTAAGTTACTAATTAAATCTGGCTTGTTACACCTTACTAAACCCAATATTGTTTGTCCCCTTCTTGCAGCCAGGACGTATTGCTCTAAGAAATTATCCCAACCCACACTCCAGAAATTCACTACCTTTGTGACAGGTGCTTGGTTGCCGTTCTCAATTTATGTTAAAGTTAAAATCCTACATTGATACTATATTGGATTTGTTACACATTTGCCTAATTTCTTCACTTAAAGAATCTAGTACTTTAGAGCTGCCATGAGGGGGTTTATACACAATATCTATTATAGTTTTACATCTTTTACTGTCCCTCAGTTCCACCAATATGGCCTCCACTAAATATTTTCCCCTCATTATAATTTTGTTTCTAATCATTAAGGCTATCTCCTCTGCCATGTTATCTGTCCTGTAAAGCTTATATCCTGGTCATTTCGATCCCAATCCCAACCATCCTGCAGCCTGTTCTCAGTAATGGCTGCTTTATCATATTCTACAATTTGCATTTGTGCACCCATTAATTCATTCCTTATGCTCTGTGCATTTGTAGATAGAACTCTCATTAGAACTCATACTCAGCACTGATGCTTTATTTACCTTTTTATTATTGCTCTCTTTTGTTTTGATCAATACACATGAATATAGTTTTATCATTCTCAGGCATAAATGAAGTATGATTCCTGGCTGTTTCTTTATTCTCTATCATGTTACTGGATCTGTACTGACTTCCTTCAAGCTCTCCCTGCCATTTACCAATTTAAAGTCCTTAAGACTGGCCCATTTAGCCTTTCTGCTCGGTCCCAAATCGGTTCAAGTGGAGCCTGTCCCAACAGTACAGTTCCCTCCTGTCCCAATGCCACGCCCAATGAAATCAAAACATTTTTTTCTTGCATCACCCTTGTCACCATGTGTCTACTTCCTTAATTTATTTATTGCTATACCAATTTGAACATGGCTCAGATAATAATCCAAAGATTATAACCCTTGAGGTCCTGTTTGTTAACTTTGTTCCTCATTCCTCATATTTCCCAAACAGGACCTCTTGCCTACTTTTGTCAATGTTGTGGATCCTAACATGAATTGCAACGACTGGCTCTTCTCCCTCCCACTCCAATATCCTTTCAAGTACCTTGAAATGTCCTTTACCTTGGCACCAGACAGGTAACACACCATGCCAGACTCTAGATTCCGCTTGCAAAGGATGCCCCCCTAATTAGAGAATCCCCTACCACTACCATTATCTGCCTGAATGGCCTCCTGTGCCACGATGCGGTGGTCAGTTTGTCCATCCTCCCTATAGTCCTTTCCCTCCTCCATAAGTACCCCATACCTATTGGACAAGGTCAAGAGCTGAGCCTCCTTCAATGTTAAATTTAGAACCTGCCTCACTTGTAGTCACACCCTTTTGTGCCTAACCACTGGCCAAATAAGAAGTACTTAACCCATAGGGTGTGACTGCCTTCTGAAATACAATATCCAGGCAGCATTCCTTTCCTTGATATGTAATGTTCAAAGCTCAGACTCTAGCTGAACCACGGTTCCTGAAGCAACGAACACTTGTTACAGATGTGGTCACAATGAGGTTCACCAGTTCCCACACCATGACTGGTCCTGCATCTCTAAATTATTTAATTTGTTTTCGATTTGTATTTTTATATTTCCTACTGGTCTATAGTTTTTAATCTGTAATATATTTCTCTAATTTCTCTAATTCTGGAGACAGATAATAAATCCACTTCATTGTGTTGCCAGTTAATGGGAATAAAGGGGCTAGTGGCCTCATTTTTATCCCTAATTTCAGGTCTGACACTGGCTAGATGGATATTTTGGGATTTGTAAAAGCTTGAGGTTCATGGCGTGTGAGAATGGCTGGACCTAGGATGTCAGTGTCTTTCCAGTTAGCTGCTGAATGGTTTTCCTGTATTGACAATTCTGCATGATTGAACAATTGACTCCACCCCTTCCTAGGTAAAAACGAGGACTGCAGATGCTGGAAACCTGAGTCTAGATTAGAGTGGTGCTGGAAAAGCATAGCAGGTCAGGCAGCATCCAAGGAGCAGGAAAATCAACGTTTCTGGCAAAAGCCCTTCATCAGGAATCTGATGAAAGGCTTTTGCCAGAAATGTCGATTTTCCTGCTCCTTGGACGCTGCCTGACCTGCTGTTTTTTTTAACCTTCACCCCTTCCTAAATCCCCTCCAAGATCACTGTCCTCCCTCAAACTTCATAGAAATGCAAATTTCCCAAACAGCCTCCAATGTACCCCAAACTTACCAAATCTATTTCCCAAGATCTCCAACCTCTGACACAGTGCCTCTTATCTCATCTCCCGAGGTGTCTGATTGTTAAATACCCCACACCAAATGTCAACTAGAAATAGAATCCCATACCCTAGAATTGGCCTTCCCATCCTGAAATCTGAAACCTGTAGACGCTCCTAGATTGGAATTGAACACTCCCTTTCAGCATCAGTACCCCACACACCCCTGGGCCAAGGTTCAGATCCTGCTGCGGGTTAGTCCACTTCACAATATTTACATCTCACTTTCCCCTCCCCCCTCCCACTCTGCTAACACCCAACAAGCATACACCCAATGCTGAATATGAACGGAAACTGCATTGTGAATCGAATGTGAAGTAGTTATGCATGAACATGTAATGAAACATTTTTACACCAAGCCATTTCCTGAATAAAGATAGTCACGTACATGTAAAATTCCAAATACTATATGCAAATTCCTACTTAATCCCCACTTGTTATCTTGGTTTCTCTCCTAATTCACATCCATCTTGTTGTGAAGATACCGACTTAAATTTTATGAGCAATCCTTGAACCAGAATTGGTAGGCCTGAGACATATCTGCTCTGGGCCTTCACACTTCCTGTAAATTAACCTACCAAGCTATGAGTGCAGGCTGGGATTTCCCAGGCACCTGAAACCATAAGGTATAGAGGAGCAGAATTAGGCCATTTGGTCCATTGAGTCTGCTCTGACATTCAAATATGGCTGATATATTTCTCAAGTTGGAGAGGTTGAACTACGGGGACAGCCTGAATAGGCTAGGGCTGTTTTCCCTGGAGTGTGGGAGGCTGAGGGGTGACCTTATAGAGGTTTATAAAATCATGAGGGGCATGAATAGGATGAATAGCAAAGGTCGTTTCTTCAGAGTGGGGGTATCCAAAACTAGATGGCATAGGTTTAAAGTGAGAGGGAAAAGAGTTAAAAGGGACCTAAGAGGCAACTTTTTCACACAGAGGGTGTTGCGTGTATGGAATGAGTTGTTAGAGGAAGTGGTGGAAGCTGGTAAAATTACAACATTTAAAAGGTATCTGGATTGGTATATGAATAGGAAGGGCTTAGAGGGATATAGGCCAAGTACTGGCAAATGGAACTAGATTAATTTAAGACATCTGGTCGACATGGAGGAGTTGGACCGAAGAGTCTGTTTCAACAATAAAACTATATGAATGGATAAATTTGTTCTCCTGCCTTTTTCCTGTAACCTTTGATCCCCTTACTAAACAAAAACATATCTATCTCTGGTTTAAAGACATACAATGACTTGGCTTCCACAGCCTTCTGTGGCAATGAGTTTCACACATTAACAGCTCTGTGGCTGAACAAATCATCCTCATTTCAGCATGAAAGGATCGTCCTTTTACTTTGAGGGGGTGCTGTTTGGTCCTAGACTCTCTTATTGGTGGAAACATCTTCTCCAAGTCCACTCTATCCAGGCCTCTCAGTACTCTGTAGGTTTCCTTCAGATTCTCCCTTCCCCACTCCCATGAATATCCTGCTGAACTCCTCATATGGCAAGTCCTTCATTTGTGAGATCGTTCTTGTGAACTTTCTCTGAACCCCCCTCCAATGCCAGCACATCCTTCACTAGATATGGGGCCCAAAACTGCTCTTATTATTCCAAATATGGTCTGACCAGAGCCCTATACAATCATAGTAATATATCCTGCTCTTGTATTCCAACCATCTTGTCATGATGCTAACATTGCATTCACCTCCCTAACTGCCAACTGAGCCTGCATGTTAACCTTAAGTAAATCCTGATCTAGGACTCCCAAGTCCCTTTGTGCTTCAGATTTCTGAAGCTATTCCCCATTTAGAAATAGTCTCGGATACGATTCTTCCGAGGAAAGTGACACTTTCCCAAATTGTATTCTATCTGCCACTTCATTGTCCACTCTTCTGCAACCTCCCTGCTTTCTCAACATTGACTATCCCTCCACCTATCTTTGTGTCCTGTGCAAACTTGGCAACAACATCTTCAGTTCCACCATCCAGATTGTTAATATTACATGAATTGTGTGGTATCAACACTGACCCCTGTGGAACTCCACTAGTCATCAACTGCAATCCTGAAATAGACCCACTTAGCCCCACTCTCTGCCTTCTGCCAGTCAGCCAACCCCCTATGCATGCCAATACCTTGCTCCATCACCATGATGTTGTTATCTTTTTTAACAGCCTTCTGAGTGCCTCCTTGTCAAACCCTTTCTGGAAATCCAAATATATCACGTCGACTGGCCATCCTTTGTTTAACTTTTGTCGACCAATCAGATTTCTGCCTGCTATGTCACCAGCAGTGGCCTTCAGGTCAGTTCTATTTAGCTGGGAGGTGGTAGGAGGCACAGCCAATGGGGCAAGCAGAGGGATGGTGACAATTCAGAGAGGGGGCAAGAGGCAGCTCTAACTGCATTTTTCCTGCTTTTTTACCAATATGGCAATAAAACAATTCTACACAGAATATGTGTGCCCCATCCTGTTCAGTAATCTTATTTTACAGCAGTTGGTGTGATTTAAGTCAACTTTAAGGCCACTATGTATGGGTTCTATAGGCATCAGCTGCTATCCAATGCATTGACCGAGTGTTTATTGTTTGTGCATAAATTCTGACAGTGAGTGTTTGTGCTATTTCTTAAATTGATATTGAGGGATATCTTAGCCAAACCAGATTATTCTGACCAGGTCAGCACTCGAGACACATATGAACAGAAATCACTAGAAAAACCATCAAAACCACGAATCCTGGTCAAGTTCTCGTTCTTCCTCCAAATCAGGGATTTAGAGCTTCAATATGTCATCATACTGTTTGAATCAACTGAGTGAATCCATGCATTAGACCCAACGCCCTGCTCAATTCACGATCAATCAGTGCATTTGCTTGCTGTCATGTCAAGGGAATTAATGCTCAATTTTTGAGAATAAAGGAAAAGAAATAACTGAACAAAATTTGAGACAAATTTTAAAGGGTGTGGTGGGCTTAACCTTATCAAATCCCTTGAAACTTAATTAAACCGGAATTTCAAACATAAAGTGGATTCTTCCTTCCAAATGTGCGAACTATTTTGCTTTTACTAAAGTTTGGAAACTAGCCTAATTCTTGGAAACACAAATAAACTGTTATTTTTTATATACTGGCTTAAGATGTAGCTCAGAAATGTTTATTTTCAAATTTAATTTTTATCTATTTACTTCATGACATCAGTTTTTTTTTGTCTTCATTGGCTTTCTATTCTCAACTGCGAAGAAAATGAAGTCAATTTGATCAGACACCAAATTTGGTCAGTTAAGTGGAACCAATAAGAGTCAAATCATTAGATTGCATTTATAGCAAAATCCATCTTGGAAGTGACAGGATAAATTGTACAAGATTGCAACTACTTGCAATCATGCATGCGTGACTAGGCTATCCAGATAAATATCTAAAACACATTTGTTCAAATTCAAGTCAATTCACCAAGCTATGGTAAAGGTTCCTCCATGCCTAATTTCCTTCCAATGTTCTACAAAATAAAATCCATGTACTGTCTATTTCCTTGTCATAAACTTCTGCTGCAAATGTTGAACTGAAAATATTTTCTCATAGAACCTACCGTTTTTTAACTATCAGCATCACTCCCAGCATGATGATGATGAACATTAAGATTCCTGCAATAACTCCAGCCATTTTCACTGTGTTATCTACTTGTTTTTCTGGCTCCACTGTATTGGAGTTCTGCGTTGAGGCACCTGAAATGCAAGAAATCACAGAATTAATAAGAACTTGAAAGTGAATCTGCTTTCATCACTTAGAACATCAAAGTTACATCCTTTTTTGCAAAAGCACTGTTTACAAATATTTCCTACAAATATTTTGCTTCAGTATTAACTTGTTGGTTTTTGATGTTCTGACATGTTACAGTGACACAAGATGAGAAGGTCTCAAATCGAGCTGGAACTATTTGTTAAAATTATTTTGCTCCCTTGGTCTCAACCTGTTACTGCTGGTTGGTTGGCATGAGTTAATAATCATGAGGGAGTGGTCCCATAATTTGATACTTCCACTCGGAATAGCCCTCGTAATGAGTGGCTCATAGGAAATTGTCAGTATTCAGCCCCTCCAATTCTTTTCATTAATTTTAGTGGATACAATACCATGGTTTATCAACCTTCATTTCCCGAGTTATGCTTTCAACCATAATCTTCCCCTTGGAAAGGGGAGGTGGCCACTCACTAGTGGATCTTTTTTTGTAACATGGCAGGTTGCTTTAGGTCAATAGGATGCTGCTAAATACTGAAGCCATCCTATGTCCTCTGACTGCTTTTTAAAATTTGCCTCATGTATAAACTAACAAAAACAATTGCTGAATGGGAAATTTTTAAATAATTTCAACAGCTATGGAAGGAAAGAAATTGGGAGATCTTTTAAAATTAAATGAACTTTGACAAAAAGAATAAATTGACATGAAAAGCAAAATGAATTGTACATGAAGAGGAATCGCTAGTGTGATCTAAATATTTCCATGGATATAAATAGGAATTTTATTATTCAGTGTGTAAGATTGATACAGTCTGTACAATTATCACTGGACTATAACACTGCTAACAAGGATGAGATCAAACAAAGATGAACTGCATGGAATCGTGATAATCTATTGCTCCAGAAAATCAGTAAACTGCTGAAGTACATGTTTGTTATGTAAGGAGGGCATTACAATTATTTTAAATCAAATTTGGAATGGCTAGAATATTACAGCAAATTATCTTCTTGAGGGAGAAAGGAACAAGTTTTTCTTTGCTGGTTGTTGGATACTTTAATGTCCATGTAACCTTGTAGAATCTCAAATTTCTGAGTTGGGAGAAGGAATAAATCAGAATTTCCATCCAGGAAGCCAAGTTGGGTTGGATGTTCTTCAGTGAGCACATGCTCTTAGACTCTCACTTTAAACTTTTTTGAGGAAAGCTATGGATAGAGTTTGTGCCCACGTGTGCACCTTGTCAAGATGGGCAGGAGTTATTGAGACTTCTCAAACTGTCACTGCAGTTCGACTCTTTTTGACCTTGAAAGGCACCAGCAAAATTCATACCAGTTGAGAGCAAGCATGAAAGTTTTCCCTGTTGTCTGCAGCAAGAGCTTGAGATTGAAAAAAAAAATGGCCTACTTGAGCCTTGAGGCAAATCTTGGCTAGAAAGATGCACAAAACTTTACTTCAGGTTAGAAAACCCAGATGCTACTCACACATATGGCAGTTGTCAACAGCTCAGAATGATTATGTAAACGATAATATAATCAGGTCTCAATTTTAAACAACTGATTCAGATTGGGAAAATCAGTGCTACCATCAAACAGCTCTGATGGTTGTAAACGCAACAAAATGAAACCAAATGATGGCAGAATGTTCCTGTTGATACTATGGTTTAGAAACAGCTACTCTGGTTTGTGATGCATGAATCTGTTTAAAAAATCTCTTTTCAGATAAACAAGTTTACTTTTCATACTGTTTGTAAAATTTCCCTTGCTCTGGAAATGGTAAACAATGCACTGGAAATATGTTTTTAAAAGTGTTATCTTGCAGAATTTCTCTATGCATTGAGGAACATCCAAGAAATATGGTTCACCCTTTATAGTGAACACAACAATTTCACACCATTTGAAAAATGAAGATCTCTGGCCTTATTTTGTATTCAGAGAGAAGTATTTAGATGTAGTTTGCTCGCTGAGCTGGAAGGTTCATTTCCAGTTGTTTCGTCACCATACTAGATAACATCTTTAGTGGGCCTCCGGGCAAAGCACTGCTGAAAATTCCTGCTTTCCATGTTTGGGTTTCTATCCAACAAACACATTGAGTTAGACCCCATCTACCAACCCCTGAGAAAAAAGAACAGGAAATGACATCACCAACCCAAAGAAACCCAAACATATAAATAGAAAGCAGAAATTATCAGCAATGCTTTACCTGAGGCCCATTGAAAATGCTACCTAGTATGGTGATGAAATGCCTGGAAATGAACCTTCTAAATCAGCGAGCAAACGTATATCCAGAACCCCAACCTTAGCTACAAATCTTCTCAAAACCCGCTAGGAAGTATCTGTAGAAAACATAGACCAAATGTATCATATATATATTTGCATCCAGATATGTCCACATAACATTCACAATATATCTATATGAATCATTCATGCCATTATATCAAATGACTATATTCAACTTGAAACAAATATTAACACCTGCCAATATTGATATAAATATTTGCATTCATGTATATCTATACAAATTATACACAAACTCAGACTTAAAATATTTACACAGATATCGATAAGATACGTGCACACATGTACATTAAAAAAACTCAGTGTACAAAGAAATTTTCTTTTTGAAGAAATAGATGTTTCAAATTTGAAAATTTTGACTGACAGTTTGATGGGTAAGGTGCATAACAAGCTGTGGAATTGATCTCAACAGATCAGAAGCATCCTGAGTTCAATTACTGCTTCCACAGCAGTAAATTCTCACCCAACATGGCAGTGGACGATTTAGGGACCTAGTCAATGAAAGAGGAAAATTCAGCTGAGATTTTTGCTGTTGATCCATACTTAGGAAGCCCTCCTGTAACATGTGTCTATATATAAATGCATACACATCTCTTTAAGGTACCGTGATGGCATTTATGTGTGATTCACATATTACTGTGAGTCACTGATCAGACACACAAGGAAGACTATTTGATCCTATGAAATTATGCCACAGCCTGATTCAACATGTCTAGGAGGACAGAGCAAGAAAGGAGGATATATACAAAACAAAATCTTTTCTATTGATTTTCCACTTTTTTTCCAATGTCAGAGGATTGATCCAAACGTCGATTATCCGAACAAGATTGCAAGGTCCTGATGCTTGGCTAAACTGTGTTATCTGGCATTTAATTATCTGAACATTCGATTATCTGAACAAAGTACTCCCCACCTGTGTCGTTCAGGTAATCGAGGTTCCTCTGTAGATATGCCATTCATAAACATAAAAATACTCTAACCCTCAGCAAGGCTCAGCTTTCCTTGCCCACATTTTGCCATTTAGATGTGAAACATCATTTTAACACCATTGAAGGGTGTGTTTCAATTAAATAACTTAATCATTCAGTTGCTAATAATTGACCAATAAAATGCAAAAGATCTTCACCCAACAACAAACACTGCACTTCATAGTGTGAAGCACTTTCAGATATTCTAGTAAAAGTGTAGGGCATAAAATACTCATTTATCAAATCAGCTTTTGATAAAGATGAGGTAATTTTTATGAGCATGCTCCCCGGGGAGAAATGTTGTTCACAAAGAGCTTATAAAAGGAAATTACATTGACACTCCTGTGCTCCTGATTACTGATATCTGCCAACCCACTTTCAATTCTAAATCCTCTGAGTCAACATCTGACATTGACTCTTCTCCTTGCTTTTGGCTCTGTATGATATTAATTCTGCAGTTATTCAGCCATTCCATTAGCTTCCTTCCACTGCTCTCATCCCTGCCATTTCCACCAGTCAGACCCCTTTGAGCTGATCGATTAAGTTCAAAGGGAACAGACTGGAGTGTTTACTGACTTAATCCTTCACTATTGGTTCTGGCTAGACGACATAATTGTTGAATGTGAAAATGTTTGCAGAGATCTGCTCACTTAAATGTCACTGGCCTCACACAATGTACCATTTTAATAGGTCTGTACTGGCCAGCAGGTCAGACTCTCACACTGGGCAGGAGAAGGTTTCACTGAAATCTAAAATGCAATAAATAATGACATAATTCAAGCCCATTTTGGTAACAGCAAGGGCCTTGCCTGGAGGACTAGACTTGAAAGAGCAAGATTCAGAATAATAGGCAAGTCAATTTGTTTTAAAATAGTTTCCTTGCAGTTCATGGCAGACTAGGCAGCATCTAAGATCCACAAAGAAATCGAGGGCACCAGGCTTCCCTCCCGTGGTGGATACCTACCCTACCCTCACTCGCCATGCTTCTAGAAGCTTCTTTTGAAGTGAGGCTCAAATGTTAGACTTGTCTTTTTCAGGTGGTTCCATCCACCTGTTTCACCCAAGTCACTTCTCTCTTCACTTCACCAAAAATAATACATGGCACAGTTTAGATTGTGTGCCTTCTTCCTGCTCACCATAATGGACACTTTGATGATCAATTGGTACCCAAAGAGTTGGAGCTGTGTGGTCAACCTGATAGTCCCGAGACCTATTCCTTAACTGATCTTTTTATGCTTAGCCAAAGGCTCTGCTGCTTACAACATTTTTGAGGATTTTCTAACAAAGGTGAAAGTATGCAGATCAAAATTCTTGGATTTTCTGGACGTCTCTTCTTGATGCCCATTACATGTAAGATGAGAACCTGGTGATACATACTAAGTCCACACTTAAAGTTATGGCAGCTTTCCTGAAAAGTGTGATTGTAAACAACTTTAAGCAACACTTAGTTGCTCTTAGAAATCAATGATAAAACTGGAATTAAGTTCTTTCAAACATTTCTTGCTTGAAGAAAACAATGTACAGCTGAAATATCATAAATGCACATATTCCTATCTGAAGGAATTTGTATAATAAATTAAATCACTGAATGTAAAAACAAATTATGTACTTCAGGACCATTCTTAGCAGAAAGGTACTGTAAAACATTAAGTTGAAATGGTACACATCCTTAAATGCCTTCAAAATTAAATGAACTTAAAAATAAAGAAGAGATAAACAGTGATGCATGTATCATAACTATGACAAAATTATATTCACCTGACAATATCTTAAGAGAGGAGAAAGTGAGGTCTGCAGATGCCGGAGATCAGAGCTGAAAATGTGTTGCTAAAAAAGCGGAGCAGGTCAGGCAGCATCCAGGGAACAGGAGATTCAACGTTTCGGGCATAAGCCTTTCCTGAAGAAGGGCTTATGCCCGAAACGTCGAATCTCCTGTTCCCTGGATGCTGCCTGACCTGCTCCGCTTTTTCAGCAATATCTTAATAGAGCAAGTTTCATCTAGTGATAGAAGCTGGTCCATGCAAAATGACCTACGTGCATTAACCAACTTTTTGTCATGAATTGGAGCCCAGTTCAGAATGGAAGCGAGGAACGCAGGAGTATACAAACTTTAACGTTAAGAATAGAGTGAGGGACTAGGGTGAAAAAGACTGAGCAATGAGGAAGGCCAGCACAACATTAGATATTGGAGCAGGTACTGGGAGGAAAAGGTCTTGGGAACAGCAAGGCTATATAACAGGAAGGCCAGGGTAAACAGAATTAAACTGAAACTCATAATGCTGAATACATGTAATGCTATGTTTTGTTAACAACTCTAAACTGAAAAAATAATAACTGAGTCAATTTTAAATCAAAGTATGCCCATGAGTACCTGCATTAGTCCTTATAATGCCCACCTCTTTGTGGGGTATATGGAACATTCCTTGCTTCAATCCTACTTGGGCCCCACACAGAAATGGTACCTCGATGGTATTATTGGTGCTGATTTTCTCTCTTGTTTGGAACTGGAAAAATTTCTAAATTTTACTTCCAGTTTCTACCCTAACCTCATCTTCACCAGGTAAATCTCTGGCACCTTCCTTCCCTTCCTTCTCATCTCTGTTTCCACTTCTGTGGCCACCAATACCAACTACAACCCCACAATTCCCACAGCTACCTTGATGACACATCCTTACACCCTGGCTTCCTGTAAGGACTCCATCCCAGTCTCCCAACTTCTCCACCTCCATCGTATCTGTTCTGATGATGCCACCCTCCATAGGGGTGCCACAGAAATGTTCAGCCCTCTCCTCAACTGAGAATTTCCCGCCATTATGTTGACAGGGAAATTATGTAGCCACACCTCTGCCCTCACATCTACCCTTTTCTCCCAGAAAGATGATAGGGACCCCCTGCTCTTCAAATTCCTCCTCAAAGCCTCTCTATTCAAAGAATTGTAAACCACCATTTCTATCCCCTCCAACAGGAGAAAGTAAAGGGGCAGAAGTTGCACCTTCTACAATTGACGGGGTAAGTGCTACAGGGGTGTGGGATGCATATTCCCCTCTTCTCCCTTGTCAGCATTCCATAGGGGACTGTTCCCTCCAGGACACCCTGGTCCACTCTTCCTCCATTCCCAACATTTTCCCATACCCCCGCAGCACTTACCCCTGCAATTGTAGAGGGTGTAACTTCTGCCCATATACTTTTTCCCTCCTCACTATCTAAAACCTAAGACATACCTGCCAGGTGAAGCAGCAATTTAACTGCACTTCTCTCACTCCGGTCTACTGTATTCGCTGCTCACAATGTGGTCTCTTCCACACTCGGGAGCTTTGCAAAACACCTACATTCTGTCTGTGAAAGTGACCCAAGCTTGCAGTTGCCTGCAGCATCAACACACCACCATGATCCCAAGTCAGTGTTTCAGTTGCAGGCCTGCTGCACTGTTCCTGTGAACCTTAGTGCAAGCTTGAATACAGCAACTCATCTTTTGCTTGGGGACCCTGTAGCCTCCAGGACTCAACATTGAGTTCAATAATTTTAGAGCCGGATTCCATTCTTCAATATTTTTTAACCATCCCCAAGCACTGATCCTGTCATGTGGGTTGCTCTCAACACAGCCTACCCATTCTCACCTACTCTTAGCCCTTTTATCATTTTTCAGCTTCTTTTCTGTCCCAGCCTACTATCAATACTGCCCTTATCTGCCTATCGCTTTCATATCTCCCTATCTCTCAAGGCTCCATCTCCAGCTATCTGCTCACCTCCCTCCCCCGAACCAACCCATTTTCACCATAACTACCACTTTTTTGAGCTCCTATTAGTTCTGATGAAGTCATTAGACTGCTTTCTCCTTACACATACTGCCAGAAGTGATGCAATTTTCCAGCAATTTCTGCTTTTGTTTCAGGTCTCTAGCATCCACAATCCTTTTGCTTTTCAATTTTAAACATATATTACTGAAGAAATACTGTCTCCTAAGGAGGAACTTTACTCATGGCCATGAGGTAGGGTCATGGTGGAGGGTGTAGGCAGTAAAAAAGCTAGGGCAGCCCAATCGATCAGATCAGTTCCCTGATGCTGTACCGACATCATGCCATTTTACTGAGGGTGGGACTGGCTTCTTTGCCACAGGATTGAGATGACCCAATAATGGTCAGTTTACCAGACTGTCTGTGGTGGATTGCACCCCATCCACCCAAGTCAATGAATAGGAGGCAGCTGGTAAACAAGTACCTTCTTCATTAAAGAAACGGCAGTTCTCATGGTCCCAAGGATTAGTTCAGAGGGGCTTCTTCAGCTGTCCTCAAGTAGGCACAGGTTTCCTGGTGGCAGTGTTTAGGCCTCTGCCAGTATTAAGGATGGACATGGTATCCTCACAGAAACAGCTTTGTCACAAGCTGCCTCCAGTGAGATTGAAGTGGACATCCTGTTGTCCTCTCAGGTATATTCAGGACCTGGAATCATGCTTGACCTCAAATCCTCGACTTGAAAGGTAAAACTTTGTATCTTAATTCTGCACTTACGTTGCACTAAAGAAGATGGCTGATTGTAAAACAAAGGTTTCTTTGGCCCAGGAACAGTCCTTTAAAATTTGGGACTGACAACAGCTTGTATTTATTCAGGGTCAATAAATATAGGAAAATTGTTGCACGGAACATCATAGGAGCGCCAAGCAAGAGGCAAGCAATGAGTATAAACTTGTTCATCTATTTTAATCACAAAGATTGTTTTAGTCACTTTTTTTTGTTTTGTGCCAAGAGAACACAGCAGCAATCAGTAACAGAAGGAAGTTAAGATCAGACCCAAACAAAACCCTTGAATTGAGTTCAATATATGACACACCTCTCCTTTTAGACCTCAGTCTCTTTAAATAGAAGTACAATTGCTAAACACACATACAAATTCAGTAACAGGAGTAGAACTTAGTGAGCAACGAACTAAATACAGTTGAAGGTCCTCCTGCTGCTCAATATTGTGCAATGATAAAGGTAGGACTTTAATTACAGAATTTCGGTCAAGCCTGGTATAATTAATGTCATGAAAAACATGACCTACTTATGCTACATACTTATAATGCACACTTTCTATATCTGTGTAAACTCCCTTACAAAATGGTATCCAGATATAGCTGCATATGCTGTGGGCACCATTTGAAGCCCATACAGCATTTGGAAAGCCAACAATAGGTATTTGACAATGGAATTTTGTCTCTAATTTGTTACCATTCCCTCCTTGGCTAGCCTGTTCCACATATTCACCATCCTCTAAATAAAGCAGTTAAATATGTAGATGTTGCTTGGTTCTAGATTTTGTGGCATCAGTTAGACACCTTAGGGCAGCACAGTGGCTCAGTGGTTAGCGCTGCTACCTCACAGCGTCAGGGACCCAGGTTTGATTCCAGCCTCAGGTGACAGTCTGTGTGGAGTTTGCACATTCTCTCCGTGTCTGTGTGCGTTTCCCCCCATAGTCCAAAGATTGATTGTCAGGTTGATTGGCTGTGCTAAGCTGCCCATTGTATTAGGTACATTAGTCAGAGGGAAATGAGTGCGAATGGGTTACTCTTCAGAAGGTTGGTGTGACTTGTTGGGCCGAAGAGCCTGTTTCCACATTGTAGAGAATCTAATCTTCAAAAGGGGTGTAATTAAGCAAATGACATTTAAAATGTTCAATGGTTAAAAAAATCATGTAAGTGCTCTGCTTGGGTTCAAAATTAATTTCTGATTTAGAGTCCTGATTTTTGTTTAATTTAAAAAGGATGAGGACTGTTCAGATTCACGGGTTAATTTCACTTAATCCTTTATGAAAATCTCCAACCATCCTGATGGACAAAATTGGCCCAGTCTTTATCGTTGTGCCATGTATTACCTTAAAAGGAGAATGGATTAGTGAGTCACCTTATGGATTGAGCTAGCTGTGACTTGTGTCTCAGTTTAGCTTCTCTGTTCTCGATGTACTCTTGGCATCACATACCTGTTTCCCCTCTCACAGCATTTCTTATCTCTTGTATACCTTCTGTCTCCTTTTTTTTCTTTATACTGGTCCTTGGTAAACATATTAATCTACCAGTTGCAGCATCCCTTGCTTTTATTGTATGCTTCTCATGACATAGTCATGTCCAAGGACTTGCACTTCAGCTAATACAAAAAAAACACTGTTCAATTAATACAGGATATGGACAAGCAAAATGCATAGCATCCTGAATGAATTCATGAAGATAGTTAGGACTCATTTCCCAGATCCCTTTCTGTCCTGAAGTCTCTAAGAAACAATTGTCTAAGTGCAGCAATGAAGTGCTGTTAACAAAGGAAGCCAGTCACTGATTTATCAGGGAGGTAGTGAACTGGTTAAATAAATAGTGAAGTTGACTTTGAATATCGGACAACCAACTGACAGACTGCAACAACGTGATGTCTATACCCATGGTGAAGAGATGGCTGTGATTTTGAATTTCTGGCTTAACTTACATTGCACCAATGAGCTGAGATGCTTTCATGCAATTTGCTGGAGTGAAATTTGCAGGTTGTTTCTGCTGCCATCAAGACTGGGGAACAGGGAGTAGCTGCAAGTTGCAGGATCCCAGCTTATCTTGGGGGACTTGGGGGAGCAATCTTGTTCCTATTAGCTGCACAGGAATAATGGAAACCCCACTTTAAGCCTTTTTCATGCTATTCCCTGTTTTCTCAACACGAGGTTTAATGCCACACGATGACCTTGGCTTCTTTATAGATTGGTTGAGTTGAAATGCACAGCCAGTCAAGCAGCATCCGAGGAGCAGGAGAATTGACTTTTCAGGCATAAGGCCTTCATCAGGAGTGAGGTTTGTGGGCCAAGGGGGCTGAGAGATAAATGGGAGGGATGTGGGGCTGGAGGAAGGCAGTTGGGAATGTGATAGGTAGATGAAGATGGGGGTAATGATGATAGGTTGGAGAGAAGGGTGGAACAGATAGGTGGGAAGGAAGATGAGCAGTTCAAGAGGGTGGTGCCAAGTTGCAAGGTTGGACTGGAATAAGGTGGAAGGCGGGGGGGAGGGAAATGGGGAAACTGGTGAAATCCACATTGATCCCTTGTGGTTGGAGGGTTCTAAGGCGGAAGATGAGGCATTCTTCCTCCAGGCATCAGGTGGTTAGTGTTTGACAATGGAGGAGGCCAAGGTCAGGTGGGATGGGAGTTAAAGTGTTCAGCTACAGGGTGGTGGGGTCGTTTAGTGCAGGTGTCCCAGGGATATTGGGGAGACAGGATGCCAACTTGCGAATCACTTCAGAGAACATCTCTAGGACACCAGAACTAACCAACCCCACCATCCTGTGGTTGTACACTTTAACTCCCCTACCCATTCAACAACAATAATGTTCATGTGGTGTATGATGACCATAAATGTACCAGGTTCTGCCGAACAGTTGCATTGGCTAAGGATGATTCTATTTTATTCATATGTTCATGCCCATGCAGTATTCTTGGTCTGGTGTGTGTCTTCCAAGTTTTAATGTAATTTCTTCTTGTATGTTTTAACTCTGCCCATGCCATGGTATTTAAACTCAGGAATGTGTAATTCCATAACATCATCATAAACTACTCCAGCATCCTCCAATACCATGGAACTATCTGAAATGTGCTTGGTGCAAATATCACATGGTTACAACTTAAAATGCCAATTAGGGCCAAGAATGTCAAAATGCATATTCAAAGGGAGTGGATTCCTTGAAATCAGCCAGTCTTTGAGTATTAGCAAATAACTGCTTGCAAAATGACAAAAGCCATATTGTCAGTGTATAACAGTGCAATGTGGTAACTTGTCTCATTTTGAGGATGCTACTGCCCCACTAAACCAGTTAAAATCTATTAAAATCAATCCAGTTTGTCTATATATTTGACATTAAGACATTGCTTTACTCATGACAGTGATATCTTCAATATGACAATGTTATAACCCAGCACAAAGCAGCAGCTGAAAAATCCAAGATCAGCTGTTTGAATTTTAGCCATGTGGATAGAATTAACTGGAAAATCCCTGCAAAGCTTTATAGCCCTGCACACCAGAAATAATGCATATCCAATAATTTAAACACTATAACAGCTGACAATGTGATGGCCCATATTAGCTTTGCTGAATCTCTTATGATGTTGACTAGCTAAGTAAAATCTCAGCAAAAATCACAACCTGCAAGTTATCAGAAGAATGAGCAGCCTGAAAAGATTCACAGACTGCACACACGAACATAAAATCGTTGTTGCATACTAAGGGACTGAAAGGAAATCAAGAAAGTTAATCACACTAGATTTCTTGTTACGCATAGTAGATTATTCACTGCTTCAGTATGCCACCAACAGTATAAGCAGCAGCTGTTCACAGCAGTATATAGGCTGCTCATCACTTCATCAGAAACACTGGAACACTGTGCTCCTACTATTTTTATTGTAATTGTCAAACAACAGGCATTTACTTTTCATGTAAAAGCCACTAAAGTAAACTATAATGTGTCAAGCAAGGGAATCATAAGTGCAATATCCTGTCCAAAGTTCACCCTAGCCAGATACATTTGCCACAGTTAGCTATCTGTTTTGTTAGCACATCATTCACAAGTTTATAGTTCACTAATGAAAAAGGATAATGTGTCTACTTAATAGTCATGTACAGTACTAGTTCTTCATGCAAAATAGATGGGAACATTTACAAAGATCTGGGTGTTACTATAATGGACTACTTAATTTCTTATGAATCAAATGGATAAGTTGTCAATTCAGACAATACTGGCTTTCTTTTGAAAGATAATGGAAGAAATGCTGGCATTTACTATCTGTAGTAAGTTATGAGTTACAACATGACCAATATAAACTCTGTGATGTGTATCTTGACTTTGTGCAATAGTGGAAAATGGATGACAGCAGGTTGGCAGCCTATTTGAGATCTCTCCCAATTATTCTTTACTTCAAAGATCTGCCCAGTGATTACAAAAGCAAGGTAGGACAAAATGCTGACCTGTTGGGAAATGAATGTGTGAAGAGAAATAACAAAGGCAATGGTAGATTCCCTCAGTGAAGGAATGTACCAATTGCACGAGTCCCAAACTTTCAGAGAACAAACGTAACCTGTTACACTAACTTACAGAAACTCAAACATCAAAGGATCCATTATTTTTGAAATCTCTACATATACTTTAGGGCCCTTCCAATATGATGTTTTTTAATCAACATTAGCCCTCATACTGGTTTGTCAATCTCAGTCTGATGGTCAGTGATTTTACAGGGAGTTAGGGGGCAAGTAGTGGAAATAGTGAGTGGCAAAATGGGATTTTGCACCTTCCCAATTTAGAGCACGGTCTAATTAAGCCTGTTGATGAGCTTGCTGTCAAGAACTAGACTGCAATGTTTGTGGAACGGCACAAGATACAACCTGGACCTGAAAGAGGCCAAGTAGAAGGAGGAGGCAACATAGTGGAGGAAGTCACGGCCCCTCGGTTCAGGGAGATGGGCACTCATTTGTTGGCACACAGTTGTGAGCTCAGTTAGTGGAGCAAGTGGTCAGCATGCGTTCAGTCAGAGAGAAGTCATGGCCCTTCATATTGCTATGGCTACAGCATATTTTACTCTTGAGTGCAACTGACAAAAAAACAAGGCAACATCTGGTCATAGGATTCAAGTGTTTGTGGATAAGGATCAATAACAATGACCATTCATAGCAGCAGGTGCAGAGCCCTGGACATGAAAATGGCAGAGGAGAGGGATGAAGTTGTTGTGTCACCATAGTCTTATCAGACTGTAGGGGCTGCTCTCTCATTAGAGAGAAGTGACTGGTGTTGATTTAACCTGGCGACCATCAGACGAGGAAAGAGGTTGAGAAGGAGACCACAAACTGGTGCTGAGAATTGAACCCACGCTGTTAGCATCACACTGCTCTGTAGACCAACAATCCAGCCAACTGAACTAAATCGATTCCTGAAATGAAGTAGAGGAAAACAATAAAGACCATACCCTCAGCACAGAGTGTACCACTGAACAAAAGGCTACTTGGGCACTTCAGAGAAGCAATGCTGTAGGAAAAAGAACCAACTGAAATTGAGATTTGTGTTCTCACTGAGGAAGGCCTTATACCTCACAACAATGCTCACCACAACCTGTCAACAGCTGTTAAAGTCACTGCAGCCTTGAATTACTTTGCCTTGGTCATGATTTGGAGATGCCGGTGTTAGACTGGGGGATACAAAGTTAAAAATCACACCTCACCATGTTATAGTCCAACAGGTTTAATTGGAAGCACACTAGCTTTCGGAGCAACGCTCCTTCATCAGGTGATTGTGGAGGGCTCGATTGTAACACAGAATTTATTGCAAAAATTTACAGTGTGATGTAACTGAAATTATACATTGAAAAATTGATTGTCTGGTAAGCCTTTCATCTGTTAGAATACAGTGATAGTTTCACTTCTTTCACTTGTAAATCACAAAACCTTTTTTTTAAAAAACGTTGCATTCTCAGGTTAGCTGTTAACAATGGTGATAGCTAGACAATATGTTAAAGGTGTTAGCCCCCTGTATTCTCTGTCTATGCCACGATGTTTAGATTGATTCTAATCTAAAAAGTGAGATAATGGAGTTTTACATAAAATCATGCAGTATTTGAGCTCAGAGTTCCACATGAATGCATGCAGTTTTTGAGCAAAGTACAATGTAACTCTGCAAGTACAAATTCATCCCACAAAATATGTGTGTGCATAAAGGGTCTTTGTGTGTGTCTGTCTGTCTGGGTTGGGGGTTGTGAGTGTGAGAAAGTGTATGTGCATGTGTGTGTGTGTGGTGAGTGCAGAGTGTCTTAAGTCTGTGAGGGGGTGCATGTGTGAGTGTGGGAGAGTGTGTGTCTGTAAGGGTGTGCGGGTGTCTGTGTGCGCATCTGTGTGTGTGTGTGTCCATGTATTTGTGTGTATAGGAGTGCCTGTGTGTGTGTGTGAGAGTGTGTGCACGTAGGAGTATCTGTGTGTGTATATAGTGCAGTGGTGGTCACCTGTAATGTGACATGAACCCAAGGTCCCGGATGAGGCCCTCCCTATGGGAACCGAAATTAGCTATCAGCCTCTGCTCGGCCACTTTTCTCTGCTGCCTGTCCCGAAGTCTGCCTTGGTGGATGGTTACCCGAAGGGCCGAGGCTGAATGTCCTGGACCACTGAAGTGTTCCCCAACTGGGAGGGAACCCTCCTGTCTGTTGATTGTTGTGTGGTGCCCATTCATTCATTGCCGTAGCCTTTGCTTGGTTTCCCCAATGTACCTTGCCTCCGGGCATCCTTGCCTGCAACGTGTAAGATAGACAACATTGGCTGAGTCACATGAGTACCTGCCATGTACAAGGTGGGAGGTGTCCCCACGCGTAATGGTGGTATCTATGTCCACACTCTGACACGTCTTGCAGCACCTACTGTGACAGGGTTGTATGGAGTTGTCCTGAAAGTGGACAGTTTGCTACGAACAACGATCTGTTTGTAGTTTGGCGGTTGTTTAAAGGCAAGTAGTGGAGGTGTGGGGAAGGTCTTGGTGAGGTTCTCATCCTCATTGATAACATGTTGCAGGTCACGAAGAACATGGCATAGTTTTTCAGCTCCTGGGAAATACTGAACAACGAAGGGTACCCTGTCGGTTGCAGCACGTGTCTGTCTCCTGATGAGGTCATTACAGTTCCTTGCCATGGCAAGTCGGAACAGGCGGTCGATGAGTTGAGCATCATATCCCGTTCTTGTGAAGGCATCCCTGAGTACTTCCAGGTGTCCGTGATGTTCCTCCTCATCTGAGCAGATCCGGTGTATGTGTAGGGTTTGTTCATAGGGGATGGCTATTTTAATATGTTTTGGGTGGAAGCTGGAGAAGTGTAGCATTGTGAGGTTGTCTGTGGGTTTGCGGTAGAGTGTGGTGCTGAGGTGTCCATCCTTGATGGAGACGCATGTGTCCAAGAATGAGACAGATGGTTGAGAGTAGTCCATGGTGAAATTGTTGGTGGGATGAAACTTGTTGATGTCACTGTGTAGTTTTATCAGTGACTCCTTGTCATGGGTCCAGAGGAAGAAAATGTTGTCAATGTACCTGGTGTACAATGTTGGTTGGAGATCCTGCAGAGAGAGGAAGTCTTGTGCGAACCTGTGCATGAAAATGTTGGCATACTGGGGTGCAAAGTTGGTCCCCATGGCTGTTCTATGTGTCTGGATGAAGAACTGGTTGTTAAAGCTGAAGACGTTGTGATCAAGGATAAAGCAGATGAGTTGTAGGATGATGTTTTGAGATTGGCAGTTGTTGGTGTTGAGTACTGAGGCTGTTGCCGCGATGCCATCATTGTGGGGGATGCTGGTGTAGAGTGCGGAAACGTCCATTGTGACGAGGAATGTTCCCAGTTCGACTGTTCCGTGGGTGCTGAGTTTCTGTAAGAAATCCGTAGTGTCACGACAAAAGCTGGAGGTCCCCTATACAATAGGTTTCAAGATGCCTTCCAAATAGCCGGAGCGATTCTCACATATGGTCCCATTGCCCAACACGATGGGACGCCCTGGTGTGTTGGCTTTGTGTACCTTTGGAAGGCAGTAGAAGTCACCTACATGAGAAATACATGGGATGTGGGCATGTAGGGAACTCTGAAGGACTGGATCCAAAGTTCTGATCAGCGTGTTTAATTCTCGGGTGTGTTCTTTGTTTGGATGAGCTGGTAGTTGCCTGTAGTGTTCCTGGTTGTTCAGTTGTCGGTACACTTCCTTGCAGTAATCTGTTCTATTCTGAATGACAATGGCTTCTCCTTTATCTGCTGGTTTGATGACAATGTTGTGATTGGTTTTGAGAGCCTGGATGGCATTGCGCTGTGAACGGGTGATGTTTTGCTCTACCTTGTGAGTACGGCTGATGAATCTGGCATTTATATATTTCCTGATGGTTTGAGCATACATATCAAGCCCAGGGCAGCGGCCCTCCGCTGGGGTCCAAGTTGACACCTTCTTTGGTCGCTCCTCTACAGATCCCTGTGATGACTGTTCCATTTTATCAGTGGTCTCATTGGGGTCACTGCTGGCACCTTGAAAGACTTCCCAGCATCTCATTCGTCTGATGAACTCCTCTGTGTCGGCTGCCAGAACCAACGGGTCCATTTGGTGGTGGGGAAGAAGTTAAGATGCAGGATCTCCAACCAGCATTGTACACCAGGTACATTGACAACATTTTCTTCCTCTGGACCCATGGCGAGGAGTCACTGATAAAGCTACACAGTGACATCAACAAGTTTCATTCCACAATCAAACCCTCCATGTACTACTCTCGACCATCTGTCTCATCCTTGGACACATGCATCTCCATCAAAGATGGATACTTCAGCATCACACTCTACCACAAACCCACAGACAACCTCACAATGCTACACTTCTCCAGCTTCCACCCAAAACATATTAAAACAGCCATTCCCTATGGACAAGCCCTACGCATACACCGGATCTGCTCAGATGAGGAGGAACATAACGGACACCTGGAGGTACTCAGAGATGCCTTCACAAGAACGGGATACAATGCTCAACTCATCGACCGCCAGTTCTGACGTGCCACAGCAAGGAACAGTAATGACCTTCTCAGGAGACAGATACGTGCTGCAACCAACAGGGTACCCTTCGTTGTTCAGTACTTCCCAGGAGCTGAAAAATTACGCCATGTTCTTTGTGACCTGCAACACATTATCAATGAGGATGAGCACCTCACCAAGACCTTCCCCACACCTCCACTACTTGCCTTTAAACAACCGCCAAACCTCAAACAGATCGTTGTTCGCAGCAAGCTGCCTGGCTCTCAGGACAACTCCATACAACCCTGTCACGGTAGACGCTGCAAGACATGTCAGAGTGTGGACACAGACACCACCATTACGCGTGGGTCACCTCCCACCTTGTAGATAACAGGTACTCATGTGACTCAGCCAACGTTGTCAATCTTACACATTGCAGGCAAGGATGCCCGGAGGCATGGTACATTGGGGAAACCAAGCAAAGGCTACAGCAATGGATGAATGGGCACCACACAACAATCAACAGACAGGAGGGTTCCCTCCCAGTTAGGGAACACTTCAGTGGTCCAGGACATTCAGCCTCGGATCTTCAGGTGACCATCCTCCAAGATGGACTTCGGGACAGGCAGCAGCGAAAGTGGCCGAGCAGAGGCTGATAGCTAATTTCACTACCCATAGGGAGGGCCTCAACCAGGACCTTGGGTTCATGTCACATTACCATTGCACTATATACACACACAGATACTCCTATATATATATATACACACACACACACACACACACACACACACACACACACACACACACACACACACACACACACACTTTCTCACACACACAGGCACTCCTATACACACATACACATGGACACACATACACACAGATGCGCACACAGACTCCCGCACATACCCTTACAAGCATACACACTCCCACACTCACACATGCACCCCCTCACAGACTTAAGACACTCTGCACTCACTACACACACGCACACATATACTTTCTCACACTCACAACCCCAATCCAGACAGACAGACACACACACACACACACACACACACAAAGACCCACATATATTTTGTGGGGTGAATTTGTACTTGCGGGGTTACATTGTACTTTGCTCAAAAACTGCATGCATTCATGTAGAACTCTGAGCTCAAACACCGCATAATTTATGTAAAACTCCGTTATCTCACTTTTTAGATTAGAATCAATCTAAATGATTCTAACGGCAGAGACAGAGAACACAGGGAGCCATCACCTTCAACATATTGTCTAGCTATCACCACTGTTAACAGCTAACCCGAGAATGCAACTTTTTTTTAAGAAAAGGTCTTGTGATTTACACATGAAAGAAGTGAAACTATCACTGTATTCTAACAGATGAATGGCTTAATAGACAATCAATTTTTCAATGTATAATTTCAGTTACATCACACTGTAAATTTTTGCTATAAATTCTGTGTAACGATTGAGCCCTTCATTATCACCTGATGAAGGAGCGTCACTCCGAAAGCTAGTGTGCTTCCAATTAAACCTGTTGGACTATAACCTGGTGTTGTGTGATTTTTAACTTTGCCTTAGTCAGACCCATGGGCAGCATTGTGCCACTGTGGATCGGAACCACTGCTATCCATTTTGTGAGAACTGGACACTACTTACAATATCAACAAGGCAGTGCCTAACAGGGACAAAGAGCAGTGAAATTTGTCTCCATCACTGATACATTGATTGTATCAAGTCAATAATGACCAGCCAGTGAGCGGCATTAACAGGAGGCGCCTCCATTCATACAATGTTCAGTTGGTGATCAACCAGAACGACTGCCCCATGCATATACACACTCACTTTCCTAGCAGTTGCCACGGTGACTTCATTGTTCAGAGGTCCGAGATGCAGCTGTTCTTCATATCTGGTCAAGATGGCACTCTAACCCAAGTTCCATCGCTCCTTCTGTTTATTTGTCATTTCCTTCATCTTCTTCCCCATTTTGGTGTTTTGTCCCCCTGTGTTGACCTCTCCAGTGATTCCACCCTGATGTCTCAGTATCTCTCAGCCTGGTATCTCGGAAGTAAATTGGCTGATCTCTTTATGGCTCATGGCAGTGTCTTGGCTTGGTGTGTAAATGGATCCTGCCTGGGAATGTTCCTGAGGTACGGGGGAGATCGGAAAGCTAGTTGTTTCAACAGCAGTGATGGTATCTAAGGTGGCAGCGTCAAGAACAGACAACTGAGGTCTCCCAAACAACGAGACAAGAAGAGGTCTCATCAAAGACTGTTGAACTTTTAATATATTCCTTTATTCTCCTAGTTTAGACTACAAAAGACTTTAATATTAATTATTACCGTATTTCGTTATTTTGCTGCTATTCTATGAAGTAATAAAAGATATTCTATATTCTGTCCTAATGCTTAACCTTTTTACTTTTGTTTCCCTTGTACCTTTGTACCTAGGTATCTAAGATGGCACCATGTGTGGTGACATTGGACACTTTTTATTGTACTCCTGTACTTGAGTACACGTGACAATAAAATCTAAAATCTAAATCTATCACATCCAAAACTGCCCAAGGGCTTCTAGTAGGCAAAGGACATCCCTTGAAATAATGGCTACTCAACTCTTTATCCTTGTCCAGGACAGAGGCACAAAGGCAATACAGCCAAAGTCACCTAGTCACCAGGACACTCTTTAAGAAGATCACTGGGCCTCTGAAGAAGTGATTCTAGTTCCTGTATTGGTCAAATGTTACCACGCACTACACTCATGCAAAGGTCGCACGCATTACATTGTCAGCTGGATGATTATTTGGAGAGTAGGGTGAAAAGTGAGAGACGATAACAAGGTCACTTCATGAGCGGTACACATGCAGTGTACCAACTGGCCTCCTCCAGCGCATAGAAACATACTGATTCAAGAGTTCCCGAAGATTGAAGCATTCAAGTGACAAAGGTTATTGGAGAAGAAGAATGAAGATGTAAAGCAGCATAGCACCCATACGGTGCGTAGACGTGGCTGGGGTAGACTTCAATCATAGAGTCATAAAGTCATGGAGATGTACAGCAGGGAAACAGACCCTTTGGGCAAACCTCTACTCAGGATGGTGTGGAAGCTAGAACTGATCTGATCCAGATCTGTTACGAGTGACTGTTACTTATCCAGCAGGACTGCATACTCTGGAAAGGGTAGGAAAGTGGACTTGAGGAGTTCTGGATCTCCCTGATCCTGCTGAATGATGGAGCAGGCTCAGGGGACTGAATGGCCTACTCCACTTCCTATTCCTTATAGTCTTTATAGTCAATGTCATTAGTCCTTTCTTGCTATCATGTGGCGTTAATTAAACTGCTAAACATCTGTGGCACTGGGGACCTATCATCCATTCTACAGTGCTGGCTGAAGATGGTCACACAGGCTTAAACACAGTTTTTTGCACTAATGCACTGGGCTCCCCGTCATTGCAGATGGTGTTGCTTGTGTGGCCTTTTGTTTTAATTTTGCACCATGATTGGATATACTAGAATGGCAGAGTTTTCACCTGATCAATTGGTATCTGGGATTGCCTCACTTAATCTATTGCATGCTACATCTGGATTGCTCCAACTAGAATATAATATGAAGCAACCATGTAAACAGTAGTAAATAGTAACTGTAGCCCTTTCATTCTGCTGACTCAGTCTTTTCTTAACTTCCATGCTGTCTTTTCAGTGCTGAAAAATCAATAAATGCTCAGCAATATCTTAAACATATAATGTAATACTTGAGTTAGACAGTATAGTTTATTGAGCAAATATTTTCAAATTCTTTTACAGTTTATTCCTTTCCCTCCTCCCCTGAAGACTCTGGAATCTGCATCACCAAAAAGAGATTGTTCATACACTACCCTTGACAGTAAGTATTATGCAATATTATAGTAAATGGATAGAAGATCTACAAACTTGTTTTATTTTATACTGTAATGAGCTTCAAACTTGTAAATAATGTGCTTTTACAAAAATAAGTACACCAGAGGAAAACTAGGTATTTAGAAAAAAACAGAAATTTGTGCCTCTGAGGCATATCATTCTTAATACTGGGTCTTGTCTTCAAACATCATCCAGACACATTCGTTTCCAGTCAGGTTCATTGCATTAAAATGAGAAACTGATTAACACTTGCTGTCTTAAACTTAACCAGTATTATATGGCCAATTATAGATTGCAATGGCCTTTACATTGCCCTGATTGAAATCAACTAACTCAATGGAGACTGGAGGATCGAACAAGAATCAAATTCAAGTTTGTGTGGTTCAAAGATGGAGAATTATCCTTAAGGCAGGAAAGCGATAGTTAATTCACTTGAACAGGTGCACGACATAAAGCTACAACAGCTGACTGCCTTTTGTGGGGCTATTTGGATTAGACAGATAATAAATAAAGCATTAGACCACCTCTAAATTGCTTTTGGGTCAACAACAGTGCTAACTATATATTATTGCAGTCAATGTATCTACAAGCTTTTATCTGAATTCCTCACTAAAATCTGAAATCTGAGACTTACTAACCTAACATTTATCTCTCTGCCACAGCTGATGCTTCCAGGCCAAGTGTTGAATGTCAGAATTGGCACCTAGCAGTCATTCACTTACATTTTTTGAGCATTAGTATAACAGAAACAGAAAGTCTAGGTCATCATCTCAGGGGACACATTATATACAGGACCAAAATATGGAGACTGATGTTTGGAGTGACTCGGCTTCAGAGAGGCCAAATATAAATTTAGACAGTGGTTAACTTATGGAAGAATGGGAAATGAAAATCTAACAACAGGCAAGGAACACTGGTCATCTAGAGACAGACAAATTGACCATAGAATAATTTTGACAGATGTCATTACAGTAAGAGACTTGAAACACCTGAAGTTACACAAAAACAACCGGCTAAATGTGCGCTGGACTGAATAGAATTTCTATTAAATTGCATCAAACAGCTCTGAACAAAAAAAGAATCCATTTATCAAGTCCATTTAGTGATAGGTATGAACACTTTCAGTCACTTGAAGCCTGGAATAATCACTTATTCAGCACCTGGTAATGTCAAGTGAAGCTGACAAGAGGCACATTAGTGAAACCATTGCTTACTTTCACACCTCCAAATATAGTTTAATCATTTTTCACAACTTCCAGCATTTTATTATAATAATGCGGTTTGAATTATAAAAAGCTGGTGGATTATATTTATAAAGCAATATCAACTCCAAGTCATGAATCTTACCACACAAAATTGACAGTTCATGCAACACAAAGACTAACATTGGTACATGTACCATATATCCATCACAAAAGCATTTCTTTGGAGATGTATAACATTTGTATGGTTGCTATGTCCTTTTTTTAAACAAACCTTATCAAAAGCATAACAACACTAACATTTATTTCAATGCACTGACTATCATCCTTTCAAATAAAAATCACTAAGATAAAAGCAAATTATAAGAATTTTGGAATACGATTGGCCTTTTTATCCCGAAATCAGGATCCAGGGACAGTAATGAGGAGAATCCTAACAATTGGTGAATAAGCAATTTCAAGAATTTTCCTCATGCATTGTTCTCACACAAAACATTAGCAAGAGTCAAGACCTTTCAATGAAAGTGTGAAGGTTGCCACTACTAAATATTTGGGAATGATTTATTTGATGCACTGTGTATGAAAATACCCTGTGTCGGTTATATAGTAGAAGGCCTACACTTGGTTCTGCATCTGGCAGCTCATTTCCAGAAGGTCGAAAACACTGAAAACATATGAAATGCTCATAATGAAGGTGCAATTGCATTTATGTTAAAAATTTACGTCTAAATTTCAGCAGCAGAGTTTGAGAAGACAGAATTAAATCACCATATGATCATAGCAGGAGCATTCATTTCCACTCTTACACAATGAAAGAAAGTCTTCTATCAAAGATAAGTACTCAGTTTACAACTGTTTTGGGATTTCATGGACAAGATAATATTCGGCATCAATTTAGGCAGAAAATTTAATGTGGTTAGAGAATCTCTCAAAGCCTGTCTTAGATGAGAGAATATTGTCTATAATTACTTTAACAGCCAAGCTGAAAGGCTTACTATTACAATAATAATTGTCCGTGTTATGTTTGCCATTGATTAATTATTGCCATACTTTCAAGAGAGGGTAGGTACAGTACAATTAGTTATAAATCTTGAGCAGTGACAAAGATTGAGGGCAAGTTTTGCATTTGATGTATTGAACTCAAAGGTAGAGCCATTTCTGGATGGCATGGAGAAGTCGTCACATTCCACTCCCAACCCCGAGACACAGCATGGCCAAGCAGGAAATGGAGAGATTGGATCCAGAAGGGGATGTTGCGAATGTTTTGAATTCCATAGATGTGCGGGATGGGGTGCACTCTTTTGTGTCTGACAGCATACCAATGCCTCAGCTTTACAGAGGCAAGTTCTCATGATCTCCTTTTTGTGTCAGAGCCAGTCGTGTTAGGGGAGCAAGTCAGTGCAGCAGCTTCAATATTAGGGTCCACTGATAAAACCAAAACACTAGAGCCAGCACCATCATTTCACTGAAACACACCCTTGACTAGTGCAGATATAATCAGCTTGGTAGGTTCCCCTGCAGAGCTAGAAAGGTGGTCATGAGAGAAGCAGAGAGTGTGGGTGACCCTCTTTGGAGTTTGGAAGATAACCACAGCCTTGCTCCGCTGGGTGCGGATGCTAGCCATATTAAGTCACAAGCAAAATGGCTTTACGAAGACCAGAAGAGTGAGAATTGTATCAGAATTCCCCGAGGCAGTGCAGAATCAGAGGCTCTAATTGGAAGAGTCAGCTCATAGCCTTAGTTCAGGACTTGGCACAGGTAAGAAATTCCACTGTGTGCATGGTCAGTTTCACAAAACCCACATATGGCAGAATGTAATGGGTACAGGAACAGTACACTGACATGGACAGAATGCGTGGTACATTGTGTAGCAATGACCAGTCAGTGGCACCATTGGATCAAAGAGACATGGAGTGAATGCCAGCTGCATCTTAACTAGTGACTGCCTCTGCTCCTGATTGCTGCCCTGGATCACTACAGGTGACAGCCAGTCTTTTGTCTTTTTTAAAAATTCACTCATCGTCTCAAGGGCAATTAGGGAGTGACAATAAATCCTGGACCAAAGCAATGCCTGCAGCCCAAACAGTGCATCAAAAAATCTGCAGGTCTCCTCCAGTGATTGAGGGTAGAAGCTAATAACAAAGTCAGTCGCTGTTGAGGATAACCCCTCTTAACTGCTTTCATCACAATCAGTGTCTTTTGCCTTCAGGTACAGAGACCACCTATGCAGCAGAGCTCAGTGCCAGGGGCTGATGCCTCTTTGATGCCAATGCAGCAGTATCCAGTGTCTTCATGGATAACTGACATGGGCACTACAATCATGAAAAGAAATAAATGAACCAGCTGCCTCTAGCTCATCTGAGGAAACAGCAGGAGCATTGTTTAGAGATAGCCAAGAACAGAAACCCAATGATTTTCTGTGATTTATTTCACTGTAAATGTGCACATTGCATTTTATTAATAACAAAGGAATGCTGAATTATTTGAGCTTCCCTTTTTTGGCAAAAGAGGGGAGAAGTGGTTAAGGGAATACTCAGTGATGAGACTGAAACCAGTAGACAGATGCACACCGTGCATTAGGGGTTAGACTTGGATCAGTTTCATTTTGTGCCTTCAAGATGGGATTGCTCTTAGGCAGATGAAATTGAATTCCTGGTATTAGAGTCCTGCTGTTCGACTAGCACTCATGTGAAACATGCCAGGCTCAGGTGTGCCCTGACCTTGACACCACCTGGTTGAGAGCTTGGTTTCTTAAATTAGGTCCAGATATTTTCCTGCTCAGTACGGAAAATATTTCCCTTTATCCTTTCCTCCTGTGAGGAACTATGTCAATTTAGGACATCACCCTCACCATTCTCTCTGGATGATCATGTTATAGAGAATGCAGCAGACTACCACAATATTCGGGAACCTGACAAAACATAGTGAAGTACACCAGTAGACCAATGCAGACATTGGAACCACATCTTCTGAAGCTGTCTGGCTTACTCTTGGTGGTGCCTGTGAGGTGGTGGCTTCAGTTGTTGCAGTTCTGATTCAGGGTCACATAAAGGACAAGTTTATCCTTGATAACCCATCCAGAAAAATACGATGGTGACAAAAAGAGGTGATTTATTATGGTAACTGCCAAGATAGTGAGCACAAGAGCTAAAAAAAAACTGCAGATGCTGGAATCCAAAGTAGACAAGCAGGAGGTTGGAAGAACACAGCAAGCCAGGCGGCATCAGGAGGTGCACAAATCAACGTTTTGGTTGTAGTCCTTCTTCAGGACTGGGGGTGGGTGTGGGGGAAGCTACAGATAAAGGGGAAGGCAGGGGAAGGGTGGCGTATTGGCGATAGGTGAAGATTGTAGAGGGTAAGACCTGGTTGGTCAATGGAAGGAATGAATCTGGTTGGTGGCAGGGAGCAGTAGAAGGTAGCAGGATGGGCTGGAAGGGAGTTGGGGATGGGGAGGGAGGTTATTTGAAATTGGAGTCCTCTGGGCTGTACGGTGCTTAGGCAGAAGATAAGGTGTTGTTCCTCCAATTGGAGCTGTGGTTGGTTTTGGCAATGGACGAGGCCAAGGATGGTCATGTCAGAAAGGGACCGTGGGCGGTTTGAAATGGCCAGTGACTGGGAGGTCCAGTCGGCCCCTGTGGACCCAGCTGCGATGCTTGGTGAACAGTTTCCTGAGTTTATGTTTGGTCTCCCTGATTTCGAGAAGACCACATCGGGAGCACCCGATGCGGTAAACTAGGTTGGGAGAGAGACAGTGAACCTCTGTCTCACCTGGAAGGACTGTTTGGAGCCCCGGATGGCGGTGAGGAGGTTGGTGTACTGGCAAGTTTTGCACCTTTTCTGGTTGCAAGGGAAGGTGTCTGGGGGTTCAGTGGTGGGGGTGGCATGTACCAAGGACTGTAAGAGGGAACAGTCCTTGCGGAAGATGAGGATGATGCATTGGTTGTGGAGACTGGTGGAATGGTAGGTGAGGACAAGGGCGAACTCTGTCATTATTAAGTTAGTGAGCACACACATCCATATTGCGCTTGTTGTGGTTCCAGACCAGCTGAACATTCTAAAAAAGTGGCAACTCTGTGGTCAAATTCCTTCATTGCTCACTTGGGTCATCAAGAGCCATATGGTTTCAGTGAAGATATTTCCTCTATCTGTGGATATACAATGACGATGGCAAATCCCACTGCTCTGAGTATTTGTGCGGTTCCATTTGCTTGAAACTGCATGCACTTCCACCTCTTATGACTATGTTATCAGCGATCTGAGAGATGCAGTGGTATGTAACTGTTTGCAAGTTGCACTGTGATCAGTAGAAGGAGTGAGAGGCTAAATGAAATCCAAGGCCATAGTGGCATTAACAGTTACTGACAGAGAGTGGTGAGTAGCACCACAAGGTCTTCCTCAAGACGGGCACAAATCTCAGCTATCATCTGTCTAGATAGCTATTCTGTGTGGCACTGATTCTCTGATATGTTGAGACAGTGATCTTCTTCATGAGAGCATGGCCTCTTTTGTCATTTTCACCCTCACTCTTCTCCACTGCCCTCTTCATGGCTAGAACTCTGCATCTGTCTGTGGGGATGCTGCTTATCATTGCTACTCAACTCTACCTCAGAATATCTTCATTCCATGCACAGCTTGTTGTCAACTGAACTAGCAATGCTTAATGGCCTCCTATTTGATGTTGCCCCAATCCCTGGAAGGCTATGACTCCTCCACTCATCCAGAATGAGTACATTGCTCATTCTACACACTCTACTCACACAACTGCATCAACATTCTCTTGGTTTCTTCCTGAACCATCTGGAGTGTCTTGGGTAGACTTTCTTCTCTCAACGTTTCTTGCTGATATTAACCTAAGATACTGATACCATGTGAGGAAGAAAGCCTAATTGCCATCATAGGCAAGAACTGGGCTCAATTTTCATAGATCAGTAAGTAAGTTTATTGCACATTACTTAACAGCAAGTTATAACACATCTAAGATATAGGATTGTCTCCTGTGAGACATCAGACTCAAAATGATTGAGTTCATTATACATAAACTAAAATATTTTAACGTACCATTGATAACAAGCTCTAACAACTCTTCAGCTACTCTTTTATATCCTGCTGGGCGGAGTCTCTCTCATGATGTTAGTTAATCTTTCCAGGTTCATATTGTGTTATACAACACATGCCAATAGATACCTCTCTCAGCACCTTTTTATGGACCCACTCAATTGATTTACACAGATTCCTGTAGTATTGTCCCCTCTTTCTGCTTCAACTCTTTCTGGTCCATTGTGTAACTCATATTTCCCACCAATAGGTAATATCTAACCAACCTGTTATGATACATCTCTGGAGTAGGTAGGACTTGCTGGTCAAAGCACAGCAGGCCAGGCAGCATCTCAGGAATAGAGAATTCGACGTTTCGAGCATAAGCCCTTCATCAGGAATAAGAGAGAGAGCCAAGCAGGCTAAGATAAAAGGTAGGGAGGAGGGACTAGGGGGAGGGGCGATGGAGGTGGGATAGGTGGAAGGAGGTCAAGGTGAGGGTGATAGGCCGGAGTGGGGTGGGGGCGGAGAGGTCAGGAAGAGGATTGCAGGTTAGGAGGGCGGTGCTGAGTCAGATCCACACCCCCCCACCAACCCAACCTCCACCCCCGGCACCTTCCCCTGCAACCGCAGGAAATGTAAAACTTGCGCCCACACCTCCACACTCACTTCCCTCCAAGGCCCCAAGGGATCCTTCCATATCCGCCACAAGTTCACCTGTACCTCCACACACATCATCTATTGCATCCGCTGCACCCGATGTGGCCTCCTCTATATTGGTGAGACAGGCCGCTTACTTGCAGAACGCTTCAGAGAACACCTCCGGGCTGCCCGAACCAACCAACCCAATCACCCCGTGGCTCAACACTTTAACTCTCCCTCCCACTCCACCGAGGACATGCAGGTCCTTGGACTCCTCCACCGGCAGAACACAACAACACGACGGCTGGAGGAGGAGCGCCTCATCTTCCGCCTGGGAACCCTCCAACCACAAGGTATGAATTCAGATTTCTCCAGTTTCCTCATTTCCCCTCCCCCCACCTTGTCTCAGTCGGTTCCCTCAACTCAGCACCGCCCTCCTAACCTGCAATCCTCTTCCTGACCTCTCCGCCCCCACCCCACTCCGGCCTATCACCCTCACCTTGACCTCCTTCCACCTATCCCACCTCCATCGTCCCTCCCCCTAGTCCCTCCTCCCTACCTTTTATCTTAGCCTGCTTGGCTCTCTCTCTTATTCCTGATGAAGGGCTTATGCTCGAAACGTCGAATTCTCTATTCCTGAGATGCTGCCTGGCCTGCTGTGCTTTGACCAGCAACACATTTGCAGCTGTGATCTCCAGCATCTGCAGACCTCATTTTTTACTAGGTAGGACTTGAACCTGGGTTTCCTGGTTCAGAGCTAGTAACATTGCCACTTCAAGTTAAGAGTCCTCTTCCCCACATATATTCCCAATGGATCTTTGATGAGCTGACATCAAGTTCAATGAGGAAGATAATTAGCCAGTAATCTCAGATGGGTGGGTTTCTGGATCCTGCCCTTTATCCCCTGAGCAACACTGCCAACAGTCAGAAAGACAACAGTAAACTGTAATAACATTAAGTTGCTCTTTCCACGTCTGCTACGTCATACCCACCCCCATCAGTGGACAAAAGCTCTACTCCTAGTACAGTGTGGAGTGTGAAGTGAGTGAAGTGGGGTGAACATTAGTTTTTTTTTGGTTATCTTTACAATTGAACTGAATTTTTCCTTAGTTTAAATTGTTCAGTATGAAGAACAGGTTAAACATGTTTATTGCATTCTAGGTTGGTTTAAGTTGGTCAAAATTTAATTATGTTTGTTTTGTGACTGGATCTCTTTTCCTGAAACTGTTGGGCTGTTGTGTAAATTAAAAGTATGAGTTTGAGTCAGAGATTAACCTTGAAAAATCAGAGTTGGGGGCAATCATGAGTAATGATATAAATAAATGGTAGGGACAAGGAACATTAAATGCAGCTTTAATAAGGGATTTCATGTTTATTAGACTAGATAGCATAATTATCCACATATGTTGGACAATAGATAAACTGAGCATAAATGGAGTTACATTGGTGGAATTAGTACTGGAAATGAAGGGTAAGAGCGAAGTACTGTAGATGCTGGAGATCTGAAATAAAAACAGAAAGTGCTGGAGGAACAGAAGAAAATCATACCAGACTCAAAACGTTACTGTGTTTCCCTCTTCACAGATCCTGTTAGACTGCTGAGTTTCTCCAGCACTTTCTGTTTTATTACTGGCAATGAAGAAGCTAGGGGTAGATTATTTTTTGAAAGAGGGCCATCAGTTGCAATAATGGAATAAGAATTCATAATGATCTTCAAAAGGAAACTAGATATACCCTTATAATAGATGGGGAAATGGCAGGGAAATGAGAGTATAGACACATCACTTTCAGAGAACCAGCTCTGCAGCAGCAAGCAGTGCATTTCGTGCTGTAAAATTCATTACAACTCTTTTCTGCGGGTGTGGGTTGCTAAGCAGAGATTGAAAGGTGGAAATCTATGGAAAATGCTCGAAATATTCAGTAGATCAGGTCACATCTGTAGAGAAAGAGACAGGGTTAACATTTTAGGTTAACTTTACTTCAGAGATCATGGTTTTAAAGTAATCAACAGAAAAAGAGAAGGGAAATCTTAATGAAAAGGTAATCACAGCGTGTTACTGAAATCTGAAAAGCATTACCAGAAAGAATAGAAGCTTTAGATTCCCTTGGTATTTCAAAAGGCCACTGACATATTTGAAGAGATTTCAAATATTTTGAAGATATTTACAGAATTAGTTGAAAGCTCTTTTGAAGAATTGTTATCGGTCATCCGGTTGAATGACAACTCCAATGGCCCCAATGATTCCCCTTGATTGGTGTAAATTAGGTGTGTGCTGCCTAGAGAAGCGTCAATGAACAAACAAAAAGGTGAAAATTCTAACAGACAGCAACCAGGATGCAATAATACGGTCAGGAAGGAGAGATCACGTCCAGAGTGAGACACAGCCTGAATGAGTATCTAGTTTGGGGAATTTGGAGGAAGTGTGGGAATTTGGTGAGGAAGGGAAGAGTTGCTTTTTGCTTACTTCTTTGGCTCATAGTTTGTAATTTTGTTTTTATAAACATAATAAATTGAAGCCCAGAATCAGGGTCCCAACATAACAAAATGTTATCACAGATAAACCATAAGGCAAAAGTGATGACTGCAGATGCTGGAAATCGGAGTCTTGATAAGAGCGGTGCTAGAAAAGCACAGCTGGACAGGCAGCATCTGAGGAGCAGGAAAATCTGTGTTTCGGGCAAAAGCCCTTCATCAGGACTATAATGACAAACCATAAGTTCACTGATTGGCGATGACTACAATTTTGATGATCTATTATAGGTTCTTTACAGATTCAAGGCAAATACGGGAAATATTTACATGTTACAAACTAAAAGACCCAGTAGAAATTTCTTTATAAAGGTGAAGCTGCTGGTGTTGGACTGGGGTGGATAAAGTTAGGAGTTACATAATGTCAGATTATAGTCCAACAGGTTTGTTTGAAATCAAAAGCTTTCAGAGCACTGCACCTGACAAAGCACTATAACTAGGTGTTGTGTGACTTCTAATTTTTTTAGAGATCACATGAAGAACTCAGTTATTAAAATAGAGGGGCTGGGCCAGGCAATGTAACTGCATGATATGGGAGCTGGTGCACCCCATCGTGGTTCACTGTGACCACATCTCAAACAAGTGTTGCTCCAGGTGTAGCTTGAGGAACTATAGCTCAGAACTGAATGAGCTAGAGGCTGAGCTTCAAATATTATGACACATCAGGGTTGGGTAGAGTTAGCTGAACATTATGTTTTAGAAGGCAGTCAACCCCCTCAGATTAATTGCCTTGAATTTGATCAGTGGTCAGGAACAGGAGGGTATGAACAGGAGGGGATGTAGTGCTGAACGAGCGCCAGCCCTTGAGCTTATCTAACAGGTTTGAGATTTTTGCCCCTGTGTGGATGAGAGAGGGATCAGTAGGGAAGATGAGCAAACTATGGGACAGCGAGCTATACAAGGCTGGGGGACAAAAGAGAAATGTATTTGTAATCCAGGGTGGTATAGTGAGGAGAATAGACAATGTCCTTTGTGGCCAGGATTGATAGTCTCAAAGGCTGTGATGCCTGTCTGCTGCCTGGATTCAGGATATCTCATCTGGGCTGCAGAGGAACTTGGAGTAGGACGGGAAATATCCAATTGTTGTGGTCTACATAGGTACCAATAACATATGTAGAAAGAGGAAGGAGGTTCTGCTGTGGGAACATGAGCAGCAAAGGCTAAGTTAAAAAGCAGAACTAAAAAGGTAATATTTTCCATATTACTATCTGACCCATGAGCAAATTGGCACAGGGTCGACAAGATTAAAGAGGCAAATGCTTGGCTCAAAGACTGGTGTGGGAAAAATGGGTTTGATGCAACATTGGCATCAGTACTGGGAAAGATGGAGCTGGTCTGATGGGATTTCCTCCACCTGAATCACATAACTAGATCTGTAGATATGGCTTTAAACTAAATAGTCGGAGGGCTTCAGTTGCATGGAAAGTTATGGAAAACGTTAAAGGTGGAGATGGCTCGGTTGAGATCAATAAAGTTTCCATGACAAGTAATAGGACAGAGAGAATGGAAAGGCCCAGGAATCTAACTTCAGGCACAGCAGATATGGTGGCAACTATGAGAAGGGTGGCAGTCAATTCAGGACTGATTACTTGTACTTAAAGACATGCAATATATGAAACAAAGTAAATGATTCTATAGCACAGATTGAAATTGGCCGATGTAAGTATCAGAGAAACGTGGATGCAAATGGATCAGGGCTGGGAATGAAATACCCAAGGATATGCCAATTAAAAGGATAGGCAGTTGGGCAGAGATCTCATGGTTGCCTTGCTTTTTGAAATGAAGTGAAATCAGTAGCAACAAGTGATATAGAGTCATAGAGTCAAAAGGCACAGAATCTGTGGGGCAGAGTTGAGAGACCACAAGATTAAAAGTCCCTGTTGGGTGTTATTAGGTCTCCTAGTAGTAGTCAGGATGTGGGCAAGAAAATAAATCAGGAGCTAAAAAGGCATGTAAGAAACACATAAGAATGGAGGATCTCAGAATGCAGGCAGACAGGAAAACTCAGTGAATAGTGGATCTTAAGAAAAGCAAGTCGGGGAATGCCTACCAAATGGTTCTTTGGAGAAACTCATGCTCCCCACTCTGAAACAGGCAATTCCACATTTGGTAATGTGCAAGAGACTGAATTGTTTAGGGAGCTCAAGATGAAGGAACCCTGAGGGGACAGCAACCATAATATAATAGAATTCACCTGGCAGTTTGAGAGGGAGAAGCTTGAGTCAGATTTAACAGTACTACAATTAGGTAAAGGTAACCACAAGGACATGAGGGAGGAGCTGGCCAGAGTGGATTCGAAGGGGAGCCGAGCAGGGAAGATGGTGGAGCAGCAGTAACAGTTTGTGGAGATAAATTACAATCCTGATTACAATGATATTTCTCTTTCTGTCTCTTTTTGAATGACTTCCTGCACCATGGTGTTATGGTCAGTTTGCTCATCCTCCCTATAGCCCTAACTCTTATCCATACAGGAAGCAAGAATCTCAAACCTGTCAGACAAGCTCAAGGGCTGAGGTTCCTTCAACATTACCTCCTGAATCCCTCAATCTGACTTCATAGTCACACTCCTCAGTCCCTGACCAAGGTAGTTAATCTAAGGGATGTGACTGCCTCCTGAAAAACACCATCCAGGTAACTCTCTCCCTCTCTGGTGTATCGTTGTTTTCAAAGCTCAGACTCCAGCTTATCAACTCTGAGTTGGGAGTTCCTCAAACAACTATCATTTGCTCCAGATGTGGTCACTATGAACCCCAATGGAGTCCACCAGCTTCCACATTATGCTGTTACAACACATCACCTACATGCATCTCAATTTTACTTACTTAATTCTAACTTGATTTTAAAAAAAATTCTACTGGCCTTTTAGTTAGTAACCTGCAAATATTTCCCTTATTTATCTGCAATCTGAAAGTAACCTATAACAGATAGTCAAATTACCAACAAATAAACTTAGTTTTCCTTTCATATCACTCTTTTATGCTGGGTCCCTGATCCTGAGCTTCAATATCACTTGTTAAAAAGACCTTACAAATTATGAACCAACAAAAAGCAAGTAAAAAGCACCTCTCCCGCTCTGCACCAAATTACCACATTGCCTCAAAGTCCCTGAACTATACACTCACCCAAGCTGGGTCTCACTTTGGATATAATCGGTCCTTCATGATTGTGTGCAGATTACTGGTTGTACACTTTCAACCTCTCTTAATTAAAGCTGAGGTGAGGTGAGCTGAGATGATTCACACTAGTTAAGCTGCAATGATAAAAAATATCTATTAAGGCCCTATTCAGGCTTCAGATCATTATCTGATAACTGCCCTTCAGTCACCTGAGTCTGTTATCTTATTAACCATTTAAGTAAGCTACTGAATTTTAAACTTTTAAAATGGAGAAAGAAAATAAGTATTTACCAGTGCTATTCAAAAACTGCCTCCAAAGTCCCTGAACCATGCACTCACATGGGCTGTGTCTCACTCTGGATGTGATTTCTCCTTCCTGACCATGTGCAACTTACTGATTAAAAATGACCCCAAAAAAATCTTTATCACTTCTCCCAACCTGAAAATCTGTCAGTCTACAAGCTACACTGCAAGAACCAGCAGCGTAAACAAAGGCAACAATATCTATGTTTTAAAATCAGACTCTGCAACAGTGTAAGATCTCTGGCTCACAAGTATAAAGAACCAACTTTCTGGTACTAAGACTACAAAAAACTAACTTTGTGACCTGCTGCAAAGGCTACTTCATTGACAGAATTCTGCAATGGCTTTCATAAAGAATGTGTGTGTATGCATGACAGACAGAGAGAGAGAGAGAGAGTTACAGAATGGTGAGTTGGCTAGATTTTCAGGGTGACCCTACAAATAAACAATCTTCTTTATTTAAAACCCCAAAAGCATGCTGCGTTTATTAAAATGGTCTATACAATATGGGTTAAGAAATACATTATTTCTCTAAAACATACAGATTATGCTAAGTAAAGGAAGAGGATAAGGATTTCCATTCTCACTCATCCCTGTCCATTTTAAAGGCTCAGGCAGGAAGTGACATTTTTCAGCAACTAGCAATGCTTTTTAACTTCCTGTGCATCTCTTCCTCACAAAAAAACTGAGATTTTTACAATATGCATTAAACTCATCATTATCATGCTAAAAGATCTGACCCAATAAATCTAATAATGCAACTGATATATTTGTGACTAACGCGATTATTTTTTTCCAAATGCTGCTTCTGAAATCAGGCTGGAAATTCAAAACTTCATTCGCACTTCTCAAAACTGCAAATTACAAGATGTTTTTTCATTCATTCTTTCCTATTCTAACAAATTTATTTGCATAATTGTTTCAATTTGATTACCTTGATTTTTTTGAGAATCCAGCTGAAAGTTTAAAAGCAAACATACTACTGTTCAAGGAAAGAACTACTCTCTGAAGAGAGTAAGGAATAGCTTAGTTGATATCAAACTTTCAATCTGAGTGTTCAAAGTGCAAGTTTCTATTTGAGCACTGCTACAAAATCATACTAATTTGACAGTGAATTAAAACATTTTGTCCATTGGTTCTGTACAGGTCAACTCTGCTGCTTGATGTGCCTCAATAGAATCCATTTAATTGTTTCCTTCTAGATGTAATTTTGTCTTTTCTGGGAATCCGTTGATGTAGAATGTTTGAATTTTCAAAAAGTGGGGAATACTCCCCACTTGCTTGGATGAGTGCAGCTGTATCAACACTCAAATGGTTTGACGCCATCTAGAATAAAGCAGCTCACTTGATTGGTACCACATCCACAAACATTCACTCCCTCCACATTCAGTAGCAGTGGATAGCCACCTAAAAAATGAAATTCAGAAATTCACCAACTTCTGCACAGCACATTCCAGAATCATGACCATTACACTCGAGAAGGACAAGAAGGGCACATGCATGATCACACCATCACTTGTGGTTTCCCTCAAAACCCCTCACCATCCTGGCTTGGAAATTTATCGCTTTTTCTTCCGTGTCACTGGGTCAAAATCCTGGAACTCCCTCCATTTTGGCATGGTGAGTGCGCCTACCCCAAATGTGCAGCAGTAGTTCAAAAAAGGTTAATCTCCGCATTCTCAAGGGCAATTAGGGATGGTGAGGGATGGGCAATAAAGACTGGCCCAGCCAGCAATGCCCAAATCTCCTGGATGAATAAAATAAAATTGGTGAATTACCACATTTTAAGTTAATGGACAAATTTAAGGTAATGGGATTGTAGGAAGTATGTTAGCTCTTGGACAAACAGCAGAGAGTCTGAATAAAAAAGAGGCAGTTTGTTTTCAGTGAGGTTCCACATGGATCAATGCTAATTACAATCTATAGCAATGACATAGATTTAGGGATTACAATCTGTAGCAATGTTTTAGAGTTGGAGATTAAGTGCAGCGTATCCACATTTTTTGATGTACAAAGTTAGCTGGGGAAAATACAAAGCTGAGGAAGCTACAAAGAGGCTGCGTAGGACTATAGATAGGTTGCATGACTGAACAAGAATGTGGCAGATGGAATACAACATGGGAAAATATGAAGTAACTTAGTTTTGCGAGGAAAACTAGAAAAGCAAGTTATCTTTTAAATAGTGAAGGACTGGGAAATGTTGGTATTGAAGGGATTTGAGTGTCCATGAATCACAGAAAGCTAATATGTAGGAAGTAGGATAATGCAAATATTAGATTAGGAAAAGAAAAAACAGAAATTGCTGGAGAAACTCAGCAGTTCTGGCAACATCTGTGGGAAGAAAACAGAAGTAATATTTCGCGTCTAATGATATGCATTTGGAGAGGCATGGATTGATTAGGGATAGTCAGCATGGCTTTGTGTGAGGAAAATTGCGTCTCACAAACATGATCATGCTATTAACTGAAATAACCAAAAAGATTGATGAGGGCAGAGCGGTGGACATTGTTTACTTGGACTTTAGTAAAGCCTTTGACAAGGTTCTGTCTGGTAGACTAATTAATAAAGTTAGATCAAGGTACGCTTGCCATTGGAGATAAAATTGGCTTTCTGGTAGGGGAAAAGGGGTGGTATTGGAGAGTTGATTTTTGGACTGGAGGCCTGTGACCAGCAGTCTTCCTCATGGATCGGTACTAAGTCCACTTTTGCTTTTTATTTATATATATGATTTGGATGATAAGACAGGAGGCATGGTTAGTAAGTTTGCAGATGCCATCAAAATTGGTAGTATAATGGACAGTCACGAACGTTATGTAAGATCACAAAGAGTTCTTGATCAATTGGGTCAATGGGCTGAGGAGTGGCAGACGGAGTTTAATTTGGATAAATGTGAGGTATTGCATTTTGGTTATACAAACAAGAACAGGACTTATACAATTAATGCTAGGGTCTTGGTGTTGTAGAACAGAGAAACCGAGGGGTTCAGGTGTTAAATTCTTTGAATTTTTTGTCACAGGTATACAGGGTTGTTAACATGGCATTTAGCATGCTTGACTTCATTGCTTCAACCTTTGAGTGTTGGTGTTGGAATGTCATGTTGAGGTTGTCCAGGACATCGGTAAGGTCTCTTTTGGAGTATTGTATCCAGTTCTGGTCGCTGTATTATAGGAAGGGTATTATTAAATTGAAGGGGCTCAGAAAAAGTTTCCTAGGATGTTGCTAGCAATGGAGGGTTTGAGATATAAAAATAGACGAGAAAGATTGGGACTTTTTTACTCAGGCATATGAGGTTGAGGGGTGACCTTTTTAAAATCATGAGAGGGACATTGATCAGGTGAATGGCAAAGGTATTTTCCATAGGGTGGGGGATTTCAAAGTTAGGAGACATACTTTTATGTTGAGAAGAGAAAGATTTAAAAAGGAAACGAGGGGAAACATTTTTACACAAAGCGTGGTTCGTATGTGGAATGAACTGCCAAAAGTGGTGGATGCAAGTACAGTTACAATGTTTAAAAGACATTTGGATAAGCCATGAGTCGGAAAGGTTTGGAGGGATATGGGCCAAATACAGAAAGGTGGGACTAGTTTAGTTTGGGAACATTATTGGAATGGATTGGCTAGATTGAAGGATCTGTTTCCATATTGTATGATTCTATGGTACTGTGACTCTATGACTCTTCATCAAAAAATAGTGAAAGGCCTTTCTTTCAAAGTAATTGGAATACAACAGAAAACAGGGTCAATTGCATAGACCTTTGGTGGAACCATAACTGGAACACAGTCTTGGTGCCTTTAACCAAGAAGGGCACTTTACTTGCTTTAAAGGAAATGCAACAAAAATCCACTCAACTGATTTGTGGGTTGAGGGATACTCTTGTCAGGAAACACAGCTCAGTCAAGCCAAAAATGTTCTGTGTATTGCAACTATAAGTAATGTGGTTTATCAGTTTTAATGCTGGCCAGATACTAGGTATATAAGCCTATCCTTTCATATCCTTTATATTCCTCTGGTTGCTTGCAATGAGCAGGATACTGATGGAACCCAACCAGCATACACTTGCAAAATCTACAACACAGTGTGTAACATTATACGTGATCTTGAAATTGAGCAACATTTATGAAATAATTCCAATTATGCTGACAACGAAATTAAGATACGGTACACTTGTATATTGGAGGTAATATAAATTAATACAGAGGGTACTATTCTTTGCAGGCAGCAACAACATGAATAAACTGTGCGTGTTTTGATGTACCAAAATAAATGTCAGGTTTAAATTTCAGGGTATTGCATTTACCAATCAGAATGAATGTGATTTATTAAAATTTAAACTGCTTGGCAATGAACAGTCAGTTATCCTTGATTGGTGCATTCTCTATGACAATGCTTCTATCAATTACAGCTAACCTGTCAACCAATAGGCACACTCTTCTTGTTTGATACAAAGTTTCTCAATGGGAGTTTCTTATGAATTGTGTACATGATGAAAAACTTTGACAAAATGTGCCTTTCTTAAAATTGTCAAATGAGAAGAATGAGGCATGATCCCATTGAAACATTACAACAAGATAGCATGGTGGTTCAATGTTGCCTCACAGCATCAGGGACTGGGTTCGATTCTGGCGCCAGGGTACTGTCCGTTTGGAACTTGCACATTTCCCCTGTGTCTGTGTGGGTTTCCTCTGGATGCTATGGATTCTTCCCACAGTTCAAAGATGTGCAGATGAGGTAGATTGGGCATGCAGGTTTACATGGAAAAGGGTGAGGGGATGGGTCTGGGTGATACTTGTCAGAAGGTCGGTGTGTGGACTCAGTGGGCTGAATGGCTTGATTCAACATGGTAGGTATTCTATAATTGATAGGGTTGATGCTAGAAGAATATTTCAACCTGGCTAGGGAGTCTAGAACTCAGGTCACAGTCACAGGTTATTCAGAACTATGATAACGAAAAATTCCTTCAGTCAAAAGGCTGTGAATCCTTCGATTTCCATACCCCAGAGAGGTGGGGTACTTCGTTATTGAGTACATTTAAATTTTGGTACTAAAGGAATGAAGGAAAATACACATAATTTGGGATAGGTGAGTTAAGATAGAAGATTAACTCTGATTTTACTAAATGGCATCACAAGCTTGAAAGGACAAATAGTATGTGCATCTTTTCCTATTTTTAATGTTTTTACGAAGCAGAATGGGAGAGTTATTGAGCATGGTAATTTCTCAGAACAGGTAGCTCAGGCTTCCTTTAAAAGTACCATAACCCTGCTGAGTTTCCTGCTGGGTCACATTTTCACCTTCAGATTTGTTTCCTTTTTTTGATTTTGTTACTTTCAGCTGTTCGAACTTCTCCTGACATTATATTCACTATTCAAATGATGAGACAATTTTGAATTTTCACAAACTCATGAAAATATAAACAGAAAAGAGAATTAAATTAAATTGTAAATTGAAATGCCTATTCAATTAAATCTGAAATGTTTTAAGTATTACATAGACATAGTTCTTGCCGAGTATCAGTTTTACAGATTCTTGAATATCTAACCAGCGAAGTCTATTGTAATCCACATGGAATAGATTTAAATAATAAAGGATGTTATTTGTGATGTTTTAAAAGTCTGATGCCTGAAAATGTCATGACATTTGAAATCATTGGTAAGGCTTGGGATCACTGCTACAAAATGCTACAAGCATGGATGCGATAACGTAATCTTAGAAAATGTGATGATGATATGATCAATTACATTAAATTGAACATGAAAACAGCCAGGTATTACTATCTTTCCAATTCTAATAATAAACGTTTTCTGAAATTCTTCATTACAGCTGCAACATAGGAATTTTTTTCCACATCATCTATTGTTAAATGAGAGGCTTGGTGACTGACATATAGTAACACATTTGACATTTACTGCAGGTAATACCACAAAATATCTGAAAGCATTTTCATTATGCTCGCCCTTCTCCTTTTTGCTCCCACTGATAAGAATTCAGGCATATTCAAGATGAAATTCATTTAAGGGGTTTGGGAGCATTACTTATTGGAGTCAGTTCTGCAGTAGCAGTCCCTTTGTAATAGTCCTTCTGTGAGGCAAATAGAGGAGAAATGCTTCTAATGAAAAGCTTTTCAATCTTTCTTCCCAAAGGAAGAACATATTGATTATGGATCATTCATGTTCTCATTTTGCTATTGCAATAGCTAACTTAATTGCATGGTATCTGTCTGTCATTATTCCGTGCACTAAACTGTGGATCTCTGGCATCAATGCTCAGAGCAGTCCAAAAAGAACAAGCTTTATCATGGGCTACTTTATTATGGTTTTGATAAATGAGAATTATAGATAAAATTGCACGTGAAAGTATGAGGAATGGATTTTGTTTGTGGGAATCTTTCATCATAACAGAATGTGAATCAGTATGGATTACTGATATGGTTTTTTGAATTACAAAGTGCAACAGCAATCAATCATGGAGTCTGAAGCATCACAACTGACCTGCACTGTCTGATCTACCTTGTCCTTCACCGTTATTTGTACACATACTCCCCCATCACCCCCAGGTTTGAAAGTGTATGAGAGGTTTTCCAAAATAACAAAGTACACTTTTACAAAATATAATTGGTTTTCTTTGGTCAAAAGGTGTGAAACGCTTCATTTCTTAATTGAATTTCCTTTGTTTTGCTTTTCAATAGCACCATAGTGTACACTTAACAGCATGAATATAACACTGCATGAATATTACATTCTAATTTTGGCTGGATCGAGACCATTATTGTGATAAACTAAAAGGTCACACACTATCATTCTCAGTTATTGTTTTGTACAGTTGGTAGTACTGGAGATGATGGAACTGCAAGGAACCCAAATAGATTAGATTGAACTATTCTTATTCAAAGGGGAGCATTTAACTGATAACAGGCTGCTCAGAATGCAATAGCAGTAGTCCTAACTATTGCTCCATAGTTGGTAGAAGAGAAGACAATTGTGGAATAAAGTACCTTAAATTTCAGAACAGTTCAGTATCTTCTGTATTTTCTACGTAACGTCTTCCAAAAATCTTTTTTAGGGAAAAAAATGCAGTATTATACTACCTATTCGAACTGCTGAGGAAATGTAACATTTTAGCTCAGGTAGGCGACCTGATTCTTATGCTGCTGACAGTGGTCACATGGTTCAGTGCATGCCGGCAATTAAACAACAGGAACCAGCATCTTCTTCATAACTCATAGCTGTTTAAGAGAGACCATTCATTCTTCCGGCTACTATATGCCAAGAGCTGCTTTGTACTCAGCCAAGACTGCAGGTAGAGAATTCAAGTCAGTTTCCAATTGAGATTTCAAGTCAAGAAATGAGCAGGATGCTGATGTCTGTTTCAGAACAGTCAGTTGTTGACCGAATTTCCTTCAAAGTTGGTGCCACATTAACAAGAGCAAGTGTTTTGGTGGAACTGAAATGGAAGTTCTCCTTGGAATGTAGCATCAACATGTTTGTTTTTGCATTTCTCCTGATAGCAATTTTTTTAAAAAAACAAGGCAAAATATAAAGGATAACAGCACTCTACAATCAAAGCACATAATGCTATGGAATAGTAAAATATCCTTATGGAGGTATTCTCAGTTCTACAGTAAGTAAGTGTTCTGTTTTGTATGATAAGAGTAATAAGATTGAATCTCCCCATCTTAACTGCTGATTGCCAGGTCAGTGTTTGGTAGATTCTTTAATTAGCCTTAGAGAAATTAAAAGAAACTGGTCAGAAAAAGCTTCTTCCCATTGGTTACTGCTGGAAAGTGCAAATATGTGAAGGCTTGGATGTTATCCTCACACTGAGGGGTGTGTTGTATGTTAAGGTCCCACTTCTTTATACTCTCCCAAAGTAATGCTGTTGGAATTCTGCAAGAACTCTTTGTTTACAGCTTGGTATATAGACTCATTGGGTAGAATCTTATGGAGATCTTAGCAACATGGACTACAGCAGGATTTGTAACAAGTGTGAAAGGCCTACATTGACTTTGGGAGCATCTTGCTGCTGGTGGTCAGGTGAGCCTCCCCTGGGAGGCAGCAAGATATTAATTAAGGGGGAATTAGAGTTTGTTAAACACCTTATTTCTGCTGGGACTCACCTTGTAAACACTTGGCTTCTGATCTTACCAAACACATTGAGCAAGCGAGATGTCCAGAATTCTCAGCATAAAAGTCAGAATGGGTACCTTGTGACTTCAGCTCAACACTGGCTGCAAACAGCCTCCACTTACACAGCACCAAACACTATGTAAAAGTACGATCCACATGCACCCCTCCTCCACTGACATGGACATTTAACATTTGCCAGACCTCACAACCATCTGATCCACTTGCAGGCCACTTTGAAAGCAACAGATTTCCAGGATGCATAGTAATGCAGTGTTGAAAGTCTACCGCAAGGCCAATCCTTTGTGCGAAGGGATAGGCATTGAGCTCATGGATTAGGCCAGGCTGCATCTCAGGCTTTTCACTTCCTCATTCACTTAGTCCCTACATGCATGTTCACAGAATCCAAGCTCCACCTTACTATATTGTGCTTGTTAGCAGAATGGCACTTCAGTGAGAGTCAAGGGTGATCAGTAATACTATATCAACATGCTCTTTCGCAGACACACAGCCAGACCACTCATCATACCTGTCAGGACATATTTGTCTGGGGGAATCTTGTTTCATTGCACACTGAAACGTCAATCTCACACCTACAGCATGTGTCAGCTGGTTCTGTGGCAAACACACTGCATTCTCATTTAGCCCATTGGGCATGTCAAAAACTAGGTGGAGGCAAAACCTCCGTCCAGTCAAGGATGACGTTGTTGTCAGTCAGGGATCCACTACTAGCTGTCACAAGTGCACACTACTCTCAGTTATCCACTTGGCCCACTCGTGGTCTGGGAACATACCTGATACAGTCAGGGGAGTGAATAATGTTCAATCCTGTAGGGTCATTTCAAGCAGTGAAAGGAACTACATATTGTCAGTCAGGGTAATGCACACACAACAGGTAGGGTCCAGGCAGTCGTGTCTGGAGGCTGCTTGTCAAAATTGGTGTTAGGTCTGCAATGAATGATTGTGACCCAGGTGTATGTGGAACAGCATTGGAGAGTATGGTAGGCTACAGCAGTGGGGATATTGGCAGTGACTATCACTGTGACCTCCACAAGAGGATGACCACCATTAAGATGTAGTCTTGGGGGTCAGGAGACTGGGAGTGCTGTTGGAGGTGACATCCTGTGCTGTGGGTCTCCACATTTGAGAGAATGGTGGAAGTGGACTGTTAGGGCAGTGCAAAGTAAACGTGGACACAGGAATTCTGGTGATGCGCCTGGTTGCTAGAGCCACACCCAGTGTGGGCAGAGTCAGTGTCAGTTTGATTGGGAGGTCATGTTGCGGTTGTTAGGCCACTTTGGGAATATTGCATGTAATTCTGTTCCCCTTCCTATCGGAAGGATGTTGTGAAACTTGAAAGGGTTCAGAAACGATTTACAAGGACGTTGCTAGGATTGGAGGATTTGAGCTATAGGGAGAGGTTGAATAGGCTAGGGCTGTTTTCCCTGGAGCATTGGAGGTTAAGGGGTGACCTTATAGAGGTCTGTAAAATCATGAAGGGCATGGATAAGATAAATAGACAAAGTCTCTTCCCTGGGTGGGGGAGTCTAGAACTAGAGGGCTTAAGTTTAGGGTGAGAGGGGAAAGATAATAAAAGAGACCTAAGGGGCAACTTTTTCACGCAGAGGGTCGTATGTGTATGGAATGAGCTGCTAGAGGAAGCAGTGGAGACCAGTATGATTGCAACATTTAAAAGGCATCTGAATGGGTCTATGAATAGGAAGGGTTTGGAGGGATATCGGCCTGGTGCTGACAGTTGGGACTAGATTGGGTTGGGATATCTGGTCGGCATGGACAGGTTGAACCAAAGAGTCTGGTTCCGTACTGTGCATCTCTATGACTCTATAAGTCTAAGTGTGAGATCCATTTTTGTTAGATGAAAGGGTATTGAAGGAAAACTACATGAAGCAGGCAACTACAAACTCCAGCTACATTTAAGTTGCCTTCATTTCATTGTCTACCTGCTGTTTGGGCAGAGTGAACGTGTTTAGAGTTTGAATGCCATTAGAGCTTGCATATCGAACATTGCTGCTACCTTCAGCAACACTCAGAAGCCAATCTTACAAAGAAAAGAAGCGAATGCTGGACAGATGCAAACCATTTATCACGCAGCTTTGAAGAGTGTTGTGGGAGGTACACACCAGTGCTTTATGATCTGTCAGCAAGTTTAATGATGGTCTGCACTGAATGCAATGAGAAGTGAAAACCAGTGCAGCCCCTTCACCAAGTTGGTACACATGCTGAAACTGGAGTTGAATGAATGAGACACAGTCCTTTCTGTGCAGCATGCCTCACTGTGTGGAGGAGTCTGTGCAGCCTTATCTGCAGGATATGCTCCCAATGACTCTTCTGAGACTCGTCTTTTGCTCTTTCCGTTCGTGATGTAGTTCATTTCCACCCAGAGTCTGATGTCCAGTCGCTGGTGGAATGTTCATTGCTGTGGCTACCTTCATAAGGAGGCAAACGCAGATTCAGAGGGGTCAGGGCTGATGCAAGCCTGGGAGAGGCAACAGGTCACTGCAGAGAATGAGGAGCACCCAGGTCAGGGAGAGGTTGCAGCCACAAAGCTTGTCAGAATGCATGGGATCCACTGGTGATTCAGAGCTTTTCCACCCAGACTATAGTTCATGATGATGAGTTAGGCATCCTGTTGATTCAGTCTCTGCAAGTCACAGGACTCAGACAGAACAATGTTGCATACACACAAATTGATCAGGACAGTGTCTGATGCAAGGTCACACCAGGTCATTTTTCTCTCCCAAAGGCAAGATCACACTGAGAGAGACTTGTCCCAATACTGAGCAGTTATCATTAGGCTCACAGAGACAACCATTCACCCCATCACGCCTGTACTGGCCCTGCAGACAATCTCCTGCACATCCCCATATCCCTGCACACCAGTCCTATTCAAATAATCACCAGATGTCCTCTGGAGTGCCTCAGTTGAATCTGACTCCACTATATTTCCAGGCAGTTTATTCCAAACGCTATCTATTCATTGTGGAAAATTTTCTCTCTCACATCATCCTTGCTTCATTTGCATATTAATGTAACTGAAGTTTTAAAGTGATGTTCAGGTGATCTGTGGTCACTGTTACCATTTGCTGGAGGCATTTAACCTCTATCCTAGCAGCTGCATGATTCCTACATTCTGGAGCCCTCTTGTGTAGTTAGTGTATTACAAGGCTAGTCACTGGGGTTCCAGGACAACTTGCTGCAATCATTGCTGATCAAACCCAATGCCCTGACTGATGTGGGTGCCTCTGATCCAACCAGAGCTATGGTAGAGCAGACGACAGAAGACACAGTTCTGAAGAAGATTTACACTGGACTCGAAAGTTTAACTCTGTTCCTCACTCCTCAGATGCTGCCAGGTCTGATTTTTTTTCCAACACTTAGTTTTCACTCCATACCCCCTTCCTGGTCACTCTTCCCATGAACCCCAATTGGCTTTGCAACTTCCCAGGTCTCCACCAAGCGTGTCTAGTGAGCCTGTACCTGCACATGTTTCCTCCTCAATCCCATGCCAGGTGTGGTCATACAGTGTTTATTCATTTAAGATAGAATGAACCTGATTGTGGATGACCCTCCCCATTCCTTTCCCACCTATGCTTTATTGTATTCACCCCCTCACAGATACTGTTGCCCCAACCATCACAATTGTCATTCCCTTTGCCCCGTGGTCTCAGCCTTCAAACCTGAAGAATAGGTTTCCATGTCTCATTTCTGTAGCAGCAGACTCCATTGTCCTCCCCAACTTTCCCTTTCACTTCTGTCATTGGACCTGATGAACTGTACATGACCCATTGCTTGACCAACGCAATCAAACTGTTCCAGGTGAGTAGTGACTAGAACTGACTCATAGCTGTATATCTCCCGGGCTATGTTAGCCCTAACCCGTGGACTGATTGCAATGGAGCCATAGGATTCATCACAACCAAACCCACTGGATTACAGAAGCACAGATCCTCTGATTGACAACCCCACCCCAACTAGTATGGGAGGGTGCCCTTGACTTACTGTGTTGGAACCCCCTAACTGGCAGCTAATGAGGGCTACTTCCCTAAGACTTTGAGCCATGGCTGTTTGCTTGCTGCACATGTAGTGTGTTTGCTGTACAAGCTGCTGACACATGGAGTAGGGGTGAGGTTGACAGAACACTGCCTTACTGCAAGATGTATGCTCCCTTCAATGAGGTCTATTGACAAGGCAAACTGCATCAGTTTGGCAAGGCAGTAATGCTGCAAGCATCCAGGTAGGTGCTATATGAGCAAGCAATAAGAGAACAAGCGAGCAGCACTGAGATATTGGCTGGTCCAACCAGTGAGCGATATCCCTGTCCATGTGCATTAGGTGTCCCTGCTGCAGCCTTCCCATGCTGTTCGCTGGTATGCCCTGAAATGCAAAGCTGTGCTTCTAGAGTGTACCAGAGAGGTGCACGGTTGGTTAGACAGGTTGGCAAATGTCAGATACCAAAGTCAATGGCTGAGAGGTGCAAGCAGCTGGTGCCCATGGATCATGCACAGAGATGCTTTTTATTCTTAAGCAGCCTAACTGTGAGCATGTAACCATTATTGACTTGTAAAAACCTATCAGGTTCACTAATATTCTTTATGGAAGCACTGGCCTATCTCTGACTCCAGATCCATAGCGATATAGTTGACTCTCAACTGCCCCCTGGGCAATTAGGGATGGGCCTAGCTAGCAACATAAAAACCTGGAAGACCTTCAAAGCAAGTAGTGAGCCGAATTCACCAGGTACCCACTCAGATTTCCGCTTTGAGATTTCTCAATGTCCTGTTTGTTTGTTCTGCTTGGTAAGAAAGGAAACTGAATAATAATGAGGCAGGTTGAGCTGTTAACAAGGCATTTAACAAGCAATAATCACCTTTAACTAGCAACTTGCTACTGCCTAGTGAGAAGCTTGCCACACTGCTTGTGAAAAGCAGTAATGATTATTGAGTTGCTGCAGTGATTGATACAGGTGCTTCCTCTGATTCCACCATTAATCTCGCCACAGTCCATGTCGCTAAGACCCCTATAAGATTCTGCTGATAAGTCTAACAGAAATCTACCTCAGGATTCGATTTTCAATTGACCTGGACTCAATTGTTTTGGGAGAGGAGGTATCATATTTCCTAAAATCACCCCTGACCTGACCAGCATTAACCTTGAGGTTATGACTGTTAGTTTTGGACTCCCACCAGAGGAAATACTATTTGTTAACCCTTTCAAATACTTTAATAGTTTTATCACCTCAATTATTATTTGATATTTAAATGAATACAAGTCTAACCTATCCAGACTGTCTTCCTATGTGACCCTTACACTCTTGTGTCATTCTGATAAATCTGTGCTGCATTATTCTTTTGAGGCACAGGACAGAGAACTGAATTCAATACAGCAGAGATAGTTGAACTAGACAATTGTAGCATAAGATTACCTCCTTTTTCTTCCAGGCTTTATGAGATAAATGCTCACATTCAATCAGCCTTTCATTTATTTTGAGTCTTCAATCGCTTTTAATGATTTATGTTCATGGACCTGCAATTCTCTCTGCTCTCTCCATAGTTCATAGCCACTGACTGTTTACAGGCTCTGATCTTTCTTAGGCTGAAGTGGATTCCTCATGTTTCTCCACAGTTAAAGTTTTGACCATTCACGTAACTTACCTATGATCTTATGTACTGTGTACAACATTGAGTCATAGTATAATATTCTGCTCCCATTTACATGACTGCTCGTTTCAATGAATTAAATTTCCTTAGCAAACTTGAATTCAAAGCCCCATGTTCCTTCATGAATGTCAGTGATAAATATTGTAAAAAGTTCAGACCTGAGATTGTGGTGGGACATCCCTGACAGCGTTCACAGGCTGCCCTGTTTGGGTGAGCTGGGCAAAAGACTGACTTCAGTGCACTGGCACATTGTTAAAACTCTGGGAAAGAAAATAACCCAAAGAAGAGTCCTCCAACCCTCATCATTTATCATGCTAAATCATTCCTCACCCACCCACCCCATGGTATCTTATACTCTCATACCAACCTATGCCCATCAAGCCAAACTCGTTGAGCTTTAGGGCCTCTATCCCAATGGATGCTAACATGCCCCCTAACCATCATTCTTTTCTCTTATACTAACCATGCCAACTCACAAGTATCCACCATGAATGCACCTCAGGTATAATGTGGAGATTAAGTAATGTTCTTAAGCGCCTGATGATAAATTAACCATATCAAATAAAATACTTTTATTGATTAAAAACTCATTCACAACATTTAAATTCCCAAGTTCCTCATGAAAAGAATAATTTGCAGAGATAGTCCCATTTCAAAGAATTTATAACTACTTTGTGCTGTTAATTAAACTGTGAAATGGCAAGCATCCATTCTGACAATGAAAGTTTGTGAAATCAGTCATATGTTTCCAATCTAGGTTACCCCTCAGACCTATGTCAACATAGGTGAAATTTTAAGTACTTCTTTGTAGCACTGTTAGTATTTAAATGGAAGCGGGCTTAAATGCCTTCACAGGTTGGCAGCTCTCTGGTCGGTTCTCATGACCATGACAGTTCCAATGAATTTACATGCTTTTCGTCTCTATGTCTAATAAACAAAAGGGTTCTTGACCTCTCCCAATGGTGTCCCAAGACTACATTCAAAAGGGTACCTGTCTAAAAGGGTGTCCTATTTCTCCAAAACTCTCTGGGAAGGTGGAATGTCTCCCAGCTGGCCTAAAATGCACCAGTTGCATTTTGTACATCCCAGAGTTGAAAATCAGGCCTTACTGAGGCAGATGCACATTTTGATGTGCAGTTGTCTCTGTGAACCTAGGATATGCAAATTAAAACAAAACCCTTACTCCATTACCACCTCCAGACCCACCACCAACACCAGTCACATTGCGAAATGGCAAGTGTAGGATATAGTAGGATGGCGACAGGACCTCCAGATCCCAGCTTCCAGTGACATTTTTGCTGGCTCCCTGCATGAAAATTCAGACCTTGGTTGCACACTGTCATGTTTCTTAAATCTTCATTAAATAATATAATATTGACAATTCAGCACATAACATGCATGAGGAGAATCAACTTATGATCTATCCACTAGAATCTGAGGAACCAAAACTGTGGGTTGGACCAAAATTCTGTCCCAAAGTAAAAATGAAGTTCATTAATCTTTCTGTCCTCTAGAATTTTAACGCCTCATATTATGACAAGAATGATAACTAATGTTTTTTTTGCTTATTTACCTCTATTTCCTAACTATTGACTCCATGTTCCTTTATGTTTCCTTTCATTTTCTAATTCGTAGGAGACATTGGAAGTTCATTGCTCTATCACTCAGAAAACAGAGTGTACTGCTAATTGAGTTTTCTAAATATAAATTTGCAAGTTGGCCAAATTTCATGACCTTCAATTATTTCAAAAAATAAACAAGCTTAATACAATTTTGCCCCTTAAACCAGGAGAGAATAAGTTGAGTTCAGTTAAAGAGACACTGAGTGGGATAAGACCATCAAGAAAGATAGGCGAAAGTGCTTACTGCAGATGCTGGAGATTACAGTCAAGATTAGATTAATGCTGGAAAAGCACTGCAGGTCAGGCAACATTTTGCCCGAATCGTCGATTTTCCTGCTCTTTGGATGCTGCCTGACCTGCTGTGCTTTTCTGTCAAGAAAGATGCCAGCTCAGGTTAATGTGGTCATGTACTGCAATAACACAGAAGAGAGTCTTTCAAGATTTCAGCAAATGTCATAAGCTTCCATTTTGCCTGTGCCTTGAATTGAGGTATATTTTGAATAAAGGAGCAAGTTTTTAAAAATTCTTTCACGTAACATGGGTATTGCTAAGCAAGTAAAAAATGAGGTCTGCAGATGCTGGAGATCAGAGCTGAAAATGTGTTGCTGGTTAAAGCACAGCAGGTCAGGCAGCATCCAAGGAACAGGAAATTCGACGTTTCGGTCTTGCTAAGCAAGACCAGCATTTCATGCCCATCCTAAACTGTTTTTTGAACTGAGTGGCTTGTGAGGACATTTCAGGGAGCAGTTAAAAGTCCATCACATTCTTGGTAAGGTTGGAATAACATGTGAGCCAGACCGGTGCAGCTTTAAATTGCAGGTTTATTAATTTAAATAAAATTCCACTAGCTACCATAGTGGGGTCTGTAACCATGCCATCAGAGCTTAGCTGAGGCCTCTGGTTGCTGGTCCAGTGACATTACCACCATGCCACTGAATTGATCTTGATCAGTATTAAGTACCTTCCAGAGATAGCCTGGCAACATCTTTTTATTAAATGGCATCAAAACATTTCTGCCCTTAAATATATCATCTTTTGAAGTGTTGTGTATTAATGAATGTCTGACATCCAAATAAACATTTCATCTGTGTGAAATTCTAGACACAGATTTAGCTGGCCGTAACATTAAATGTCAAGAAGCATTTATATTACACACACACTCAATATAACTGGATGGTTTTCTAAAAATGCTATGCTCTTAATGCTTGCATTCTATGATTTCTAGCTGCAGTTTCAGAGTTTTATGAGTTAAATGAATAAACCAAGAAGAACATTGAAATGAATAAACAGTAAAGCATGGGTGGAGAAGTAGATGCCCATACCTGAATTCTTAAAATGAATGAAGCTTTGTCCTTCAATTTGAAAAGCCTATCTATCCTTAAATGTCAGAACACCAATGTCATTTACTCAGCACACTATATTTGACAGTCACAAAGTTACAGTGGGTATAGTTCCACAGGTCATAGAGTCATAGAGCTATACAGCAGGGAAATTGATCCTTCAGTCCAAGTCGTCTATGCTGACCAGATATCCCACCCCAATCTAGTCCCGCCTGCCAGTACCAAGCCCATATCCCTCCAAACCGCTCCTATTCATATACCCATCCAGATGCCTTTTAAATGTTGCAATCATCTATTGCATCCGCTGCACCCGATGTGGCCTCCTCTATATTGGTGAGACAGGCCGCTTACTTGCGGAACGCTTCAGAGAACACCTCTGGGCCGCCCGAACCAACCAACCCAATCACCCCGTGGCTCAACACTTTAACTCCCCTCCCACTCCACCGAGGACATGCAGGTCCTCGGACTCCTCCACCGGCAGAACACAACTACACGACGGCTGGAGGAGGAGCGCCTCATCTTCCGCCTGGGAACCCTCCAACCACAAGGTATGAATTCAGATTTCTCCAGCTTCCTCATTTCCCTCCCCCCACCTTGTCTCAGTCGGTTCCCTCAACTCAGCACCGCCCTCCTAACCTGCAATCCTCTTCCTGACCTCTCCGCCCCCACCCCACTCCGGCCTATCACCCTCACCTTGACCTCCTTCCACCTATCCCACCTCCATCGCCCCTCCCCCTAGTCCCTCCTCCCTACCTTTTATCTCAGCCTGCTTGGCTCTCTCTCTCTTATTCCTGATGAAGGGCTTATGCTCGAAACGTTGAATTCTCTATTCCTGAGATGCTGCCTAACCTGCTGTGCTTTGACCAGCAACACATTTGCAAATGTTGCAATTGTACTAGCATCTACCACTTCCTCTCACAATTCATTCCATAAATGCACCATTCTCTGTGTGAAAAAGTTGCCCTTTAGGTCCCTTTAAAATTTTTCCTCTCTCATCCTAAACCTATGCCCTCTAGTTCTGGGCTCCCCCTCCCCAAGGAAAAGATTTTGTCTATTTATCCTATCCATGTCCCTCATGATCTTGTAAATCTCTATAAGGTCACCCCTCAGCCTCCGACGCTCCAGGGAAAACAGCCCTAGCTTATTCAACCTCTCCTTACAGCTCAAATCCTCCAACCCTCGCAATATCCTTGTAAATCTTTTCTGAACCCTTTCAAGTTTCACAACATCTTTTTGATAGGATGGAGACACAACACTGGTATTTCAGCCAAGTTGCCTTCGTTCACCTAGATATTGAATATTGGTGAGACTGAATTTATAGGTGGTACATTGAAGTTCAATCCGGCCCGCAGACAATGTTCACACACCTGCACTTTCCAGCAAGGCCACCTTTCAGGAGGAATAAGGTCCGACTGTAGTACATTGACTATTCAGTACCGAACCTGACATCTCTTTGACCTCCTTGATTCATAACCAAATCTTCCAGTGAAATTATCTACTGCGCTGTCAGCAGAGCCCTTATTTGTAGGTCAAAATATTTCCTTCAACGCAAAACATTCACTAAAGCTGTAAATAACATTTCAAAACAACAATTTGCATAGGATTGGAGAAGAATTAACATTTTTGACTTGACAGTAGATAATCACCTGCACTTGGGATGACAAGTATGTATGGTGTAGTTATCTGTATCCTACCTATTACCGTTAAGACAAAGGGAAAGTTCCAGGTCAGCATGCATGAGAAGAAAAAGAAAGAAGCGAGTCTACCAAGAAAAAACATCCTTTGATAATATCTTAAACCACCATTCTACAAAATAAAACTGGAAACCCCAAGAGAAATGAATATTTATTTCAGATTAAAGTTTTAATGATACCTCAATCTCCAATTTTAATTCAAAAAGAATAAATTATAGTAGTTGGTTTTAATACAAATACACTTCTGTTATTTTGCCTTCAATTTGCTTAATAAAGTTTCAACACTGTGTCTCACTTCTAAAGAGAAATAAGTGACATTCATAAACAGGCAACATTTAAATAATCTGTGCAACAGAAAAATATTGCATGGAAAGTAGTCTATGCAAAGAAATGGTAGCTGAAAATGATTGAATAGGTTTCCATTTGCATTTCACATCATTAAATGCAACTAGTATGATAATGAAACCTACAAATTAAATAGAGCTAAATGTTTAGAAATAAATAGTTGACATCTGGATGCAGGCTTTTAAATTTCTAGACAATTACTGTTGTTAAATCATGCACAAAAATGACAATACAATGAGACCAGCAACTCAATGTAAAACAAATAGTTTATATAGATTATATGATCCATAAATGCTGAAGATAGCAGGCAACGTAATCACAAAATAAATTCATGCAGGATACTAACATGCTATTTAAACAACCAATTTATTCAAGCACTGATTGAGAATTTTTCTCTCCACATGTCTTTCAAGCATGGTGGAAAGCTGTTTTCTTGCTATGTGCGATGCTAGTTATTGGCTTTGAACAATGCAAACAAAACAGAATGATATTCTCTTACCTTTAGTTGCCAGTCTTAAACAGCTGATTTTGGTCTCCTGCAAAGAATGAGAAAGAAGAAATGTCCTTGTTACACTAACAGATTAATTACTGATTAGTGGAATTATATCAACGCAACATTGGTTTAAATTACGTAAATTGTATAATTTATATGAACAATCGGGACTTTGGCACCAAAGACAAAAGTTCTAATTTTGCGAATGACAGCAAATTTGGAAGATTACCAATACCGTCGAGGATTTCAACAAGGATGACATAAACTAGCAGACCGGGCAAATAATTGGGAAATGATGTTCAACATGGTTACCCAACAAAAGAACAAGGAGATCTCAGAATACAAATAATAAACATTGCACCACGTCAGCAAGGCCATAACATCCAGTAAACCAAGAAATATGCTTTATTTCTTGAGCGATAGAATTGAAATGCAGGGAAGTTCGAATAAACTTGTATCAAACCTTGGTATGACCACATTGAGAATAATTTCTTGTCACCAAATCTTTTTTAAAAATTGAGGAATTGGTAAGGATGCAGAAATGACATACAGGAACAAAACTAGAAAACTATACTGGAAAAGGATCTTGAAAATAGATAGATCAGAGGTCACCTAATAAAGGTGTTTAAAATTGAGAAAGGTTTCGTTTGGAATTATATGTTCCTGTGGGGAACAGCACTGATCAAGGACATCAATATAAAATAATCATGAGGAAATCCAGTTGCAAATTCTGAGAAAATCTGTTTATCTGAAGAGCAGTGAAAACTAACTATTGCAGGAAGTAATTGAGACCAATCATGTCAGTTCATTCAAAGGGAAAGTGGACAAACACATGATGCTTAAATAAAGCAGAAACACCAACATGTACTGAATGGTCTGTCTCTGTGCCATTTGCCAGATGTATGACAAAAGAAATTACATTTTGAAACACTGCCTGATTATGTTGGTTCAAGGAAGATTTTAACTTCATTGATAGGTCAATGCGGTCAAGTAGGAGTTTGAATGGAAAATTTATTTCACAAAACTAGTGCAATTTGCAGTCCAATTCCTAATTATGCTCAAAGTGAAAACTCTATCCATAACTGGATGTAGGTTTGCTCGCTGAGTTGTAAGGTTCGTTTTCAGACGTTTCGTCACCATACTGGTAACATCAGAAGGCTATAGAATTTACAGCCTCCGGATGAAGCCTCTACCCATTACTGTCAAGCTTGAAATCACATAATGACTTTTGATTTACCTCATCTTTATATGTATTCTTTGCATTGATCTTTGATCTCGTTTTCTCAGTCAGAAAATGCTACCAATATATTAAATACATTTTAACCACCATTGTTAGTATCAAGCTATTCCAGCTAAAGTACTGTGTTACAGAAGTGAAGCTCCCTCAATATGTTTCAGCCATAATATCGGAGAAGCCTTTCAGTTTAATACATTTTTTATGAATTCCCGTATGACTCATCTCTGTGGTATCTCTGAGTGAGAATGACAACGTTGTTTAATTTGTGCTCGTTTATGCCCAATTTACACAAGAAACTAAATTAAAGATATCTACATTTGTGCACATTGGATTCTGAAAAGTGGCTTGAGAGATTTTGATTCCACCAAACTAAGTCTGAATTGAAATTGTGTTCTCAAAAGTAAAAGCTATTTACATTGTAATGCCCAGAGCAAAGATATTGTGAAATTGACTTATTTTGGATTTTCAATTTTTGGAGAACAGCAGATGCTACTTAATTTGGAGCTAACATATCATGTGCCAACAGAGATTCAGCTGTTAACCATGGGATATTTTGTAACATGGGCAACAAATGTATTGTACAGATAAGACTCCACAGATAGACAACATTTCCCAATGGCTAAGTGAGATACCAATCGTGACAACAACCTAGAAAGATACTGGGTACAATTCTCAAGCTGTTCTATCCAATCACTGAGAGACTCCTAAACAGAAGGAAGACCTCTTCAATATGTTAATCTGTAGACCAACATAATTTGAAGGACTCCATTACAAAATAAGTTACCAATAAGCAAGGCAATCGCCAAAGTTTTCAGTGGCCCCAGTACTTTTTGTGTCCTTCCGACGTAACCTTTTGAGTGCCAGGATCAGAAGTGCTTCCACTGTCTATATACTCCCTGTGATTGTGGTCTCTCTCCTAAGTGCCTGCTCCATTTCCCCTTCTAGAACCTGCTTGAGGGCTGCTGCTGATGAGGCAAGCAGCACAACTTTCAATGCTGAAGAAGTGAAAACTGCCAGGTGAGTCTGGGGCCTTTCTGAGCCTGTCCAAACTACTTTCGACATTCTAGTCTTCGATTGAAACTGTGTGGTATCAGATGATAGTTTGCAACTAAGACTATTCATCAGTGATTAACCTCATGTAATTCTCACATAGTGGTTGCCCTATCAGGGAAATGCACTTTGACAACACGCAAACATTGACAAAAATTCTCTATGTCTTCCATTCTCGTCAACTCAGGGTTCTCCTCCCTGACGTTGATGACGCCTTTGTTTGTACACATTTTATTCGGAATTATGGGACCTTGTTTTCTCCTATACCAGGCTCCACATTTAGTCGATCATTCTCAGCCATGTCCATCCCTAGCACAATGCCACCATCAAGCAACCATCTTTTTCCACTTACATCATCACAAGTGGAACATGCCTGTATGGCACCATTGGGCACTCTTCAATTACTCCCAAAATTCTATAGCCTTTTGTTGCAAGTCCAAGTGATATAACATCCACCCCTTAACCTCTTTTCATCTCATTGTCGAGAGACCCCAAATACTCCTTTCAGTAAAAGCTGTATTTCCTCATCTGGGACTGAAATTCCACCTAAATCAGAATTGGTAATCTGAAGATCTTCTGGAGAAAGGTAAGCAGGTGAAATGTGGAGCGGAAAGACAACCGGGAAGTGGGTGGGCAAAGGGCTTTCAGTATGGTAAGGAGGTGGCTTTCTGTGTGGACCCTCACTGCATGATCCCTTCATTAAGTCCATGCTTCAAGGAAGTCTGGGAGGGTCTGCTGGGCAGTCTCCCCAGAGATAATTGCTTTGACCAATGGAAGAATGACAAAGTCTTTAAGTGACTATTCAAAGGCATCTACTGTCCACTGGGCGGCAGAGCCCTGATGAGCACTGATGCTCTGGACTTAATCAGGGAGGAAAGCAGGAGGTGACGGGAACTCTATGCTGCACCCTCCCATCCAATCACAGACCCCATCCCCACCTCGAGAGTGGGTAGGGAGAGCAGGATGGAGCTAATTAAATTCTGTACATCAATTCAATTTGCTTTCAATTTAGAATATTGAATTTTTTTATCACCATGTGTAACAATGGAGAGGCTGAACACAGATTGGGTGACTAGTGCAGATACCACTGATTAATGTAACATCACTATAGCACATGCAGTTTAATTTCAATTAATGAAATCTGGAATATTAAGCTAGTGTCAATAATGGTGACCAGGAAGCTCTCCGATTCTTCTAAAAATGCATCTGGTTCAGTAATATCCTTTACAGAAGGAAATTTGATATCCTTACCAAGGTTTGCCTTACATGTGATGAAGACCCATAACAACGCAGTTGGCAATTACCTGCCCTCTGAAATGGCTTAGCAAGCCACTGAATTCAAAGGTAATTATGGATGGGCAACAGCTTCTCACCTTCCTACGATCCCGTTAAAGAACACAAACAGACCTGGAAGCCTGGACCTTATCTTCTAATCACTTGTAATTTGAAATCTCTATCCAATTTGTATCCTAAGCTTACTACATTTAGCCAACGGCACTTCTTGCAGTTCAGATCAAAGATCAACCCTAAACAATAACTGCGTTCCTCTCTATAATAACCTGCCCTGCCGGGCATTTCCTACAATTTCTGTTTTTACCTGAGATTTCCAGCATTCACAGCATTTCTCTTTTGCGAAAATTTCAGTTGATTTTAATAACTTCCCAAAGTAATGATGTTTTAAGTCAGATTTTCAAGCAGTCTTCATGCAAACGGAATTAATTTGGAGGCAAACTATTGGCTTAAATTATTAAACATAGAAAAAATAGCAAACATAATTTGTAACTGAATCTCATTTTATAATCTTTGGCTGGAGAAAAGAAACTGGAACAAAGGAAGAAAATGAAAAAAAAATGGAGTTCAGTTAATTTGCAAATCCCACGCCAACTTTTTTCTGAAGACTCTATAATCCTGTAACATCCATCCTTTGCATTTGAAAGCTACTCAAAGAATATATAATTATAAGCTGACACGATGATTTTTGCACACTGCACTTTACTAGCAACAGTATTAAGCAAAGTCTCTAATTGTTTAATTATTGTTACAAATGCATCACTGTTACACCTGCTTGGTTATTTTCCAACTGCACTGTCCAAATTAAGTGATTAAAATTACATACTGGCAGTTTGCTCCCTGATTGCTCCACGCTTTTCCAAAGCCAAGAGCATTTGAAAATAGTTCAGCTTTGTACAAAACATCTTATCCTTTCTTGTCACGTGATGCCATTTAAAATAACACTGTTCAGGTGATGTACCTCTTTTATATTTTGAATATGTAGCAACATGAAGTAGAATTTAATTGTACAAGACAAAAATCCCAATTTCTTGTAATGTAGAATGTAGTTTTATTTAATTTTACACACTATGGCATTCAGTTTAAGGGTAAATGATAGATTCTGCTTTGCAAATGTTCAAATACTTACCAAATCTTAAAAAAAAACCTGATTGCTTCACATAGGCAAGCAGCTTAACTCAATAGTGACAATTTTCAGAGATAATGGGGAAGGTATTGTGCACATTTTGAAAGCTGCCTCAACTATGTTATTACTTCTCTTTGTTATAGTTGATTTTCATGTAGTTTTGCAGAACAGGGGCAAGGGGTCATCAAAATACCTGAAAGCTGCTATAATATACTGCTAATCTAACTGCCAGCTTTCTCAACAAACTACATGACTTCCATTTTAACCAGTTACATTTCAAATCAATGCTTTGCCAACTTGATTTTTGGGATGCAATGCAAGGCATATGAAAATCCAAAAATCTGCAGGGACTTAGCTGGCATGTTTGATATATAATTGTAACTAAGACACTGTGGGTTCAGGATATGGCAAATCTCCATGAAAAGAGAAAGATGACACTGAATAAAGGTATAATATTTGTGATGCATATGCAGCAATTGGAATTGTCAAGGCTATACAATTTTCAGTATTTGATTTAACTGGTGACCTATGGTTGTCAAAGAGGCACTCTGCTGCAATTGGCTAGTTTAGGCTCCATGGAAACCTTACCTGACTTCTGTGTAGAGTATTCCAATCATCAGCACACCCCTGGAAACATGTCAGCTGGTTAGGAAATGTTTGTGGGACTTGGAGGCATTTGAATGCTCTTCAAAACCCCACCGAACAAATACCTCCAATATTCCTGCTAAACATGATTAACCCAGCATCTAAATGCCAGGGAAAAGAATGGGACTAGCACAAACTGTGCATCGCTGCATGTAAAACCACAATTGTGAATTGCAATTGTCTGGAATCTTGAATCACATTTTTCATCAGCATTCCCAAAAATTTGTTGGACAGGAATAGGCAAAAAAAATTTGGGCAAAAAAATCCTGAGGGGATTGTCCTTCACTGGGTGCTCATATCTCAGGTGAAACCAAGTGGCTGGCAGCTGTAAATCTTAAATAAAAGCTAAGTACATCAAAAACATGCATAACATCAGACTTTGTAAACAGTAAAATGCCAAAGTAAATGCTCCCCCCAAAACACGTTGGGATGTTTGAAATCACAATGAGTCAACAATTCGTTATATTGAAGCTCTATGTTGAATTTGTCATCCAGGCCCAGTGGCAGAGTAGGAAATCCAACCGAAGGATGAATGTTTGGAGTTAAGCTACAGTACAGCACAAAATTATGGGCAAGCCATCATTGGACATCAAGATTTCACTGTGAAACCTTGCAAGTACAGCTGAACCAGTGAGAAAGTTAAAAGTGCTGTCCGTTTGGAGACAAAGTGAAGTTGATACAGTGTTGTAAACAGTGTGTTTGCTTTGTACCACAATCTAGTTGATCTGGTTTGTCTCCAAACAACAAGCAAACATTTTGGAACAGTTTGACGAGCAAGCATTCTCACCAGCGAGAAAGAGAATGGGAGTGGTAGTAAACCCCAACATTAAAGAAGCTCTGCTGTTGTGGTTAAAGGCAGCTCGAGGAGAGAACATTCCCATCTCCAGTTTATTCCTATATGAGAGAGGTATATCCCAGCAACGAGTCTTGGTTACAAGGAGTTCATTTGGAGGCGAAACGAGGTTGCACAGAGGCTTCTCTAAAGCTTTCTCGAAGCTCTACTTCAAACAAATTTGTCAGCTGGACGCTGGTGAGATGATTTATTGCAATTGTACCATATTAAATATACAGCATGTGTATGTATTATTGTTGTCTCACCTTTCTCTTTCTGGTTCTGACTTTTCTATTGTGTGATTGAAACATTTTCTATTTTTGTACGAGATTGTAGGGATTGGAACCAGCTGGATCTTGTTGACTATCAGATCCTTGATTGAGATTGTTAACGTGGGCCTATCAGAATGTCCTGGCTGACCAATATAAACAGGAGATTCGGGGGTAAAGGAAAAAAAACGGAAGGGTGTTTCCCCTTCAAAAAAAAGAGAAAAATAGAGCAAAAAAAAAGAAAAAGGGAAAAAAAAGGAGATTCACCTTGTGTCTTTCACTGTGTCCCACACCTGCACACACACAGGGGTGCTGGGGAAAAATAAGCACGATCGCAGTTAGGTGGTAGTGTGGGGGTTTAAAAAAAAATAAACAGGAGATTCCCTAACCTCTCCTTCATTTTCTCGTTCATGCCAGCTTTGCTCTTAAGGAACTGAGCACTGCTTGTCATTGGTCGTCTGGGTGTTTTTCCTTCCTGGTGGTGGAATGTGAATAAAGTTTTCTGTACTCGATGTTTCTTCACGGTGTCCTACACACACACGCACACAAAGAACATAAAACATATGAACAGGAGATTTGACATCTCCTCAGTTCAGGGGACTAAAAACAAACATAAACAGGGGAATTATAATCTCCTCAGTTCAGAGGACGGACTCTGAGCTGGCTGGCCGCAGCCTGTGTACTGTGCACAAGTAAATAATGGGTGACTTGGAGATATGATATGGGCCTTGATGCAGTTATTTCGGAGAAGAATAGGTTTTTCATCTGAAATGAGCAGAATAAATATCTATGTATGGAACAGAGTTAGAGTGCTGTGGCATGATGGCACAGTGGTTAGCACTGCTGCCTCACAACACCAGAGACTCAGGTTCAATTCCCACCTCTGGCAACCGTCTGTGTGGAGTTTGCACATTTTCCCCAAGTCTGTGTGGGTTTCCTCCAGGTGCTCTGGTTTCCTCCCACAGTCCAAAAATGTGAGGTGAATTGGCCATGTTAAATTGCCCGTAGTGTTAGGTAAAGGGATAAATATAGGGGAATCGGTCTGGGTGGGTTGCTCTTCGGAAGGTCGGTGTGGACATGTTGGGCCGACGGGCCTATTTCTAAACTGTAAGTAATCTAATCTAATATATAGCATGGAAATAGGCCCTTCAGTCCAATGCATCCATGCTCACTAGATATCCTAAATTAATCTAGTCCCATATCCCTCTAATTCCTTCCTATTCATATAAATATACATGTACCTTTTAAATGTGACCGTTGTCCCAGCCTTTAGCACTTCCTCTTGCAGTTCATTCCATACACATACCACCCTCTGCGTGAAAAAGTTGCCTCTTTAAAATCTCTGTCGCCCTCTAGTTCTGGACTGCTCCACCTCAGGGAACAGACTTTGTGTATTTACCCTATCCATCCCCCTCATGATTTTATTAACCCCTACAAGGTCACTCCTCAGTCTCCGATGCTACAGGGAAAACAGCCTCAGACTATACAGCCTCTCCATATAGCTCAAATCCTCCAAATCTGGCCAAATCCTTGGAAATCTTTTTTGAACCTTTCCATGTTTTACAATCCTTCTGACAGGAGGGAGACCAGAATTGCATACAATATTCCAAAAGAAGCATAACCAATGTCCTGTACAGACACAAAGTGACCTCCCAACTCCTATACTCAATACTCTGACCAACAAATGAAAGCGTACCAAACACCTTCCTCACTATCATGTCCTCCTGTGACTCCACTTTCAGGGAACTGTGAACCTGCACTCCAAGGTCTCTATTCAACATCACTCCCCAGGGCCTTACCTTTAAGTGTATAAGCCCTGCCCTGATTTGAAACTTAATTTTGTTGAACTGCTTTTCAGTGAACTTGTTGGTGATTTGTCAGTGGAATTGTAAGCTTTCTTTTACTAATCTGAGTAAGCTAAGCTGAGTCAGAGTGACCTCCCTCTTTCAAATTTCTTTGAGCAGATGTCAAGAAATGACAATGTTATGTCATAAACCATACTGGTTATACAGTCTTAACATGCCATATTATTTGCACTAATTGAGCATGCCCTACGACCTTCCTGTTATTCAAGTTGCAAGCTGGTTGCTTCCAGCAAGTAGCTGCAACACTACATTTAGTATTGTCACCATGAAACACATGTAGAATGGAAAGAAGCACTTTGAAGGGTTTAAATAGTATAGAGAAAGAATTTCAGAATAGCACATGCCTTAATGGAGGTCTAAGGGCAGGGGTGTTGCCTAAAAGATAGTTCTGACCTCCAGATGGAAAAGCTCCTATTACTTACAATTCTAATCTCATGTAACCAGTCATCAGGGTATATTTTTAGAATGTATGGAAGGTACTTCATCCATGAACAACATGCATTGATTGAAAATTATAGATAGATATTCATTGTAGGTATGTTATTGGAGATGACATGTCAAAATTCTATCCTAAAAATGACAGAACGTTTCAGTTGAACCTGTCATTTGCCTTTTTATACAGTATGTCCCTGAAAATCCAGAAATGTTGCAACCAGAACTCTGATACAACTTGATCACAGTGGCTGCAAGTCTGATTGGTACCCAGATGCAGACGTATGTAGAATCAGGAAGACTCCATGGGGGATTCAGATGTGAAGATCCTGACTCAATTTCAGACAGATCTAACCTTAAATAGTCAGGGAAAGGGAATGGGGCATGATTTCCTGAGTCAGAAATCCTAAAGTTAGCAGAGCCATTTGAACACAGTGCTGAATTTAAACAGATCCCATTATGGACTGTCCAAGGGCATTGGGCCATAGACATGATTAGATGTAACTAATAACAAACATTGCTGAACAGAGGCTGGGGTCTACCAATCTGTCATGATATGAAGTTGCTTTTAAGTGCGCTTTTAAAAAATTTAAAAGCCTTTGTTGATGGCTTTGGTGAACAGGTGCAGCCAAGAAAAGAAGTAACACTTGTTCAAGCATTTTCAATATATATATATATAATATATATATACACACACACACATAAATAAATATATATTTCAATATATTCAATTATATTTTCAATATAATTTTCAATATATTGCGTTTGTCACTATTCTTTCAAGAATTTTGGCAGAAAGAATGTTTGGCTGAGTTTCAAAAACACTATTATCTTACTGGGGTTCTGAGTGCCCAATTTGATTGACAACTTATAAAGGCTATTAAATTGTTACCTTTCTTTGATAAAGAGTTTGAAGATTCTGGGTAATCCAAGATGGAGGACGGGGAAAATTTCTGGCTGTAAGAGCTGTTCCTTTTTTTTAAGGTATTTTAGGTGCTGGAGGTGATTTCCTCGACTTTCAGGAGCAGCAATTACTGTTTTATATGTTGTTCCATTGTTTTGTAACTTTGGAAAAAAACAGTCAAAACAACAGCAGTTTTAGAAGGGAGAAGAGCAGACAAAGGAAGCAGATGGTGAGGACAGTGCAGGAGAGAGAGAGAGAGAACCTGCACAGTTACTGCCTTTGCTGTTTGAATTCATGTATCGCTGGACATCGGAGTGCATCTGAGAAAATAACAAACAGTGAAATTCGCAACAAATCTTGGGGGAACTGTTGGGTGAGGTTTACAGCACAGAATCAGATAAGTTAATTGTTGTTTTAAGTCTGTCCACAGGCTGCAGTAGTGAAATAGTGGATTCTTTCTTGATTATATGTTTTTGGAGATCAGTCTCTTCATTAAACTTAAAATATAAGCCATAGCTATTAACTTAACCTGGGCAGTGTTTGTGGAGGAATAAGATGGTGTTATTTTCTGGGTCTGTAGATTGTGAAGGAGCAAAAATGGCCTTTGCAGTGATATGTACTTCTTGTCAGATGTGGGAGTTCAAAGAGAGTTTAAGGGTTACTGCGGATTATATCTGCCATAAATGCTGTTAGATGCGAATCTTACCAGATCGAGTGGATCGGTTGGAGAGACGGACAGAAGCGATGAGGAATTTGCAACAGTATGTGATGGATGGCAGTTATAGGAAGGGTTGAAAGTCTCAGATCCAGTCACATAGATGGGTTAACTCCAGGAAGGGTAAGAGAGGTAGGCAGCTAGAGCAGGAGTCTTTTGTGGATATACCCATTTCAAACAGGTATGCTGTTTTGGAAAATGTAGGGGGTGATGGATACTCAGGGAAACGTAGCCGGAACAGCCAAGTTTCTGATATTGAGACTGGCTCGAATGCAGCTTAGAAGAGTATAAAGAAAGTGGGTGTATACTTAAGAGGGAAATCAGGAGGGCAAAACAGGGACATGAGATAGCTTTGGCAAATAGAATTAAGGAGAATCCAAAGGATTTTTACAAATATATTAAGGACAAAAGGGTAACCAGGGAGAGAATAAGGCCCCTCAAAGATCAGCAAGGCGGCCTTTGTGTGGAGCCACAAAAATGGGGGAAATACAAAATGAATAATTTGCATCAGTATTTACTGTGGAAAAGGATATGGAAGATATAGACTGTAGGGAAGTAGATGGTGACATCTTGTAAATTGTCCAGATTACAGAGGAGGAAATGCTGGACGTCTTGAAATGGTTAAAGGTGGATAAATCCCCAGGACCTGATCAGGTGTTCCCGAGAACACTGTGGAAATCAAGAGAAGTTTTTGTTGGGCCTCTTGCTGAGATATTTGCACCATCGATAGTCACAAGTGAGGTGCTAGAAGACTGGAGGTTGGCAAACGTGGCGCCACTGTTTAAGAAGGGTGGTAAAGACAAGCCAGGGAACTGTAGACCGGTGAGCCTGACCTCGGTGGTGGGCAAGTTGTTGGAGGGAAACCTGAGGGACAGGATGTACATTATTTGGAAAGGCAAGGACTGATTCGGGATAGTCAACATGGCTTTGTGTATGGGAAATCATGTCTCACAAACTTGATAGAGTTTTTTGAAGAAGTAACAAAGATTGATGAGAGCAGAGCAGTAGATGTGATCTAAATGCACTTCAGTAAGGTATTCGACAAGGTTCCCCGTGGGAGACTGATTAGCAAGATTAGATCTCATGGAATGCAGGGAGAACTAGCCATTTGGATACAGAACTGGCTCAAAGGTAGAAGACAGAGGGCGGTAGTGGAGGGTTGTTTTTCAGACTGGAGGCCTGTGGCCAGTGGAGTGCCACAAGGATCGGTGCTGGACCCTCTACATTTTGTCATTTACATAAATGATTTGGATGCGAGCATAAGAGGTACAGTTAGTAAGTTTGCAGATGACACCAAAATTGGAGGTGTAGTGGACAGCGAAGAGGGTTACCTCAGATTACAACAGGATCTGGGCCAATGGGCTGAGAAGTGGCAGATGGAGTTTAATTCAGATAAATGTGAGGTGCTGCAGTTTGGGAAAGTAAATCTTAGCAGGACTTATACACTTAATGATAAGGTCCTAGGGAGTGTTGCTGAACAAAGAGACCTTGGAGTGCAGGTTCATAGATCCTTTAAAGTAGAGTCACAGGTAGATTGGATGGTGAAGAAGACGTTTGGTATGCTTTCCTTAATGGTCAGAGTATTGAGTACAAGAGTTGGGAGGTCATGTTGCAACTATACAGGACATTGGTTAGGCCACTGTAGGAAGATTGCGTGTAATTCTGGTTTCCTTCCTATTGGAAAGATGTTGTGAAACTTGAAAGGGTTCAGAAAAGATCTACCAGGATGTTGCCAGGTTTGGAGGATCTGAGCTACAGGGAGAGGCTGAACAGGCTGTGGCTGTTTTGCCTGGAGCGTCGGACGCTGAGGTGTGACCTTATAGAGGTTTACCAAATTATGAGAGGCATGGATAGGATAAATAGACAAAGTTTTTTCCTTGGGGTCGGGGAGTCCAGAACTAGAGGGCATAGGTTTAGGGTGAGAGGGGAAAGATATAAAAGAGACCTAAGCGGCGACATTTTCACACAGAGGGTGGTACGTGTATGGAATGAGCTGCCAGAGGATGTGGTGGAGGCTGGTACAATTGCAACATTTAAAAGCATTTGGATGTGTTTATGAATAGGAAGGTTTGGAGGGATATGGGCCGGATGCTGGTAGGTGGGACGAGATTGGGTTGGGATATCTGGTCGACATGGATGGGTTAGCCTGAAGGGTCTGTTTACATGCTGTACATCTCTATGACTCTATGACTCTAAGTGCATCATTTTTAGTTTAGATTAATTTCTTGGAGTTTTAAAAACTTTGAATAGATTTTATAACAGGAGGTTTTGTTCTATCAAATGTGCAGGAGTGAAAGTTGTATTAAATTGTCACAAGTTTTATTTTCCCTACATAGTCACTGAGGTCTGTCTATGGTGCATACTGGGTGAATGGCTGTTGAGGTGACATGGAGGATAGAAGAGGTGATTGGGAATGGATTGGGGTTGAGGGTTAGAGTTCGAAGACCTAACAATTTCTCAAACAACTAGCATAATGTCCCAGGTAATTGAGGCAAGTCTTCTCACTGATTAAACATAATACTCATCCACTCCTCTGGCCATCTACATTTACTTCTGGGGTCAAGTAATTTGACTGTAGTCCACATCCACACCCCAAAAAGAAAACTGCATGTGTTGGGATCATTTTTACTGAAAAGCTGCAGTGAGTCAGGATAATTCCTGTATCAAGCTAACCAATTAACTAAAATCCATTAGGGATCTTGGATGGTTAAAGCTGTTCGCTTATCCTCTATGATGATTCTGATACCAGGGAGTGAAGTCGAAGGTGCAGGCACTCCAAAGTACTGTCCTACCACTAAATTAGGACTTGATGTAAATCTGTTGGCTTTATGACTAATTTTTCTTGTATGTTAGTAGGTGCAGTTGTCCTAATGCCTAATGTAAGTAGAAGACCCAAAGAGGAGAAGTGATATTTTGTTTTATATATTCCAAATTGATTCAGTTACAAGTTGTATCACTGTTGATTGGCCAGCAAAGTGCATTTATATCAACTGGAACAGATATCCTGTCACCATGCCAATCACATAGTTTACTGAGTGAGGACTTGTCTGCTTGGGCTCTTGGTAATCAAGGCCGTATTACACAATGTGAATAATTACACTGGGCAGGGGCATCTTGGTACTTATGCCAGGAAAGAGTCACCTTTTAGGTGTAATCATTGTGCTGACTAGTCCAGATGCTCACCTGAATTAGTTCATGGAAGCATTATTGCACATATATCCAGGCTCATTTGTGCTCAGTACTACTGCCCAGATAGTACGCCTCACTAACCCTACATCTGCCCTTCCCTTGCCCTTTCATCTGCCCCACACCCTCCCCTTTGCCATCTGTTGTCCCATCCACCCTAACGGACCACACTGGCCCTTAAAGGTTGTTGTGGTCCAGTATAGTGTCCCTATCTCTTGAGCCAGGAGGCCAACCTCTGGTCCACCTGCCCTAGAAGTGTGTGAAAATATCTCTAAACAAACTGGTTAAAAATATCCAGCTCTCTCAATGGCTGCCAGAGTAAGCCACCACTGAGTGCCAGTTCCTTGTTGCCTCCTTTCACTGGGCAAGCCTCTCAAGCCCTGTGGTTAATGTGCTTCATTTGTAAAATTCAAAACCCCCTATGAAATCACGCAATTGGCCAATTAATATCTTAATTACTATCCCACCAAAAGACACACTCTGATGTGTTCCATCCTGTCACTCTCACTGCCCATTTCTCTGAAAATTCAGCGCATTATTTTATCAGCATGTGGAGAAGTACACTATAATTAGGAGGATCAGTTAACATTCAGTGAATGTGTTTCTGATCAAGGATTTTTGATGACAATTGAGGGTCATGATCACTTCCAGCTGGCAATTTCCTGTTGAAAGCATTGTCGCTAATTAAAGGTTTTACAAATAAATCTATGAGATCAGCGAGTTCTCTGTACACCAGTAGGTGTCAGTATCTAAAATCAATATCTAATCATGAGAAGTTCATACTTTTATCAAAAGCTATATTCAAGGTTATTTTCAAATGCTATTAAATTCCTGGATTTTGAAAAATCAGCCTTTTGCTGCATACCTATATTCCTGATATGCTTGTGGCAACTCTTTTAATATGTTCCACTGTGGGGGGCAGTGGTCCAAACTTTGATTTCACATTCTATGTGAGGCAGAATTGCTCTCCATCACTCTTCTTGGCATACGAGGCAGTTTAATAAATAAATATATTTTCTAAAGCAACAATATTCAATTTGAAACAGTATACTGTATACAATAAGTAATGGAGGCCTGAAATTTTGTAATGATGGAGACCACTGTGAAATGGTGGCAGGGGTCAAGATCCAGAAGTCATACCTTTAAAAGCAGTTCCTATTAATTATGTATGGGGCAGTGGGGGATGGAGGATTGGAGTGGATCAGGGACAGTTGTTGGACTGGGGACCAGTGCGGGTGGTCAGTGGCTCGTGAGCCAAGTCAAACCACGCATGGAAGCCTCCCGTGCTGATCGACTGCAATGTAATGTTTACCTGTAATCTGTTTATCTGACTGTCATGTTTATCCTTCTAAATTTATTTCTTATTTTCTAACTTATACCATGAACCACTGTAAGGTAATGCAACTTTTTTACTTCTAAGACTTGTGCCTAGATACTTTGTACCTAAGATGGTACTGTGAGGAATGACATTATAAATCTTCCACTGTATTCCTGTACTCCAGTACATGTGACAATAAACCCAATTCTATTTCTAAAGGTTGCGCTTTCTACATCTGTGGTTCACATTGGAAGTAGCCTACTTATAAAATCACAGCCATGTCTAATCATGTCTGATAACACATGCAAGTTTGACCTGGTGAAACAAGTCTAAATGTTGAGGAGTCCTTTGAAGAGCTAGAGTGCCTTTTAGAGATGTCAGGTACCCTTTCTGATTTGGTCCTGTGGCCCATTTGGTAGAGGTTAGTTGCTCTTTGGGAGGGGTAAGCTGCTGTATGGGATTGTTGAAAGTAGACATGAATGTACACAAAAAAAAATGCAGAAGCTCATTGGAACCGTCAAGCTCAAGATAGGTCTAAAAGACAGGTAAATTTAGGAGTATTGTAAATGTTTAAAAATCTTAAGCTTTTGTGTTAATTTGGGGAATAATGGGGCTTGATTTCCGGTGCACAATCACAATGAGGTGTGACAAAGCTCGGTTAGACCACTGCTGTACACAGTTCTGCTCGATTAGAAAACAACAGTGAAGCAAGTGTAGAAAATATTGACGTGGATGTTCCCAGAATGGAAATGATACATTTATGTCGAAAAACTGAGCAGCTTGGAGCTGTTTAGTTTGAATCAGAGAAGAATAAGAACAAATGAATAAAAGCAAAATACTGCAGATGCTGGAAATCTGAAACAAACAAAGAGAAATTCAGGTCTGGCAGCATCTGTGAAGAGAGAAAGAGTCACTGTTTCAAGTCTTGTGTGACTCTTCTTTGACTCAGAACACAAGAAGAGTCATATCAGACTCCAAACATTAACTTTGATTCTCTCTTCACAGGTGCTACTAGAATACAGAGTTTCTCCAACATTCTCTTTGTTTTTGACGAAGAACAGATCTGTGGGTTGATGATGAAGGAACTGAGAGACCCAGCAGCTTCAGCTTGGAGGTTGAAGGGAATGTCATCTGATCCCTGCAGCTAGAAGGACCATTAAATTTAATTGAATTACAATGTAATAGCCTGACTTTAGATTCATAATGAATTTTGGCCACATCCTGCAAACTATAAAAATAGCAATAATTGGCTGTGCAGTAGATTGGCATCATCTTTCACAATGTTTCATTTTTAAGCCCATTAACCATTTTCTGACCAGGTAGGAGGTTACTACCATGAGAAGTACATCTCATGACACTAAGTGGAACTAAATGGAACTAAAGAACCATATAAATGATGCAGCACAGAAGCGGGCCATTCTGCTCATCTTGTCCATGCTGACCGAATCTAATTCCATCTTCCTGCACGTGGTTCATAGCCCTGCAGCTTACAGCACTTAAGGTGCAGATCCAGATATTTTTTAAAGAGTCAAGTGTCTGCCTCCACCACCAACTGAGTCAGTGAATTCCAGACACCAACACCCCTCTGCTTAATAAGGTTTTTCCTCCCTTCCTCTGTAATCCTTCTAACACAGCTTGAATTGATTATCCTTGCATTTTGAACCCTCTGCCAGGGAAAACAGGTTCCTCCTGTTTACTCTATTTCCCTTCCTCATAATTTTGTACACCTCAATCATGTCACCCTTCAGCCTTCTCTGTTCTAAGAAAAACAAACCCAACCTCTCCAATCTGTCCTCATAGCTCCAATTCTTCAGCTCTGGCAACATTCCAGTAAATCTTCTCTGCACTCTCTCCAAAACAATTACATCCTTCCCTATAATATGGTGACCAGAACTGCACACAATACTCGAGCTGTGGCCTCACCAGTTTCTTATACAGTTTCATCATTATATCCCTACGTTTGCATTCTGTACCTCTTCCAGTGAAGGATAGCATTCCATATGCATCCTTTACAACCTTATCTACCTGTACTGCTACCTTTAGGAATCTGTGTACTTGCACACCAAGATTTCTCACTTTATCTATCCCTCTCAATGTACTCCTCCTTATTGTTAGCAAGTTTTGAGAAGACTTGTAGCTCAGATTTAGATTCTGGATGTAGGTTTGCTTGCTGAGCTGGAAGGTTCATTTCCAGATGTTTTGTCACCCTACTCGGTAACATCCTCAGTGGGCCTCAGGTGAAGCACTGCTGATAATTCCTGCTTTCTCAGGGGTGGTAGAAGGGATCTAACTCGATGTGTTTGTTGATAGAGTTCCAGTTGGAATGCCATGCTTCTAGGAATTTTCGGGTGTGTCTTTGTTTGGCTTGTCCTAGGATGGATGTGTTGTCCCAGTCGAAGTGGTGTCTTTCCTCATCTGTATGTCAGGATACGACTGAGAGAGGGTCATGTCATTTTGCGGCTAGTTGGTGTTCATGTATCCTGGTGGCTAATTTTCTGCCTGTTTGTCCAATGTAGTGTTTCCAGCATTCCAACCAGAACTCTATCAACAATACATCAAGTTAAACCCCATCTACTACCCTCTGAGAAAAAGAACCGGAAGTGACATCAGTACTGGGAATGATATCAGTACAGGAAATGACATCACCATCTCAAAGAAACCCAAACATATAAATAGAAATCAGGAATTATCAGCAGTGCTTTGCCTGAGGCCTACTGAAGATGTTACCTTTTAGGATGACAAAACGTTTGGAAATGAACCTGCCAGCTCAGTGAGCAAACCTATATCCTACTTATTGTATATTTTCTTTTACTGTTTAACTTCCCAAAGTGCATCACCTCATACTTATCTGAGTTGAACTCTATCTGTCACTTTCCTATACACTCCATCAACCCATTTATATTATTTTGGAGCTTACAGCTATCCTGTACATGATCCATCAAGCAGCCAATTTTTGTGTCATCTGCAAATTTCCCAGTTGTACCTCTCAAGTTCAAGTCCAAATTGTTAATGTACAAAATGAACAGCAGGGGTCCCAACATCGCGCCTTGTAGAGCACCACTTGAAACAACTTTCCATTCGCAAGAGCAGCCATTAGCCATTACCCTTTGTTTCCCGTTATTAACAGAAAGTGGGGACTGCAGATGCTGGAAAGTCAGAGTCAAAAAGTGTGGCACTGGAAAAGCACAGCAGGTCAGGCAGCATCCGAGAAGCAGGAGAGTCAATGTTTCAGCCATGAGCCCTTCATCAGGAATGCCATTCTGATGCACGGCTTATTCTCTTTCCTGTCACTAAGCCAATTTTGGGTCCAATTAAACAACTTATCCTGTATCCTATGGACTTCTACATTTTTGATAGTGTGCCATGTGGGACCTTGTCAAAAGCCATATTAAAATACATGTAGATATTATCCACTGCATGAACCTCATTGACCCTCCTTGTCATTTCCTCAACGAATTCAATCTAATTTTAACAAAGCCATGCTGACTATTGCTAACTAGACCATGCCATGTTAACAGTATCCAATCTCTCAAGATTGTTTCTAACAATTTGCCCACCGCCAAAGTAAGACTAACTAGTCTTTAATTATTTAGGATTTCCTTTGTACCCTTTTGAAATAAAGGAACCATATTTATTCCTCTGGTCCTCCAACACCTCAGCTATGTCCAACGAAGATTGGAAATTATTCATCAGAGTATCAACTATTTCCTCTCTGACCTCCTTCAACATCCTAGGCAACAAGCCATCTGGCCCTGGAGACTAAAACACTTTCAAAGATTCCAATTCCGCTAACATCTACTTTCTTGTTCTGATTATTTTGACCAATATTTCTCACTGTTTCTCTTGGACTGCTATATCTACATTATTCCTTTCCTTTGTGAATACAGAGATAAAATATTCATTTTAAATTCTTCCCATATCCTTTGCATTTTCACACAAGTTCCTTTCTTCATCTATGATAGGTCCTATTTTTCCCTTAACTCCTCTTTTGCTCTTCACATATTTGTAATTTGCGGTTTCCTTTATCTTGCTTGCTAATATTTTTTCATTAGCTCTTTTTGATTTCTTTATTTTTTCTTTTAATTGATCCTTGTACTTTCTATACTCCTCTAGGCTATCTGTGTTGAGTTTTTTTCTGACTATCATAAGCTTTCTTTTACTGTTTAATCTTTTCCTGTATTTTTCTAGACAAGCATGGAGGTCTAGATTTGGCAGCACCATTCTTATGTTTGGAAGAGACATGTCTGTTACATGCCTCTCACTGGTTTACCACTGATTTATCCTTTATCAGTCCTGTCCAGTCCACCTCAACTAAATCACTTCTTAGGTTTGGGAAATCTACTTTATGCAGTTAAAATTCTTTAATCCTGATTTATCTCTGTCCTTTTCCATAATAATACTAAATCCAAATGAATTGTGGTCACTATCCCCAATATGGTCACCAACTGTCATTTTATCCACTGCCCATCTTCATTTCCCAAAATTACATCCAGATTTGCATATCCTCTCCTTGAGCTCATCACATATTGCATTAAAAAATTCCTGGACACAGTACACAAATTTTTCACCCTCAGCACCTCTTATATTGCTTAAAACCCAGTTGACCTTGGGATAGTTGAAGTCTCCAACTAGTATTGCCCTCTTATTCCTACTGGCAGAAATTTCACTAATGTATGCTCTTCTATCTCCCTCTCTCTCCTCGTAGTAAGACTGCCCTTTTCCCATTCCTAAACTCAACCTGTCAAGCCTCATTTTGTTAACCGATTTAGTATATCATCCCTTCTCACAACTGTAATTGATCCTTTAAATAATAATGCTATGTCCCCACTCCTACTTTGTCCTGTCAGAAGACTCGACATCCAGGGAGATTAAGTTTCTAATTTTGCCCCTCCTTTAGCCAGGTGTCCATTAAAGCAATGACATTGTGCTGCCACAATGTCGAAGGGACACTGTGCCCTTAGTTCATCTGCCTTGATGGAATTATTACTTGCATTGATGTATAAGCAGCTCAACCCTGTCAATTTCCTTTGCTGGGCACTTTTCAATCCTCCTTTCTTTAGTCTTTCTGAGTCACTGATTACACTACTAACTAATGTCCTACATCTCATTTCCAGATGTGAATCTGACCTATCTAAGCCTACACTTTGGATCCAATCCTCTATCATACTAGTTCAAAACCTCAAAACAGAATGAGGAAAAGCTCTTGCGAGGATATTTGTCCCAACTCTGCCCAGGTGTAATCCGTCACACTTGTACAGGTCCCACCTTCCTCAGAAACAAGCCCAATGCCTCAAACCCTCCCTGGTACACAATTTCTCCAGCCACACATTCATCTGATCTATCTTCTTATTTCTGCTTTTGCTGGCACGTGGCTCTGGGAATGATCCTGAGAGAACCACATTTGAAGTCCTATATTTTAATTTATTTCCTAAGTTATATATTCAGCTTTCATGTCCTCATCCCTTTGTTAGTCTGTGTCATTGGTATCAATGTGTAATATAACCGCGAGCTCTTTACCCTCCTACTCCAGAATGTTCTAAAGCCACGCCATGAAATCTCTGACCATGGTATCAAGGATGCATGATACCATCCTGGATTCACATCTGCAGCCACAGAAGCGCCTGTCTCTTCACCTTACTATTCAATCCCCTATCACTATTGCCCTGCCATTTGTTTTCCTCCCCTTCTGTGTAGTGCAGCCACCCATGGTGTCCTGAACTTAGCTGTTGCTATTTTCCCTGGAGAGGCCACTCTTCCAACAGTATCCAAAGTGATATCTCTGTTTGAGAAGGGGGCGACCACAGGAGACTTCTGTACTTTCTTCATGAGCCTTTTACTTTGTCCAATGGTCACCCATTCCCTTCAATGTGACCACCTCACTAAAGAAACTGTTTATGGTAGCCACAGCATCATGGATGCTCCACAATGACTACACCCACAGTTCCAGTTCTCAAAAGCAATTAGCCAGTTGCTGCAGCTGGACAGCTTCTTGCACATGTAGTTGTCAGGGACACTGCAAGCAACCTTTATTTCCCACATTGAGCAAGGGAGCACACCACAGGTCTGAGGTCTCCTGTCATGAATTCTCTCTAGATTAAGCTAGTTACTTTAAGAGAATTTAATTAAGCTAGAGATCTTCCTTAGTTTCAAAAACTCCTATGAGAACCAAACACCCCTACCTTTATTTAAGGCAAGAAATTATGCTTTTAAACCTGAGAGAAGATACTCTGCCAATCTCACTTATCAAGCAGCTGTTTCCATTGGGATCATATCACTTTCTGAACTCTCCACACTGAGACCAAGCATTGCACTTAATATTTCAGCTTCAGCTCCTCCCTGGCTCATCCAATTCCCTGTTTTCACCCAACTCCAAAGCACTCTCATTTAGCCTCGCAACACTCACAATGCAACCTATTAGAGATTGCTGGAAAAACCCAGCAGGTCTGAGAGCATCTAAGGAGACAAAGCAGAGCCCAATGCACACTTTCTCAGCATGCAAGTCACTACTTTCAATGTCTAGGGGAGCAGGGAGATGAAATTCCTCAAATGCCCCAGCAACAAAGTTCAGGAATGTTACTGTTTGAAGAAAACCCTACATTTTGTTTTGATTTTCTGGGAGGGTTCCATGAGTCATCCTACTGCTTTCCATAAAACTCCTGACTCAATGTTGTAATGATGTGTTCTTGGTTTTGTTCTCAAACATCCTGATGCACTTAATTTTATTCATTTGTTCACATTAAATTACTGACAGTGCTCTTCCCACACCTACAATTTTAAGTAATGATAATAAGTAGAAACATACAAATCTACAAAGACAATTTGTATGTATGGTGAAATGAAACAACTGGCAGTAGACTACTATTAGAAAAAAGATGCAACAAACCAATACAATTGCTCTATATGAGGGATCTCGGTGACATTCAACTCATAATTCGCAAACACAGCTGCACTGTTTTCTGCGAGAGTTGCTAGAAGATGATAGTTTGCAGATTAAACAATTGTTTATGCTTTGCAATTTGATGCAAAGCTAAGTAGTTACTTTGAACCAAGTTAAACAAAATGACAGCAAAATTTCAAAATATTATTTTAAAAATGAATTTAATTAAGTTCTAACTCCTCTATATCGAGTCAGAGAGATGCACCATCTTTTTAAAACACCTTTATAAAGTCTTTGAACACCTTAATCGGTATAAACACAGTGCCCAAGACATTGATTTCAAGATTGTATGATTCCGGTTCTTAGCTGGTTAAATTTGTTGATAAATAAACCAAGTAGTTTGCTGCACGTTGAAAGCTTCAATTTATTTATTTTAACAGTTATTTCCAACTGAGAAAAGTGAACCGATCTCCCGAGCCTATTAATACTCGAAAAATGTTTACTTCCTTGAAATCTAGATAACAGTCCAATCAGCATAACAAGAACTGAAAATAAGTACAAAAGGTAGTGGTGGGATTCTCGTAGGAAAATTGAATATACAGTCAGAGTGAATTTGTATTTGCATCTCCATTTGAAAATTGTAAATTGTGACTGCTATTTTATTTTCAACTATAAAGTTATCCATGAACTGTGCCACAAATTAAGATGTTTTGATGGAGTATTTCTCAAAGGTATATTCTTTCTCGAAGTTCATTTTGTGATTTCATTCCAGCTGTCCAAAACATATTTGCATTCAACTTGTGCCTGTTGAATCAGTTACACAAGTGTGAAGATAATGACTAAAGCTCTTGCAATTCAAAATAGAAAAACATCATTCTACCACAGAGAAAACACTGGCATTTTTAAAGGTAGTTTTGTTAAAACTAGCAATAGTCTATTTGCAAAAGACCACTATTCTTTCCCTTGTCATTGCTGTCTTGACACAGAATTGGAATTCTTCCTTACACTGTTCGCAACACTGGGGTTACAGCCTGAGGACAACAGTACATTTTTATGACTATTACTTCAAAAAGTAATTAATGTATTTGAGATAAATAACTTAATGTAGGATGACACATTGAGATAAAACACAGTCCGTAGCAGAATGTTTTGCAGGTGATGGAGGTAGCGACTTCAAACAGTGACTTAATGGAGCATTGGCAAAGTGATACCAGCGATTGGTGTCAGTATCCAGTACTTCCAGGAGAGATATAATGCAACTTTTTGCACAGTTACATGATTACTATGATTGTTCTTAATCATACTTTCACATCACAATCTCAGAGGACCACAAAAATTCTACCAATTTGCTAACCATTCTTAAGCTTTTCAAGTGAAATTATCAAGTGGAACCAAAGAAGACCATGGGAATAAATGACATAAATTGGGATCAGAGTAGGCCATCAGCCTCTCAAGCCTACTCTGTTATTTGGTAAGATCATGGTTGATTCGATTGTGGCCTCTGCTTTCCTGTATATCTCCTATATCTTTGACCTCCTTGCCAATTAAGAATTGTTCTCATTCAGTAGTTCAGCTGGGGTTCCTTTAAAACTGAGTTTTGTTTTTACTATTTACTGCTGTTCTGCGACTGATGCAGTTATACAACATTCCAAACCTGTTCTGATAAATATGTTCAAGGACGCACATTGGTAAATCATCTTTATTCCTTAAGGCAATGTTCTGGCTGATGCACAATACAACCTGATCTACTCCTTGTACAATTATTCCGAATTGGCTGTGTAACTTCACTCTGTTGCATGCTGTTTGTCACAGTGGATGGATGTGATTTATGCATCATAGATATATGGCCACAGTCTAGTATGATACTTTCACTATCCGCGTCATCATGTTTCAGGATGGACAGTTGCTCATGCACACTGCAACATCTGTTTTGTTGCATAATGTGACCATTGCTTGTGACAACATTGTATAATGGCGGCTAATGCACTCGTGATATCTTTGGTTGATTGTTGAGATTGATGGAATTGATGCTTCACATAACTTGATTAATATACGAATTTCTTGTTTTTTTTATGTGCCCATGCAACTTTGAGATGTAGCTTCTCACTCATTTGTGTCTCAAAATTATATTCCCCATTTATCTTTGAATGATGAGAAAGAACATTCAGGGACCTGTTGAATGTGCTGGGTGATCCACTGATGATGATTTTCAAAACAACATACATTCTTCCTGATGGATAATCCAAACAGTAATCTGAGAAAACAATACCTCCTGAGAGGGATTCTAAGATTTGCCAGTTTCTATGATTCTTGAGAAAGTCCTATGGACCAATATCCATTATTTGATATTAAGGATGAAAAAAAAATGTTTGGCATCTGAGAGCACAGGATTAATTTCTTTAAGGGTAGGAATCTCGTGCAGTAACTGTTTTTAGCGCAATGTTCAGTCACCTTGGATCGAAAATATACATGTGCAGATTGCCATCTTCCTTCAAAAATCATGAATTGTACCAATCAGTGCTCAACTTTATGGATGATGTCGTTTTTGTACTATGGAATCTATTTTCAGTTTTAAGTTCATGCTGAGTGTGCACACTGCACTTAGGACGAGGGTTAATGCTGGGTTAGGCATCAGCTTTCTGATACTGTCTGGCCTTTAAAGTTGCCAATAGAAAATCAAACCTGTCTGGGTAGAGGTTAGTCAGGTCATGGACATACTGTTGCAGCCTGCAATAGTTGGTGTTGGAAATGACATATCTGTTACTTTGTGAATTGTAATAGATCTGTGCATGTTGGTAGAATAATCATCAAAATTCCTGCAGTATCAACAGTGTAAAAGGTTACTGACACCCATCCCAACAGGTTGGATTGACATTTAAGATGGATAATGTCAATGGTCTACTCGTGATCATCGGTAACATGATGGAAGTTGTCACTAATAGCGTTATCTCATAGCACCTGCTCAGCAATAACCTGCTCAGTGATGTCCAATTGGAGCCACTCAGTTCCTGACCTCAGTTCTAGCATTGATTCAAACATGGACAAAAGAACTGAATTCCACAGGTATGGTGAGAGTGACAGGCCTTGACATCAAGACTACATTTCACTGAATTTGGCATTAAAGAATCCTAGCAAAACTGGAATCAATTGGAACTGGGAGCAAACTCTCTGCTGGTTGCAGTCATAACTGCCATATAAGAAGATGATTGTGATTATTGGAGGTCATTCATCTCAGTTCCTGAACATCTGTGCAAGAGTTCCTCAAGGTAGTGTCCTAGTCCCAACCATCTTCAGCTGCTTCGTCAATGACCTCTACGTCAGAGGTCAGAAATGAAGATATTTGCCAATCACTGCATAATTCAGCACCATTCATGACTCCTCAGATATGAAGCAGTCCATGTTCAAATGCACCATATTCTGGGCAATATTCAGGCTTGGGATGAAAAGTGACAATAAACATTCATGCCACACAAGTGCCAGATAATGACTATTTCCAATAAAGAGTCAATCTAATCACTGCCCCTTTACAGTCAACAGTGTTACCATCACTGAATTCCCCGATTATCAATATCCTCGAGGTGATCATTGAACATAAATTCAACTGGATTGGCCACATTCACACAAAATGGTTCTAAGAACTTGTCAGAGGCCAAGAACACTGTGGTGAGTAACTCACCTCCTGACTTCCAAAAGTCTGACCACCATCTACAAGATACAAGTCAGGAGTGTGATTGTAAACAACCATGTGTCAAGATTAGTGGAGCTCCAACACTCAAGGATCATGAAGCCACCCAGGAGAAAACAATCCGTTTGATGGGCAGTACATCCAAAGCATCCACTCCCTCCATCACTGAAGTTCAGTAGCAGCAGTGTGTACCACCAACAAGGTGCACCGTAGAAATTCACCAAAGAGCACCTTCCAAACCCCTGACTACTAGAAGGAAAAGGACAGCAGATATATGGGAATGTCAATTTCCCCTCCAAGCCACTCACCATTTGACTTGGAAGTATATCACCATTGCTTACTGTTGCTGGGTCAAAATCCTGCAATACCTGGATAGGTGTATCGGTTTCAGCGTGTTCTGATGCCATCCACCTGCTTTCTGATTGAAATCTGCAAATTACAATATTGCAATTACCTCTCGAGCTTTGTTGACACGCTTGTGTATCATGGACAGACCTTTGGAGTCATCTTTGCCATTGGTTGGCTGTTCTTCATATGTTGCTGTGGAATATTGTGTAACATTTGTGTTTCTCTGAATATATTTAATTCCTGTTTTGAGAAAATCCCTAGCTTCCTCAACCTTTCTTAAGACATTCTCTCCAGTCCAGGCAGCACCCTGGTAAATCTTCTCTGCACACTCTATAAAGCTTCCACATCTTTCCTGGAATGAGGTGACCAGAACTGAACGCAATATTCCAAGTGTGGGCTAATCAGGGCTCTATACAGCTGCACTATAACCTAGTAGCTCTTAAACTTAATCCCCTGCTCATGAAAGCCACACACCATACTCCTTCTTGACAATCCTATCAACTTGGATGGCAACTTTGAGGGATCTATGGACATGGACCCCAAAATCCTTCTGTTCCTCCACACTTCTAAGAATCCTACCATTAACCCTGTATTCTGCATTCACGTGTGACCTTCCAAAGTCAATGACTTCACACTTTTCCAGGTTCAACTCCATCTGCCACTTATCAGTACAGTTCTGCATCCTGTCAATGTCCCATTGCAAGCTACAACAGCCTTCCACACTATCTACCAGTCCTCTAACCCTTGTGTTATTGACAAACTTATTAATCCATTCTCCACTTCCTCATCCAAGCCATTTATAAAAAAAAATCACAAAGAGCAGAGGTCCCAGAACCAATCTCTGTGGAACACCGCTGGTCGCCAAGCTTCTGGCTGAATACACCACCCTCTGTCTTCTATGGGCCAGCCAATTCTGGATCCAGACAGCCAGATTTCCCTGTATCCTACGCCTCCATACCTTATCAAACTCCTTACTAAAATCCATGTACACCTCATCCACTGCTCCACCTTCATCAATGTGTTTTGTCACATCCTCAAAGAATTCAGTGAGGTTTGTGAGGCTGACTATCTCTAATCAAACAATGGTTTTCCAAGTTATCATAAATCCTGTCTCTCAGAATCCTCGCCAATACTTTACCCATCACAGATGTGAAACTGACTGGTCTGTAATTCCCAGGATTACCCCATTGCCTTTCTTGAACAAGGAAATAACGTTTGCTACCCTCTAACCATCTGGCACCTCTCCAGTCGACAGTAAGGATGCAAAGATCATCACCAAAGATGCAGCAATCTCTTCCCTCACTTCCTGCAGTAACCTTGGGTATATCCTGTCAGGCCCAGGGACTTTATCTATTATTATGATTTTTAAAATCTTCAGCGCATCCTCCATTTTAAATTCAACCTATTCAAGTATATCAGTCTGTTTCACTCTGTCCTCAGAAAGTTCAAGGTCCCTCTCAGCAGTGAATACTGAAACACACTATTTATTAAAGACTTCCCCTACCTTCCCTGATTCCAGGCACAAGTTCCTTCCAAATCCTTGATCAGCCCTATCCTCACAGTGGCCATCCTCTTGTTCCTCACCTAAGTGTAGAATGGCTTAGAGTTTTCCTTAATCCTATCCACGAAAGCTTTTTCATGGCCCCTTCTGAGTCCTAAGTCCATTCTTCAGTTCCTTCCTGGCTACTTTGTAACCTTCTAGAACCCTGTCTGATCCTTACCTCCTCAATCTTAAGGAAGTTTCCTTCTTCCTCTTGACTAGATGTTCCACATCCCTTGTTACCCAAGCTTCTTCCAACCTACCATCCCTTCCTTGCCTCAGTGGGATAAGCATGTCTAGCACTATCAGTAAATGCTTCCTAAACAGCCTCCACATTTCTATCATGCATTTCCCAATTTAGGTGCCCCAGTTCTTGCCTAATAGCAGGAATTGTAACTTCCCCTCCCCCAATTAAATACTTTCCCATACTGTCTGCTTCTATCACTCTCCATGAATATAGCAAAGGTCAGGGAGTTGTGATCACTATCACCAAAATACTCTCCCACCAAGAGATCTGATATCTGGCATGGTTGTAGCCAAGCACCAAATCCAATATGGCCTCCCCGCTAGTCAGCCTATTTATATACAGAACAAACTCGATTATCCGAATGAGATGGGCGAGGAGTATTTTGTTCAGATAAGTGATTGTTTGGATAACAGATAATAATTTTATGGGACCTTGAGATCACGTTCTGATAATCCAAAATTTGGATAATTGACGTTTGGATGACCGAGGCTGTTTCGTATTAAGTCAGGACACCTTCCTGGACACACCTGACAAAGACTGTTCCATGCAAACTATTTAAACTCAGGAGGTTCCAATCAATATTAGGGAAGTTAAAGTCATCCACGACAACAACCCTGTTACTTCTGCACCATTCCAAAATCTGCCTCCCAATCTGCTTGTCTGTGTCTTTGTTGCTATTGGTGGTGGGTGGCGGGGGTCTGTAAAAATCTTCCAATAAAGTGACTGCTCTTTTCCCGCTTCTGACTTTCCCGTACTGACTCTGTCGACAAATCCTCCTCGATGACCTCCCTTTCTGCAGCTGTGATACTACTGCTGATTAGCAATGCCACTCCTCCACCTCCTTTATATCCCCCGCTATTCCTTTTGAAATATCTAAACCCTGAAACATCCAACAACCATTCCTGCCTCTGTGATATCCAAGTCTCTGTAATGGCCACAACATCATAGTTCCAAGTATTGATCCATGCTCTAAGTTCACCACCCTTATTACTGATACTTCATGCAAGAAAACAGACACACTTCAACCCATCATACTGACTGCACCTTTGCCTTATCAAGTGCCTATCGCTCCTCACAGACTCTCTGCATGCTGGATCGGACTGTTCACTACCTACTCCATCATCTGATCCATAGTTCTGGTCACCACTCCCCTGCCAATCTAAATGAAACCCTCCCAAAGAGCTCTAGCAAAACTCCCACTCAGGATATTGGTGCCCCTCTAGTTCAGGTGCAATCCATCCTTCTGTACAGGTTCCATCTTACCCAGAAGATATCCCAGTGATCCACATATCTGAAGGTCTCCCTCCTGCACCAACCCTGCAGCCACGTGTTCATCTGCATTCGCTTTCCACTCCTACTCTCACTAGCACATGGCACCGATCGCAATCCTGAAATTACTACTCTGCTCATCCTGCCTTCTAGCTTCTGTAACTGTTTAAACATTGCCAGTAGATAAAGAATCTGTACTATCATGTCATCCTTCTATTATTTTTGTTTTTGACTTCTCTTTTTGTTGCTGCTTTGGACATTGTTGCTGGTTGCTTTCTTCCTTTTTCATCTGTTCTATTTTTTAAAAGAAATAGTTGAGCAGAGCCTGTTTGTGGTGTGATTGCCCAACAAAGTATTGGAGAAATGTCACGTGCATTTTACTGCTTTTGTACCATTTCCAAGGAGAACAAAATGGTGGAATTGACCCTGACCATATACAGCTGATGCCTTGACGATATATAGAATTATTTCTCTGATGTCATGGGCTGTACTTCCATTTCCAAATTGGAATTGACCTGGACCTCTTGTAAATTCCTGGTTTTGAAACTTGGATGCATTGTGGCCTCCTGTTTTATCTAAAGAGAGTTATGGTGTCGTCTAAACTGTTCTTCGGTTGTGCTTTGATGTATCTCTTGTTTCATTGTTATATGTGAAATTCAGCTCTGAACTCAGAGTTGCTAACGGATGGTTAAGAATATAATTTTTCCCAAATGCAGCTGTTGCTCTCACCTTTCAGCCTGACTAACTGCTTGTCTAACAGACTAATGCACAGACAGTATGATAGAGACCTGTAATGAGATGTCACATATCATAATATTGACTAGCTGTCTGATCGGTATACTGCCTTCTGAGATCTGTGTAATAATACAAAAGAAACTATTTTAGATGTTCCAAATCCAAAAGCCTTTGACACTAATATCTCATGTTCAGTGTGTTATGGCAGAAATGCTATATAGGAGCAATGTATCTTCATTTTATAATGACCCTGAAATGAAAAACTAAGTTAAATGAAGGAAATAGGTTTTAAAAATGTCCCAATCTTTACTCCAATGAGCATTGAACTCCTCAAATAATTATAAATATTGATTTTTAAATCTATCTAGCCATATCCAATTCTCTTTAAGGAAATGCTGTTGAAACACATTGAGACATATTAAACACTTGAGAAACCCATGAAAGAAAAATTTATCTTCATTAATGCGCGCCTTGAACTTTATGCTTACAATTGCCAAATTAGTTTAGAAATATTTAATCTTTTCCCAAATTTAAACACTAGAATTAGGCATACATTCATGTCTTTGTTATCTCTAGAATCAAATATTGCAATACAATCCTCTTGACCTCCTATTTTCAGCCCTCTATATACTTAAGGTAATCTAAAACTCTGTTTGTGTTTTAATTTGCAACTATTCCTGATTACTTGGTAACCCCATTCTCACTGTTACGAAATGCCTTGATTTTAAAGTTTAGCATTTTGTTCCATATCCCTCCATTACCTTGCCCTTCTCTCTCGCCCTCCACCATTTCAAGACAACTGTGCTCCTCTAATTCTCTTCAGAATTGCCCATTTTTAATTCCCCCCTTCACAGCCTTGACTTCAATCCATAAACTTTTGTGACTTTTATCCCTGAAAATCTCAACCTCATCATCTCTCCTTACATGGTTTATTGCCAAAATTTGTCTGGTCGCCTCCTTCTGAAGTAGGATATTTCCCCATGTTAAGGTTCCAGGTAAACACAAATTGCCATCAGAATGGTTAAAATAATCTTAACTTCTCAGAGTGAGAGTTATCTTGCAAAACAACATTACATTGGTGTAAAAAAATTGCATTTGACTGTTAGACTAGGATGCTTTTGGCTTATTAATAAAGGTCAACTGATCATTCACTGTGATAGAAATGGAAAGGTCACAGAAATGACCTTTCTCAAGTAGATGCGAATACAAACCAAAATACCTAGTCTCCAGTTTGACCATTCGACGTGAATACAAACTAGTTCCTGTCATGTTGTTATCCTACTTACCAAACTGACTGCTTAAGCAGGGATTAAGAAATCATTTAATTTCACCATTTCTGATACTTACTGCTATTCAATGTGAATCATGTTAAGTGTGTTGCTTCTTTCCATGAAATATTTTGATATGTCATGTCCACGAGGAATAGAAGGCACAGTGAAACAAATTGAAGTTGTGTTATCAAAACTGCTTTGCAATTGTGAAAGAAAGATAAAACTTGAACTTACAGTGCTCTCGGTACTTCAGGTTACCCCACTTAGCAGTGTAGACATGGGTGTATTGTAGGAGTTAAACATAAAAAGTGATAACATCCGATAACCTGCTTTCATAATGTCAATTGAGGACTGAGAATTATCTAGAAAGCTGGCCATAATCCTCTGCCCTTTTCAAGATAGCATGTTACATCCACATGAGAGGGCAGTGGGGCCTGGGTTTAATTTCTCACCTGAAAGCCTGCACATCTGACAATGCAGCATTCCCTTAGTATGGCACTGGAGTGTCAGCTGAGACAATTGCTCTCAAAGTTCTGATTCTCAGCTTTCTGGCTCAGGGATGAGAATGCCACAAAACTAAGCCATTAATGACATTTCATTGAATTTGCCAAGGGATTGTTTTTTGATGATTTCAATCAGTGTTCAATAGTAAAACGCTAGATCATACTAAAGATGATTTTATTAAGAACATGCACTTTAAAAAAGAGGTAATTAATAATCATAGGATGATAAGGAAAAGGAACAGGAGTAAGCCATTTTGCTACACACTCCTGCTTTGTTATTCAACAGGATCACAGCTAACCCGACATTCCTGACATCTACTTTCCTGTGTTTTCCCCATAACTCTTGATTTCCCTCCTGATCATGAATCAATCTATCTCAGCCTTGAATATATACAAGGACTCTAGTCATAGTTCTTTGTTGCTCAGCATTCCAGAGACTCTCAAGCCTCTGAGAGAAGAAATTCCTCCGCATCTCAGTCTTAAGTTGTCACACCTTAATTCTGAGACTGCCCTTTGGACCTAGACTCTCCTATGAGGGGTAACATTTTCTGAGCATTTACCTTGTCAAGCCCCATAAAATTCTGTATGTTCCAATGAGATCTCCTCTCATTCTTCTAAACTGCAGTGAGTACACTCCAAACCGGTTTAGTTTTTGCTCATAAGACAATCCCTCCAGACCAGGGATCATCCTAATTAACCTTCTCTAAATTGCCACTAATCACATAATATCCACTCTACAGTAACAGGGCCAAGACATTTCTCTAGATGTGGTCTCACCAGCAGCTTGTACCATTACAGAAAGATTTCCCGACCACTATACTCCAACGCCCTCGAAAGAAGGGCCAATATGCCATTAGCCTTCCTGCTGTACCTTTATGCTGGGTTTCTGTGTTTCATGTACAAGTATCCTCAAGTCCCTTTCTGCTTTTAAATAATACTTTTTTTTTGTTCTCTGTTCTAAAATGAACAACTTCACATTTTTCCATATTCACGGTCAACTTTTTGCCCAAAACGTTAACCGGTCAATATCTCTCTGTAAATTAGCTATATGTAAAATTCCTACCAGTAATGGTGGAAAAGGAAACATCTTTTGTCTTCTCATTAATGTCTCTATTTTATGTGTGATTTAGGCTTTCCTTGGAAATTTAAAGGAAGAACCAGTTTCCTAGTGATACCATTGGTAGTGAGTCTCCTCTGTTGACCTAGTGCTTTATGAAATCACAGGCAGGAAGCAAGCCAGAAGGCTGAATCATGATGAGCTAAATGAATGTCCAGGGTTGGCAGATCTAGTGGATAATCTCTTAAATGATGATAGGACAGAAGCTTATTGCCTTAACTGTGTAAATAGTGGCAGGGTTGTCATTGAGCTGGGAGATTATAGGTTCCAAATGCCTCGCATTCAAATAGTCAATTCAGACACATTTTTGGCTTGTCTTCTGAAGCATTGTACCAACGTGAAGCTTATTATCACAGAAGACAGACTGACATTTTTTATGCCATCTGCATTTCACTTCCTGTCAGGAGATCTGTGGGCTGTCCTTAGAAACATTGTACTACCCATTAGCAGTAACTAAACTTCAAAGTAATTCATGTCAGGTACTTTGTATGTTTTTGTGAAAGATGATGATAATGCAGCATAAATGCAAGACTTCCTTACTGATGACAGTCTGAAGCAATCCATAATTATACTTTCATCTCCGGGCTCTACAAAAGAATGAATGACATTAAAGTTCCTTTGAGCAATCACGAAGGTTAGAAAAGAAAGCAAAGTTGAAAAGAAAACATCAAACAAATTCAAATTTAATTCAGCGTATCAACAGTGCAATTGTGTTTATGTGATGGGCATTAAAGTAAGAAAATGTCCAAAAGTACATCATGTGAGCATTGAAAAACAGTTTAACACTGAGCCACACAAGGAGATATTAGAGAAGATCGTAAAAAACTTGGTCATAAAGAAGGAAAGTGAGATAGAGATATTTGGGCACAGGCAATAGAAGGAATGGACATCAATGTGAAGTGAAGAAAGATAATAGAATGGCAGTCTAATAGGAAACAGCACCTGAACAATGTGAGTAATGAGAAAATGTGATGAGAATAATAATAAAAAAATCAGATTCATGGTCACAGGAGAAGATATGTCCAATCTCCTCCTACGATTTCAACAGCTCGGTGGCAATCTTGCTAGTGAGTGGCAATGGCCTGTTAGCATGCATTAAGACTTTATTTTTATCTGACTTCACCTCATTTATCTGCAGATTGCTATTTTCCCAGGTACCAGGGAGAAACCAGATGACGTTAATTCCCAACTGAAGTCAGAGCAGCAACCTGCAAGTTGGTAGCATGGTGGCTCAGTGGTTAGCATTGCTACCTCATAATATCAGGGATCAAGGTTCAATTCCACCCTCAGGTGACTGTTTGTTGGGAATTTGCACATTCTCATTGTGTTTGTGTGGATTTCCTCTGAGTGCTCTGTTTCTTGCCACAATCCAAATATGTGCAGGTAAGGTGGATTGGATGTGCTAAACTGCCCACATGGTAGTGATTCTGTGCTTTTGGAGCCAACATTTCTTAACTTCTGAGGGCACATGGAAGTCAGCACCTACATAGTACCAGTCTCATTAGATTTTACATGATGTGTTATGACTTATGATATTTGGGTATGATAAGTCCCCAACTATTATTGTCCGAATATTTTTGCAATAAGAATTTGCCTACCTGTTTGCCCTTCTAATGGTGTCTGGCTATTAAGGGTCTAGAGTACACACCGAGCAGTGTGTATCATTTCTGACCTCAGCCCAGCCTTAGGCAACTGTCTGTTTGGAGTTTGCACGCTCTCCCCGTATCTGCGTGGGTTTCCTCCAGGTGCTCCGATTTCCTCTCACAGTCCAAAGATGTTCAGGTCAGGTGAATTGGCCGTGGCAAATTGCCCAAAGTGTTAGGTGCATTAGTTAGGGGGAAATGGGTCTGGGTGGGTTACTCTTCGGAGGGTCGGTGTATACTGGTTGGGTGAAGAGCCTGTTTCCACACTGTAGGGAATCTAATCTAATCTAATCTAATCTAATCCATGTGGCTTCATTTGATGCTTCAATCATCCTCACAGCTGGGATTTACTTTTTATCCAATAATGCTCAGCCCCCATTTGATTTATATCACCTTCCCTCTCTGACTTGAAAACTCCATATCCAGAGCTGCCATCCTTGCCCCTCCCCAAGCTAAGATTTCTCTTTGCGATGTTCTCATGCGGCTACATCTCTATCAGTGTCCTTGGCTCATTGGTTTCATTGACCATACTCCTTGCATTTACACACACATTTGTCAAAGTTGCAAGGTTTTGTGCTGCATGTTATTTTTTAAACGTTTGCTTTATCTGTCTTTCAGAGATACTTGTTCAGTTTCTGCTTTCTGTTTCTTGCTCTCAATTTCCCTGTGGATTCCCAAACCCCAGCCAATCGAATTCAAACTCTGCCCATTATCTGTCCAGATTACAATTAATAAATACATTCTCCACGGCCAATTATTTTAAGACCCTATTGGCTACAGATGATTTATTAGCCTTAAGTGTTATTGGCCTTCCTAGTACATTTCTCTAGCCATTCTTATTGTTTAAATTCTTCACGCTTCTGACTCTTGATGTTCTACCGATGCTGGGATGCTTTTTGTGTCTTCTTCTGTAAAAACAGATACAAAATAATAAATTAAGTTTCTACCATTTCCTTGTTTCCAATATTAATTCTCCAGATTCATAAGAAATCAATGCTTACTTTCACTTCTATTTTAGACCTGTGCAGAGATTTTGATGATGGCTTTTATATTTTCAGCCAGTTTAAACTTATATTCTAGCTGTCTTTCTTTTTCAGTCATCCTTTTATTGTTTTTTTTTAAATGTTTCTAATTTTCAAACCTATCAGTAATCCTTGCAAATATGTATGATTTTTCTTTCAACTCGATACAGTTTTTAATTTCCTTGGTTGGTCAGGGATGGTGCATCTTTCTCAATGTTTTTTTAAAAATGAAACACATCGTTATTGAGAGCCAAAAAATGGCTCTTTAAATACCTACCACTGCTTCTTTATTTTCTTCCTTTTTAACCTATTTCCCAGTCCAACCTCATCTTTATGCTCTTTTATTTTCCTCTATTTCAGATCCAAATTCTCACTCTGAAACTAAGTGTGAAATCATGTTGTGCTCACTATTGCTTATTAACTATTGGATTATTAATTAATCCTGTCTCATTACACACTACCTGGCATAAAATAGTCTGCTTCCTGGTTAATCCTACAATATATTGTTTGAGGAAGTACACTCTATGAATTCATCTTAGACCTCTTTCAATTTGATTTGTTGAGTATGTATGAAGGTTAAAATTGCACCTGGTTATTGCAGTACCTACCTGACGAGCCCCCTTTATTTTTTTGTTTCACATTTTGATATTTTGTTGAAATACCTGATCCTGGATTAGCAAATATTTATGTTGGAAGACAATAAAGTCTGGTAGTTCTTGAGGTGGTTGTGCTAAATATTGATGGTTAAACCAGCTCCAAGGCAAATATACTCAAATCTGTCTCACCTAGGTGCATGTGAGTAAAGACTTGAATTGCATAGAAATGTTGAATAGCTACAGCGCAGAAGCAGATCATTCAGCTTATGTCTGTCCATTCCACCTGCTTGACTATGTCATCTTAATATTCATCATGCTCCCCTTACAATTCACAATGTTTTGTGGCATCTGAAAATTTTGAAATTATGCCTTACTCTACCAATTCTCAGTTATTAAGATATATCAAGATTCAACGACCGGGAAGCTCACAGTACACATACCTGTTGCAGAAACCAATAATTCACTACTACTCTCCATTTCCTGTCAGTCAACCTTGTATTCACGCTGTGAAGACTTATCACTCTCTGGTTTCAGCCTGGTCGGCAAGCCGATTGTGTGGCACGTTTTGGAAATCAATATACACCACAACAACTCCAAGACCCTTATCAACCCTGGTGTTCTGAAGAAGAGTCAGCTTGAAGTTGAAACGTTGATTATGTTTCTCTCTCCACAAATGTTGTCAGACCTACTGAACTTCTACAACACTTTCTGTTTTTATTTCAGATATGCAGCATGCTCAATATGCTGCTTTTATTACTTCTAACCATTCTACTACTGAGGCTGGCCTGTAGAATCTTTGTCGATCTTTACACTATTTTGAACAATTCTTAAGTCTCCTGATACCATCCTCATATTTAAGAAAGGATTGGAAAGTTATGGCCAGTGCTTCTTAATGTCTTCCTGTCTTTCCTCCAGTATTTGTAATGGTGTTCCCTCTGATTCTGGTGACTTTCAGCAGAATGAACAGTTCCTAAGGGTTCATGAGTTTTACCCAGGACAAAGACATCAAGATCGAAGATTTAAAATGCTTGAGGAGAATTGAAGTGTAGAGGAATTGTGGTGAGTGAAGGGGCATATGTTAGCTAGCCTGGAATTTCAAAGTTCATCTGAAAATAACTTGGGGAGAGTCAATTCAAGTGTATAGGCACAGGAAGTTAAGCTGCAAAGGAGTTGTGGGACAAGCATGACGATAAACAAATTTAATTGCCATGGTCAACTCCATAAGATGTCAGGCACTTGCATGTATATTATTATACATATCATTTTATGATATTTCAAATTATAAAATAGCAAACAAAAGGGCCTAGATTGAGGAATCTAACATTTTGTGCTTCAAAGGGAGATGCACTCTGTTCATTCGAAAATGATTTAAAAATATTTGCTGCATTAATTAAATCAAGTTGGTTCAGTAATAAGATTCTAAGTGTAAGATCATTAGCCCAATGGGAAAGGCTATTTGGAATCCAAAATTTTCCCTGGAATGGAGTACACGTCTAATTCATGGACAAATGACAGATTCCTGAGTGGTCAAAACTAACATATGTTCTGATAATGTCAGTCTGTTCTCTGGACAGAATATGCACTTTATCTGTCGTCAAGTTACAGATATACCCAGAAGAGATGTTTGAATGTATCTGCTGATGTTTTTAGATTTTCCTTTGTTGACTTTAAGTACATGTTGAAATCCATGTTAAAAGTTATTTTTGAATCTCCTTCCATCATGCTCTTACAGAGTCTACTACGTCCTGGGTATAGTGGGTCAGGTTTTGAGTGTGGACAATACAAGGAGCCGATGGTCTCCCTGGAAGGGGAGGCTGGTGAGGATGCACTCATCTAAGGAAGGTATTGTATAGTTTATGTACTGGAGTTTGACATCAAAGCTGTGAATATCGGCAGAATCCCTCCAACCCCTGCATGATATGAAAGTTGGGAAAATCGGGTGAGATGTCCCATGAAGAGCATCTTGACAGTGACACCATAAAGCCCCATTTTCCAATCAAGTATTGACCAGTGAGATGGATTCTTGCGAGTGAATGGTGAGAGGTCTATTTGCCTGCATCTGCACATATTGACACCTCATTATTAGCTAACCCTGCCTCATTGGCATACAGTTTCCAATTCTGCTGGACAGAAACCAGACATAATGAAAGTCAAAGCAGTTACTGGTGACTCCTGTTACCTCTTGCTCCTCTGAAGTAACATCTCAGACACCCAGCACTGGCATCTCAGGGTTTGCTCCTTGGGCAGTGACCACATACACCCTGTGTCCATGGCTCTTAGCAGCAGATATGTACAAGCTGCACTGCAACATCACAGCACACCATTGTCTTTTGTCAATCGGCCCCTTCAGTCATACCTGAAAGGGTCACAGTAACTCTGTTCTGATGTACTGCTTAGTGCAGAAACAAGCCAGGCAGCTCGTCATTCCTCTCAGCAGTCATCAGTCAAAGGGGCGGACATGTTGCTGTACAGCATTTGTTATGTCAATCTCACAACCACAGCATGCACCAGCAGTATGCACAGCAAACACACCATAAAGCAAAAAGCTACTGTAAACTCTCAAAAGCTGCACAGGGCCAAGGAATGGAATTCCTCTCACCTCGAACTGTAAATATTCCTCGTAATGCTCTAAGCAGTCAATGCTGCCTTTCTTGGTGATGTGGAGTTGGGAGAGATGATTGCAGTACTCATGAAACATTTACTATCCCCTACTGTCTCTGTGTGATATGACTGATGCTGAATTCATTGGAGGCATGCATGTGGAGTCATCCTGTGGCCCTTCTTGTCAGAGAGCTCCAAATGGAGGAGTAGGTCTAAACCAACTAGCTGCGAATGCTGATTTCTTATCTGGATAAGGACCTGTTCTGTTTCTTCTGCTCCCAACACAGGTTTATTGTAAACATGACAGACACATCCAGCTACAACAGGGGCTATCATCACTGTTGCTGTGGGACAACAAAGGCACAGAGAAATGGAAGAGAAACAGATGGCTCAGTGAGCCCAGCACCAGCAGTAATCTCTCGTGACTTTCAAACAGCCTCCATGTGAAGAGGTTGCAGCTGAAGCTCCCCTTCAAATGTGCAGGAGACACAGAGAGTTAGAGTCTTCTGTTCATGATGCCATTTCGTCCAGAGAGGCAGATTGCCACAGACTGAGATGTTTTCAGACACTGTCACAGAACTACTGCAACTGCTGGAGGTGGACCTGCAACGTGAAGACGTATATGGCCATCCTGTCCCAGTGGCTATCAAGTGACAACTACATTGAACTTTCACGAAACTGGGGCCTTCCAAACAGCCACTGACATCCCATGTGGAATCTGCCAATTGTCCACTTCATTGTTCCTGCTGCATGTGGCAGGCCCAGATGCCTGACAAGGTTCCTGGGAGACAAGGTTCCTCTGTGCAAACCACTGTCTGAGACATAGCACAGGTGTAACACAGTACACTGTATGACCAGGGCCATTGTGGAGAAGGCAAATAGGCCTTTTGAAGGTGAGATTCAGAAGCTTGGATTGTTCTGTGGGTGAACCTCACAGTACAGACTGCACAGGGCATGTCACATAATCCTAGGCAGATTAGGAAGGGATGTGATGGAGGCTGACAAGTTGGGAGAATGGGAGCATTCTTCCAAGGAGGAGGTTGAGGTTATTGAGCAAGAGGAACCTCACTTTCACATGAGAGAATGCAGTGGCGTCAGTCACTACAAGTGAGTCAGGATTTAACTGAACACCAGCTCAATTTTTAAAAAAAAATACAAATAAAAAGCTAGTCTAATGGTGACCATGTAACTACTGTCGGTTATCTTAGAACAAATTTGGTTCACTAAAATAAATCAAAGAACAGCAGATGCCAAAAATTGGAAATGAGAAACAGAAATTGCTGCAGAAACTCAGCAGTTCTGGCAGCCTTTGTGGAAAGAAAGCAGAGTTAACATTTCAAGTTCAGTGATGAAGAAAGATCACTGGCCTCAGAACGTTGTCTCTGCTTTCTGTCCACAGATGCTCCCAGCCCTGCTGAGTGCAATTTCTATTTTTGAGGTTTGATTCGTTTATGTCCTTTTTTGGAAGGAAATCTGCCATCCTTACCTGGGTTGGTCCACATGTGAGTCCAGACCCACAGCAATGTGGCTGACCCTTAACTGCCCTCTGGGCAATTAGGGATGGGCAATAAATGCTGGCCTAGCCAGTGGCACCCTCATCCCATGAATGAATAATAAAGATGCAAGCTAGACAGTGATTATTTATTGACTTTTAAATTGTTGGTGCTCGAATGCAAGCAATTCATATCTGCTCTGAGAGGCAAATGTGACTTCTGTCTTGCTTTTTGCTTATCTTTGCTGTTGGTTGGTAAAAGTTACAGCTGTTGAAACATTTGAAGGCATTCCTCCATGTGATGACCTCATATTGAACAATGAACCAATGCTGGGCTCCACTGGGCTTTGGGGAAAGAGGAAGAATAAGGGATGGTCAGGTGGGAGGTGGCTAATGTAAACTGTGTGTTTAAGCACTAAATAGATGAAGCTATCTGCAATTGCACGTCCGAAAAGTGTCAGTCACACCACCTATGCACACTGAGAAATGTTGGGTTGTGGTTGCTGTTCTACTACATTGATGAGATGGTAAACTTCAGGTTGCCAGCTCTTAATGGGGTATAAGGCTGGTATTCAAAGAAGGTGCTATGCCCAGGATCCAAGGATATCACAGGAGTGTTGAGAACTTCCATCAGCAGTGAGTGGGAGATTCAAAGGAATGCAATGCCTTTGGGGTGTACTGGGTGGTGAGTAGTGAGTTTGGGACAATATGAGAAAGTGAGGACTGCAGATGCAGGAGAGTCAGAGTTGAAAAGTGTGGCACTGGAAAAGCACAGCAGGTCAGGCAGTATCCAAGGAGCAGGAGAGTTGACATTTTGAGAAAAGTTGTTAGTCATAGAGATGTACAGCATAGAAACAGACCCTTCAGTCCAACCCGCCCATGCCAAACAGATATCCCAACCCAATCTATTCCCACCTACCAACACCTGGCCCATATCCCTCCAAACCCTTCCTATTCATATACCCATCCAAATGCCTCTTAAATGTTGGAATTGTACTAGCCTCCATCACGTGGGTGTCATGGTGGCAAAGTGGCTAGCACTGCTACCTCACAGTATCAGACACCCGGGTTCAATTCCTGCCTCAGGCAACTGTCTGTGTGGAGTTTGTCATCCTCCCCATGTCTGCGTGAACTTATTGGGCCGAAGGGCACTGTTTCCTCAGTGTAAGTAATCTAATCTAATCCACTTCCTCTGGCAGCTCATTCCATACAAGTACCTCCCTCTGCGTGAAGAAGTTGCCCCTTAGGTCTCTTTTATATCTTTCCCCCTCACTCTAAATCTATGCCCTCTAGATCTGGACTCCCCCACCCCAGGGAAAATACTTTGCCTATTTACCCAATCCTTGCCCCTCATAATTTTGTAAACCTCTATAAGGTTACCCCTCAGCCTCCAACACTCCCGGGAAAACAGCCCTAGTCAGGTCAGCCTCTCCCTGTAGCTCAAATCCTCCAACCCTGGCAACATCCTTGTAAATCTTTTCTGAACCCTTTTAAGTTTCACAATATCTTTCCAATAGGAAGGAGACCAGAACTGCACACAATACTCCAACAGTGGCCTAACCAATGTCCTGTACAGCCACAACATGAACTCCTGACTCCAGTACTCAATACTCTGACCAGTAAAGGAAAGCATACCAAATGCCTTCTTCACTATCCTATCTACCTTCAAGTCCACTTTCAAGGAGCTATGAACCTGCACTCCAAGGCCTCTTTGTTCAGCAGTACTCCCTAGGATCTTACCATTAAGTGTATAAGTCCTGCTAAGATTTACTTTCCCAAACTGCAGCACCTCACATTTATCTGAATTAAACTCCATCTGCCACTTCTCAGCCCATTGGCCCATCTGGCCTAGATCCTGTTGTAATCTGAGATAACCCTCTTCGCATTCCACTATACCTCCAATTTTGGTGTCATCTGCAAACTTACTAAATATACCTCTTATGCTCGCATCCAAATCATTTATGTAAATGACAAAAAGTAGAGGGTCCAGCACCGATCCTTGTGGCACTCCACTAGTCACAGGCCTCCAGTCTGAAAAACAACCCTCCACTACTACCCTCTGTCTTCTACCTTTGAGACAGTTCTGTATCCGAATGGCTAGTTCTCCCTGTATTCCGTGAGATCTAACCTTGCTAATCAGTCTCTCATGGGGAACCTTGTCGATGTCTTACTGAAGTACATTTAGATCACATCTATCGCTCAATCCTCTTTGTTACTTCCTCAAAAAACTCAATCAAATTTGCGAGACATGATTTCCCACACACAAAGCCATGTTGACTATTCCTAATCAGTCCTTGCCTTTTCAAACACATGTACATCCTGTCCCACAGGATTCCCTCCAACAACTTGCCCACCACTGACATCAGGCTCACTGGTCTATAGTTCGCTGGCTTGTCCTTAGCACCACGTTAGCTAAACCTCCAGTCTTCTAGCACATCACCTTTGACTATCGATGATACAAATATCTCCGCAAGAGGCCCAGCAATCACTTCTCTAGCTTCCCACAGAGTTCAAGGGTATACCTGATCAGGTCCTGGGGATTTATCCACCTTTACCCATTTCAAGACATCCAGCACTTCCTCCTCTGTAATATATACATTTTGCAAGATGTTACCATCTATTTTCCAACAGTCTATATCTTCCATATCCTTTTCCACAGTAAATACTGATGCAAAATATTCATTTAGTATCTCCCCCATTTTCTGCAGCTCCACACAGGGCCCGCCTTGCTGATCTTTGAGGGGTCCTATTCTCTCCATAGTTACCCTTTTGTCCTTTAAGTATTTGTAATAAATCTTTGGATTTTCCTTAATTCTATTTGCCAAAACTATCACATGTCACCTTTTTGCCCTCCTGATTTCCCTCTTAAGTATAATCCAACTTCCTTTATACTCTTCTCAGGATTCACTCCTTACACATTCTACCTTCTTTTTCTTAACCAAACCCACAATTTCTTTAGTCATCCAGCATTCCCTATACCTACCAGCCTTCCCTTTCACCCTGACAAGAAATACTTTCTCTGGACTCTCATTATCTCATTTCTGAAGGCTTCCCATTTTCCAGCCGTTCCTTTACCTGCGAACATCTGCCCCAAATCAGCTTTTGAAAGTTCTTGCCTAATACCATCAAAATTGGCCTTTCTCCAATTTAGAACTTCAACTTTTAGATCTGGTCTATCCTTTTCCATCATTATTTTAAATCTAATAGAATTATGGTCGCTGGCCCCAAAGTGCTCCCCCTCTGACACTGCTGTCACCAGCCCCGCCTTATTTCCCAAGTGTAGGTCAAGCTTTGCACCTTCTTTAGGAGGTACATCCACATAATGAATCAGAAAATTGTTTTGTACACACTTAACAAATTCTTCACCATCTGAACCCTTAACACTATGGCAGTCCCAGTCTATGTTTGGAAAGTTTAAGTCCCCTACCATAACCACCCTATTATTCTTACAGAAAACTGAGATCTCCTTACAAGTTTGTTTCTCAATTTCCCTCTGACTATTGGGGAGTGGGTCTATAATACAATCCTAGTAAGGTTATCATCCCTTTCTTATTTCTCAGTTCCATCTGAATAACTTCCCTGTATGTATTTCTGGGAATATCCTCCCTCAGCACAGCTGTAATGTTATCCCTTATCAAAAATGCTACCTCTTGCCTCCCTTTCTATCCTTCCTGTAGCATTTGTATCCTGGAACATTAAGCTTCCAGTCCTGCCCATCCCTGAGCCATGTTTCTGTAATTGCTATGATATCCCAGTCCCATGTTCTGAACCATGGCCAGAGTTCATCTGCCTTCCCTGTTAAGCCCCTTGCATTGAAATAAATGCAATTTAATTTATTAGTCCTACCTTGTCCCTGCCTGCCCTGACTGTTTGACTCACTTCTGTTCACAACTGTACCAGTCTCAGATTGATCTCTTTCCTCACTATCTCCCTGAGTACCCCCCCCCAACCTTACTAGTTTAAATCCTCCCAAGCTGCTTTAGCAAATGTCCCTTCCAATTTAGGTGCAAATCTGTCCTTCTTGTACAGGTCACTTCTACCCCAAAACAGATTCCAATGATGCAAAAATGTGAATCCTTCTTCCATACACCAGCTCCTCAGCCATGCATTCATTTGCTCTATCTTCCCATTCCTGCCCTCACTAGCTCATAGCACCGGGAAAAATCCAGATATTACTACTCTCGAGGACGTCCTTTATAAATTTCTGCCTAACTCCCTGTAATCTCCCTTCAGAATCTCAACCTTTTCCCTTCCTATGTCATTGATTCCAATGTGGAAAATGACCTCTTGCTGGCTTCTCTCCCCCATGAGAACATTCTGAACCCTCTCTGAGACTTCCTTGATCCTGGCACCAGGGAAATAACACACCACTGCTTTTTCTCTGCTGGCCAAAGAAACGTCAGTCTGTACCTCTGACTACGGAATCCTCTAACACAATTGATCTCTTGGAAGCCGACGTACCCCTCGTTGCATTCGAGCCAGTCTCAATACCAGAAAGTTGGCTGTTCGTGCCACATTCCCCTGAGAATCCATCGCCCCCTACGTTTTCCAAAACAGTATACCTGTTTGAAATGGGTATATCCACAAAAGACTCCTGCACTCGGTGCCGACCTCTCTTATCCTTCCTGGAGTTAACCCATCTATGTGACTGTATCTGAGACTTTCCCCCCTTCCTTTAACTGCCATCCATCACATACTGTTGCTGTTGCAAATTCCTCACTGCTTCCAACTGTGTCTCTAACCGATCCACTCGATCTGATAAGATCCACAACCAATAGCATTTATGGCAGATATAATCCGCAGTAAACCATAACCTCTTTTTAAACTCCCAAATCTGACAAGAAGTACATATCACTCCATTAAAGACCATTTTTGCTCCTTCACAATCTACAGACCTAGAAATTAACACCGTCTTATTCCTGTACGAACACTGCCCCAGGTTAGATTAATAGTTATGGCTTATATTTTAAGTTTAATCCTCGCAGAGAAAGGCCCTCCATGAAACTTGATAAAAATGACTCTGGTAGGATTCAGCTCTGTGATTCAGCACCTCTTTTTTTCTGCAGGAGAGACTTTTATCCATTGTTAATGTCTGCCACGTGGTCAGCTGCTGACGGGGTTCACCAGTGAAAGGGTCCTTCCACTGCAAAATGATGACTTTCCCATGCACACTGCGAGCACTTTGATTTTTATTCAGAATCATTTGGGAAATGGTAAAGTGCAAGAGATTGAATTGTTCCCCGTGCTGGTTATTCCATTGGGACTAACATTCCACACTTAAAATTTGGCCCATTAAATCTCTTTAAACTTTGTTGCTACTAGGACAATCATCCCGATTTCACCAATCTCTCCACATAACAATATTGCCTCATTCTTGTCAACCTCTATTGCATCCTCTCTAATACCTTGACTTCTTTCCTCAATTATAGTAATCCCAGAATTTGTAACAACTCTCTAGTTGAGAGTTAACTAGGTCTTATATACACTGACTTTTGTAGTTACAGCTTCTATTTATAAAACCAAGATTTCTGTATGGTCCGCGTTTATTGCCCACCACCGGAATAGTTTAATAGACTACTTGAAGAGCGTTTCCGAATCAACTACATTGTTGTGAATCTGAAGTCACATGTAGGTCACACCAGGTAAGAATGGTAGATTTCCTTCCCTAAAGAACATCAGTGAACGAGATGGACATTCATGACCATTGCTACAGGGTTGCCATTTGGCCAGCTTTTATCTTTCCAAATTTTTATTGAATTCAAACTTTACCATTTTCCCTGGTGGGATTTAAAGCCATGACCCATGACATGAAATGATGAAACAAAGGGATCGGTTAAAGTGTGTCTGCCTGAACACAAGCAGTGTCAGAAATAAGAGTGATGAACTTAGAGCACGGATCAGTACTTGGGACTATGATGTTGTGGCCATAATGGAGATGTGGGTTTCACAAGGGCAGGAATGGTTGCTGGATGTTCCAGGGTATAGAATGTTTAAAAAGAACAGGGAGGGTGGAAAAAGAGGAGGGGGTATAGTGTTGTTGATCAGAGAGTGCATCACAGCTACAGAAACGAAGATTGTTAAGGAAGGTTTGTCTACTGAGTCAGTATGGGTGGAAGTTAGGAACAGCAAGGGATCAGCCACATTATTGGGGATTTTCTACATTCTCCCGAATAGTAGTAGGAGATTGAAGAACTCATAGGCCTGTTGTTATGGGTGACTTTAACTTTCCCAACATTGACTGGAACCTCCTTAGTGCAGATGGTTTGGATGGAGCCGTTGTTGTCAGGTATGTTCAGGAGGGTTTCCCTACTCAGTATGTAGACAGGCCAACGAGGGAGAGGCCATTTTGGATTTGGTGCTCGGCAATGAGCCAGGACAGGTGTCAGATCTTGCAGTGGGAGAACACTTTGGTGACAGTGACCACAATTGCCTCACATTTACCATAGCCTTGGAGAGGGAAAGGAGCAGTTACCAAGGGAAGATATTTAATTGGGGAAAAGGAAATTAAGATGTTATCAGACAGGAATTGGAAAGTACAGATTGGGAGCCATTGTTCCACAGAAAAGGCACAACAGACCTGTGGAGACTGTTTAAGGAGCAACTGGTGTGAGTGATGCACAAATTTTGTCCTCTGAGATAGGCATTAAGGGTTAAGATTAAGAAGCATTGGATGATGAGAACATAGGAGCTTCTCATTAAAAGGAAGAAGGCAGCTAATGTGAGGTGGAGAAAGCAAGGATTTAGCACAGCTTTAGAGGATTACAGGCTTGCTAGTAAGGAGCTCAGAAATGGACTGAGGAGAGCCAGGAGGGGTCACGATAAAGGCTGGACAGGAGGAATTAGGGAGAACACAAAAGCATTTTACTCATACGTGAGGAATGAGAGAATGATCAGGGAGAAGGTAGGGCCGATCAGGGATAGCGTAGGCAACTTGTGCGTGGAGTCTGAGCAGATAGGGGAAGCCCTCAATGGGTTTTTTGCTTCTGTTTTCACTAAGGAAAGGGACCTTGTTGTGAATGAGATCTTTAAGGGGCTAGAATACAGGCTTGAACAGATCAAGATTGATGAAGTTGATGTGCTGGAAATTTTGGCAAACATTAAGATTGATAAATCCCAGGGCCAGACCAGATTTATCCTAGGTTGCTCTGGGAAGCAAGAAAGGAGGTTGCTAAGCCGCTGGCGAAGACCTTTTCTTCCTCACTCTCCACAAGAGTCGTACTGGAGGAATGGAAGGAGGCGAATGTTGTTCCTCTTTTCAAGAAGGGGAATAGAGAAATCCCTGGCAATTACAGACCAGTCAGTCTTACGTCTGTGATCAGCAAGGTTTTGGAAAGAATTCTGAGGGATAGGTTTATGACTATTTGGAAAAGCATTGCGTGATTAAAGACAGTCAGCATGGCTTTGTGAAGGGGTCATGCCTCACAAATCTTATTGAGTTCTTTGAGGAGGTGACAAGATAGTTGACAAAGGTCAAGGAGTGGAGGTAGTGTGTATGGACTTCAGCAAGGCATTTGATAAAGTTCTCCATGATAGGCTCATTCATAAAGGCAGGAGGTATGGGATACAGGAAGATCTGGCTATCTGGATTCAGAATTGGTTGGTTGACAGAAGGAAGAGAGTGGCTATAGATGGAAAGTATTCTCCCTGGATGTCCGCGATGAGTGGGGTCCCGCAGGGCTCTGTTCTTGAGCTTCTGCTGTTTGTAGTTTTTATAAATAACTTGGATGAGGAGGCTGAGGGATGGGTTAGTAAATTTGCAGATGACACAAAGGTTGGAGGTGCTGTTGATAGTATCGAGGGCTATTGCAGGCTGCAGCATGACATAGACAGGATGCAGAGCTGAGCTGAGAAATGGCAGATGGAGTTCAACCTGGATAAATGCGATGTGATGCATTTTGGAAGGTCGAACTCGAATGCTGAATATAGAATTAAAGACTGGATTCTTGGAGGAACAGAAGGATTTTGGTGTTCAATTGCATAGATCCCTCAAAGTTGCCACCCAAGTGGATAGGGTTATTAAGAAAGCATATGGTGTTTTGGCTTTCATTAACGGGGGGATCGAGTTTAAGAGCTGCGAGGTTTTGCTGCAGCTCTACTAAACCCTGGTGAGACCACACTTGGAATACTGTGTCCAGTTCTGGTCGCCCTATTCTAGAAAAGATACAGTGTCTTTGGAGAGGGTGCAAAGAAGTTTACCAGGATGCTGCCTGGACTGGACGGCTTGACTTACAAAGAGAGGTTGGCTAAGCTCGGACTTTTCTCGCTCGAGAGAATGAGGAAGAGAGGTGACCTGATTGAGGTATACAAGGTAATAAGAGGCATAGATAGAGTCAATAACCAGAGACTTTTCCCCAGGGCAGGATTGGCTGGCACGAGGGGTCATAGTTTTAAAATATTAGGAGGAAGGTACAGAGGAGACGTCAGAGGTAGGTTCTTTAAGCGGAGAGATGTGAATGCATGGAATGTGTTCCCAGTGGTGGTGGTGGAAGCAGAGTCATTAGGGACATTTAAGCGACTGCTGGACATGCACATGGAAAGCAGTGAATTGAGGGGTGTGTAGGTTAGGTTATTTTATTTTAGAATATGAATAATCCTTGGCACAACATCGTGGGCCAAAGGGCCTGTCCTGTGCTGTACTTTGCTATGTTCTAACATTAGTTTTGTAACCCTGGAAAACTAGTCCAGTGACAACATCACAACACCACCAACTTCCCTTCAGTAAAGCTTTAATTTCTCTCAGTATAAGTTTGGAAAATTCAAATAAATCTGCAAAACATTTGATTCCTATTTGTGCAAGTAAATTAGGTCTGCAACATGGACAAAGCATGTACGCTTATTACTGAACTAATAGTAATCAAAGAGAAACTCGAAAACAAGTTTTCCTTTAGGACAACGTCTATTCATCCCTGATTAGTACTTTCGACCGAACAGAAATGCAGTGGTACAGAAAACATTAAACGAAGCAGTACATTTTGTTTTTTGTAAATGCATATATTCACTAAGTCATTAATCTCTATTTTGCCTCAATATCATAATCTAAATCATATTACAATGCCTCTAAATTTTCTTTGTTTTTATATTAACTGCTGCAAGAATTATATTTTCAATCACCACTCTATTCTGTCCATTGTTTTGGGACATATCTATAGATTTAAGGTTGCCTCAATTTTCTTTAATTTAGCTCCCAAGCTGTTCGTCACTCGCATCTTGTGCACAATTTCCCCAACATCACATCACGAAAATTACCTCGAGTGAGAACATACATGGGGAGTGCAGCCAATAACTCACTAAACAATAGGAGCAGATCTTCCAGATTTCAGTGTCGGGTACATTCTACAGTAAATACAACAACTAAGCAGCAACTTTTAAGTAAAAACGTGGGAACAAGAAAGGATTAAAGAGTGGCAAACACACAAAAAGATCCATTTTTGTATTTTGAATAATGCACTCACCTAGATGGATATATCTTTCGTCACTTCTTAATTTTGACAAAGATACTTCCAGCTTCAAAAATATCTTATGCTGCTTGTACCATTCCACCTCAAGTCAATTGTTGCTAAAAGCATACATCTCTGGATATGGTTCATCACAATATTAGGTATACTTTGCAAGTAACAATTTAACTTATAGACCACAGCTAAAAGCAACAATTAAGTACAAAGCAAGTATTTTTTGCAAACTGTGACAACAGTAATTACCATATGAGCATTCCCAATTTATCCATCCAATCCAGATTATGATATGTTTTAATCTCTTCGTTCATGCTATTATTGAAAATAATTGTGCTCAGTGCAATGTGTTCTTGAGTATAGTTGGTTAGTGGAAAGAAAGTCAGTTGCTACGTTACCATGCTCAAAAAAAAACATAATGATAGGTTTAGAGCATAACATTAAATGGGACAGCTGTGGTCTATAAGTTAAATTGTTACTTGCAAAGTATACCTAATATTGTGATGAACCATATCCAGAGATGTATGCTTTTAAAGGTTAAAAAGTCATCATGATATCAATTATTAACTTGCTTTACCGACCACTACTCTTCAATAATAAAATTATGTTAAATCCAGGCCAACTAATAATGACATAGATGAAAAGGATGGAGGAAAATAGAAAACACAAAAAAGATCAGCCACATACTGCTATGCAATAACTCATGAGTGCAAAACTTGGAACAAAATGACACTGAGTGCGCAGATACGATAAAACACACATCAATACACAGATGAACAAATGGTCCACAGTGCATTTGCAGCAGTAAATGTGCCACATTTGGAACAGGGATCAGGAGAAAGCGTTAGACACATCTGCAATTTTCACAACATCTGCACAATGTAGTTTGAACATGCTGATGTTAATCAGCATTTACAAAGCATTATTAAATAGTATGGATTTATTTTCAACATGATTTCAATCAGAAATGCAATACTGAAAAGGAATTAGTCGCGTTTCTGTAACAACTAGTAAAATGAGCAAGCTTCATCATGATTCACCAATTTTTACTGTAAGTTGCTCTTGTACTGAAGATACAAAGTAATGCTGACAAAATAAGCCAATAATTTTGCCACTACAGATTTTACTTGAAGTCACAAAACAAACTGGGCCGATTGCAGCTCATAAGTCAGACCATAAATGACCAGAGGCCAAGATTTTGTTTCAGAGATGGATAACTCAGTAGGGAAATCCCTCAGCTGGATGCACTCACCTTTGATAAAAAAGTGCCCCAAATAATATGATTTTGGCACTGACAGCATTAGAGTTAAATGAACTAATCCAACTTCAACAGCATTTATGATCCCTCTAAAGTGTTATAACTCTCAGTGTCAAGTAAGACTTTGCTCCAGTGAAAATGAGGTCTGTTTGCTCTGAGTTCAAATTGCCTAACCAAGTTTGGATTGCCCCACATAAAGGCAAACATTGAACTGTTTGGATATGGAGTGGCACTTCACGCTCTTGGGGACCATTTCTAAAGGTCCCCAGAGATTCCAAAGCACTGAGAAAAGCCAGCCCAAGATGCAAGCTTTTCAGTATATTTAAAGGCAAACATGCTAACATATACTAACATGTTCGGTCGTGTTGAAAATAAAGTTATGTTTACATTGTGACTCTATGTAATCCTGAAACAGCTGTGCTCCACATAACATGTGCTCATAGCTTATCTCAAATGTACTGGACAGTTAATGAATTTAACTTCTTGTGCATGATAAACTTGCACTGATTAAATAAAGACATTCAGTCGGTTGTGTCTGCTACAACAGTCAATAAGACCATGGTCAATCAGAACCTTAACATTACTTGCTGCCTTTTTTCCATATCTTAGTCATCTCTTTACCCATTCTCTCTCCTCAACAAACTATTAATTCATGTCACAATATTATCTCCAATTATTCACATTCTCAATTTTACCAGTAATCTCTTTTGCACTAAGGCATTGACTACCTTCTGAAAATTCATATAAACAGCAGTCAGAGTCAGTCTCTCACAAATATCATCTGGATTACTTCGACATGACTTAGATTACTTACAGTGTGGAAACAGGCCCTTTGGCCCAACAAGTCCACACCAACTCTCCAAAAAGCAAAACACCCAGACCCTCACCTAACACTACTGGCAAATTAGCATGGCCAATTCACCTGACCTGCACATTTTTTGGACTGTGGGAGGAAACCGGAGCACCCGGAGGGAACCCACGCAGACACGGGGAGAAAGTGCAAACTCCACACAGACAGTTGCCTGAGGCAGGAATTGAACCTAGGTCTCTGGTGCTGTGAGGCAGCAGTGCTAACCACTGTGCCACTGTGCCACCCATAACTTGGTTTGAAACTTGGTTTCAAAAATCTATGTTGATAATCTTTGCTCAACTAATAATTGTTAAAGTCACTTGGGATGTGGATTTTCCCTGCAGGAGTTTAAACCCCACCATCAGACTAGAGTGAGCATGAAAAGTCCACACTGTGTGGGAAATTGTCACTCGATGTGATTTTCCTCAAACTAATTAATTAACACTCAAAGAGTGACTTGCTGTCCAATGAAAGGTATGGACCATTTTTGAAAGTTGGGCTTTCTGCTTGAAAGCAGCAACAGAATGCCACAGCTGTTAAGTGAGGGAGGAACCAGTAAATGGAAGCTTCATCTCTTCAACATTTTACAGACTTCAAACGAAAACTGACCTTTGTAGCTGGCTACCACTATGGAAGAAAGATCCCATTGCAGACCAAGGGCTTCCTAGCCTGCCTGGTGTGCTAGCCCCCAGTTAAGGCAGAAAGAGGTTAGAAGTCAAAGAGTGTGGTGCTGGAAAAGCATAACAGGTCAGGCAGCATCTGAGGAGCAGGAGAGTCAACATTTCTGGCATAAGCTCTTTATCAGGAAACTGCTGTCCCACTGCCTCGAATCCAGACTTTGACTGGGAAATTCCATTAGCTTCCTTCATTGGATGTGAAGAGATCTGTAATGGCAACTTGCCATTAGTTGGAAGACAGGAGAAAGTGAGGACTGCAGATGCTGGAGATCAGAGCTGAAAATGTGTTGCTGGAAAAGCGCAGTAGGTCAGGCAGCATCCAAGGAGCAGGCGAAGAGGGAGGAAGAGAGCTTCTTCAAGGAAGGCATCCTTGCAAGAGGATTCGCAGTAGGTTAAAATCTTCTAGGAGAAAGTGAGGACTGCAGATGCTGGAGATCAGAGCTGAAAACGTGTTGCTGGAAAAGCGCAGCAGGTCAGGCAGCATCCAAGGAGCAGGAGATTTCGGGCTTATGCCTGAAACATCGATTCTCCTGTTCCTTGGATGCTGCCTGACCTGCTGTGCTTTTCCAGCAACACATTTCCAGCTCATTAGTTGGAGGACAGTCAGCTGCCATTCCACCAACTCTTGTCCACAGGAAATAGGATGCTGGTAGATAGAGCCAGGGAAGCATCATTCTGGATGGGCACTATTTTTAGCCCCTGCCACCTCCATTGCTAGTTCCACGGGGACCACATGGGCATTTACTATTTTATTTTTAGAAGAAGCCATTGATTGCTGCAAGTCTTGCCAAGAATCCCTCGCACATACTTGTACCCCAGTTACCTGGAAATACAGTGGTTAAATAAAAAATGAAGGAATGAAAGTATGAGCCATGCATAATGTCTGGAGGGCTTTTATCATACTCATCTGTAACAGTGTAATCAAGTTTAGAAATATCAGAATGAAATCATTATGCTCTATGGACAATGCTCAATCAAAGCAAAATGCAGCAAGCAACCAGAAGACATTAAATAAACACAGCACTTAGCAGTGACTTCTTTCAAACAAATAATTTCATTGTGAATAACAAACAGTAAACATTTGTGCTGGTTATCACCTTATGTTATTTATTTTAGTAGTAATAATTTGCAGCAAGGCCATTCTGTGACATTTTATAATATGTGATTTTCAGATTGCAACGGATAGCATGCTTTTATAAAAGAAGGCAGCATTTTAACTAGCATAGTTCAAGTCATAAATGTACTTCAAGCAAAATGCCACTTGAAACTAAAATTTGTGTTCCCCAAACTATATTTGAGTCAATGTCAATGTCAATGGAAAAGAAGGCATGTGCCAAACAAACAAATGGAAATTCTCAAGCACAAACTGATGAGGCTATTAGTCATTTTAAAACATTGCCCCTTTCACATGTGAGTCTTGATGGATGTAATGAAAAATTTCCTTTATCAGCTGGCTACGTGATATCTATTATTAGTTTCTAGCTAATAGAATAAGTTGCACACAATTGTTCATAACACACCACAAATGTAGACTATACTGATGTGAGAATACATGTACACCATATAAAACATTAAGAAGACCATGGACAGCATTATAACTTCTGCCTTAATCATCCCTTATTTTGTAGAAACTACAAAATCATTTCAAAGACCTAATCCTCTTCATGAAATTCATCTGAATTGGTTTAAACTGCCAATTTTTTAGACTGGCAAAAAGAAAGTAAATGGATGTCAAGAAGGACAAAATATTCAAACAAAGTTTACCATTTTGCATGGTGAATATACAAGGCATATTTAACTTCTATAGTTATAACCAGACTGTAGCTAGGGAGGCAATTTTACATTTTCTGTCAAGAATATACTTTTTTGATATTCATGGAATCAGGCAACATGCAAACAGACCTTTCTGTCCAACCTGTCCATGCTGACCATAATCCCAAACTAAACTAGTCTCACCTGCCTGTGCCTGACCCATACCACTCCAAACATTTTTATTCCAGTATTTAACATCTTTTAAACATCATAAATCTACCCACATTCTCAGAAAGTTCATTCCGCACACAAAACACTGTAAAAGTATTGCCCCTCATGTCTTTTTAAAATCTTTCTCTTTACACCTTGAAAATATGTCCCCTTAGTCTTGAAATCCCCAAGACACCTACTATTCATCCTATCCATGCCCCTCATTATTTTATAAACCTCTATAAGGCCACCTCTCAACCTCCAATGCTCCAAAATAAAAGTCCTGGCCTATTCAGCTTCTTCTTGTAACTCAAACCCTTCATTCCCAGCAACATTCTGGTAAATCCCTTTTGAATCCTCCCCAGCTTAATAATATCCTTCCTCTAACAGGGAGACCAGAACTGGACACAGTATACCAGAAATGGCCTCCTTAACATCCTGCTGAAGAGCTTATGCTCGAAATGTCAACTCTCCTGCTCCTCAGATGCTGCCTGACTGTCTGTGCTTTTCCAGCACCACACTTTTTGATACTGATCTCCAGCATCTGCAGTCCTCACTTTCTCCTCACTAACATCTGTAAAACTACAACATAATGTGCCAACTCCTATACTCAAAGGCATGCATGCTAAATGTCCTATCTATATGTGATGCAAACTTCAAAACATTATAAACCTGAATCCCTAAGTCTCTCTGTTCTACAACATTACCCAAGGTCCTACTTTTAATTGTACAAGTCTTACCTTTCTTTGTTTTACTGAAATGCAATACTCGCATTTATCCAGATTCAACTGCATCTACCATTTTTCAGCCCATTGACCCAATGATCAAGATCTCTTTGTAATCTTAGAGAACCTTGTTCACTGTCCACTTTATCACCAATCTTAGTGTCATCCACAAGCTTTCGAACCATGCTGTCTCTATTCTCATCCAAATCATTTATAGAGATAACAAACAAAAGTGGACCCAGCACTGATCCCTGTGGAAAAATACTCGTCACAGGCCTCCAGTCAAAAAAACAACTCTCCACGATCATTTTCTGCCTCCTGCCATTAAGCTAACTTGTATTCAATTGACAAGATCACCCTGAATGGTTGCAAATGTGTTGCTGGTCAAAGCACAGCAGGTTAGGCAGCATCTCAGGAATAGAGAATTCGACGTTTCGAGCATAAGCCCTTCATCAGGAATAAGAGAGAGAGCCAAGCAGGCTGAGATAAAAGGTAGGGAGGAGGGACTAGGGGGAGGGGCGATGGAGGTGGGATAGGTGGAAGGAGGTCAAGGTGAGGGTGATAGGCCGGAGTGGGGTGGGGGCGGAGAGGTCAGGAAGAGGATTGCAGGTTAGGAGGGCGGTGCTGAGTTGAGGGAACCGACTGAGACAAGGTGGGGGGAGGGGAAATGAGGAAGCTGGAGAAATCTGAATTCATACCTTGTGGTTGGAGGGTTCCCAGGCGGAAGATGAGGCGCTCCTCCTCCAGCCGTCGTGTAGTTGTGTTCTGCCGGTGGAGGAGTCCAAGGACCTGCATGTCCTCGGTGGAGTGGGAGGGGGAGTTAAAGTGTTGAGCCACGGGGTGATTGGGTTGGTTGGTTCGGGCGGCCCAGAGGTGTTCTCTGAAGCGTTCCGCAAGTAAGCGGCCTGTCTCACCAATATAGAGGAGGCCACATCGGGTGCAGCGGATGCAATAGATGATGTGTGTGGAGGTACAGGTGAACTTGTGGCGGATATGGAAGGATCCCTTGGGGCCTTGGAGGGAAGCGAGTGTGGAGGTGTGGGCGCAAGTTTTACATTTCCTGCGGTTGCAGGGGACGGTGCCGGGGGTGGAGGTTGGGTTGGTGGGGGGTGTGGATCTGACAAGGGAGTCACGAAGGGAGTGGTCCTTGCGGAACGCTGATAGGGGAGGGGAGGGAAATATATCCTTGGTGGTGGGGTCCGTTTGGAGGTGGCGGAAATGGCGGCGGATAATACGTTGTATGCGCAGGTTGGTGGGGTGGTAGGTGAGAACCAGTGGGGTTCTGTCTTGGTGGCGGTTGGAGGAGCGGGGCTCAAGGGCGGAGGAGCGGGAAGTGGAGGAGATGCGGTGGAGGGCATCGTCGATCACGTCTGGGGGGAATCTGCGGTCCTTGAAGAAGGAGGCCATCTGGGCTGTGCGGTGTTGGAATTGGTCCTCCTGGGAGCAGATGCGGCGGAGACGAAGGAATTGGGAATATGGGATGGCGTTTTTACAGGGGGCAGGGTGGGAGGAGGTGTAGTCCAGGTAGCTGTGGGAGTCAGTCGGTTTATAATAGATGTCTGTGTTGAGTCGGTCGCCCGAGATAGAAATGGAAAGGTCTAGGAAGGGGAGGGAGGAGTCTGAGACAGTCCAGGTGAATTTCAGGTCGGGATGGAAGGTGTTAGTAAAGTTGATGAACTGTTCAACCTCCTCGTGGGAGCACGAGGCAGCGCCGATACAGTCATCGATGTAGCGGAGGAAAAGGTGGGGGGTGGTGCCAGTGTAGTTGCGGAAGATGGACTGTTCCACATATCCTACGAAGAGGCAGGCATAGCTGGGGCCCATGCGGGTGCCCATGGCAACTCCTTTAGTTTGGAGGAAGTGGGAGGATTGAAAAGAGAAGTTATTCAGGGTGAGGACCAGTTCAGTCAGTCGGATCTAACTATCTATTAGTTTATCATGCGAACCTTTTCTAAAGGTTTACTGAAGTCCAAGTTAACAATATCTTATCACTTTGCCCTCATCAATATTTTTGGTTACTTCCTCAAAAAACTCAGTCAAGTTTGTGAGACAGAATTTCCCTCACACAAAACGATGTTGACTATCACTAATCATTCCTTGCCTCTCCAAATGTATATAAAGCCTATCTTTCAGACTTACTTCTAACAACTTACCCACCATCGAAGCCAGGCTCTCAGGTCTATAGTTTCCAGGCTTCTCCTTACATGGCTTCTTAAACAAAGGTACAACATTAACCACTCTCCAGTCATTCAGTATTTATTGATCATATAGCTCACCAGTATTTATTGATCATATAGCTCCGGTTTCCTCCCACAATCCAAAGATGCGCAGGAGAGGTGAATTGGCTATGTTAAATTGCCCATAGCATCAGGTACATTAGTCAGAGGGGTGTGGGTTGCTCTTCAGAGGGTTAGTGTGGACTTGCTGGTCTGAAGGGCCTATTTCCACACTGTAGGGAATCTAATCTAATCTAAACTATTTCTGCATGGGTTTAGATCAGAGTAGTGCTGGAAAAGCACAGCAGGTCAGGCAGCATCCGAGGAGCAGGAAAGTTGATGTTTCGGGCAAAAGCCCTTCATCACAAATAGAGGCAGAGAGGCTGCAGGGTGGAAAGATAAGTGGGGGGTGGGGCTGGGGAGAAGGTAGCAAAGAGTACAATAGGTGAATGGAGATGGGGATGGAGGCAATAGGTCAGAGGGTGGGGATGGAGCAGTTAGGTGGGAAGGGACCTCCACCCCCACCCCCATTCACCTATTGTACTCTTTGCTACCTTCCCCCACCCTCCTCTCTGCAGTAGGACACTCCTTACCATGTGCTGAAGATAACAGAAAATATCCAGTTACAGCCAGGTTATACCTACTGAAACTCCATGGGGATGATTACAACTGTGGGAACTTGACTGGATGTGATTGGCGGCCTGTTTTACAACCTATCCAATGTTACTTTTCAATGACTTACATGCAAGGTACGATCAAGAGGTTCTAAAAAAATGTCACCACTGGAGAACATTACCTCCTGTGACATACAGTCCAAAGATGTGCAGGTTAGGTGGATTGGCCAGACTAAATTGCCCATAGAGTCCACGGATGTGTAGGTTAGGTGGATTGGCCCTGGGAAATGCAGGGATGGGGTGGGTCTGGGTGGGATGCTTTACGGAGAGTCAGTGTGAACTTGATGGGCTGAATGGCCTTCTTCCACACTGTTTGATTCCACATTCTATGATTCTATGATACCAGGAGAATTGCACAGGTGATTTATCAATATAATACATTCCTATGTGCCAGTCTTCAAAAGTCGATATTGTCAATAAAATTATAAAATGAAGGAATGGAAGTTGATTCATACCACCTTCTCCTGCCCCAGAGTCAAAAACCTAACAGCAAATATTAATTTGCAAACTGCTTTCACAAACAGCAATTAACCTTTAACTGACCTCAAAATGATCTGCATATACAACCATTTAATAATGTGGTTTTAGATAAGCACAGATTAAAAACAGCTCCACTTTAACAGTGGAATAATTCATGGTGTAAACTTGTCGCTGTTCTAAAATGTCCATCATCTTACTTATTGAGAGCAAGGAAGACAACTTGACAAGCTCAATGCTTTCCACTTTTCTGAATTGCCTTTTCAATATCTTCTCTGCTTCACAGTAAGCCGCACCATGGGAAACTTCGAAACAATTTTTAATAGAAAAGAAGTCAGAAACTGTAGCTATTTCTGACGCATTGTGATAAAAATATGGTTTTCTGAACAGAGCTTTCACTTTGACAGTTAGCTGTCACATATTCCATGATATTACCCAGCCTCATATGTAAAACAGATTGCTATTCATCAGTGAAAATGAACTTTAACACTAGCACAAAATCGATCACGTGATCTGACACAACTTTGATCAAAGCCCTGGAAGAAAATGAAAAATAAGATTCCTTCACATTTGTCTAATTATTTTTCTGCTCAATACTTCTCTCAAGGCATAGGGTAGGAAAGGAAAGCTTTAAACCATTTCATGTTGGAGGCTCAGACCTGATCCTACTCCCACAGTGTTCTGATTCTTTCAAGCTGCCAGCTTCAAATCTCCAAATTCCTGCTGATAGCTCATGTACTCAAATGAATGTCTTACCGGCCAGCCACAAGTCTATTCTTTTCAACATGAATGTATATATATTAGTTTCTCAATCTAAATAAATAAAATAATAAACAATCTATGTGAATAAATGAATAAATAATCAATAAATGACTGTAGTGTAGTGCATAAAAAAAGTTTGCCAAATGTTACAAAGAGCTGAATTTCCCCAATTTTTAGCAAATTTATTTATGAGGACAAATACAGAGAATGCTGGGTAAATTCATTGGCTATGGCAGCATCTGTTGAAACAGAAATAGAGTTAACATTTTGGGTTCGCTATGACTCTTCGTCAGAACTGAAGAACAGTTCTGCTGGATACAATATACAACTTTGTTTCTCTCTCCATAGATGCTCCCAGCCTTTCTCCAACATCCTCTGTGTTTGTATCCCATTTCCAGCAATTGCCACATTTGGCTTTTATGTTTGCAGAGTTTCTTGGAGGTTTTCCTGCCATGGTGACCTTTGTTGCAATCTTCTGTTGCTCACTTCACAAACAATCTCAATGGGCTTCACAGTGATCTTCTTGTTTGATTGAGCAGTTGGATAGGCAGAATTGCTCACTGCTGCTGGGACGTCCATACCAAGAGCACAGTCTGCTGCACTACCAAGGTTAGAGAAAGGGAAGCGGGCACCTGGCTTGGCCAACAGGGACCTGGAGATCCTGGTCGATAGAATGGACCACCCTCCTGGTACTGGTGGTGGAGAAGAGGGACACAGACTGAGGGAGGTTTTCAGCAGCAAACACTGCCCGCCTGGACGGAGACAGCCACATGAGTCAGTACCATCCCCAGGGAGAGAGGAAACACCCAACAATAACTGAAAAAGGTCTGCTGCATTCCACAACGCAACTGCCACCACCTTCTTTCTGCTATCTCACACTCACTCTTGCTCTGCCATGCCCACACCTCCCATCACGTAGGGTGATTAAGGAAGCTTCTGGGATACTTGCCTTTATTAGTTTAGCATAGAATACAAGCATTGGGAGGTTATGATGGAGCTATAGAGGGTTTTGATTAGGCTACAGCTGTAATATTGTGCGCAGATTTTATCACAAAACTTATGCGAAGGACTTGAATGCAATGAGAAGGGAATCCAATGAGAGGTAACTCCATTGTCCTTGTTTTCAATCTCCATGACTTCCTATCTCGATGACCCCACTCAAGAGAATTCATGAGTGCACATTCCCTGGAGAGATAGCTATATGCCCACACACTCATTCCAAGATTGGAGATAATAAATGCTCAGTTTTCATCCAAACCTAATCTCAAATCCCCCAACTCACTCAATCTATCAATATCATCTTATAGCCTCCTTTAGTCTCTTCGTAACTTACCTTCCCACCTAAATTGGTGTCATCAGCAAATATGGCAACCATACTTTCTGTAGCTTCATCAACAATGTAAGCATTTGAAGTCCAAGCACTTATTCCTTTGGCACAGAACTTACTACATCCTGCTAATCTTAAAAAAAGATCTATATATGCCCTCTCTCTATTTCCAGTTGGGTGGCCATTCTTTTATCCATGTTAGTAAACCACCTTATACACCATAAGCTTTTATGTTTCTCAATAACTTTTGATGTGGCACCTAATCAAATGCCTTCTGGAAATCCAAAAACAGTACATTTACCAATTCCCCTTTATCCACAGCATGTGTTACCACCTCAACAACCTCCGAAAAAGGGGTCAAACATGAAACCCCTTTCACAAAACCATATTGTCTCTGCCTGATTATTTTGAACTTATCCAAGTGCTGAACTATAACTACTTTAATAATAGCTTCCAACATTTTCCCTGTGACATATGCTAAGTTCACTGACCTATAGTTTCCAGCTTTCTGTCTCTCTCCCTTTTTGAATAAAGTAGTTACATTCTTCCAATCTAATGGGACTATCTTCAAACCAAGGGTGTTCTGGAAAAATAAAACCAATACATCATTATGAGTACAATATCACACTTGTCTTTCAGTCCTCCTAACACTAGGTGGTGTTCTTGTCCATAGCTAGCTCTTCTCTAACTGAGCAAAGAGTCTTTCATAATGTTCTAAATTCCTCAATAATTAAGCCAACTTTGGAACTATTTATAAATTAATAAATTTAATGAAGGCGATTTAGAAATTTGTGAAATTAATTCAAATTTTGGCAAATTAATTCAATAAATGACAACCAATGAATAAAAGTAGGCAACAACAGAGTGGAACTCTGGCTTCTCTATGAACATCATTCAATTTTGATTAAGAACATAGGAGTACGACCAGTCCAATAAGTCTGTGGAGCCTGCTCTGCCATTTAAGACAACCGTTGCTGATAATCTGCTTTCATACCTTTTTCCCCACACTATCCTCATATGCCTTTACATCACTGATATTTAGAAATCTGTCAACCTCTACATTAAACACACTGAGCTTCCCAGAGAAGATGAAATTAGTGACCATTGTGGACACGATAGCCCAATGTTTGATGGTGGGGTCGTGGTCAAAGGGAAGATAGGATAAAATGTCCGAGACCTGGCGCTTAGCCCCTGCAATGCTGAGGTCAGTCCTGTGCTGACACCATGGCTTTCGGAGGTGAATTTTATGCTGGTTTCATTTTGAGGATAGGTTTTGAGGCTCAGGCACTCAGATGTCTCTTTCAAGCCAATAAATTAAACAGTTGGTTAGGCCTTGGCTTTTGTTTGAAAGTTAGAACAATAGAAGCAGCATGACTGGGTAGAGTCAGGCTCTCACAGAACCAGTTCAGCTTTCAGTAATTGTTGGGGTTTTGAAGTTGGCTGTGGAAGCTGTTATACATCTCTCTGCTACTGCAAAAAACTGGAATTCTTTCACTGCTGCCAGAATTACATCTGAGATAATCTGTTTCATTGACTTTGCCTTTCACAAAGGTATACTTATGGAATGCTACCTTTTTGGAATAGTTGCTGTTTAGTCATTAAATAATTTATTATTCTGTTAAGTTTTCCAATGGAGTAAAGTTATACCAATTCTTCTTTCATTTGTTTGCATTTTAACTGCATGGTAAGAATAACATGTGTTTTGTTTAAAGCTGAGTAGTCTAACCAATAAATTTACATCTGGAACACAGCACCTTATAATTGCCTTTACAAAGATAAAAGTTAGGGTCTAGGTTATCTTCTTGATATACTTGAAGGGGATTGATCTGATCCATAACAGTCATCCAGAAAACAACAGCACCATCCTTGTTGGAAGGTTTAATGATAAAATCAAGGTTGGATCTGAGAGCATGGAGTGCAGTCAGTTCAGTGGGAGATAAGTTTGAATGGGTGAGGCGAGGGAGGCAAAGAAATTAAGGTGACAGTTCTCACGTACAGGTCATATGCAAAGTGAAATGCCAGAGGGAGGGATCCAGGTGGAGAGAGAGTTTTGGAAGGGGGGGGTGAAGAAGTCTGGAGCTTGGGTTCCAAAGAAGTGGGCATGGAGGTGAAATCAATGGACGAAGAATTAAATGTCATGTTGTGCCCAAAATTCATTGAGGTGGGGCTGCAAAGGGATAAAACTAAGACCTTTGTTGATTATAGAATATTCAGCATCTGAGAGCAGAAGGTCAGGAAGGATAGTAAATACCTGACAAGAAGTTTGGGGGGGGGTGGGAGGTGGGTGGGTTTGGAGAAGGGATGAAGATAGAAGAAAGGGGAGATAATCTTTTTTCCATGCATTATTCATCTGCCATGTTTTTACTCACTCAGTAAGACTAAGCAAATCCTCTTGAAACTACTTTGCATTTTCCTCAAAGCATATATTTTCACCTAGTTCTACACCATCTGTAAACTTGTACATATTATTTTGGGACCCTTGGTCGAATTACTGAAATATAACCTAAACATCTGAAGTCAAGTACTAGTTCTTGTGGTATCCCATTAGTAACAGTCTGTCAATGACCAATAATATTGACCAATTTATTCTTACTCTGTTTTCTGCCTGTTTGCCAATTCCTAATTCATGCCAGTATTTTACTTTATCCCATCTGCTGTCATTTTGAAAAAGACTTCTGAACCTCTTGTGTGCTTGTTCACCCACATCCTTAAGTTTGGGTTTAAGATACACTGGAGAACGAAAGATCAAGTGTTGGCTACAGGCTTTGATTACCTAATATCATTTTGCTATTTGTTACATTTTGAATCTAAATACGACAATATATGGCATTCAGAGATGTATCAGGCTCTAATCTTACAGTTGCATTATTAAAAGACTACTCCATGATCTCTACCAGCCAATGCTGGTCAGCCTACTCCATATGCTTCATTGCACATTTTCAATAATCCGATAGCTAGACTTTATGGTTCTTCTAGGCTCTCTGTTTCTCACTTCCTACCATTACCTCTACCCATACTGTACTATTTATGCCTAATGGGGAGCAGTTCCATGACATAATTGTCAGGCTGCTCCTGATCCTAAAGCCATTACATAACAGGATTCACCCCCATCTCCCACCATCAAAACTGGCTCACCCCATCATATACATTGATTATAGTTTATATACATTCTCAAGTGCATTACTTTGATTGCTTCTAATAACATTTTTTGTGCACTCTTTATTTATGTTCCATGTCTCCTCAAGTCCTTGACTTGATTTATGTCTGTCTATAGGTGGGTCAGGACAATTTGTGACAAATTATAGAAACAACGGAGGCAGAGTTGGAGAGTTTTCTATTTCTTTGCTTACTTTTGTTAGATCAGCAGCAACTGCTACAGGGTCATATGTTGATGTATCTGCATGGAGAAGTTGGCTTGTTTCTTCTGTTGTTAGTATCTACACTGGAAGATGGTATTAATTTTCCAAGAAAAGGAGAGATTCTCATCCATTGGTAATGGTTTCCCCATCTCTCTGCAAGTGACTCTAATGGATTACATTTTGACTTTCCAAATGTCCTCTTATTACTTACTCAAGTAACAATTTGAACTATTTCCCAATGATAGGCAGTAAACCAACTGGCTTACATGTTCCTATTGTCTGCCTCCCATCCTGTTTGAATAAAATATTAGCATTTTTCAAACCACTGGAATCTTTCCAGCATCCAGAGAATTTTGGAATATTGTAACCAACCGACCCATTACCTCTGCTGCCATTTCCTTTAAGACCTGAGGAACTTGTCTACCTGACAGTCCTAGGAACAACAGCCTGCTCCCTGGTGGGCTTCACAGCAAATACCTCCAAAAAACAATCTCTAATATATTCATTGAACTCTCCTTGGAGGCTTCCCTTGCCAATTTGATTAATCCAGTGTACATAAATATCAAAATCACCCATAACTATTGCCATCCCCTTCTTACAAGCCTCTGATATTTCCTGTTTATACTGTGCCCTACTGCAGAACTACTGTTTGGGACTTTCGATGACTCCTACCAGGGACTTCTTTCCATTGCCAATTTTTATTTTGACCCAGACTAATTCCACATCTTGATGCAAGTGAGGAACTGCTCTATGACATCATTGCAATATTGCACCTGGATCTTAAAGCTCTTACCCAATACTCAAAATCCAAGTAAGCAACATTAAGGTACTCCAGTGTATCAATTCTCTCAGTAACATCGTCAAAAAACTCCCAACGTGTTCACAAAACATTGATTTTCCCTTCATTTGTCATTTGTGCTCCGACTGGAGTTTCTGCAGGATTACATCAGCAAGCTGAAGATCTCAGTTTAGTTGTGTATTTCCCTGAACATTGAACTGCAATTGGGACACTTCAGTTGCTCCACTAGCAGTCAATATGTCCTGATCTCCAGTATGTCACACAGCTTCAAGCCTCCCTTTTATTTCTGTCCTTTGCAACCATGCCAGATCTTATATGCAAATAGATGTGGTAAGAAATCCAATTGCTTACAGTTCCTGAAATGGGCAGCTAATCCTTATTAGAGTCATAGAGATGTACAGCACGGAAACAGATCCTTCAGTCCAACTCATCCATGCAACTGACATCTGGTGGAAAGACTTTTGCAACCTTAAAAAGAGCATTTACCAATTAAAAGTGAAATGGCACCCAATGAAAATCATTGGCAATTCAGTGTATTTATAAAATTACTGATCTGAATGGCCCTTAGTAGGGCTTTTACTGATCTCGGTTGTGGTCACTCAATCCTATTTCAACAGGGCAAAGCAGATGGTTTCAATTTGCATACATTACAAGATAGCCAGTTGTCCTTTGGGAGTGCTCTGAAATTGCCATGGGCTGAATATGAACAGGAATGGAGCAGTAAGCAATGCACCAAAACTTCCATCCCTACACTGTCCTGTTCTTGGACAAACCTGGACAAACATTGCTCTTACCACACTTCAAAATGCCACAGGGATATTAAAAGAAGGAAGATAAACAGAATGATTTCATACTGGTTTGTTCCAATATGAAAAATGTAATTTACAGATTCCTTCCAAGGCTTAATCTTCCCTTGACTGCAAACATTTCTGTGGAGGCAACTGTTGAAAAGTATAGCGCTGGAAAAGCACAGCAGGTCAGGCAGCATCTGAGGAGCAGTAGAGTCAATTGTTCGAGCATAAGCTCTTCATCAGGAGACAACTATTTGTCAGTCTGACCCCAAAGGGAGAAACTAGTCAAATAAAACTTACAAGCAAAAATATAGATTTTTTTTAATGCCATATGTTAATATAGGGGCGGCCTTTGTGTGGAATTGCAGGAGATGGGCGAGATACTAAACGAGTATTTTGCATCAGTATTTACTGTGAAAAATAATATGGAAGATATAGACTGTAGGGAAATAGATGGGGACATCTTGGAAAATGTCCATATTACAGAGGAGGAAGTGCTGAATGTCCTGAAATGCATAAAAGTGGATAGATCCCCAGGACTCTGTGGGAAGCTAGGGCCACTTGCTAATTGCTGGGATATTTGTATCATCGATAGTCACAGATGAGGTGCCGGAAGACTGGAGGTTGGCTAACGTGATTCCACTATTTAAGAAGGGCGGTAAGGACGAGCCAGGGAACTATAGACCATAAAACCATAAGACATAGGAGCGGAAGTAAGGCCATTCGGCCCATCGAGTCCACTCCGCCATTCAATCACTTACCAGCATTCTCCCCATAGCCCTTAATTCCTTGTGACATCAAGAATCTGTCAATCTCTGCCTTGAAGACATTCAGCGTCCCGGCCTCCACTGCACTCGGCGGCAATGAATTCCACAGGCCCACCACTCTCTGGCTGAAAAAATGTCTCCGCATTTCTGTTCTGAATTGACCCCCTCTAATTCTAAGGCTGTGTCCTCGGGTCCTAGTCTCCTCGCCTAACTGAAACAATTTCCTAGCCTCCACCCTTTCCAAACCATGTATTATCTTGTAAGTTTCTATTAAGTCTTCTCTTAATCTTCTAAACTCCAATGAATACAATTCCAGGATCCTCATCCGTTCCTCGTATGTTTGACCAATCATTCCAGGGATCATCCATGTGAATCTCCGCTGGACACGTTCCAGTGCCAGTATGTCCTTCTTGAGGTGTGGGGACAAAACTGGACACAGTACTCCAAATAGGGACTAACCAGAGCTTTATAAAGTCTCAGTAGCACAATGGTGTTTTTATATTCCAACCCTCTTGAGATAAATGACAACATTGCATTCGCTTTCTTAATCACGGACTCAACTTGCATGCTTACCTTTAGAGAATCCTTGACTAGCACTCCCGGATCCCTTTGTACTTTGGCTTTACGAATTTTCTCACCATTTAGAAAGTAGTCTATGCTTTTATTCTTTTCTCCAAAGTGCAAACCTCGCATTTGCTCACGTTGAATTCCATCAGCCATTTCCTGGACCACTCTCCCAAACTGTCTAGACTAGTGAGGCTGACGTCAGTGGTGGGAAAGTCGTTGGAGGGAATCCTGAGGGACAGGATGTATATGTATTTGGAAAGGCAAGGACTGATTTGGGGATAGTCAAAATGGCCTTGTGCACTGGAAATCATGTCTCACAAACTTGATTGAGCTTTTTCAAGAAATAACAAAGAGGATTGATGAGGGCAGAGCAATAGACATGATCTACATGCACTTCAGTAAGGCATTCAACAAGGTTCCCAATGAAGACTGGTGAGCAAGGTTCGATCTCATAGAATACAGGGAGAACTAGCCATTTGGATACAGAACTAGCTCAAAGGTAGAAGACAGAGGGTGGTGATGGAGAGTTATTTTTTTAGAATGGAGGCCTGTGACAAGTGGACTGCCACAAGGATCGGTGCTGGGTCCATGACTTTTCATCATTTATATAAACGATTTGGATGTGAGCATAAGAGGTACAGTTAGTAAGTTTGCAGATGACACCAAACTTGGAAGTGTAGTGAACAGTGGAGAAGGTTACTTCAGATTACAACAGGATCTTGACCAGATGGGCCAATGGGCTGAGAAGTGGCAGATGGAGTTTAGTTTAGATAAATGCGAGGTGGTGCATTTTGGGAAAGCAAATCCTAGCAGCACTTATATACTTAGTGTTAAGGTCCTAGGGAGTGTTGCTGAACAAAGAGACCTTGGAGTGCAGGTTCATAGCTCCTTGAAAGTGGAGTCACACCTAGCTAGGAGAGTGAAGAAGGCGTTTGGTATGCTTTCCTTTATTGGTCAGAGTATTGAGTACAGGAGTTGGGAGGTCATGTTGCAGCTGTACAGGACATTGGTTAGGTCACTGTTGGAATATTGAGTGCAATTCTGGTCTCCTTCTATCGGAAAGCTGTTGTGAAACTTGGATTCAGAAAAGATTTACAAGAATGTTGCCAGGGTTGGAGGATTTGAGCGATAGGGAGAAGTTGAATATGTTGGGGCTGTTTTCCCTGGAGCATCGGAGGCTGAGGAGTGACCTTACAGAGGTTTATAAAACCATGAAGGAAATGGATAGGAGAAATAGACAAAGTCATTTGCCTGGAGTCGGGGAGTCCAGAACTAGAGGGACATAGGTTTAAGGTGAGGGTGGAAAGATATAAAAGAGACTAAGGGGCAACTTTTTCATGCAGAAGATGGTACGTGTATGGAATGAACTGCCAGGGGGTGTGGTGGAGGCTGGTACAATTGCAACATTTAAAAGGCATTTGAATGGGTAAATGAATAGGAAGTGTTTGGATGGATATGGTTTGGGTGCTGGCAGGTAGGACTAGATTGGGTTGGGTTATCTGGTCGGCATGGACGGGTTGGACTGTCTGTTTCCACATGTACATCTCTATGACTCTGTGACTCTAATATAGGGTGTCATATCATCTATCTTCACTTGAGTCATGCTAAGGAAGATCCATTTACTTTTTAAATAGCAGTTGTATGTCACTTATGTTTTAGTTGGATTTGCTGTGCTTTCACCTCATTAAGGTAACAGTTTGTAAATCATACCTAGTTCTTTATCATTCTGCATATTCACAGATTTCAGTATAAATATTCATACTTCACTGCCATCTTCAACCATCTGCCTTTAAGCTCCACTATTCCCCTGAATTTCTGATATCAGATTTCCTTTCTAGTAATTGCTATCTGCGTCTTTGCCTGAAACTGTCCAAATAGTTTCATCAATAGAGATCACTTAGTAAGACAATGGTATAGCACTTTCATTTTGGGCTCAATTCTCACAAGGATACAAAATATGCAACAAAACTATGCTTGTTATGTTATTTTTTATCCCCTCGACTTTCTGTTCAAACACATTTGCACATTATCAACTGCAAAATCGGCCATGAACCAGACAGTGTTCTGTGACAGAACAACCTCGGTTATCCGAAAGTCAATTATCCGAATTTTGGATTATCTGAACAAGATCTAAAGGTCCTGTAAAAAACATTATCCGTTATCCAAACAATCAGTTATCTGAACAAAGTACTCCCTGCCCACCTCTTTTGGATGATCGAGGTTGTTCTGTAGTTTTAAAAAAGATTTTAAAATATTATTCATAATAGTCCTTATTGTATTTAAGCAAGTGAGTAAATGTGATTAATCACAAATAGTCAATTCAGCATCTGTGAGTAACCTGTTTTTTAAAAAGAATTCAAACCTATTTTCTAGTTATATAACTGTACATCAATCAGCTTCATAGTAATTTAGATGCTAACTCTTCAAAATATAGCGTTGTTGCACTGAAAGGAACCAGCTTAAGATTTAAAGCTGCCTTGAAGACCTGCAAATGAGTATAATTATGGAGAATTCTCAGTGGTGATTAATTTACCTTGCAGTATGGACTGTTTTATGGGCACTGTTGTTTTTGAGCAAAAACATTTTTGAACATAGTGGAAAGAATCTCAGAAACACATGCTGTGCTAAATTAAAATTGCTCGGAATTCAAATTGTGTTTAAAAGTAGGCAATCTTTTGCACCACTTATCCCAACATTGGCTGAATTGCAATGAACAAATCAGCACTATTGAATCGAAAGGCCAGGTCCATAATAAGCTCTCTTTTTAGACGCTTTATGTGCATTGCTACAAAATTAAGTTACTATCTACTACCTACATTCGATGCAGGAATAAATAAGCTGCTGTCAATGACATGCGGTAACACCAAGTGGCGAGAAAGGCAAAAAATAATTTTGTTAGCTTCAACGCACATGATTGTAAATTCAATTTCTCTTTCATGTTTACTTTATTTTGCAGCAGTGGCTCAGGATTTGTTAAAACACCATACTCAGCAACATGCACCATGTTTTATAACATTGTTTCACATTTCAATTGACCTTGTGGAAGTGCAGTTTAAAATTTTAATTTACCAAGCAAAGCCAATTGAAGGTGTGAGGGGCAGGAAGAAGAAAACTTCTGTGATAGCATGCAGGGCATGGAGTATTTAAATAACAAAATATTTCATGATGCAATAATCGAAAAGAATGCTAATGGGCATAATGAAGAGCTCAGTGCTATGTCCAAATGAAGCATAAAATCTTGTCAGATAAAAGCCTTCTGATTGCAACATGAAGGTCAAAGGAAAGAAAGTTGATGAAAAGCAATCCAACAAAACCAAGGGAAAGGAATAAAAAAGAAGTAAGAATTGCGTACAACAAGATGGAGACTGAGATCATCAACTAAAGCTGTTGAATTGGAGAGTGAACCTGTGTTTCATTTTCCACTGGTTTCAAAACTCTTACATTTCTGATTCTCATAATTTCTTTTGAAAGGTGAACAACCTAAAACATTGGGATGAAACTTCTGCTTCTTTTCTGCAGAATTGTCAATTTTGTCGATTTTCTCTGAGGGTTCTTCAAGTCCTAGAGACTATTCTTGCTAATTCATCCCAAACTCATCTCATGAACCATCCCTTCAGTCCTCTGTGGCAAACCTCTAATCTGGTGCTAGCCTGTTTCTACCACCCATCGTAACTGGAAGAACCTGCCATTTCTGTGATCTCCTGACACTGGCACCATCTTTCAAAGGCCATGGTGCACCCAGACAAGCACCGTCAGTCCGAATTTGCCCTGTAGGTGTCATCACATTCCTCCTGGATATGGCAGACAATGGGAAATTGGAACCCTGCTTTCAAGGCAAGGGCCTAGATGTCCCGGAAGGAGAGGTAGTCAGAGGCAGGATATCATCTTCCCACAAAGCTAGAGGAGGAGAAGACCATGTTAGCATACTCTGCCAGCCTGATTGAAGGTTGCAACTTTGAGTTAGTGCAGTCTCAGTGGTCTCTGAAGGTCAATAACCTTCTCCACTGCACCCACCTCCTACTGAGACCCATGCTCTACCACTCACAGTTACCTGAAACATCTTCGCCCATTGGCTCTCATTCACCTCAACCACTCACACCACCAATTCTGGCTTTATGGCTGTGCTAAGTGGCAAAACAAGACAGAAATATGTTGAACACGAGAAAAACTGTGGATGCTGCAATTCAGAAGCAAAAATAGAAATTGCTGGAAAAGCTCAGCAGGTCTGGCAGCAACTGTGGGGAGAAATCAAAGTTAACATTTCAGGTCGTTCTGAAAAAGGGTCACTCGACCCGAAACATTAACTCCACAGATGCTGCCAGACCTGCTGGGCTTTTCCAGAACTATGTTGAGCCTGGTATCTCCAGCCGAAGTGCAAAAAGGCAGGACAAAGGTGGGTAAGTCCAGAGTGAGTCAGCGTGAAGAGAGCAAAAGTTCAGCTCTGAATTCCAGCCTTGTCCAATCCATGATCTGGAGTGTCTGTCCCTGTGCTCAAAGTGTCCGTGCAGCAGCATTGCAAAGATTGCAATAATGCATGATGTTACTAGTACACCCCCAGGTGCACCTTTGAAAGTGCAGAATATAGTGTAAGTAGATCGCAGTTGAACCCTGATGATGTGGAGAAGCTCGCAAATGGTTGATGTGAAAGTCCATGTAAATGGGCGCGTGCAGTCTGTATCCATGGACCATATGCTGAGAAGGTGGCGCTGTTTGTCTAAGATGGAGATCTGGAGGAGCAAGCAGTGAGCTGGAGTCACCAGTTATCTGCACTAACTCATTTGTTCAGAATTCTGAGTGCTGAGCTGTAAGATAGCAAGCTGCATAATAATGAGGTGGGTTTTCCAGTTAATAAGTTTGACAAGCAGCAATTTCCCTTAAAATCTTGTCTCACAATCCAGAACTTGGTTAGAAAATGCAGCTAGTTTTTCCTGACATTGAGAAAGGCCTCATTAGACTTTTCACCCAATTCTCCCTGATTTCCCAACATAGTCATTCAGACCTCTGTAAAATTTCACACATTAACTCTGTTTCTCGCCATTGATGCTGTCTGATCTGCTGAGTTTTTCCAGATTTTCTTCATCATCACATCAGATTTTTAAAGTAAAAGGTGGCTCAGAGATCTGATGCTCACGGCAATATGCAGTGGAGAATTTTTCACGTTTTAGTAGCCCTCTCCATTCTGCTGTACTGCTGGGAGACTACTGCTGGAGGAGGTAGATAAAAAATAAGAGCAGCATGTAATACATAACAGTTTAGTGTGAAAGAAAGAGGGCCACAGAATTGTCTTGAAGGCAGATTGTACAATTTGTAAATGATGATTTAATTGCTCAACAATTCAGCTGATATGCTAAGTCTGGCTGAACATTAAAACCAATCCCTTAAATCTCTCTCACTGATCGGAGGCAAATGTTGCCTTGAACGTTTCTGCCATTGTGACCTATTTCAACAAGAGCTTATACAACTTAAATACCTAAATGTCTGTGGCTATCTGTGAGACTTACACAAAATGAGTTTAGGAGATTTCTGCTGAGTATTTATTTCATAATAAATACTAAATGCATACCTAAAGCAGGGTCTTTTACTTAGATAAGGAGGGTGGTAGAATTAGTCAAAGTTGCTCAGCCTCAACTGTGTTAGTCTGAAATATATTAATTTGTTTTTTGTGTGGAACCTTTTAAAGTGAATTACAACCATTGTAACAAAATGCCAGGAAGAATTAAGGGCAGCAGTGTTAACAGGATGACTGGAAGATATTGAGAAGGGCTCAGTGCATTTTATTGGCTCCACGTTGTTATTTTGTTGTCATCTTAATGCATCTTTCATGTACTATGATTTATTAATGGCACATCTGGAATGTAGACATCAAAGCAAATATTAGTATCAAAAGTGTGAAATTCCGCACACAGCATTCATACTAGAATTGTGAAGCTTAATGCCTTGATAAGGATGAGATTGTGTAATGTTACAACTGCATTTGTGTATTCTGGTGTTTCAAGTGCCAATATGAATTTGAAAAACAAAGCCTGGTGTACCCAACTCTCCATTTGGTACCCACGATATGGAGGTGCCGGTTTTGGACCGGGGTAAACAAAGTTAAAAATCACACAACACCAGATTATAGTCCAACATGTTTCGTTGGAAGCACTAGCTTTCAGATCGCTGCTCCTTCATCAGGTGACTAGTGGGACAGGATCATAAGACACAGAATTTATTGCAAAAGATCATCCTCCAAGGTGGACTTCGGGATATGCAAAAACGCAGCGTGGTCAAGCAGAGGGTGATAGCCAATTTTGGTACCCATAAGGATGGCCTCAACTGGGACCTTCAGTTTATGTCACAACAGGTGATCCCACTATACTATACACTCTCTCTCTCACACACACACACACACACACAGTAAGAGGGGGAAGGATGTCAATGAGAGACTGGAGAAGTCAATCATGAATGACTTGATCACCTCATCAACCTGTTCAGAGGTGCTGTTGCACATCCCTGGGGCAAGTAGGCCTTGAATTCAGTCCTCCTGTCCTGAGGTAGGGATAGAGAAAAAGTGAGGGCTGCAAATGCTGGACAGTCAGCGTCGAAAGGATGGCGCTGGAAAAGAACAGCTGGTCACTTTCAATCCTGAGGTGGGACACAAATACTGCACCACAAGACCCGATCAATCATACTGATTGGAGTGTTCAAACTGACTACAGCAGTGTGTGGTATGTGAAGGCATCAGTGATAAGCACTCATCTTACGTAAAGAATTGCTCAGCTTTGCTATTTCCAATGATTGTCTTCCTGTTCCACTTATTTCCCCAGTCTCCAAGTCCTCCTGGGTGAAAACCACAATGAGAAATGGTTGCCCTCTCTTACTTGTTTCTTATTCATCATTAGAGATGGGTGTCACTAGTGAGGCCAGAATTCATTGCCTATCCTATAATACCATTGAAAATGTGGTGGTAAACAAAGCACTTTCTTGGATTGCTGTAGGCCTTGGGGCGTAGGCATAGACCAGACCTGTTAGGAATGGAATTCCAGGAGTTTAAACCAGTGATAGTGAATAAAATGGCGATATTGTTCCAAGTCTGATAGCATCATTCAGTCTTATGGGAAGATGGTTAGGTTCTGTTTTACTGAAGGTAGTCATTGCCTAGCACTTAAGTTGCAAGATAGTCAGACATCAGTCCAACCCTGGACGTTGTCCTGGTCTTGTTGAATATCAATAAGGGCTACTTCAGTATCTGAGGAGTTGTGAAAATTGCTGAATATTGTGAAATCATTAAACATCCCCACTTCTGACCTAATGATGCAGGCAAGATCAATGCTAAGTGTATAGTTGGGCCAAGGGCTCTGAGGAACTCCTGTAAAGATATCCTGGAACTGAGACAGGTGGCCTTTAGCAACAACACCCTCCTTCTTTGTGCCACGTATGATTCCAACTGCAGAGAGACTTCCCTTGACCCCCATTGACCTGGACGTTTCTGGGGGTCCCCTGTGTCATACTCAGTCAAGTGCTCCTTGTTGACAGCAGCAATGACCCTAACTTCCCTTCTGGAATTCAGCTCTTTGTCCATGCTCAGAGAAAGCCTGAAGTGAGGTCAGCAGTTGTGGATCCCTAGCAGAACTCAAGTCATGCACCAGTGAGTAGGTGCTACTATTTAACATTGTCAATGCCCCCTTTCATCACTTTGCTGATGATAAACAGTCGAGTAATAGGGTGGTGATTGATTGATTGGATTGGATTTGTCTGAGATTTTGTGACATACCTGGTCATATTTTCACATCGCACGCATGGGTGGCTCAGTGGTTAGCACTGCTGCCTCACAGCATCAGGGACCCAGGTTCGATTCCAGCCTTGGGTAACTGCGTGGAGTTTACACATTCTCCTCAGTATCTATGGGTGCTTCTGTTTCCTCACACAGTCCAAAGATATGCAGATTAGGTGGACTGGCCATGATAACTGAGGGGTTATGGGGGCAGGCTGATGGAGCTGGGTCTGGATGGGATCCTTTTTTGTGCAAACTCAATGTGGTGAATGGCCTCATGCTGCACTAAAGGGATTCTATGATTCTACTGAGAGTGTACCGAGGGCTGCAGATAATTCTGGAGCACAAGTCTTCAGCCTTCTTGCCAGGGCCTTGGCAATATTTAGCATTTTCTCAAATTTCTTGAAATTGCAGAGTGAATCGAATTAGTTCAAGATTGGACCTTAGGTGAAGGTCAGGTAAACTATGCACTCAGTATTTCAGGCTGAAGATGGATACAACATGCTTCACCCTTGTTGTTCTCTTATACTTCTCCTGCAGAAGTAAAAGAAGATGGTTCTGAGTGGCTATAGAGGAGGCAAATATGTGGACCATCTGCACGTTCCATGTAAGCAGGGGACAAAGCAGTAAAATAGGAGGATTGGGGTGAACTGAGTGTGTATTAAGGGATGGTGTTAGGAAATCAGGCATTGATTCTACAATATTCAACAGGAGGGTAGAGAGTGTCATTGATTGAAGAAGTGAAGACAGCAAGGACCAATTATAAAAAAAAGAACAGCAGATGCTGGAAATCAGAAACAGGAACAGAAATTGCTGGAAAAAACTCAGCAGGTTTGGCATCATCTGTGGAAATGAACAAGAGTTAATATTTCGGCTCCAGTGACCCTTTTTCAGAACTGTTCTGAGTAAGGGTCACTGGGCATGGAATGTTATGGAAACCCCACACTGTGAAAACAGGCCATACAACCCATCAAGTCCACACCAACCCTCTGAAGAGCATCCCACCCAAACCCACTCCCCTATTCTATCCCTGTAATTCTGCATTTCCCATGGCAAATGCTCCTGACCTACACATCACTAAACACTATGGGTAATTTGGCATGGCCAATCACCTAACTCAGTGTTCTCTCTAAGTAGCAAGTAAATGTGTGTTAGAAGTGAGACAGGAAGTGCTTCACTATGGCTTTGTGATTTGTGATAAGGAATGTGTGGTCCTGCCGGTATTGTACTTCCTGCTGAAAGAGAGAGGAAGGGAATTTAGATCAGATGCAACATAAGAGATGGAGAAAGAAGAAGCATCTGTGCTTGTCATCTAAGGTGACTTTACATCTTCTTACACAGACTGAGAGAAAGTGAGGTCTGAGGATGCTGGAGATCAAAGTCGAAAAGTGTGGCGCTGGAAAAGCTCAGCAGGTTTAATGGATGCTACATTCCCTTAAGAGATATTATCAATTAAATATGCTGCATGTCACCTGTCCAAAATTATGTGACAAAATGAGTGGACAGCCAAGGTTAACACAATTAGCTGCCCACTGATTATATTATCATGATACCTGATGGTTAAAATCTGCCAAGCTTATGCTGATGACATGTTTCAAGTGTAACATTCAGATTGCATTCCCAGCCCCAGCCAATGATCTTGGTCTCTGTTTCTCAAACCCCAATACTCCCTTTAACCCCTATCATCTTTCAGAGTCAGGCAAATGTATTGACTTATCTCCAAAATCTCTCAAATCTTTTGAAAATAAAAGTCAACTAGGAGCAGTGAGCAGTATTGCGTGGACTGACTGTATTACACTTGGAGCAATTTTCTTTTCCATTCAAGTCATTGGGGAAAGAGGACCAGGCAGAATATAAAGCAGGCAATTGAAGTTGTATTTTCTGTTATATACTTTTGCCCATCATCCATCACCTCTCTCCCATGCTCTGGAAGTATTCTTCTTGTTTTCCATTACTGAGGCACACATGCAACTTGATTGTTCTCGCTGTGAAGCCTGCTTAGTTTCACTGCTGACAAAATCTAGATACTGTTGAACTATGGATATGACAAAAGGAGCACCAAAGATTGAAAAACAGTAGGAGAGAAATGCATTCCTAAAATAGAAGTGACAACAGTTCAATAACAAAAAAAATTAATAGGTAAACATATTAATAAATGTGACAAATAGTTAAAGAACACTTTTGGAAAGTAAAAGTTAAAGCAGAACTTATTGTGATTATAGGTATTTTGTACAGTGCTTATTCACATTAAACAACTGCACTCAGAGACAGGAGAAAATAATGTGGAGGTGTCTGATACTGGCAAAATGAAATGCAAGGTCTAAAAGGATATCCTGTTAAACAAAAGAGTAAACTGACTCAAGCATGGAAAATACAAGTGAAAATCCTAGGAATTAAAAGAAAACCCAGCAAATTTGACTTTTGTTGGCAAATAGCTTAAGACACACCTTCATCCTTTTATAAGGAAAACATTGCTAATGTTTCTTGATAAACTTTGCTTTATTGCCATGATCTTTGTTGTGCTGCAGAACTGGCCTCAAACCTGGTTTAATTCATTTAAGATGTCTTGCTACCTGCTTCTTTCAGTATGGGCAAATATCAGGAAAAGAAATCAATCCAAGAATTGTGTCCTTAGGTCAATTTAGATATTTTTCAGAACTTGTTCACAACCTAGAGTATTGTGGCATACCCTGAATTACAATCACTTTTTTGATCCTGTGTGAAAACTAATCTATAATCTTTCAAACAGCCACCTTTTTAAAAATTCCATCTTATTTTGTTGATTGTACAGCAAGATTTTATGTTAATAATGTGATTGCATGGTGTAGTGTTCAGTAGTTCAATTATTGTGTTTAATGATGTGAGCTAGTTCAGTCTTGGTGCTCACTGTGCTTGGTTAAGTGCAGCTGTGGGCTCAAGAAAAGTCAACAAACAACCATTAGATCTAGAAGCCAGAGCTGAAGCATGAAATACCCATTTTATGTAAATAAAACCCATTGTCTAACTTCTGTCACCTCTCTACAGTTATGCAATATGAAACCTGCAACACATAGTAACACTATGACACAGCAAATTAGTACATTATTGTTTTAACTGCAAAAAGACTCAATTTGCAGGATTGAAATTTTCGCTCTTCCAATCCCAATCACACGCCCTGACACTATGTCAAGAAACACCATCAAACTCACTTAGTAGCTAGAGAGGGGGAAGAAGTGCAGATTTGTCAATATTCTTCATATCCTATGTGAAAATTAAAAATACTGGGATTTAGAAACACTGGAATAAAGCTTACAACTTCAAAGTCTCAGCCAAAGTTTGTGAAACAGGACAGGAGTTTAGGTTAAACTCCTAAACAGGAGTTTAGGTTATCTTATTTATTTCTCATGGTATTAACTGCAATTGATGAGGATATTGAATGAACAGCAGATGAGTAGCATTATTGCAGGAAAATCAAAGAATGGATTCTGCACCCTACACTGTTGTCATAGCAGCAGAAATTGTCTGTAGCTGGCTGGCAATCATCACTTAACCTACGGTTGATAAATATTGAAACTAGGGCATAAATTCACAGAATTTATATTTATAATGGAAAGCCAGCTTGAAGTGAGCAGAGGCTGGAGAGTGGACAACAACACAACAGTCCTGATTGTCAAACCTGTGCTTCTGCCAAGCGTGCAATGTGCAACTTTTACTTTCAAATACTAAAAGACAACCAAACAAGCCTTTTGGATTTCCAGGATGGGCATTAAAACAAACACACAATTTGTTGCAGCAAACAGGACTGTAACAATTCATTAATTTCAGGCATATTTGCATATCAATTACAAGTTGATGCCTTGCTGAGTGCGTTAACCTCAGAAACAAGTTGATGATACACAAAACATCACACGGGATAAAATGGCAAAGGTGAAAGAATTGACTTAGTCCTTCTGTTGAACTTCCCTCTTGTGTAATTTCCACCTGGTGACTGGCTTAGATCTTTTGTGATGCAGAAATCACTTTGGGATGCATTGCTTCACTCTTATACCTTCCTGCACCCAGTCCCAGCTCCTCAATTCCAATACTGGTTTTCTGAGAAATGTACAGTTCCATGAAGAACTTCACTGCAGCACTGGAGAGTCGGGGTGAAGGGAGGTGACAAGCTACCCCTCCCCCTCCTTTTGAGCAGCACTTTATATATCCAGTGTGAATGCTTGCAAATGGGCACATGGATGAAGAAATAAATAAGCAGCATGGTAGTGTGGCTAAATGGGTAAAGTAAGTGGGTAAGTGGTTAGATGGCAGGTGGGTGAGTGAGTAAGTGGGTCAGGGTACATGGGCTGCATCATGTGGGGTTGTCTCATCTCGACTTCTCGGAATAGTATGGAAGAAGGATTCGGATAGTGGGAGCTAGTCAGATGGCACCAGGGTTGTGTATGGGGGAGGGGGGGGTTATCTGCTGATAATGCAGTCAGTGCTGTAATACAATTGGCTAGGGTAGTGGTCAGCTGGTGGAGATAAGTCAGATCTCGGCTGAGTGAGAAGGGATGGGGAGGGGTTGAGGGTGGGGGAAGGGTGGTAAAAGTAGTTAAAGGACTGAGGTGTAATCAGTCAGGGTGAGTGAGATTTCAGTTGAATAATTACTCAGAAGTTAGGCTGAGAGTCTTCTGGCTAACATTTCCCGAATTATTATCCAGGTAAGCCCACAGAACAGCTTGAGGTCTCCAATTCTAGCTCAGAGTTGGTGATTTTTGCAAAGGATCTTGGGGAGTTGTGGGATTGCTTATTGGAAGCTCAAACATCCTGGGTATTTCTTTTGGTGGCCAGTGCAGTGGGACTTGTACAGCTTCCTGATATGCATCTCCAATAAGAGGCTAGAACGTCTTAACCTTAAGTGTTATGGGACTATTAATCTCAATGCCTGGACTAATGATGGAGATATCTTACCAGGGAGCTGCAAAATTTAAACTCAGTCAAATCAAGAGAAAATTATCCTCAAGTTAATATTAGCGATGGCTGCCATTACTGGGGGTCATCACAATGGTAATATTACCATCCATCTACCCAATTGTCTGAAAAACACTGTCAATTAATGAGTGCCCTTTAAGGAAGAAAATCTGTCCTTACTCTATCCGGATCCAAACCCACTGAAATGCAGCTGACTCTTCACTGCCTTCCAAAATGATCTAGCCCACCTGTTCAACAAAAAAAAATTAACTGAGACTCCAGCTATGGTAAAGGCATGGCAAGAATGGTCATTCCTGCAAAGTCTCCTTTATTAACATCTGAACACCAGTGCTGGGAAAGCAATCTCAAAGAATAGGCAAGAAACAGCCTGACATTGTCATACATACACAATTACAAATATTTCAGCCAATGGCCCAGATTGTTTCTTTCTAACTGGACAGATCCATGAGAGAACTGGGTAACATTGGAAGATGTGGCCCTGGACACCCTCAAATTGACTCTGGAGCCTGTGAAGTCACATAACATCAAGTCAAAAGGAAACCTCCTGCTGATTAATAACTATTGTCCCTACCCAGTTCATGAATCAATGTTTCTCTATGTTGAACATCACGTGGAATACATACTGACAATAGCAAAGGCACAGATTGTATTTTGGTTGGTGGGTGGGTTGGGAGGATAGACTTCAATATCCCTCCAGTAATGACTGAATGAGTAGAGTCCCGATATCTGTCAGACTGGACCTCTGGCAGGTGATGAAGGAAGCAACACAAGGAAATGCCTACTTGGCCTCACCCTCACAATGCACCTGTCCATGACAGTATTGGTAGGAATGACCATATAGTCCTTGGTCAGGGAAAGTCCTATTTTCGCACTGAGGATGTGCTCCATTGTGTTACTACTATGATAAATGCATTAAATTCAAAGCAGATTTGGAGCTAAGAATTGGGCATCTATGACCATGTTTTAGGTCTTCAACAACAATTGTATTGCATTCAATCGTGATCTTTAATTTGACAGCCTGACATATCCTTCAGTCTACTGTTTCCATCAAGTCAGGGGATCAACTCTGATTCATTGATCACAGAAGAACATGCCAATGAGAAGCACCGTATAAAAATGAAGTTTAGCACATGACAACATGTAAATTGAATAGTGGAGGCAGCATGCAAAAGACAGAGTTAAGTGATCAGAAAACAACAGATCAGATCAAAGTTCTGCTGCCATGTCACATCTATTCATGAACGGTAGTGATAAAATGGAAAGTTTATTGAAGGAGACTCCAAGAACAGCCTTATCTTTACCGAAAGTAGAATGCAGCATATGACTACAAAAGACAAATTGAATGGTCCTCAATCAAAAGCACTAAGTTAATCTTCATTACATCTTTTGCTTGAGTTTACATCTATTACATAGCCATTCCACTAACATTTCAACATAAGCCATGAGTGTTAAAATAACCTCTGCATGATCTGCACCACATCGAAAATTCATTTCCTACACTACTGGCACACCGTAGCTACGTGTAATTACTGTAAGTCAGACCATTGTAATTTGTCAAGGGTCTTTCAATGTCACCTCCAAAACAAACAAACTTTATTACCTTAAAGTACTAGGGCAGAAGGTGCATGGAAACAACATCACCTGCATGTCCCCCTCCAAACCACAGACCACCCTTAACAGGACTGATATCATCATTCCTTCACATGGTCAAAATGCTGAAATTCTTCAGCTAGTAGCACCCTGGATGTACCTACAACACAAATTGCTGCAGTTCAAGAAAGTGCCTCAACACTACTTTATCAAGGACAGTTAAGGGACAGGCATTAATTGCTGGCATTGACAGTGATGTCATGAATGAACAAAAGAAATGAAAATTCCTCTTGGTGCCAGTTAATTTTGAACTCTTCATCATGTATATTTCTTTGAGTGTATTAGAGCTTTTATTTTCAATGACAAAGGCAGTAATTACTACCTTCACTGCCTGGGCATTAATCTGGAAGAAATTACTCACCTGTCTGCTTTGGAACTCTCCTGATATTCTTCTCATTGATTTGAACTGGATAAAAATCAGCCGGGCTTTACAATGGGCAGGCGATTAGCCCTGCCAGAACATTGCTCAGGAAATGGAAATGAAAATTAGTCTCCAAATTGCCCACTTACTGTATGAAGCCATGTCAAGTTCTTTAAATTGATGCTCATGATTGAAGGAGCATGATCTCTGTTCAATTCCAGTCTATGTACATTTTACTAATTGTCTTATAGGATTATTCTTGCAGAAACATTTTGCCTTTCCAGTAGTCGGCAGTTAAAATAACTTTACAGATAATATGAGTACCATGGCCAAAATGAGATTTATAAGTAGATGACAAAAGAGCTTAAGCTGTCTTATACATTTTAAAATTTACTTTTTCTGAATATTGGAATTGTTGTAGATGACAATCTATATTCCAACTGTTCAGCAGTGTGAAATGAGCATTTCTAATGTATTCCTATTTTTGTAGCTCTCTTTCAGTATCAAACAGTACCTACCCCATTAGCTTGGCTGAGTGCTTGAAAATATATGCTGTAGCTTTTCAGTGGGGACAATGGCGGATTCCAATAGCCATTGTATGTTTTGTTATCTCCAACAGTAAATGGCTGAGTCATAGGAAGGTTCACAGGTCTCAGCTCTGCAGCTGTATAATGCAGTGAATCAAATACAGAAGCATTCTTGTAGCTGACTGGGACAGGAAAACAGTCAATCATATCTGCTGCTCTCCTGGCCTTTTGTAAGTGTTCTTCCTTAACGACTAGTTGATAGGCACTGTAAGAAAACAGAAGGAAATTGCTTTTAAAATACTTGGAAGAATGCAGAATTTTAGTTTGAATATAATGTTGCATTTTACATGTTGTTGCTAATACTTGCTCACTACCTGGAGTCCTGATGCCAACAGGGGACTATTTACATGAGCTCTATCCTTGCTCAATTGAACTCCTGTAATCCCAATAGCTCCCATTTAAAAGTCTGATCCCTTTGTGCATTTCCTTGCACAATTCCATCCCTTTTTTTATTTTTCTATCCCCTTCTTAGCTTTCAGTCTTCTCTGCCATAACAACTCTCCAGTTTAGAAGGACAGTTTACAAGTGGTTGCTGATAGCGGCAGGGAGAAAGAGAGTGTGGCAAATCAAAGATTTCTTGTAGCACTTTAGTCAGCTCATCTTTGACCACAAGAAAACCTTAGAAAATTAAAGAAATAAACCTTGCCTTGTTTTGTAGTGTCTTTTGCCTTCCAGTATTGCTTCTTTTCCCCCAATTGACTTGGTGCTTTGAAGGTCTCCCAAAACCAAGGCTACGCTGCTTGTGATGTCATTGGACTCTGATTTGCCCATGTAAAGTGAACTGCTGTATGCTTGTGATGTCCTACGCATGCCTCATATAAAAGTCATAATAATGTGTGGGATGGAGGTTGGGTGGATCTGTTTTGTGATGGGGTAGGAACATCATAGCCATCTCACCATTATCATTTCTGATTAGGGTCATGATTAAATTCTAACCATCACACTCAAGAAGTCTAATATTACTTTACTCTAGAAATAGTATAATCCCAATCCTGGAAATTGATTTGTACCAACTCTAACCTGAGCATAATTACAACATTTAAAAGACATTTGGACAGGTATATGAATAGTAAAGGTTTAGAAGGATATGGGCCAAATGCATGCAAATGGGACAAGTTCAGTTGAGAGTTCCAGGGTGGAATGGATGAGCTGGGCTGAAGGGTCTGTTTCTGTGCTGTATGATTCCATGTCCCCAAACTTGCATTGTAGGTTGCACCCTATAGTATATGCATTTATAAAAAAGATTTATTTTGATAAAACAATGCAGATTAATTGGGTAATATGACACAATGATACAAAAATTTTGAAAAATATGAGAGTGAATAGTTAGAAGCAGATGCAGTTATTCAGGTATCAAAAATGAGAGTCTCTCATTAAAATTATGATAAAAGTTTCCAATGCAAATCAATAAAAGTGATTTAGAACAAAAGGCACAAGAAATGTCTTCATCGAGATCCCCAAGGTTGTAAAGTTCACTTTGGGGCGAGTGAGGTTGAAAGTATTCAAGGTTAGATGGCAGAAATGGAGGAAGGAACAGAGGTAAAGGTCTGATTTAACAAATAATATAAATGTGATTAAGGACAAGTTGCTTAAATGTAAAATTAATAAACTGAAACATGGGTGAAATGGCTTATTGTATTGTTCTAACTCCTATGTACAGCAAATTGAAATAGAATTAGAGGACTGACATTTTTACATTCAAAGGCAGAATCTGCCCTTTTGAAGAATATTTTAAATGGAAGCCTTCCATGATAATTTGAAGATCATCAACTGCACAGCTTTTGCAAGCCAAACATAACAGGAGGTGGAATCTTGGGCAGCCAATGGGGGTTTTGCCAACTGGCAGCACAGCTGGTGAGACACTTGAGTTAACTCCTTTCCAAAGGCCTGATCAGGCATTTTAATGCTCAGCAGAAGGCCTTTCCATCAAGGACACCATGGCAATAAGAAGTTGGCAGCTCTTTTGCTCAGTAGAGAGACGGTTGCTACTGCATGAACAAGAATAACTGGAGGCCCAGAATTATGGTGCAACCCAGGCAACAGGCAAGCATTGGTGGGACTTTGCAAAGTCATGGGTAGGATTGGATAGGGGTGGTGTAGGAGGGGTCAGCAGCAAGAACAGTGAGTAGCTCTAATCAGGCCCTGCCTTCCCCAGGTCAGGTCCCCCTGATCAGTCACTGAGTGCTTTTGAAGGAGATAGCAAGCAGGCCTGCATAGGTTTACTTGTTATGTATGTTGAGTAGCTACAGGCTTCTGGCACTGGATTAATACCAGACACTGTGGAATGAGGCCCTTAAGTCATCATGAATTGAAGCAGGGTAAGAAGGCCAACTGCAGAATTTCCAGTCTGGTAATAGACATGGTGAAGGAGGGAAGGCACTGCAGTATGCAATTTTCAGCCTCCCAACCAATTACATACCCTCACAGTCCTCAAACATACCACTGAACAAGGAAGAGGCTTTTGGCCTGGGAATCATAATCATAGGGAGCATGGAAACAGATCCTTCAGTTCTCTTATTACATTTTCAAATTAACCTGTGACAACTTCCTAGGGGGATGAAACAGTTTCTAATGTATTGTCGCTGGATTGTTAATCCAGAGATTGAGGTAATGTTCTTGGGACCTGAGTTCCTGCCATGGTGGAATTTGAATTCAATTTAAAAAAATGTAGAATTATATGTTTAATGATGTCCATGAAACCATTGTCAATTGTCAGGAAAAAAAATTGGTTCACTAATGTCCTTTAGGGAAGGAAGCTTCCATCCTTAACTGGTCTTGCCTACATGTGATTCCAGACCCATAGCAATGCATTTGCATCTTAACTGCCCTCTTGGCAATGAGGGATGGGAGATAAGTGCTGGCCTAGTCAGTGGTGTCCTCATCCTATGAATGAATTTTTAAAAATACATCCAATAGCAAACGTTAATCCCTTGTGCTTTTCAGAAGGCTTTGTTGAAACTTGTAGATAGCTTGGGCATTTTTGCCCACTGTGACAATTGCTTTTGAACGATATGATGGAAGCATATTTAGAATAACATGACTACATTTTTCTGACAATACACAAATTATATTTGGACAGTGCTGAAGACCAAGTTCATCTTAAAAACATTGAAAAATGATCAGGCAGAGACAAGAGCTGACCAATTCAAGCATTCCCCTTACCTTCTTTAATATAAACATCATTTACACTTCATTAAGTTACTCATCCAGAAGGAATTGCAGAAAATATTATATATTTCTTTAAAGGTATAACTTTAATCTAAAAATCTGAATAACAAAATAAATCAGATTTTACTTAATAATGTAACACAGGTAAAAAAGTCAAAACAAAGATTGCTTTCATTTAACAAAAAATCTATCATTGACATACTGTGAGGACAAATTGGATGCCGAGCAAGCATTGAATGGTTGCTTAATATTCCTGAGATAATGAAATTCAATTACAAATGATTCAATTTAAATTGAGTTTGAATCAGAATTTTGAATGGGACATTAGTCCAAAATCTAATCAGTAAAATATAGGTTATGCAGAATATGTTGTTGTAAATGTTCTCTTTAGAGAGCTGTTTTTCGAACTAACTTGTATAATTTGTACCATGTTGACACCATTCTAAGCACATGAATTCAAGACTTTCACTGCTACTACTAAATGGAAAGTGACAACATTTTCATTCTTCTGACTTTAGCTTTCACCTTAATGCTTATCCTCTTAATAAACTGAGACATCATGCAAATAACATTTTAAAAAATCATATTACTTTGGGAGAATTAAGTTTCATTCAAATTGGTTATGCAGTCTAGTGTTGGGGTGTCATGTTACAGCTGTACATGACATTGGTGAGGCCACGTTTGGAGCACTGCGTAGAATTCTGGTCCTTCTGCTACAGGAAGGTTGTTATTAAAATGGAAAGGGTGCACAAAAGATTTGCAAGGATGTTACTGGGACTGGACAATTTGAGCTAGAGCATCTGCAGTCCTTGTGTTTACCCAATTTAGGCTAGAGGGAGAGTCTGAATGGGCTGAGACCTTAGAGGTTTATAAAACTAGAAGGCATAGGTTTAAGATGAGAAAGGGAAGATATAGAGTCATAGAGTCATACAGATGTATAGCATCGAAACAGACCCTTCGGTCCAACTTGTCCATGCCGATCAGATATCTCAACTCAATCTAGTCCCACCTGCCAACACCCAGCCCATATCCCTCCAAACCCTTCCTGTTCATATACCCATCCAAATGCCTCTTAAATGTTGCAATTGTACCAGCCTCCACCACATCCTCTGGCAGCTCATTCCATACATATACTACCCTCTGCGTGAAAATGTTGCCCCTTAGACCTCTTATATATTCCCCTCTCACCCTAAGCCTATGCTCTCTAGTTCTAGACGCCCTGACCCCAGGGAAAAGACTTTGTCTATTTATCCTATCCATGCCCCTCATAATTTTGTAAACCTCTATAAGGTCACCCCTCAGCCTCTGACGCTCCAGGGAAAAGTGCCCCAGCCTGTTCAGCCTCTCCCTGTAGATCAGATCCTCCAACCCCGGCAACATCTTTGTAAATCTTTTCTGAACCCTTTCAAATTTCACAACATCTTTCCAATAGGAAGGAGACCAGAATTGCACACAATATTCCAACAGTGGCCTAACCAATGTCCTGTACAGCTGCAACATGACTCCCAACTCATGTACTCAATACTTGGACCAATAAAGGAAAGCATACCAAACGCTTTCTTCACTATCCTACCTGCAACTCCACTTTCAAGGAGCTATGAACCTGCATTCCAAAGTCTCTTTGTTCAGCAACACTCCCTCGGACCTTACCATTAAGTGTATAAGTCCTGCTAAGAATTGCTTTCCCAAAATGCAGCACCTCGCATTTATCTGAATTAAACTCTATCTGCCACTTCTCAGCCCATTGGCCCATCTAGTCAAGATCCTGTTGTAATTTGAGGTAACTCTCTTCGCTTTCCACTATACCTCTAATTTTGGTGTCATCTGCAAACTTACTAACTGTACCTCTTATGCTCACATCCAAATCATTTATGTAAATGACAAAAAGTAGAGGACCCAGCACCGATCCTTGTGGCACTCCAGTGGTCACAGGCCTCCAGTCTGAAAAACAACCCTCCACCACCACCCTCTGTCTTCTACCTTTAAGCCAGTTCTGTATCCAAATGGCTAGTTCTCCCTGAATTCCATGAGATCTAACCTTGCTAATCAGTCTCCCAAGGGGAACCTTGTTGAACGCCTTACTGAAGTCCATATAGATCACATCTACTGCTCTGCCCTCATCAATCTTCTTTGTTACTTCTTCAAAAAACCCAATCAAGTTTGTGAGACATGATTTCCCACACACAAAGCCATGTTGACTATCCTGAATCAGTCCTTGCCTTTCCAAACACATGTACATCCTTTCCCTCAGGATTCCCTCCAAACCTTGCCCATCTCAGAGGTCAGGCTCACCAGTATATAGTTCCCTGGTTTGTCTTTACCACCCTTCTTAAACAATGGCACCAGGTTTGCCAATCTCCAGTCTTCCGAAACCTCTCCTGTGACTATTGATGATACAAATATCTCAGAAGGAGGTCCAGCAATCACTTTTCCAGCTTCCCACAGAGTTCTCGGGTACACCTTAAGACCATAAGACATAGGAGTGGAGGTAAGGCAATTCAGCCCATCGAGTCCACTCCACCATTCAATCATGGCTGATGGGCATTTCAACTCCACTTACCAGCATTCTCCCCTGTAGCCCTTAATTCCTTGTGACATCAAGAATCTATCAATCTCTGCCTTGAAGACATTCAGCGTCCCAGCCTCCACTGCACTCTGCGGCAATGAATTCCACAGGCCCACCACTCTCTGGCTGAAGAAATGTCTCCGCATTTCTGTTCTGAATTGACCCCCTCTAATTCTAAGGCTGTGTCCACGGGTCCTAGTCTCCTCGCCTAACGGAAACAATTTCCTAGCGTCCACCCTTTCCAAGCCATGTATTATCTTGTAAGTTTCTATTAAATCTCCCCTTAATCTTCTAAACTCCAATGAATACAATTCCAGGATCCTCAGCCATTCCTCATATGTTAGACCAATCATTCCAAGGATCATCCGTGTGAATCTCCGCTGGACAAGCTCCAATGCCAGTATGTCCTTCCTGAGGTGTGGGGACCAAAACTGGACACAGTACTCCAAATGGGGCCTAACCAGAGCTTTATAAAGTCTCAGTAGCACAACGGTGCTTTTATATTCCAACCCTCTTGAGATAAATGACAACATTGCATTCGCTTTCTTAATCACGGACTCAACCTGTATGTTTACCTTTAGAGAACCCTCGACTAGCACTCCCAGATTCCTTTGTACTTTGGCTTTACAAATTTTCTCACTGTTTAGAAAGTAGTCTATGCTTTTATTCTTTTTTCCAAAGTGCAAGACCTCGCATTTGCTCATGTTGAATTCCATCAGCCATTTCCTGGACCACTCTCCCAAACTGTCTTGATCCTTCTGCAGCCTCCCCACTTCCTCAGTATTATCTGCCTGTCCACCTAACTTTGTATCATCAGCAACCTTCACTAGAATGCCCCCAGTCCCTTCATCCAGATCATTAATATATAATGTGAACAGCTGCAGCCCCAACACTGAACCCTGCAGGACACCACTTGTCACCGGCTGCCGTTCTGAAAAAGAACCTTTTAGCCCAACTCTCTGCCTTCTGTCAGACAGCCAATCCTCAATCCATACCAGTAGCTCACCTCAAACACCATGTGCCCTCACCTTGCTCAGCAGCCTCCCGTCAAAGGCCCTTTAGAAGTCTGGATAGACCACATCCACTGGGTTTCCCTGGTTTAACCTACTTGTCACCTCTTCAAAGAATTCCAACAGGTTTATCAGACATGACCTCCTCTTACTAAATCTATGTTGACTTGTCCTTATCAGACTCTGCTCTTCCAAGAATTTAGAAACCTCATCCTTAATGATGGATTCTAGGATTTTACCAACAACCAAGGTTAGGCTAATTAGCCTATAATTTTCCATCTTTTGTCTTGATCCTTTCTTGAACAAGGGGGTTACAACAGCGAACTTCCAATCATCCGGGACTTTTCCTGACTCCAGTGACTTTTGAAAGATCTCAACCACTGCCTCCACTATTTCCTCAGCCACCTCTTTCAGAACTCTAGGATGTATCCCATCGGGGCCAGGAGATTTATCAATCTTAAGACCTTTTAGCTTTTCTAGCACTTTCTCTTTTTTAATGGCAACCACACTCAACTCAGCCCCCTGACTCCCTTTAATTGTTTGGATATTACTCATGTCTTCCACTGTGAAGACTGACACAAAGTACTTGTTAAGTTCTCTGCTATTTCCTTATCTCCCATCACTAGATTTCCAGCATCATTTTGAAGTGGCCTAATGTCTACTTTTGCCTGTCGTTTCTTTCTTATATCTTGAAAGAAACATTTACTATCAGTTCTAATATTACTGGATAGCATACCTTCATATTTGATCCTCTCCTTCCTTATTTCTCTCTTTGTTATCCTCTGTTTGTTTTTGTAGCCTTCCCAATCTTCTGATTTCCCACTGCTCTTGGCCACTTTATAGGATCTCTCTTTTTCTTTAACTTATTTCCTGACTTCCTTTGTCAGCCACCTGATCAGGTCCTGGGGATTTATCCACCTTTAACCGTTTCAAGACATCCAGCACTTCGTCTTCTGTAATCTGGACATTTTTCAAGATGTCACCATCTATTTCCCTACAGTCTACATCCTTGATCCTTGCACCAGGAAACAACACACCATTCTGCTTTTTCTCTGCTGGCCACAGAAACGTCTGTCTGTACCTCTGACAACAGAATCCCCTAACACAATCGATCTCTTGGAAGCCAACATACCCCTCGTTGCATTTGAGCCAGTCTCAATACATAAAAAGGACCAGAGGAGCAAATTTTTCACAGAGAAGGTGGTGCATTAATGGAACAAACTACCAGAGGAAGTGATAAAAGTGGGTACCATTACAAGATTTAAAAGACATTTGGACTGATATCCATGAATAGGAATGATTTAGAGGAATATGGATGAAACAAAGGGATCAGTTCAGTTTGGGCTACCGGATTAGCATGGGCAAGTTGGATGGAAGGGTTTTTTACGTATTGTATGACTCCAAAAGTAGTCTATTTAGTATAAGCAAATCACTGTACAAAAAGATCAATTCATGTGCCGTATTTTTATACTGTTTACTTAGAAACAAAAATATACGAGATAAAGGCTCTTCCACCCTTTGAGCCTGCTCCACCATTCAGTATAATCACAGCTAATCATCTAACTCAAGATTCCCGGTATAGTTTCATTGAGGCCTTGTATAACCGCAGCAAGACATCACTGCTTGGTGTTGATTGATTAGATTGGCATTGCATCCTCAGCATATTGTTAAAGAACCAATAAAAATAGCTAGGTCTTGACAATGTCCTTTTACTTGTTCTGTTTTAGCTGTGCTCCAGGAAGGTCCAAAAACAACACTTCCCTTGAATCTAGGACAGAAGGGTTGACTGCTGGAGTCAACTGCTTGATTTTTATTTGATTGTGTTTTTTTTTCCACTCTGTTGGTAAAAATGCATTGCCATAAATAAAATGCGGTCACAAACAAGAATTACTTCTTTTGAAGAGTCAAAACTGCTATTAAATAAGCCCTACAACTCTTATGATTTTGGTATTATTACACAAATAAAAAATTGGAGGGTTTTGATCCATATAGGGATCGCAATATTCTTCAAATTCTAACAAATTGAAATAGCAGCATCATGTTAGTCTATAAGATTATCATAGAGTTAAGTTTCAACTTGGGAAGTGATGAAACAGTGATAAATTATCTAAATCTGTCATAACCATCTGTTTCTTTCTGCCTCAAATGTTTACCCTCCTCTTAAATGTATCCATACAGTTCACTTCAAGCACTCCTTGGCATTTTCATGACTCTTAGAATGAGGACATTTCATCTGAATTGTCAATTAGATTTCTTGGCAACTATCTCATATTGATGGCATCAAGATGTTTTCTTCCCAACATGAGAAAACATTGTCTCTGTATACACCCTGTCAAAACCTTTTATAATTTAAAAAAGACTTATTAGATCAGTACTCAACATTTTTTCAAAAGAATCAAGACTCAGCGTATCAATCCTTCCCTGATATTAGTATCCGTGCATTTTTATTAATTCTCTCTGCACCATCTCCAGTAACTTTGTATACATTATAATATGGCACCTAAAACTGCGTAGAGTACTCTAAGTATAGTCCAACCAAAGTTCAATGCACGTTTAACAGAACTTGTCGATTTTTCAGTTCCATTACTCTCGCAATAACTCGTCCTTGGTTTGCAGATAGTTTTGTGAACCTCTAATGCAGGTGGGAAAGATAAAAAAAACCTCACAACTGAGCTCAGAGAGATCCCTTATCTCCTTGCTGCTCCCCTTTTTCTCATGGTCGATCTCTTGCTCCTGATTACCTGCCTTTCCTGTTTGAAAAAGCTCCACCCCACTCCAAGTCCATGACCTAGATGAGGAAAATCAAATCATTATCATACTGTCTCTTCAGTAAAGTTATTCCATTGTGATGGAAGGTTGGGTTTTCCAAATTGATTATATAAAGTGCAGCAGATGCCTTCAAGCTTATCTGCAATTCAGTTAGTCAGGAGTGGGAAATATGAAGTATGCAGATTGGCCCTGGTAGAAATTAGACCATAAGAAATCATAAGACATAGGGGCAGAAGTTAGGTGATTCAGCCCATTGAGTCTGTTCCGCTTTCTCCCCATAAACCTTGATCCCTTTGATACTCAAGAACTTATCTATCTCATTCTTAAATTTACTCAATGACCTGGAATCCACAGCTTTCTGTTGCAATAAATTCTGTAGATTCACCACTCTCTGGCTGAAGAAGTGTTTTCTTATCTCCATTCTAAAAGGTCTTCCCTTTACTCTAAGTCTATGGACTCAGGTCCTAGTCTCTCCGGCCAATGGAAGCATCTTCCCAACATCTACTCTGTCCCGGCCATTCAGTATTATGTATGTTTCAATTAGATCCTTCCTCATCCTTCTAAACTCCATCAAGTATAGTCCCAGGTCCTCAAACATTTGTCATATGTTAAGCTTTCATTCCTGGGACCATTCTCGTGAACTTCCTGTGAACATACTCCAAGGCCAGTACATTCTTCCTGAGATATGGGTCCCAAAACTGCACACAATACTCCAAATGTTGTCTAATCAGAGCTTTAAAGAGTCTCAAAGTACATCCTTGCTTTTATATTCAAGTCCTCTCAAAATAAATGCCATCATTGCATTTGCCTTCCAAACTACTGACTCCATCTGCAAGTTTACCTTGAGAGAATCCTGGACTAGAACTCCCAACTTCGTAGAGTAGCTTCGAGTAGTAGGTATAAGGGAAAAGGATGGCTGTAGGGGGCATTGTTCCGTAACAAGTGGTAGCTGGGCTATAAGTAGCCATAGGTGGAATGCATGAGGTGGCATTAGCACGAATGATGAAGCATGGTGAGTATGTATATGTGTGTGAGAGGGTGTGAGGAATGAGAGTTCAAGGCTGTTACCTAGTTTACAGCCTTTAAAATAAAATCTTTGAAAAAATACCAGTGCGTCATGGCAGCTCTTGCACCCAGCCAGCCTCCTGATTGTTGTTTTTACAGTCATCCAACATGGCTCCCAAACTTTCACCCTGACTCGGAAAATTCAGGCCTCTGTCTCTAAACCTAAGGAAGGATACGCTTGCTTTGGAGGCTGTGCAGTAGAGGTTCACCAGTTTGTTGTCTGAGATGAGAGAATTATCTTATGATATGAAGCTGAATGAATTAAGTCTATGTTTCATGGAATTTGGAAGAATAAAGAATAATTGCATGGAGGCATACTAGGTTTAAAGGGGCTACATAGGTTAGGCACTGGCTTGCTGTTTCTTCAAGTGGAGGAAACTTAAGTAGAATGCAGGGTCACCATCTCTTAATAAGAGGGAGACAAGAAAGACTTTCTTCACTCAAAGAGCTGTATATACTGGGAACTAGGATAAAGTGAGGACTGCTGGACATCAAAGTCAAAGGCGTGGTGCTGGAAAAGCACAGTAGATCAGACAGCTTCCTAGGAACAGGAGAATTGATGTTTCAAACAAAAGCCCTTCATTGGGAACTGTCTAGTCCAGTGTTTTGTGGATGCTCTGTTGTGCCTATTTCTGGATGAGATAGACTGACATTTGATCTATCAGGGAATGAAGATAATGGGCACCAGCCAAGCAAGTGGATTCAAGGCCAAAGTTTCAGCCATGTTTCGATTAGAAGGTGGTCAAAGCTCAAGGGACTATAAGGCCTACTCCTGCCCCTTTTTCATATTTGCTTGTGGAATATCTAACCTAGCAGGTTTAGTCACGACAACGTTTTGGTTAATTCCCGATCAAGAAAAATAACAGATTTACTCCAATTGGTTTCTCCGGATTTTGTTTTAAATGCTCAAATTCAGAAACAAGAAGGAGGCAAAAATTAGAGGATCTAGTTATTTGTTGCTGTTTTACTGTGCCTTAATTAAAATTATTGATGTTTGTATGGCTAAAGCTGCCTTCCATTTTTTAACTTTTCCTTCTGAATTACTTTACACCAATTTAATTCAAGCTGGTTCTTCTGCCATTCTGTTGACTGATCTTTGGAACCGCACTGTTTCAACAATCATTAACAGGAGAATAGACACCAGTCTTAATAGGTACTTCCTTTTATATTCAGAACAATGCTGTCTTGACTCTTTAAATTCTATTTATCACTAATAAAATAATTAGCAATAAATCTTAAATGCTATAATTACAAAGGTAGTCTTTACTACTAATTGACCATGCTGTGTGTTTCTTATATGCATTAGACTTATAAGGCATGGATAGCCTAGTTTCTCAGTTACATTAAAATTACTATCCATTTATATTCAACAGTAGAAATGTTGCCACATCCATGAAAGTAAATTGTTATGCCTGAGCGTGGAAACGTACACCGACTCTTTAGTTCCACTACTCCTCTACTCACAGCATAAATTTAAAGAGAAGCAAAATACTGTGAATGTTAGAAGACTGAAATAAAAACAGAAATTCAGCAGGTCAGGCAGTACCCGGAAGACAGAAAAACAAAGTTGTCATTTCAAATCTGATATAACTCCTCATCTTCAGAAGAATCATATTGGATTTTAAACACTAACTCAGTTTCTTTCTCCACAGATGCTATCAGACTTGCTGAGCTTTTCAGCATAAATTGAATTGCTTTACCCAGTTACAATATGGTCAGTAATATTCTATCCCTCTGTTAAGTTTAGAATATGGAGTGACATCAACCAGGCTTTATTTAATGAACAATATAATTAGTGATTTATTGTGAAAACTGGAATTCATTAATGTTGTGTAGGTGTAGAAGAGAGTTAAAGGTTCACAGAGCTACCTGACAGCACCAAGTGTTCTGAACAAGATACAATGTAACCTTTTCGACCAGCAGCTAGGTAACTGGTTCCCTGGAGACAAAAACATATTTGAATGCAGCCAATCAGTTTAAATTATATCCCAAAAAATACCAAACTCCAACTAAGCTTGGATTTAGTATATTGACAATATTAAAAGCCAATGACACAATCAAATGCTTTTGGGATATAAGACTGGGAAGCATTGAACAGTTGAGGGAGAACTGCCAAGGCACCAACACATGCAGACTGCCCACAGAATAGCTCTCGTAAAGGTACCTTTATCAATCAGTGACCTGTGAAACAGAAGTCCTCAAGTAGAAAAGAAGACAGAGGAAGATATAAAGAGAAGATTTGGCAGCTGTCTGGTTTTAAAATTTGAATTTTTTGTAAATCTTAATCGGGGGGTGTTTTATCGGACTAGTATTGTAAAAGGGGATGGTAAAAGATCGGGTAGAGAAAAGAATTGTAAATAATTATTCATTAATTATTCTCTGATATACTTTAAGAAATAAAGTTGTTAATTTTTCCTTTAAATAGTGACCTTTGGTATAGTTCTTGGCCTCTCAAATTTTCACAGATTACTGCACGGGATAAATCTTTTCTGTGAACCGGGTTTAAAATAGCAGCGGGAGTTACCCCACATCATAATAGTCAACAAAGATGCAAAGCTGGTAACACATAGATGGGAATATTCAGGTACAAGTGTTTGTCCTTTTAAACAAACACAGACACGTGCAAATATAATCAATAAAGGTGAAGATTTTTCACTTTTGCCTTTTAATTTAGTTCAGAGATTAACTTGGAAAAAAAACACTTTAGCCGTAATTTTTATTTTTGAAGGAGGAAAGGTTGAGGGCATAATATGTTCAAGATGGCTATCAGATGTCACTGGGGTCTTCAAATACCATTCATTCAGAATAGACACTGGAAAGCTTCTTTATCTCACAGGCTGGATCACAATGGAGCTCAAAACATTTTCTAAAAGAAATCTATTAACTGCAGGTACTTTTCCAGTATATCCAGCAGTTTGCTAAAGACATGTGACTTCCATTAAATCTGGCAGCTCTACAGGCCTGGTTGCTCTAGTTAGCTCAAACCATGCGTGTTCTATTCAGAGTCATTAAAAAAATGTCCCAATGCCCTTTTAGTGATCCCTTTCAAAAAAAGTCAGGCATCAGTAGCAAAATAAACCATTGTCATTTAATATGAATCCTCAAAAGATAATGAATAATTAAGCATCTTCATGTAGAACGTATGGTATTATACTACCCTGCTTTCACAGATTTGTTGTAATCTTCATGTTATAGAAAGGTATGACTCTGTGATTGCATTACTAGCAAAAGATTAGCTCTTATTGCAATCAAAATTTAGGTTGCAAACTGAAATGTTTTAAACTTGTTTTCTCTATTCTAAATTCACAACACAAACAAAAACAATGACAGAGCAGATAGTTTAACATCTCAAAGAAAAAGACAGGCTAATGTTTTAGATGAGAAATTCAGGATGCAGATGACTGATGACCATTTGATTTGATCATTCTTATAATTAACAATAAACTGTACTTGAGAAGTGTCTTTGACATTAAAATAAATTGAAAGGTACTTCACAGAGATTTAAGGTAATACAGGTACGGTTACAAGGAGATGAGTTTGAAGGCTGTTATCAAAGGAAGAAAAGTTGGGAGGTTTGGATTACTGGAGATGAAGATTACATACCTGAAGGTCCAAGGTAGCAAATGCAGGAAAACAAAATCAGAGGAGATGTCCAAGGGTGTCACAGTTCAAACAAGTGAGCGTTTAGGAGAGGTATTATCAGGTTGGAGGAAATGCAGAATTTTATGTAGAGTTCCCAGGGAAGTACAGAAAGATAAGCATTTGCTGCAGAAAGATCTGCAACTCAACACAATACACCTTTCAGTCAGCACAAAAAATTGCTTGTCTTCTAGTGCGATAAGAGGTGCAATAGGGGACGACACTGTCTACTGCCTTTCAGCCATAGTATGCCAAGGGAATGGAAAGTGTGTAGAATTCTTCAGTTGTATGTCTGGCATAGAAAGTAGACCGTGAATATCAAAAGTATTGAGAGATTTTTTAAGGCTCCTTGTGGTGGAGTACATTATTTTGAGAAAGTTCAAACCTTTTGCATTTTTCATAATTTTCAATTCAAAATGATTTGTTCTCAGGCTGTATACCTAAAGTGGAGTATATATTTTAAATATTAATAGTGTTACAATTGTATCCAGGCACAAAAGTGTGGGACATGAAGTATGGAGATATGTTTAATTTAATTGCAGTTTTGTAATTTTCAAGTCAAAATGTTTAACAATGTACTTTTACAAATTTTATGAATAAGGTATGATTCTGGAAAAAATACAGAGATGACAGCAATGTGAAACATAAACCCAAGGATTTGAACCTTAAACTTGAGTTGCTGCAGGATATGGGAGTAGCTCAGCAAAGAATGGGTGAGAGAGACTGGTTCAGCAATATTGGGCAGCAGCTTCAAATGAACAGAAGCTTACAAAGATAGATTGTGTGTGATTGGCAAAGGAGAGCAAGAGCATTGGATTACTTTCAACTCACTCGAATATCAGGCAGCCAAAACTCAGTACGCACATCTGTCACTCCATTCATATCCATGGCCTGCTTAATAAAAAAAAAGGCAGTCTTGTAAATGGCTGAACTACACTTGCCAACCCCAAAGCCCTGGGGTCAAATCCTTCACAAAACCTGACAAGCCAGCCAGCCAGCTTAATATTGGAGCCAGACACTCAGTCAGCAAGCTTCAGCAGCAGACTCATTTGGTGCTCAAACCTTGACCACAATACAAAAATCAGATTCAGAAACTCTCTGGAAACTCAAGATGGTGGCTTTGGTTTGGCAGGCTGAACTAGAGAACTAGAGATATACAGCATGGAAACAGACCCTTTGGTCCAACCTGTCCATGCTGACCAGATATCCCAATACGATCTAGTTCCACCTGCCAGCACCTAGCCCATATCCCTTCAAACCCTTCCTATTCATATACCCATCCAAATGCCTTTTAAATGTTGCAATTGTACCAGCCTCCACCACTTCCTCTGGCAGCTCATACTATACGTCCATCACCCCCTGCGTGAAAAATTTGCCCCCTAGGTCTCTTTTATGTCTTTCCCCTATCACCCTAAACCTCAGCCCTCTTGTTCTGGACTCCCCGACCCCAGGGAAAAGACTTTGCCTATTTATCCTATCCATGACCCTCATAATTTTGTAAACCTCTATAAGGTTACCCTTCAGCCTCCGATGCTCCAGGGAAAACAACCCCAGCCTGTTCAGACTCTCCCTATATCTCAAATCCTCCAACCCTGGCAACATCCTTGTAGATCTTTTCTGAACCCTTTCAAGTTTCACAACATCTTTTCTTAGGAAGGAGACCAGGATTGCATGCAATATTCCAACAGTGGCCTAACCAATGTCCTGGACAGCCACAACATGACCTCCCAACTCCTGTACTCAATACTCTGACCAATAAAGGAAAGCATACCAAACGCCTTCTTCATCATCCTATCTACCTGCGACTCCACTTTCAAGGAGCTATGAACCTGCACTCCAAGGACTCTTTGTTCAGCAACACTCCCTTGGACTTTACCATTAAGTGTATAAGTCCTGCTAAGATTTGCTTTCCCAAAATGCAGCACCTCACATTTATCTGAATTAAACTCCATCTGCCACTTCTCAGCCCATTGGCCCATCTGGTCAAGATCTTGTTGTAATCTGAAGTAACCCTCTTCGCTGTCCACTACACCTCCAAGTTTGGTGTCATCTGTAAACTTACTAACTGTACCTCTTATGCTCACATCCAAATCATTTATGTAAATGACAAAAGGTAGAGGACCCAGCACCATCCCTTGTGGCACTCCACTGGTCACAGGCATCCAGTCTGAAAAACAACCCTCCACCACCACTCTCTGTCTTCTACCTTTGAGCCAGTTTTGTATCCAAATGGCTATTTCTCCCTGTATTCCATGAGATCTAACCTTGCTAACCAGTCTCCCATGGGGAACCTTGTCAAATGCTTACGAAGTCCATCTACTGCTCTGCCCTCATCAATCCTCTTTGTTACTTCCTGAAAAACTCATTCCACTAACAATGCTTCTGTTTTGAGCAAAAGCTGAAGATTGCTTTTATGACTTTGAAAGGGATGACATCGGTGATGATTTCAGGTAGGCACCAAGGATGTGAATGGCATGTCTTTATTGGAAAAAATGACTAAGTAAGTAGCTAGGGGTCAGCAGCAAAGGAGCTAACATTGTAATGAGAATCAAAAGACATGTCTTTACTCTTTCAAATATATACTTGGAACAAATCATGGCTTAGAGACATACAGCACATAAAAAAGCCTTTTGATCCATGAATTCTGTGATGACCTATCTGTACTAATCCCACTTTCCAGCATTTCGCTCATACCCTTGAATGTTATGGCATTTTAAGTACTTATCCACATACCTTGTAATGGTAGTGAGGTTTCCCACATCAGGCACAACATTCATATTCCTATCATACTGTGGATGGAAAATACTTTCTTCAAATTGCCTCTAAACATTCTGCCTTTTAGTTTAAAACTATACCCCCTTGATACTGACCCTTCAATTAAGGGAAACAGCTGTCTTCTATCCACCACGTCTTTGCTCCTCATAATCTATATACTTCAATCAAGTCTACCCTCAACCTTCTTTGCTCTGAAGAAAATAATCCAAATCTATCAATAGCTAAGATGCTCCATGCCAAACAACATCCTGGTGAATCTCCTCTGCATCCTCTCTAGTTCAATCACATCCTTCCTATTGTGTGGTGACCAGACTGCACACAATACTCCAGCTGTAACCTAACCAAAGGTTTGTGTAGTTCCAACATAATCCTCCCTGCTCGTATAATCTTTGTTTGGTGTAAGACAGGATTTTAGAGCAGTGCAGGAACAATAATGTTGTTACCCAAGGTGCTGGAAAGATTGAGTTCAACACGCAAAGAATATGAATAATATCTGGCAACAACATCAGGACTGGGTAAAGCTCACAAATGGATAAAGGAGCAGTGGCAGGAAGAATCCTTGACAGAAGCTTGTGGTTGAGGAGAGAAGTACTTGTTGGAGATATTCTAGTTATGATCATACAGATAGCTTTGAAACTAAACAGGCACAGTTGAAAAGGACAATAATAGAAAGTTACTGGAGGAGTATGATGGGATCAGCTGCACTAAAAGCTACAATGAGGTCAAGAAGAATGCAATGAGATAATGCTCTTTGTAGATTTTACCTGTAAATATATTGGCAACTGGCAGCTGCACTTAAAAAATGCAGAGTACATAAGTGCAGCGCTAGAATAAAGAACACGTACATGAAAATTCATAGTATTGCAAAGGACAACATTGTTGTCAGTCTTGTTTGATGGGTTACGGGTTTTCTGGATTTTATAAAGGAATTGTTCAAGTAAGATGAATTTAGCACTGCAAGCAAGAAAGAAAAGTAGGCAAACAAGAAATCATTGGAAACTGCCCATGTCCTACCTTGCATCATCTCATACACATTGCCCCATGCTTGTTGATCTGATCTACATAGGCTCCCAGCTAAGCCACATGTAAATTTTAAAATCTCATCCTCATTTTCAAATTTCTCTATCTCCTCTCTCTGTGATCTCCTCCAACTTCACAGTCCTCCAAGGTCATTACACTCACTGAATGATCCCTGTATTTAAGTAATTCTGACCTCTGAATCATCTGTAATTTTAATTGATCAATTATTGGCGGCTGTGCCTCAATTTCCCAGGTATTAAGCTCTGGAATTTTCTTACTAAGCTTCTCCACTCTTACACATTCCTTTCTCCTTTAAGACACTTCTTAAAACCTACTGCTTTCTGCCAGCTGACCAACTTAAGCTCAATTGGACACTACATTATATTAAAGGCATCACATAAATACAAGTTGTTGAGTTACACATTCCCAATGCTTGGTGGCTATCTTAGAACATAGAACAACACAGCGCAGAACAGGCCCTTCGGCCCTCGCTGTTGTGCCGACCTGTGAACTATTCTTCTGAGAGTTACATGGAGGGTTTCCCACTATGAGTCATAACAGCTTTTCTCATGCTGTTTTCCATTTCTCACCTCATTAGAGTTACTTCCAGGCTGTATGATGCCATTCTTGTTCTAACATGCAGCAGGAGAGGTGGAAGTGCTCACTGCTTCAGGAAACCTGCACCATTCATCGTACTGGTGCTGTATTTAAACATGAGCTGTGTAACAATTCAAAACTGCAAAGCCAGGAATAGGCCTCCACACTCTGCGGCAAGACCATTTTGGGGAAGGACATGTTCCAAAAAGGGAATGTTGGAACCCCTCTTTAAGGAAGGGCCCAGAGATTTTTGTGGATAGGCTGGTGGAGAGGAGATAAATTGTCTTTCTATGGATCAAATGAGGCCACAGCACCAGACCAAGCTAGTCTGGACTCAGATAGCAACCTGGCACAGTTCCATTTTGTGCACCAAGAGAAATACCAAGCAGTGCAAGAAGAAGATCAATGAGGGTAAATCCTCCATCCTTTCTCTGCTTTGTCATACTCAAACCTTGATACTACACAACACCATCACTAAGGCAAACAGTCTTCAACTCACACGACTGCATGTGATATTCCTATTCTGTGGCTCTCACCAACTTCATTCTTCTAAACTACGAAATCTTTTTGCCCTCTGTGTTTCCTACTTGATCAGGCCATGTCATCCCAACTGCTGTTCCTGCACCACCACTGACAGTTCTTCCTGACATTTTAATTCCATTCAATCCCTCCTTTCATCTCACTGCATGAAAAACTGTCAAAGGGATTTAGAAAGGTGGTGGAATGGCCAACATTTGTCTACTCACTCCCTATCAAGAGGAGATCCTTACAATTGTTGGAGAGGATCAGTTGGACTAACCCACCATTTTTATAACTACTGTGTTGGCCCTGCCATGTATGTATCTCAAAGTGTCTATGGACAGATTAAGAGCTGCAAATGGAAAGCCAGCTCCACCAGAATGTTCAGTGGTTGCCAGAAATGCAGATCTGCATTCTATCACTTTAGCCATTGGCCCTCAGCATCAGTAGCTCGAGTGAGTCAAGAACCTTGACCTCAGTCCCAGACTGCCAGACCCCTTCATTTCCATTCAGCCTGTGATCCCAAACCCTATAGATGTTGCTGCCAAGGAGAGTGAGCCTGCATTCAGGTGGCAACCTATCAGCATGTCTGGGCCCTTGAGCCATTAATGTCTCTGGGATCATCCACCCAAATTATCGAGGCCATCGCTTTTTACTGCAAAGCAGGCTCCCTCCAGCCAACTGCCGAGCTAGGATTACAATCTGTGGTTGCACATTGAGTTATAGGAGGGCAAGAGAAAAGATGCTCACAGGTACATAGATGGCACATCATTGTAAATACACACATCTGTAAATGTTTGTGCATTTTCAATCATCCGATCAAATATCATTTTTCTGTCTACATTTTGGTTACAATGCTACCATGTCAGGGTTAAGCAGTCTCTCATATTATCCCAAAGAGGAAAGCTACATTGGTGAAGTATTGTTCATCTCAGAGAAGCATCCTGGACCACAGCAGATTTCATGGATCCTTCAAACATTATGCTCAGGAATGCAGTCAACACTGACTGCTTCAATGAGGAGATCACTGGGGTTAGGGGTAATGTGCACACCTTGTCATACTGGTTTGCCTCCACCCATGTTCCACACTTACAGCCTTGTGTATGTGATGCCATGAGCCTTCATGATTGCTCACTTCTCTGGAGACATAGATTCATTCTACCTACGTGCTCAACATGGAAGCACACACAAATTCATGTATGAATGATGACCAATGCACAACAACTGTTCAAACCCTAGCTCACTGCACAAACATATACACTCTGCCACAGACTAAATCAAAATGAAATGTACTCCACCCACTGTGAGTATGTTGACAATCATTTCTTTTCTTATTTCACAGCTGAGGTTTGGTCGTAGATGACCCTCTATCCAGTTTTCACTACTGTGAATGAGTTTCAGGCTCTGTCTGATCGTCTAGGTTCTCTCCTCCCCTTTATGTATTTCTTTGTGTTTGCTGACCCTGTCGTCAGCAATCGGTTCTCAAGTTTATGAACAGCTCGCTTTAATGACTTCTTCACATATACACTCACCTAGTGTCTCTTGGTTCCTCCACTCCTTTTGTTTTGTACAAACTCTCTGTGTTCTTCGGACCAAAGTTTATCGTCTCCAAGTTCTTCACATGAAACACTTTATTTGCCTTCTGTGTGCCCATTCCACTAACTTGTCAATGCCCTTTTGAACTTCTGTACTGTCCTCCCCACGGTTTACAATCCTCCCAGGGTTTATGTAATCTGCAAACTTTGAGATTGTTCCGTGCACTCCAAAATCTAGCTCTTTAATATAAATCAGGAAATTTGGGGTCCCAGTACTCACCCTTTTGGGAACTCCACTACAACATCCTGTTTATTCCATGGCCTTTAACTTTCCTTAAAGATCTGCTGTGAAAATGTGAAATTTCAGCTCAGATACATTTGGAAAGAAGGAGGTAGCTGAGCAGAGAGAAAAGCATAGAGAGCTGATTTTGCCAGTAAACTGGGCAGAAGAGAGTTTGAAAATTAAAAAATGAGTAAAAAGACAGCTTACAGCAATTGACTATTTCAGAGATTAATGAGTAAATGTTGTGGTTTTGTAGTTTCAACCCTTGAGGGTGAATCACCAAGAAGACATAGGTGTTCCCTGCTAACCGAAAGAAATCTGAAGAGGATTTTCACTTTTACGAAAAAGGCAAAATGTTTCCGATATAAATTAATGCTTCTTTGCTTTAGACCATTTTGGCTTTTGGATAGTGGGGGGATACCTCTGCAGGAATTGATTCACTAGCTTTGTGAAACTCCTGAATATCTGAATATAAATGTTAATAGACATTCAGATTTGTGGGGGGGGGGGGCGGTCTGCAAAAAAATCAACTGTGCTCACCTACATGGTCAAATCTGTCCCCTGTCAAGCAATTCACGCTAATCCAAAAAAAATCAGTCCAGCATTTTTTATATCCAAACAGCTTTATTTGTCATACAAATAATTTCCCCAAGATTGAGATCGAAATCATGCTGTGCAACATGAGTAACAAATGCATTAATGTGCTTTTTCTGTCATTCTTCTGCCGACTATTTCAACGAAGGTTGAACCAGGGTTAATACCTTTCGCTAAAATGAAAATTTAATGTGAACACACAATGTATTTGGTAATAACATTCACCAGATGATTTTAGCTCAGACGTTTGTTGATGCAATGTTATTGTATTTACTTTTCCTACAATGTTAAATCCAAATATATTTATGATTTTTTTTTGTTATTCACCCACAATTTGTAATGACACAAATTGAGCATTTCAAAAACTAAGTGTTAGAATTTAATTTTGATGGAGACTGCAATTGTCTCTGGGAGCTAAAAACAATGATTTAGCTCATCCACATATTTGGAATAAGCCATCATCTTTAGTTTTGACATTCAGATTGAGCAGGAATGAACCAGGGTAAGCACGAATACTGTGAGCAGCCAAGCATCGATGTAAATTTAAACAAGGTTACAAATGTTGTAGAGGAATCTACTTGCCCCTTCTCCTTCTTTCTTATGTCATTTTCTAAGCTAAGGACCAGCCTTTTGAAATGTTCAATTGTCCAAGGTCTTCAGAGTATAAATAAATAATTCTTTACTCCTCATTCTGTTGCTGCTGAGATTACATAACAGATTGGGGCAATAAACAACCACTGACCTCCATATTAACTTCACTTTAGAAGATATAGCATTCCAGCAGTCTGGATCTAATATACCTTCTAGTCTGAGTCTATTGTGGTCAATTATAAAATACTAAAAGAGTACAGATCACACAGTGGTGCAGCACTTCGGTGATCTATCATAGGTTGGCTCAGAGTTCATGAAAGCAAGAGTCTTCCTTTCAATGGAGCAGTAAAGAGAAAAGATCAATTCAGTCCATGGCACTCTTAATGTCTCTAATGTCCAATGATCAGTGCCATCAGCAGAAACCTTAAAGAAATTTAATTTAGTGTTATTTACCTGGCTAGAAATAACACTTCAGTTGAGGGGAGTCAAAAACAGGTGAAAGGAAGAAGTAGGGACAGCTAATGAAGTTTAAAAAGCCTAGAAGCAGAAAAGATAATTTACTCTTTGCATGACATTTCTAAGTGAGCAGCACAACAAACATGGTCAGAAAGCTTCATGTAAGGAACCAGTGATACTTAACATTGGTCAAGATTTCCTCTCCCTAATTCAGCTCAATGATATCATTTACTTGTTCATGATTTTGCTGTCCTAATGTGCAGTGGAATCTCTTAAAAAGTGAAATTGTTGCTGTTTTCTATATCACAAAGCAACTGAAGCAAACAATTCCAAAATGATGAGAAGCTGCTGCAATATAATCTGTAGCTAAACTGTTAGAACTAGCTTGAACTCAATTCTTAGAACTGATTAAAAGTGACTATCCATCAGTGCAAATTTTATTAAAGTTTACTAAAATCTCACTGAAGTATGGTTACTGCAGTTTTGAAGGAACGTCACAAAAATAAATTAGAAAATTAAGCTTGCGATTCTGGAAAAGTCCCAGGGGATTAGAAAACGTTAGCACCCCTGCTCAAAAAAAGATGGAGACTGAAAGTAGGAAGCCATAGGCTAGCTAGCCTAATATAGGAACACAGAGACAGAAGTCAGTCATTCTGCCCATCAAGCCTACTCTGTCATTCAGTTTGATCATGCCTGTTCACCTACCTCAATGCTACTTCATGTTGTCATTATCACAATCTCGATTTCTCTTGATGTCACTGGAAAAATGTTCCAATCTACTTTTATAGAGATCGTAACAGGACACTTCCAAAATCAGAACATAATCAAGCAGAGTCAACATGGTTTTGTTAAATGTAAATTAGGTTTGACGGATTTAATAGAGCTCTTTGAAAAAGAAATCAATAGATGCAATGTATGTGGATTTCCAAAAGACATTCAATATGATTCCTTATAAAAGGATACTATTCCAGATAAGAGCATTTGAGTTGGGGATGATTATATCAGGATGAATAGCAGGCTAGCTAGCTAATAGCCAGAAGGGAGTTATAGTAACTTTTAGGTCAGAGAGTATCGCAGGAAGAGTAACTAGGAGGCTATAGCAGGAAATTCTGATGGGACCTCAACTATTTATGTTTAATATTAAATGACTTAAAGAAGAGACTGGCCATTTCATTGCCAAATTTGCTTACAATAGAAAAAAATGGGTAGGAAAGCAAGTTGCAAGGAAGGCACAAATAATCTGGAAAGGGATATGATAGGGTTTAATGATCAAAATATTTGTAAGTATAATGTGAACTTGTCTGCTTTGACAAGATATATAGAATGCAATGGTTAGCTTAAATGATTGGAGGATAGAGGAACTTGGGCATCCTTGTACATGAATCACAGAAATTCAGAATGTGGGGACAGCAATTAATTAAGAACACAAATGGATTGTTGGCCTTCGCTGAAAGGGGGCTGGAGTATAAAAGCAAGCAAGGCTTGCTGCACCTATACATGACACTGTTGGCACTGCACCTAGAATACGGTGTACTCTTTTGGTCACTTTACTGAAGGAGGGACATCTTTAACTGGAGGTATCTCAGAGGAGGTTTGCTTGCATCGAATTCTGGATTAAAGGGATTATCAAAGGAGGAAAGATGGGGTAGGTTGGCCCATATTCATTCCAGTTTAGAAGAATGGGAGGAGATTTTAGTGGAAAATATAATTTCTAAGTGGTCGTAACTGGGTATACATTGAAAGGATATTTCTCTTTCATGGAGGAAACTCAATCTGGATGAACACGGCTTCAAAATAAGAGATTCTCCCTTTTGGTGGGGGAGTGGTAGTGAGAAAGAATTTCTTCCCTCAGAGAGGAAAAGTTTGGAATTCTCAGCCATAGAAAACAATGGAGGCTGGATCATTGAATATATTCACAGTGGAGTTAGATCAAAGACTACCATAAAATGGAAGAGCATAAGTTGGCCATTCGTTGAGATCATGGCTGATTTGACAATCCTCAGCTCCACTTTCCTACCTTTATTCCCTTACCTCTTGATTCCATTATTGATTAAAAATCTGATCATCTCAGCTTTTAATATTCTTAATGACCCAGCTTTGATAGCTCTTTGCAGTAAATAATTCCAAAAACATGTACTACTCTCTGAGAGAAAAAAATCCACCTAATTTCTGTCTTAAATGTGTGACCCCTTGCACTGAGATTATGGATACTGATCAGAGAACAATAATCTATCCCCCTAATTATACTGTTCCCTATCACTGCCACATTGGTACTGCGTCTCCTCACCCAAATGGTTCCCTGTATCATGGAGCGGTTGTCAGTTTGCTCATCTTTCCTGAAGTCCCTGTGCTTATCCACACAGCTGGCAATAGTAACCTAGTTACTACTGAGGAATTTTGGGGTGGCAGGGGAGCTGAGTTTCCTTTAAAGTTCCTAAAGGCCCAAAAATTTAGTCAGCATATCTGCCTCACCTACAGTCACACGCACCTGTCCCTGATCACAGAATAAATTTGAGTTGCCTTATCGGAGAGGTATGAGAATCTCCTGCAGCAAAAAAGACTGTTCATGTAACTTTCTCCCTCCCTGAGATGTTGCAATGTTGACAGCTTGGACTCCAGCTCCTCAATTTGAATCCAAAGTTGCTCCACCTAAAAACATTTGGTACAGATATGTTCACTCTGGATCACCTTGTTGTCCAGTGGGTTCCACCTATTGCAGCAACACATTGTCTGACCTGCCATCTGTATCATGTTTTCTATAAGTTATTAATTATTCTAGTATCTCTAGTCTTTACCCTTTATTATAAGCTTTCACACACTAGTATCAATCTTATACCCAAAACCATTTACTTAAGAAATACAGAAACATAAACTGAAGACCTTATCTTTCAATATGAGAAGTACACACAAATAGTACTCACTTAGTAGTAGATACGCTTAGGCAAAAGCTACCAAATATCTCCTCCTTCCACCATTTAACTTCACATGAGATGCTCAAATCCAGCACTTTATTGTAAGTCAAACTCAAGTGCTAGGTCAAACCAAATTGGATACCGACAAATGCTCTCAACAAAAAGAGTATAGATAAGTCATTTAATGAGGCAGTAGTTTCTGCTGCTTCTTAATTAGTCTACCTTTTCACTGTAAACATTGAAGATAAAACCTGCTTTGAACTAGCGCCTACAGAACTTAAACTGTAAATTTCAAGTTAATATCGTATATAACCTCCAAACTAAATTATAAATCACACAACACCAGGTTATAGTCCAACAAGTTTATCTGGAAATGCATGCTTTCGGAGCACTGCCCTTTCATCAGGTAGCTGGTGGGGCAGGATCATAGGACACAGAATTTATAGTAAAAGATCAAAGTGTCATACTACTGATTGAATGGAATTGAATATTGAATAAACTTTGTCTTTCACTATTATCAGTGCCATCAAAATTATTATGCTACATTTTTTTCAGATGGTCTGAATTAACAATATGTATTATCTGAGGTCTGATGGACTAATTTAAATGTAGAAAAATTAACTTTTGATCAGTGATATAAATCTGTTCAAACTAATCACAATAACAATCAGAAAGAAAAACATGTTGTATATGGAACCCAAGGAGTGGTAACTTGATACAGATATACATTTTCACCAGCACTTCTTTCACTTCAAATTTCAAAATGACTGATCAAACAGAAAAAATTACAAATATGTACAATGGTCAAGAAAGGAGATAGCCAATGCATCAGTTTAACCAATAAAGAAATGACAATCATTGCAGAAAAATGTATTGACCATTCTTAGTCAGGAATTATAGGAGGCTTCTATGCAAAAGTCCATTATACATATAGGAGAGAGAGAAAGAAATTACAGACATGTTCTGGCTGATAGAACTTGCTGAAAATTGATAAGAGCAGTGGCTCATTGTAGAGTTCAACCTCTTAATGTGAATAGTTAGAAACTTGATAGCAGTTCTGTGTGAATAAAGTACTGACAGCAATAAAGATTTTGAAATAGTAAAAGTGTGAACCAATCAATGCAGAACAGCTGTAAAGTAAGTCAAATGTGACTGGTGTTGTGCTGAAAATTTTCAAGATAAGTGAATACAAACAAAAAGGAAGAAGGTAACATTGAAAACACATCTCAACATATTGCCTGACTGAGTCACGTGAACAACATCTGCTGAAGTGACTGCATTTAAATTCAGTTAGCATTCAGTGAACAAACATTTTCTGTATTCTTTAATGGCACTGAATAGCCACAGTCCTATTAAATTTGAAAAAAAGAAATGGTAATGATTTTGTTTGGTGCTTCCTCCGGATGCCTCAGTGTTTGTAACCCACAGAGCTGACAAGAACTGATTACATTTGTTCTCTTCAATTTAGACCACCCACAAGGATAATCTTCATCAGGGATTTGTTTCTTCTGAAATGAAATTATAAATGTCTTTCCATTTCAAGTGGTACAGACCACTTTATTCAATTGCTGTCTGATTCTTAACCTCTGGATTTTGTATCTGATCTCCCACACCAACCTAGCCCTTAAAAAATCACAGATTGAATTTTCCTTTCATTGTCAGGGCACTTCTAACTTTCATCAATCTGATAGGTGAAGAAGAGCAAATCATTTAATGGTAAATCAATTGGCACTAAAAATTCTTGCTAGATCCTTAAGACCTTCAGTGCAAAGTCTTTTCAGGTGAAATGGCATTGAAGTGCAGTGAACCATAGCGAGTGAAAAATCTTCAGACATTTCATCAAATATAGAAGATTTGAACAATCTATCTAAAACACCATATTTAACTTTACATTCCACACATATTTTCCTCTGTTCGACAATTTAAGTAAAAAGATAAATGTCGATAAAGTATCTTTCTAGAAAACAAATCACACATAATTAATCCATGTTTTGTGTTTCTTTGTGATTTTTTCTATCTGAAAAAGCCTGTGAAAAGTAATAAAATATAGGAGGAAAAGAAAACAGATTTTATTCATAAAGACCTGTTGAAGCTAAGTCAAAACATCATTCTTTTGCAAAGCTATGTTCTTGCTGTTGCATAAGGGCACTCAATTCTGGATTCACTTTATAAAGAATAATCATGTGAAACATGTGGCAAAACCTAAATCATAATTTATGATCAAATAAATAGGTATTACTCAGGAAATGACGATGATATAACCAGTATGGGATAATGACAACAGAATGACTCAAGTTATTGTAATCTAGCAGTCAAAACTGCAAAAGCCTGGAGACAGTTTTATAATGTCAAAGGATTTAAATTCCATTAAATGTGAAAACCCCTTAAACATGGAAGAGCATGCTGAATAACATTTCAATAAAGAACAAGTGGAGCATACTTAGAAGCATAACTGAGCGTGCAGGAAGGTCCGAATCAAGTTAAAATCCACGAGCTCAGCCTAAACATACTGGGTTTTTGCACATGTCTACTCTGCAGTAGCTATAGGAGATCATTTTCAATGCTTGTAGACACAGGATGCTGGCTTTAGCTGGCCATTATATACCAAGTCGACTTACAGATGGTATACACAGTGAGTGCTGCCAACTTTCTGCTCAGCTCCTAGTTTCTAAGGCCTGCGGGGATGGTTGTAAAGGATCAAGTTATTGGTTGTTCACGGTCAAAGAACCAATTGCCGAAGGCCAGTCGAAACCTATCTCATTGTCTCAAACTCAGCTTCACAAGTCCAGCATCTCTTAGAATTAGAAGACTTTGTTGGATGAATGTATGACAATGCAAAAATCTGTTCTGAACATAACCAGAGGGTTAAGAATGACTTTCAAGCTTTAGGAGCATTCAGAAGCAGTGACAGTTTGAAACAAGCTAGCCAATCATCAATAAAAATTCTCACAAGCAGCAAACCTGGCAGTCAAATGTATTGATTTCTCCCAACTTTTTATTAATTTTACAGACAGTGATATAAAGATTGGGATGTACACATGCAATAATAGTAAAAGCTGAAGTATTGAGAACAAACATGTTAAAAGTACTTAAGACATTTATGGGATTTTGATTCTTAATGGCAATGTTTGACATTTGCAAATATAATTTCTTTTTCAGACCAGAGCAGTCTTCAGGAAGAATTATGATTCAGTGTGTTGGCAAGAACTAGTTACACCTCAGTTGAAAAGGCATCATGTTTTAAGTGTTTCTACAGTGAGATTATTACTGCATAAAGTTGATGTTCACATCAAATTAGTGATTTCTATGATTTCCATCTGCAAGGATTGCAACAGCACATCCTGTGCAGGAGCCAGCTATCATTAATCTCTTTATTTCTGTGTTTAAAAGGACATGTATAGATGTAATAATAATAAACTAATAGTGGTAAACTCTGACAATATTGCCATCATTAAACCACAAAATGCTATTCACTGCATGCTGTCTTGGACAACACAGTGTGGAGAAGATATTAAAGGTGTGGACAAAATGAAATGTAAATTCACTGACAAATGGTCATAAATGCAGCAACTGAATGAATAGTTGAGGCAGAAATAAATGTCCTTTTAAATAGGGATAAACATTTGAGGAGATGAAAATAACCCAATAGGGAGACAGCTGCAAATGTGTTGCTGGTCAAAGCACAGCAGGCCAGGCAGCATCTCAGGAATAGAGAATTCGACGTTTCGAGCATAAGCCCTTCATCAGGAATAAGAGAGAGAGAGCCAAGCAGGCTAAGATAAAAGGTAGGGAGGAGGGACTAGGGGGAGGGGCGATGGAGGTGGGATAGGTGGAAGGAGGTCAAGGTGAGGGTGATAGGCCGGAGTGGGGTGGGGGCGGAGAGGTCAGGAAGAGGATTGCAGGTTAGGAGGGCGGTGCTGAGTTGAGGGAACCGACTGAGACAAGGTGGGGGGAGGGGAGATGAGGAAGCTGGAGAAATCTGAATTCATACCTTGTGGTTGGAGGGTTCCAGAAGAGCAGTGAAATTAATCTTATAATGTGTCAATAAAAATGACATTTTCCTGTATTGCAAACTTCAATGATTTGTCTATGTTTCTAAATTGCAAAGCAGTGTACCTACAGTAGCTGACATCAATGAACATCAATGCATAGACACATGAAGGAGGTTATGAGTGAGATGTGCTGATTTTCAAAGATGACCTGCAGGGTCAGGACACTATCTAATATTAACAGATCCTTAAAAGGAGCCAACTGCTGCACCATGCACTATTCCTTTAAGAAGATAAAATACAGCATTAACTTTCAACAGTAAGTGCAGTTTGACTTGTCCAATGGCTTCCTCAAGACACAAGACTCTATTTATGTTATAGTTTGTGCATTCATTTAAATTCCTGTGCTCCATCTAAATAAGAAAGATTTGCACAGCATAAAGATGCAGATGTGATCTATGAAAGAACAAATCCCATTGCAAAAGACTAGGCATGAAATGGTCTTCAGAGGTGATCTTAATGAAGAATGCACAACTGGTTCCTTGATTGATTACAGGCCACAACAGGGGTTGACATTACTATTCATCTACTTTGATCCAGAATGGAATAGCTCAGTTCAGGCAGAAAGGTGCAAATGTGTTGCTGGTCAAAGCACAGCAGGCCAGGCAGCATCTCAGGAATAGAGAATTCGACGTTTCGAGCATAAGCCCTGGTGAACCAGATGTGCCATTGTGAAGAAACACAGTGTGTTAGAAAAAACAGATTAAAGTGAAGGTTATACTAAATTAATGAAAATTAAGTCTTGACTAATATTTTTATACTGCAACTTATTTTTTGTTGCCATCTCACATTTACATGATTTTTTTGACATTGTAATACGGATGCACTTTCATATTTCATTTTAAACACATCAATAAATCACTTTTTTTCCGCAATATCTTTAAAAATAGGTGAATCAGGACTTGCAATGAAAATTAGCTTCTGCAGTGGGCGTTTCAGAATCCAAATGATCATTTCATTTCAACTGAATCCCCAGGTAGCTCACAGTAGGAGAAGTTGTAACTAATGAAAGGAAATAGTAGGCTTTGAGAAAATAAAATCAGGAGTTCTGGGATACATGATTGTAGGTGAGTAAGGTTTGTAATGCAATTTGAGATTTAAATATAGGCCTTCAGTTATTCTTCAGGCTATCATATATATTTCCATTGATGCTTTACTTCAGTTATTCAAACATATTGTTTGCACAGTTTTTGAATGCAATTACATAAACAAATAGAAGACCACTTAACTTTTCAATTTTAGTCAGAACAGCACTGGGATATGTTAGGCTTGAAGGAGACATTTCCAAGATTACCTATTCAGGGCCATTTTATTCCATCAAAAACTTGGACAAAGTGAAATATTTGCTAAAACCCTTAATAGTCAGAATTTTTACAGACCTGTTCTTCAGGGAGCAAGTTGACCAGAAATTCAGGTTGCAGACTTAGGAACAACTTTCCATGAGTGGTTAGCACTGCAGCCTCACAGTGCCAGGGACCCGGGTTCGATTCCAACCTTGGGCGACTGCCTGTGGGAAGTTTGCATCATTCTCCCTGTGTCTGCGTGGGTTTCCTTCAGGTGCTCTGATTTCCTCCCACATTCCAAAGATGTGCAGGTCAGGTGAATTGGCCGTGCTAAATTGCCAATAGTGTTAGGTGCATTAGTCAGAGTGAAATGCGTCTGGGAGGGTTACTCTTCAGGGGTCGGTGTGCATTTGTTGAGCAGAAGGGCCTGTTTCCACACTGTAGGGCTTGTAATGTGATCATTCTAACATCACACCAATGGTAGTGACCAGTTCTCAAGTTGGAGGCTCAGCTTGAATAAAAACCTTCAGCAGAGATGGGAGTTGATCATGGAATGATTATAGCAACATTCAATCTATGTTGCAACAAAGATAGGTAAGTGAAGAGGTGAGGTTTATGCGGTATGTGGGGGAGGAGGAGGTGACTGCACTGGGGTTATGGAGATTGACTGGAAAGAGCTGCTTATCCCTGGGGTGAGAGATGAGTTTGGGTCCTGAAGGAGAATGGGTCAGAGGTATCATGTTTGTGGGAACAGAAGCCTCAAAAGGGGTTAAGAGACAGGAGCTGAGGCCAGGTGGTGGTGGGGCATGAGGCTTGTTGCAGTAGGGTCAACAACAGTAATGTTTGCTCAATGGAAGCTGGATGTGTGTAATACTTGCTAAGTATATTACTACATGCTAATTGCAATGCTACTGCTGAATTGAATAGGATTGTTCATATTGAAATAGAATAATTAATCAAAGTAAACTAATTAAAGCCAGACAAATATTCACAGAGGTACAGAAAGAAGTCCTTATATGGCCAAGCCAATACAAGACAACTTAAGAAGATGCTAACTAACCAACAGCCAATCATGCACCAAAGTAGATAATCTATATCCAGAAAAGGTTGTGCATAAGCTCTTTCAAAAATTGGATTCTGATTGTAAAGCCCTGAGAAAGGGCCTCAAAGGGGCACACAAAAAAACAGAAGATCTGTATCTATAGGCAGCACTCCAACATAATAAATATTGATAGAAGAGTCCCGGTGAATTAAACAGGAAGAACGTGGTCAAAGATCATCCTTAAGTAACCTACAATCTTCTCAGGTCAACCTCCTGAGGGATAACTCATGGATTCAATTCAAACTTTGCGCTAAAGGTCTTGAGGTTCTAGCAGGGATACAAGATGAGATCAGATGGTTTGGCAACTGTACCATTCATGATCGGAGACGGTTACAGACAGCGGTGAACTCAGCCGGACAACCACAAAAGCCGACCTCCCATCTATAGAATCCATCTACCATGTCTGCTGTCAAGGAAAGGCTGCCAACATTCCCAAAGATCCATCCCACCCTGGCAATGTTCTTCTACAACCTCTACCATCGGGGAGAAGGTACAGAAGCCTGAATGCACGCACCAGCTATTTTCGAAACAGTTTCTATCCTACTGTTGTTAGCATACTAAATGGACTCCCAAACTCTTAACATTCGCCTGTACCTGTGTTTTTGTTTTTGCTGCTTTTTACTTAATATTTACTGATCTAAGCTATTTAATTCTGTGATCTGCCTGTTTTGCTCGCAAGACAAAGCTTTTCACTGTGCCTCGGAAACATGACAATAAAGTCAGTTCAATTTAATTCAATTCACTTCATGGATCAGAAGAACAATCAGTGGAATCTGGGTGGAACTTGGAAACAGCAAAGGCTGGCATTAGTTGGAGTAATTTGTAGGGCACCAAGTGGTACTAATAGACAGATATATGGCTAGGCAAGGAATAGAGGGATATAAACTGGACAGAGGCAAAAGGTTTTCAGTTTAGAAAGGCATCATGTGTTGGTTTAGAGATGCCGGTGTTGGATTGGGGTGTACAAAGTTAAAAACCACACAACACCAGGTTATAGTCCAACAGGTTTAATTGGAAGCACTAGTTTTCGGAGCACTGCTCCTTCATCAGAAACCTGTTGGACTATAACCTGGTGTTGTGTGATTTTTAATCATGTATTGGTGCAGTGTTAGTCACTGAAGGGCCTGTTCCTGTACTGTTCTTTGTGCTAGTGATGTGGGACATGATATTAGTCAACAAATGCGAGAAACTTGTAGCATGGGTAACACAGTTGTTTTGGGTGACTTCACTCTGCATAGAGATTGGGTAAACCAATTAAACACCAAAGCTATGGAGGATGAGTTTTTGGAATATTTGAGGGATGGCTTCTACAGCAGTTCTACAGAAGCATGTTAAAGGGCCGACTATAAGGGCATTTACTATTCTGCAATGAGTTTTGGCTAATTATTAATCTTGTTGTCAAAGAACCTTTAGTGATGAATTATTACAATATTTTTATATAATGTTAAGTTGGAATAAGGGAAAGTATGAAAGCATGAGACATAAGATGGCTGAATGGGGTTGAAAAAGGCATGACTGTACATAGGCAATGTCAGTCAACTATTACAGGGCGATATACATTTTTTTAAGGAGCAAAAATTCAAAAATGATCAGTCAACTATGGCTGCAAAAGGATGTTAAGGATTGTACATGATTAAAAAGAAATGATTTTAAAGTGGCCACAAATCAATCTGAGGATTGAGCAACTTTTAGAATCAGCAAACGAAAACAAAGAACTGATAAGGAAACAGACAAGAGAACATGAATACAATGAAATAAAATAACATAAAATTGAACTGTAAAAGCTTCTACAGGTATGTTACAGAAAATGTTTGGTTAAGATGAATGTGGGTCCATTACAGGCAGTGTCGGGAGAATTTATAATGGGGAATAGAGAAATTGTGGAGAAGCTAAATTATTACTTTGTGTCTGTTTTCACTGAATAAGATACAAGAAATCTTCTGGATTAAGAGATCATTGTGACTGAGAAGAATGAGGAGTTGAAGGAAATTACTATCATTAATAAGGCTGTACTGGAGAAATTAATGAGGCTGAAAATTGCTAAGTTCCTAGAATCTAATAGCCTGCATCCCAGCACGCTGAAGAACATGGCTTTAGAAATAGTCAATGCATTGGTAATCATTTCACAAATTCCATAGATTCTGAAATGATCTCCGCAGATCGGAAATGAGCAAATATCCTCCCATTATTGAAAAAATGGAACAGGAATGAAAACAGAGAAATCTGACCTGTTAGCCTTATATCAATACGAGTGAGAATATTGGAATTTACCATAAAGTGCATGATAAATAGACACTTGGATGAAAAAAATGATCTGATTGGACACTGTCAGCATACATTTGCAAATGGAAAATTGTGTTTAAAGTAACTTGGATTTTTTTCAGGATATCTCTAACAAAAGTCATAAAGGTAAATCAATCAACATAGTATAATTTGATTTTCAGAAGGTTACTCAATAGATAACCCACAGGAGTGTGGTTAGCAAAATCACAAGAGATATCAGATAATGACATGGATAAGATTTGGCTAACAGACAAAAAACAGAGAGTCGGAACAAATTACTCTGTGGCTAATGGGCACCATGAAGATCAGTACTAATTCTCCAGATGTTCACAATATGTAAACATTATTAGGCTTTGGGATCCACATGTGCACATGATAACGTGAAACATATAATGTGAAGCAGGAAAGTGTGTTGTGATGAAGATGAAAAATGGTTTCAGAAGGATTTCAGCAGGTCTTATGAATGAGCAAGAAGATGGCATATAATTTGGAAAAATATGAGATTATCCATTCTAGTAAGACTAACAGATGTAAAGAGTATTTCTTAAATGGTGAGAGATTGGAAAGTTTGGATTTGCAAAGGGAACTGGGTGTCCTCTTCAATGAGTCACTGAAGGCTAAGATGTAGGTGCAAAAAGCTACTTGAAAGGCTAAAGGAATGTTAACCTTTATTACAAGAAGATTTGAGTATGGAAGTAATAAAATCTTGCTTTAATTGTATAGAAAGCTTAATTAGACCTCACTTAGAGTCCTAAATGCAATTGTGGTTCCAACACCTCAAGAAAGATGATATTGACATAAAGAGAATGCAATGAAGACTTGTTCCTGGGGTGGCAGAATTGTCCTATGAAGAGAGATTGGGCAAACAAAGCCTCTATTCTTTGCGGGTTTTAAAGAATGAGAAGCAATCACATTGAAATCTATAAAATATTTAAAGGGGCAGACAAGCTAGATGCAGGTAAGATGCTTCTCCAAATTGGTGTGCCTAGAATGTAGGAACACAATTTAGGACTGATATGGTGAGAAATTATTTTACTCAGAGGGTAGTGAATCTTTGGACTTCTCTGTCCTAGAAGGTTGTAGAGCACAGTCTTTGAGCATATTTAAAGCAGAGGCTGCTAAGATTTCTGTTTAGCTATGGCATAAAGAGTTATGTGGATAGTGCAGGTAAAAGACATTGAAATGTTTGATTAGTCAGGATCGCATTAAATGGGGGAACAAGTCCGATGGGCTGAGTAGCCCTACTCCTGTTTGTTCTATTATCACACTCTGGAGATTTATCAACTTTCAAACCTATTAATTTCTCCAGCTCTTTTTTTAAAATTATGTAATTTCTAATCTGCTGAGCAAAAACCTGAGAGAGAAAACAGGAGTTAAAATATTTATTTTGTTGATTGGAATGCTGAGCAGTAGTTTAATGAACAATTTGTTCTGTAATGTTGATTTTGAAACATGCTGAAAATATTTTACTTTTTCTTCTTTCTCCCTACTGAACACTTGCGATGAAATGATATTAGACATCAATCAAAATTGCTAAATACATCTGAGACAGCCATGGGACTCTGAGCTCACATTCACCATGTATCCCAATGTAGTGAATTTTTTGTGCAATTAGTTTTATTCCAGTTCATCCTTCAGGGGAAAGATGACCATATTCAACACCTGGGGTGGTTGGGTTATGTAGATGACTGCGTAAGCCAATCCCTGCCTGAGAGATTCTGCAGCAAATATTTCAGGATACTACAAGCAATTGAGTTTTGAATAAGTTGCTGCTTTACCATTTCCTGATGTGACATTTTCTCTCTACTTCTGATGTGCGTTTGATATTGAAGGAGCTTGTGCTATGTACAGCAATACTGAGCCAATTCCATTACTCGCAGTCAATTTCAAAGCTCCTAAATGAAGCATTTAAAATGTCCTCATGGCTGTGTTAAACAACTTTCAGATCCACTGAACAAGCATACTTTGTAAAGGACAAGAAGGAATAGGAATGCCAATCATCCATATCTTAAGTGCATGGAACATGTAGTTTGGTCACCACTTACAGTGATAAGATGATTAAAGTTGGTCATATACACATGGTAACAAGATCACTGGAATAGATTGAGGACAATGTATCTCCTTGGCTCCTTTTTGTACATCTGGAGTCTGTGTTGACTCATTTAATGTATTGTTGTTTACTGTCAGAATGTCGGGTATGTTGAGATCAAAAGTAGAGTGGTGCAAATGTTTTGTGAAAATTACTGTCTGCTATAGTCAGGCTAGAATTTGTGAAATGTTGCCCCTGACTTATAATGAATCTAGAATCAATATGAACAGTCAGATATGGAATTATAATGTCTGATTTTTCTCAGTACTCATTATTGTGTATGACATGAGCTCACTAAAGACAAAGATCAAATTCTGGGGTTGTTAGAACTGGTGTCTGTTTTAAAGCAAGGAAAATAGAAGTAGAAAGCAGCTCAATAATAGCCACCTATCATTCTCGTAAGATGTCTCCATAGAAACATTCACCAATTTATCTAAGTAAATTTTAACAACCTACTGTCTAGATCTGACAACAATTTGAAAGTTCATCGGAGGTTACAGCTTACAAGTAAATATTCTGCACGGTTTTGAAATGTAGTGTATTTCAATATTTTGCTCCCCAAGAAAGCTTGTTTTATTTAGTTGAGAGGTTAGAAATTACTATTGCTAATTTGAGCACTTAGTGACACAAATATACAAACAAGATGAGCTAGTTTTTGGTGGTGGTGGGGATGGTGGAAGGCATTTTACCAACAGATCCTGAAGTTGATCAAGATTGTCCAAGTTGGGGGAGGCACAGTGGCTCAGTGGTTTGCACTGCTGCCTTACAGCGCCAGGGAGTGGGTTCGATTCCAGCCTTGGGTGACCGTCTGCGTGGAGTTTGCACATTCTCCCAGTCTCTGCATGGGTTTCCTCCGGGTGGTCTGGTCTCCTCCCACAGTCCAAAGATGTGCAAGTCAGGTGAATTAGCCATGCTAAATTCACACAGTGTTCAGAGATTGTGTAGGTGAGGTGCACTACTCAGGGTTAAATGTACAGTAATAGGGTAGGACAATAGGTCTGGGTGGGTTACTCTTTGTAGGGTTGGTGTGGACTTGTTGGCCTGAAAGGCTTGTTTTCACTCTATAGGGATTTTATGATGATGGGTTGTCGAAATACCTTGTGATTTAGAGTCCACCTTGGGCAAAGGAGAAGTTTGTGGTGAGGACTACAGTGTTCAATGCTAGCTCTAACATTGTTCAATCTGCCAACAAGCAAGTCCCACAAATTAATCCCTTTTGCGACATCTTTCTTCAGTCTGGATCAGATCCTTAAATGAAGATTTTATAAAGTTGATAGACCATTGCAGTGCATGGTAGCTCACGCTGAATACTTCTGAAGTCATATTCAATCTGCTTCACTTCCACATTGCTAGTACCAAAGCTAATTATATTTATATAAAAGATTAGACTTACAATGTGGAAACAGGCCCTTCGGCCCAACAAGTCCATACCGACCTGCCGAAGCGAAACCCACCCATACCCCTGCATTTACCCCTTACCTAACACTATGGGCAATTTAGCATGGCCAATTCACCTGATCCGCACATCTTTGGACTGTGGGAGGAAACCGGAGCACCCGGAGGAAAGCCACGCAGACACGGGGAGAATGTGCAAACTCCACACAGTCAGTCGCCTGAGTCGGGAATTGAACCCGGGTCTCTGGCGCTGTGAGGCAGCAGTGCTAACCACTGTGCCACCATGCCGCCCACATGGATACCCAGACGCAAAAGCGTGATCCCAATCCAACATACTTGGAAGTGGCTTGAGACAGGAAAGTCTGAAGGAAACAGAAGGGCAAAACCAGAAACAGCCTATTAGTCAAATTTGCTTAACCTACATGCATGCTGGTGTCACAGCACTCCAGATGTTAGCACTCGACAGCAGAGTACCATACACAAGAATGGCAAATATCATCATATACGCATTTGTGACACTCATCAGAATGCAACAATATGCATTGTAACTCAAATACTCCATTCAATACCTCTCCCTTGGCTTCCTCCTCAAATTTTGCAAGTAGATTTTAATGGTTTCTCTTTATAAGTAGTTACACAGAGTTTACATGGCAATGGCAAGTCACAATGCACAATGTAAAAATGCACCTCTCCAAAACCCTCCTTTTTATACATTCACTATTATTCACAGATATATGTGACCAAAGATACATGGTGTTTAAAGAAAACTCATGAATTAAAGCTGTATGTTCTTTCTCGTCAGCTCCACATTTGTATGTTTCTGCCACATGCTTTTCCTCTATAATCTCCAATATGTGCAGATTATCTCATGGCTTGTGTGTGAGTCAGTGTTGGCAGTTCATCTGGTATCTGCTCATTCCTGAGGGGATGTTCATGTTCTGGGAAATGTTAGTCCCATGATGATTGCTTGATCAGAGCATGATGCTTGTTTTTCAAATTCAATGTCTCTGAGTTGATGACTTCCAGTCCATATCATGCTGTTGCTTCTCATTGAATCTAGAAGATCTTACACACTCAACTACCATTCTTAACTTCCTTCATCAGGTGTGCAGCTCTCAATAGTGTGACTATTATCTACATTTGCTTGTACATCACTTCTAAACTTCTTTTGCAGAGGTATGAAGGAATATTCTTTGCAAATGCATTGGGACAGATAAAAAGGGCTTGAGAAAGGTTTTGTCTGACTTGTGGTAAAACTCTGTCCCTTTGTGTCTCCCAAACAGTCACTGATTAAAATGCTTAAAGCAAAGACAATAGACAAACTCTCTTTCTCAATCTGCACATAATATTGAGTGCAATAATCAATGTTTATTCTTGCTGAATGAGGAGTGCTCCAACTCCTGTTTCTATTGACCAACCAGATTCATTCCTCCCATTGACCAACCAGGTCATACCCCTTTTCTGTCTCCACCTCTGCCCACTTCACCACCATGCCCTGCCTCCTCCGTTATCTGCAGCTCCCTGCACACCCACAGCCAGTCCTGAAGAAGGGTTACACCTGAAACATCAACTTCTGCACTTCCTTATGTTGCCTGGCTTGCTGTGTCCTTACAGCCTCCTGCCTGTCTACTCACTGCTATCATACTACAGGATAATTTTGTTGCTAATATTATTACCTCAGTAATGGAACTGTCATCAATAGTGTTTTTGATTTTAGTGAATGTTGTTTCTTGTTCTGTCCTTTTATACCACTTATTTCATAACACTATCCTTAGTAATGAACATGTGTAGAAGTTCACAATCTCACAGCAACTTACTAAGATCTCATTAAGATAATTCAAGAATTGAATAAATCAATCTAACCCTTTCACATCTGTTGGTCACTCCATCTCTATTACAGTTCTCACCTTAGCAGAATCAAGGTGAAGTCCTTCACTGCCAAGATGTGACCTTTGTATTTAACCTCAAGCATTTCTAATTGCATTATTTTCTTGTTGAGCTGTGGGTTGATCTTATGACATCTCTCTCGCAAACCCACTATCTGTTGACCAAGGTCTGTGGTGGCTTCTTTTATCACATCTCTAAGTCAATAACCTGGCAGAATATCCAGACTTGTTTTCAGGCTGGATTGATCACTATTACTTGTTGTCTGCATTGAAAACTTCCCAAAAACGAAAATGCTAAGCAGCATGCACTACCAGCTACACCTCCTACATGGCACCAAAAACATAGTCAGAACACTGATGCTGTCATCCAATGTCTCTTTCTAGTATTCATACTTTGTTGCCAGGGTAGACCCATGCCTTGATGAGCTGCAGCAAAATTTCTTCTAAGGGTGCGTGGGGTAGCGTAATCTCTTTAATGGATTTTTGACATCTTTTGGATCTGTGCACACTCTTAACTCTCCAGGACTTTTCACTGTTACCAAGCTGCTATTCCAGTCTCGAGAAATAGGCACATCCTTGATTACACCCTTCTTTTTCTTTCTTTTCTCTCAGGCTGGATTTTCAAGCAGCTGAATCTCTTCAGCAGATGATGTGTTGGCTCCACACTTCAATTTATTTCAAGATTTCACAAGGAAGACATCAAAGGCTGCACATTGGCTAGCACTGCTGCCTCACAGTGCCAAGGACCTGACTTTGCTTCCCCCCTCGGGTGACTGTGTCGAGTTTGCATATTCTTCTCATGTCTGCGTGGGACCCTCCAGGAGCTCCATCTTCCCCCCACAATCCAAATATAGGGAGGTTGGGTGGGTTAGCAATGCTAAATTGCTTATAGTGACCAGGGTTGGGCAGGCTGGGTGAATAAGCCATGGGAAATCTTCGAGGAGAAAGTGAGGTCTGCAGATGCTGGAACATCCTTGGATGCTGCCTGACCTGCTGCGCTTTTCCAGCAACACATTTTTAGCCATGGGAAATGCAAGGTTACAGGGGTACAGTGGTGGTGCTGATTGTGGTTGGGTGGGATCTGGATGGGATGCTCTTCAGAGTGTCACTGTGGACTCAATGGGCCAAATAGCCCACCTCCACACTGCAGGCATTCTGTGATTCTCAGGTGGATAAAACCACAGTTGTAATCAATTAGGCTGTGTTCAGCAGCCAATGCCTGGTTGTTCTGTGAAACACTGCAAATCTATTCTGCTATTTATGGGGTATTGGTCCACGCTTTAGACTTCTAAATGAATGGATTTTTCTCAATGTTTGCCAACGGGATTTGTAGAACTTCATTCTTTCATTGCATTGAGCTCTCACTCCTGTTTTTTTTTCTTGGAATGTGTTTCACTTCATGATTTACAAAAAAAAAGAGTGCTAATCTGTGCTACATTGTGAATCCTCAACTTTATCTTCAATTGCTTCTTTTGTGGGTCCCCATCTTGAGTCACTCTGCAGGGGACGATGAACGTGATTGATTTCCATCTGCCCTTAATATCAATTTGGAGCAGAAGTAGTTCACTTGGTCCGTCAAGCCTGCTCCATTATTCAATAACATCACAGTTGAGCAGTATGTTTTGAATCCACATTGCCATTTTCACTTCTAACTTTTGATTCCTTTGTCTATTCACCTCCACCTTAAGAATATGTAATGCTCTGTCTCCACCGCTTTCTGATGCAGAGAGTTTCAAAGTCATACCACTGGCTGAAAAGATATCTCATCTCTGTCCTAATATGGTGACTTCTAATTTTAAGACAGTGTCCTGTAGTTCCGTACATATCTACAAGAAGATCATTTCCACCTCCACCATGCCAAGACTGTTCTGGATCTTTTATATTGTAATCAAGTTACCAATCACTCTTCCAAATTCCAGTGAAAATAAGTCCAATCTCATAAAACAGCTTACTCATTCCAGGGGGCATTAATCTGGTGACTCTAAATTCACATGATGCTCTATTTCTGGTGTCACTGTTCTAAAAGTTACAAACCACATATCAGCTCGAGATCAGAGAGTGCTAATCTGTTCTACATTGCGAAGTTAGAAGTCAGAACTGATCCAGCAGCCATATTTATAGGCTTGCTTTTCTCTTTTTTAGCCAGATAAAACCTTCAGTCAAGTGATTTAGCTTCTTGCAGTTGGAACCCTGCTCTTCTCAGCTTTTACATGGTGCCCTCTACAATATTTACATCCTACACTCTGGTCTCAACCTTTCCGCTGGCTCTTCCATAAATATTTATTTTTCTTTCATTCAGTTGTTATTTTTTAGACCTGGAGTGTACCTCAGCATTTGGAAAACCTTATTAGTTGCCTATTACAAGTTTTTCTGTTGATGCAAATAACCTTAAGGCTTCTTCAATAGCATTCTTGAGATCAATAATCTCTTCTCGCAGCAGATGCGCTTGCACAGTGGGATCTTTTATTCAAGAAACAATTCTATCTTTGATGTAATCATCTTGCAGTTGCCCAAAATCATAAGCTCCAGCTAGATATCTCAGTGCAATCACATACTGATCAATACTTTTTCTCTCTACCTCAGCTCCGATGTTAAACATTCATTATTCATGAATAACATCAGCAGCAGCAATCAATTGTAAATGAGTATGATTGTCCACCTAGGAAATTCCATGGTTATGGATTCTGTTTGCCTGTTCCTTTTCTGTACTTTCTCTTGCTGATGGGTGTCCTTGAAGAATTGTGTCCCTTCACATAGAATGTTCCTCCAAGTCTGTTTCTTCTGAATGAGGGTCTCCCATGAATTGGTATCTGTGTTGCATTCCTCAAGAGAAGCTTTCACTGAGTCTTTGAAACAATTCCTTTGTCCTTCTTGTGTTCCAGAGACTTCCTTAAGGTGGGTGAAGATTTGCTTTAAGAGTCAGAAGTCCAGCATGCAAAGCACATGGCTGGCCCAGGGGAGTTGGGTTGGGTAACTGTCACTGCAATGCTGATGATTTCATTAAGGACACTGATGTTAGTATACATGTTCTCCTAGCTGATGGAGAGAATCTACCACTCAGTGATATTATTATATCTCTCCTCCTAGCTGATGGAGAGAATCTGCCACTCACTGATGTTAGTATACCTGTACTCCCAGCTGATGGACAGAATCTACCACCCACTGATGTTAGTATACCTGACCTCCTAGCTGATGGAGAGAATCTGCCACCCACTGATGTTAGTATACCTGCCCTTCTAGCTGATGGAGAGAATCTGCCATCGACTGACATTACTATGCCTGTCCTCCTAGCTGATGGAGAGAATCTGTCATGCACTGACATTAGTATACCTGTCCTCCTAGCTGATGGAGAGAATCTGCCACCTACTGACATAAGTATACCTGTCCTCCTAGCTGATGGAGAGAATCTGTCACCCACTGACATTAGTATACCTGTCCTCCTAGCTGATGGAGAGAATCTGTCACCCACGGATGTTAGTATACCTGTCCTCCTAGCTGATGTGGAGAGTCTGCCTCAAAAGGCATTGATGGTACTTCTCAAGAAGGGTCTTGCAATGTTGTCTAAATATAGTCCAAGTTTGATGTCATAGAGATGAATCGTAAATGTGACCGCCTTATACACAAAGATCTTGGTATTAGACAGATGTCACAGTCATGGAAGTTCCTCATCCTTAGATTGCAGAAGGCAGTGCTCGCAGATTGGATGTGGTGTTGGATCACTGCACCGAAGTCAGCCTTATATGAGAGGTGGATCCCCAGGTTGGGGAAATGGTCCATGTTTGTGAGGATTTCTCCATGGATCTGAGTGGAAGAATGGACTGCAATGTGCCTTGGAATGGTTTTGTAAATTCCTGGAGTTTTCTTAAGGTTAGGAACTTTTGTGAAGGCGTGAAGCAAGGCTTGAAGATTTTCAGCTCTGATCTCCAGCATCTGCAGACCTCACTTTCTCCTTGAAGATTTTCTTCCAAGACCATGAAGATCGTGTTGTTATCTGCAAACTTAAGTGAGCTCAGTGACGTTTTATTCATGATTTTAAATGGTTGAAGTTGAAAAGTTTTCTATCCATCCTGTAGACAATGTCCATACCACAGGGAAATTTGTTTTGACAAGGTGTAGAATGGTGGCAATGAATATGGGAAGAAAGTGATGACACATCACTATTTGACTCCTACCTTGACCTCAGAGGATTCTGTCATATTGCCATTGGTGAGGATCATTGCCAACATCTTGTTGTGGAGAAGGCATAGATGTTGATGAACTTTGCTGGAGAGCCAGCCTTTAACAGGGTCGTCCATAGCACTTCCCGACTGATTGAGTCAATAGCATTGGTCAGATCAATGAAGGTTGGTATTTATGTTGTAACAGGGATGGGGTGGGGGGAGGGGAGACAATGGGGTGGTGCTGACAGAGGGAAAGGAATAGGTCAAAAGCGATTGCTAACAACCCAAGATGGAGGTCATTGTGAAGAGGGTGCTAATGAGAAGTGTAAATGATTGAAGATGGGTTGACTGTGCTGGGAGCAGTCAATTCACAACAGGAACAAGGAGAATGGGGCAAGGTAATGAACAAAGAAGAGGGTGTCAATGCTCTGAAGTTGTCAGCTGGATAATTGAGGGTTATCAGATTAGTCGTGATCTCATTGAAATGATGGAGTAAACCTGATAAATTGAATGGAATAGAGTGGTGCTGGAAAAGCACAGCAGTTCAGGCAGCATCTGAGGAGCAGGAAAATCGATGTTTCGGGCTAGTGATGTAGTGATGCTAAGCCTGTGAGGGTGAATTGAAACATAAGTCATGACTGAAAGAGATTCTTGGTGTTGGGGTGAGATTGTTGGGCTGAATGGAATATAGAGTGAGATTGTTACTCCATTTGTAAGGAAAGGCATGTGAAGACCCATTCACTCATCATAACTTCTTTGCATAAGATCATTAAATTTCTTGCAACACTACACCCAGGCCTTCATGGCTAAATGACTAAATTGACTACAAAGGCTATCTAGGAGAAAGTGAGGACTGCAGATGCTGGAGATCAGAGTCCAAAAGTGCAGCGCTTGAAAAGCGCAGCTGGTTAGGCAGCATCCAAGGAGCAGGAGAGTTGATGTTTCGAGGATAAGCCCTTCATCAGGAATACATTCCTGATGAAGAACTTATGCTCGAGATGTCGACTTGCCTGCTCCTCGAATGCTGCCTGACCGGCTGTACTTCTCCAGTGCCACACTTTTGGACTATGAAGGCTATCTGCAGTGCAGCCTACCTCATATCAACCTGGAGAGCCTTGAGGGAATGGGGCATTTCTCCTCCAAAGCATCTCCTTTTAACAATGTTTGCAGTGCTGTATCGGAGATTTTTGGAGCTTGCTCTCTGTCCTGTTGTGCCATTTTTCTAAGTACCCTCTGGCCAATAATGTCACTCACCACAGCACCTGCTGGAGCCAGAATGAAGCCCACTTGTATAAGGTGCAATCTGACTTTAAGTAGTGTAGGTTAGCTTTCAGTACAAATAGCTGCATATAACCATGGGCCTCATGCTGAGGCATGTACCCACTCAGCAGTAAATTTCATAATAATAATAAGCAGGCAGCATGAAATTTAAATGTTGTCAGCATTTTGTGGAATGCTTTTAGGTTTACTACACATCACGTTCCATTTTCTGGGACTATCAAATTTTGGCCCACACAATTTAACCAGAAATTGTCTCTTGTAACAAATCTGATTTGGAATGAAGCAGTAACAGGCAGGAGTTGCAGAAATGACAGGTCGAAAGAAGAGTGAATGAAGCAGCTGCATCTGCCAATCAAATCCCTCAGGGTGGAAAATCAGCCTGTGCAACATCAAATTGGACTTCTACTGTGGTGGTGCTACTGACACCAATCCAATCTCACTGTGGTCAGTTTATTACTAATTCATAAAGATGGTATTGACAAAATCAATATACCGTCACTCCAATTTAAAATTTCTTTTTTGATGCATTCTACCTTGGCACTAACACCTGCAGTAAAACAGTGGAGGAACTCCAGATGAATGCACTAAGTGTTTGTAAGCTATTATCCTGCAGTTCAATTTCAGAGCTCAGTCCCTGAAGAGGACAAAACTCGTTATTTATATCCTTAATTCTGGCACGGGCTCTTTGTGAAAGTGAAAAACGCTTAATAGGATGAAAGTGTCACAGCATGTTTTGTTGTTGATATTTTCTAACCAATCTGTTCACACACCTCTGGAGCAGTTGGGACTTGATCTGAAGCCTTCTGGCTCAAGGTAGGGACATTACCCCAGAGCCACAAGAATCCTTCATTCACACTGGCAAGGGTTAACTGACATCCGGTCATTCTTTACATCCTGATGGGCAGAGCATACTACATGATGTCAATTGACAGCACAAGGTATGCTTCTCCCGTCAGGAAATAAAGGACTGTTCCTGGGAAGAGCTACCAATGTGTCCACTGCTGTCCAAGTGCTCAGTTTGAGTTGTTCCAATGTGACATCAGTGGAACTACCTGTAATATTCTGAGCCTGATGTTTCACAACAGACTATCCTGGATCTTAGATGTAATATAAATAGATGATAAGCACTATGTAATAAACTTTGTAGTTGATCATGACTAAACCCATTTCTTCTACCGAAGACTTTGTGTGGACATCCTTCATATCAAATGTTTAGATTAACACCAAGGGAAGGACTGGTGGCATCAAATCTACCCAAGGTGTCCCAGATGGATTAGTCACATCTATATCATAGATGGCAGAAGCCATGAAGGTTTTGCGTGTTAAAATACGATTCAGAATTCAGCAACATATCCCTTTCGACTTACCCATGGTGCCAAATTCCAGTTTTTGGCAAAATGAAGCTGCAGCCAAGATCTTATTTTGCAACATAAAAAATGCAAGAAACATAACGTTGATCATGGCCCTGAAATATTTGCCTTCTATTTCCCTTTGCACAGACGCTAAATGACATGCATTTCACTGCGTAAAACTGGAAGAAAAAGAATCTATTACTTTACTACTTTAAATGTCTTAACATGCAAGATTTCATGATCGTGGTTATGTTTTTGCTGATTTTGCCAAACTTAACAGTAACTCTAAAGTGAACAATTGCTTTGCTTCTGAATTTATTGTTCTTTTGTGGTTCTAATGCAGAAATCGTTAAATTTTTAAGCTGTGCTTTTTTATTTTGTGGGAAGAAAGTAAAGATGAAAGTTTACTAAAGTCACAAATTTTGAATCCTATGAACCTCGACAGTAGTAATGCTCTTTATTCTTGCTTGTTTGCACTTCAGTGACAGTGTGATTTCTATGTCTGACTCAATTTAAAAAAAACTGAAGATCATATCCTAGAAACATCCCTCGCTACTTTTATAAATGATACCAATATTCTAACTGTGGAAAAGATAAATGGTCTCCAATAAATTTCCATAGCTACCTTGGACATGAATGAGGTATTTCCTTGAAATGTCGCTGCAGGCCATGTATATATATATGTTAATATCTCAGCTGGTCAGATTAGGTTTTGCTGACATAAAAAGGATGCTCAATTGCTTTCTGAGTATATCAGCAAATCATTTATGGGAAAATATATTAGAATGAATTTTGATACTGACACTTTATCAACCATTTCAAAATTCTTGTGCTGCCCTGGGCATTGTAGTTTTCCAATTTCAGTAACTTTACAAAACAATTGATGGGCCACATGGCTCATCAGATATCCGGTTTTTGGCTTGTCTAGTGGTCAGGAAATTGCTGGACTCCATAAAGCTGTTTCTGTTATTTAAAATTGAAATTTTTGACGTAATATATTTCTCCCTTGTGTCCATTATTTACAAAGGTTCTTTGCATATTTCATGCCTATCGATGCCAAAGTTCTTTTGTAACCTCAGAACTGTCCCTGCTCAGCTGCTGCTGAAATCCTCAATCAACGTTTTTGCTCCCTACTGACTTCATTCCAAAGCAATCCTGGCTGGTCTCCCACATTCCACCCTCAGTAAACTTGGGGTCATTCAAAACTCAGCTGCCTCAGATTGATCTCACCCACGACCTAATTTCCCTATTATCCCACTGCCAGATAACCTACATATCGGCTGATACTTGCTTTCAAATCCCTTCTTGGTCCCCCTCACCCCTCCCTCTATCTGCAATTTTCCGCAGCCCCACAATCCTCAAAGATATCTACACTCCTCTAATTCTGGCTCCCTGTGAATCTTTGAATTTAATCACTTCGTCATTCGTTGTCACTTCTCTCCTTGCCTTGGCCTCTACGCCTCCATCTCTCAATCTTATTTTTATCATTCAAATTGCTGGTTCAAACCAATCTCTCTGACCAAGTTGATGGTTATTTGACCTAAAGAGGTGATAGGGGATCTTGCAGGTGGCTGCAGAAACTGTAAGTTCCCACTGAGCTCTTTGGAGAAGAGTCCACTGAGTAAATTGCCACATAAAAGCAATTAACTGAACCATGGTTCAGTTTTCCTCAGGGATTTCCTCAGGATCAAGGACATAACTGACAGGAGTAAGTTAAATTTCATCCAGCGGGTTGAATTACCCCTTTTTAACCCTATCCTTGATCCAATACAGCCTGTGTCAAAGCAATTCATTTACAAGCCAGTTAACAAATAGAGTCATAGAGTCATAGAGATGTACAGCATGGAAACAGACCCTTTGGTCCAACCCATCCATGCTGACCAGATATCCCAACCCAATCTAGCCCCATCCTCCATATCCCGCCAAAGCCTTCCTATTCATATACCCATCCAAATGCCTCTTAAGTGTTGCAATTGTAAATGAATGATCAACATCAATATTGAATGTAAATAAAAACAGAAATTTCCTTTGGAGATGTTCGTCCGTTGTTCAAGGTAACTTTAGACTGCCTATAAATGAAATTCTGATCGGAATGCAGGAAAATGACCTTCTCCATGTTTCTTTATTCAGTCATCCCAACTGTGATTGATGTTGTTTCAAACTAATTAGCATAAATTGAAATGGGTCAGTGATTCTGCAATCATCTATCTGTCCAATTATCAAAAGCAAGTTCAATAATGGCCTTGTAATATTATTTCTATCATTTTCTAACGATTTTTTTTATTTTCATGGCTCAAAACTAAAAAGACAAATCTTCAGCAAGTGACACATATTCTTCCAATATCATAAACTCTGAGCAGTTGTCCCAGAAAACCAAATGACATTAAAAAAATCTCAGTTGATAAGTTGAAATGGAAAAGTTCCAAAGTTACATGTAAATGCAAAAAAAAAGTTGTTGGAATAAATATCAAATTAGCTCTTTTATTGAATTAGTCATTAGCTCTGAAGCTAATGTTGCCAGTATGTTTATTTTTGTGAAAGTTTTAATGACATAAATTTATACCCTTTGCTGTGATAAGAATTTCATTCCCCATTTTATTCTCATTATGTTGCAAATACCACAGAGGCCACCCTGCTGTACAACCTCCAGTTAACTGCTGTGGGTCAAGCAAAATGTAATAATCCATTCTGCATCATTCCAACATTAGGATTGATGTGGAGGGGCTGGTGTTGGACTGGGGTGGACAAAGTTAAAAATCATACAACACCAGGTTATAGTCCAACAGGTTTATTTGGAAGCACTAGCTTTTTGAATTCTGCTCCTTCATCAGGTAGCTGATGGGGGGTGGATCATAGGACACAGACTTTATAGTAAAATTCTGTGTTCTATGACCCTGCCCCACTAGCTACATAATGAAGGAGCAGTGCTCCAAAAGCTTGCACTTCCTAATAAACCTGTTGGACTATAACCTGGTGTTGTGTGATTTTTAATATTAGGGTTGAGCAATCATAACAATTACCTACTGTTATGGATCTAATCATTCAGCTCAATAGACAATGCACAGTAGGTACATATATTCTGAGAAACTGGTATGATTACAGTGGTCACCATTGATTTCTCCTAGTGTACATCAGCCCTGGACAAATATCAAAATGTATGGAGCATAAAATGTGTACACTCACATAGACCTAGTAGTTTTCTTCACAATTCTTCAGCATGAGTGGCATGGTGGATCAGTGGTTAGCACTGCTGCCTCACAGCACCAGGGACCCAGGTTTGATTCCAGCCTCAGGTGACTGTCTCTGTGGAGCTTGCACATACTCCCTGTGACTGTGTGGGTCCCCTGTGAGTGCTCTGGTTTTCTCCCACAATCCAAAGATGTGCAGGTCATGTGAAGTGGCCAGGCTAAATTGTTAGGTGCATTACTCAGAGGGAAATGGGTTTGGTTGGGTTACTTTTTGGAGGGTCAGGTTGGGCTGAAGAGCCTGTTTCCACGCTGTAGGTAATCAAATCATTTAAAATAAATCCCTCACATTTCCAAAATCATTATGAATGGGCAACATTTAAATCACTTGACACAATGTGAATAATGGAGAACTGGTGAATATACTAAACTTAGATTTCCAGGCAGGTGGCCACATCAAAGGTTACAATGGAAAATAAAAGCTCACAATTTAGGGAAAAGCATAGAGTCATAATATATTGGCATGGAGAGATGATTCACTAGTTAACAGAAACAAAGTAGATGTAAATGGATTATGTTTTGGTTGGCAGGATGTAGTGAGTGGAGTACCATGGGGATCAATGCATGGGACCTCAACTTCTTGTGATTTTATATGACCCGGATGAAGAAACCAAAGGTAAATTTTCTGATTGCACAAAGATAGATATGAAAGTAAGTTATGAAAATCAAGATGACATAAAGACCTACAAAGGGATATAGATAATTAAGTGAGTGGGCAAAGATCTGGAAAATTGTGTATGGTGTGAACAATGTTAAATTGCCTATGTTGGCAGTAAGAATAGAAAAAAAGCATATGTATCTAAAGGATTTTCAGATCTGTGAGATGTCTAGGTGTCTCAGTGCATGAATTGCAAAATGTTAGTATGTAGTAACACCAAGTAATTAGGAAAGCTAATAGAATGGAATTGAACACAACAAGAGGAAAATTAGACTTCAGTTTTGCAGGGAGAAAGTGAGGACTGCAGATGCTGGAGATCAGAACTGAAAATGTGTTGCTGGAAAAGCGCAGCAGGTCAGGCAGCATTCCAAGGAGCAGGAGAGTCGACATTTCGGGCATGAGCCCTTCTTCAGGATGCCTGAAGAAGGGCTCATGCCCGAAACGTCGATTCTCCTGCTTCTTCAGTTATGTAGGCCATTGTTGAGATCATATCTGGATTACATTGGTCAGCAGTTCAGAGAAGGTTACCAAATTGGTACCTCGAATGGTCAGGTTGTTTTCTAAAAAAGTTGGAAAAGACTTGGCTTCTATTTGCTGGAGTTCAGAACATGAAGAGGTGACCTGATTGAAATGAATGACATCCTAACAATTCTTGACAGGATGACTGTGAAAAGGATTTTTACTCCTATGAGAGAATCTAGAACTAGGGGTCATTATTTAAAAAATAAGAATAATCAGTTTAGGAGAAAGATGAGGTGGAATGTTTTCAATTTTCTTACTCAAAAAGCTGTAGAAGCAGAGTTTTTGAATTTTGATAGGGTAGAGGTAGATAGATTCTTGTTGATGTAAGGGAGTGAAAGAGTACAGAAGGGTGTGGAGTAATCAGATCACCAATGATCTTACTTTATGGCACAGCAGATTCGAGGGGCTGATTGGCCTGGATTACATAAAATTTATGTAACTATATAAATTCCTGAGTGCATCTGAGTATTGTTAAACTTCTGCCTGGATCATTTGCGCTGAATTAATCTACAGATGATTAAATAGATTTGTCACTGTTGAAAAAAAACTTCCTGTCTCCCTATTCCTGGGGAAAAGGGAAACACTACCCAGGTGTTTTTATTTTAATGGCCCAGTGCAGGCCCTTCTACACATGGTGACAGTTTTTTCATTTCTGTCAGACACAAAAATGCTCAAACTACAAAAAAACATCATCCATGTTTGGCTCAAATTAATTTGTTGGGGTTCAACACATCACAATCTGTGAGGAAAAAAATCAAATCTACTATCCGGGGGCATTTCTGTTTAGTGGAAGAGGAATCAAGAAGCTAAATCCATACGGAAACACAAAGGGACTGTTAGAAAATGAAATATGTCTAAAGGTTGGGGGTCTGTGGCAGACTTTAATTTCCTCTTCATTAGGTGGAATGTAATGATCTGTGAAGCTTCCACACACCTTAAATTCAGTTTTAATCTGTACAGTCTACTTAATGTCTGGTTATTTGCCTTCTCATTTAATTTGCATTTTCAACTACATGGTTCAATTTAATACATTCAGCCGTTTCCACAGCCAACAAAGAGAAAAAAATTACTTCAATGCCAATTACCATTTATCTTGTGACTATCATAGAACTCCCCGGACCAATTAATTTTCCAATCCCTAGACAAGCAGTTTACAAAAATACAGTGGACTTTCAACTATCAGGCTTGTTCACCATTTCATTTTTAGAAGCTATACAGGAATACTACAAAGCCATTCCTCAAAAGATTCTGCTCATAAATAGGTTACACATTTGCAATTAGAATAAAATAACATGTTAAAGTACAAGCAACAACATGGAAATAATGATTCTTCTACAACTTCAAAACACACATTTATTTGCTTGACTGAAATTAGTCACTTATACTGTAAAACTGAGAATAAATAAAGTTCAATATCTGTCATGTACAGATCACTGTCAATCATTACATTCAGACTATTAGCTATTTTAAATATTAACATTCGGAAAAGGCCAGCATCAATGACAAAGCTAACGTCTGCAGCCTGTCCCTGGGAAGGTGGTGGTGGATTGCTTTCTTAAACTGTCATTTTTAAGAGATGGAGACAGACAGCTGAACCAGATCAGCCTTTCTATCTCTGTATTCATATCACAATGAAACTCAAACCTTCAAAGACCCTCAAAATTGACCTCCATGGTTCCTATCCAGAATTTTGAATAATCAATCCCAGACTTTTGTGAATAATCAATTCCAGACACCGGTTTTTATCTTAAACAAAAGACTTAACTATTTATTAACAGTATGGTAACTTTAGCAGAGCACAAATTAAACAAAAAAATCTAACTGGTCTATGCTTTAAACCCAACAACTTCTGTTTTGAGCACCAGTCACACAAAAGATAGACAGACAAACAGACACACTTAAGGGATAAATACAAGAAAATAACTGGCTAAATTACTTAAGTGGTTTTCCCAATGTATTGTTTCACAGGCACATGATATAGTTCTTGATTGATTTTCTGATGATGTCAATCAAGGTCATCTTTTCAATTCACTCAGATAAAACCTGTAATAATTACAACTTAGTTTTCTGTTGTTGGAGCTTCTAAAAGTTGCTCCTGGGAGTTTAGAGAGGGATGCTTTCAAATCTTCATGCTGTAACATCAACAGCTAGATTCCTTTTTACAGAAAACACTGTCCAAAACCCAATTCAACTGGCTGTCTCCTCCACTGGGTCCCAGTTACCATTCAACATCTGCCAGCTGCTTGAGCATAAAGTCTTTTCCTGAGGTGCTGGAAGAAATTCCCAGGTACCGGCCTTGCTAATAGCCAACTATCTTCTTTAACGTAATTCTTTTCCCCGGTGATGAAGCATCTACAGAATCATGATCAGGAATCAACCTGCAGTTAACATCTCGGCCTGGCTTCTCAAATAAATGAATGCTTGTTTGATCTGTTTTCCTTTTAACACAGCTTTTACTCATTGTATAAAAGTCATCTTTAGTTCAGAGTTCCCAGTTTACAGCTCCAGACCAAAATTGATAACAGGATGTAATAAAAATAATGAAAAATCAGTGAATGAAATTTCTAAAGCCATGTTATGAAAGACACTCTATGATTTTTAGATTTGGGTTATATTGTCACAAGGTACAGGAATACAGTGAAAAGTGTACAATGCTGCCACACAATGTGCCATCTTAATTACAAAGTACCTAGGTAGAAAATATTAGTTACAGAAGTAGAAAAATAAATGATGCTATTTGATAAGAAATTCCAGGATCTTAACCAGTGATGATGGAAGAACATTAGTTTATGTGTCAGATGGCGGAACTTGGTTGTGCTGGTTGCTATATTCACATTCTATCCTTCTTTTAACTGTGCATGTTCTATGTCAGGAAGAGGTAGTCAGGCTTTCCCATGTTGGAGATAATTATTACATGAGTGACATGAGTGTTACTTACCACGGATCTCCTCGAGCTTGAAAGTTATCCAAATCTTTGCACATGTGATCATGGACCATTTTGTTGTTTGAGGAGATGAATACTATGCCATCATTATCAAGTGGCCTAACCTTTCACTTTATGATTGACAGATTCATGAAGCAACTGAAAATGTTTGGATATCAGGCAATGCATTGAGAAACTCTAGAAGCAATGCCCTGGGACTGAGATGGCTGGTATTTAATGCCACAACCATTTCCTTGGGCTGGGTATAGTTCTAACCATGGGACAGTTTTCTGATAATCTCTAACAACACAAGTTTTACTCAGGTTTACTTTGTGTCTTGGTTATTGCCAGGAATATTGCCCTGATTATTATCATGTGATCTTTGGAAGGCAGTTTCTATGTCCCTATTGAGCACGGGTTTAGGCAATTTGTCAGAACCTAAACTGAGCATTAGTAAAGTGGTAATTATTGACTGAACTTTACAGGATTTTAATGATGATTGGGAATGGGTTACAACGTTGGGAATTGGATGGGTTTGATTTTATCAACTAGTTATGGACAGGACATCCTTAGGCAATATATCAGACATTAAGATAAAAGGTAGCATTATAACTGTGCTGGAATAACTTGGCAAGGGACATAGCCAGGACTGAAACACAGTTCTTAAGCCTCACATCTAGCTTTTGCTGTGGCCACAACATCAAGTCATTGCTTGACACCATGTAGAATTAATCGTGTTGTTTGTAGACTGGTATCTGTGACAATGGAAGCCAATTGCCCATTTGTTAGTTTAGCTGCAGATGACTGTAAATCATTAAGTCCTGTCTTGCTCATATGGTGAGCTCCCCACCACTTTGAAAGAAGTTTTCATGGATCCTTCTCCTCACACTAATAGCTAAATTATACACCTTCATTCATAAATGGATATTGTAGGAATGTCAAACTTGGAGCTGCTATGTTGTTTCTGGGATTGCTTAACTACACTTTCTGTAAACTGCTTTCAATGTCTACCATCCATATAACTCTGTACTATAAACTCACAAGTCAGGACACTTTGTTTTCAGGTTCACTGGGTGTTATCACTTGCACGTTCTCCTCCATTCTTCATTAAATTAAGATTGATTACTTAGCTTGAAGTGGTGGGGAGATGAGGGGTATGATGGGCCATCAGATTGCAGTCTGTAATGGCGTACAGTAGTGCCAACGCTTACTGCATAATGTTCACTGTACAGACGGATTGATTTATTGGCTAATGCTCTGGGCACGTGTTAATTACTATGTCCATGTTTTACTTAAACCATGAGATTTCATGGGGTGTAAAATTAACGTGAGACTTGCAGCACCAATTTCATATGCGTGTTTGGTCTGTCTTGTAGCTCGGTCAGATAAGACGCATGGATGAAACGGGAGTCTGGGATGTTGCCTAATGCGTTTGATTCTGAGAGTTTAGTTACATCAGGCTGGTATTCAACTGGAATGTGGAATAGCTGTCACAAATTTGGTCCAGATCACATTAGGTAGTGTGGAGGATTTTAGACGATTAACTGGGCTGGGTGTTTTTTCATCATCTGCTGAATTAATGCTGAGAGTTCAGCTACGTGCTCCATTGGCTTTATTCCTGAATGGCTTTGAAAGACTGTTTGAGGGATAGTTAAAATTCAACCATATTGATGTGTGACAAAAGTCACATATAGGTCAGAGTGGGTAAAGACAGTAGGCGTATGTTCCAGTCAATTATTAATTTTCAAAATCAAATTAAATTAATGGATGTTTTATCAAACACATTAACTCAATGAAAGGAAACTTGAGGGGATATATTAGTTCCAGTTCTTAATTTTCCAATTACATTACTTAAATGGATTTTGAATCAGATCTATTAATTCAATGTTGGACTTCTTATCTAAGCCAACTATGTTCCTTTTTACCCTGAGCTTACATTGGAAGATAAATTTCAAAGGCAAGTAAGGTGCCAGACTCAGGGGTTATTGGCTGATGACAGCCTTTGAATGAATGATTATCAATTTTATCAAAAATCTGGTTAAGTTTCTATTAGTCACATATTTAAATTTGTAATTTCCTACAGGGAATCATAAGATTATAATCATTCAAACTTCTATTATAGAGTCTTCTCCAAACTGTTTTGATATGAGTTTTGTTAGGACTTCTTGGTGTCAGGTAATAAGTTACTGTTGGAATGACAGGCTCGTGATTTATAACATATTGATATCAGTTTTAGAGGTGGGATATTAAGTTGTGGCATATAGGTTGGTTACTTTAGTAAAGGATTTTCTTTTCAGAAAAATAATAACCAGTCATTCTAGAATAGGGATCTAACTCAATATATGTCAGAGATCAGGTAATGGAACACTTTTTATTGTGGTGGTTTACAACAGGTTAGCTTGTTTTTGGTTCAGGAAAATCAAAGACTGCTTTTGGTTTAGAAAACCCAGAGACTGAAAACTTTTAGGCTATTTGAAGGAGACCTGACTAGCATTAGAAATAAATGGTTTCTCTCCTCAAGAGGAATATAGGAAATTTCAAGAAAAGAACAGTTACCTCAACATCACACTGTCCTGTACATCAATGGAATCACCATGACCATGCTTGAAAAAATAACAAAGAACAAAGAAAATTACAGCAGAAGGAACAGGCCCTTCGGCCCTCCAAGGCTAAACCTATTTTCTAAGGATTTGTATCCCTCCGCTCCCCACCTATTGATGGATCTGTCCAGAATACATCTTGAATGAAGGTATCGTGCTCACCTCTACCACCTCTGCTAGCAACACATTTCAGGCACCCACCACTATTTGCATAAAGAACTTTCCACACATATCTACCTTAAACTTTTCCCCTCTCACTCATGGCCCCTAGTAATTGAGACCCCCACTCTGGGAAAAAGCTTCTTGCTATCTGCCCTGTCCATACCTCTTATGATTTTTGTAGACCTCAATGAGGTCTCCCCCCAAACCTTTGTCTTTCTGATCAAAATAATCCTAATCTTCTCAACCTCTCTTCTCAACCTAGCTAGTGTCGTCTGTACCAGGCAACATAATGGTGAAACTCCTCTGCACCCTCTCCAAAGCACCCACATCCTTTTGGTAATGTGACGACAGAACTGAACGCAGTATTCCAAATGTTGCCGAACCAAACTCCTATATAACTGTAACATGACCTGCCAAGTCTTGTACTCAATACCCCGTCTGATGAAGGAAAGCACACTGTATGCCTTCTTGATCACTCTATCAACTTACATTGCCACCTTCAGGGAACAATGGACCTGAACACCCAGATGTCTCTGTACATCAATTTTCCCCAAGGTTTCTCCATTTACTGTATAGTTCGCTGTTGAATTGGATCTTCCAAAATGTATCATCTCGCATTTGCCCAGGGTGAACTCCATCTGCCATTTCTCTGCCCAACTCTCCAATCTATGTCTGCTGTATTCTCTGACAGTCCCCTTCACTATCTGCTACTCCACCAATCTTTGTGTAATCTGCAAACTTGCTAATCAGACCACCCATACCTTCCCCCAGATCATTTATGTATATCACAAACAACAACAGTTCCAACACAGATCCCTGTAGAACAGCACTGGTCACAGTTTTCCATTTTGAGAAACCCCCTTCCACGACTACTCTCTGTCTCCTGCTGCCCAGCCAGTTCTTTATCCATCTAGTCTCTATACCCTGGATCCCATGTGAGCTCAGCGTACAATGGGGAACCTTATCAAACGCCTTACTGAAGTCCATTTAATGACAGCTACAGTCATTCCCTCATCAATTAGTTACTTCCTCAAAGAATTCTATTAAACTGGTAAGACATGACCTTCCCTGCACAACATCATGTTGCCTATAACTGATAAGCCTGGTACTTTTTGTCCAGTGCAGTCTGTACTACCTTCCATGATTTATCAATCACTAAAAAGTGATTTGAGAAAGCAGAATGCTTGTGACCATGCCTAATTGGGTAGATCCAGTATCGATGGATACTGGCTGTACTAATGTGCAACAGGAGACCCTTCAATAGGCATTTGTAGCTGTCATGCACCTGCAGTATGCAACTTCACATCATTTGCAATCACAACATTGTGCATATGAACTATGTGTTGGGTGAAATGCTGGTCAGAGGCAATGTTGCCAATGTCATTGGTCCTTACAAATTTCAGACAGATATCTGTGAACTGCCCCAAATCTCACACACCTCAGTAAATGTCTCCAAGGGTATAAAGGAGCACCTATGTTTGTATCTCTGTCAGACTGGAGTATAATGGAAAATTCTCCTATGTTCAATGATGCCTTTGTGGGTAACATAGGACTAGGAGAAAAGGGTATTAGTGCTCATACAGCCCTTCAATCTGCTACTGTATCTTTGCAGAAATAAGTAGCTTTAAAAATCCGACAAGTTGATTGATGATGTTTATGGAAGCTTGTCACTCTTCCTTGGTCTGGTTTACATGTGAATCCAGCCCTGCAACAATGTTGTTGGCTCTAAAATGCTCTCCAAGATGGTCTCACAAGCAAATCAGTTCAATCAAGCTGTTTGACATTACTTTTCTGGAAATTATTCACAGTTGCTCCATAGGAGAAAGTGAGGACTGCAGATGCTTGAGATCAGAATCGAGAGTGTGGTGCTGGAAAAGCATAGCAGGTCAGGCAGCATGCAAGAAGCAGGAGAATTCTTTTTTGGGGCATAAGCCCTTCAATAAGAAGGACTCCATAGACAGCTTCAGCAGTCAATTCATGCAAAGCTGACTCAGACAAATTAAGGAGATAACAAATCAGCTTCTCTCTTTTATCTTGCTGGTGTTGATTCAGGAACACCATTGACCAGAATACACAGTACCACACCATTCTGCAGAAGTGATAACTATTGGGCTGTCATCAGGTGATGTCACGATGTTGTCAGGGCAAGATGCAACCCAGACATAAGTGTCTAGAATCTCAGATATGCCCTCTCTTACCCTCACTAATGTACCAGATAACATTTAGTAAAGCATGTGATGTTCTCTTACCTGATGTTTGTCAGTTGGTTCCATCTTTAGATATTTAGATGTCTCTTCAGGCCTTTCTCAATCTAATAGTAGCCATAATCTGATTGATAGGTTGCTGCAGAACTCCTGTCTTTATATTGTAATAGATGCCATACTTAAAGTAGGTAAATCTCTCTGGTCAAGACTTTGCCTTCTCTTTTCCCACACTGCAGGATACCACACTTATGTCATTGGGACATCATCATATAGATCATTATCACATTACATTTGAGTACCTGTTCAATCTTACTGTGGGGTGGTAAGCAGCGACTAGACCCAGAAAAATAGCAGGAGGTGGCAGGGAATATCTTGAAGAGAAGCCCAGCAAGAGCATAATAAGCAGTTGGCAGATTTTGAGGCCAATCTGATATCATGTACCCAGGAGGCAATCAGACAACAGTTCTTAGGGGAAAGGCCTACAGCTGGAAGAGGAGCTCTGAACCTAGCTAGTCCATAGCAAATGCACGGAAAAGGTCACGGCTGATCCGGGATCAGTCAGACAGGCAAAGAAGGTATGGGAAATGCTGCAGGTGAGTGATGAGCTCTGTAGGCAATCTACTGGATCTTCAGGTCAATTTAAGTTTGCAAGAGACTATCCTGGTAGAGCAACTCATTGTTAATATAAAAGATAAACTTTTGAAGAAAGAATTAGGGAAAAAAAAGAGAAAAACAGAGGATTTAAGCTGTCAACATGTGGCCTATCCAATCTTTTGGGTGAGATTATGAACTACAGGGAAATGACAGATTGTGAACGTTTTGCAATTGCCCAAATTTCCATCAAATCTGCAAATCAATGTGTTGCTCAAGAGCCTCCAAGAGAAATCATTTCCGATGATGGAACATCTACTTCTGATAAATCCTGAAGAAGGACTCCCAAGGATCCATGGATCTTCTACCACTTGCTATGCTCATTTCTTCCTGACATTTCAGGAATTGTGCCACATTGAAGATCAGGCTCCAGATGAATTATATGTGGCAATCCCACCGAATAACATATGAGCAATTCTTACCATGGATGCAGGGATGTTGCCACTCCAAACTAAACTCAAGATCAGAGTAAGGAATTAATGCCATTCAGATGATCATTACATGTCCAAACCTTAATCTGTCAAAGTTTTCTCTTCACAGGAGAACCACGTAGAGATTGTCCATCCCACTTGTACTTAAAAATGAGAATATGATTGGAAGTTTAAGCATTTCCCATAGGAGCTGGAGATAGATGGAAAGTATGTAGATTTAAAGAGGCAAATAATCTGGTTAAATATGAATGGTGAAAAAGGGGTACAGTGAAAGACTTTGGGGAGGTGTAGTACAATGGGATACCATGATATTTAGGAACATGGTGTCAGTGATGTCATGATGATATCAGGAGTCAGAATAAGAGAAAATCTGAACCTGAATATCTTTGGTTTTCTCCTACTCTCTGTCATGTGCAGTGTAATATTTGATAAAACCTGCTGATGCTTATTTACCTGAACGAATATCTGCAGCATTGTCCAATGGAGTTTTAGTCATGAGACAGGTAATTTTTTAGTTTTAAAACTCATGACAGAAACTTCCACCAATTCAACATTCTCTTAATACAGAAGTAATTGGCTTGGAATGTGTTTAAGTACTGGAATAGTCCTTAAATTCAAAACATTTGACTCACATTTCTATCAATGGAACAAAGCTGGGACAGGACTACTTTAAATTATTCTAAACAGCTTAAGGTGTCTGCTAAGAAATCTAAGGGATGCTCTGCAATGCATCAAATGTGTAACTATTAACAAACCAGCAATCAATTCTTGGATTGACATGCAATGTTTTCACAGCAATGTTTTAAAATCTAATTCACTTGTATGTCTGAATGTGATGTGGTAGAGTTATTTTAGAATCACCTGCGTTCTCAGCTGAAATTTAACTAGTGCATAAACATTTGAAAAAATGCAATTTGAAGGTGTGATAAATACAGAGGGAAAATAATAATTCCACTGACATTTGGCAGCAGCATGGTGGCTCAGATTTTGCTATGACTCCACTGAAACTTCAGGCTTGCAGTACAATAACAGAAAAATTCAGAAGTTGCTCTCAGTACACATGAGCTCCTCCATAAGGTGTGTTATGGATCAGACCAGACACCCTCAAAATATATGAAGAAAATAGTGTAGACCCTGACTTTTTCTTATTTTAAAGCTAAGTGTAAGGCACTGCATTCCAGATGCAATTCGATTGGTTAAACTATGCACCTGAGCAACACACTTTATTTATACACTACAGTTAAAATAAAAATTAAAAATCAAAGAATTGGCTTAACTGTAACTTTGTCGAAATGCAAAACAAAATTTTTATAAACTGTTACTAGGTCATGTTGTGGCTGTACAGGACGCTGGTCAGGCCACTTTTGGAATATTGCATGCAATTCTGGTCTCCTTCCTATCGGAAAGATTTTGTGAAACTTGAAAGGGTCCTGAAAAGATTTACAAGGGTGTCGCCAGGGCTGGAGGGTTTGAGCTATAGGGAGAGGTTAAGTATGCTGAGGCTGTTTTCCCTGGAGCGTCGGAGGCTGAAGGGTGACCTTACAGAGGTTTATCAAATCATGAAAGGCGTGGACAGGGTAAATAAACAAGGTCTTTTTTCCTGGATGGGTGAGTCCAGAATTAGAGGGCATAGGTTTAGGGTAAGAGGAGAAAGACATAAAAGAGACCTAATGGTCAACCTCTTCATGCAGAGGGTGGTGCATGTATGGAACAAGCTGCGAGAGGAAGTGGTGGAAGCTGGTACAATTGCAACATTTAAAAGGCATCTGGATGGGTATATGAATAGGAAGGGTTTGGAGGGATATGGGCTGGGTGCTGGCAAGTAGGACTAGATTGGGTTGCGATATCTGGCTGGCATGGAAGGGTTGGACCGAAGGATCTGTTTCCATGCTAACCATCTCTGTGATTCTATAACTGCTCCAATATGGTAACATTCCATAAATACACCCTTCGCAAAGGCAAATTCAATAAAATAGATTGTCTCACATGCAATTATAGGAACAGGAAAAGAACTCCAGCTTTTAGCTATAATAGAAAGAAGAATAAGAGCTTCCACATCCAGCTTCAAAACCCCAGCAACTGCTGAAAACTAAAACTAGAGGTTTTGGTTCTGTCGGAGCTCAACCCCACCCATTCAGGCTGCTTCTATTGCTCCAATTTTGAAAAAAAAACTAAGGCTTCACAAGCTGTTTGCTTAATTGGCTTTGAGCAGACTGCTCTGTACCTCTGTTTCAACCTTTCTTCATTAAAAAAAGGACAAAACACACTCTTAAAGTCATAGAGTCATCACAGATGTACTTTAGTAAATCAAAAAAAGTGCAATTGAAACCATAAGGGATATTCCCCTCCTACAGTGTTATTATCGCTGCAAAACATCTCATAAAAGTCATCCTTTGTTAAATGAAGTACAACTGGACTTTTAATAGTACATAAACTTCATAATTACTGCTGAAAACCCTGCCAGGCTGTAGTAAAAGCTAATATATTTTTGTGAAGTTAAATTTCTTGTATATCTTGCATATCTGTTTGTTGGAATTTTAGCTTCTGTCTTAATACATTTATAGTAAAATTATTTTGCAATCTGAAAAGTTAAGTTAAAAGTGAAAGGTTTCAAGTGGTTACTCGTCTGCAGTGTGTGTGAATAATTCAATTTGATCGGTCACAAATGCACTTGATGGCATTACTGCTGCTGTGCGCCAAGAAATCCCCTTGACTTGGCATCAGACTGAAACCATCACTGGGAAAGGGAAAAAAACCACATCTCAAAATCTTTACAGACAATTTTCTTCCAAGTCAGACACCAAACTCTTGCTGCATTATTCACCACAAAATACAGTCTGATTTTCAATATAGTAATCATTTCTGTGGAGGGAATTATTTTACTTCAAAAAGCCAAATTTTTACAAGTGTTTAAATACCAAGATGCCAAACAAATTTGTTGCAGGTGATATTGTAACAACTTCGAACTATAACAAGATCTTATTGTAAATATCATGCAGTTGTCAGATGATAAAATTACTCATGTGAAAATCATACACCATTGCTTCCTTGGGATCACAAATTACCCTTCATGCTCAACCAGCCTTTATGCTGTCGTCAGATTGTTGCATAGCCATTTTGAAAAAAAAACACAGGCCACCATCTGTGAAGACAGGAAACCACTGCATACCAGCTATCTCTGTGCTATCTTGTACAAATAATGGACACACAAAAATTTTGATTATAACACAGTAGCATCACATGGCAATTTCCATTACAGGTAGGTAATTTCAGGCTGGGAATATTGAAGTAAATCTCTGAGTCTCCATTCTTCAGTTGTAGTTTGACAACTTTAGGAAATCAAAAACTGCTGCAACTCATTTTGTCCTATCTCTGTTTTACAGGACGTTTGATTTGTAGATGTCAGTGCTTATGCACTTAGTTTGTGCTGAAACAGCATAGTTAGGTTGAGAAATACTGTTGCACAGAGTTTTATTACACATTCATAAAATCATGAATTTTTAGGAGTGAAAATACATCTCATAGGGAAATATGGTGAAGTTAGGGTGGCATGGTGGCTCAGTGGTTAGCACTGCTGCCTCCTAGCACCAGGGACCTGGGTCGATTCCCACCTCAGGTGACTGTGTGGAGTTTGCACATTCTCCATGTGTCTGCGTGGGTTTCCTCCCACAATCCAAAGATGTGCAGGTCAGGTGAATTGGCTGTGCTAAATTTCCCATAGTGTTAGGTGCATTAGTCAGGGTAAATATAGAGTAGGGGAATGGGTCTGGGTGGGTTGCTCTTTGGAGGGTTGGTGTGGACTTGTTGGGCTGAAGGGCTTGTTTTCATACTGAAGGGAATTGAATCTAATCTTTGAAGTGACTAAGAGAAGCATTTTAAAAATTAACTTTCCTGAGGGTTGTACTATTGAAATTATAACTATGGCTAGTATGTGCTGACTGGTATTGCAATTGCTAGGTAATTTAGTGCTTGACTTTGATTTTCAAATGTTTAAGTAATTATGTTTTCAAATCCCCTTCTCTTGCCTCACTTTCCGGGATCATACCTGTACAGAAATTATGTCAATCTTGCTGCATTCCCGCAGATCTTCTTTATTTACACAAGAAGAAAAAATGTGAGTCAAACAATGCAAGCCAGTACCACCAAGAGGAATAATAGATAGTGTCTTGAAATAACAATGCTTTGTTTTCAGACTTTTCTTTTCATCTTCTGCACACCTTCCTTTTCTATTATTCTGGAGAATACTGATATGCACTTCTGGAGGGCGTATCCAACTGTTTAGCACCCACATTTTCCTTTTAAGGTCATGTTTATGGATGGGTTACTGCGGGAGATGAAAATAATCTCCAACCAGTGTAATGATGTCTTAAAGACTTGGGTAGAGAAAGACAGAGGACTTTCTGATCTCATATAGGACAGACATGCTATTTGCGTTCTCTTCACAGTCTTTGTAACAATGTCAACTTTGCTATATAACTTGCACCTGATTGCCAGCATCAAGTAAAAAACTAAGGCAAATGAAACTTTATTGATACAGTCAGACATGGAGGCCTCCAACAAGGAAGGCCATGGATGTCTCTCCTTGGAATTCATTCAGATGAATGCAACACAAGCCATTTCACATAAATACTCCAAAAAATTATAAATGCTCCCTCTGCAACCCCAAATCATCAAATCAGTATGACATTTATATAAACGTTCACGTTGCCACGTACTTGCAGTTCCATGAGAAAGTAAAGCAGCTTTGTACCTTCATGCGAGCTTTTGGAATATGTTTGTGAATTGTCAACGACAAAAAACAATGTAAAGGTCACCTGTGATCACTTCTGCCTCGCTGAATTTATTGGCATAATTTGTCATGACCACTGATATGGTCAAGATTGCTTGTGGTCAGGATTGCTAATCTGTATGATTTGTCAATGCGTGAGGTGCACACTTATGAATGTCTGGTTGAGTCAATACCTACGTAAAAGGGTTCGCATTGCTCACAAATGTTCTCCTCCCTCACAGGCAAACCAAAACAAATGCCATCCATCCACTCTGTGCACTGACAGACACCTTTCACATTTATTGCAGAGTTGCAATTCAAATGGGGCAACTTTTTCACACAGAGGGAGATCCATGTATGGAGTAAGCTGCCAGAGGAAGTGGTGGAGGGTGGGACAGTCACAACATTTAAAAGGCATCTGGTTGGATACATGAATAGGAAGGGTTTAGAGGGATATGGGCCAAGTGCTAGCAAATGGGACTAGATTAATTTAGAATATCTGGTCAGCATGGATGAGTTGGACTGAAGGGTCTGTTCTTCAAGACATCTCTGCAGGAGTTCCTCGGGGTAGTTTCCTAGGTCCAACCATCATTCACTGCTTCGTCAATGATCTTCCCTCCAGCATAAGGTCAGAAGTGGGGATATTCGCCAATGATTGTGCAACACCATTCACAAGTTCTCAGATACTGAACCAGTCCATCTCCAAATGCAGCAAGACATGGACAATGTCAGGTTTGGGCTGACAAGTGGCCAGTCACATTCGCATCACACAACTGCCAGGAAATGACAATCTCCAATAAGAGACAATCTAAATACTAGCCTTGACATTCAACAGTGTTACCAGCACTGAATTCCCCCAGTACCAACATCCTGAGGGTTACCATTGACCAGAAACTCAACTGGACTCATCATACACATATCATGGCTACAATAGCAGAAATTCAGAATTGGAATTCTTCAGCAAGTAACTCACCTTTTTTTTGAACTCATGCATGGGATGAGGGTGTCGCTGGATAACCAGCATTTATTGCCCATCCCAGCAGGCAGTTAAGAGTCTACCATATTGCTGTAGGACTGGAGTCACATGGAGGCCAGACTAGGTAAGGATAGTAGTTTCCTTCCCAAAAGGACATTAGTGAACCAGATATTTTTTTTTCTAACAATTGACAATGGATTCCTGGTTACTCCAGACTCTTGATTCCAGATATTTATTGAATTCAAATTCTACCATCTCCCATGGTAGGATTCAAACTTGGGTCCCTAGAACATTAGCTGTGCCTCCAGGTTAAGAGTCGAGTTTGAATCTACAATGGGAGTTGGTAGAATTTGAATTCAATAAATACCCCTACACCATTGCCTCCTCTCCTGACTTCCCAAAGCCTTTCCATTTTCTACAAGGCACAAGTCAGGAGAGTGATGGAATGTTGTCAAGATTAGAGTGGCTCTGGAAAAGCACAGCAGTTCAGGCAGCATCCGAGGACTAGGAAAATCGATATTTTGGAAAAATCCCCGTGGGGATGAAGGTGATAGTTTGGAGAGGAGGGTGGAGCAGATGGACGGGAAGGAAGATTGGCAGGTTGGACAGGTCATGAGGATGGTGCAGAGCTGGCAGGTTGGAGCTGGGGTAAGGTGGAGGTGGGGAAATGAGGAAACTGGTGAAATCCACATTGATGCACTCGGGTTGAAGGGTTCCAAGGCAGAAGATGAGGTGTTCTTCCTCCAGACGTCCGGCAGTGAGGGAACAGCGGTGAAGGAGGCACAGGATCAGCATGTCCTCAGCAGAGTGGGAGGGGGAGTTGAAATGTTCGGCCACAGGGCGGTGGGGTTAATTGGTGCTGGGCCTCCTCCATTGCCACTCCCTCACCGCCTGGCGCTTGGAGGAAGCATGCCTCATCTTCTGCCTCGGAACACTTCAACCCCGGTGCATCAATGTCAACTTCACTAGTTTCCTCATTTCCCCTTCCCCCACCTTACCCAGTTCCAACCTGCCAATGATCTGTCCGAACTGCCAATCTTCCTTCTCACCTATCTGCTCCACCTTCCTCTCCGACCTATCACCTTTACCCCACCTCCATCTACCTACTGCACTCTTAGCTACCTTTTCCTCAGCCCTACCCCCCTCCCATTTATCTCTCCACCCCGGAGGTTCCAAGTCTCATACCTAATGAATGGCTCCTGCCCGAAAAGTCGATGTTCCTGCTTCTCGGATGCTGCCTGACCTGCTGTGCTTTTCCAATACCATCCTAATCTAGACTCTGATCTCCAGCATCTGCAGTCCTCTCTTTCACCTCATAATGGAATGTTCCCCAGTTGCTTGGATGGGTGTAGCTCCAAAGACATTCAAGGAGCTTGCCACCATCCAGGATTAAACAGTCCACTTGATTGGCATCAAGCATTCACCTGCCTCCACCACCAATGCTCAGTAGCAGCAGTGTGTATAATCTACAAAAAATTCACCACAGATTCTTAGATAGCACCTTCCAAACCCACATTCACTTCTACCTAGAAGGGTAAGGGCAGCAGATACATGGTAACACCACCATCTACAGGTTCCTGTCCAAGTCACTCACCATCCTGACTTGAAAATATATTGCCGTTCCTTCACTGTCAAAATGTTGAAATTCCTTGCATAAGGGCATCATGGGTTTACTTACAGCTCACCACTACCTTGTAATGGCAGGTAGGGATGGGCAATAAATGCTGGTGTAGCCAATGAAGGTATCTTCCATGAGTGCATTAAAAAAAACAAACTGCAACCCCCCTCCACCCCCACCTGATTGCTGATAGATCTCCAACTGACTTATTGTAATCCCAGGACTGGCACTGTAAGACCACAGAACCCTAGCACGAAGCGTCTAACTGACTGTAGCCAATGTTCAGGACTGAGATTGATCAATGCCTTTTCTCCAGTCCTGAAGAAAGGTCAGTGGCCCTGAAACATTAACTATGATTGTTCCCCATTGATTCTGCCAGGCCTGCTGAGTGTTCCCAGCAATTTCTGTTTATGATTTGTACTTCCGGCCTCCGCAGTTCTTTTGCTTGTTTTTCTTAACTAAGTTACTGCTCTGACTTTCAAATGTCAGTGATGGCATTCAGGTGATTAAAGAAGGAAACAGACTGAGTCATGCTTTGTTATTCATGCAAAGTATGGTTTTACAGCTGGCATAGTCTTTCAGAGTTGCGCAATATGATCTTGTCTTATGTTGTAAAATATGCATTAGACTGAAAAATGTGTCACTTATTTCAATGTTATAGTGAATACATTACATCAATGGTGATGAAGACTGCCTGCTCTGAATAGATGAGAACACATTAACAAGAAGATTTGATGGCCCTTGCAACTCTCACTGAGGAGTTCTCATTGCAGCTGTCCTTTTGATTCGTCACTCAATGCCCAGCTATGACAGTCTCCCAGGATGAAGCTTACTGCCCAGAACCTTTCAAATATCAAAACTGCACAGGCTACAGCCATTTAAACTTGCAAGATATGCGATCTGGAACATATTGCAAAGTATTGGTGATTTATTAAGGCAATGGAAGTATTCTTTTTAAACCTCAACAGTTCCCTCAATGGTCACTCTGCAGCAGCAGGTACCTCATTACAGTATGCCTTAGCTGCTGTTGCAAGTTTTGAAAGATGGATACAAAGGCATTGTCACCCGTAGCCTTCTATTAATTAAACTAAATACTTCAAAGAACTCTAAGATGTCAGAACTCCTTAGCACAACCATCTGATGAAGAAGCAGTGATCCGAAAGCTAATACTTCCAAATAAACCTGTTGGACTGTAACCTGGTTTTGTGTGATTTTTAACTTTGTATGCTGGAATCTAACACCGAAATCTCCAAATCAGAACTCCTCAAGGTGACTGTAATCTTACAACTTACAGCAAATCAAAGCAACTTAATTTGGTATCTCACACCATCTGAAAACCAAGTGAGTGGTACTCCCGTCGAACAAAAATGTTGAGAAAGTTAATATCAGGAATTTACAATAACATGAGCTTTTGCACTGTGTTCTTTCGATAATTTGTCAATGTAATAAAGCTCAACTGTTAAACTACTGCTCTGTTGCCATATTGAATCTTCTAAAATGATATTGGTGATTTAAAAAGAAACATCCTATTTTACAGATAATTGTTCACAATAAGCCAATAGCGCTAAAGGTCGGTGTAGTCACTATTTCCATTGTCCCAGGCAGGTCATCTTGCTTGTAGATGTTCATGTGGCAGTTGCATTGTCCACTTATTAGTTCTTTGATGAAGCAAAGTGAGTAAATCTGAACACAGAGATTCAAAAAATTTAGGTGGTCTAAAGTTGTATTTTGTGGGATAATTAGTCACATCTCAGAGGATACAGCTGTTTCACTCTCTTTTGCTCCATCTTGGTTGAATTGTCCTTCAATGTTCTTAATGAAAACTGTATATAAAAGGGATTTCTTTGGGATTCCCAGGCAGATATTACCAGTGAACTACGTCACTCAAGCATAACAGCTGCAATGCAATGAAGCCCACAACAGCAAACAGCTCATATATTTGGCCGTGAAGTTAAATTTGATAACACAAACCTTTAACAAAAAATGTTATCCATATTATAAATGTGTAAAGCATCCTCATTTTGGACCAACATGATGCCTAACCAAACCGGTAGGTTAAAAAAACACAAATATTTTTGTTACTTTGCATAAGCCATTTGCAGAATTCCAAGTAAGATTTGTTATTCCAGCTAACAGCTGTGTTTATGTGTTCACTGAGATACTTTGGAAACATGATTTTGTGGGAAGCACACTTATAACTCATTAATTGTATCCTTGATATAGAATTCTACTAGTGCTTTGTCAATGTCAAGTGCATTTTAATTCAATAAATGAACCATTTTTGTAATATAATTAAATTTGCAAAGCACTTAATTTAGTATTCATTATTCATTTAGTATTTTTAGAGGGGGTGTATATATTGAACTTTACACAAAAACATTGTGTATATTACATCACATCAAAATCACAATTTTTGAGCACTACTATGATGACAATATACTTATATCCCCAGTGCAAATTGTTTCAGAGAAGTCAAGTTTGGTATTAGCCAGACAAAGCAAGTTCTTCAATAAAGTTTTAACAATGCATCTAAAATTTCACTGCTACGTGTACATTCAGATAAAATTGATTAAGTAAAATATATTAGTTTATAGGAATTTCCCATTTAACTATAGGTTTATGAAACAATTAGAGACACAAAACAAAATTCAAATGGTGCATAGCCTAAAATTAAGGTAAGGCCATAGTCAGATCAGCCATTAAGTTATTGAATGGTGGAGTAAATTCAATGGTCAAGATGGCCTACTCTTGCTCTTTTCTCAGTAAGCATCAGAATTATTTAAATTCTTGTGTTCAAAATTTGCTTCGCAGAACTAGTATAATTTTCTTAGATTATTCTACCTGATTGGAGCTCCTCTTGATAGAGCTGGCTTCAACAGGACTGTGATAGTTGTGTCCGACTCATTCAGAGGCGCATCTGTATCGTACAATGGCATTGAGGGGGCTATCAATAGAAAACAAAATTAATCAGGAGACAGAAAGCAAACACAATCAAGTTATTATACTCTCATTACAGTCAACTTTTTAAAACAACTCTCACTTTTCATCCAGGAATCCGAATTTATCTCCCAATGAGTCATATATTCAATACTTACTAAGACTGTTACAAATGACCTACTGCCACGTCTCAAGTGGTCAAGAGAAAAGGTTGTTGATGGTGCTGGAAACACTATTTGTTTTTTACTTTTCTCAGGTGAGAAATTTGTCTCAAGCTGTTTATGAACAAGGAACAGTGAACATCCAGCGTATGATTGGAAGATTGCGTTAGAAAAACTGAAGGCAAAACTGCAGATAACAGGCACAAAGCAGCTGAATGACTGACCATAATGGGGAGGGAACAATGAAGAATAAAGGAACGTAGCATTACAAAGTTAAGTGTCCATTATCAATAATCTAAATTATTCATTCTGAAAATGACTCCTATCCTATTAAGAAATCACATTATTATCACTGACCCTGGTCTCTCCTCTACCTTCTGTTCCCATCTGTAACTGAAATTAGGTGGAAATTTCAAATTCAGCCTTATACCTAATTACTGGCTATCATGGGGCCACTGAACATTTACTAAATCTAAAAATCTCTAATTACTGCTCATAAGGGATTTTTAATAGACTTAGATTTTAATAATAAAGACTTCCTGCTTTTTGCTTGCTGGTATGTTGAATTTACTGACTCTTCTATGAACTGTAAGTCCGAGAGCTGAATAGACTACAATAAACCATAAGTTATGAATATAAAATCTGAAACATTTCTTATATGAAATGTTCAGTTCTACTTAAGAAAGACTAAAATATTTCACATCTTATTTGTTAATTGATAGTATTTCTGGTCAGTCATAGCAAGGTCAGATAACCATAATAGTGCAACTAAATAGTTATTTGCCACCACTCAGTGAATGAAAAATATTTGAGAGAAAAGGTGCAACTGTTGTGTAAATTATTCCAAGCTGCATGGATAAGAAGGGAAAATGGTTCTTGCTGTGTCTCTTTTGCAGGCATAAATGGGCAACTGACAGCCCAATTTCTGGGACACTAAGGGTTAAATTTTATCAGCCCTACAGAGGCTGCTTGAGAGGCTAGAGTACAAGCAATACATTTTACTAATTGTTCTTGTGATCTGGGCATTGCTGACCAAGTCAGCATTTATAGGCATTCCCTAAATGCCTGGAAAGATGTTACTGAGTTGCCGTCTTGAACTATTATAGTCCTTGGTGAGGGAATCAGCGCTGAGAAGGAATTCCCCATGGGAATCTGTCAAGTGGTTAATTGTGCCAATTCATAGCACAACTGAAGCCAATTTTCCACACGGGCTGGCATTTTGTCCATGTTAGACAGGATGGCTGTCATGTGGTGAGATTCCTTGTTGATTTTCTGGCAGGGGAAGATGTTTCTTGAATGTGCATTCCACAGAGAGGCCCCAGCAAAGGCGAAGGCTCAATCACTGTAATATGGCTGCCTTCACATAGAGTCATAGAGTCAGAGGAACCAGACCCTTCGATCCAATTTTTGGTGCCTGCCTATCTGGTTCTGGCCCACTAAAATGAACGTATCCCATTTTGTGGACACCCTGCCATGGAGGCAGCCTCTACTTCATCTGCTGGCCTCAGCAATCATTACTGATAAGTGATGGTTCTGTTGAATCAACATGAGTTTCCCAGCCTCTGTTTGGATGAGCAACTTGAGCTTCCAGCCTCTGTGTACATGAGCAATTGTTGGAGGCGGACTTCTGTTCTTAATTGGATTGCAGTTCCACCAACGGACTATTATTGCTTGGTTCATAGTCATACTGATGATGGTGGCCCACCTCACAGAGTTGCCAGCCCAATAATAATTTGTGATCGTGCGGTGGCATCATTTTCAAAGTTCATCCCTAATGTTCTCCCATTGTCTTTCAGTTATCTGAGTATCACTGTTCACTTATTCCGTCAACAAGGAAGTTCAAAATCAAATTAGGTATGGCAGGAAAACTAAAGTTAAAAATCACACAACACCACGTTATAATCTAACAGGTGTATTTAGAAGCACCACCTTTTGGAGCACTTCCAAATCTAGTGCTTCAAAGTAGACGTTTTGGACTATAACCTGCTGTTGTTGGTTTTTAACTTTGTCTACCCCAGTCCAACACTGGCTCCTCCACACTACTAAAGAGCAGGGAACAAAGCATTAAACTAAAAGAGACAAAAAAATATTTTAACAGGTCACATTTAAAATCTCAAACACCTATTAAGACTGAAAAATTTGAGATCATATACTTGTAATGGTTCAGTTTTAGCAACAGAGAGGCACTGGTAATTGCAGCAATTAACATGTCATTAAAAATGAATATTATGACTTGGCCTAATTGTCTGTGACAAGTTTGCATTTTTCATTGAAAATTGAAAAGTTGGAAAGACACTATGTGCCATCAAAAATCAATGGTTATGATCTGTATTTGAATGTCTTGACCCATTTCTGATAGATCCCATCTTTATCAGTTGTGGAAAAAGATTAAGAGTGTTGTGGGTAAACCTGCAGCAGGGAACTGCAGGCGTTGAAGAAGGCAGTTCACCACTACCTTCTCAAGGGAAACTAAGGACAGGCAACAAATACTGGACAAGCCATTGATACCCATTGAAATAACTCCACAGAGGCTGGTATCCAGTCACCAAGTCACCCTTCATTTACATGTGGAGAGTCCTTGACATTGATCCAACTCCCTCAGAGCCTTTGATACTCCTGTTTATGTCTGTCAGCCAGGGTTCCCTGATTGAGGCTATTAATCTGGCCTAATCAGGAAACCCATATTCAATGAGGTCAATCTAATTGACCTTGTTACAATCAGTACATCTCTCTTCCTCTGAGCTAAAGGACATAGGCCTGTTCTTTTTTGTAGCTCCTCCTGGGCAGCTGATAAGTTTCCTTCAATTCTGTCTCTGATATGGCAGTGTGTAATGCCCAGTAGCTCATCTCTTGTGCCCAGATCATCTCAGAAGAAATTCATTCTCTTCCTTAGCTGGCAAAAGCATCGAGATGGCAACATCTGCTGTGTCCATCTGTCATTCTGAGGTATCCTCAATGATTGACAGAGAAATAGAATCCACATGTTCCAAACAGTAAGAAAGTTTGCAAGTTTGTAACTTTCATATGGTCCATGTGCTTGTTCAGGACTGTCGCACCTATCTGAACTTCACGTCACTGGTCCTGACCTCGCGTTGACCAGCCTCTTACCCATGTGGGAACATTCGTGTAGGCCCTACAACAAACTTCTTCACCTGAAGTAAACTGTCTCTCTCACCTTAGAGGAGTCATGTGTCTGGCATTGCTGATGCTGTTTTACCCTTTCCCCACTCCCAGATCTGAGAAGATCAGATTTAATCTGGTGTGGAACCTTCTCCCTGTAAGCAACTCAGCTGGAGCTATCCCTATAGTCACATGAGGGGTGGTCCGATAGTCAAATAGAAACTTGGACAATTTGGTATCTTACTGAAACTGTAGGCTTTAAGCTTGCCTTCAAAGTTGAGATTGCTCTTTCTGCCAGAACATTGGATGATGCATGGTGTGGAGCTGTCCTTATATGATGAATAATATTTGAGTTTATGAAATACTCAAATACTCTGTTGGTGTGATATTGCTTTTAACTTTAAAGGGTTATTTTGTCCATCTTTTTTGAGAAGACGTTGTAAGGCAAAGGTCCCAAACTGACTACTTGAAGACATCTTAAGTAAAATTTGTGAGGCCTTTTTAAAGTTGGAACAATAGAAGCAGCCTGAATGGGTGTGGCCAGCTCTCACAGATCCAGATTTCTGGGTTTTGATTTTTTTAGTAACAACAGAAGCTGTTTGGTATCTCAGAAAAGTTGGAAGCTTCAGTGAACGATTGCTTGCTGCTACACTCTCTTTGAAATTTCTCTTGATGTTTTTTCCTCCTGGTATGGAGAACTGCATGTAAGAATGTATGATTGAATCTGCCCTTTTGCCAAGAGTTGTGTTTATGGGATGGTACTATGTTAATTAGTAATAGGTACTATATCTATTATTCATTTAAGTTTTCCAATTGTTAAGTTATTCTAAATTCTTCTTTCTTTTCTTTGTTTTCTTTTAACTATAATGTTTAAATAAAATGTGTTTTGCATTACGTTGAGTAGTTTGACCAGTCACATCACATTTGGAACAATTACTTCACATCTATCTTTAAAATAAGAAAAAGTCAGGGTTTAGGTTACGTTCTTAAAATATTTTGAGGGTCTGATTACCTGTGACTAACACTTCTGGGAGTTCATGTATTACAAAATACGTGTGCAGTCTTTCTATTGTCATCCCTGTTTTTGACAAATGAACTCTACCCACATCCATCCACTTTGAGTGGGTGCCCGCAATGACTAAGAGAACATGCATATATTATGTGCAACTGAGTCTAGGATTTACCTGGCCACTCTCATGAATGTAAGGAAGCTGCTGACAGTAATTTCTGTCCTTGTTGACACCCTTGACATTGCCCCTTCAAGTTATGTCTGCATCCAATCCTGGCCACCAGACATAACTTCTCGCCAACAAGTTCATTTTTGGGAAGCCTCAGATGACCCTAGTGGAGTTCAGCCATTATCTAGTAGTGACCTTTGCTCAGGACAATTGTTCTTGCTCCCCATAATAATATCTCATACTCTGCTGTGATCTGGGCTCTCTGGGTTCTGATCACCCTGTGGTTTCCCCCGTCACCATCAGCTGTTTCAATTTTTCCAGGATCGGATCTTTCTTTTTCAGCTGTGATCTTGTCATCTGTGACCAGAAGTCTATCCAGGAAATGTAACACTATTTCAACTTGTAATTATATGAACTTAGTATTAGAGCCCACCACTGAATTTGTCCTGAGTGAGGCCATGCAATGAGTGTTCCCCAAGTTCTGTTGGAATGGGGAGGGTGTCCACTTCCATTGAAATACCTTGCAACTCATATGATCCACTTGCCACATTTTCCAATGTTAAAAAGTCAGTAGTAGTGCCTATTCGAAGTCAGTTGGGCTTCAACTAGTAGGTGGTTTTGCATGGTTACATCATTAAGCCCACATACCAAACATTCTGTCAGCATCTAATTAAGAGTTAAACCAAAGTCACATGACTCTGCCAGTCACCTTAACCTAGTCAATTGCTGAATCAGACCAACAGCATCTCAGAATTAGAGGAGGATTGGGATTGTAATATTCCTTAACTAAATCCATCAACTCTTGAAAGGTTTTGGTATCAGCTGCCTCAGAAAAAAAGTTAGGCTCTTCATAATTTAAGATGACAAGTTGTCAGGAAAATTATTCTGAGTTAAATTACTCCAGTTCTGAGGAAGGGTCACTTCATCCAAATCGTTAACTTGGATTTCTCTCCCAAGATGCCAGACCTGCTGAACATTTCTAGCAATTTCTGTTTTACTTTCTGATTTACAGCAACTGAAGCTTCATCAGTTTTTTTTTCAGAAAAATTACACGTTGCTTTTCATCTGCCTCAATATAATTTGCTAAAAAAAAATGCATTCTTTCCTCATATTGGACCGAGTTTTTGATGGCAGGATAGAATGAGTTAATCTTCTGAAATAATAGTATGATGCCAGAAATGCTCACCCCTATTGGAAGATGACTGTTTAGAGTGAAATTCTTCAGGACTGTGCTTTTCACTTGTTGCCAATGAAATAACTCCACAGAGATCAGTATCCCATCACCAAGTCACCCATTATTTCCAGGTAGAGAGACTTTGACACTGATTTAGCTCTGCCAGATCCAGTTCTCAGAGCGAACAGAATGTCTGAAACTCCTGTTTATATCTGTGAGCCAGGGCTCCCTGATTGGATCAGATTAACAGCCCAAAGCAGAGACCTCAGATTGCATGACATCCACCTTTCTGACATTGTTATAATCACTATACCCCCAGTGAATAAAAAAAGACCGTGATGGGACCAGCCAAGATCTTATCAAATGGCTGCTGTAAGGAGCTGAATTTCCCACATTTGCTCCTAGTTCCATTTTTAATGTCTTAAAAATGCTTAAAGCCTCCACTGCCTTTTAACAAAAAGACTGCTAAAGCATTATAGCTTTCTGAAAGGAAGACCTCAATTTTATCTTAAATTGGTAACCCACTCATTTTTCAACAGTGACCTGTAGTTGTGGATCCTCCTCCTTCTTCACAACCATCCTGTCAAAACCAGTCAGAATCTTATATGTTTCAATCAAGTCACCTCTTACTGTCCTAAATTCCAGCAGATATGTGCCTAACCTGTCCAAGCTATTTCTATGTGAGAAGACATCCACTGCAGGTTTTAGCTTTGTCAAGTTTCCCTGCTTCAAATCTATTAACATCTCTCCTCAAATAAGGATATCAATACTGTACACAATTCTCCATATGTGGTGTCATTGGTACCCTGTATCACTGAAGCATGACCTCCCTACTTTTGTATTCAGTTACACTCACAATAAATAATAACATTTGATTAGCTTTATAAATTTCTTCTGTATCTACATCCAAGCATTTTGGAATTTTTACGCTATGGCATCGTGATTCCACTGCAAGCTCACACCAGTTAAATAATATATTTTATCCTGCCAAAATGGACAATTTCATGTTTCGCAAATTGTACTCTATTTGTCATATCTTTACGCATTGGATATCAATATCTACTTATAGCCTCCTTATTTCCTCCTCACAACGTACCTTTTTACATATGTCAATGTCATCAGTAAACTTTACAACCATACATTTGACTCCCTCAAAAAGCGAGACCCCAGCACTGATTGCTGTGATACACCACTCTTCAGATCTATCAAACTAAAAAACTTGCCAACTCTGTTTGCTGACCAACTTTCTATCCATGACAATATGTTACATGCAATACAATGTGCCTTTATTTTCTGCAATAATGTTTGATGTGGCAGCTCATCAAATGCTTATGCAAATATGACAGCTCAAAAAGATCATTAAAGGATTCAGAGTTGTTGATGTGCGAATATGAATAGAAAGTTTGTTTTTATCAGGTATTAAGCAATTGAAGAGATGTAAACATTTTAAACAGACTTTCATGAATGGCAGTGCATTTACTGTTTGATGGTGAAGGCTGTAATTGATATCTGGAGCTTAATTTATCTCAGTGCTGCTCTGATCTGTCTGTAGTTGATATTAGCTGATTAAGGGTGGAAGATATAATGACCAAGGCTGGTGAATAAATTAATATGCATTAATGTCGATAGGGCCTGGTGATTGGGTGGGGATGAGGGAGACTGGAACAAAGTCCCAGAAAACAATGACACATTTTCGATTTCGGTATTTAGTCCCAGATTTGGCTTAACTTGAAGCTGCAGCAGAATTAATAAATAAATAAATAATTGAGCAGAATTACGCCCACCATTAGCTTGACAATAAATTTTAGGACAATGTTATAATTAGCTCCAGACAGCTTAGGAACTTTAAACAACTCAGTTTATTGACCTATAATTATGTGCTTCAGAAATTTGAAATTCAAAAAGAATTGGTAACCTGTAGTGACTTACAATTTTTACTAAATTTATACCACCTATGATTTGAACACGTGCCCAAATATTTAAAATACTTTTGGATGTGCAGAAAATATATCTAAAATTAAAAGGCAGCTCCACATCCTATTATCTCCCTATCTGAATGAATGAACGATTTTATTGTCAGGTGTATTTTTACAATGAGAAAAACAATAAAACAGAATTTTTTTTTGTCTGTCACCACAATCTGGCACCATTTTGAATAGTTTTAAGAATTAGAAAAGAAAATGCAGCTTAAACAGAGTCCATTCATTCTGGGCAAGCTCATCATCAATGAAGCCTGTGCCCACCCCCCATCCCTCCTTCATGCCTTGACCCAACCAACATTGAAGTCGCCACTCCTCTTTTGTCTCCACTGCCTCATCACCACCTGCGCCAGACCAACTAATGCCAGAGTCTCATCTCTCGCTGCTGGGCCTGACTCGTTGATGTTGCTGTAATGCCCTTTCCACCACTGCTTCACTGCCACCAGTGCCAGACCCAAACAACAACAAAGTTGTCAATCTTTATGTGCCATCTTTTGCCATTGGGCCTAACTTGCAGACATCACCTCTGCCAATGTAGCAGCCACCGATTCTATTGCCAGGTCTTGTGCTCACCCCAGAAAGTAAGTAAGGGCTCGTTTGATTCCATTCTGGGCTCACTCAGCACTGCCAGACTGGGCTCCCTTCAAATCTTTACTGGGGTCCCTCACCGCTGCCAGGACAAACTCAGGAGAGGAAGCTCTCAAGAACAAAAGGAAAGACAAGCAGTTGGAATGGCTGAGCCCTTGTTCAGGAGCCCTACTCTGCCACCATCTTGATGATGCGGTAATGCAGAAGAGCTGGGATAATACAAATGGAATCTCATTTAAATGGAGAGGAAATACTTAGGTGCTGAGGAATCTGGGTGATTTTTCATATGAAATCATGACAAGTTAGCATGCAGATATAATAAGTAATCAGGAAGACAGATGGAATGTTGCCCTTTAAATCAAAGGGCACAGAATATAAAAGGCATTTCTTGCTACAAATCTAGAAAGCATTGGTGAGAATCCCACTTACAGAACTAGGTATAGTTTTGGTGTCCTTACTTAAGGAAGGATTTAGTTGTTTTGCAGACAGGTCAGGGAAGGTTCATTATGCTAATTCCTGCCATGAGGGTTTAGCTTTATACTAAGAGGTGGAGCAAGTTCGGCTTTTGATCAGTGGAGTTTAGAACAATGAGAGGTGTAAAAAATGAGGTCTGCAGATGCTGGAGATCACAGCTGAAAATGTCTTGCTGGTTAAAGCACAGCAGGTTAGGCAGCATCCAAGGAATAGGAAATTCGATGTTTCAGGCATAAGCCCTTCATCAGGAATGAGCAGAGTGTGCCAAGCAGGCTAAGATAAAAGGTAGGGAGGAGGGACTTGGGGGAGGGGCGATGGAGATGTGATAGGTGGAAGGAGGTCAAGGTGAGGGTGATAGGTCAGAGTGGGGTGGGGGGCGGAGAGGTCAGGAAGAAGATTGCAGGTTAGGAGGGCGGTGCTGAGTTGAGGGAACCGACTGAGACAAGGTGGGGGGAGGGGAAAATGAGGAAGCTGGACGTTTCGGGCATAAGCCCTTCATCAGCCCTTCATCCTCCAACCGCCACCAAGACAAAAAATCCTCCAACCGCCACCAAGACAGAATCCTCCAACCGCCACCAAGACAGAACCCCACTGATTCTCACCTACCACCCCACCAACCTCCGTATACAACGTATCATCCGCCGTCATTTCCGCCACCTCCAAACCAGGGATATATTTCCCTCCCCTCCCCTATCAGCGTTCCGCAAAGACCACTCCCTTCGTGACTCCCTCATCAGGTCCACACCCCCCACCAACCCAACCTCCACTCCCGGCACCTTCCCCTGCAACCGCAGGAAATGTAAAACTTGCGCCCACACCTCCTCCCTCACTTCCCTCCAAGGCCCCAAGGGATCCTTTCATATCTGCCACAAGTTCACCTGTACCTCCACACACATCATCTATTGCATCCGCTGCACCCGATGTGGCCTCCTCTATATTGGGGAGACGGGCCGCTTACTTGCGGAACGCTTCAGAGAACACCTCTGGGACGCCCGGACCAACCAACCCAACCACCCCGTGGCTCAACACTTTAACTCTCCCTCCCACTCCACCGAGGACATGCAGGTCCTTGGACTCCTCCACCGGCAGAACATAACAGCACGACGGCTGGAGGAGGAGCGCCTCATCTTCCGCCTGGGAACCCTCCAACCACAAGGAATGAACTCAGATTTCTCCAGTTTCCTCAGTTCCCCTCCCCCCACCTTGTCTCAGTCGGTTCCCTCAACTCAGCATCGCCCTCCTAACCTGCAATCTTCTTCCTGACCTCTCCGCCCCCACCCCACTCCGACCTATCACCCTCACCTTGACCTCCTTCCACCTATCATATCTCCATCGCCCCTCCCCCAAGTCCCTCCTCCCTACCTTTTATCTTAGCCTGCTTGGCACACTCTGCTCATTCCTGATGAAGGGCTTATGCCCGAAACGTCGAATTTCCTATTCCTTGGATGCTGCCTAACCTGCTGTGCTTTAACCAGCAAGACATTTTCAACAATGAGAGGTGATCTTATTGAAACGTGGTCCTTTTGAAAGGGGTTAACTTTATTCTTTATTCATTCATAGGATGAGGATGTTGCTGGCTAGGCTAGCATTTATTACCCATCCCTAATTGCCCAGAGGACAGTTCAGAGTCAGCCACATTGCTGTGGGTCTGGAGTCACATATAGGTCAAAGCAGCTAAGGATGGCAGTTTCCTTCCATAAAGGACATTTGTGAACAATTTAGGTATGGTTCCCTGATGTGGAGGATTGAGAACTAGAATGTGAAAATAAAGACTTCTCATTTAAGATTGAGAAAAATAAGTTTTTTTCATCAAAGTATCGTTGTTGTTTGGATCTCCTTTCAACCCAAGGGCAGTGTAGGCTGGGTCATTTGATGTATTCAAGGCTGAGTTAAATAGTTATTTGAACAGTGAGGGAGTCAAGAATAATGTGAACCAGCAGGAAGGTTGAGTTAAGGACATGATCAGATCAACTTTTATTTAATTAAATTGTGCAGTAAGTAAATAACTGACCTCTGATCCTCTTTCTTCTGATCCCTGCTAGCATGCATATTAGTTTCAAAATGATTATTCTTAATTACAAATCTCTCTGTGGTTTCATTATGCCTTACTTATACAACCTTGTCCAATCCTAAATTTCATTAGCCTTCAGAATTTAGTCTTTGTTATTACTGCCTTGATTCACTTTACTTTTAGCTTCAAATATTCTCTTTAACCTCTATCCATGGTGTCTCTCTTTGCTTCCTTTGGTTGACTGTTCAAAACTTACCTCATCTATCTTTAATTCCATCAATATCCCAATCCTTCATAGTCCATTTATTCATTTCATTATTTCCACTTTGTGAAAATGCTGTGGGACATTCTCTTACATTGAAGATGTTCTATAAATACAAGCTGCTGTTAAATTGTACTTGCTCATTTGCAGTGAAAATGTTTACTTGGAGGTTTATGTTGCCATTTTTCATGTGTTGGCATCTTGCCACCCAGGTGTGCATCATTGCACATGTGAGGTTAGATTTACACAACTAAGAATAGATGATAACCTCCTTCCATCATTTAAACTTTGCTGTTTTATTTTTAGGTATGCTCATCAGCTGTTTTGGTACTGGTCCCTCACCAGAAATTTAGTAATTTATTAATAGAATACACCTATGTTGTACGAAAGGCTAATTTCATATTTGGGTTCAATGAAGTCACTTTGCAGGTGCATGCAGGTGACACATGGAAACAGAATTCTCAAATATTAAAAATTCCTTCAGAGTTAAAAATTGTAACCTTACAAGTAATTTTAAATTAATAGCAATAATAGTGATAAAATAGTTTTGGACTTCTGTCAAGGTAATTATCTCATATTCTGATGCTATGTAGTGCAATTTTAAAAATGTACCATGAAACAGCAATGAGTAAAGCTATAGAAATTGCAGTTTTCAAAGAAATATGCATGGAAGCAGAGAACACAGTCCCAAAAATGCTGTTAAACTGTGAATTTCAACTTTATAGATATTTATTCTGATTGATTTATTTTACATAAATCAATGCATCTGATTACAAACAGGCAGCATTGTGGAAAGTGATTCCAAAATAGCAGTTAAAACAAAACTGTTAGTTCAATTGAAAAAAAAATGGAATTTAATGTATTTAGCCAAGTGAAACTAGTGGCACTGAATGCAAGGTATTTATCTACACCACAGAGAAGTGTCAAGAAAACAAATTGGGAAAATACCAAACTTAAACCACTCTAACTTGTTTTTGATTGGTGGAGTCACAATAACTTGCCTCCATTTGATCAGGACATCAGCATATCTTCCAAGTGCTTTACTGAAGAGAAAAGGACATTGAAAATTTCTGAAGTAATTAAGTTGTCAAGAGAAGTAGCAAGACAAGAAATTTAGGAGAGTTCCATTGTACAGAGCTAGCTCTAATGCCAGTGGTGACCAAGTGGAATCAGAGTCAAAACAACAATGGCTTTACCGTTAACATCCATGGCATAATAAATTAACATGACACTGATTTTGGACATAAGTCTGATTTTTAAGTCTGTATACATTCTTTATTATATGTTTAAAGAGGTCATGTAATCTGTCTAAATTTGGATTGTCTTGAGGGAATGTTGAAATTTTGTTAGATGGCCAGTAATGAGATGTGTCAAAACAGAAGGAGGCATTCAAGATGGAAATAGCAAGAATGTATGTGTGGTGTACGATTTAGCTATTGTTAGTCGTGTGCTGTGCCGTAAATATCAATGCCTTTTGGCACGCCATGATTCAGCTTGTTCATTGGTCCATAGGATCACGAACACCACCCCCACCATCTGAAATGCAACATCACCCAGACTGAAGCCTATCCTAACGCCACACACACACACACACACACACACACACACACACACACACATACACACACACACACATTTGAGCTTACTCCATCCGACGCAGAGTGGAGTGTACTCCACCCCCACACAGACAGGGGTGTACCCCCCCCCCCCCCAAAACACAGACAGGAGTGTACCCCACCCGTATACCCAGACTGAGTGGAGAATGGCCTCTATCACACCCAAACCCCACTCCTTCCAATCTGACTGCAGCACCCATGAGGGGCAGGTATGGACTGACTGCAGCACAACACAGTCCTAGCCCTGACTGACTGCAATATCCTCTTCCCTGACTTATCCTGCTTTACCTGGATGACTCCATGTTGTTCAGCCAGATGAAGCCCTATTCATTCAGTGAGCTAAAACTTGCTATTCAGCTGTAAGTACCTTCCTGCTTACAATGTGCACAAAGGCATTGAGTCACAAACTGCCTTTCATCTGCCATGTGTGCAAACACCTGGTCCCTGCAGCCATTACCTGTCCCCCTGTTTGTTGTGAATAATTTGGGCTTAGAGACGACTCAGGACGATGGATTGTTCTTTTTTGTTTGGATGCACTAACATCACTTGGAGAAACAACCGCCCGGGTGACTGTCAGCATAATTTAAATACTGATCCTGATGAAGGTACACAATTCGTCGTGTCCCTGCAGCATCAAGTTTCTCAATTAGGTACAAGTTATTTGGAAGGTGAGTTAATTCTAGTGAATTGTCTAGCTACAAAGACTTAAATTCATTCAGGTAGGTTTCTCATCACCTGGTAGCAACATACTTGGCCACCACCTGAAGGAGGAGAACCCAACGGGTTTTCGTGATTCTTAGAATAACATAATAACATGGTTCTCAGTGAGGCATCATATTTTAATGACATTAGGACATGTGATTCTCTAGTGTAAAAGGTGTCCATCTTACTGTCTGTCAGTCAGCAAGTTGATCTGAGTCAGTCAATCTGATGAGTCTGAATAGGCCTGTGCAATCATTCTATCTGTACATGTTGTAAAGGTAAGCACAGTACTCAGTCAATTTGGAACATTGTGAATAAAGTTCTAGAAGTCTGCCTCAACAAAATCCCAGCCTCTGTGTTCTATGTTACAGATGATTACACATAGACAAACACATTGCATTAGTGAGAACTTGACTTTTAGTCTCTCACCCAATTAGATTCACCCACCTGCCATTCCTCTTATTATTAGCATGACCGGAAAACCCTGGCCAAAGTGTGTTATCATCTTCCACACAGGATCATCATTCATTATTGCCATTCAATATCAAAAGTCGCCACTATTAGCAATATCTTGATGCAAAAAGGATTGCTCAAGCGATAAACTTCATGATGATGGTGAATTGAGACAGTTAGCTGATTCCAAATTTTCACCAAATTGTCTTCAAAGGAAGTACAGATTGGGAGAAAAGCAATAGGAACACGCTACCACAGTGCTGTGGAGCAAAGCTTTCAGCTACTGTTTAATGGGCAGGTCTCCCAAATATGTCATCACAACAGTCTTAAACCAAGGACATACACTCAAGTCTGTTAATCAACATTAGCCTCAGTGATAGTGATCCACACCATTTTTGTATGACATTCTTGTCAACTGTTTTAATAGGGCTGCTAACGTGTCTAAAGTAAATAGGATAATGCTGCTGTTAAAATAACAGGTTGGATTGTCTTTTGACTACATGAGGATCATTGGTCAGCACAACATCATGGGCTGAAGGGCCTGTTCTCTGCTGTTCTACATTCAGCATTCCTCCTTGACAACAGAACAGTCATTTCTGGCTGATCTTCTTCTTTACAGTTATATATTTAGGGAGCTAATGATAAATGAATTCAATTGTATTTCATTTCTTCTTTGATTTTGTATCTTGGGGAAATGTCACAGAACAGAAACTGTACATATGTAATTTCTACATGTTGTAAAATACAACTTATAGTCATGTGACAAGAAAAAGCCCGTAAATGCAGGGAATATGAAGTATAGCTAAATTGCCTATCATGTCAAAGGATGTGTAGGTTAGGTTGATTAGCCATGCAAAATGCAGGGTTACAGGGATAGAATGGGGGTTGGGGCAGGGTGTGTTTCTGGTTGGGATGCTCTTCAGAGAGTCACTGTGGACTTGTTGGGCAAACGGCCTGTTTCCACACTGTAGGGATTCTATGAATCTATAGACTTGAAGGGACCAATATTGACTTTAAGGTGGACAGTGACTGAGTTTGATTTCAATAAGGCAACATTTGGTGTCACCGGAACTTTGGGGTGAATTTGCACATGTGCACAGTTCCAGGCCCTGTGTTATGTGCAAAAGTCGACCCTGTATATATGCCCAGAAACAACACAGGCTTGAAATGGGAATTGAACAAGCCTGAAGGGGACAGAAGTGTCTCCCTTGAGCATACTGCACATGGTTCTTTGTGTCAGCAAATGTAGCCTTTGAGTAATGTGACAATGAGTTGCATTTGCTGAGCTAGTGCCAATAGACAGTTCACCAGAATGAGAAAGAGATTCCATTTTAACTTGGGAGTGAAAAAAATCATGGAAAGTATTGTTGGATTGGGTGTGTGGGGTGGCATGGCCATGTCAATAGCAATCCAATAGACCTTTGTGGCAAGCGTAGGAGAATTCATGTTCCTTTCAGCTTCCTACAATTATGCACATATATCTGCTTCCAGAATGTCCTGCATTTGTCCTTTTAAAGGATGGTGGCTGGTCTCTCAATGTACTGCCTCAATGTATAGAGTGTTTACAGTGCACACTGTCCATTGATTAAAATTGTATCAGTATTTTTGAGATGACCATTATCGCCTAACATGCATATTAAATACAGGATTCCACCCTACAAATAGTAAATTTTCTGACAAATGATTTCCATCGTAGGTCTTTAACATGCAACATAACAATCCTGTGAAATAATGTGCTGCACTTTCCTACATTAAAGGTGCAATATGAATATGTTTTCTTTTTCCAAATTCACAGCATCCAATATTAAAATGTAGCTACTAATAAAAATACTGTTCTACATTATTTCATTAATACGTTGCAATAACCCCAGACATTAATCCAATCAGATTATCTAAACAGTAATAAAAGTATACCTTGATAACAGTATTTGACAAATTGTCGCTTATTAGCTCAATTTCCTTGTCATTAACCATGCAAATATTGAAATCCCACATCAATTAGCATTTGTACTGTTACAGTGAACAATCTTATCAGTTAACGCAGCAGTAAATGTTCAAAGCAAAGGTGTTATACAAGAAATCATGCATCTAAATATTATAAATTTACAAACTGACATATTTAACGACTAATTATTCATGAAAGTCATTTATTATTGAGAAAATAAATCTTTAACCTGCTGATAGGTTTCAGTCACCATTTTCTGCCACTACAATATTGCTCATTTTTGGAACACACCCCTAATTGTTCATAAGAAGGTGATGTTGAGATTTCTCCCTGGGTGACTACATCAATGTGATGAAGATACACCTACAGTGCTGTTTATATAGGTGGTTCCAATATTTTAATAATTGAAAAAGCCTTGACAAATTGAAATAGTACATCATGTGAAAAGAACAGACTATGGTGACACGATATTAAGTGATGGGGTGAGTGGATTTTCTGGTTAATGAGTGGATTCAAAGCTCACTAAGCTTACAGTATTGTCTCTATGGGTCCCATTACATAATACTCTCTACTTTTGACTTGGCTCCATAGAGGAGCCTCACCCATCAAAGTGCAGACTAGAAATTTAGCTAAATGAATCATTGAATCCCTCCAGTGTGGAAACAGGCCATTTGGCAAAACAAGTCCCATGAACCCTCCGTAGAGTATCCCACCCAGACCCATTTCCCAACCATATCATTCAACGTTTTCTCCTGAATGATGCACCGAGCCTACACATCCTGAACAATATGGACAATTTAGCATGGCCAATTCACCTAACCTGTGCACGTTTGGACTGTGGGAAAAAATGGGATCACCGGGAGGAAACCCACGCAGGCATGGGGACAATGTGCAAACTCCACACAAATAGTCACCCGAGGATGGAATCGAGCCTGGGTTCCTCGTGCTGTGAAGCAGCAGTGATAATCATTGAGTCACTGTGCCGTCCATTACCACTGAACCACCGTGCAGCCTGTCACAAAGCTAATTCTTTTCTTTTACAAATAGAAAGTATGCTCTGTCCTTGTTTTTTTTAAGAGGGGTAATAAATAAGACAGGCTTTGATCAGACTGGTTTGGTACACAGATGAAAAGGATTTTGAGAGGCCTTTTGTTTATATGTAAACAGATGAGACTTCAGGTCAAAGTGGTCATGTTTTAGAAGTGACCTGTAGAATGAAAGGGGAGTGATCTTCTCTATAGCTGAGCTGAACAGTTTAGTTCAGAACTGGTTGGGAGTTCAACAGTGAGTTGTGTGGAAACTCTCTCTTTCTCTCTCTCTCTCTCTCTGCCCTTTTAACTTCAACCTGTAAGCATCTGACCCTTTTTTGTGCTGTGTTTTAAAGGGGGTTTACTTATTGAGATTGTTGTGCATATTTGAAACAGCATATTTAAGTCTAGTTTAGATAGACTGAGTTCTGTAGGGGTTATTTATTCTGTTCTTCATGTTTAATTGTGTAATTTTGTGAATACATTGTTTTGTCTGTTTTAGTCAGCCTGGCTAACTTCCTCCAGATAATTTGCACTTACTGAAACAATTTGCAAAGTTATGGTCTGGGGCTGCCAGCTTGAGAATATTTTGAGTGGTCTACCTAGTCCATAACAGACTGGGGGCTCGTCCGGGTTTTTAAACAGCGAGCGATAGGTGCTAATGTTTTTATTTTGGGTGTTGGTTTGGTTAGGTAGAAAAAGCTTGGGAGAGTAATGGCTCTTTTAGTCACCAAATGTTTTCTGGAAGTGGATGCGGTGACTTTGGAAGGTTTGCAAAAGGTGAATAAGACCAAGCTGCAGGAATTAGCAGACCAACTGTGATTGGATCTGCCTGCTTCTGTGAGGAAAGGAGATATAATTACAGCAGCAGCTCAGCATTTAAACTTGCTGGAGAAACCATTAAAATCTATAGAGATGGTATGAATTCAATTGTAAATGAAGCAGCTTGAGTTAGAGGTGAAAGATAAGGAAGGGTAGCAGAAATGAGATAATTTGAGGTATGATTGGAAGCAGAAGAGAGGGAAAAAGTGTTAGCAGCAGAGAGGGGAAAAAGAGAGAGTAGAGAAAGAAAAAGAGAGAGCAATTGAACTCCAAAAACTGACACTTAAAAAGGAAAGTCAGCTTAAAAGGCTGGAAATAAAGGCTGAAGGTAACTTTAGTGAGTAAAAGGCAGTGAGGATGAGCAAGCCCCTGATCATCAGAACCCAAATGAGAAACTGTTAAGTATATTCAAGCATTGCCTAAATTTGATGAGAAAGATGTGGAAGACTTTTCATTGCATTTGAAAAGGTGGCTAAATAAATGCAGTGGCCAGTGGCAATGTGGGTTTTGTTGATCCAAATGAAACTTGTAGTGAGGGCTAGTGAGGTATTTGCATCTCTATCAGAGGAGGTAACTGGCAAGTATAAGGAGGTGAAAAATGCCATTTTAAGTGCATATGAGCTTGCACTAGAAGCCTATAGACATCATTTCAGGAATCTAATGAGGGACCCTGGTCAAATCAATATTGAGTTTGAAGGGATCAAACAGAGTAATTTTAATAGATGACAAGAGCTGTAAAAATCAAGCAAACCTATGATGCCCTTACAGAGGTCATTATTTGGGAGGAATTCAAAAATTCATGGCCTGAAGTTGTACAAACTCATGTGGAAGAGCAGAGAGTTAAAACAGCAAGGTTAGCTGCTGAAATGGCTGATGATTATGAGCTGGTCCATAAAACTCAGTTCGGCTTCCAGAATCAATTTTAGTCCATGAGGGATAGAATTTGGGGCCAAGAGAAATTCTCATGTGGAAAGGCAAAGTTAGATCACAGTGAAGATCATGAGGATAATTTACCACAGGTTAAAAAAGAAACCCTTGAGGGGGACAAAGAAGTTAAAATGCTCTGGGGTTTTCAATGTAATAAAGTGGGCCACAAAAAATAACAGTGTTGATGGTTAGGAGAAAGACAGATGTAGGAAAACCATGTAAGCCTAGAGGTTTTTTTGGACCAGTAACAAAGAGCACAAGGGAGTTAGACAACTGCCTCAGAACGTACAAGATGATTGGAGGTTGATTAAGGAGAAAGTGCCAGATCTTCTCAAAAACATATACAGACAAGGGTAAAGTTTATTCACGTAGGACAGGAGCAGTAATTTTGGAGGTTACAATTTTAATGGACACAGGATATTCTCAGTCTGCAATGCTGAAGGATGAGGAGATATGTCCTCCTGAGGGACTGTTGCCAGAAAAGGTACTAGGTACAAGAATTCATGGTGAGACAAAAAGTGCTCAATAATGTAAAGTGAGGTTAGAGTGTCCAGAGAAGGGTGGAGAATTTGTGGTAGGAGTACTGGATAAACTCTCAGCTCCAGGAATACAATTTGTCCCTGCAAATGATATAGCTGATTCACTGGTAGGCATACTACCTACTCTAGTTGAAAGGCCAGTGGAGATGCAGGTAACCGAAGACATGAAGAATGTTTATCCAGGGCTTTTTCCTGATTATGTGATCACAGAGGCACAAGTTGTAGCAGGAGAGATCAAAAGGCACAGATAACAAAACTACATAGTGTTTTCCAAAACTTCTTCGATCAGATAAGTGGAACAGAGAATGAGCAAATAGGTAAACATATAAGTACCTTTAACTCTGCTAAGCTGATTGAATTACATTAGAAAGATGAGAACTTAAAGCAGTTAAATTAAAGGGCATTGAAAGAGAAGGAGAGTGAATGCCCTTTTTGTGCTATTACTTAACAAATGATGTCTTAATGAGGCAATGGACACCATCAGACATACAAGCAGATGAGAAATGGGCAGAGATTCATCAAATTGTTTTGCCAGTAAGGTATAGAAAGGAGGAGCTGTGAGTGGCACATGAGCTAACACCTGGAGGTCATTTAGGGGTAGGAAAACACAGACTAAAATACAAAGACATTTTTACTGACTATACAAGGATGTAGTTGAATTTTGCAAGACATGTCATACAGGTCAGCTAATTGGATAACCACAGGCACCTTTTATAACTGTTCCAGCATTTGAGGAATCTTTCACAGGAGCCTTGATTGATTGTGTAGGTCCACCAACCTCAACCAAAAAATGGATGTGTCGAATAGATTTTCAGAGGCAATGCCATTATGCAACATCACAGCTAAAAGGGTTGTGGAAGAATTACTTAACTTTTTTTTTACTAGATACGGACTGCCAATAGAGATTCAGTCAGATCGAGGATCAAACTTCACATCCAAACTTTCAAAGGGATTCTAGATAACTTGAAAATAAAGCAATTCAAATCTATTGCATACCATCCAGAATCGCGGGGAGCACTAGAGAGATGGCATCAATCATTAAAGGCCATGTTGTGGGCTTATGGTCAGGATTATCCGGTTGAATGGGATAAGGGAATTTAATTTGTACATTTTGCGAGCAGAGATGCACCCAATGAATCGACCAAATTCAGTCCATTTGAATTAATTTTTGGGCATGAAGTAAAATGACCATTAAAACTGATTAAGGAGAAATTAATAAGTCAGAATTCAGAGACTACCCATTTAGACTATGTGCCAACTTTTAGGGAATCATTAAATAGAGCTGGAGAGTTGGCTACACAGCATTTAAATGTATCACAGCATATAATGAAACAGGAAGCGGATAAGAAATCATAAGTTTGCAATTTTGCAAATGGGAATAAGGTCATAGAGTCATAGAGATGTACAACAGAGAAACAGACCCTTCAGTCCAACCCGTCCATGCCGACCGGATATCCCAACCCAATTTAGTCCCACCTGCCAGCACCTGGCCCATATCCCTCCAAACCCTTCCTATTCATATACCCATCCAGATGCCTTTTAAATGTTGCAATTGTATTAGCCTCCACCACTTCCTCTGGCAGCTCATTCCATACACGTACCACCCTCTGTATGAAAAAGGCTGCCCGCTAGGTCTCTTTTATATCTTTTCCCCTCTAGTTCTGGACTTCCCAACCCTAGAGAAAAGACTTTATCTATTTCTCCTATCCATGCCCCATATGATTTTATAAACCTCTTTAAGGTCACCCCTCAGCCTTTGACGCTCCAGGGAAAATAACCCCAGCCTGTTCAGCCTCTCCCTGTAGCTCAAATCCTCCAACCTTGGCAACATCCCTGTAAATCTTTTCTGAACCCTTTCAAGTTTCACAACATCTTTCCGATAAGAAGGAGACCATAATTGCACACAATATTCTAACAGTGGCCTAATTAATGTCCTGTACAGCCACAACATGACCTTCCAACTCCTGTACTCAATACTCTGACCAATAAAAGAAAGCATACCAAATGCCTACTTCACTATCCTATCTATCTGCAACTCCACTTTCAAAGAGGTATGAAGGCATCGGTGTTACTTCTTGGAACAGGTGAGCCTTTAAAAGCCAGGTTTAAGTGGACCTTATCAAACTGAGAGGAAATTGAGTGATGTGAACTGCTTGATAAGGACTCCAGACAGGAAGACATCTCACATCTCATGTGAATATGCTCAAAAGCTGTTTTGATAGGGAAGGAAAGCAACAGAAGAAGGTGTTAATGATTACAGCACAGAAGGAAGAACCAGGTTCAGAGGATTTTGAATTGGACATTCCTCAGATCAACTTGAACAATGCGGATGTTGTCAAAAATTGGGATGAATTATTGAGTAACCTTTCACAAGAAAATTGAAATGACCTGAAAGAGTTATTACTATCACATGGGGAGATATGCGGAAATAAACTGGGAAGTACTAATCTAATTGTGCATGATGTAGATATAGAAGATGATGTTCAGATTAAGCAACATCCTTATCAGCATAGCCCTTTGAAGTTGGTACATGCTCTGAAAGAGAGCAACCGTATGTTCCAGATGGCATAATCGAAGTGAGTTACACTGATGGAGCTCACTCATAGTCATGGTGCCAAAGGCAGATGGTACCCAACCGATATGTGTGGACTATCACAAAGTCAATGATGTTACAAACACTGATGCAAATCCAATTCCACGGTTGGAGGACTGTGTCAAAAAAGTGGGACAAGCAACTGACATTTCTAAGTTGGACTTGCTCAGAGGCTGCTGGCAAGTCCCTCTGTCAGAGAGAGCAAAGGCAATTTCAGCTTTCCTAACACCAAATGTGATCTATACAGATTTTAGTAAGGCGTTCGACAAGGTTCCCCATGGGAGACTGATTAGCAAGATTAGATCTCATGGAATACAGGGAGAACTAGCCATTTGAATACAGAACTGGCTCAAAGGTAGAAGACAGAGGGTGGTGGTGGAGGATTGTTTTTCAGACTGTAGGCCTGTGACCAGTGGAGTGCCACAAGGATCGGTGCTGGACCCTCTACTTTTTGTCATTTACACAAATGATTTGGATGCGAACATAAGAGGTACAGTTAATAAGTTTGCAGATGACACCAAAATTGGAGGTGGAGTGGAGAGCGAAGAGGGTTACCTCAGATTACAACAGGATCTGGACTAGATGGGCCAATGGGCTGAGAAGTGGCAGATGGAGTTTAATTCAGATAAATGTGAGGTGCTGCATTTTGGGAAAGCAAATCTTAGCAGGACTTATACACTTAATGGTAAGGTCCTAGGGAGTGCTGCTGAACAAAGAGACCTTGGAGTGCAGGTTCATAGCTCCTTGAAAGTGGACTCGCAGGTAGATAGGATAGTGAAGAAGGCGTTTGGTATGCTTTCCTTTACTGGTCAGAGTACTGAGTATAGGAGTTGGGAGGTCATGTTGCGGCTGTACAGGACATTGGCTAGGCCACTGTTGGAATATTGCGTGCAATTGTGGTCTCCTTCCTATTGGAAAGATGTTGTGAAACTTGAAAGGGTTCAGAAAAGATTTACAAGGATGTTGCCAAAGTTGGCTGAACAGGCTGGGGCTGTTTTCCCTGGAGCTTCAGAGGCTGAGGGGTGACCTTATAGAAGTTTACAAAATTATGAGGGGCATGGATAGGATAAATAGACAAAGTCTTTTCCCTGGGGTTGGGGAGTCCAGAACTAGAGGGCATAGGTTTAGGGTGAGAGGGAAAAGATATAAAAGAGACCTAAGGGGCAACTTTTTCACGCATAGGGTAGTATGTGTATGGAATGAGCTGCCAGAGGATGTGGTGGAGGCTGGTACAATTGCAACATTTAAGAGGCATTTGGATAGGTATATGAATAGGAAGGGTTCAGAGGGATATGGGCCAGGTGCTGGCAGGTGGGACTAGATTGGGTTGGGATATCTGGTCAGCATGGATGGGTTGGACCGAAGGGTCTGTTTCCATGCTGTACATTTCTATGACTCTATGACTCTATATCAGTTCAAAGTCATGCCATTTGGTATGAAAAATGCTCCAGCTACATTTCAGAGACTGAGTAATAAGGTCATTGCTGGGCTACCCAATTATATTATTGATATCGATGACCTGGTAATTTTTAGTCATTCATGGAAAGAATATTTACAGCATTTATCAGACTTGTCCAATCAATTTCAGAAGGCAGTCTTGGTGGTAAACCTAGCCAAAAGTGAATTTGTCAAAGCCCAAGTCACCTTCCTGGGCCATGTAATTGGACACAGACAAATGGCCCCAGAAGGTGCAAAAGCCAAAGTAATTGGGGAATTTCCCACACCGTCGATGAAAAAAGCAGTAATACTGTTCCTGGGATTGAATGGATTTTACTGAAAGTTTGTGCCGAACTTTCTCAGTGTGGCTGCTCCACTCTGTCACAAAGCTAGTTCCTTTTTTCTCTAAAGGCTCTTCCTTGGCTCAAAGAGGATTTAGTACCCTTCTTGATTTTTTTTCAGAGGGGTAATAAACCAAGCTGGGGTCCAATCAGGCTGGTTTGGTACACAGATGAAAAGGATTTTGAGAGGCCTTTTGTTTATATGTAAACAGATGAGACTTCAAGTCAAAGTGATCATGTTTTAGAAGTGTCCTGTAGAATGAAAGGGGAGTGATCAACTCTCTAGCTGTGCTGAGCAGTTTAGTTCAGTTTAGAACTAGCTGGGAGTCCAACAGTGGGTTGTGTGGAAACTCTCTCTCTCTCTTTCTGCCCTTTTAACTTCCAATCTGTAAGCATCTGACCCATTTTTTGTACTGTGTTTTAAAGGGGGTTTGCTTATTGGGACTGTTGTGTAAATTTTGAACAGCTTACTTCAATCTAGTTTGGATAGACTGCGCTCTGTAAGGGTTCTCTATTCTGCTCTTCATGTTTCATTGTGTAATTTTGTGAATATGTTTTTTTTTGTCTGTTTTAAACCTGGTAGTCAACCTCACCAACTTAATCCAGATAATTTTCACTGTACACTTATCGAAACAAATTGCAAAGTTACGTTCTGAGCTGCCTGCTTTAGAGTGTTTTGAGTGGTCTGGCCGAGTCTGTAACATGTCTACCTGAGCCTCCATGCCACCGATATGTGATTTCCCAATCATTTAAATTCATGGTCAGAAAATAGTACACAACACATGCTTAGATTTCTGGTATGCATTTCCGATGGCTGGAAGCCTATTGGTAAGTTGTTATTTCTGAAATAACTAATTACTTTGTGGATGAGGCTGACCCTGGAGAGCCAAGTCTGAAAATTACGTTTGTAAATTTTAAATGTGTTTTCCCATTAATTTGCATATATTTTCAGCAGCTGATACTAACAGATTTGAATGAGTTGATTTAGGATTCATCACTGATGATGAAATTACACTGAACACAACCTTTTGTAAATGTTCAGGGTCATCAAGTCTTAAACTGGAAAATCAGCAGGGAAGAAATAAATGAGACTTTTAAATGTTGTTGCTCGAACTTTGAAGATCCATTTATCAGGGTTATAGGCAAATGAGTTTGACTATTCCAGCATTGTACTATTTCCTGTTGTTCCTAAAAAAAAAATTCCATTTGCTGGAATACAATTTAAATCATTTTGGAATGCGAGCATAAATCTTGAGTTATTCAGAATGTTAATAGCTTCTAAGATGGTTGACAGAGAAAATTGATATTTGGGAAACTATCAAGCAATTTTAGCATATATAAACCACATTTTCAAAAGAGAAACCAGAGTTCATCAAAGAGTTCATCTTTTGCGATGGAACTTAGAATAAGAGCTGCCCCAGCGAAATACTTGTGGCTGGTGGGATTGACTATTTGCATCATATAATGTCCCAAGCATGGATATAACTTCCTTTCCTTCTTTAATCTATGCTGTATAATTGTGGTTCCACAAGACATGGTCTGAATTAAAACTTGAGCACTTTCTTCTTCTGAAAATATATCCACTAGATCAAGTCAGTTGGTGGAATAGCAAACTTAAATATGGAGAAAGAAGACAAAAATTTCAATCAGGGCCTGACCTTCCGCTTTCTCCTAATAAAACTATTTGTTCTGGAATCTTCTCCTTTTGGCCAATCTATGAAACTTTATTGAAAGGGAAACTGAAATGCTGCATATCTTCAGGCAGACCATAATTTTTCTAATTGACAAGAAATCAGAGTTATTCAAGGATGGTCTCACGTCATCTACCACATGACATGCCACTACTTCTGTTTGGGGAATATGTAACTAATCAGTTGTCTTGATAGGCATATATATGCTAATCTTGTGTCCTCAAGAGAACTTCCAGCATGGATGGGTATTAAAGGGGTTGGTGTGTTGGTATCATGTATGCTTATCACGTTCACTTTATTGTATTGCTGATCAATTTTTAATTTTTAAGTTTTTTCGGTTCATTTTGAGAGGGAGGCAGAAATTTTGATATTAAGAAAAGCTAACCTACTGAAAACATTGCCTGAATGCTTCATGAGAGTGATAGTCTTTTAATATGCTTGAGTGTTGAAAGCTGAGATGTCTAGAATTCATGCCTGAGTGAAAGCTCCTTATTTTTGTATATTAAACTACTTTGTGTCTGGGATAAAACTCTCAGATGCGTCACATGCTCAATTTCATGGTGACAGACTGTCAAAAATCACCCCTTTTCTTTCATGATGAATTCCTAGCTTACCAATAAAAAGTGTGCAAATGCATGATAGTAGTGGCTGTTTAATTTTAATGTCCATGAAATGTATTTAACTATATTCATGTTAGAAGTCATGATGATGCAATTGCACTGTTGTAGTTGATTATGCCTATGCTTCTTCCTTCAACGACATCCACAGCAGTGATATGAAGGAATTTTGTATGAAAATAAGAGTCTCCATATTCTTCAATAGCTTGGGTATGTACGTGACAGTAGAAATTCAGCAGCTAATACTAACAGATTTGAATGAGTTGATTTAGGATTCTTTAAATGCTTAAAGAAATGTGTAAGTGTGTGTATAAGACACCATCACTCCTTCTTTAGCCAAATATGAACTTGCCTATGGAACTGCAGAGGAGCAATTGGGTTGAAGGTTCCTATTCCACCTCTGACCAAGAATACTAGTTAGCTATTTTTCTGTGGAGAACACAAGTACATTTCCAGTCTGTTACTGGAGAGATAAACAGTAAACACATCATTGTAGGTCACTGCTGCAGCTTCATACTTGCCAAAAGTAATGATAGTTACCCATTCACAGAAAGAATATACACAACAGGTTCCAAATTTTCAAATAGGCTTGTTTGGCATCCATCCAGGACAGCTGATTATCAGTCAGCTGCTCCTGCATATTCACAGCAGCATTTTTATTTATTTTAAAATACAATGATGTAATAAATACAGTCAATACAAACAATTGGAAGGTTTGAGCTAAAGGTGGAGGAGTCGGTGTGATCTTCTAAACAGTATGAGATAGAATTGACTTCGGGTTATTCCACAATTGAGAAGTAGGTTTTGCAATATTCAGCTGGATTATCAGACCAATATGTATTAGTCTTAAATCAAAGTAGCATATTCTGCAAAGTTCTAACTTTTCTACAACAGTTTATTATACGATATCATTCCTGTAGATCTGTTTAAAGTATAAATTTGACAATTTAAAAGAACATCTATAAATGGCAAAAATGCAGTTGTTCAAATGGATGGATGATTAATAGTTTCTAATGTTAAACTAAATGATTTCAAAATTTGGATTAAGTTCAGTGCAAGATTGTATCTCTGACATGACAGTGTTTTAACAAAATATAAAGGTTAAATTGCTTGAAAGAGCGTACTTAAATTCTGTTAGCTGTCCCTATCAATCCCTTTCTCTCTTTCTTCTTTGGCCACATATAAACTTGCCCATAGAAGCTGCAGAAGAAGCAATTGGTTTTAACCTTTATTTCTTTAAAGTTACATCTTGCTTAAGTGTTGTATTCATCCTCCCCTGCAGCATTCATCATCCGCCAAAACCTATGCCATATGTGAGCCAGTGTCACATGTTTTAGTTAAAATACCTTCGGGTACTGAATGAAATGGGTGAAAGTCCCATACTGGAGTACTACCTTAAATTCATGTTTCAAGGCTGCATAGATTTTCAGAATAAGACATTAAGATCACTTCTGCTTGTCCAAACAGATGTACAAGATCCAGGGTACAATGTGAAGAAGAGCAGGAAATTTTGCTGATATGTTGACAACATTTCTTCATCAACCAGCACAGCGAATAATAACAGGGTGCTCATCTTAGTTGTAATTTGCAAACCAACTGCCTCATTTTCTACATAACAATTGTGATTCCTCTTCAAAAGCAATTGTTTAGATGCTGGGCTCTTGCTATATTGTGATACAAATGCAATTTTTTTCTTAATTTGTTAAATGAAATTCAGAATAACATTTGAATTCTTCCATTAATCTTTCTGAATGAATTGTTAGCAAGTGCCAGTGAGCTTGCAGTGAACTCCAGTGAAATCAAAACATCTCAATGTGGGAAGCTCAGAAAAAAAGTGTTCGAGAATTCCACAGGATCTGTGGCATGGAAACAATGTTATATTTAAAGATCTATAGATAGAATCTCCAGCTATCCGAGTCTAATACATTTCTGTATATGTAAGTAATGACAGTGACAATGCAGATCTCTATGGGACACCAATTTCCACTAGACTAAGGAAGACACCTCAAGTCCAACCATCTGTTTCCATTTTGTGGTCATCATTCAGCAAATTCTGTTAGATAACACATATGCTGTGCATTATAACCTACTTTGATATTCACCCAATGGTATGAAAACCATTTCTACAAAACCAAGTGCCCCTTACAGTAGTCCAATGTTATGGTTTCCTTTCAATTTTTACCTGAAATTTTTGTAGTAATTCGGGTGGTAACTGGCAACCCAAATCCTTTCACCGTGCTTGCTCTTATTGTGAACGAATATGTTGTTCCTGGGTAAAGTCCGACAAACAAGTGGTGTGTCTCATTTCGTTGTTTGAACACTCTCCCCCTTTGGCTGGATAGTTCCACATTAGGGTCAAAGGAACCCGCAGCTTTGTAGGTTATCTAAAAGGAAATACAAGCAATTTTATCAACTGTTGTTTGCACAAATAAAATTTCAATTATGGCCCATTTGCTATTTGGAGCTCTGGCACCAAATCTACTATTTCCATCCAGCCTCAGTACATACAAAGAAACTCAACTGCTCGTGAATGGGCCCATTACAGTTGCCATTCACATCAGCTGAAGTGACATGCAGACACTGAAAGACAGGGCCTATAATTTATTTAATAGTGAATTATCTTTATGTAAGCTTCTCTCTGAATTTATTCACCAACTGCAATTTCAAGTGAGCTGTCAAATTATTACAACTTCCATTTTCCTCTTATAACTTGCTTCTCTTCACATAGTAATGGAATATGAACATGTTAATTTGTGAAAACATAGCGCAATTTGGCATTCTTCTTGACGTACCTTCACATTCTAATTTCAACTTACTGAAAAATAACACAGTTCAGACATTGATTTACTCAAGAGGCTTACCACATCACCACACAAAGTTTCAACCATTATTTCATCAGATGTTAAAATGTTCTCACTGAAGAGGCAGCTATACTGTATATTGAACGCAGTGTATCAAGATAACATTTTAGTAGGGATGTGCTGTCAATAATAAAATAATTCAGTGTATACATCTGAAAGTGAATGGAAAATGTAATTATATTTTATGGTAATGACACATTGAAAATCCCTAAAAGCTGCACAAAAATATAAGAATAAGATTAAATATAAAGATTTGTACTTTCAGCGTTAGATGCATGGAAATCTTCGTACACTTACCAATAACAGGGTAGTGGTTTGTCTTTGCTATCTAAATTTATAGCTTCATTTCTTGTTGGCTTTCAAGCCTCAAGAAGCTAAATATTTATTTCACTCTGACAAGATATCACTGCATGATTTCTGATATGGTTCTCAGCAAAAGAGCACATTATATTGAGCTGTAATGTCCTAGACAGTGCATTGAAAACTGCAACACAGCAAACAAATGCTTTCATTTGTCCATCAATATTTATGAAATAAGAAACATGAAACATAAAAGTACTATAATGCAAGTATAAATTATAATGTGACAAATTTCTGTATGTCTGTAGTCTGGAAGTGTTCTTTTTTCAAAAGAACACTGCTGGTATCAGTTGCTGGAAGTAAATGTCATACTCACTCTGTTGATTCTTGAAGTAAAATGTCATGGTGCAGATAAATTATAGGATATTTTACAAGGAATATATGAATGAAATATCATTCTGCAAAGAATAGCATTAGTTTCTCTGAAAACAAAGCCAGATTTAATGTATTATTCCTTTCTATTTCTCACATTGCTTCCATCCAAATATGTTTTCACCTTTCACAAAAAATAAATTATTCATTGTAGTCACTGGACCAACTATGAAACAAATAATCTAATTTTCCTAGTTTTGAATATGGATTCTCTGTGTCGAGATGCAAAATTCTGCATTGTATGTTCTGAATTGGCTCCAAAGGTATCATGCAAAGTGAGTTTTGCCTTTTTCAGTTTTCTAATAGACCATTTCCTAAGCAGAGAAAGTAAGGACTGCAGATGCTGGAGCTCAGAGTCAAGAGTGTAGTGCTGGAAAAGCACAACAGGTTAGGCAGCATCCAAGGTGCAGAAGAATCAATGTTTCGGGCATAAGCCCTTCTTCAGGGAATTGGATGGGAGACCCTCAGAAATGATGTGGTTTTGGATGGTCTGGGAGATGATGGTTTGGTGATGGGAGGTGAGGTCATGATCCAGGGAGCAGTTGGAGGAAATGTCTGCGAGTTGGCGCGTGGCTTCAATGGTGTTGAGGTCAGTGTGCTACACTACTACTGTGACCTCCTTGTCAGTGGGTTTGATGGCGTGGTTGGTATTGGAGCGGAGGGAATGGAGTGCTGTGTGTTGTAAGAGTGGGAGGTTGGAGTGGGTGAGGTGGTTGGACAGGTTGAGATGGTTGATGTCACGGTGGCAATTTGAAGGGGAGAGGTCAAGGGCAGTTTACAGCTCAGCACGGGGTATCCAGGTGGATGGGGTGTGTTGGAAGTGGGAGAATGGGTCCTCGGTGGGTGGGTGGGTGTCTTGGTTGAAAAAGTGGGCCTGGAGGCAGAGGTGGCAGAAGAAACGTTCAAAGTTGCAGCGTATGTTGAACTCATTAATCTGGAACTGTACAGGGATAAAGGTGGGGTCTTTACTGAGGACTAAATGTTCGTCCTCAGTGAGGGCAAGGTCTGGGGGAATGGTGAAGACATGGCAGAGATGGGAGCTAGAACTCGAGGTGGGCGCGGACACAGTTGCTTGAGTGGGCGTGGTTAAAGGGTCAGGAGTGATGTCACCCCCATGAAAGTGACACTTACAAAGGGGGCAGAAGTGGTGCTTATGGCTGTGTTAATGGGGGCAGAAGTGACATCATGTGTGACGAGGGCAACATTACTGTTAGGTACTGGGCTGGTGATGTCACTGGCAATGGAAATGGCATCGATGATAGGGCCTTCCCGTAGGGCTGAAGTGGCTGCTGCGGTGAAAACTGCAGGGGCGGAAGTGACGTACAAAGTAGATATCGTATCTGTGCAGGTGAATCTAGCGGCGTCGGTGGATCCTGTGGTGGTCAGGGCAGCGGTAGTCTTTTGCCAGTCGCGGAGGTGGTTGGGTGGACGGCGATCTCGGAGGTGGTGTGGTCGGCAGTGGCTGCACATCGTGCGACAGTATTGGAGGTGGAAGTGATATTATTAATAGTCCCTACGGTCGTGGAAGGAATGGCTGCGTGGCTAATGGTGTCTTGGAGCTTCCAGAGGCCAGGAGAAGGTTCTGGAAGGACCGAGAAAATCCATATATGGAGAGAAGTGCATGAAAGTTTGTTTAACTTACAATTCTTTTATGTCCAATGCAGTAGAGAAATACCATTTGTTGAGCGTATGTATCCTGAGCATGTAGAAATATAGAGGTCTGCTGCAGATCTGGGAAAGTGTGGCTCTGAGCTGGGGTAGGACTGACTGCAAGTAGAGTAGATGGTGGTGCATGGCTGGTAGCGTAGAGCGGAGGGTTTATGAAAAAGCACATGATGAAGGGCTTATGCCTGAAACATCGATTCTCCTGCTCCAGGGGTACTGCCTGACCTGCTGTGCTTTTCCAGCACTACACTCATTTCCTAATGGGCCAACATGCAGCAAAAAACTAATGTCCATTATTTCCCACTCAGTTGCCAATTGCACTCAAAGAAAATTAAAACTGAAAGAACTACTGACACTGGAAATCAGAAACAAAAACAGAAATTGCCTGTGGAGAGGACTCAGAGTTAACATTTCGGGACCAGTGACCCATGCTCAGAACTTTTCCAGCAAATTCTAACATCCATATTGTCACAAAGCTCGTCCTTTTTCTAAAAGCTGTTGCTTTTCTCAAGGATACTGTGGCTTTTTTTTTCAGAGGGGTCATAAATCACTCAGGCTTTGAATTGATTGGTTTGGTACAGAGATAAAAGGGTCTTGAGAGGCATTTTTGTTTATATGGGAATGGATGTGACTTTCAGCCAAAGCTTTTGTTTTAGAAGTGACCTGTATAATGAAAGGGGAGTGGTCAGTCCTGAAAACTGAAGTTAAGTTCAAGTCAGTTCAGCAGTGGGCTACATGGAAACAGGCAGCTAGACTTTCTCTCCTCCTGTGCTTCTCACCTTGACCTGCAAGCCTCTGTTTCATTTTTACTGTATTTAAGGGGTTTGTTTATTGGACTGTTGTACACATTCGCAACAGCATAATTAAGTCTATTCTGGATAGACTAAGTTCGGTAGGTATTCTATATTCTGTTCTTTCTGTTTCATTCTGTAATTTTGTGAATATATTTTTGTCTGTTTTAAAACCTGGTAGTCAACCTAGCAAATGTACTCTGGGTAATTTTTATTGTACAATTACCAAAATAAATAGCAAAGTTATGGTCTCAACTGCCTGCTCAAAGAGTCCATAACAACATTAATTTTCAAAACTATGTACTCTTTGAGTGTCAAAAACAGAAATTGCTGGAAAAGCTCTGCAGATCTGGCAACATTTTTGGAGAGAAATCAGACTTAATGTTGCAGGTCCAGTGACCCATCGTTAGAACGTTTCCAGCAATTTCTGTTTTTGACACTCAAAGAGTACGTAATTTTGAAAATTAATACGGATGTTAGTTTGTGATGCCAACCTATCCAAAAAGTAGTACAATCAAGGTTTTTATTCGAGGTTAGGTTTGAGTTGAATAGTTAGAGCAAACAAGAAGGAGTTTTGCTTTGCAAATAAACTCCTGTTCCTGACTTGAGGGAATATGACAGTAAACTGTATCGCTGAAGAGCGAAAATGTTGCATTTCTCAGTACGATTCCTTTTCACCACAATAAACATAAAATTCAGAATGAAACACATGGATATATTCTTTATTGAAGTTATTTCAAATAAATGAGTGTAAATAGGTTTTGATATATTGACTTATTGAGTGCAGCTCAAGAAACTTAAAAATATGCATACAAAGTAAAACCTTGAGTTTTTTTTAACTGAAATGAACATCATTAGCAAAAATGAATTGATATCAAGTCATTTTGTTCAAAAAAAGGATTGTCTGAACACTTAAGTACCCTCATTATTTCAATATCAATAAAAGATTCTGATTAAGCCATATTATGCACATTTTGCACACGAACAGTACTCTCAACAAAATTTTTTACCTTCAGCAACACCACCCAATTATCAGCTGGTTAAGCACATATCTCATCTCAGTGGGATAATAGTGTTTTCAAAAATGGGCATTGTGTTTTGTTTCTGAAGGACAATTAGGGCAACAATGCTCACATCCCAACTCATAAATGGGTCAGAAGAAAATAAAACTCAATATTCCAACTAACTAATACAAGTGAATATGGGTTAAAGGGCACATGCCATCAATGTTGTTTAAAGGAACATCAGCTACTTGCAGATTAATGATGTCTTCTGGTTGTTGCTATGATTGAGTAAGAGTTTGGTGCTTTTAGAGTGCTTTCAGATTGCAAGGATTTACAGAGAGTGGAGTGCCAGGAGCTAAAAGGCATTTTCTTGACTTCAAAGTCTCAGTATAAACCAGTTGTTCCAAGACATATGTACTACTGAAAACAGGCATTTCCCATGGAATACGCCATGGAAAGGAGCCATGAGAATAGTATAAACTGCTGGAAGAGGAAAGAGGAGAACAAAGAATAGGAGCCTCAGATGATTATATTTGCTAGGGTTTATTAGGAACCAATTCCCCTAACCGAATCCCAACTGAAGCAATGTGTGAGTAATCCAAATTGAAATAAGAATATTCTCATTGAAATTTGTTGCAACTCCAGAGTTAAGCAGTGTATGTGAATCCTTCCATCTTCAACCTGGAGATATCTGTAGCACCTCATAGCATTCTGTACAGGTGGTCACTACAGTTTCTTATTCAGAGAACTAACTTAAATTCTCCCTTAGCAGAACGAGCAAGCAGAATGAACACACAATTTTGTTGAGAGTGTAATGATTAAAATACTGCTAAGTCAAAGAATCTTATAATTAGGATATGCTGGTAGAAACTGTAACAGCATTTTGAAATAAATTAACAAAAGATCAACTTTGTCATTCAGATTGTTTATAACAAACAAAACAGTTTTCTGATTAAGTTGAGAAGGGTTCCAATGGAGCTCGTGGGTGCAATTGACATTGGTCATTCCTAGGGAAGAGATGGCTTGGTAGGAGTGAGGCTAGGAATGAAAACTGTGAGCCACTGATTACATGTACATTGCTTTGTGGGTCCCCTATGTCAATTTTATTCTACACTGGAACTGAAAATGCTTTCACATCCTCAATGTCGGCAGCTGTGTGACAACAAACAAGAAAACATATAGATCAAGACTTGGAATTCAGGCAGAAGTCATATTGTCCCTACTCTGTTAGAAACCACACAACACCAGGCTATAGTCCAGCAGGTTTATTTAGAAGCACTATGTTTTGAAGCTCAGCTCCTTCATTCAGACACAAACACCTGTTGAAGGAGCAGCACTCCAAAAGCTAGTGCTTCCAAATAAACCTGTTGGACTATAACCTGGTGTTGTATGATTTCTAACTTTGTCCATCCCAGTCCAACACCAGCTCCTCCACATCATGTCCCGATTCTGTCACAGTTCACTACCTCAACTGCATTTTGGGCCACCATTGAAAAGTGTCTTTGGGTGACCAAGTCTGTCCAATGATGATATGGTTCATGGCATGATTGCACAACTCATGCACATGTGCACAACATACAGATGATGAAAACCATGCTGTCACACAATATGAGACAATAAAGACCACTGCTGAAACAATAGACTGAATTATCTAAGGCTCTGGATTTCAGAAACCATTTCCACTAAAATGTTGAAGGGGACACTGCTCAGAGAAACACTGACTGTCCTATGGCTATTTGGTCAATAATAGACTGAAGTAAGGATGTCTATGCATAACTCTGATTGGCCAGTAACTCCCCAGCCTTTGAGACAGAGGCATGTAGGACTGGATTGATTTGGGCTGGTGGTTAGGTGTCAATTCTGGCAGGTTCCATCACAAAGGCAAGTGGGATGGGTGATGGATCATTTTGAGTGGGAGGCACAGCGCTGTGGCAACATGGTTAGGGAGTCACTTTGGAATCCCTGCCTGCGTAGCTACTTCATGATGTTCTGCTAGATGCTGAAAAATACTTGTCACTTGAGGGGACAGCCATTGCTATGAGCTATATGATGAGGAATGGAGCAGCAGGAACGTGCTGATGAAGGAGAAAAGGAAAATATAAGGTAAGCTAGAGAACTCCTTTCTGGATGGGTTGCTTCTGAGAGATTCATCTGAGTGTGGCACCAACAAAAGCAATCACAATACTTCATTTGCCAACAATCCCCTACCTCACCTTCCTTCTATTATTGATCATCACAGCATCAGCCTTACTACAAGGTTATGTTTTTTTTTAAAAAAAGCCACAAACATTAACTAGTGGGTGAATGCATTGGCTCACTTCGCTAGGATTTGGTATTTGAAGATACATTTGATGACCTTGACTCCTCATGTGAGGTTATTGACCAGTTTGCAATATTCTGAGGAACAGTCATCAGACCCAAAAAGTTAATTTTGGTTTTTATTCACAGACGCTGCCAGACCTGCTGAGCTTAACCAGCATCTTCTGGTTTTGCAACTTTGCATTCCTGTTCTCAGGGCATGACCCCTGGTATTTACTGCCACAGCAATATTATCCCATTCCCTTTTGACTGCAGGTTGGAGGGCCTCTTGCAGGTCCAGGATATTTCTACTCCCTCCTGCTTCGTCCACTAAATACCTTGTGTGAAACATTCAAAAACGTTGGGGTATAGTGTCTCCTACATTGTGCCATCCCTCGCTGTTTCCCTGGTCAACCTTTTGCGTAACTCAATAGCACCTTCTCCAGCCACAGTGTGTTTCCCATGTGACTACAGGCTGGTGGCAAGAAGTTTTGATGTTATGACCCCTTGCTGATGTGTGCAACTTATCATCAGCATGGTTAGTTTTTTCTGTTCACAGATATCAGATTAAAGAAAAGGCAGCACAAAATTGTTGTGCTACTTGCGCATCAATCAATGCCACAAGTTAATCAAGCTTTGACCATTTTCAGGAGCTATCTTATTTATTGTCGAGAATTTATGATGTAATCTTCAACTGCACTAATGAAATTAACTCCTGAAAATAATCCTAGAATTCCTTTCATTTTAAAATCGAAAGAAAATTATAGGTATATCATTTTTAAGATTGCAAACTCTGCAATGTAATATTTAGCATTAAAAACAATTCCAGTGTTTCAAGGTTCATCACTGTTTTCATCAGCACTATTAGTTACCATGGAATGAAGATTACAGTGTCAGCTAAACCAAACTATTTTATTGATATCATTCATACTGGGCTGTAACTGTGAACGTCTGCCTGAATCACAATCGAATGTAAAAATCTTACAAATATACCAATGGGACAGAGGCATATGTTTAAGCAATAATCCAGATTTAATTAGCTCTGTTATATCAGGTATTGCTATGGCTTAGTTTTTACAATAATGAATGTCACTGACTAGAAAACACTCTTCAATCCTTTCAGTGCTCTGAGAGTACTTCTCTACAACTACAAAAGTATCAAAAACCTTAGAGGCAAGAAAAGATGATTGATATCTGAATGATACTTTACCTCATAGAGGGTAATTATTCCATTAGTTTCATTTGGTGGTTTCCACTGTAGATATATCTTCTCCTCAAATGGACCTCCTTGAATTGATTCCAAGGGCACCAGATCAGGCACTGTTTGGAAAAAATTTAATAATAAAGGGTAAGAGAATCAGTGAAGTTTACAAAAAAGAAAGCTTCATTCAATGTGAGATTGGTTTCTAAGGGTTCAAAATCATTTCCAATTGTAATTGTCTCTAAAATGTATTCATACTCATTTATGGTTGATCCCTTTGGGTATGTCCCAGATGTCCATTCTTCAAGTTATTTTGCATTGCTTATTGAATACCTCAGTAAATGTCAATGTATGAATCTTAAACAGGGAATCAGCAATGTGATGAGAAAACACAGATAGCTGCTATAAGTAGTACAAAGTTGCAAAATGATCTGTTTCGCAATTGTCAAATACAAGGACACAAAGTATCAAGGAAATAAAATCAATTTAAATCATTCTCTGATATAGCGTTTGTGAGCAGCTTCAGTCACTAAGAGAACCATGGAAATGTTAGAATGCAGGAAGAGGCCATTCAGCCCATTGTGTCTGCACCTCCTCTCCAGATGACTATCATGAATTATTGCTATTCTTCTGCCTACTATCCATAATCCTGCATATTGTTTGAATAGAAACAATCACCTAAGGCCTTTTTGAATGGCAGCTCCAAGGCAATGCATTCCAGACTGTAACCACTTGCTGTGTGAAAAAGTTTTTTTCTCTTATTACATTTGCTTCCCTAAACCTCTCATTCTTGATCCATTATGAATGAACAGTTTGTCCCTATCTATTCTGTACAGAAATCTCATGATTTTGAAAACTTCTCGCAAATCTTTTATTCTGCCTCCCCCTCCACCCCCAACCCCATCCCCGCACCGGAAAACAAACTCACCTTCTGCAACTTATCTGTTTAGCTGAGCTTTCTCATCTATGGAACCGTTCCTGTAGTCTTCCTCTGCACTCTCTCAAATAAAAGTTCACAACTTTTGTGAAGTGTGGCATCCAGAACTGTATGTAATACTTCATCTGAAATCTAACTAATATCTTTAAAAAATCAGCATTAACCATTTGTACTTGCACTGTATGCCTCCATTAATAAAGCCTATAACACTGTGTGCTTTATTAACCGTGGGTCTTCAACTATCCTGCTACCTTTAATGACTTATGCACATGTACACCCAGGTCCCTTTGCATCTGTACATGCTTTGGAGTCACACCCTTTACTTTATACTGTTTGCCATGTACTTTGTACAAACTAGAGTACTTCTTTCAACAATGTAACTGCATCTCTTAAAATCCATCATCTAAACATTGTTTCTTCAACTGAGCACTATAACTGGGTTGGTAGGGGTAGGGAACAGAGCTTAACTGCCAACAGGTGCTGGGTAACAAACCCTTGGTTTCAGTTAATACATGCGAAGTTGAAAGAGCGCAGCAGATCAAACAGCATCCAAGGAGCAGGAATGTCAATGTTTCAGGCTGAAACCAGTCCTGCTCCTGCTCCTCAGACCTGCTGTCTGACCTGCTGTGCTCTTCCAACTTCACATCTATTGACTCTGTCTTCCAGCATCTGCAGTCCTTACTGTCTCCTTGGTTTCAGTTAGTTTCCTGTATCTAGTGTCATGATACTATGAAGTGACACCAACTCTAACTGGGCATCATTATCATTTCCTAAATGGACAAATGGAACATCTAACACAATCTCAAGTTGACTTTTATCTTGGTATTCAGCTGAATAAGAAAGCCATAGCAACTTTCCTACTCAGGTCAGTGGAAATGAGTACGCTGTCCTGATGTTAATAACATCGGTGAATTTGGTTCCTCAGCATCTGGAATATGCTCCAGAGAACTTGCAAAATCTGGCTAACTTTACCCCATTTAAGAAAGTTAGTACATTTTAATTGTCCATTTTCCATGTTTTCATTGTGTAAGGTTAAAATCCCCAATATGTTTTCACTACTTTGTTTGCCACATACTTCACTAGTTTCTGTCCATAAGCAGCAAATAAATCATGATACACTTCTAAGTAATTTCACTGTATCTCGGATGTCAGAATAGATATGAAAGGATTGCTAATATGTTCAGTTAAATTCTAATATATACACCTGTTGGTAGGAGCCTTCAGAGTGAGATATTTTCATTTAATTTATTCAAATATTTGATAATCAATTTGACATTACACAAGCTATTGTTAAATTATTCATGACATTTATGCAGCACAGGAGAAAAAAGTGTAATTAAAAGGGTGATGGCTATAAACCAAAGATAGCTTGCAAATAAGAAATGACCCACTGGATGGCAAGCAGTCAGCAAGACTTACTGACACTGGCAAAATTATTGACAAAGAAAGAGCATTAATTTGTTTAGTGGTGTGGCAAGACACAAACATAGGTTATTGTAAATCTGCAAGCAATCAAACAGGCACAAGCCTTGCATTTAATTTACTAGATCAATCATTTTCACTATGATTGTCAATTGAGATTATGCATCCAGTGCTGGAGAGCTAGGCAGGATAGCAGTGCTGGGAATAAATTCATTCACTTTTACCTCGAGGCAGAATAGTAAACTGATTTCCCTTACATCAGCGGAAGTGCAAATTGGGCAGGATGTAAAATGGATGGTCAATTCACTACTGGCAGACTTTGACCGACTACTGAATTTTGAATGTGGTCATAATTGTTAAATTCTTGTCCCCATTTCCAGGAGGAATGGTAATACATTTGACTATGACACTGTATCCATGGTTCAGAGGAACATGCAACAGGACTATTAAAAATGTAATGGCTTTCTGTGCTTCACAAGGGTAAGTGCTGTCACCTTCTTTCAGCTATGTCACACTCATTCTAGTTCCACCTCCCATCAAAGCTTATGGTCTATCGCTCTCAATATTGTATGCAACAACTTCCCTCAACGGCTCTCACCCACCCCATTTTCCAAAATTACTAATCCTTATTGCCGCCTGAGCTTCCTACTTACTCACTTGAGATACTTCACCACATTTCCAGACTGAAGATGGACTGTCATTCACATGGACTGAACTAAGGGGTATTCCACTTGGAATTTAAGATATGGCCATTTGGTTGAAGCACATGCAGCGTCTTCACTACATCAGCTGCTTCCTATGATGGAGGAATGACATTGCCACAGCATAATGCCATTGACTGATCATTGCTCACAAACATAGCAACTGCCTGGCTTTCTTTCTGCGCTGAAAAGTAAGGCAGAGATGCTGTGAGCAATTGACTAAGTGAGTGCTAGAATACAATGACTGCTAACATAAGACCTATGAGATGCATTTTGTTCCAATGCATGAACTAGGTGCCTGTCCCTTTGTGCAAAGAGGCTTGGCAGCAGAATTGCAATGGAAAATGTTGAGTACTTACAAAATGAAATAGCAAAGTGTTGAATTGCATCAGAAGTCAGTGTGAGATGGACCATGATGATGTGTGATTCTGGTGCTTTGCTGATGCCAACTTCCATGGAACATGCCCTAAGATGTTGGGGAATGCACAGATGGATGTCTGGGGAAGATGCTGGTAAGTTACGATTGCCAGGTACCTGCTTTTTCAAGTTGAAAATTGGAGTTTTCTGCCAGTATCTGAGTGAATACAACCTGCACATAATTTAAAGGAGGAGTGGTAATGTCACTAGATGTGTATTCCAGAAAACTAGGCTAATGTTCTGGGGACATGGGTTCAAATTCTCTTGTGGCAAGTGATGATATCTGAATTCAATAGAAATGTAGAATAGTGCAAGCAATGTCAATTGATCTAAAAATCTGTTTCCTTAATATCTTTCGGAAAAGAAATCTGCTATTTTCCCTCAGTCTTGCCTACATATGACTGCAACCTACATCTATGTGTTGTAGCCTATCTACATGTAGATAAATCTGTGTAATTTGTCCCTTTTATGCACCTCATCACCTAGCCTTATGTACATAACACATTGTTGGAAAAAAGGGAGAAATGGTACAAGAGTATGACCAATGACATGCAGACCAAATCCCAACTTGAACCAGAACAAAGTATACAAGCTTAAGAATTTAGAACAGACAAAGGGTTCACAGAAAGATATATTTGCTATGTCCAGCCAACATTATGTCTTGTAATAATGAGCAATGGTCAAGTCCTGTGAAGAATTGCATACTATCAACCAGCTGTCATACATGATGACGACTCCAGTACTGAAAATATCATGCCAAAAAATGACTTTTGACAAATGATACATATCCATCCATGACAACAGCTACCACCGTACAAAGTGAAGCTACACTGCTGGATCATAATAAATGTATAAGGAACAGATCTGGTCATGTGTTATGTATGGTATTATGTTAAGATTAGATTAGATTACTTACAGTGTGGAAACAGGCCCTTCGGCCCAACAAGTCCACACCGACCCGCCGAAGCGCAACCCACCCATACCCCTACATATTCCCCTTACCTAACACTACGGGCAATTTAGCACGGCCAATTCACCTGACCCGCACATCTTTGTGACTGTGGGAGGAAACCGGAGCACCCGGAGGAAACCCACGCAGACACGGGGAGAACGTGCAAACTCCACACAGTCAGTCGCCTGAGGCGGGAATTGAACCCAGGTGCCTGGCGCTGTGAGGCAGCAGTGCTAACCACTGTGCCACCGTGCCTCCCCAAAAAAATTAAAAAATTAATGTAGAGATATATATATGTGTATATATTCTTGTATATGTTATCAAGAAAAAGCATTCCCATTCTTTAAAGGGCAAAGGGAGATGTATATTGTAGTGATTGGAACCATGGCCAGGTGGATCTCATTTACTATGAGATCCTTGATTGGCATTGTTAACTTGGGCCAATCAGGGAGCCCTGGCTGACAGGTATAAGTAGTCTGCTCATTTTAGTGACAGGCTTTGAGCTAGTTGGTCAGATTTCATGTACTGGGCACATGTAAATAAAGGGTGACTTGGTACTGGCCTCTGTGCAGTTATTTTACATGTTATAGCTTAAGTTCCAGAGTGGATGTACTGATGTATTTCAGATAGTTATAGGGTATTTGGTGCATGATATTCTGGCACAGGTCGTATCTCTCTCTCTCGTTGTATCAGAGTCAACATAGTCAGTTAATCATATATCGATAATGTACAGTCATATAATTAAGCATGAAACCTAGACTGTGGTAAGTTTGTGGTATCACAGCCTCATTAATAGCCAGTGTTATTAATAAATTTTAAGATATCTGACTCAAGAAGAACCTGATTATTTGTGGTGCCTGTTATATGGACAAAAATATACAGCATGCACAAAATGGCATCAGCATCAACTTCAATGTAGTGAGCTTAGCAAGATCAGAATATCGAATTACCCATTTAGTGGATGAGAGAGAAATTTTGAATGTTTTATTAATTCACAAATGGTTGATCCAGCATTTATTATCTGTCCCCAGTTGCCCTTCAGAAACTGATAGTAAGCTGCCTTCTTGAAATGCAGTAGTGTATTTGATGCAGGTGCATGTACAATACAGTTAGGAAGGACATTCTAGTATTTTGACTGAGTGACACTGGAGAATGCTATTATGTTTTCCAGCCTAGATAGTAAGTGACTTGGAGGGGAATTTGCGGGTGTTGGTGTTCTCATGTATCTGTTTCCATTGTCCTTCTAGATAGTAGTGGTTTAGGTTTGGAAGGCACTGGTTAAGGAGTCTTGGTGAATTTCTGTAGTGCAGGATGTTGATAATTGGGATTCAGTTATTGTGATGACTTTGAATGCCAAGGAAAATGGTCAGAATCTCTCTTGTTGGATATAGTAATTGTCTGGCACTTCTGTGATGCTAATGTCACTCACCAATTGTCAGCCTAAGCCTGATATGTTCAGGTCTTTCTGCATTTGGGTGTGGATTGTTTCAGTATCTGAGCAGGCAAAAATGGTGCTGAACATTGTACAATTATCAATGAATATCCCTTCCTTTGACCTTAGGATGGAGTTTTGGTTATTGAAGACATAGCTGAAGATAGTTGGGCCAAAGGTATTACCATGAGAAAATCCTGCAAAGATGTCCTGGAGCTGGGAATACAGACCTCCAAGCATGGTAGCCTTTTGCTTTTTATCACGAAAGACTCTGACCATCTGAGATTTCTTTCCCTCCCAATTTCCATTGACTCCAGTTTTGCTAAAGCTCTTTGATGTCACATTCAGTTAAATGTTGCCTTGATGTCAAGGGCAGTCACTCTTATCTTAGCTTAAAAATACACCTTGGTGACCTTTCTGCCATATGTATGGCATGCTTTTGTGAAGGAAATCTCAAATAGAACATTCCTTGATTACAAAATCTGATAAAACATCAAAGAAACTGCAACATCTTTGTAAATCAACTTTATCCTTCGGTTTGGCCATCGTTAGTACATCTTCTATTTTGATGACAACTGTTCTAATACTGACTGTTGAATAGACTGAACAAAGGAAGTTGATTTGGCTCATGTAGATTTGATATTTTACTTTTGAAGTAAGTTTGTTACCATTGCCATGAGCTGCTGAAGGTTTGTGTCATGCTCATGTTTAGTTCTTCCTAGAAATGCATTGTATTCTGCAATACAGTGTCAACTTGTTAGATTCTTGAGTTCTGTAGAATTCACATTCTAGCAATGGAAAACCAGTCAGAGACCGTTACAACCTATTCCCAGCAATGAAATATATAAAATCTGTTCTGTCCCTGAGCTACACTTCAATGACTCAAAAAACAAAGAACTTAATCAGGAGCAGAAATCACTTGGAAAATAAGTACTGGAGGTTTACAGTTGGTTCTGCCTTAGAGGTCCAAGCCACAACTGCAATTCGCTTGACACGGATGCTAGTACACTGATGTACCAGCTTCCCCAGGAAGTAGAGTCTCAACTGTAGTGCAGGAGTAAGAACTCTCAGCTTAATGAAACACACTGTCTCACCCTATCATTTTACCTGGCCTATGTAACAACAAAATGGAATTTCTGTCCTGTGAAATCAAAGCAGCAACTCCCAGCTCTCCATGATTCTGCTCAACTCCAACAGATTTGTCATTATGGTTGGAGATTAGTGGAGCCACTCGTGTTCCTCCTCCCCTGGAGAAGATTCAGGGCGAATATCATTAAGATCAGGTGCCAAAAACATATAATTAACTCTTGAAAGACTGGAAGTTAGACAAAAGTTTTGAGATTAGGTGAAAGTGAGTACTGCAGTTGCTAGAGATTAGAGTCAAAGAGTGTGGTGCTGGAAAATCACAGCAGGTCAGGCAGCATCTGAGGATCAGGCAAAAGCCCTTCATCAGGAATGAGGCTGGGAGTCTTGGAGGTGGAGAGATAAATGGGTGGAGGGTAGACATGGGGGAAGGTAGCTGAGAGTACAATAGGTGGATGGAGGTGGGGGTAAAGGTTGATGGGGAGGGTGGATTGGATAGGGGGAAGGAAGATGGACAGATGAGACAGGTCATGAGGAGGGTGCTGAGCTGGAAGGTTGAAACTGGAGTAAGGTGGGGGGAGGGGAAATTAGGAAAATGGTGAAATTCATATTGATGCCATGGGATTCGAGGGTCCCGAGGCAGAAGATGAGGCGTTCTTCCTCCAGGCATTGGGTGGTATGGGAGTGGCAATGATTGAGTTTTAAGATTGCCTGGATAGCCAGATCTTTGGGAAGTCAGCCAATATGTCATTAATCTGTTACTCATGTCACAATATAAAAAACTAAATGAAAATTAAGATGTAAAACATCAATATTATTCATTGTTAAAAATCACAATGACACCAGGTTATAGTCCAACAGGTTTAATTGGAAGCACACTAGCTTTCGGAGCGATGCTCACCTGATGAAGGAGCATCGCTCCAAAAGCTAGTGTGCTTCCAATTAAACCTGTCAGACTATAACCTGGTGTTGTGTGATTTTTAACTTTGTACACCCCAGTCCAACACCGTCATCTCCAAATCAATATTATTCATGTTTTCCTGGTTAGTTTTGTCTCATCAGTTCTAACTTAGCTTCTCTTCTATTTCTCTGCTTTAATTTTACTTACAGCTCGATAATACACACAATTAATGTTTCTGTAACTTTTATTTTTACTTTCTATTTTTAAACATCAAATATATCCATTCACCATTGCTTCTCCTATACCTATGTTTCTTTAGAAAAGCAGCTTGTGTGGTTAATTATCTTGCTAATTGAAACACAAGACAATGTTATGTGACTTTGTCTAATCAGTGAAGCAATCAGCTGGCATTTAAGATTTTTTTTTATCTAATGTCACACTCAATGCCAATACAGCCAATTATAACATCAGACAAAACAGGCACCACAAAAATTAGATATCTTGTAGTGTTGAAAGGAATATTAGATTTACTGTCAACCTTTGATGAAATAGCTATGATATGGCAAACACATCTATTCTACACCTAACTTTGTTTGTCTGTGGCTATACACTTCTACATTTATTTTTAATGGATATAGATCTGATATGGTATAAAATACCTCTCTACAAATCTGAAACAACTAATATTTTACGTTTCAAGTATTCACCATGTAACATTTATCTCCAATTGCATCACAAACATTATTTTCTTCTATAATTTCCAGTTATTTCAGTTATAATTTTTGTATTGTATCAAGTATCTACAAAGACAATGTGAACATTTTCCATCGGACTGTGTATTTTATAATTTATCGATTTAGTTACCTCCATATAGTGGAATTAGTTTTGATTTAATAGCCTCAGGGAAAAAAAAACTAGATTAGCATTTAAAATAACTCATTCCTTTACTTCATTTACATGGAATTTTCCCTTTCAAAACTATTTCTAAGTGCAAGTGTTTTGTATGATGAGGGTTATAATCATAATTACAGATGTTAATTTAAGGTTTATGATGGGATTGCATCTCATAGCATATATAACAAGGACTCTCACCATTTGGAAAATTACAACAAACGCTCTCTGCAGAAAATATTTGTTCATCAACTATAATCCTCATGTCTCCAGTCAAGAGTTTAATCAAGGTAGAAATTGCCTCAGTTTCTAACAGCCAAGTGATTAGTAATAAGAAACAATTGCCCTAATATGTGAGCATTTTCTTTGGAAAGAAATTCACCACTAACATGATTTGTTTAATAATATATATGCATGTCACCAGAAGGTCCAGGGCAGCAGATATATGGAGACACCATCACCTTCAAGCTGCACACCATTTTGACTTGGAACTATATTGTTGTTCCTTTGTTCCTTCACTGACTTCTTGGAACTCCATTCTTAACAGCACTGTGGGTGTATCCACACATCAAGAAAAAAAATGTACATGTATGTGTAATTTTAAAAAATAGGAAGAAGTCTATCTTCAGAACGTGTTTTCCTAAACAGCAATGTCTTGGCACTTTTACTGGTTTAAAACTATTTAAATAAGATTGTTAAATATGATTTATACTCTCTGTTGAAACAAAACATGTAAATTAGGTTGATTAGCAGATCAGGAAACATTGCTTCAATTGTATGAATATTTCTGTTTAAAATTAAAGTTATCTATCTTAGGATATTAATGTCACTTTCCCCTTTAAAACTGTATTTTCAATAGATTATTGTTGATCAACATTTATGCTGTTAGCATACCATAGCAGACAATTGTTAAAGATCATTTTTAACAGAAAACTAGTTATTTGTCAATAAACATTTCAGAGGATTGAAATTTCAGGGAATGTAAAGATGCAAAATAATTATAAGTATATGAGTAAAATCAGTTTTAATTGTGATATAAGGCACAAAAAATAGAAATTTATGAACAGGGTTAAGCCATTGAATGTTCCATCAGATTCCAGTTGATGTATGACCTAACTCCAAATGCTCATTTTCCCCGACATTCTTTAATATCTCTGGTTATAAAAATCTATCAATCTGAATTTTAAAATTAACAAGTGACCTAGCAATGATTGCCATTTGTGGAAGAGAATGCCAAGCTTTTAACACCCATTGTGTATAGAAGTATTTACAAATGTCACTCTTAAAAGTAATGGATCTTTCTTTTAGAAAAAAATAATATGTCTCTTTGTTCTCGATTCCCAAACCAGCACATTTTTTCTGTATCCAGCCAATCTTTTCCTCTTATTATCTTGAAAATATCTTTGTAAAATCAACCCTTATCTTTCTGAATTCTGCTTATACACACTCGATCTCCTGTGTAGTTTCTCTTTGTAAATTAACCCCAAGGATCCAAATACCATTCAAGCAAATGTCACCTCATTCCCTCAAAAACTACTGTATCTTTCCCAAGATATGGTACCTGGAATTGCTCACAGTCACGTTCATGAGACATGATTAGTGTTTGAAAGCCATAAAGTTGCAGAGATATATAGTATGGAAACAGACCCTTTGGTCCAACTTGTCCATACTGATCAGATATCCGAAATAAATCTAGTCCCATTTGCCAGCATTTGTCCCTCATCCCTCTCAACCCTTCCTATTTATATACCCATAAATATGCCTTTTAAATGTTGAAATTGTACTAGCCTCCACCACTTCCTCTGGCAACTCATTCCATACATGCACCACTCTCTATGTGAAAAAGTTACCCCTTAGATCACTTTTAAATTTTTCCCCCTCACCCTAAATCTATGCCCTCCAGATTTGGACTTACCTATTCCAAGGAAACGTCCTTACCTACCTACCCTATCCATGTCCCTCATGACTTTATAAATCTCTCTAACATCACCCCTCAGCCTCTTCAGGGAAAATAAGCCCCAGTCTACTCAGCCTCTCCTTATAGCTCAAACCCTCCAACCCTTGCAACATCCTTGTAAATCTTTTGTGAACCCTTTCAAGTTTCACAACATCCTTCCAATACCAGGGAGACCAGACTTGCATGCAGTAATCCATAACTGGCCTAACCACCATTCTTACAGCTACAAATTCAGGCTTTCTTTGATTAGCTGAGAATTTACAAGATGTTCAGTCATCCTAACTTTAATATAGGTATCAGTAATTTGCACACAGAAGATGTTAAGCTTGTTAATAGTATTAGTTGTGTTTAGTTCTATGCAGGTGATGAGTATTAAGTGAAAATTCACTTGTGTTCCGAAAACAGGATAAGAGCTAAATTCAGAGATTGGGTTAAGAGATGCATGTTTGTAATGTACAATAGTGAAATCTTCTTTGTGCGATCATGTCTACACTAATAGTGAATATGTTGTCTTATGCAGGCTCTCTCCTGAATGTAATGTAAAGAATACCACTATAAACAAAAGCTTATAATACAGTGTAAAGAATGGCTCCAATTCTATCCTTTGTCACCAGGCTTTCTGGGCTGGATGGCTTACAATTTCCTGATTTCCATCTCTCACCTGAAGTGAGAGAATCTTGAAAGCTAGGACACTGGCAATACTGTCACTTAATTTCTTTGAAAACCTAAGATCAAAGCAATCAGGTCCTTGGAATTTGTTGCTCTTCAGTGCTATTATTTCCATCTTTAGTGCTATTTTGCTGATATCAGTTTTAGTGAGGCCCTGTTCTTCACTCAATATTACCGTGGGTTGTTTTGCAGGCTGACATCTCTGTTTGTTATAAATACTGAAGCAAAATAAATATTCAATAAGTTTGCCATTTCCCTATTTTCATTGACAATATCACCTGATCACTTTTAAAGGGGCTAATATTTCTCCAGCCCAACTATCTTCCCTAATTGGAAAACTAATTGTTTTGATTTGAATAACTTTTAGAAAGTTATCTTTTGACTCTCTCTTTGAAGCTCTTGCTATTTTTCTGGGATCATTAATGCTTATGTTCAGTGTCTCATCATTATTTTCTTATTTGTGGACTAGCTGCTATTTTGTCTTGAACTTTCTCTAATCACATATTTGATTCCATTTGCTGCTCTACCGTGCAAGAAAACAATATCTCAAGCTGAACTTTAATCAGAAATTAGCACTCTACCCTTACCTATCTGCCATACCCCTTCACCTTCACCAGCAGCACCAACTCCCCTGAGTCCCCTCAGAATCTTACATGCTTTAATGAGTTCACCTTTTTCTAAACTCCAGAGAACAGATCCACAACTTGAACTTCCTGTTTGCAGATGCCTCTGACCTAAACCTCTGGCCAAGACCCACAACTGGACTCAGGGCCATTCATTGCACCTTAAAGTAGTGCCTTCTTGCTGGAGATTCAGTATTTGGCCATTCAGTATTTGATTTAATGAGTAGAGATGATAAGCAGTAGTATGCAGACAGATGAATCCTGTTCCACCACCCTTATTCTTCTGAAAATATTAATCCAAACCAAGTAGAAAACTTGAATCAACCAGGATTTTCAATACTTGAAGAAATTCTGCTGAATTTGATCGGGGCAAATATTACATAATACATATTTTGGAAGACTAATATCTTACCTCCAGTGGAAGGAAATGTAACGAGTCACATTGTATCCACAAAATAATTCTTATTACCAAGTATAAAAGACTGTCAAACACAAAAGCCTGGAAAACTCACAGGTTCAAATTGCAGTAATTGCAAAATAGTTGGAAATTGCTGCATCAAAAGTGGTTCATGATGTTCCATCGTGGAGTATATTCAAGGTTTGGATGGATAGCTTTTTGGTTTCTCAGCAAATGAAGGGAAATGGAAGCAGGAGGGAGAGTGGAGTAGAGACAGAAGATCAGCTAAAATTGTAATGAATGTTGGAACAAGCTGGAGGGGCCAGGCGGTTTACTCTGCTCTGATTTCTTATGACAATAAATGAACAAGCATACAGCATATAGGGTTAGAAGCTGATCGTAAGCACACAAATTCAAAGCACAGAATGCAAGATAAAAGCGCAGCTAATGTGCTGAGTATTGCAGTTGGAATTGGGAACAGTTATTCTCAATCACACTCAATAAATCTTTCATTTCATTGTGTGCATTACTCATTTGCGCTGTACTTCCAATTCTTCATGACACACTTTATTAATTTACAGCATTTCAGCATCCAGTGTTGTGCTGGCAGCCTTCAAAAACTTCCAAATGTAAAGTTCAGCACTTCCCTTACTGCTGTAAAGATACTATTTCTTTTTTGCTGCTGTAAACTTCAAAATTATAATTCTGATCTGAGACAGTCAATATCCTGTGACTCTAACTCACTTCAGTAATCTGTCATTATTTGTCATCTTTATGAATATTAATCTGTGACCTTTTCCATTTCTCAAACAAAGATTTCTGCTCTTTCTGAATCAGACTTGTTTTTTGGTCTTTGTGAAAGCCTAAAGGATTTCACTTATACTGCTAACTTACTGAACCTATATCCATCAAAATGTCAAGAACAGAAACGTAGCTAAGGGTTGTTTTTTTATATATATCTTGTTCTTATTCACTGATTTTTAAAAAAAATTGACCATGGTCTATTGAATTTTGGAACCAGCTAGAAAGGGTGTTTAAAAATTACTTTGATTCAGTTTTTTAAAGTAATTGACCCAGATCTTTGAAACTGATTATCTTTTATTAATTTAACACAGGGAAAGTTGTAAACAGAACAAGTTTTGTTTTATTCAGCAGCTCTCTCCTTCAATCTGTTACATACACATTTCTTTCCATTTTTATATCATATCCTAATGCAAGAGCTATTAAGTCAAATAGCAGTATATAAAATATTTGATGATTTCCTACAGAACTGGTCATAGCAGTCAAGGATCTGCAAATCATAGCTAGTTAAATGTCCTGTCTTGCTAAGAACACAACATTGGTATTTACTCTAGAATTTTTCACACAATACATATTTGGAGGTTGGAAGGCATTTACTAAGGGAAGTTCCTGTAGCTTGGCTCTCGGATATAAATCACTGGCTTGTATTCTCCAGAGAGGTTTGCTAAGGTCACAAAATTCTGCAGAATTGACTGGTTTCATTTGTCCTTGTTTTTAATCCTTTTGACCATCTGAAAGGTGACAAATATTTAATAGATGCTTGACATCATCCATATTACACACAACAACACGATGCAAAAAAAAAGCCTCCAATGCAGAATGCTAAGGTCATTGATTTTTTTTTTCTTGAGCACAGGTAAATTGTAGGGAAATGTTATTAAGAAAACATTGTTAAAAATCATAGGTTGATTTGACAGATAGCTGAATCATGTATAACTAATTCTTAGTGTATGTTAACAATGAATAGATAGAGGTATGCTAGCAGATACTGTCTACTTAAGAGTTCCAAAAAACATTCAATACGGTGCCAAACAAAAGGTTAATAGGCTATTAACTAATTCATTGCTGAATTAAATTATTTGGTTTAATTGGTTTTGGTACGTTTATAAATACAATATGGTGAAAATAATGCAATTTACATTTCTTACATTCAAATAACTTTAAATAACAAACTTTGCTCCGAACATGATCCAATCATGCAAGCTATAAGTAGTTGCATCTTCAGTTCGCACATATTGTGACAGGCATCACGCACATGCCACTATGTGCACTGTGACCACTATCCCCCTTCACCCATCATCCATGCGCTCAGCAGCAACAGGACAAGAACCTCACTGCATCATCATGCTGGGTGTTGGTCAACGCACACACCACCTCAACCCTTTAACAGCTCAAGGACATCTATAAGGGGAGGCAATGGCCTAGTGGTATTATTACTAGACTGTTAATCCAGAAAGGAGAAAGTGAGGACTGCAGATGCTGAAGATCAGGGTCGAAATGTTTGGTGCTAGAAAAACACAGCAGGTCAGGCAGCATCCGAGGAGCAAGAGAATTGACGTTTCGGGCATAAGCCCTTCACCAGGATTCCTGATCAGGGGCATATGCCTGAAACGTCACCTCTCCTGCTCCTCAGATGCTGCCAGATCCGCTGTGCTTTTCCAGCGCCATACTTTAGATTAGATTAGATTAGATTTGTTTAGATTACCCACAGTGTGGAAAGAGGCCCTTCGGCCCAACAAGTCCACACCGACCCACCGAAGCGCAACCCACCCACACCCCCACACTTACCCCTTACCTAACACTACGGGCAATTTAGCATGGCCAATTCACCTGACCTGCACATCTTTGGACTGTGGGAGGAAACCGGAGCACCGGGAGGAAACCCACACAGAAACGGGGAGAACGTGCAAACTCCACACAGTCTGTCGCCTGACTCGGGAATTGAACCCGGGTCTCAGGCGCTGTGAGGCAGCAGTGCTAACCACTGTGCCACCGTGCCACCCTCTTCATCCAGAAACACAAGTAATGGTGGGTGCTCTGGGTTTGAATTCCACCATGGCAGATTAAGGGTTGAATGATGGCCATGAAACTACTGCTGACTATCAGAAAAAAACCATTTGGTTCACTAATGTTCTTTAGGGAAGGAGACTGCCCACCTTACCTGGTCTGGCCTACATATGACTCCAGACCTACAACAATGTGGTCGACTCTCATCTGAGGTGAGCAATAAATGCTTACATAACCAGCAATGTCCTCATCTCGTGAATGAATTTTAAAAAAGCTTCCTTCTGCCAGGTGCTTTTGCACACAGAGATACACACATATTTCATGTTGCTGCATAGGATGCATCTTATGCCCCTGAGCCTGCTCTCTCAGCACCCACTCACTTTGCATTTACTCAGAGGCTGCCAGCCTCTGTCTACTTCCACATTGCTTTCTTCACACATATTCACTGACTTCAGCACGAACTTACAAACCTCTATGTGGCTTGCATGGTTCTCTAAGCACACGGTCGTCCGTGCTCACCCATAGGTTGTCTGCCTCCATGGCTCACACTGCTTTGTAGCACAGAGGGAGAAGTAGACACCTTGTCATGGTGAGGAGCACTGAACAGTTGAGGGATGATGTGCTAATGTATGGTACAGTGTTGTATTGGCATCAGACTTGTAGCAAGTGCCAGCAGTTTTTGTGCCGAATCATACTGAATGTGCTTCATTCCAAAATAGCTTAAGAAAGAGTTGGATAGAGCTCTCAACGATAGTGGAATCAAGGGTCATGGAGATAAGGCAGGAACAGGATACTGATTAAAGATGATCAGCCATGATCATATTGAATGGTAGTGCAGGCTCGAAGAGCAGAATGGCCTAGTCCTGCACCTATCGTCTATTGTCAAATCATGTCCAATGTTATTTGGCTGGCTCAAATCATGCAAATCAACTAAAGGAGGGATTGTACATGAAGGCAGAGCAGTTAGATGTGATGGGAAAGCAGGACAGGTGGTGAGGTGTCTCCAGTGAATAAGGAGGGAGAGCAAGGGACGGGAGAGGTTAGTCATTTGAAAGGATAAAGTGGGTAAGAACCATTAAGCAAACAAATTATGTGCAATAGTGAGAGAGGTAGTCCATGAGCTCTGATGAGAGATGCGTGCAGTGGCAGAGCTAGAATGAGTCAGAGCTCTGTGAGTGCAAAGTAGAGTGAAATGGTGACACTTATCCTTGTGGAATGCTGAAAATAATTGACCTTCCTGCTGCATTGCTGGGTGACCCACATCACTTGGACATGGTACTGACTTAAAAGACAAATTGGATCCAGGATGACTTGGTTTGATGGCACAGTCTCCTGTACAGTACACAAAAAAGGACGGCCCTACTTTCAAGAACTCTGTCCACCAACACCTCCAGTCCCCTGTTTACAAACTAGAGAGTGAGCTTTTCTTTCCTGTGGGTTAGGTGCTCAGTACTAAAGGTCAAGCATTACAGTGTGAGGGTCAGATTCTGCCTCACAGCAACTGAAGTGGTGGCAGCTTGATGTTAAGTATGGCACTAGTAGCATAAAGGTCCTAGAAGTGGCAAACACTTTGCCTCTTTAGTGATGCAATTCCCTAAGAAATGCACCCAAGATCACAGCTGTATAATTAATGAGGTAAAGAGCAGAAGATTACATGAGAAAAGTTTCACAGTGCCCCAGTGACCAGGCAAAAGGAAACTCATTTGACAAAATGAACTTTAACTACAAACAAGGAAGGTCCATCCCTAGTTACACAGACTTTGAGGGGGACCAGTGGTAGGACTCTCTCCATCAAGATCAGAAGTTGTTCTGCCCACATATCCATATGACATCATAGTGGGCGGTGTTTATCGCACACCTCAGTATTAACTCTTTCAGACCCTTACATACCTATTTACAATGGAAAGTAGTTTAGAAGTGTATTCTTTATTCCCCTGACAACTATTATCTTACTGAGATGTGTCATAGCTGACTACCATTTGAGAACCTGAGTTTGGAACTCTTGTTTTCTTCAATTGTTTATGAAATTTTAAAAAAATTTCTTTAAAGAATGCAATTGGTTTTTATGTTTATATCCAATTTTGTCTCCTTTTGTGAAGCTATCAAATTTCTCTGTTTTCTTCCACTGCTCCTAATGTGTTCTGGCAGGACACCTAAATGACAGTGCTGAAAGCAATTTAATTGTTTTGGGTTTTACAGCGAAATATAATGCATTTGTCAATGAGAATTTGCTTGTATCCTTTCCGTAGCTCAGCTACTACAGCAAGCTGCAGCAAGAACCCAAGCTGGTTTTTCCCGTCTTTATCCCAGCTGTGTGAGGTTGGCCATGGTACTACACTCCCTGTTAGGTTGAAATCTCTTAACTCAAACAGACTGGGACAAATGCCTGTTACCTCCTTGGTTCGTAAAGCTCAAAGCCATTAGGACAAGAAGACTGATGTCATATGTGTCTTCTGAACTGCCTTTAATTGCTATTTTTATAACTGGCAAATGTGTATTTGATGGTTTATTCAATGTACAGAACATCTAGAAGTGCTTTTGGAACAAAGTAAATTGAAACAAATATGTCTGTGTAATTGTTGTGAATTAATGAAGATTGGTTCCAATGTTGAATTGTTAGAAAGAGCAAACATATAAATAGGATAACCAGCATTAAAAACGACACAAATCTGATCCTTTGTAAACATGTTGAAATTATTATAAAGTGGCACCAAGTCATCGATCACTTTTATTAAACACAATTAAATCTTCCCTGCAATTATGCTTTCTGTAGAAGACCCATGAACTCTACATGTTTATGACTGTTTTTGGAACTCATTTGCACTGGTCATTAACAACCTCACTGCCCTTGTAACTCCCCTTGAAGCTAAGGCAGCTCTGTTTTATTGTGCTTATATTTCTTATTCAATGCTTTGTCTTATTTGAATTTTATGTGCCTGGAGGTTTGGAAAAATAAACGTTTTTGTGCTGTTGCCTTGGTAGTGGCCAAGTCCTAAATGCAAAACACAAGATTTATTTGTATTGGTGTCCTGTGATATACGCAATTTGTGGGGCTCTGGCATCAACATTGAGGAAAGTGAGATCTGGCCTCGTGGAATGGTCTACACCTGAACCATACTAGGGCTGATGTTCTTGCAGACTTCATAGGGAAGTAGAGGAGATTTTAAATAAGAAAATAGATTATCTACAGTATGGAAACATGCTTTTCAGCCCAACAAGTCCACAGTGACCCTCTGAACAGTAACCCACTCAGACCCACTCCCCTACCCTATATTTATCCCTGACTAATGTACCGAACACTACAGGCAATTTAGCATGGCCAATACGCCTGATTTGCACATCTTTGGATTGTGGAAGGAAACTGGAGCACCCGGAGGAAACTCATGCAGACACAGGGAGAATGTGCAATCTCCAAACAGACAGTTGCCTGAGGCAGGAATTGATCCCAGGTCTCTGGCGCCGTGAGGCAACAGGGCTAACCACTGAGCCACTGTGCCACCCATTAGCTACTGTGCCATCTAATAAGTAGGGGCAAGAGCCCAAATTTTGGAAGCTATGGTGAATAAGATATTGGGAAAATTCAAAAGAGGAAAGAATTAATATAGGAAATGGTAGACAATAATAGAAAGTGACAGAGAATGCAGATCCTCGTGCAAACAGCACACACGATTAGTGATTATAACAATAATAAAAGGATCATAAGTTAAGGCACTGAATTTGAATGTATGCAACAGTTGAAACAAAACAGACTAACTCGTAATAGAAATCGAGTTAAATAAATACAATCTAGTGACCATAACTGAGACAAGGTTGCACAACGACCTAGATTAGGACTTAAATATTGAAGGGCATGTGGCATTTTGGAAAGACAGGAAGCTAGAAAAGGATGGACTAGTGGTTCTGTTAATTACCGATGATATTAGCAGAATAGTAAGAGATGACCCATATTCAGAAAACCAGGAAAGGAATGATAAAGGCAAGTGATCACTTTTGGAAGTTGTGTCTAGGCCCCTTAACAGAACCCAATGATAGGATAGAAATAATAGAGATTGTCAAAAGGATACAGCAGTTATCGTGGAAGATTTTAAACCGCATGTAGACTGGAAAAATCAGACAGGAAAATATAGTTGAGAAAATAAATTCATTGAATGCTTTTGGGACCATTTATTAGACCAGCATGTTATGATGATACTGGAACTAGTTTGACCAATGAGATTGATTAATTACAGAACTCATAGTCAAAGCATCCATGGGTAGCATTGACAATAATATGATTTAATTTTGCATACAGTTTAAGGAACAGAAGTGTGGGTCTAAGACTACTATTTTGAATTTAAACATGGGCAATTATGAGGGCATGAAAGCAGAGCTATCAAATATGAATTGGCAATTTAAGTTAAGGGTTAGGTCAACAGAGATGCAGTGGCAAACACTTCAGAAAATATTTCAGAAAGCACAGAGTAGATAAATTCCAACAAATAAATTTTAAAAATGTAAGAGACAGACCACCCCTACCCCCCACCCCGCGCTCCCTGCGCCCCCCACCACCACCACCTGTGGTAAACTCAAAAAGTCAAAGACAGTATAAGTCTCTTAAGGAAAGACAAATACAGATAAGTGGCAGTTCAACAGATTGGATAGGGTACCAAAAACAAGAAAAACTACTTTAAGATTGGTAAGATCGGGAAACGTTAGAGCACAAAAAGGGATCATGCTGTAATCAATGAGGCAGAGAACTCAAAAAGAGATCATGCTGTAAGGTTGAGTGAAATAGGAGTTGATGGAAAGGACAAGTGCAGTAACAAATTAAAAATACTGTACATGAATGCACGAAGCATTAGAAATAAGATGGATGAGCTTGAGGCTATTTTGGAAATTGGCAGATACGATATTGTGGGGATAACTGAGACGTGGCTTCAAGTGGACTAGGCCTGGGAAATGAATATTCAAGGCTACACGTGCTATCATAAGAACAGATTGACGGCAGAGGGGGTGGGGTGGTCATGGTGGTAAGGGACAATATTCAGTCCCTTGCGCGGGGGGACCTAGAATCAGGGGATGTAGAGTCAGTGTGGATAGAGCTGAGAAATTCCAAGGGTAAAAAGACCCTCTTGGGAGTTATTACAGGCCCTCAAACCGTAGTCTGGATGTCGGATGTAAATTGATTCAGGAGCTGAAATTGGCCTGCCGCAAAGATGATACTACAGTTGTGATGGGGGATTTTAACATGCAGGTAGACTGGGAGAATCAGGATGGTATTGGACCTCAAGAAAGAGACTTTGTGAAGTGCCTTCGAGAAGGATTCTTAGAACAGCTGGTGCTGGAGCCTACCAGGGAGAAGGCAATTCTGGATCTGGTATTGTGCAACGAACCTGAATTGATCAGGGACCTTGAAGTGAAGGAGCCATTGGGAAGTAGTGACCATAATACAATAAGCTTCAATCTGCAATTTGAGAGGGAGAGGGTACAATCAGAAGTGACAATATTTCTGTTGAATAAAGGGAACTATCTGTGTTCACTGGGGAAGACACAAGAAATCTCCCTGAAATAACAGTGGCTGAAGGACCTGAACTTAAGGGAATTTATATTTGCCAGGAATTGGTGTTGGAGAGACTGTTAGGTCTGAAGGCTGGTAAGTCCCCAAGGCCCAATGGTCTACATCCCAGAATACTGAAGGAGATGGCTCGAGAAATCGTGGATGCGTTAGTGATTATTTTCCAGAGTTCGATAGATCCAGATCAGTGCCTGTAGATTGGAGGGTGGCTAATGTTGTACCACTTTTTAAAAAAGGTGGGAGAGAGAAAGCAGGAAATTATAGACCAGTTAGTCTGACCTCAGTGGTGGGAAAGATGCTGGAGTCTATTATAAAGGATGAAATTACGACACATCTGGATAGTAATAACAGGATAGGTCAGAGTCAGCATGGATTTATGAAGGGGAAATCATGTTTGACTAACCTTCTGGAATTTTTTGAGGATATAACTCTGAAGAAGGATGAGGGAGATCCAGTAGATGTAGTGTACCTGGACTTCCAGAAAGCTTTTGATAAAGTCCCACATAGGAGGTTACTGAGCAAAATTAGGGTGCAAGGTATTGGGGGCAAAGTACTAACTTGGATTGAAAGTTGATTGGCTGATAGGAAACAAAGAGTAGTGATCAACGGTTCCATTTCGGAATGGCAGGCAGTGACCAGTGGGGTACCACAGGGATCAGTGCTGGGACCACAGCTTTTTACAATATATGTTAATGATATAGAAGATGGTATTAGTAATAACATTAGCAAATCTGCGGATGATACTAAGCTGGGTGGCAGGGTGAAATGTGAGGAGGATGTTAGGAGATTACAGGGTGACCTGGACAGGTTAGGTGAGTGGTCAAATGCATGGCAGATGCAGTTTAATGTGGATAAATGGATGGTTATCCACTTTGGTGGCAAGAACAGGAAGGCGGATTACCACCTAAATGGAATCAAGTCAGATAAAGGGGCAGTACAAAGAGATCTGGGTGTTCTTGTACACCAGTCAATGAAGGTAAGCATGCAGGTACAACAGGTAGTGAAGAAGGCTAATAGCATGCTGGCCTTCATAACAAGATGGATTGAGTATAGAAGCAAAGAGGTTCTTCTGCAGCTGTACAGGGCCCTGGTGAGACCACACCTGGAGTATTGTGTGCAGTTATGGTCTCCAAATTTGAGGAAAGATATTCTGGCTATTGAGGGAGTGCAGCGTACCTTACGCTGAAAGACTGGAGTGACTGGGCTTGTATACCCTTGAGTTTAGAAGACTGAGAGGGGATCTGATTGAGACATATAAGATTATTAAAGAATTGGGCACTCTGAAGGCAGAAAACATATTTCCGCTGATGGGTGAGTGCTGAACCAGAGGACACAGCTTAAAATACGGGGTAGACCATTTAGGACAGAGATGAGGAGAAACTTCTTCACCCAGAGAGTGGTAGCTGTGTGGAATGCTCTGCCCCAGAGGGCAGTGGAGGCCCAGTCTCTGGATTCACTTCAGAAAGAATTGGATAGAGCTCTCAAGGATAGTGGAATCAAGGGTTATGGAGATAAGGCAGGAACAGGATACTGATTATGGATGATCAGCCATGATCATATTGAATGGTGGTGCAGGCTCGAAGGGCAGAATGGCCTACTCCTGCACCCATTGTCTATTGTCTAAAACAAAGTTAGCCAAAAATAAGTACAAGGAGGAATGGGCAGGTTGAGAGAGAGACATGGTTTTCTTTAGATTTCAGGCATCAAAAGTGGAGGGGAGGGAGTAGTTGAGCAAAGCAGTTGCTACCGTTGTGGTGAATGGAGGACCAAAGGGTCAGCCATTGGAATCCTCAGAATGCACTTTGAAGTGAATTGTGGGATTTTCTTCTCCAGAGATGCACAGAGCAGAAGGTAGGGTTGGGCTTGAAAGGCAGATGTGGACAGTAATTAAAGCAAAATGTCTGAGTAGGTCTGCCTACTCTGCATACTTCCATCACTGGTGACCTTCCCAACATTGTATCCAGCACCCAGCTACACAGGAAGTGCACACACTGTGCAAGCGCCATAGTGACTCAAGTAACGAACATTATGGCCTAATGTGGGAGAATTAATTTTACTTTGATAAACAGAAAATCTAACTCTGTTTCCCTGTTTGACACTCGAACTAAGACTAAGTTTAAACTGCGATTTCAACATTACTGGTGATTTTCAGAATCTAGAAAGGAGGGTGGTTGGTGCCCTGAAGCAAGTGGTCACATGATGCTTCAGTTTAGCACAGGCTTGAGTATAATTCTTTCGTCACATCAGTTTAAAATGGCATAGGAGACTTCTTGATTGCTCTTTAAACTTATCTTGAGATGATTTAAATGCATTGAGATGAGGATCTCACCATATAAATTCTCACTAGCTGAAAGGAGAACTCTGTGTAAGTGGACTGCCTGGAGAGGACACACAAATTTAAAAAATGCATTAAAAATTTGAACCATTAAAAAATGAATGATTTATATACAGACACTGAAATTTAATAACCAGATGCTCCATCTTTGTTTTCCCTGTTGATACTGGTTGGAGATGAATGATGAACTCTCCAGGCTTCAATCTCTAATCACTCAGTTACAAATATGGATTGTAAGGATGAGAATTATGAAGTACTTTTTCCAAAGAAATTATTTTATATCAAACAAGATTATCAGGGTGATTTTTAAGATTTTTGTTAAAATAAATGTTATTATAAAATACTGAATTTTATATCTATTTCTATTTGAAAAGGAATTAAGTTTATTTTAATTGTTTTTTGACACCTGAAGGTAGTGCTGTCTTTATTACAAAAAGTGTGATAACATTGTAAATGAATTGGAGTAGATTGTACAAATTTTCTACAAAATTGCAAATGTGTTTTTTTTTTAAAGAAGCAATTCTGTGAGAAACATTAACCAGAGAAAATACCTACCGGAGGATTTTCAATGCTGTGACAATTAACATCCAGAGCAATCTTTTTTCCTCCATTCCTACGCTCAATTGAATGTCAGAAGCATATTAATGGCTATTTGTATATATGTGTCTATATATATATAATAGATATATTTGAAATGTCACTGTACATAGTTACAAGGACAGCTTTATCTTCATGACAAGCAAGATAGCAATTTAAATATTTTGCTGTGCGCTTCTCATTCACACAATATGTGACAAAGATCAGGTCCAGCAGAATAGGGCAGAATATTATTTCTCCAGCAGAATATTATTTCTCCTCATCAATATTCTAACATTTAAGCATTAGTGTCACTCTCAATGGTAGTTGTATCAGGATGCAGAAAAAATATATAAATGCATGAGTTTCGTACTCTTGTTCTGCACTTACATTTTGCTGGATTAAAAACATTTTAAAATAACACATGGAAGAATTTTGTAGACACAGATTTAAAATATTTGTGACAAAATATTATAGTGGTTATCCCTGCGTAGCCTTCACCAAAGGTAATGTATAAAGAATGAAGGACATGGTTGTGAGAGGAAAGTCTAGGATTCAAACAGAGAAGTAGAGAAGTATATTTATTCATCTCCTACAATGTGGAGAAATAACTATTTTTGAATGTTGAGCTTTATGATTACAGATAATTTCATTTATCCAGAGCCCTTAAGCTCCAGACAATGTTAGCTCTTTCAGCAATATTTTTTCCTTTGGTACAAGAAAACCATACCAAAGATGAATCTAAAGTGGCCACTTTATATTTCAACTCTGTAATTTCAATTGGCTAAAAACTCATCTTTGAGCTGGTTTTCAGCTAATGATAAACAAAATCACTTTCATCTTCCAGTCAAACCTGGAAGTCAAGGCAACTAAAGATTGGCAGTGTTTAAAGGGAGGATAGATATTTATCTTAAAAGCAAGAAAATTGAAGGGTATGGATAAAAAGTTGGGAACTGGTATTAAAATGACAAATTGCCAATTTCCACAAACTGGTACAATATATGGAACATAGAGCAGTACAGCACAGTCGAGGCCCTTCAGCTCTCAATGTTGTGCTGGCCTTTTATCCTGCTCTCAGATTAATCTAACCTACATACCTTTAATTTTACTATCATCCATGTGCCTATCCAAGTTTTGCTTAAAAGTCCCTAATGTATCCGACTCTGCTACCACTGCTGGCAGTGCATTCCATGAACCCACCATTCTCTGTGTAAAGAACCAAACTCTGATGGACAATATGGCCTGCTTTTACATTTGACCCTTCAAAGTGACAATAAACTCACACCAAAATATAATATAATAGCAGATGTAATAGCTTTTGTCTTCATCTTAAAATAACGTTGTTCATAATCAAACATTATGTTACATCATTAATTGTGGTACTCATGTTATTTTCCACAGAGATCCTTCTTTACCCAATATCACAATTCCCTACTCCAACACATTTTTTCCATTGATAGTGAATGGCAAGTAGACGACATGCAGCTCCTAATCCTTAGGACTCTTACGTTATGTTCAATGTTTTTTTAGACAGAACCTACTTAGAGATACTGGGTGCCAATGGAAGAAGTGCTGTGAATTATGGTTGAAAACGGTATCGGGCATGGAAAGCTAAGAAAGGTTCCTTTCACAGACATCCTGTGCATTGTTTATCAATTCATTAGAGTGTGTGCATGGTAAACTAAATGAGATGACACTTCAGCAATTTAAGCTGTGTAAAAACATATAGTATTAGTGTAAACAATCTTAACACATGAACTCTTTCATAATGCTGCATCATTATTGGTAGAGTTGTGCAATTCTCTGACAAAGGGTGTCTGAGTTGTGTTTCTGTTGTTAATATACAGTTCAGTACTTTGAGATGTATGCTATGAAGTCTCTCTTTCTCTCTCTCTCTCTCTCTCTCACTTACACACATTAGACTGAAATGAGGAAATTCCCTGCAGTCTACATCCCTGAGTACATCTTTCATATATTTGCCTGTTTTTTTTAAGAACGATGGGTGAAGCCTTTGCCACAAACCCATGCCTCCCTGAGAACTGCCAGGAACAAAATGGGATCTGATCATCCAGCTCTCCACCTAATCTGGTTTCCTCCCACAGTCCAAAAATGTGTAGGTTAGGTTAATTGGCCATGCTAAATTGCCTATAGTGTTAGGTGAAGGGGTACATGTAGGGGAATGGGTCTGGTTGGATTGCTCTTCGGAGGGTCGGTGTGGACTTGTTGGGCTGAAGTAATTTAATCTAATTTCTTGGTCTCGCACCTGAATGGAAAAGGGTATATCCTTGAAGCGGTATAAACTCTTGCCCTCAAATCTCTTAGATGTCATGAGGGAGGTAATGTTACAGGAAGAGACAAGCACTTACCATCTTCTTCAGTTTGGATAACTATCTCGTCACTTTCTTTCCTTCCTTCTGGATTGAGTAGTACCAGCCGGAGTTTCACTGTGGTGTATGGATGTAACCCTCGCAGTGTATAGTGTGATGACGTCTGCATCAGTTCTTCGGCTTTGTATTCCCGGTGACCAAGAACATACTGATACTGAACAGTCAAGTTATAGCTATGGCAACGAGTGACTGCATAACCAAATGGCTCCCAATGAATAGTCAACTGTCGTGATCGAACATCCACAACTTCGACATTCTGAGGTCCATGCACTGGATCTTTGGAAAGGGAATAGAAATATACATTTAGAAACCTGCAAGCACATATAGCTGGGTTTACATTATAAAGATAAACTCAGATCTGTACATTAATAAAACAGATGTCTTTTTTCAAATATTGAGTTGCAGCCGAGGAGAAAATATAGACCCTTGCAGACATGATAACAACTACCTAATTCAATAAGAATCAGGTTTTCAGTTACATTAGAATGTAAAATGTGTCTGATATTTAACTGGCTACTGCTTTAAAAGTCAAAACTAGGATCTTCAATATCTTTTTTTTTCTGGTCCTGACATGAATACTTTGAAAGAACATGAATTGCCTTTTCACCTCCAATACTATAGTCGCTTTTCTATGCTCATTTCCAGATGGAGCAGTAGGTTTTACCCATGCCTCTTCTGATATTTTCTTTTGCCACAGGCACAAACAAGTTGCACAGAACAACTAGTCTTTTATTGCACCTTGGTGAGAATGTCTGCATAAATCAAACATGTAACTATTTCATGTAGACCTTGGACTTTCAGTGCTATAAATCAAATAAACACAAAAACATCCATCATAAAGTTTCTAAATGTTAGACAACGCTCATAGTTTTTTTTGCGAATGAAGCCACTGAAATGTTTCAATAGCTCTCAGAATGGAACAAAGAAGGAATTACAGATGATAGTAAAAGAAAACAATCATTTCTCAACTGAGTATTTCTTGAGGCCAAAATATTTTACATTCAATTAATTACCTTATCTGAGTGCAGGATTAGATTTTAACTGTCTTTGTTTGGCAGATAGCTGCTGGAGGAAAATCATCATTTAAAGAGCGTGCCAATGGATCCCAATATAGAGAAAGGAACTGGGTGACCTATGTCCTGGAAGCATCCACTCAATCTTGGGAACCTAAGACCCCATAAAACTCATGCTGGTACAAGATGTGCCCCCAGTAGGGCAAAATATATCAAACCTGCTTCAACTGGTATGGTATCAGGAAGGTGAAATCATCAGTACCTTCATCATTTGAGGTTAACCAAGAGTATCTATTTCATTCCCAGGAAAGTCTATCACCCATCATCAGTTTTCAGTTCACTCAGCAGTTGGGTGATCCTTCTGGGTTCAGAATAGGTATATTGGCTCCTTCAGTTCCCAGTACTATTTCATGTCAAGTCTCCATTAAAGACCTCAGGTTATTAGTGGGTGCAAATTATCACTTTGTTTGCAAAGTCTCACCAGTCTGTACCACCTCCAACTCCTTGATTTGTTGCTTTATGAAATAATTTGTCACATCATCCATAAAATAATGATGCCACTAAGTATCTATTACACTTGCAATTATATTCCTATTGTGTAATCTATTCTAAGTATACAAAATCTGTTATGGCTAACATTACATACAAAATTCAGGCAACAGGCCTGTGATATCAGGGCTTAAATGTTATTTGGTCATCAATTGTATAATTCATTATGCTGCTTTTGTTGTCATTTTCCCCCAATACTGAGATGACTAACATGGTCCTAATTAGGTTGTGGTAGAGACAGATCTGGACTATGGACTTGTGCCAACTAAGGCAAAAGCTATGATGAAACAATTTCATCTTTGATGACTGTTGGTTTTGAGTCTTTCTATATAAACAAACTCTATTTTAAAAATGCTATTTCACTATTGCTTTTCCATAAATATGTTGAATACAAACATGTTATGGTGTTCAAAGCTAAAATAAGTTGTCAAATGAATCACATACATAGCAATAATTTTGAAATTCAGCACCAAATCAAGAAGCAAAGCCTCAAAGGCCAACATCCCTGCATTATTACCTGAATTACATGCAACTTGGTATCAGGAAAATCAGATTAAAGAGATGAATGATGACTCAAAGACTAGAATTTATATAGAGGATAATACAAAGACTGTGTATCTGAACGCACACAGCACTTGAAATAAAATGGTTAAAATGAGAATGAAATTAGAAATTAGTAATTACAATCTGATAGCCATTATAGAAGCATGGCTGCAGGGTAACATGGATTGGGACCTGAATCTTTAAGGGTACAGGATATTTCAGAATGATGGCATGATTGAGAGGGATGACCTCAGTTCAAGAAACCAAGATGCGGAAACAGTTAGGGTAGATATGAAAAATTATAAAAGAAAAAATTCACTTGAGGGAGTGGTGTACATGCACACTGAAATATCCACACAGAAGGATGGTCACGAAATAATAGGGAGCTTGTCAGAAAGGTGTGTCAATAATCATGGGAGATTTTAATCTACATATCAAAAGGAAAGTCAGATGGTAAAGGCAATCTGCATAAATGGCTTATGGAATGTTTGCAGGTAGTCTGTTAGAATAGTGTGTTCTGGAGCCAACCAGAGAGCAGGCTATACTCGACTTGATATTGCGAAATGAGATAGGATAAATAATTATAACGAAGGCCCGCTTCCCCCACCAGGGTCACAGCAACCATTATACAATTGAATTTTGTATTCAGTTTGAGAAAAAGACTAGTGAGTCTGACATTTTTTAAAAACGTAAATGAAGGGAAGTTTGAGGGCATTAAAGTATATCTGTTGAAATTGAATTGGCAAATCAGGTTAAATGATAGTTCAAAAGATGCAATGGCAAACGTTTATGGTGATATTTCAGAATTTAAAAAGATTATTGGGATTGAACTGGCCAGATCAGTATCGTACATATTCGAGTAACAATCGATCTCATGTAAAAGTCGATCTCCTACTTTTGGCCAAAAAATATGGATTTTCCCATATATCTCGTGTAAAAGTCGACCTTAGTTCCTCACAGATAACAGATCAATTTTTATGAGTTAGTCTGCTGATCATCCCGCTCTGCTCTGGGTTTTCTGGTCTGCTGGTCATCCCGCTCCGGTCTGGGTTTTCCGGTCTGCTGGTCATCCCGCTCTACTCTGGGTTTTCCGGTCTGCTGGTCATCCCGCTCTGCTCTGGGTTTTCTGGTCTGCTGGTCATCCCGCTCCGCTCTGGGTTTTCTGGTCTGCTGGTCATCACGCTCTACTCTGGGTTTTCCAGTCTGCTGGTCATCCCGCTCCGGTCTGGGTTTTCCGGTCTGCTGGTCATCACGCTCTACTCTGGGTTTTCCGGTCTGCTGGTCATCACGCTCTACTCTGGGTTTTCTGGTCTGCTGGTCATCCCGCTCCGGTCTGGGTTTTCCAGTCTGCTGGTCATCCCGCTCTACTCTGGGTTTTCCGGTCTGCTGGTCATCCCGCTCTAATCTGGGTTGTCCTGTCTGTGGGTCATCCCGCTCTACTCTGGGTTTTCCTGTCTGCTGGTCATCCCGCTCTACTCTGGGTTTCCGTTCTGCGGGTCATCCTGCTCTGCTCCGGTCTTGCAGTCCGCTAGCCATCCCACCCTCCTCTGGGTCTTCTCGTCTGCTGGTTATCCCGCCCTGCATTGGGTCTTCCAATCCACTTATCATCCCACTCTGTTCTGGGTCTTCCAGTCCGCTGATCATCCTGCTCTGCTCCGGGTCTTCCAGTCTACTGATCGTCATGCTCTGCTCTGAGTTTTCAGAAGTACCATAATTTATTGTGCTTTTTCTTTGTTTGTTTAGAGATCAGTTGGACTTCTGCTAATGATACAGTATAAAGTTTAATGGGCATGAATCTCAGTCCCTCAAAAGTAGCATCCATGTAATAGTCGACCCCATAAATTTAACTTTAAAAAGTACTAAAAAAAATGTGACTATTACTCGAGTATATACACTATTTATTACCCACTCCTAATTTCCCAGGGCTGTTAAGTGTTAACCACATTTCTGTGAGTCTGGAGTCACATGTAGGGCCAAGCCAGGTAAGGATAACAGTTCCTTTAAGAAAGTTAGTGAAGCAGATGGGTTTTCTTGAAAATGGATAACAGTTTCATGGCCATCTTTAGACTCCTAAATCCAGATTTTTAATTTAATTCAAATTCTGGCTGGATTTGAATGCAAGTCTCTGGAACATTATCTTGCTTACTGGATTAATAGTCTAACGATAATTTCAATTGGCAAGAAAAATTCCAAAGAAGGTTCCTGAAGAAGGGCTCATGTCCGAAATGTCGATTCTCCTGCTCCTTGGATGCTGCCTGACCTGCTGCGCTTTTCCAGCAACACATTTTCAGCTCTGATCTCCAGCATCTGCAGTCCTCACTTTCTCCAAGAAAAAATCCAAGAAACCTACCATTTATGGTGAACTAGAAATGTTAAATATAAAATCAAACTTAAAGAAAAAGCATATACTGGTACAAAAGTCTGTTAGCAGGTCAGAATAGTGGGCAGAATATTTTACAAAAGCAAAAACAAATACTAAAACATCAATAAAAAGGGGAAATAGAGTATGAGAGAAAGCTATCTAGAAAGATAAAAGCTAGTTGGAGTTTCTATGAATATCTAAAAAAGAAAACAGTGAACAAAGTAGGCATTGGTCTTGTAGGTAATCAGACTGGAGAACTAATGATGGAAAGTAAGGAAACAACAGATGAATTAAACAGGTATTGTACATAAGTTTTCACTTAGGGGATATAAGAAAGATCCCAGAAACAGAAAGAAATCAGGAAATAGAGGGGAGGGAAGAACTCAGGAAAATAATAGAGAAGTGGTACTGACTAAATCGTTGCAGCTGCTGTCTGACAATTGCTCACTTCCTGATGGAATTCGCCCTAGCGTCTTTACAGTACTCCCTTGATTTGGTGATGATCCCATTACTTTCAAAGAGAGTGAATGCAATACCTTCATTCAAAAGTGAGGAAGAGAGAAAGCAGGACACTACAGCTCAATTACTTTAACCTCTACCACAGAAAATATTGGAAGCTATTATTAAAGATATTGTAGTCAGGCTCTGAGATAACTTCAAGATAATCAGGCAGTTTTAATATAGTTTTGTGAAAGGGAAATTGCAGTTGGTCAAACTATTGGAGTTCTTCCAGGAAGTAACATATGCTGCAAATAAAATAAGACTGGTGGATGTACTTTACATTTAGTTTGAGAAGGCATTTGATAAGGTGGCACATCTAAGAATATTGCAAAAAATGGTGTTTGGTAACATATTAGCATGAATAAAAGATTGGCTAACAGAGAACAAAGATTTGGAATAAATGGGTCTTTTTTATGTTGGTCAGATATATTGAGTGATGTGCCACTAGAATCAGTGCTGGGATGTTAACTATTCATAACTTATATCAAGGACTTAGATGAAGAGAAGGAAGGTATGGTTGACATATAATACAAAGAGAGGTTGGAAAGTAAGTTGTGAAGAGGTTGAAAATTGATATTTGAAATATTGCTGGGTCAAATTCCCTCCCTCATGACATTGCAAGTCAACCCACAGCAGGTGGACTGCAGCAGTTCAAGAAGGCAGCCCATCACCACTTTCTCAAGGGGCATTTAGGGATGGGCAATAAATGCTGGCAACACAGACTTCCCATAAAATGAATAAATATTTTAAAATAAGGTTAAGTTAGTAGGAAATGGAGTACATTGTGAAAACAAATGTGAAATTATCCAGTTTTGATAGGAAGAATAAAAGAAAACTATCTAAATGCTGTGAGATTGCAGAGCTCTGAGATGTAGAGTGATCTGGAGATCCAAGTGTATGAATCACAGAAGACTAGTATGCAGGTACTGCAAGTAATTAACAAAGTTAATGGATTGTGAGGGAAATTGACTACAAAGTCAGGAGGTCATGCTTCAGTTGTACAGAGCACTATGAAACCGCATCTGAAGTACTGTGCACGGTATTGACCACATATTTAAGGAGCAATGTAAATGCCTTGGAGGCAGTTCAGAAATTTTAGTAGAATAATACCTGGAATGGGAGGGTTGTTTTCTGAGGAAAGGCTTTGTGTTTGTACCCACTAGAATTTAGAAGAGTAAGAAGCAACTTGTTTGAAATGTATAAAGTTCCAAGGGGTCTTGATCGGGCAGATCTTCTGATGATGTTTCCTCTTGGGTGGGAGAATCTCGAACTAGGTGGTGGTTGTTTAAAATCAGGGGTCACCCATTTAAAACAGTTTGGGATTCTTTGGAACTCTATTCATGAAAAGGTGGTGAAAATGAGTCCTTGAATATTTTTAGAGTAGAGGTAGCTGGAGTCCTGATACACAAGACCTTAAACCTTTATTGTGGATAGGTGGGAATGTCGATTTCAGATTGTTATCAGCTTAGCTATAGTCTTATAGAATGGTGAAACAAGTTCAAGGGGCTAAGATACCTACTTCTGGTTCTGATTCATATAAGTAAATGTTCTTTGATAATTATAGTTAAGCTGTTGAGTATAATACAATATAACTTAGTTTAGAACTATTGTATGATCAGCACAGCTAGGTTCACAGTTTTATGATGATGCTTACAGCATATAAATTTGAAAGTGTTGTGGTTGCTCAGAAAAGTTAGTCCTTTTCAAATTGACATGGAGAAAATTCATAACAACTTAGCTGTTTTTCATCAAGTGAATGCATCGATTGATGTCAATTTTACAAGGAGGTGACAACTTGATCAAATGGCAATTGATCTATGATACAAAAAAAATTCACTTTCAACAATGACCCAGTTTCATGAATAATTTGTGACTCATACATCCAGCTGTATTTATGATTTTTTTTGCTTATTTTGGCAACAGGAAAATTGAGTTCTCAACAGAGTCTAACAAGGTCATATACACCATCTCTTCTTTGGTCTTCTGAATCCTAATACTCTGATTTTTGTTCTTGCACTTGACTTCTGACTCAACTAAGACAAATTCTCTGCTTTCAATACTTAAAACTTAACAAGATTAAATCTTAATACACAAAATCTGATCCAAAATTTCTCTCAACATAGCTGAACTTGAACATATGTTCCAGAAATTATTGCCCAAGATTCTTCATTCATAGCATAGAAATTATCTTTACAGAGTATTAATACTGAAAGCTAATTTTCATTTAGCATCTCTTCATGCTTAGGTCTTCTGTTGTGAAGGATTTGTTGTCTATTGCACTGAGTAAGATATACATATTACACTAGGAGAAAGTGAAGACTGCAGATGCTGGAGATCATTCCTGATGAAGGGCTTATGTCCGACATGTTGATTCTCCTGCTCCTCAGATGCTGCCTGACCTGCTGTGCTTTTCCAGCACCACACTCTTGATACATATTACACTGCATGTAGCCATCATTGTATTGACTTCATTCACACCTTCTGAATGGAGAGGTGATGCAAAACGCTTAGATTTTCCAATACACGACAACACTCTCCTAGCAAGTTTTATATAACCATAAAATGTGACATGTACATAAATTCCCAGATTATACAGAACAAACCAATTATCAACAATACCTTCACATTTAATAGATTGTGTTACTTATTTATTTTTTATTGCAATCAGACCCAAAACTTATATATGACTAAAATTTCCAGGGCAATCTTGATGTAAAAAAAATTTATGCCAGCATGTGTCAATAAAAGTTTCATAATTTAACAAAAAGTAATGAAAATAATAATTTATTTCTTCATCCTTCCTATGTGCCTTCAATTAAAATGTCTGGCATATTTTTTTGTCTGGACATCCCTCTCCATTTCTGTTAGATTGTCTCCTCTTTCTTTCCATTTCCTAATACTGTCAAGCCTGAACTTTAACTGTCAACAATGCTTCAAGGTTTGGGCTTGATCATTTGATCTTAGTCAAACAGTCTGACTCATTGTTACTGATAAAACTACAGATTCTGAAATAAAACGTCTTTGAAATACATAGGGGAGGAAAACAATTTGCTATCTAGCCTACAGGACACAGTATTATGCAGGAACTTCTTATAGATTTTAGCTGCCACCTCATCAACAATAACGCACTTCTACTTTTCAATGGACTTATAGAAATGTATATGTCTGCAGAGAGGAGAATGTAATCCTCCAAGAGGGCTGAGAATATTGTGGGGATTAATGCCACAAGTGAGAGAGTCTTTTGGATGATGTGGTGGGATGTCAGATTAAAGAGTTAAATGTCTATATGTTAATAGAACCTGGAAGAAATGTAGCTAAAAGGGTAATTATACCTTAACGCAAGGAACAGCTACTGTACATGTTTCTTAGAAACTATATTGGACTGACGTTAAATCTCAAAAAACTTGGAACTTAAGTCTGTAAGATTCCATTCTTACCATCTTTAGTATGTACTTATGTTCAACAAAGCCTGTTCACATTCACTCACAAGAGTGTAAATCTCATCTTACCATAGATAATCGAGTATTGGGTAGAATACAATAATGGATCCAATTACTTGTCATTGATACTTATAGGATGGAACAAAGTCTCCCTGATGAGAAGAAATTGTCTGATGCAAGTAAATTTAAACACCACGTTATTTACAATAGTGGTCAGGAAAAGGACATTTTTCAATGGAAAATGCCAAGAGGACACAAACTGGTCTATGAGTAAGGAGGACCAAAAATAAAATTAGCCACTAATGTGATATTAAACATCATAAGCCAGTAAATTATGCTAACACATTATTTAAAGATTTCTCTGAAGATTGAGTCAGTTCTGGAAAGTAAGGTAACTGTGACTTATTTCAAATTCAAAAATGACATGCCAATGTCTGCCAGGAAAATTTGTGAAGAAAACTGCATGAAAGTGATGCTCAGTAAAGTGTTTGATTGTTGACCAAGAACATGAAAATGAGAAATTACAGAAACATTTCACATGTAGAAATGAACTGTTGGATAACAAGGCTGTCTCCCATGGAGGTTGAAGAATCATTATTTCATCAGAGTTTAGGCAAAGATTCTGAGAGATATTACATTAGGTGCAAATAGGGATAGTCCATGTGAAAACAAGAGCAAGAAGCCATTTTTGGTATTCAAAGATTGATAAAGACATTGAAGAGTTGTTGAAAAGATGTGAAGTATATCTCAGTCAATTCCTTTAATTCGATGGCCAAACACAAGCAAGCCACTGGAATTAAATTCTGAAATTCTCTGAACCAGAAGGGAAAATGTTTGACCAATAACTATGACTAAGGCAAAAACATTATGTCTGCAACGAATACCACAAGCACAAACTTTTATTGACGTTTTGAGACACTGATTTATAACTTATGTGTTGCTAAAGGTGTTGGGGACGGTTCATGGTCCACTATTTAAGTCAGAAGAGTTTGATATATTTCTAAGTATGAGTGGAGTTACATGCACGCTAATGTCGCCATATCAGCCAGTATGACATGGTGCTAAATGAAATGGAGATTCTGGAGAGTTCTTCGCAAAAATGTTTTTTTCAGTGAGAAACTAGGCAGTAATTCGCATATTTTACTTCAACAAGTTTAGACAATTCTGTTCCCTTACACAATAACAACACAGTCTGCAAAGGATTGCTAACCTTATGTTATGTAATAAAAATACAAGTCAGAGCACATTTGGCTTAAGCTCAACATCAATCAAAAAGAGAAAAGTAAGAACGAATGAATAGGAGTTATGATACATGAAACCTAAGAAGTTCAGCACTACTCAGAAGATCATGGTGAAAATCACCCAGGTAATTACGAGATTGGAATTGTTATAAAGAGACTAAGTGCATTCACATATCCAGTGAAGATTGGAGAGAGAAACCATCATTATTATGTAAGTCATTATCTTGGAAAAGGAAATCTGACAGAGAGAAAGCATTATAAACCTCTATAATTCAAATATTCCCAAAAGCCCAAAGTGAAAACCAGAAATAAAGCAAAAACTGCAAGAAATAGCATGCCTTAGACAATCAAATCCCAGAGAGCTGAATACAATCCAATTAGGAAGCCATCATTTTGGGAGGTTTATGAAATTCAAAGACTTGATGATGTCTGCAATCTTACCTAAATTTAGAATCTTATCCACATTCTCCTGTGTGCTATTATCCAAGACTTCTATGATAAAGGAAAGGAAGGACTTGGAGTTGTGTTGCCTGTAGGACTAACATCAAACAACCCTAAGTATGCAAGGATTTATCGATCCATTGTATGTCAGGCTGTAATGACATCACTGAACCACTTCTTCCTTTAGGCTATTGCTCAGAAACAAAATGGTGTCATGTTAAAAATCATGCTTTTTAAACTTTGTCCACTCCAGTTCAACACCGACACCTCCACATCATAATTAGAAATAGGCACACATGATCCCAAACTTATGACTGTTAAGTTATTCATTTACAGGCTATATTGCTGCTTGAGAAACATTTCTAAACCTATCGTCAAAATATTTGTAAGGAAATTAAATAAACTATTAATTCTATTCTTCCGCATTCAAGATATTTTCTGGTTTGCAAAACCAACAGTTTTTTTTTCCGACTCATAACATCATCCTTTGTCCTTGAAGGATGACTATACAACATGTCCTTAACATTCTAGCATCCATACAGCTGTACAACACAGAAACAGACCCTTCGGTCCAACTCGTCCATGCTGATCAGCTATCCTAACCTAATCTAGTCCCATTAGCCAGCATTTGGCCCATATCCCTCCAAACCCTTCCTATTCATAAACCCATCCAGATACCTTTTAAATGTTGTAATTGAATCAGCCTCCACCACTTCCTCTGCCAGCTCATTCCATACTCGCAACACCCTCTGTGTGAAAAAGTCACCCCTTAGATCACTTTTAAATCTTCCTCCTCTCACCTTAGACCTATGTCCTCTAGTTTTGGACTCCCCCACCTTGGGGAAAATACCTTGTCTAATCACCTTATCCATGCCCCTCATCATTTTATAAACCTCTAAAAGGTCACCCCTCAGCCTCTGACACACCAGGGAAAATAGCCACAACATCTTCAGTCTCTTCCTCTAGCTCAATCTCTGGCAATATCGAACCCTTTCAAATTTCACAACATCCCTATATATTTTCCTTCTTTAATGTTATCTGAATTGTCCTCATTTATTAATTATTTTTATACCTGGTACAGGTTCTAAGCATTTCCTGTGTGCCCAGGATTTAACTGCAGTTCTTTTTGTATCGATTTGGTTAGTAGGTCTCCACCGGACAGTCACATGGCAGACAGTTTTTTTTTTGCTTGTTGGCCAGCTGTGGAGTGGATGTCAAATAAATGGGTCAGTGACTGCAGAAATACAGGGTCAGAGACTCAGAGTGGATCAAAGGTCACTTGAGGGCCAATCAGAAATTTTGCAGGAATTACAAGTTGCAGGTGGTGAATTGAAGATGATAGGGGAATGTCAGAGATTGCAGGGAGTCACATTCAGACCAGTGATTACAAGTTAGAAATTGCTGAAGGACACAGATGATGGGGTGATATAGAAAGAAGGTTGTTTGGTCTCGAGGAAAAACATCCTGTCCGCAATACTAATGTACAGCGGAACCTCAATTATCCGAATGACACGGGCGGGGAGCATTTCGATCGGTTAATAGAATTGCGGATAATTGAATGCCAGATAACATTGTTTAGCTGAGCATCGGCACCTTGCGATTTTGCTGGATAATCTGACATTTGGATAATCGAATGCTGGATAATTGAGGTTCCTCTGTAAATGCACTTACCTGTGATTTTATTTATTTCTATCCCAACCCAAACTCACAAGCGTTACTGGGTTAACATTTCCTCCTCTGTGCATTAGCACTGCACACTCTGCTCAACTACATCTTGATGGACTGGGGAATGGCATTGTGCCTGATTTAATTTAATTTAGAAACATAGTGTGCTACTTTCAAAAAAAGGTGGAGGAAGAAACAGCTCTTGGAATTTCAGTGCTACATTGTTCGAGCTTCATGAACAATGCTGTGAAGTGACAGGGAAAATAAGGAGCTGATATACATTTACAACACAGCCAAATTTAAACAAGACAGAGGATTTTGCCCTTGAATTATGACCAAAATAGAAGGACGGGTCAATTTCTCTTTGATTCCACTACTTCACAGATCAAAAAACAAAATTAATTGTTTTGACTGTTGGTTACTGACATGGCCAGTTATATGCTTTTCCCTATTTTTAATTGACACTAAATTATTGATTTATTATGAAACAAGACATTCTCAATGAAGATGCAAAACTGGCTAACACAGCTTTCAGTGTGAAAGTTTAAAATCGTACCCTTCTAAATGACCCAAAACACACAAGCCCATTGTAACACTTGTACAAGACCTTGGTCAGGTCTCAGTCAGAATACTCCATCCTGCTCCTTTGAGAAAGTCAGAGATTTCAGAGGATTCTGACTCATTTGAGCTTAATAGGTTACTCAGAAATAAAACAATGAAAATCTAACTTTAACTCCCAGATAACTATTAAGCTCACCCATCAACTCACAACTAATGTCCTGAAGTGCAGATGAGCCTTGACCACAGGGACCTCTCAAACCTGTCAAACTCATCCCCAGATCCACTCCCACACTGGCCTCAGCCTACCAGAGCCAACATCCATCCCAACCTGGCACTATTCCACGTGCCCCCCCCCCCACCATCCCTAAAATTCAAACCGGCCTTGCTGGGCGCAAAACCTCCTCAATGGATCCAGAGCCTGACCCTAACCTGCCATCCTCTGGCAGACCCAACCCTGTCATACAGATACCCTTACCCCCTCAAGATCTGGCAAGGGTGTCCCACCTTCACCCACCTGACTATCACCACCAATGACCTAACCCTGCTAGACCTATTTTCCACCCAACCCACCGGTCAGCAAACCAACAGAACCAGCCTGGCCTTGCCGAACTCAACACTACAACCTACCCACCACCTAAAAAGGAGATGTGGTTTCTACCTTGATCCATTCAGACAGTGGCTACAATGGTTCCTAGACTAGACTCTGTTGTTTCAAATAAAAGGCTCCTATCCAGGCAACTCAAGGACACATTATCAAAAGATAAGTGCATACTTTGTTTGTTCCATCAGGCTCAACAATCAGGTTTCAGAAGTTGCTTGGAATTTCTCACAAAAGATGGTCACTATAAGTAATTATCATCATCAGAGTGAACTCCTAACCCAAGTTTAATCACCTAGGAATGTCAGAAAAGAATTTCTAAGATCATTCTTTCCCTAAGTTACTTTAAGCTTTTGTCTATCTTGTGTTGCAGCTTTTGGATAGGGTTGAATCTGTTTTCAGTTTGACAAGCTGCCGCAATTGTTAATGGGCCATAGAATCTTGAGCTGTCCATGACTGTTTAAAGGTTTCCATGGAAAGTAAGCTTCATTTTTATATCCATTAATGAAAAGACCAGAAAACACCAGATTTAACTGCAATTGTAGGTTTTCTCGCTGAGCCGGAAGGTTCATTTCCAGATGTTTTGTCACCCTACTAGGTAACATCTTTTGTGGGCCTCAGGCGAAGCACTGCTGATAAGTCCTGCTTTCTATTTGTATGTTTGGGTTTCTTTGGTAATGTCCTCTCCCCTACATCAAATACATCTCGAAAATTACTGCCAGACTAGTCAGACCCCTTGGCATCCTGGTAGCCCACAAACCTACCAACACACTAAAACAGCAGCTAATGAACTTGAAAGACCCTACACAGACAATCAAAACTAATGTCATTTATGAAATACCGTGCTAGGACTGTAACAAACACTACATTGGACAAATAGGCAGAAAACTAGCCACCAGGATACATGAACACCAAATAGCCACAAAAAGACATGACCTTTTCTTACTAGTATCCTTACATACAGCTGAGGAAGGACGCCACTTCGACTGGGATAACACATCTATCCTAGGCCAAGCCAAAGACACGTATGAGAATTCCTAGAAGCATGGCATTCCAACGGGAACTCTATCAACAAACACATCGAGTTAGACCCCATCTACCACTCCCTGAGAAAAAGAACAGGAAGTGACTTCACCACAGGAAATTACATCACCAACCCAAAGAAACCCAAACATATAAATAGAAAGCAGGACTTATCAGCAGTGCTTCATCTGAGGCCCACTGAAGATGTTACTTAGTAGGGTGACGAAACGTCTGGAAATGAACCTTCCAGCTCATTCAGAACCTCAACCTGAACTACAAATCTTCTCAAAAATCATTAAACTGCAAATCCTAAATGACCAAGTGACTGATCAAGAAGCAATCTACAATGATAGTGACTTGGAGGTGCCATTGTTGGACTACAATGGACAAAGTTAAAAATCTCACAACACCAGGTTATAGACCAACAGGTTTATTTGGAAGCACTAGCCTTCAAAGCGCCGTTAAGGAGCAGCGCTCCGAAAGCTAGTGCTTCCAAATAAATCTATCGGACTATAACCTGGTATTGTACAATAATAATGGCACTGTAAATATTTTCCACCAATCTGCACCAGTCACTCATTTCGATTTGAGCTATTGAAGCCTGTTAATGTGAACGATTCCATATCAGGAATAGTTACTATGTATTTTGGAGCGACCTGGAACAACATTTGAAAGAGAAACCAATCTTGATCACTTGAATTCATAGAACAAAATAATTATATAAAAATGACTCTGAGGAGTTATCTAAATAATATTCAGCAGATTTGGCTGGCCACTGCAGGATGACAATGGCCAGGAGGCATGTGTGCATGCTGATATTGAAAAATTGCTGCAGAATCTCATAATTTCAGTCGGATCCCGAGTGAAATTCCTCAGGAAGGAAAGAGTGCCTTCCTTCCCTTTTGAGGCCTCCTCAAAGTTTGAGCTTGCAGCTAATATACAGTATGCTCCCATTTCAAGGGTAAATGTGACAGCAGCTGAAAAATCATTCCTTGGGTTGTGTGCATCATAATTTCTTACAAAGTTTCAGCAAATTACAACTAATTTTACTACATTTGTGTATCTTTAATTGCTTGGAGAAAATGTATAAAACTGAAAGCAAAAAATATCATGAAATACATCAATAATTACCGAGAAATGGTTACAAAAGAGGAAAGAGCTCTGAAATTGATTTCACGGTGCTAAAGAGCAATTCATTTCTCAATGACCTAAGAATATGTAAATTAAAACAATTTGAATTTAAGGTCTTAAAAAGAACCTGACAAATTACATTTTGTCACACATTAACAGGACAATGAAACATTTCCACCTTCATCAAGACAGAGAAAATAGGAACAGGAGGAGACCATTCAGCCCTTTGAGTCTGTTCCATCATTCAGTATATTCATGGTTGATAACCAAACTCAGTTCCCAATTTTGCCCCATACCCTTTGATCCTTTTAGCCCTAAGAACTATATTTATTTTCTTCTTGAGAACATTCAATGTCTTGTTCAGTCTAAATCTAGTTTCTTCAAAGCACTATCAAAAGGAAAATCATATGTTCTATTACTCTTTATCCACTCACTCCTGTGATAATTATGTATATTGATTAAATGTATACATTCAATAACAATGAAAAAACATAATGGCTTGAATTTTGTCCTGGGGCTAAAGATATGGTTATCACTGTTCACTTATGGACAGTTGCCAAAGGATACTTTACAGGTTTGTTAGTGATGATTTGTAAGGTTGGATTCTTGCTGAGTTGGAATGAATTGAGGGAAATTTTAAAATGGCAGGAGATTCCAGTATTCTCAGGTGCATCCCCAGGCTTTATGCTTTTCAGATTGCCTTTGAAGAGTACAGGCTGGTATGAGACATGAGCCCACACCTTCTATACCCAACCTGCTGGACACTTTTGGCAGGGAGATCAACGTGTCCTCCACAATTTTCATTGAGGTAGGTTAGCTTTTACAGAATTGTAGTTCACTACACTTTAATATCATCACGAAACATAGTCTACATGATGGAATGTTTGAAAATTAAGATCAAAAGGTTCCCCCATGCTCCCAGCATATTACAGGAAGAAGCTTGACTACAAATCCAGAAATCCATTAGCCTGTTGAAACAGCTCAACCTCAGGGAAAACATTGCTGAATTACCAGCTCTGGTTCTCTGTACTCTGTTATCAATTGCACAATTTTGATTCATATAAAAATAAGAGTTTCAAGTGCTTACAGTTTCTGCTATCATTTTGAAGGAGCTGGGTGATGAACACTTCTATTAATTTGTAGCAAATTGACTTTTTTAAATAACATACAAGCACATTATGAATGTATAACTGTTTCTGAAGCTTTTCTTTTACCCACATTATTGCCACTACAGGGTTCATTGTTTTTAAACAATGTATAGTGAGTGAATGTGCATGAAAGCATCACAGCTTGGCTGAGTAGTCATGAGGGCCCACAGGTTCCAGGTGAAGGGAGACAACTTGCACTTGTGTGAAGGGTTCGGGAGTTGGTTGAGGAACAGAGAATTTTACCGGAGCATAAAGGCCATGGTTTTTGAGGGTTGGAGAATCACACCATAACATAGTCTATATCCAACAACTCACACCTATCATGGAAGGTATGAGGAGCCATGGAAGGTTCAAAGAGTTGAGTATTCTAACATGTGTGTCACTGTGGACTGTTGGAGCATGGAGGGAAGACTATAACATGGCATAGATGAAATGCGCAGCCTGAGGACTGGTGGAGAGACATACCTTGGCATGGAAGTGGATGAAGGGTGATGGGTATTGGGTACTGTGTGGGAACTGAGGGATTATAAGGGTTGATGGCTAGAAGGCCTTACCATTTTTATTATAACTGGGATAAAATCCCATGGAACCAAAAAAGGGCATTGAAAATATGACCTCTGCATTCAACATGCTCTGCGGCTGCCTCTAATGTTGCTCCCAGGTTGGGTAGCATGATTGCAGACTGCATGTGCTTCCTGGCCATGAATGTTTCACCTGTGGACCCACTTTTGCCTAAGGTGGATGCACAGTGTGGGGAATGTTCCAACTCCAGGCACCCAACTTGAGGATGGATCAATTGATTAATCGATTAATGTGAATTATGAAGGAAATAGGGACACTCCTCAACCAATGAGATTGAAGAATTTGCACTGAGAATTCAAACACAGAAAGCAGGAGAATGTAACAAAAATTCAATTAAATCATTGTAAATAAAGCAAAATACGTACTTGAAAATTTACTTGATTAACAGAGAGGCAAAAAAATAGAAACAGGCATGTTATTTTAAATCTTACATTAAAAAACTAAAACAAATTTCCTTTTGAGGAAATGAAATTTCATGCCTGTAAAATTATTTCTTTTCAGAGTCAGAGGTGCTATTAATCTGTTATTTCCAATTATTGCACTTTTACCTCAGATGTGTTGCCCAACCCTTTCACGTGTACTTCAAGCGATGAAAGTAGATAGTTAGTCTAAGTACATGTCATCACATAGAATCTTAACTGAGACCAATCAGTGAAGACAAAAACAGTGAATCCTGGGAAGCTGCAAGTGTACACTGATAGAAACTTTGAGATCTCTCTACTGTGGATGAGCGGATGTTAGTAGATGATTAGAGTTTTATGTTATAATACAGTAAGCATTGAGTTCCTCACCATTATTTGTTAAGTAAAATTCAGACCAAAACAGAGTCATAACTAATTAATTCTCCCAGGCATTTGTTGTTCTAATTAACACTTTTTAACTGTATCTCATACCATTTTCTGAGTTACCCTTCATTTCAATTGTAATTGATCTTGAATTTAACCTGCAAAATACCCAACTCATTATTTGATCTAACCACTGTGATCTTATTTGAAATTTGGGGGCTTTATTTTAATTATTTTAGTTGGTGCTTTTATCCCCCTAAAAAGGCACATCATCTTTCTTCAGCTGCATAGAAACAATGTGAGGCTAAATATGTTTTCCAGGCAGAAGTTTAATTTTGATATGAGAAGAAAGAAAGTGGCTTAAATAACATCTCATGTGTTTTTAAAGAATGCAAAATTCATAATGTTATAATCTTCTGTCACTATTTACTGTGTAAAATATCATAATGTAGTTCACTGGACCAAAGACAGTGCATTTAACCTCTATGCACATAGCTCCATCAAGAAATGCAGTAAAAATGAGGTAATGTGAATTATGCATCAAAAAGAATCTTAATTCTGAAATGACGAGGTGCCGCATTTTGGAAAGGCAAACGAGATCAGGACTTATACACTTCGTGGTTAGGTCCTGGGAGTGCTACTGAACAAAGAGATCTTGGAGTGCAGGTTCATAGTTCCTTGAAAGCGGAGTTGCAGTTAGATAGGATAGGGAAGAAGGCATTTGATATGCTTTGCTTTATTGCTCAGACTATTGAGTATAGGAGTTGGGAGGTCATGTTGCAGCTTTGCAGGAGTTTGGTTAGGACTTTTGGAATATCGAGTGCAATTTTGGGCTCCCTCCTTTCAGAAGGATGTTGTGAAACTTGAAAGGTTTCAGAAAAGATTTACATGAATGTTGCCAGGGTTGGAGGGTTTGAGCTATTGGGAGAAGCTGGATAAGCTGAGGCTGTTTTCCTTGGAGGGTCAGAAGCTGAGGGGTGACCTACAAGGGGCATAGATAGGATAAACAGATAAGGTCTTTTCCCGAGGGTGGGGGAAGTCCAGAACTAGAGAGCTTAGAGTGAGGGGAAAAAATTAAAAGGAAACAAAGGGCAACCTTCTTATGCAGAGGGTGGTATGTGTCTGGAATGAGCTACCAGAGGAAGTGGTAGAGGCTGGTACAATTACTACAGTTAAAAGGCATCGAGATGGGTATATGAATAGGAAGGGTTTAAAGGGATATGGGTCAAGTGCTGGTAAATGGGACTAGATTAGGTTATGATATCATGTCAGCATGGACAAGTTGGACTGAAGGGTCTGTTTCCATGCATTACATCTCGGTGGCTCTATGACACATTGCAATATGATTGTGTGGATAATATGACTATTTCTAGAATTGCTACGGTGTAAAAGCAGGCCATTTAGTCCATCGAATCCACACTGATCCTGCTGAGAGGATCCCATCCAGACCCATGCCCCTACTCTACCCTATAACCTGGCATTTTCCCACCTAGCGTGCATACCCCCAGACATTACGGGCAATTTGACTTGGCCAATCCACCTAACCTGCACATCATGGACTGTGGGAGGAAACCAGAGAACCCAGAGGAAACCCATTCAGACACTGGGAGAATGTGCAAACTCCACACAGACAGTCATCCAAGACTGGAATTGAACCCAGGTCCATGGTGCTATGAGGCAGCAGTGATAACCACCGATCCACCATACCACCCCTGAGGTTTTTATGCAGGCTTTCACATCTTAAAACAGTGACAGAGTCATGCTTTACTTCAGTCATTCCTCACAAATTGGACTGAATTGTATTTTTCATCCAAGCAAGGTATCACTCTTTATTCGTATTAAAGCAGGCCACATTAGTTATTGGGAAGATGGTATGAACCTTTGTTTGTGGGGCCAGGAGGAGCTGAACTGCACCTCCAGATATTCCAAGAAGGTCACGGTCTCCTCTGTCCCAGACACATGTCATTCTCTTTCAGGGAGCCTTCAGGAAAATTCCCTTCACATTTACATATATATGCTTTAATATCATTTATTTTAGTGATTCAATTTTCTACGAGCAGCATTTGGGTTTTGATCCGTGTGTACAAGGGCCTTTAATGGTTCAACTGTCAATATTTCTGAAGCTGTCACTTTTAACATAAAAGGTTATGAGACAGAGACCTCCTGGCCTGCTAAATCAAATGAGTTTGTATTGGGAGAGTTTTACAAGTAGACAGAACAAACATTGAAGATCATTAGCTTGCATTCAGTTAGAATGATCAGGGCTTCATCTTTTGTTGCTTAGGGGAAAGAGCTTGAAAAACACTTGGTCTCAGTGTGCAGATGTCTTTTTTGAGGTTGAATGTATGGAATAGCTTTTCCTAGAAAGAGGAATTTTAATGAAAAGTTAAGAAATAGATTGACAGTGTAATGATTTTAGTTTGAACATTCATTACCACAAGTGTTTGGCTAAAACACTAAAGGGTTAGTTAAAGCTGATCCTAACCCATCAGGATGATCTGAACAGTCCCAATCCATCATAACCATCTTTCACTCAGCTGAGTGCATTCTCATTTTGAAAAATTTCTTCTTTAACTCATCTCACTTTTTCCAAATCAAAGGTGTGTCTTTAAGGCACCCACATATGTCCGAGCTATACCTGTCTCTTTGTGTGATATTTGGAACACTCCTCATTCCAGTCCTACTCAGGATGCCTCCCACAACTCTTTCTTCCCTACAGGCAGTCCATTTGCATGTCGATTTGTTTGCAAGACAGAGCATGACTCAGGACAGGAAAGCAGCTGTCCATAAGTAGAGGAAATGTTTGTACATCAGGCCTTTAACCATGTACAGGATCACATTTGCCAGAACAAGAGTTCACAAGTCAGAAGCTCATAACTCAGAGAATGCCTGTACGATGCAATTGGTGTTGCTTCCTGTTCTTGTACAGAATTGGAAAAATAAATCAGCTTTGTTGCCAATTCCTGTTCTCTCACTTTCATCTGGTCCATCTCTGACTCTCCCCTTCTTTGACTTTACTGCCTCCACTTCTAGGGATAGGTTGTCCCCTTCAATAACCACTGACACCCACAGTCACCTTGACTGCACTTCTTCACACTTTACTTCCTCCAACAACTCCTTCCCATTCTCCCAGTTTCTCCACTCTGTCATGTATCCTGATTGTCCTGGAAATGCCATTTGAGGATTTGAGGAAAACATTTTCACTGAGAGGGTGTGAGGATCTGGAACACACTGACTGGGTGGGTAGTTGATGTGGGACATCTCATAATCTTTAAAACAAAGTACTTGAAGTGTCATAACATAAATGTCGAATGAGGGAAAGTGGGTCTTCTGTAGGTACTCATGCATCTTTGTTAGTACAGACTCAATGGACCAAAAGGCCTTTTCTGTACTGTATGATTGTATGAGTTAATATTGACCCCAAGCACTCAGATGTATCTGGGGTTCATTTTGGTTTAGAGGCAGGACAGCTGTCCTGAAATGACAAACACCATTTATTTCAGCTGGCTGATCAACTCTCAGGCATTTGGTGGAGTTGTCAAGTGGGAAGTCATGATCCCCTGATTTCTCTCAAATATTTTATGCCCTCACATCACTGCTAAATAGTGATGGCTAGCACGAGAGGATATAGCTTTAAATTGAGGGGTGATAGACATAGGACAGATGTCAGAGGTTGTTTCTTTACTCAGAGAGTAATAGGGGCATGGAATGCACTGCCTGCAACAGAACTAGACTCACTAACTTTAAGCGCATTTAAATGGTCATTGGAAAAACATATGGATGAAATGGAACGGTGTCGAATAGATGGGTTTCAGATTAGTTCCTCATGTCATTGCAACATTGAGGCCGAAGGGCCTGTAATGTGCTTTAATGTTCTATGTTTCGTATTCTAAATCCTGGCTGTCTCCTGTCCTTGCTCTTTCTTTCAGTGCAGAGTCTGAAACAGTAGAATACTACTGTATTGAGGTACGGAGTTCCCAGCATTGAAAAAATGTCTGTGTGAAATGTCTGATAGATTTAATTGGGGAAGTAAAGGTATATTGTGGCAGTGCATCCATGCCTGTAGAGCCAGGCTGTGAAGACACAGGAAATAAAAAAAGCCAGGACTTACAAACATCGGATGGCCCCAGCTATCTACTTGAGTTTAAAGGAGTCAATTGTTTCCTTAGGCAGTTTGATTGCTTGCATTTTTACAGAGATTGCCGTGCCCCCCCCCCCCCCCCCCACTGCCCTATATCTACTGGTGTATTGGCAGAACCTGTGAGAATAATGATGAAACTCCCTCATTATGTGAATTTAATCTTTGCCTCTTAAACACATGAACTCTGATAATCTCTCCAAGGGCAGATCAAGTCACCAATAGGTGAAGTGCCATTTGAATTCATTCAAAAGCTGCGCTAGTCCCTGGTCAACAAAACATATAACATTCAGCATGATGAAAATTGCTTGGTGCAAACAAATGAGTTTCTATTTGTGTATCAGTGAAACTCTAAATAAAACAGATAGACTAGCCTACTTGAGGGATTCTGATTTAATGGAGAAAGATAGGTTCACTTTGCTGTCTGTCCTACCAATCGTATTTCATCTGTGCTACCTTTTTATCATCTTAAATCTGTTTGCATCTTTTCTGAAAATTGTGTCCGTCTTTTTAGTCATTTTAGCTGATTCAGCTTGCCTAAGCTGCTTCAGTACAAGTCTTCCTTCAAAAAACCCCCATATGAATCAAAAAGAGTGTTAACACTGATGTATTATATGCTTCATTAATCGACCAGATATTATTTATGAATTGCTATTGCTTAGGATCTGCGCAAAGCAATTATCCTCACTGCATTCTAATCACATCTGATCTACCAACAGTCGAACAACTCAATGTGGTTTGGGAAAACAGCTCCCTTTCAACCACTATTCAAAACATTCATTAAAATTGTTTTATTCCAAACCATTTTGTGAAAAAAATCACAACATGATCCCTGACGCAGGAAAGCAAAAAAAGAGAGAGACACTGAGTGAAAATTCAAAAATACAAATTGTGAGAAATGTAGTAAAAGGAAAAAGAATAGAAATAAAGAACAGAAGACAATAAAGTGTGAAAAACAGCACTGGAAATAACAAGGAATTAGACAAAGAAACAGCAGAATGTAGAGAGATAACATGATATCAGGAATCTCTGTCACTCAATGGAAAGAACCAAATCAGTCAATGGATCCAAACTGAATGTTAGGAACAATGATTTCCAAGTCTTGGGTGAATAATTGAAGAAACAGTAGTTCCGAAAAGGTTCAGGATGCTAGGATTTAGGGGATTCAAACCAATATCAATAGATCTGCCCTTCAAATGATCAGTGAACTCAGGGCCAAGTCCCAGAATACAAAAAGGTGAGATAGATTCTCAAAAACCCTTCAACACAATCATATTCTTCCACATTTGGAGATGCTTCAATGGAAGGACAGTCTTTCTCAGACTTGAATAGGGACCACCTCACACCTAAAAGACTCATGATACCACAACTGATCAGTCATGAGTTGGAGATGCCGGTGTCGGGCTGGGGTGTACAAAGTTAAAAATCACACAACATCAGCTTATAGTCCAACAGGTTTAATTGGAAGCACTAGCTTTCGGAGTGGTGCTCCTTCATCATGAAGGAGGAGCGCTCCAAAAGCTAGTGCTTCCAATTAAACCTGTTGAACTATAACCTGGTGTTGTGTGTTTATTAACTTTGTACCACTGAGCAGCAATTCCTTCTCGCCATTGGTACAAGGTTATCATGTCAGCCTTTGTCTGTTCCTTTTTCTCCAGCCCTGTTTCTATTGTTATAATATGCAGGGCAATCCCAAACTGGCTACAGCCTCTGTGATTAAAAACTAGGAAGAAATCAATTTCCCTGCCTCAAATCTGATGAAAAACAGTTGGCAGCAGCATTTCTTAGTTGCAAATTTGAGAACGGATTTTCAAATCACTGCAAAGTTGACATTTCCAACAGGACTTATGTCCTTTCAAAGCTTAAGATTGAGTCCCTTCCTAATTTGACAAATTAGACAAGTAACGTGGCCCTCTTTTCCACAGGTTTAATTTATATCAGGTATGATTCGCATGATCGTAGGTGACTGTCAATTTTTTGAGGACAATAGTTTTTATCCTGCTTGTCCTGTATTTAACATATATCCTACATTTTTAAAGCATCCTCTTGTGTTAGCAGCAAACTAAATTGGAATTTAGCGTGAGCTTTAGACTGCTATAACTCAGGAGCAGTTGGTTAGAGATGAGCTATACTAAGAGTAAAATGTTGTGAGAATGGTGTACAGACCGCCTAACAGTAACAATAGATTAACATATAGTATAAGGCAACAACATGGGGAACTTGAGGGTGTTGGGTTGTGAGAATCTTGTGCAGCAGCAATGCCCTCAGCATTGTCACTGCTCGGAAATGTCAGGCTATTATCAAACCGTAAAACTATGAGCTCATTGTCTCTTAAACAAAAAGGTAACATCTTTCATGATTTTAGAACATTGCAAGCCCCTTTACATTTTGGAAATGTTCTCACACTCGTAGCAAGGGATCACACAAACAGTTATGACATAAATAACTAGATAATCTGTTTCAATAACTCTTCGTGTTGCTGCTGGCATTTTAGTCTTCACTTTCAAATAACATTTGGTATGTCACAATCTGTTGGTATGCCTTTTATACTGTGAGTTTGCAATGTTTGTGTTATGAAAACACAATTTTACAGAAGTTCTATATCTAACATGAATATGCAAGTTTGAACGATAGCAGGTATTTCCATGAAATCATATTCCGTATTGGATACATTAATTACTTACACATTACCAAGAACATCTGATTTCATGCTTCTTTTATTGTCCAGGATTGCTGGATTTTATCATTTATTAGGACTTTGTGGCTGGCCTTTTACTCAGAACATTGTGCATGGAACACCTACCTGCATATTGAATGATTTAAATTTCTGCTTGCACTTGACTAGAGTGCAATCCAATAAATTTTACATTGAAGTACAAAATTGCAAATTATTTATATTTCAATAATGTTTCAAAATATCTGTGAATGCACCTAATGTGAAAATCATATCAGCTATGTACGGTAATAGCCCTGACTATTCCCATGGTCAGTCATATCCTTCAGAATAAACTCCCAAAATCACTTAAAGAACTGTCAAGCTTAACACTCGAAAGCTCACAGTCTCTGGTGACTAGTTATCTTCTGCACTCTTCTAAGAAGAATAGCAATACTGTTCTCAGCTCTGTGGGGACAGTCAAGGCCATTAGATACAGTTTCAGTCAAGCAGTCCCTCCGATTGAGCATTTAAAGCAGGGCACATGCTAACACAGCTGATCGATGGCACTGGGACACATTCATTAATTCAAGATTCCTGAGACAAAGCGCAGATGGGGGGAGGTTTAGGGGCAGAGGTGGATGGGGCTGAGATGGAAATCAATCTTGACTCAAGTTTCTCTCTCAGCTGACTTCAGTGGTGGTTCTTTACAGCTCAGCTCCATTTATCAAATTGTTGTCATAGGTAACAAGAGAATAAGAAACAACACAAACACCAGCTACATGTGACATTTTAGAGGTAGCAAGAATAGATCTTCTGGTAAACAGAAACAGTTATTAAGTGGCATCCAATTTAACAATAATTGTCAATATAAATATAAACCTTGAATGCTTCATACACTCTACACTAAGAATTGATTGAAGAAGGCACTGCTCAGATTAACAAGTTTTCAGAAATGTTTTGTCAGTATGTTTTCTCCAATTCAAGGACAAAATTTTGCATTTAAAATGTACTAATGTCTTAGCTTGAACATTATTCCTTGGGCATAGCCAGCAATTTGGTATAGTTTGTATTACTAATTGGAAGCCTGTTTTTGTAGTCAGAGAAATATAAAGTGCATCTCTTGATTTTTGAAATTGTACTGTCATATGTAATAACTCTTGAACATTGATGACATCCAGCACTAACTCCTCATTGTCCTTGGCCGACCGTGCTGCTGGACTGACATCCTTGTTGAAGAACGAATACAATTTCCTAAAATTAAACTTTAGACTGGTGCCACCGGTCCAATATTGACAGGGGACGGAGGGTGCAGAAGAGTGAGACACCCTTCAGGGCAGTTCCTGGTGATTGTGGGAGAGGAAGTTACAATTGAAACTTGGTGAGTGATGAAGGAAAAGAAAAGCATTGAGGAGAAAGGAGCTGTGATTACCAGAAGGAAGTCTGCAGGCTCTTGGCCATGAGGAGTGCTATAAAAAAGCCCATACTTTCTAGAGCCAACAGATCTGCAGTCCTTTCATCATCTGAGATTTGGAATGCTGAAAAGTTTGACTGACACTAGTTACATTTATATCAAATGACAGATGGAAACTTGGTTAGGAGAAAAAATATTGGCATAAATAAAAAAATAACAACAGGAGTGTTGGGGAGTTAGAACATAGAACATAGAACATAGAACATAGAAAAATACAGCGCAGTACAGGCCCTTCGGCCCTCGATGTTGCGTCGACCAAAGTCTACCTAACCTACACTAGCCCAATAACCTCCATATGCTTATCCAATGCCCGCTTAAATGACCATAAAGAGGGAGAGTTCACCACTGCTACTGGCAGGGCATTCCATGAACTCACAACCTGCTGAGTAAAGAATCTACCCCTAACATCTGTCCTATACCTACCACCCCTTAATTTAAAGCTGTGTCCCCTAGTAACAGCTGACTCAATTAACAGAAAAAGGTTCTCAGTGTCCACCCTATCTAAACCCCTAATCATCTTGTACACCTCTACCAAATCTCCCCTAAACCTTCTTTTCTCCAATGAGAACAGGCCCAAGTGCCTCAGCCTTTCCTCATATGATCTTCCTACCATGCCAGGCAACATCCTGGTAAACCTCCTCTGCACTCGTTGCAATGCCTCCACATCCTTCCTATAGTATGGCGACCAAAACTGCACACAATACTCCAGATGAGGCCGCACCAGAGTCTTATACAACTGCAACATGACCTCAGGACTCTGGAACTCAATTCCTCTACCAATAAAGCCCAGTACACCATATGCCTTCTTCACAGCACTATTTACCTGGGTGGCAACTTTCAGAGATCTGTGTACATGGACACCAAGATCCCTCTGCTCATCCACACTACCAAGTAGCCTACCATTAGCCCAGTAATCCATCTTCTTGTTACTCCTACCAAAGTGAATGACTTCACACTTAGCTACATTGAACTCCATTTGCCACCTTTCTGCCCAGCTCTGCAACTTATCTATATCCCATTGTTCTTCACCTTATAGCTTTTAATCTCCCCTCTGTGGAGGATGGTCAGTATCAACAATACTGTCTTGGAATGACTGCCATAATGTCCATTCCCCAGCTACCAAAACTGTTTCCCTCCAGATTTCACTTACTATGAGGGAATCTGATTTGCAACTTTGGTATCTATCAGATTCAAGGTTAAGCTTTGGAGATGGTATATTCTCCATCATACTTTTGTAATATGGCCTTACTCTTATCCAAACTCCCCTGCAGTTGGAACATTCCATACCCTATTATTGGAAAGGTCTCCTGATGAGGTTCCCATCTGTCATCCTCCATAAATTTGAGCTAATCCAGAACACTGCTGCCCATATCTTTGTTTGTACCATGCTCTATTCACCCATCATCTCTGAGCTCAATGATCCACACTGACGATAAACCCAGATTCATCACAAATTTAAACTTCCCATTCCTTTTTAAAGTTCCTCCAATGGCTTGGCTCCTCCCTATCTCTGCAAGCTCCTTCAGACTGACCCCTATCTGTGAGCGCTGGATTTATTCAAACCTGACCCGACTTCCATTGCTCCACCTCTGGGTGTGCTTTCAGTTTTAAATCCCAGGCAATGCAATTACCTCCATGTACCTTTCTGCTTCTTCAACTCGAAAAACACAGTTTAAATTCTATTTCTTTGATCAAGGTTTTGGTTGCCTGTCCTAATATATCCAATTTTGGTATGGTCTCAATTTTAATGTCTGATTGAAAGCTTGCATCTGGATTGTGCTTTTATAGTAGTTGAAGGAAATGTTAGAAGGACTTTCAGCAAGCCTCACTTTGGACTTTTGATGTCAAACTTGAGTCCTGGGAGAAACTTGGCCAAGATCACCCACCCCAAGTAAAATAGTGCCACAAGCTTCAAAAGCAAACACATATCAGAGGCACAGTAAAAACACAAGCGGAGGAAATCCTAAGTCTGTAATTTCTCCAAAGCTCAGCTGCAGCAGCTTGTTCTTTTCGTAGCTGACCCTTGGGTGCAGGTCAAGCTCAGCAGTTGTTTATGTACACAGAGGGCCCCTACCAAAAGCCTCAGATAATGAACATAGTCATTGTCACCTTGAGCTCCCAACAAGGAAGACTGTTTGATTGCGCTCATATGAAGTGTCTTGAGATATTGGACATTAACAGTTCAGCACAATTACAAGCTGTTATTGTTATATTCCTTAAGATTGTTCGTTGCTGTTTGACTTCAGAAAGACTGTGTTCACCGCAACTCCTTTCAGTATTCCACTACAAATTCAATCAAAGTTGATGATCAATCCAAAATTTTATTAATGAATCTTTTAATTTTTTTGACAACAAAGCATGAAGGTAATGGACTTAAACAGTTGCCACTGCATTACCTGACCTTCACCATCAACCTTTAGAAGGATGTTTGTGCTCACTTCCTGTGCTCAAAATATTCCAAGATTCGGTACATTATAAATGGAATCAAATTGTTGCTCTGCCACAGTCCCATGTTATATGCAGTTCACCATTGTAAAACAGATAGTTTGATTGGTATGTGTTTCACTTTGCCAAATCAATCATTTTACGATGTATACTCGAGGAATAGTTGGTCTCATGTAAAGGTTGACCCGCTACTTTTGCCCAAATAACCTGGAATTTTCCATGTATCTCGTGTAAAAGTTGACCCTAGTTCTTCACAGATAACAGATCAATGTTCATGAGTCAGTGTGCCAACTGTCACATCCTGCTCCAGCTTTCCAGTTTGATGGTTGTTCCGCTCCACTCCCGGTCTTCCAGTCTGCTGGCTGTTGTATTCCGCTCCGGGTTTTCAGAATTACCATAATTCTTTTTTATGTCTTTAATCATTTAGAGATAAATTGGGCTTCTGCTATTGATACGGTATGAATTTTGACGGGCATGAATTTCAGCCCCTCAAAAGTAGTATCCATTTAATAATCTATCCCATAAATTTAACTTTAAAAAGTAGTCAAAAATCCAACTATTACTCAAGTATATATGGGTATTTAACAAATTTGCTTCTAACTCCATTGTATTCTCCATTTTCCAAAGCCAGTGTTATTTTTAGATAAAAATTACAGCACTCTATGTTTTTCATACTTCTGTCACTTAGTTACTTGGTCAAAACAGCAAGCTTCAGAGGCAATAACAATTTAGAAAAATAATTACTAACAATAGTATTATCAAAATAATAGTATCAAGATGATAAAATATTATCAATTAAATAATCAAATGGATTTTGCTGTAATTTACTGTTAAAAGGAAAGTCCTGAATTTACATAGCATTCCCAGGTTTTCCCAAAAAAGCTGTAAAGCTAAATAACTATTTTTAAATTGTATTCATTCTCGTAATGAAGGATGAGAAAGCATTCAATTTGGCTCCAACAAACTCCATAAAGAGAAACATGATGATGACCAAGGAAACTTTTTTTCTTTAGTGATGTTGATTGAGGGATTAAATATTGGCTGGGCCACTGCAAAAAACTACACTGGACTGCTTCAAAATAGTGGCCCAGGATCTTTTCTGTCCCCTGAGAGAGTAAATGAGATTTTCATTTAATATCTCATCCTCCAGTGCAGCACTGAGGATTAATCAAGATTTATGTGTTGAAGCCTTCTGTGTGAATTATGGGCTAACAGCACAGACCAATCTGTTTGGTCAAACACAAAATTGCCACAATTGTGATTTTCTCCTTTGTTTAGTAGTGGGGTGGTAATTGAAATTATGAAAACTACCTTTGTTGCAGAGTAGAATTCTCTTCTGATTTTAATCTTTCCTTCTAATCTATCACACACGAAGATATAGAACAGCATTTCGTTCACCTTGACTTCAATCTCTAAATCAGGAAAAATTATTTCACTTTCTATGCACATCATCATTGAGATATCTAAATATGATTGCCAAATTTGGGCTTGAAAAGGAATTGTGCAATGTTAGTAACGCCATTTTTTTTGTTATTTTAAACACAATAGCACACACATCTATCTTCAATCAAGTTCTTAAATCCAGAACAGAATTGTAAAGAGAGGGTTACAATCTTGTTCATTGAGAACAGAACAATCTTTCCTAGTGACGTGAGCTGGTTACTATCAAGGACACCAGATCCAGTGAAGCAAATAGTGCAAACAAACGAGGATCCAGTTGGGTTTAAATAGATTTATGGTTTGCTGTCCATGGAATCACTGGAACAGTATCTATAGTACAATCAGGAAACAACACCCGCTGGGCAGAGTTAATCTTTTTCTTTTATTTGTGCCAGCCAATTCACATTGCTTCTAATAACTGAGTGCGCAATAGCTGTAATGTAATGCTATCACTATTCTGACATCTTCCCAGCACCATTTACTGCTAAACCCTACACAAAAGAATAACAAGCAGTAGAGAAACAGCAATCTTTTATTGAATGTGAACCATCATCCAACTTGTGAGGTAAAAACAGAAAATGCAGGAAATACTCAGTAATTGTGGCAGCATCTACAGGGACAGGAACAGTGGTAAAAGGCCTGAATTTTAGACTCCACGAGTGTCAGTTTGGAAGCAGATGGGCAAAGAGCATGGCGGTGCCAGTCTACATACTGATTCCTTAGTTCCATCCAAACCCTGGTTCAATTTTGTGAGGTGGGTGGTGGAGCAAAGCAACTCACTCATAATAACGCCAATATGCTCAATGAGGGCTATGAAGACTAATTTTAAAAGTTCAAAAGAATTAAAGGTGACTTGAGTAAACCATAAAAGTTCCTGGGGAAGGGGTTTGACAGGGAGGACATGGACACAATGGTTCCTCATGGAAGAGAGTCTAGAACTAGGGGTCACCCATTTAAAACAGAGATTAGGTGAATTGTTTAATTGCAGAGCGGCATAAAACTTTGGAATTGTCTTCCTCAAAAAGCCGAAGCAAGGCCTTTAGATGTGTTTAAGGCAGAGGTAGACAGATTCTTGACAAGCAAGGAGGTGATGGGTTAATGAGGATAGGCAGGAATATGGAATATTGATATTAACCAAGCTTGATAGGTCAAGTGGTCTATTCCTGCTCCTTATCAGTCTGTTCTTACATTAAAGGAAGGTGAATGGGATTTTTCAGTTGTTCTTCAGATGCCAAAAGGTGGCAGGGCTTAGCTCAAATGTTTGGAGATGTCTTCCTGACTGTAGAGCCCAAGCTAAAAGTTCATCAGGTCTAGAGCCCTCCTTCACTGGCTGTATGCTGTGGCAGTCACACCCCAAGCTTTAGAGGGGATTCTTCCTACACACACACACACACACACACCCCTTTGTTAACCGAGACACTGGGAGTCTCAGCTGCCAGCTGCAGAGCTGGGGAGATGCCAGTGTTGTCTCCTTTAGGGAAGGCCTGCTGAAATAAGGGGCAATCGGGATGGCAGCTTTCCAAGAAGGCAACATACTAGCATCTTCCACAGGGCAATTAAAGATGGACAATAAATGATGGCCTTGCCAGAGGTGCCCACATCCCATTAATAAATAAGAAAAAAGATAGCAACTAGGGAACAATGGGGTGTGCCCAGGATCTCGGGAAGGGAATGTGGAATATCCACCTGTGAGAGCTGCCAGCCAATTGAGGACTAGTAGCTGTGCACTGCTGGGCGGTAACACTGGGATTGGTGGCTGCTATCAGGGACCCAAGATTACTTAGAGACTGAAATCACATGTAACTACTGGTTGTCTGGTCATAGAGAGTGGTGACTGAATCACAAGGGATCACCCCTTCCCAAAGTCAGGTCTCTCTGTCAGGCATTGACAGGGTTTACATTTCTCAATTTTTGCATGATGTGTTTGTCGTTCAGTGAGGGTGTGAATTAGCAGCAGGACAGCAAGTCCAGCACATTCCCTGCCCAAGACTTCATAAGAACAGAGGAGAAAAGGTAGAAGGGTCCCTACCCATCCTTTGCCTGGTCATTTCACTGATATTCCACCATCAAATACACCACAGGTGATGCCATTAAATGTGGATATTAATTCTGTTTGTTTCTCCACAGATGACACCTGACCAGTTGACTTTTACTGGCATTGCCTGGTATTTATTCCAGATTTGTAGAATCTGTAGTTGTTTGTGCATACAGCTAACGTTATTGGTGATATTATGTTTAAACTTGGACCAACTGAGTTCTGAAAGTGGAGTAAGGGAACAATAATAACCATTGGGTTTCATTCCTACAATTTATAAATTCTCTTGAGTATAAGTTAAAATCTAAAATCAAACATGATTTTCTGTCCTCCTTTCTGTTTCTTTTTATCTCTTGATCTGATCTTTCTTTTCCTCTGTTTATTTGTTTTTCTGCACCCACTTTAAAACTAATTCACCACTTTCACAATTTTTTCAATTTATTTCTTTCTCAATCCTTAAATCTCATCAATTAAGGAGATACATATTTGGCTCTGTCACTCACTAAGGTCGCAGGTCTAATTGCCCTGTACTTGCTGACTATATTTGAGATGAAGGGTGCAGGAGAAAGAAATGATGCATGTGGTGAGATTGCATGCTCCAGCAAGCTTTAACCCATTATTTCAATCTTGCTACCGGCATAAATTGATACTGAAGCCCCGAGGTAATTCAGTATCAGTTAAATAAGTTGACATTTCAAGAACAAGGACAAAAACAAATTATCCTTGATCCATTCTCTGTAAGCAAAAAAAACCATGCCACCGCAACTACATCAAACAATTTGTCCTCTGATATTAATGCATTTTAAAGTGGGTTTTAGATGATTGCTATAAGATGTCAAGTGCCTAACAACACGAACAGCATTTCAATTATATACCTTGAAGTTTGTTATTTTTCTGCATGGTATAAAAATCTCAGTAATCCAAATAAAATAAACTAAAGAGTAATTAATATAGTCTGCTCCACTGATATTTGGATATAAAGTTGTTAAAAAAATTCAAAATTTGAAAAGTTAAACTTTACGATTTCACTGTGTCTTCAGATGAAAGTATTTGAACAAACAAGCAGAGGAGCAGTGTTGCAGGTAAACAATTAATTATAAAATCATGCTAATCCTTCAACGGAACTATTGAGACTAACTCCATTTTCCTGGACTTTCCTTATTTCTTTTACTTGGTATATTTATTTCATCCCTTTGCCTAAATAGCCATTTATGGAAAAACAATCCACATTGAAATGTTATATGCATGAAAATTTCTCCTCATTTTCTCCTCTACCTTCAAAAGCAATTTCAAAAATTTAACAGTGTGTAACCTAATTACTTTTCATTCATACTATTCAGTTTTAGGGCAGTACTTATTCTGATGATTTTGTTTGTGTACTTGATAACATTGCACAGAATGAGCTAAATTTTGCTGAGTCCACAATATTAAGGAAGGCACTTGCATATTTTCTTTAGGCATAATTATTTTCAATTCCATGGGGGAACCACTGTGCACATTCTCATATAGTAATTTACTGCCACTAGTAAGTTAAGCCTGCATTGCCAATTTAAATAAATTATGGTAATATTGCAGTTTAACAGCCGGAAATTAACCACTTGACCTTTACTAAAGAGTTTACTTTCATTCCTACTGGTAAAAAAAATCCCTGAAAGACATGCAGGAAGAAATTCAAGGAGAAATAGAAAGAACAACATTTGCTGGAAGAAAGTCACAAAGCAGCATGAAGATTTTATGAGAGTCTTGGTCTAAATGCTACATGAAAACACTATATATTTTAGAAAAAGAAACGTTCATTCAGTCCCACTGGGATCCCAAATTTCACAAGGAACAGAAATGATGAGGCAAAAATTCCTGAGGACAAATGGAATCCCAAGATCTACCCCCTGAACCTAGCATTTCTCAATTCTATAAGGTCAGGACTGGGGAAGACCATAGTTTGCTCACGTATGTTTCTTGTAGGCTGCTGACCATTTTTGTGACTAACTATAATTACTAAAATTGCATTTTGGAGTCCTTGGTGTCCAGAACCCAGAGTTGGGACAGTAGACCAGGTAACAACAGGTTTGTCCACTCAGTGCATTTCTTTGGGATTGCCAGGGCAACCCTTTGAAGAGCTGAAGTATACATTGGAGAGCAGGCAAAGCAGGTCAGGAATCCCTTGGGAGGACACATCAGGTACTCTTTGGTACTGTCATCTGTGGTGAACCTTGTGTGTAAATGGTGCCTCAACTCCTTAGATCTGCCTAACGTAGGATGTTAGGGGGTGTCCAGAATTATCAACAAGTGTCACAGTATCAAGTGTCACGAAGAATTGTCAATATGTCTATTTATGTATGAGAATGGATTGTATTGTGAAAACAGTCAACAGCATACATGCTTATGTAATGGAACGATATTTTTCTTCAGTATGAATGGATATTTGTGGATGGATTCTTAGAGACTTGGCATTGTAAGTGAAGGGCTGAGGTGATGGATGGAAGTAGGCACTAATTTTAACCTGAGGATATAGTGGCTGTGGAAGGTGGATAAAAGCATTCAGTTTCAGAGGTTGGAATAGTAGAGACATGGGGAATGAAGGGATGTGAAAGGATGTGAGGAATGAGAGCTGGAGCAATATTTTATGTTTCGTCTCTTGGGAGAGCTAAGGTACCCCTGTGGATTTAGTCCCAGGACATGTTTTGTGGAAATAGAGTAACATTTGGGTTTATAAAAGGCATACCTGTGCCTAAAATGTGCATAAATACATCAGGACTGCCAAAGTTGTAAATAGACAGATTGTAGTGTTTACAACAAGGTTGGCCAAGTGTATCTCATTGAGTATGAGGTCCCTGATTGGGGCTGTTAACCTGGGCCAGGAGTCTCAGGGATTCTCTTCACTCTACAGACTGTCTCTGAGCTAGTCCATGTACTGCACAAGTGGAGATAAGGGTGACCTGGGGACGGGATACTGGCCTTCATGGAGTTACTTTACAGTCCAAGAAAGCTTTTTGTTTGTTCAGTCATAGGATTGGGCATTGCTAGGCCAGCACTTCTTATCCATTCTAAGTTGCCCTGAAAAATATGATGGCGAACTGCTTTCTTGAACTGCTGCAGTACTTGTGGTACAGGTGTACTAACAATGCTGTAAAGTACAGGGTTCCAGAATTTGACCCAACATTAGTGAGCAAGCAGTGGTATAGTTCCAACTCAAGACGATGTATTACTTGAAGGGAAATTTGCAGTTGGTTGGGTTCCCATCCATCTGCTGCCTTTACCCTTCTCAATTGTAGAGCTCACTGGTAAGGAAAGTACATCTAAGGTGTTATGGACCAGACCAAATCCCTTCAAAATATATTATGAAGATAGCCTACGCCCCAACTTTTCCTTATTTTAAAGGCAAGTGTAAGTGAAGAGTGATGAAAACTAGCATTCCACTAGCCCAACTTAGGAACTGCCAGCCTCTTACGCTTTCCTTGGGTCACCCAGCCTTACTCCCAATCCTGCACACTCCCCAATCCAAAAATTGGAAGTGTGGGTAGCCATTTTTATGAGTCGCGCTCATAGAGTTGGGATTCTTCCTGGTTCTATACACACAACCTAGGAACCTGGACTAAAAAGATTGAGGCTGAAGTATTCCTGATTTCCATATCAGCAGCTGACCAGCTCTTCACTCGTCATTACCCTTCTCCAGAAAACTTCCAATTCATTCATGGTTGTCATTGTACTGTGTGTCCCAGTGCTCTTTCTCTACAATTTAATCAGCAACGTGCTTCTACCTTAATATGTTTGCTTTCAACTTTCTAAACATTGAGTCTTTTTGCTAAATAAGCTTGAGATTCAAAGAGTTACAAGATGAGGTTGAATAACTAGCTTTTCTAGGTTTGAGGTCCTATAGAACAAATGAATAGAGCAAAGGACTAGCCCATAAAATTCAGAATGGAGGAAAACGATTACTGCAATAAATTTTAAGTTTTGAACCAACTGACTGCTTTGATTTCAACAAGTTCTGTTCCATTGCAGATATATATCATGCCTTTCATTTTTACACATATCGAATACTTGAAATACAGACTGGGCATTCTCCTTGCATTTTTCCACTTCATAAACTTGAACATAAAGCATAATGATGGATATTGCAAATTCTAGGAACCTTCCCACATCAGGAATTTGGATTTATTAACCTGTAGCTCATAGGATAAAATTTAATTATGAAAATTATTGCTGTTCAGATGGGAATGTGATGAAATGTTTAAAACCACAATTCACATTTTAATATTTAAACAAATAATTAGTTCACATCCCCAACATTCAATATGTTTTCAGGACTGAACGCAGTGTGGTTTGTGGTGAGGTGGTGTTAGAGCTCAGTGGCTCGAGAGACAGCACAGAATGGAAAGGAATGAATAAGCTTATCAAAGTAAACATCTGAGGAACAGGACAGATCCCATCTGTCATGTAACAAGCAAGGTACCTCCAGGGCAAGATCGTCACAGATGATTAGAGCAGGGACAGAGCAGACACGACATCACATAGATAGTTACAGTTGAGGGACATAATTCAATGATTCCAGCTTGTCTTTCCATAAAGTCTAATAAACTTGCCATCACAGCCTCCAACTGCATTGCACATGGTTTCAGACATCTTGCCTCTTCTAAGTTATGCATACCCCATTCCAAACATGAGGCTTGATCATGTTTTGTTTCTTATATTTTAACTATTTCACTCATAAATTGTCTTATCCTGTAACCTGTAGAACAAACATTCTTTATTTTTGTTGATATCTTACACACTAATGACTATAGTACAATGTTCAATCCATTCAAGGTTTGTGCGAAGATTTGTAGCTCAGGTGCTCGTTGTTGTGGTTCTGTTCGCCGAGCTGGAAGTTTTTGTTGCAAACGTTTCGTCCCCTGGCTAGGCGACATCATCAGTGCTCTGGAGCCTCCTGCAAAGCGCTTCTTTGATGTTTCTTCCGGTATTTATAGTGGTCTGTCCTTGCCGCTTCCGGGTGTCAGTTTCAGCTGTCCGCTGTAGTGGTTGGTATATTGGATCCAGGTCGATGTGTTTGTTGATGGAGTTTGTGGATGAATGCCATGCCTCTAGGAATTCCCTGGCTGTTCTCTGTCTGGCTTGCCCTATGATAGTAGTGTTTTCCCAGTCGAATTCATGTTGCTTGTTGTCTGAGTGTGTGGCTACTAGGGATAGCTGGTCGTGTCGTTTCGTGGCTAGTTGATGTTCATGTATGCAGATTGTTAGCTGTCTTCCTGTTTGTCCTATATAGTGTTTTGTGCAGTCCTTGCATGGTATTTTGTTTCAGAACTGACAGCCAGACTACTGCGACCCTTAGGACTCATAACGGCACACAAACCAACAGCCACGCTCAGACAACAACTTACGAGAACAAAGGACCCGATACCCAACACGAGCAAAACTAATGTAGTTTACAAAATACCATGCAAGGACTGCACAAAACACTATATAGGACAAACAGGAAGACAGCTAACAATCCGCATACATGAACATCAACTAGCCACGAAATGACACGACCAGCTATCCCTAGTAGCCACACACTCAGACAACAAGCAACATGAATTCGACTGGGAAAACACTACTATCATAGGGCAAGCCAGACAGAGAACAGCCAGGGAATTCCTAGAGGCATGGCATTCATCCACAAACTCCATCAACAAACACATCGACCTGGACCCAATATACCAACCACTACAGCGGACAGCTGAAACTGACACCCGGTAGCGGCAAGGACAGACCACTATAAATACCAGAAGAAACATCAAAGAAGCGCTTCGCAGGAGGCTCCAGAGCACTGATGATGTCGCCTAGCCAGGGGACGAAACGTTTGCAACAAAAACTTCCAGCTCGGCGAACAGTTCATCCATTGTCGCTCCAAAGATCTCAAAAAACTGAAAAGGTTGAGCTGAAAAGATTGCCCTGATATTCCTGCCCGTTAGAATGGCTCAATGAGGAATCTCATCGCAATTTATGAGAAGTTTCCTAATATCAACAGCATTTTTTTTAGGCTGAAATGTTTTAATATATCATTAATGAAGAAGGATTGGGTGCAGCAGATAAGCTCACAATTTAATTATACCATAGTTCTGAGGAAGGGTCACTCTGATTTCTCTCCACAAATCCTGCCAGACCTGCTGAGCTTTTCCAGCATTTTCTGTTTTTATTACTGATGCGCAGCACCCACATTTCTTTTGACTTTTATTCAATTATGCTATTGCACCTGCACTGTGGAATTTAGTGATGGAATCAGTCAGTCATTGCGTGAAGTCGTCTCACATCTAACAAGAATCACAGTTGTTGTTATGCTTTGGAAGCCTTTTCCAAAGATTCCAATTGAAATAATGTTCCAATAATGATCTTCCAGTAGGAAAGTTGTTGTTTCTGAAATGTTGACTATAATTGCATTGTTGGAAGTAGGGACCATGCAAAGTCTAATACAGCTGACTTCATGGAAAAGGCCCAGGAAGTTGAAACTTCCAATGGGAATTTCTTGGAGTTCAGAATCCTCTGAAATATTCCCCAAATCTGAGTTAGAGTTAGAAACTTCAGAGGCCTCCAAGTTACTTGCATTAATTGTTCACTAGGAATAGCTGAACAAATTAAAACCTTCCCTTTGTCCTGGCCAATGATAACGCTAACTATCTGCCATCTCTAACAAGTCATGAATGGCCCTACCCACCCCTGATTATCTGCCTGAACCCCTAAGGTCACCTGACCCCAACTCCCCTCTCCGAGCTCTAATGTCCTGCTTGGTGCAACTCCATGACTCTCCCCAATTTCCTTTCCATTGACACTTGACCAGACACTAAACCCCCTGATATTCCCAGAGCTAAACACTTCCTGCATCCCGACTCCCTCACGGCTAACTCTCCATCCAAATTTCCCCTATATCAAGCTGACAACCCGACTCCCTCTCTCCTCTAATCCCCACGAGCACTCTTACCCTGACTGAGCCTAATCCCAACCTCAGCTAAAACTTTGAATCAAATGGGTTTTTACTTTCAAGATAGAAATCACCAACCTCAGTATTCACATCTTTGCTGTCATTCACTTTGAAAATTTGCTTTGGACAGATACACTGTCTTTGTGAGGCAAATAGGAAATTCTTGAAAGTGCAACTAACTATTTCGCAACACAGCTCAAAATACAAGAATGGCATGGGATTCAATAGTTTCACTGGCTGACCTGACATTTTTCAGATCTGTTGTTAAGGTAAGAAACATTTCAGACTGAGGGTGAATAAACAGTCAATTATGTTCCATGTGGAAACAATATAAATAAAGACAGCCCTAAAGTCCTCCAAAACAAGATTAGGTCATTCTGAAACAAGCTAACACTCAGTAGGGCTCACTCTCACCTCTAAATCACAAGGTTGTGGGTATCAAGTCCCATATGAAATCTAGGATGCTTTTCTAGTACTTTACTGGGAGTGTGCTGCACTGTTGGCCTGTGCTATCTTTTGTATGGATTGTTAAACTAAAACTCCATTTGCTTTTTCAGATAGACATAAAAGATGCAATACTATAAGAGCCTGAGAATTATCCCTAATGTGTTGGCTAATATTTACCTTTAAGTTAAACAATAGAAAGCTGGCAATTATCATGTTGCTATTTGCTAGAAAGTTTGCTGTGTGCAAATTAGATACCATGTTCCTGACATTTCAACAATTATTGAAATCCAAAAAGTACTTCATTCATTGTAAAACGTGAGTTGGGATGCCCAGAAGTCAATAAGGCACTATATAAATACGAGGGTATCTTTTAGGCATTTAGAACTTAGACTTAGAACAATACAGCACAGAACTGGCCCTTCAGCCCTCGATGTTGCGCCCACCTGTGAACTATTCTCAGCTCTTCCCCCTACACTACCCCAAAATCATCCATGTGCTTGGCAAAGCTAATCTCAAGATTACTTTTGTATCCATGTGTTAAAATAATGAAGTATAGTGTGACTAGAAAGATCAATGTATGGTCAAAATTGTGGTGTCAAGGAGAGTGATTGGCATTGGTTCTGAACAGAAAGAAAATATATACTGCATCACAAAAAGGTATATAACAGATATATTATGAATATTTGCTTTTAAATATATTTGGGCTACAGACATTAACTACTGGCAGACTTTCTGCTCCAAAATTATTGAGTTGAGATAGGGAGGCTGAATATTACTTGTCTGAAAGTATTACAAAGTATAAATTTCAAAGTGATATTAATATGGAATAAAACAAAACTTATTATGCAATGCCTGGTTTATTTTCTTAATCAGTTGGAATTTGAGATTTCTAAATCAGTGATAAGCCAATAAAAAAACACATAAATCTGTATTTGGCAAAAAGTAAAAAACTAGATCTAGGAAGAAAATATAAAGATCCAAAATTGTGTTGACAATTGTCTGTCAAAACTCAATTTTAAAAGAACATTAACTTGATTTCTCCCGTCACAATCTCACATAACAGGTGCTGTGGGAACATGTTGTTGTACTTGATTCTAATAAATTTGACACCGATTTGAAATTGTTTATCTCATGCAAAAATGGTCTTTCCAAGGTCTGAAAGAATACCAGTTAGTTTACTGAGTTATGATCTTTGATCGGATGATACATTGTGTACCTGAATATTGTCCTTTAAACTTACTTTATCATCCCATTTTATTTCAGTCTATCCACATTATCTGATAGGAAGATAAAAGGTCTTCTGTCCCAATTGCTTATTTATATATGTATCATGTCAAGTGGACGCCAGCTCTAGCCAGAACACTTACCTTTGGGACTTCAATGAAAAGGAACAAAGGGCACTTTGATCTTTTTCATTTTTCTTCAATGACAGCGAAGTCCCACTGGAGGTTATGTTCTGGCCTTTTAGATATATGTCTGAACAATCCTTATCCATGGTTTGAATTCTGACAAATGTAGTGGGAAGATTCTCTGTTGCCTACACACAAGATTCAGGTTCCACCTGTGAAATGCATTTATAATAAAAGCCCTGTCCTATATTATCACTGAGCATTCTGAGGGATTAATCGGCACTTTTCCATTTGCACTTCCTCTAGATCTATCTTTTACTTTTTCCACATGCCTCATTATCACCCTCTTTAGCTTTGCACCACCAGCTCCTTTGTCATTTTATCACCCCTGACTTCCACCCCATCACAGACTTTACATTTTGTTCTTTCTTTCCTTCCTTTCTTTACCTGCCTCTAGTCTCATGTCAAACCTGCTATATCTTTAACATTAACCAGTGCCAATGAAACACCATCCACATGAACACCGAACAGAATCTTGAGCTGCTTCTGGGAGTAGGAAGCAAGACAGGCAGAGGAACATGATTTTTATTTTATTCATGGGATGAGGGCAACTCTGGCTAGGCCAGCAGTTTTTGTCCAACCCAGAGGGCACTTAAGAGTCAACTACAGTATTCTGGGTGTAAAGTCACATGTAGGCCCGACAAGGCAATTTTCTTCCCTCAAGGACATTCATGAACCAGATGCATTTATCCAACAATCATTTCATGGCCAGCATTAGACTCTTAATTCCAAAGGTAAAAACAATGACTGCAGATGCTGGAAACCATATTTTGGATTAGTGGTGCTGGAAGAGCACAGCAGTTCAGGCAAAATCTATGTTTCGGAAAAAAGCCCTTCATCAGGAATAAAGGCAGAGACCCTGAAGCATGGAGAGATAAGCTAGAGGAGGGTGAGGGTGGGGAGAAAGTAGCATAGAGTACAATAGGTGAGTGGGGGAGGGGATGAAGGTGATAGGTCAGGGAGGAGGGTGGAGTGGATAGGTGGAAAAGAAGATAGGCAGGTAAGACAAGTCATGGAGACAGTGCTGAGCTGGAAATGTGGAACTAGGGTGAGGTGGGGGAAGGGGAAATGAGGAAACTGTTGAAGTCCACATTGATGCCCTGGGGTTGAAGTGTTCCGAGGCAGAAGATGAGGCGTTCTTCCTCCAGGCGTCTGGTGGTGAGGGAGCAGCAGTGAAGGAGGCCCAGGACCTCCATGTCCTCGGCAGAGTGGGAGGGGGAGTTGAAATGTTGGGCCACAGGGCAGTGTGGTTGATTCCAAAGTTTTATGGAATTCAAATTCCACCATTTGCTACAGTGAGAATCAAACCTGGGTCCCCTGAACATTACCTGAGTTTCTGGATTAACAGTCCAGCAATAATACTAATAGGCCATCACCTCCCCATGAAAAATCAGGGAAGAAATTAAAAATCAGATTCTCAACAATGGGTTGAAAGTTTGCAATTAATTTCTCTGAAATTTAAGGATGACTTATTAAAAGGAGAACACATGAGAATCAAGTACTCCTTCCTAATTAAGCTGAAAATGAGCCAGCAGTACATGTCTTCAGATTCATAACGACATTACAATTACATATTCTAGGTGAGGTAGCCATCTGTCTAGGTCTTGATGTGAGTTGCCATTATTTTGTCAACTTGAGGGAGTGTTCATATATGCCAGGCCATGACTGAGACTGAGTGACAGCACTCCAAGCATCGGGTATGGAGTATGACTGAGGGAGTAAGGCTGAGGTGTGATAAGAGACAGGTCATGGAAGTTGACCAAGGATGGAAGTCTATCTGCCAAAAACAAGCAGGCTGATCAAGGCAGGCTGACTAGAGATGGGAGATAGGCTGACTGACAAAGGGTGAAAAGGCTAGAATGATTCACTGAGGGTGTCCACTCCAAGAGATCGAGTGGTGCTTCTGGCTTGCCTATCCAATTAAAGATGATACTGGGTTATTTGAACAACAGCACTACAGAAAAGTTTCAGCATAGAAACAGGCTGTACAGCCCATTGTATCTCTGTTAACTGAACAAACTAGCCCACATTCTAATTCCACTTTCTTGCACAGGTTTTGTAGTGTTGCAGGTTCCAGCACTTCAGGTACAGATCCTGGTTCCTTTTAGATGAGTAGTGGGTTTCCACCTCCAGCACCAAACTGGGCAGCAAATTCCAGACACCCACTAGGCTCTGGTTGAAAATGGGATGGCCACCTACCTGTCTCACCACAAGGTTTGCTGAGCTCCTCTCACATGCATACAATGAGCTGACAATTAATTGCCCCCCAAAATTCTGAAATATCTCTGTGAGCAGTGACATTCAGCTCCCACTGTTGTACTCCATCCTTCTTCATTTCTTCCTCCACAGACATGCTAGAACTATTGAAGGTTTATAGCATTTTCTGTTTTCTAATCATGAGTGACAATGGCTTTGAAAAAGTACTTTGTATGCTGCCTCTTACCACAGTGTTAAATCAGATAAATCAATTAACGTAGTTTAAACAAACCCAATATCAGCATCACTGACCCAGCTTTCAGGTTCAGCCAATGGTAGGATAGGTGATATTATAAGGGATCCAGGTTCAAAGCCTACCGTGATTTGTAACTAACTGGCGACTGTCATGAAAGCCCTTTGGTTCTTTAATGTCCTTGAATGAATGAAACAGTTGTCCTTACCTGGTCTGGCCTACTTGTGACTACAATCCCACAGCAATGCGTTTGACTTTTAACTGCCCTCTGGGTAATTAGGGATTGGCAACAAATGCTTGCCCAGCAACAACACCCACATCCCATGAATATATTTTTAAAAAATGACAAAGGATGATACAGTTGGGCAAAGGGTCTTCAAATTGATCCTCACCAAATGGCGTGTGGCTTAGCCAAAGCGTGGTACATAGAGATGTTACAGAAGATTAATTCAATGCCATTACTAATATACAAAAGATGAAACTTCATGAAAAGCAGTGACAAATCAAAATTTGCCATTTCATATCTAGGCATTGCAGAAACTGTTACAAATTAGAACTTGGTCTTCTTATTTGTGCGTTTCTTCAGTATCTCTCTAGATTCCACAGATCCCATTCGAGTTCACACAGCACTTGTTAATTCTTCCCAGACCCTTTAGAAGCCATTCAGTATGTCTTGAGATTTATAGAATAAGGTAGCACTAAACAATGGAGAGACGATGATGATAAGTGTAAACCACAAATCAGAGTGTTCAAAGGCATTTCTTCTCAGATAGATGTAGATAATTGTGACAGAACATTTATATTTTCTTGCCAGAACAGAAGTTATTTTCCAATTTTGTCTTGCATTCTGAAGACTCTTTGACACAATTCTCTTTTTCATTATTTTAATGAACTACAATGAAAAATCAGTATGCAAAAATGAACTATGGTAACTGAGAAAAGATATACAGAAATTTGAAACCAGTTATTGATGCAATGTGATATTTTGTATATTAGCCATTGTAATATAAATCACAGAGACTGAGTTCTTGTCGAAGTAGTTGGCATGAAATTTATTGACAACACTAACATGCATTTTGAATTGATATCCTGGACTTACATATGTGAAGAAACAAAGTACCTTGATTGTATAATCATAGCTGCCTGACTAACTAAACTGTGTGGACAGAGTGGACCAATTGACACAAAATGTACTCATTGACTGCTGAAAGTAAGATGGACACTTTTTATAATTTCAAATCTTTTGTATGTCATGGTGTCACCTAGTTATGTTAAAGATACAGTGCTTTGTTGGTGATCTTGGCCACAATGATAACTTCCTCCTTTTCCTTTTCTAAGAATAGGAAACCTGTTCTGGAAAGTATATACAAGGGTGCACATCAATAAATTATTTTTATTGATTAAGGAACATTTTGGCAGATGTACAATATAACTAGATTCAGTCCTTATAATAATTACAGTGACTCAGCTGTTGTCTAGTATGATAATTTTCTTTCTCATGAATGGTTGATCACGTACAACTCAAATGTATCACCTATTTTACAGTATGATACAACTATTGTTTGTGACAATGTTGTTCATTCTAGGCAGTACACAATGTTAAAGTGTTTTTCCACGAGCCCATGGTTTCATAGAAAGATCGTATTGCTTTATCCTGGTTCACGTTGGAATATCAGTCTGCGAGCGTATTGTTCATTATCATGTACCATTTTCATCTTTCTTTCTAATAATGTATCATGAACATGTGGTGTATGGTTAAGAATGTACGAGGGAAAATCTGTGAGAGCCTATTTTCCAAATAAGAAAAGTGTGAATTGGGGTAAACTACTGCCTAAAAGAGCAGTATGTACATTAAGCAGCTATCCAATAATCTTGGCAACTGGCTTTATATTTAATGGTATGGTTATCCAAATCTTTACTGTTGGTGTTGATGTATTTTCTATCAGATAAATTGTAATAACACATAGAGCAGTGTATCAAATTGGCTGTAAGCACTGTCTGACTGGGTTCTGCAAACTGGAACACTGCATTTTGGATTTTGTTGATATATTTGTGCAATAGATTGATTACAGGAAAGAGATAGAGAGCTTGATGGCATGGTGTAGAGATAGCAATGTCCCCCTCAACATCAGCAAAATGAAAGAGCTGATCATTGATATCAGGATGCAGGTTAGAGGGCATACCTCTATCTACATCAATGGCGTGGAGATAGAGATGGTTGAGAGCGTCAAATTCCTGGTAGTGACAATCACCAGCAATCTGCCCTGGTCCACCCGCACTGACATTATGGTCAAGAAAGCACAACAACGCCTCTAATTCCCCAGGAGATGAAGGAAATTCAGCATGTGTCCAAGGACTCTTACCAATTGTGAAAGATGCACAATAGAAAGCATTCTATCTGGATGCATCGTGGCTTGGTATGCCAACTGTTCTGCCCAAGACTGTAAAAAACCACAGAGATTTGTGAATGCCATCCATTCCATCACGCAAGCCCAGCCTTTCATCCATTGACCTCATCTATACTCCGCTCTGCATAGGAAGACAGCCAGCATCATCAAAGACCCCTCCCACCATGGTTATAATCTTTTCCAACCTCTTCAGATGGGCAGAAGATAAAAAACTAAAACACCTGGATCAACAAATTCAAGAACAGCTTCTTCCTTGCTGTTATTAGACTTCTGAATGGACCCCTCAATTTTTAAATTTAATGTTGATCTTGCTCATTATGTACCTTCTCTGCAGCTGTAACATCATATTTTTCATTCCGTTCTATTACCCTCATGCACTTTGTATGGCATGATCTGCCCGTACTGCATACAAAACAAAATCATTCACTGTACCTCTGTACATGTGACAATAATCAATCAAATTAAAGTGAAGTTTAGAAACATCCTCGACATCATTCCTTGGTTGTTTTTTCTTGACAAGATCAAAGGGACATGGTCTTGCAACTTTGGTTTTGCAAAGGATTTCTTGCACATTTGAGCTCAATATCTTCATGAAGGACATTGCTTGAACATGTTATGAAGTTCTGGATGATGGGGTACATCTCATTCACAACTTTGGTGGTTTTGCTTTTCTTACTGACAGCTGCAATAGTTGTTGTAGAGACAAGGATCTGCAGATGATGCTGCCTACTACAATTGCTTTAAACTTATGCCCTGTGGTTGGCAGATACTCACAACAGCAGATGGTGGAACTTGACTTCAATTTAAAATAAGTCTAATGATGACCATGAATCCATTGTCAATTATCAGAAAAACAATTTACTTCACTAATGTCCTTCAGGGAAGGAAACTGCCATGCTTACCCAGTTTGGCCTACATGCAACTCTAGACCCAATGCAATGTGATTGACTCTTAAATGCCTTCTGGGAAATTAGTGCTGGCCTAGCCAGTGACATTCTCATCACTGAAATCAATGATGTAATCTAAAAGTGATTTGTTCAGAAGCATTTACGGTAAAATTGAATATGTCTGGAGGCAATGACCAACCCCATAGGGTTCTTCACTCAGTTAGCTTCTGCCCTTGATACAAACTTGCTGTTCCCAATATTTTGTGTATGTTTGCTGTCATGGTATTTTCATACCAATTTTGCTATCACTATGATGCAATATTATCTTCTGTATGTTAGTTGAGACAGATATCTTGAAGTTTATTAACAGCATTATGCACATTAATATGATAGCTCATACTCACATATACAGTCTATGATGCTCACTTGCATCACTATAACAGTATGTACACAGTCATCTAACTAGCTGAATTCAACTGGACTAATTAACCAGACTAAACAAACACAGATAAACACTAACTGCAGAAATCTCTAATACCAGACCATCACATGTCATGCTGTTATCTAGCTGACCTAAAGGTACAGTGCATTGTGTAGAGCTGTATAATAATACAATAACCACTGAGAGCTATTGGTGCCTCATGGTATAACCTAACTGACGAAACTTTCAGAGTAACAGCCATGACATAGTTGGCAACATTCATGCCTCTGAGTCAGAGTTTGTGGTTCAAGTGTAAGCCTTGAGCACAAAAATTAAGGCTGGCACCCTACTGCAGCACTGAAGGTCACATATTCTCACATCCAGGTTCAGAATATGTCATGATGGTGTTGCAGAAGAAAAGCTGCTACTCATGACATTTTGCATCTCCATTCAGTGTAACCATGAAACATTATTAGGGGCTATGTAATATATTCTTCCTGTGGTCAGCAATGCATGCAAGCTGCTTATGAAGTGTTTCAGAGTGAGGGTTCAAGTCCACACCTGCCAGCTATCCAATGACAAACTATCCACGAGGATTTCGTAGAGGAGAAAGAACTGGTGAAGAAATAATTGGACCAAATGGCCTCTTTCTGTGTCATTTTATGATTCTATAAGGGCATAGCCCCTTTGTAATTGAAGTGCTCGGGAGATGGCACGTCTGCCAATGAAAAATTGCAACTGCACTGGTAGATTTTTGACAGATTTAATAATTCAATCTCTTGAGACAGATATGCTTTATGTATTCCAAGGTACTTATATTGATTGACTAACCAATCTTGTTCATTAATAGGACCTTGAGGAGCAGATCTGTCTAAACAGTGCCAAGAATGCCAGTGTCTGGGCTGCTAAACAGTTTAAATCCAAACAATAGCTTGTCATATACTTAATGATTCCTTAACATTGGCTCAATTCAGACAAGCTTTCTGTACACTACACGATAGGTAAAAGAAAACTTCATGAGTATGAATTTGCTTGATTTGAATACTCATTTCTTAAAATAACTTTGATAATCATAAAATAAGTTTTAAAATGTGCTCATTTTGGGGCTGGGGCTTTAGGTTCCTAGTCAGATTCAGAATTCAAAGCTATTTTCTAGTCCAATCGTGGGACTGAAGCTTAAGTGAGACAAAAGAGCTTGATGGTGAATCTCCATTCTAGCTTCAGTAGAAGAGCAGCTGAGGGCTTGGAACAGCGTCATGTTGGCACTAACAGTGTATGTTGGGTGACTGTGAAGCAGCCCTTGTGGAAATGTATACCATTTTTCATTTTACCTAGATTGACAAATGCACAAACGACATGTGGATTTCCTGAGTTCACTATTACAAACCACTGTGACACACAGCCATCTCATCAGTGTCATTCTGCAGGAATCTCAAGCCTATTCTGTCTTTATTCTTTTCCCAGGCTACAGGGTTTTATTTTAATGTCCTAACACATATATTTTCTCACATTTTAACAGTTTTTTAATAATGGTAAGCCAAAGGTTTATTTTAATCATCACACATCTCACATAAAAATAATGACCACCTCTCCTTTATAGACTATTGATATTGTAATCCTTCCAAAGCAACAATGTCATTTTGTCATAGTTTATTATTTTTCACTGGTTTGGATGGAACATCAATGTGAGACTAGTACTACTGATATTCAATAACAGATAATATTTATAACTCATGCAATTGTTAATGTAAGTTTTACTTCAAGAAAATTGGTCATTTTATGCTACGTCAAAGACTCCAAGAATAAAGGGGTATGTTTTACAATTGTTTGTGGAACCATGTACAGTTTCATGTGATATGTGTGTATTTTAGGAATTTAGACTCAGAAGTTTCTGAAAATATTCACTTGAATATTATTGGTTGTGGAATTCCGAACTTGGAACATTAACCTGTAAAATCTGCATCTAAATGTTTACACTTCGTTTACTATTTTGATTTTATATCCATTAAGTATTGATGTTTTCATAGTTGACTACTATGTATATGCTTTCCTGTTCTTACATTTCCCTTCTGATCTGGTGCATTACCTACGACAAGATCATGCAGTAATTCTTTTCTTGTTGAGCTTCTTGGGTCATTAGTTTATTGTTGCCTGGGTACTTAAGTGCTAAACCAGTACTGAAGAGCAAAGGTTTGGAACATGGTGTGGAAGCATCCTGGGAAGTCTAATTTACATATCAAGTTATTGCTAATTTAATGGATTTAGTAGTCATTTGCGAGTGCCTGGTTTCTTTTGGAGAATAGGCAGTACCTTATGAGTGTTCCTACAAAGATTGATTGACTGGGAATGAGAGATAGATAACCAATGAACTACAAATCCATATTAGCAGGTGAATACTTGATAAAACAGTGAGATGAATTAAAAGTATCAGCAGCAAGTGAAGGATGCCTCATATGCAATCAATACAACTGAGACAAAGTTACAGATAGGTGAAGTTAGGATCAATACTTCTCTAAAGAATGGGTCAGTTTGTAGTGAAATGATACTCTAAGGTTTATATTAAACTTGACCAAAAACAGAAAGCATGATGGATTATGTCAAATTGACCTTGTTTGAAAGTATCACTTTTTTTTCTTGCTCAAAGCTGCTTGAGAAGATAATTGTTCATAATAGGAGATTTCTTCTAAAAAACCTTAAAGTTAAGATAGGTGCTGTTGGGAAGCCAGAGAAACTGTGTCAAGATTTGAAAAAAGATTAGGAAATAAAATAATGGAGAAACTCCAGGAAAGCATGAGAAAATTGATAGAGTCTCAAACGTACCTGCCTAATGATCATATATTTTGCAGTCTTTGTCCTGGTTTGCAGAGAAATGCCTGCTCATGAATTTCAGTCTATAATGTGACTCCTGCCAGTTTAGGTACTTTTTAAAAAAAATTTCCCTTTTAAGAAATTAAGTAACCCTTTGGATCTGTTGCCAGGCCACCTCTGATGCAAGTAAGGCATTGTGATAAAGCATGCTGTGCATTAAATGTGCATAAACTCATTCGGACAGAGTTGCCTAAGAGCTGTCTGAAAGATGATGTGGAGCTTAAAGAAATACTTATGTTTAGATTGCTTGTTCACATAAAACTACAATAGTATTTGTGCTACATGACTAATTCCCCAAATTATAATTTCCATAATGGAGTGCCTATTGATGAATAGCTCGGACTGCTCATTGAATGGAAATGTTAGTTGATTTAAAGATTAAGTACTTACGGTAAAATACTTGCTTGCACAAAGTATTGATGACTTGAGTGAAATGCTTTCATAACTTTAGTGTCAATGTGCGTGTGTTTGTTTCAATAGTGACATCACAGATGGATTGATAACTTCATTTTGTGTCAGGATGTCTCCTCAGCTATATCCCTGCTGGATAATAAATGAGTTGGCATGGAGGTGGAAGGGCCAATGATGGTGGGTACACATTATTAGTTGATACTGGGTCGAGAGTGTACTGCTGGAAAAGCACAGCAGGTCAGGCAGCATCTGAGGAGCAGGAGAATCAATGTTTTCAGCATAAGCCCGTCATCAGGAATTCATTGGTACTGTGTTAGCGCAGGTGCTACTCAGGACCCTAGAGAGAGAGAGAGGAGCAACGTTTCTGTTTTAATCATTATTTAAAACTTTAAACACAAAAGAGTTCTAGAGTTCTTGGACAGGCTTTCCAAAATGGCAGCCTTTGTGGCTCTTCTGGGATCATGCGGCCCAATCTGATCCAGAGCATGGAAATAGGAAGCAGAGATGGCCATTTCCAAAGATCAGCTTCACAGAGTCAGGATTTCTCATACCACTTAGCATCTAAATTGTGAACAAGGATCAGGCTCCCACCAAGCTCTAATTAACCAGGCCAAGTTTTGCATACACTAAAATTTTTAACTTATGTCTGCAGAAATCTTTGAATGCTAAAGTTTCTGTTCCCAGCTAGGCTCAGTCATTGCAGTTGTACATATTAACTTCAATTTAAAGTCTCCCTGAAGACAATATTCCCAACCGCAAGCATTTCAAAACCATATCACACATCAGTTAACAATTACACTGGGTCTAACATCAGAGGGCCACAAATGAAGGCAAATAAATTAAGCATACTATTAATAACACGTGTACATGATTCCCTTTAATCTACCTTTTCCACCTGATTAGTTTTTCATATGTGCAAGAGTTAATTAATATGGTTCAATGCACAAGTCCTTAGAGAATTAAATTTCATATGGGCATTTTTACTCATAATATCCTGCTTTATTCAAATGCATTCTGACACCAGAATTAAAAGGTTGAAACTATCAGGAAAAATTGGGCTACTTTCACTTGAAAAGGAGGACTAAGGGAACTGAGTACAGGTCTTCAAGAACATGGAAGGATTTGTAACAGAGTAGGCTTTGAATATTTGTTTTCACTTGTGGACAAGAACAGAACTAGGGCCTGGAAATTTAATGACACAGACACAAGGGGAAAAGGAGTATGGTGATAAAGGTAAGATAATATAAGATGGAAGAAAGCTCATATACGAACATAAATCGGTGAATTTCGTATAAGTTATATGTAAACCTATTAAAATTTCAACAGTAAAACATAGAATATTTAAAAAGAGAAGAGTGTTGATAGACTTCTTGGATGGCTTCAAGTTTATCTTAGCTGACATTTCATTGAAAATGAACTGCTCAAGTTATTTTTCTGTGAACAAGATTAAAGAAACTGACCTAGCCAGGGTGAACGCCTCGTGCAAAAGCTCAGCAACTGCACCACAATAGGAATACATCTGAGTCAAACATCCAATTGGCAAAGTTCATGACTGAACAATTAACACATGTACTATGTGTACAAAAACATATACTAGGGAAGTTTAAAAAACACCTTGCATTTATCTTGTACCTTTCTTGACCTGGCGAAGCCCTAAAAGGGCTGTGTAGCCAGTGAAGTACAGTCACTTTTGTGATGAAGGAAATACAACACCAACAGGTGCATACCAACATCCCACAGCAATTAAGTGAGTCTTTTACATTTTTTGAGATGAAGGGATAAATACTAGCCAGACTACGAGGAATAATTTCTCTCCATGTCTTTAAAATAGTGCCATGAGGTTTTTCTCTGTCACCTGAGATGGCAGACAGAGCTCTAAGTTAATGCTTCATTTGATAAGCACACTTCTGCTATTGATTGATTGATTGATTGTCGTTACATGTACTGAGATACAGTGAAAAGTGTTGCTTTCTGTGCTATACAGGCAGATTGTACCTTCTAAAATGCATCAGGGTAGCAGAACTGAGTGCAAAATGCATGTGACAAATATTCCAACTGAAAGAAAAAGCTGGAATTGTACTGAACTTTGTTAATTCATCAAGTTCTTCCAACTATTTTGCAAAGTTACAGTTTTAACTCAACTCAAAACTGATAATGCACAACTGATATCTCTGTAGATTGCTTGAGCATTGTGTACTGAGAGATATAGAGAACACATACTTCTTCTGAGAAGTAAGTCATCCTATTGAGGTCATGAGACTTCCCCAGGCAATGAGCCCAAAGTAGTTATGCAAATCCTGTGTTTGTATATACAATTTTTAACTGCTTGCAAAACCAGGAAAGTTTTATCTGTTTCACTGAGGGACAATGTGCAAATAAAAGGAGTTTGTGACAAAGACTGTTAGAATTACTGTTGCACTGCAGATAGCCAGTTTGACCCACTACTTATTGAGATTTATTCAGAGTTAGGCATTACATGTATAACTTTCCAGACTACACTCTACTCTTCTGATGGTCAGTGTCTTTTAATGTGTTTGTCTTTTTTTAAATTTAACCTACTTTCTAATCAATAGAGTTACACATACATTACACACACACATCTGAAACAGGCCCCTGAACCCAGTTCCTCTGGTTCAAGGATAAGGACACTACCACTGTGCCAAATGAGTCCTTCTTTATATAATCTTAGAGAGGCATAGAGTCCTACAGCATGGAGACAGGCCCTTTGGCCCAAATTCTTCCAGGCCGGCCAAAATGTTCATCTACGATAACCCCATTTCCCTGCATTTGGCCCATATCCTTTTAAACCTTTCCTATCCATGTATTTGTCCAAATGTCTTTTGAATGTTTTAATGTACCTGCCGCAACCACTTCCACTGACAGCTCATTCCATATACAAACCACCCCACATGTAAAAATGTTGTCGCTCATGTTCCTTTTTATTCTTTCCCCTCTAATTTTAAATTGATGCCCTCTAGTCCTCAATTCCCCAACTGTAGGAAAAGGACTGAGTACACTCACCCTATCCATGCCTCAGCTTCCACCCTCAGTCTCCTACGCTCTAAAGAAAAAAAGTCCAAGCTTGTCCAACCTCTCTCTAAAACTCAGATACTCGACTTCTGGCAACATCCTTGTAAATTTCTTCTGTACTCTTTCCAGTTTAATAACATCTTTCTGATAATAAGGTGACCAAAACTGAACTCTAAGTGCAGCCTCACCAATGTCCTGTACAACTGCAACATGACTTCCCAACTTCTATAGTCAGTGCCCTGACTGATGAAGGCCAGTGTGCCAAAAGCCTTCTTCACTGCCCTGTCTACCGTGACTCCACTTTCAGAGAACCGTGCACCTGAACTCCAAGGTCCCTCTGTTCCACTACACTCCTTAAGGCCCTACCATTCATCATGAAACTCCTACCCTGATTTGATGTTCCAAAATGCAAGCCATCACACTTATCTATATTACAGTCCATTTGCCATTTCTCGGCCCACTTCTCCAGCTGATCGAGGTCTTGCTGCAATTTCTGATAGTCTTCCTCACTGTCTTCAATACCACCTAATTTAGTGTCATCTGCAAATTTACTAATCACGTCTTAAATATTCTCATCCAAATCATTGATAGTGATAACTAACAGCAATGGGCCCAACACTGACTCCTGAGGCACTCCACTAGTTATGGGCCTCCAGTCAGACAAGCATCTTTCCACTGTTACTCTCTGCTTCCTACCATCAAGCCAACTGTGTATCCAATTTGCCAGCTCTCCCTGGATACCATGTGACCTAACCTTCCACACCAGCCTACCATGTGGAACCTTATAAAGGCCTTACTGAAATCCATATACACCGCATCTACCACCCAGTGCTTGTCAATCTTTCTGGTCACTTAATCAAAAAACTCTAACAAATTTGACCTCCCACACACAAAGCCATGCTGACTATTCCTAAACAAACCCTGTCTTTCCAAATACACGTATTCTTATCTCTCAGAATCTTCTAAGTAACTTACCGAAGGCAGACATTAGGCTTATTGGTCAACAATTCCCAGGTTTTTCTTTGCATCCCTTGTAGAATAAGGGCATCTTGAGTGACCATCATAAGTCTTCTACCTGTGGATATCTAATTGATACAATTCACACTTGTACTTCGACTCTAATTTCACAGAGCCAAGGTACAATGCATTGTTTATCTTTCCTATTGCAGACAGGAAACATTTGTATCATTTGGAAAATATTTGTACTGTGTAAACTAAACATATCAGGTCTTCATCTGTCAAACACAAGTGCATGTTTATTGCAGAATAATCTCTATGAAGCCTGCCTGTTTTTGCTGTGACCTGTTTTTAGTCTCTCCTTTATATTGTGGAGCCCCTCCCCAATTAACAATTAGAGGGGAGGGGAGGTACAAACATAGTAGTGTTCAGGAGGGAGTTCCAGGATTTTGATCCAATGACAGTGAAGGCACAGTAATAAAGTTCATACTTGGAGTGTTCACATCTGTCTGCTTCCTTTATCCATTGATGTGGTAGAGGTCGGGGGTTTGGAAGGTGCTGCTGTGGTGAGTTGCTACCAAGCATTTTGGAGATGAAACACTGAATGTTGGTGATGGAAGAACTGATGTTGAAGTTGTGCATGGGGTGTAAATCAGCAGTTTGCATTCTGTTTGATGGTATTGAGAAAAGTACAGTTGAGGTCCATAACCACAACTGACAATGTTATTGAATGGCAGTCAAAGGGCTGAATTATATATTGTTGCTTCTGATTCCTATTTTCCTCCTCATCTCACAAGGTTGCAGAAAGGAACCAGAGTGCTAGTTTTCTGTTTGAGAGAGTTCGGTGCAGTCTGAAAAAGCAATTGTAGTTACAGTCAGGTTACACGATCTGTATCCCCTTTTAAAAATCTCAACTAGGGGAGGCAATGATATAGACCAGTAGCAGCCGTAGCGATAAATGTTATTTAATGTGATTCTAGCTGTTATAATTTAATCACTCCTCTAAGCTAGAAAATCTGCAAGTCCAGTTACCCATCTGCGCTAAATGTGTTGCCAAGGTGGAAGTCAGCCATATTGTGTCACTTGGTCAGACACATGAAAAGGAAGTCAATCATGGTTCCTCCACCTGAGCATTCTCTAGCATTCTCCTTCTGGACTGTGCACATTTATAGTCACTAAGGGAGCAGGCAGTTGTTGGACTGCTTAGTTCATCTGACTGTAATAAACTGATTTTGTCAAAGCTCAGAAAGCAACCCAGAACATGCTGAAGTAGTTGATCAAATGGTTGACAGCTGCTCTCACCCACCCCTCTCTCAATTATACGTGGAATGATTGCAAGGTTGTTATCTCACCTTGGCATTTCAGATAATAAATAGAATTTAGCCTCATGATTGATAATACTATCTGAGTAGCGGGATTAGATTTCAGTTGAAAAATCAGTCCTTCCTCTTTGCAGTTGATAATACCTGTCCAACGTTTGTGTTTCTCTCCAACATTTTTGTCTTCCTGAATCAATAGAGGTTTATTGTTAGAACAATAGTATAAAAACGCGGTGGCTCTCATGCTGATGGACAAAAAAATTCTCAAATTCCCAGCAGAGGTCAATGACTGACGCAAGTGGAAATGACATTTTAATATAAATTTTGAAGGAGATATTTTTTCATTCATTTCTTCATTCCATTTCTTCATTTTTCTAAACTTCCACTAAAATGCTTGATTATAATTCAGGTTCAATTTTGGGAGAGGGTTTCACCTGAAAAATCAACCTTTCATTTTTAAAAAAATAAATGCTGACATAGATTCTGTCCATTTCCAGCAATTCTTGTTTTCAAATTCCAGCTGGGGCAATTTTTTTTTCTCTCTCATTTGTACTGCTTTTGTTCTTGCATACTCTGAGGTAAAATGACAGCTGTAACGTGTGTAATGTACACAGAGGGGTACTGAAGGAATTTGACATTGTTATTTCCAGGTTACAGAAGAATAATCTCTAAGGATGATTACATTGAAACCTACATTCAGCATGTACTACGCTGAATTTTTTTCCATTGTTTACTGATACAGCCATTACCTGTTATAGATTAATGTGAAATGTTTAGGTGATTAACCTGCATATTTATTCAGAGATTATTTTTTTCTGTTGTATTGAAAACATATAATTGAGAAATAGTGATGCTTAATGAAAAAATTATACTGGATGCAATTTGTTGTGACAAATTAGAAATATACACTGTGTGGCTTTGCACAATATGAGTTCATTTCCTTTCAATTCAGAGATGGGGACACTGTTTTGCATTCCAGCACTTACCCTTATCTATAGCTTACAATATGTCATTCTAGCTGATTAAATGCACCCATAACTTTTACCCAATCTTATCAAGCATGCATTGGAAACCTGCACTTTTTTTGATAAAACACATAACTATAAAGTGAAGCTAAGTGAATACAATTGAATGGTCCCCAAGGTTAACAGCTTGTTACAGGAGCCTGATAACTAGAAATTTTGCCCATCTTTAACAGAGTGCCACAGATGGCATGGACTATGCTTCTTGCAGCTGTGGCTTCAGAAAGCTACAGACAAAGCAGGAGAACACTGCAGATCATTGCTGATGCTGCACATGATTTTCAGCTGTCTTGGCCAGATAAAAATAAACTGAGGCCATGTACTAGACATATAAATGATATCAAAAGGATTTTGAATCCTATATAAGTTCTGTACTTTTAAACCAAGAAATGGATTTTTAAAAATTACTTATGACAACCTATTCAGAAAAACAATACTCAACACCATTTTTAATTGCCACTCAACACAGCCATTTCCTGTGTCACATGGCAATATTATTGAAAACTCGTAACACATGCCAAGCTTCATGCTGATACCATTTACTTTATAACATTGCAAAGCTGCAGGAGATGGTATTGCATAAGCTCACATGCTGTGATTGAAGCACTGTACAAAATGTTCTATCTTCAGTCAAACTGAAAAGTTACAAAGTTTGTGTTTGAGGTATTACAGAAGATGCAACCCCATGAGATAGTTTCTCTTTTGTTTTAATTTCATGCATAATTTTGAACAAATTGCATTAAAATACTGCATCATTCAATTCAATTTCATCAACAGCATCATGGTCAATGAGAAAGAATCAAACAGATCAGTGTGGCACTCTCTTTTCCTAATAAAAATAACTGGTTATTAATGATTATCTTGTGAATAGGTTTGGTCCAAAAATATCACTAACCTCATATTATTCAATTAATTCACAGCATGTTGTTTACATTGAGTATTGCATTGAAGAAAAACAAATTACTTGCATTTATTTTATGTCTCAAAATTATTTCTGGCCTGTTTTCGCTGACTATTTGCTTTGCTCACAGTGGCCGCCAAGTTATGTCTTCAGGGTAGCAAGGATGAAGCTGGACAAAAAGAAGAGATTGTGGCTGGATAACTGCCCACAGAAGTGCTACAAAGCTACAAAGTAAAGAAAATTTGGATGCAGTGACAAGAATTATCTACCACATCTCCAAGGAATATTCCAAAGTGCTTTGGTGCCAATGAATGACAAAATGCATCACATGCTTCTGTAAGCAAATACAACAGCCAATCTGAACACAGAAGAACTGATAAATAGTAACAAGATGAAAGTAACTGATTTTTTTTCAAGAATGGCAAGGTGTTTGAGGAAAGAATATTGGCCAGCATGCTGGGTCAATGTCCAGTCCTTCCTCAAATAATGCCTTGACAACTAAGAGTTGCGTTATTTAATACTTACTGAAAAATACATATGAGTTTATCTGAAGAACAACAGCTCCTTCAAGACTGTGGTGAAATATCAGACATGAAATCATCATTTACTTCTGACTTCGTTTTGAAGAACATCCGAATTTATTAAACCTCAATTATGGTGAAGACTCTGTTTGCTCCTTTTTGGTTTTGAACACAAACATTCACTAATATAGAAAGATGAAAATTATGGTAAATGTTGTTAAAATATGTGCACTTAACAGGCATGTTAGCCAAACTCTTCTGGTCTCTGGACTGTCAATGACTGTGAATTTGGTCAAAGGTGTCTGTCAGGACTTTGTGAAAGCTCTTAACTGCTTACTCCTATAGGAATTGCCCAAGGAGCTTAAATTCCCTTGCTTCCTCTGGGACCCTGTGTGAAAGTCTTCAATTTGAGTGAGAGTCAAAGGTTTTGGTCATATTCATAGCTATTATCTAGGAAATGTTAGCTAGAGAAAATTTAGTCTGACTCCTGGCTGACTACACAACTGACCTCCCAATCAATCACAATGACATCCTCCCCACCCCTGCTGATTACTCCCAAACTACCTCTTGACCATGCCACTCTGACCATACCCTGAACCTGTTTGCTACCTACCATCAGTCTCAGACTAACACAAATCCCAAGTTGCCCACACCCCTATCTACATCCTCATCCACCTAGCACCACTCTCAACTGACATCCTTAGTAACATCAAACCTCACACCTACCACTTCATTCACCTACCTACTAATTCACCGAATCTACGATCCCCACCTACCATCTCACCTACACTCCTACTTCCACCACGTACCTGACCATCCTGCCACCACATCCACTCACATATTCATCCACTGATCCCAATGATAATATTGACACAGAACCTTTCAATTTACCATATCACAATCAGAGCTGTGGAAAAAGGGTGTACCATGTTTCCTTCTTTCTGGCTCCACTTCACTGTGACTGAGCTCTCCAAATGATGCTATCCTCTGCATTTCTGGGAAAGCCAGGCTTGGATGAACCAGCAAGAAATGGAAAGCAGCATTTATTGTATGTGCTGCAGAACTAATCACTCATAGCTCATATTTAGAGTGGAGTGCTACCACCAATCCTCTTTCTACTCCTTTAATAGGAGTCAGTGATTAACAATGATAGAGGGTGAACCTTGAGTGAGTTTTAACAAGAAGAATCACTTAACAATTTGCATTTTATTGCACAATGGATTACATTTCATACCCTTAAGTGTGTTTAACTAGCCAAGCAGAAGACACTGGTGACAAATTTGTTTCCATGGGGATCTTGAACTAGACTCCTCTTTTCCCCACTCCAGATATTAATAATATATTGGCTTGGGTAGAGCTTAATATACTGTACAACATTAACCCTTTCAGGACCATTAACTTGACAACAGCATTGAGATGGGGGGTGTTCAAGTGGAGCTGGAATCTGATAATCCTTGCTGCTCCTTGGAAGATACAGGCAAATGTTTACAGCTAAGACGAGGCCATTCAGTCAAACATATTGTCTATGCTCCACACAACCATCCTCGAACTTTCACCGTCATATATCATCAATGTATTATTTATTGCCTGCAATGATAATTGTTACATAGTGATTTTAAAATCGTTATAGATGGTGCATTAATGAGTGAGCACATAGGTTGACCGAGAGAAGGAAAAAGTTCCATAATACAGTATATAGGAGTAGACTTAAAAATATAATGGGGAAACAAAGCCAGGGTAGAAGTACATGATTGATCGCTGAATAACTTTAGTGACCTACAAGAATAAACAGCCAAGTGGGAAATATAATTAACAATGACAACAGAAATGTGGCTTAAAGAAGTGCTGACTTGGTGCTTAATGCTCAAGCACAGAAAGTGTTCAGAAAAAAAAAAGGGGGCTGGGATGCTAGCACTGAGGAGTGAAGACTATGTGGCATTGGAAAAGGGGGATGCTCTTGGTGGGCGCAAAGACAGAATTCATTTCATTCATGGTTTGAAGCCAGAAAGGTATGATCATGAAACTGGGTGATCCAAAGGCCTCCAAATAGTGGAAGAGATTTACAGGAGCAAAGTAGCATGGAAATCATGCAGATGTGTATGAGCTATCATGTGATGATACTGGGAGACTTTAATGATCCAAATATTGCTTGGAATGATGTTAGAATAAAGAGAAATGAAGGAAGTTTTGAAAAATAGGATAAATAGCATATCCACCTAGGAAGGAAACATTATTAGATCTGCTGCTTAGGAAAGAGGTCAGAAAAAGGTTTGATTTCATTCAGTTAACGACCAACATGGACCTATGAAAGGAAGATCATGTTTGACTCATCTGACTGATTTTTTAAATGAACTTCCAGAATGATAATGAAGGGAATGTGGAAGATGTAGTGGATGTGGAATTCAAAAGTTGGTCTCGGGTCTCTGTGTAGAAACATGTACTCAAGGGTGATCATTATGTCAATGTTTACATTAGTAACAAAAGATCAAGGAATGACCTAAAGTAGAACTCCTAAATTAGAAGATAGCTAACTAACAAGGGATGAAATGTGGCCTAGTCAAGGTAAATGGAACCAAGACTGAGAAGAAAAACGGTAATGGAACATTGGGTATCTTTAAAGAGACAATCTCTGAGACATAGGCGAGATACATGGCAATAAGGTCTAAAGGTAGGAGCACCAACATGAAAGCTAATTAGCAGACAACGGTGGGAAGGTTGTATGATGGAATAAAAAGAAAGAGGGTGTATTGTGCAAAGTAAATTAACTCTTCAAGGGACAGACAGGCCGAATACAAGTTGAAAAGGGAAACTTAGAAGAAATTAAAACTGGCAAAGATGGAACACGAGAAAAGAATGACACTTGACAAAAAAGGAAACCCCAAAACCTTTTACTGTTTGCACAGCAAGAACAGTGGAGTTGGGGATCCATTAGGGATAAAGACGGTCATATATTCTAACAGGCACAAAACAAGGCTGGACGATTTAGTGAAAACTTTCTGTGAATATTTATTATTCAACAGAATGCTTACAAAATATCAGAAGATGTGGAAATGACACTGATAGTGCACAGGATGAAAACTGATAGGCAATATGCACTGGAAAGACTGACTATACTTGGAATAAATAAGCCAGTTGGTCTTTATTGTTTGCATCTCAGGGTTCTGTGGGAAGTGAGCATGGTGATAGCAGCAGAGCTTGTCATATTCTTCCAAACTTCTCTTAATAAAGGAGAGATGCCAAGGGATTGGAAATTGGTAAATGTGACACTTTGTCTCAACACAGGATGCAAGCACACTGGCCAATTAGTTTAATGTCAGTTGTGTTAAAGATGTTAGAAGAAATAATCAAAGACAAATATCATCACACACCTGAAGAGGTTAGAGTTAATTAACAATGACCAACATGGACATGTATAAAGACAGATGCAGAATGATAATGAAGGGAATATGGAAGATGTTGTGGATCTGGATTTCAAAAGGTAATTGACAGCATACTACATGAAAAAACTGTTTAACAAATTCTGAAGCTCATGGAATACAAGTGTCAAGGTGAGTTTGGACTGAAAGAATTGGCTTAAAAGCAGAAAACACCAAGTTGAAGTAAATGGTTGTTTTGCAGACAGGAGTGTAATAGATAGTGATATTATCCAAAGTGTCAGTGCTTTCTGATCTGTTTCAGCATTGCTCTTTCTACTTGCAGAGAACCTATCCTGTTTTCAATTAAACAAAAGCATGTGGAATAATGGTTGCTTGGTGCATTCTCGATGACAACACCTCAACCAATCAGAATTGCCTTGCATTTTCGAATTTAAACAAATCGTTTGAGGAAGTAATTCATTCTTGACACATTCTCCATGGCAATACATTCACATTCTTCCTGAAGACTGTGCACAATGCTGTAGTTCAAAAGATAACTTATTCATACAGAATTCAAGTCCACACTTTTATGTGAAAGCTTTATCTCAGTTAACCAAACTCCATAAAACTCTCACCTGACTGATTACTAACTCCATATTTATACAACCATTTCAAACCTAATTAACCTTAAATTATTGTACTTATGACCCCTTTCCTCATTCCATTTAGTCTTAGGCATTCTTTACACCATTGCAGACGATAGCACACAATACTCCACATGAGGTCCAACCAGTTTCCGATACATACTCAACTAAACCTCCTCTCTTGTACTCTGCATCCCCATTACTGAAACCTAGAATAGTGTATACTTTAGTACCTGCTTTCTTTAACTGACCTGCCACCTTAAATGAATTATGGATCATACACAGCCAGGTTTCTCTGTTAATATACTCACTTTAGAATTTAAACTTTTATATCATACTGTCTCTGTATGTACTTTGGACCAAAGTGCACCACTTCACAATTCTCCACCCGGCACTTCATCTGCCACCTATCTATTGACTCCCCAAATTTTCTATTGTCTTTTTTTAAAGTTCTATACTGATGGTAGGTCTCTGAAACTCATTGCTTGGAAAGGGGTAGAGGTGGGAACCGTCACAACATTTAAGAAGTATTTAGATAAACACTTTAAACAACATAATTGATAAAGGAGAACCAGTAAATATTAGTGTATTTGGATTTCCAGAAAACATCAAATAAGGTGCCACATAAAAGCATATTGCACCAGATAGGAGCTCCAAGTTTTGGGGCAATATATTAATAGGGATTAAGAATTGGTTACCATGCAGGAGACAGAGTTGGGATTATTAGTTATTTTCAGATTGGAAAGACCTAACTAATGGAGTGCCAAAAGGATCAGTTTTAAGGTCTCAATTATTTACAGTATATGTTATTGTCTTGGAGGAGGGGCAGAGTGTAATGTATCCAGATTGGCTGAGGATACAAGAGTAGATGGGAGGGCACACTGTGGTGAGGACATAAGGTATCTGCAAGGGGATACAGATGGGTTGAGTGAACAGTACAAACTTGACAGATGTAGTTTAACATAGGCAAGTGAGAGGTCATGCTCTTCGGCAGGAAGGATAAAAGGACAGATTATTATTTAAGTAGAGAGAAACTCCATAAAAGTGCAGCACAGAGAGACCTGGAATATTTGAGAATGAGACGATAGATGGAAAATCCATTCAAATCCAAGCAATGCCACAATGCTCAAATGGAGCAGTGCAGAGAATCTGTGCTGAAGTCAACCCCCTTTAACAGCACTGCATTAGCTGGAAACATTTTGTTGGGGGAGTTGATGAGGAGGGTAGGTGATGAGGTCAGGTTGGGTGTACAATGGCAGATGGCAGTTCTGATGTTAGGAATTGCAGCGGATTGTTTAGTTTGGTGTCAGTGATATTGTTACTGAGTTAATCAGCAATGGTAACTGCATGTCGGTCAGTCAGAGCTCTCCAGAGCCTCCCACCCTAACTCAGGGTTGGGGATCTTTTCAAAGGGTTCCAGATGTTGATTTTCCATGTGATTTAAACTTTCTGGGCAATGACTGTCTTGGGACCTCAAGGGAGCAATGTGCATCTTTTAGCGTTCAACCAATCTTCACCTTTCTAGAAAACTAGAAGATTTGTACCTATGTATATTTTAAATGGTTTTTAAAAGCAATTGTGAGAAGTAATGAGCTGAATCTTTACATCAAGGCTGGGAATCAGAAGTTCAGACTGTTGCTGTTTCCCAGAAACACCCTGGGCGGTGCTGGGGTGGTGGAGGAGGTAATAGTCACTGATCAGAATATAGACTAAGGTGGCCCTTATTTTTAAGAAACCAGATCCTCACTCCAACTAAGAGTGATGGGTAGAACTTGCAAAGTAACAAAAATGCACCCAGTTGCAAGAAAAGTTAAGTAACTGAGGGGACAAACCAACGGGTGGGGGCAAGGTTCAATTTTGATTACTTTTGGAAAAAAAATTTAAAATGTACAGAAAATAAGCAGGCCACCATGATTAAGAGGACACTAGAGGTCTGTTTTTGACTGCACCAAGCTGGGGAGGAGCTGAGTTTTGACATGGGAGCTTTGCCTCCATTTCCCGCCTGCCACTGAGTGCCCAGTTCCAGACAATTCAACAGTCAGGAATCACAGCAGAGTTAGAGGCCAGAAGGACACCATTCTGGTTCATTATATCCACACCAGCTCATTAACTGAGCATCATTACCTATTGCCAATCTCTTGCTTTCTCCCCATACCCTTGCAGTTTATTTTTATTCAAATAATCATCCACTTGCCTTTTGAATCCCTGAACTGAATCTGCTTCTACCACACTTCCAGGCAGTGTATTTGTACCCTAATTGAAATGAAAAAGTCAAGTCATGATTGTCCTAGTGGACCCTAGGGCTCATCCCTCCTCAGAGAGAGGTGAATGGTGATAAGTTTAACCTGAGAGCCACCACACCTCCGATAAGGGGAGATATTGAGGAGGAACATCCTTCATGGCCAGCTCAATCAGTGTGGGAATTGAATCCAAGCAGTTAGCACCACACTGCAGTGAACCAACCAACCAGCTAACTAACTCTAGCCAACTGAGTGAACTGACTCCCCCATACTTTAACTATTCATGGAGTGAAAAGGATTTCCATCATTTCACCATTGCCTCTTTTCTCAATCATTTTATATCCATGTCCTATTGTTTTTGTTCCTTTTACAAGTGGGAACTGTCACTATCTACTCTATCCAGCCTGCTCATGATTTTGTAAACCTCTGGCATCTCTCTTTGCCTTCTTTTCTCAAAAGAGAACAGTCCAACTTCTTCAATCTGCCTGAAATTCCTCATCCCTGGAATAATTCTTGTAAACTACTTCTGCACTCTTTCCAATGCATTCACACTCTTCCTATAAAGTGTTGTCCAGAACTGCACACAACAGTGCAGCTGAGGTCTAACAAGTTCAAGTTCAACATCACCTCCTTGTTTTTGTACTACATGCCCCCATAAATAAAACTGAGGATACCGTATGCTTTATTTATTGTCCTTTCTACTTGTCCAGCCACTCTCAATGATCTGCGCACATTTACACCTCAGTCCATCTGCTCCTGCATACTTTACCCCAGTTAGATCTCCCCATTACTGCACATAAATCAACCTGTAGGTCACAGTGGATTGAAATTGCGCAGGTTTTATGTTTCTCAATAGGGTTAAGGTTTGGATGAATGCAGCATTTCAATTCAGTCCATTAGGCAGAAATAAATATCAAACAGTATGCAAATTCAATCAACAGCTGTTCATATTTCAATCTCAGTTTACAGAACCTTCTGGCTGATACCCATGAGAGAGTTCAGAATGTATTCATCTCATACAGGCAGGGCGAATCTTGAAATTATAACAACCAAGTATGAATATTAATGCTACAAAATAGCCAACTGTAATACATTTGTATGTCTGGTCCAACAATCAAAATGTATTTAGATGGCAACGTGACCCAAATCCAGTGATTATTATTCATGTCTGCAGTCATATCAATGCTAACAGCAATCACACATTACAGGACAAGGCAACTCCCTATCTGACAGCTTTAAAACATCACATTAATATCAGCTTTTCCTTGTTTTGAAGCACATATGTACTTTCGCCATGTCTGTTTTGGAACATTCCTGGCATTTTGTATCAGATTTAAATGATTACTTCACCTCTGTATTCACTAGGATCAGGAAAGAGGAGGAATGCAACATACTTCAACAAATTGCAACTGAGAGAGAGAAGGTACTAATGGTTCAGAAAGCTGAGAATTTGATAAATCCCCTGACCCAAATGAGAATCATCCCAGGATGCTGTGGGAGGCAAGGGAGAAGATGGCAGGGGCTCTGACATTAATTGGCAAATCTGCTCTGGACACAGGAGAGATGCCAGAGGATTGAAGGTTTGCTAATGAGGTACAATTATTCAGGAAGGATCATAGAGATAAACCAAAGAGTTTTACGCCAGTAAGTCTAAGAATTAATCTCAACTTGGAGAAGCAAGGATTACTCAAAATGGTGAGCATGACTTTGACAAGGGAGATGAAGTGGCAAACCTTTGACATGGTTTGACTGAGTTTTTCAAGGAGGTCATGTGTCAATGAGGCTGATTGCAGTAGATATAGTTTATGTGGACTTCAGTAAGGTTTCTGACAAGGTGTTAAATGCAAGACCAATGAAGAAGGCAATTTGGCAAACTGCATCTTATTCGCATGAGAGAAAGGGGATGGTCAATGTTCTTGTGACTGAAAGCATCTATCTAGTAGCTGTATAGTAGTAAACGTTCATTACCTTGATATGAACGGAGGAAACTTGATCAATAAATTTGTGAAAGAGAATCAGTGGTGCAGTAAATAGCAAGAATGAAGTGACACAATGGCACAATGCACATATGCTGCAGAATAATCACCAACCCAAAGAAAGCCAAGCATATCAAAGAAAGCAGGAATCATCAGCAGTGCTTTGCCCGAAGGCCCACTGAGGATGTTACCTAGTAGGGTGACGAAATGTCTGGAAATAAACCTTCCAGCTCTGCGAACAAATCCAGAACCTCAACCTGAGCTACCAATCTTCTCAGAACTGACAGAATACTGGCAAATGGAATTTCACCTGAATAAATGCGAGTTGACTTTTTTGGAGGATTAGTATGGCAAAGGAGTACATGATGAATGGTCAAAGTTAAAAATCACTCCACACCAGATTATAGTCCAACAGGTTTATTTGGAAGCACTTGTTTTCAGAGTACTGCTCCTTCATCAGGTGATTGTGGATTGTATTGTGTGATTTTTAACCTTGTCCACACCAGCAAAAGACCAGCTCCTCTACATCATGATGAATGGTAGGATCCTGGGAAGTACATAGGCTCAGACAGACAAGCCCATAGAAGCTTGAAGACAGAAGGGCAATTTGATGAGGTGCTGAAGAAGGCAAAATGCATACTTGCCTTTATTAGTTGAGGCATTGAAAACAAGAGCAAGTTATGAAGAAGTTATACAGGCCATTAGTTAGGCCACAGCTGGAGTAGTGCATGCAGTTCTGGTCACCACAGTATAGGTGGGTTGTGGTTACTCTGGAGAGAGTGCAGAGGAGATTCATCTGGATACTGTCTGTGCTGGAGTATAGCAGCAGTGACAAGGAATAGTTAAGCTGGGATTCTTTTCCTTACAACAGAGGTGGTTGAAGGGGGACCTGGTTGATGTATACAAAATTATGAGGCAGGTTTTGAGAACATTTGTAGCTCAGGTTGAGGTTCTGGATGTAGGTTTGCTTGTTGAGCAGGAAGATTTGCTTTCAGACAATTCGTCACCATACTAGGTAACATTTTCAGTGAGCCACCAAATGAAGCACTGGTGGTGCAGCCCACTTTCTATTTATATGTTTGGGTTTCCTTAAGTTGGTGATGTCATCTCATGTGGTGACATAATTTCCTGCGGTGATGTCATTGCCTGTTATTTTTCTCGTGCGTAACTCTGGCTTGTCCTAGGATGGATGTGTTGTCCCAGTCGAAATGATGTCCTTCCTCATCTGTAAGTAAGTACACTCAGGATACATGAACAGTAACTAGCCACAAAAAGACAATACACACTCTCACTAGTATTCTTACATACAGATGAGGAAGAACACCACTTCAACTGAGACAACGTATCCATCTCAGGACAAGCCAAACAGAGATATGCACAAGAATTCCTAGAAGCAAGGCATTCCAACTGAAACTCTATCAACAACACATTGACTTGGATCTCATTTACCACCCCCTGAGAAAAAGAACAGGAAATGACATCATCATAGGAAATTATGTCACCACAGGAGAGAACATCACTGACACAAGGAAGCCCAAACATAGAAATAGAAAGCGGGCTACACCACCAGTGCTTCATTTGGAGGCTCACTGAAGATATTACCTAGTGTGGGGACAAAACGTTTGAGAATGAAGCTTCCAGCTCAATTAACAAACCTACATCCAAAATTATGAGGGGCATAAATTATGTAGATGGAACAAAGATTTCCCTTTTGTAGAGATGTTAGTAATCGAGGATATGGGTTTAAAGTAAGGGCAAAAGGTTTAGAGGGGATTTTAAGGAAGAAGATTTTTCACCCAAAGGACGGTGGGTCTCTGAAACTTATTGTTTGGAAGGAGGTAGAGGTGGGATCCATCACAACATTAAAGTAGTATTTAGATGAACACTAAAAACAACATAATTGATAATGAAGAACATTAATGGACCTGGATTTCCAGAAAGCATCAAAGAAGGCTTTACATATAACGTTATTTCATAAGACAGGAGCTTCCCTATTGTATTGGGGGCAATGTATGAACATGGATTCAGAGTTGGTCGCCATGAAGACAACAGAGTTTTGGACTTAATAGGTCATTTCAGATTGGAAAGACCTAACTAATGGTGTGCCGCAAGAAGCAGCCATAGAGTATCGAGTATTTACAATATGAGATCAAGCTCAGCGCAGGGGAGAGATCAATCCCTTATAAGGAGTGTGAGTCCTCACAGGGAAAGCTTAGCATGGGGTAACTAACAGGCCCATGGTTAAAGAACGACTGTAATTTTGAACTTTAACTTTATTTCTTTATTTACTGTTTTATACTGTGGAAAACTGTAATGTCGAACTTTTAACTTATTTCTTTACTTTTCTACTTTGTACCTGTGATTTTTCACCGAGGTACCTGATATCTAAGATGGCGCTGTGAATGGCGACATTGTAACTTTTCACTATACTCATGTACTTGAGTATATGTGACAACGAAACCTAATTCTAATGACTTGGAGGAGGGGACAGAGTGTAGTGTATTCAAATTTCCTGCTGATATAAGAATACATTGGGGGCATATTTTGACAAGGACATAGGTATCTGCATTGGGATACAGAAAGGAGGAGTTGAGTGGATGGGTACAAACTTGGCACATATAGTGTAACATAGTCAAGTGTGAGGTCAAGTACTTTGGTAGGAAGAATCAAAGGGCAGACTATTATTTAAATAGACAGAAATTATGTAAAAGTGCAGCACAGAGGGATCTGGGTATTCTTGTGCATGAAACGCAAAATATTAGCACACAGGTGCAGCAAGTATTTAAGAAGACAAATTGAATTATGGCATTTAATGATAAGAGGTTAAGGTTTTAAAATAGGGAAGTCGTGTTATAACTGTACTTGGTGCAGCAGCACCTGGAGTACTCTGCACAGTTTTGGTCGCCGTATCTACAGAGGAACCTCAATTATCCCAATGAGATGGGTGAGTACTATTTTGTTCAGATAATCGATTATTCAGCTAATTGATTAAATGCCTTTCCTCTGGGGCTCAGAGGTTTTAAAGTCTGCTCCCCGTTCAGGAGACGAGTAGCAGTACACATCATGCAAGTCTCATCGCCTATCCACCCCCCCCACCCACAACCCCGTTCAAAATTGCCTCCCTGCCCACAACACCACACCCTACCCCTCCGAATGCTCCCAACCCAGTGCAACACGGCCCCACCGCACCCCCCAACTCCATGCAACACCGCCCCCCTTGCCCCAACCCCATCCAACACCATTCCCCCGTTCCCAACCCTGTGCAACATCGCCCCCCCAGCCCCCAAACCCATTAACCAACCCCCCCCAATGCCCCCCGCTCCTGAGCCCGTGCAACACCACACCCCCGGCCCCCAAACCCATTAACCACCCCCTAACACGCCTCCGCTCTCAACCCTGTGTAACACCGTGCTCGGCCCCCAACATCTCCCACACTCAACCCATTCCAACACCGCTCCCTACCCCCAAAATCCCTAGCCCTGCAACACTGTCCCCTCCCCTGCCCCTGACCCCAATCTCTCCGGGGCAGCTGGACTGTAGTGGGGTAAGTTTTAAATAGCGCGCGCGCGCGCACACACATACACACAACTTTTTACTACAACTTTTTGACAGGTTCCACCTCTGCCCTGTACAGGGCAATGTTAGAGAGATTATCTAGGGAAGGGGGGTTTAGAGTACACCCCTGTGTAGAACTCCAGGGAAAGTGTGGGGAGAGAAGAAGGGCGGGCAGTCAGTCATTTGGAGACTGTGCCTGTTTAATCACTGTAAACAAAAGACACAATCACTGTTGGAAACACATCTTTGAAGTAATGCTTTCATCGGAACCTCGAGATTTCCTTCAGATAATCTGATTTTCGGATAATTGGTATTCGGATAATCAAGGTTCCTCTGTAATGACACACTGGCATTGGAGACAATTCAAAGAGATTCATTCGGCTGATTCCTGTGATGAAAAGAGTTATTTATCAAGAATGGCTAAACCGGTTAAGCCTGTATTAATTAGAATTTGTATAATGACTGGTGTTTCTGAGAGGGCTTGACAGGATAGACATTGAGAAGATGTTTCCACTGGTGGGGAACTTAGCGCAGAATCAAGGGACACTGGCACGTGATGGAATTTCTTCTTCCAAAGACTGTGAAGATCTGTAATTCTCTATCCCAGAGAAATTACATCCCTGAAAAAAATCTCTTCCAATTCAAGACGGTAGCTCACCACAACATTCTCAAGGGTAACTAGAGATGGTCAACTATTTCCATGAAATAATAAATAAAGAAAAGCTCCAGAGATGCTGGGAGCCTTCCTTACCTTGGCGTCTCCTTTTGCCTTCATGTGGTGAGAAGCTTCTATCATTCTGAGGTAGGTATGCTCCTGAATGCGTTCTTTGTAATGTGTGACCCTTATTTAAAATTATGCCCTCTGGTCCTACACTCTCTTATAAGGAGCAATAAACTCTCTGCATCTACACAGACAAGTTCCCTAACAAGCTAATATGTTTCAATAAGGTCACCTCTCAACATTCTAAATTCCAACAAGTACAAGCCCAACCTACGGGCGGCACGGTGGCACAGTGGTTAGCACTGCTGCCTCACAGCGCCTGAAGACCCGGGTTCAATTCCCGACTCAGGCGACTGACTGTGTGGAGTTTGCACGTTCTCCCCGTGTCTGCGTGGGTTTCCTCCGGGTGCTCCGGTTTCCTCCCACAGTCCAAAGATGTGCGGGTCAGGTGAATTGGCCATGCTAAATTGCCCGTAGTGTTAGGTAAGGGGTAATGTAGGGGTATGGGTGGGTTTCGCTTCGGCGGGTCGGTGTGGACTTGTTGGGCCGAAGGGCCTGTTTCCACACTGTAAGTCTAATCAACTACTTAAGTTTTCCTCATAATACAATCCCTTCATAGCTAATAGCAGCTGAGTGAACCTTATCTGGATTGCCTCAAATCCAGTATATCTTTCCTTTGATAAAGGATTCAAAACTGTTGACATGCTCCAGCTGTGGTCTGACTGGTGTCCTGTTGAGCTTTCTACTCAATTCCCTTTGAAATAAAGGTTGGCATTCTATTATCCTACCTTATTACTTCTTTGACTTGGATATAAGCTTTTAGTAATTGATCAACAAGGACCGTAAAATTCCTGTGTTTTGTAACTTTCTGCAGTCTTTCTCCATTTGTACAATATTCAGCTCCTCCATTCTTCCTGCTAAAATGCAAAACCCCACATTTTCCCAAATTATTATTCCATCTGCCAAGTTTGTGCCCATTCACTTAAGCTGTTTAAATCCCTCTGCAGACTCTTGTGTCATCCTCACACTTTCTACATGCTACTACAAACATACCTATTGTGCACTCACTCTTTTTATCCAAGTTATTAGCATATACTGTAAATAATTGTGACCCCAGAACTGATCGGTGTGACACATCACAAGCTACTGGCTCACCCACCTTTCCCCATCACCAATTCTCGGTCTTCTAATAGTTAGCCAATCCTCTGCTAATATACTACAAGTGCACAATCCTTTATCCGAAATGCTCAGGATCAGCTGGTTTTCAATATTCAAAATTTTTTGAATTTCAGAATAAATAACAGTTTAATGGCGAATTATTTTAAAAATCTTACCAAAGAACAGACTTACTCTGAGTAAAATGGGCCTTGAGACAGAACTGAAGCCTGCCAGAGCTTGGCCATGCCCTCCTCCCCGACGTCACATCGAGTGGGTGTGGAGTTGGGTTAACTGTTTGCACGCCGAACAGCCTTGTTAATGAGAAAAAAACTTTACAAAAAAACCTTCAGACTTTGGAGCTTTTCGTATTTAAGGATTTCGGATAAAAGACTGTCTACCTGTACCAGCAAAACCATGGATTCAATTTATTAAGTCGCCTAATGAGCGGTACCTTATCAAACGCCTTTTGAAATTCCGAATACATTCCATCCATTGCCTCACCTTTACCTATCCTGATTGTCACCTACACAAAGAATTTGTGTTAATTTCTCAGTTATGGTTTTCCCTTCATGAAGTCACACTGGCACTGCTTAATGATATGTATTTCTAAATTTCTAACTTTCATGCAGGAAGTCCTATCTACCACTGTTGCAGAGATTTTAAAGGAACAACACTTTGAAAAGGGTGATATGGTGGCACAGTGATTAGTACTGTTGCCTCACAGTGCCAGGGACGTGGGCCTGATCGTAGCCTTGGGACTCACTGTGTGGAGTTTGCCTGTTCTCCAGTCTCAGCACGGGTTTCTGCTGAGTGCTCTGGTTTCCTCCCACAATTCAAAATGTAGACTAGGTGAATTAGCCATGGTAAAAGTGGAGCTGAGGGAATAGATTTAGGGGCAGGGTCTGGGTGAGAAACTCCTTAGAAAGTCAGTGCAGACTCAATGAGTCAAATGGCCTCTTTCCACACTCTAGGGATTCTATGACTTCTAACACAAATGAATAGGTTGGCACAGAGCTCAGTGGTTAGCACTGCTGCCTCAGTGCAAGGGACCTGGGGTTCAATTTTCACTCTTGGGTGATTGTCTGTGTGGAGTTTGCACATTCTTGCTGTGCCTGTGCGGGTTTTTTTTCTGGATGCTCTGGTTTCCTCCTGCAGTCCAAAGATGTGCAGTTTAGGTGGATTAGCTATGCTAAATTGCCAGAGTGACAAGGCTAAGTGGGTCAGCCATGGGAAATTCAGGGATACAGGCTTGAGTCTGGGTGGGATGTTCTTTGGCAGTTTAGTGTGGACTCATTGGGCTGAATGCTTCCACACTGCAGGGATTCTATGATCCACAGTTGTATTGTCATAGAGAAACCATCAATTCAGTTGCCTTCATTGTTGAATTAGGAGAACTGAGAGCTGAGTTCAGGAAAACCACTGAATAAGGAAAGAAAGGTAAACCATTGAACACATCCTCAATTGGTCATTACCTTTTCTATTATGAATTCAACCTATTATTTGGATACAGCTTGAATACTTTCACTTTAAATATTATGGGGCTCAGTGGTTGGCACTGCTGCCTCACAGGGACCCGGGTTCAATTCCAGCCTTGGGTGACTGTCAGTGGAGAGTTTGTGTCTGTGCTCTGGTTTCCTCCCAAAGTCCAAATGTTCCACGTTAGATGGAATTGCTAAACTGCCCATAATTTCTCAGGCATTTGCAGATTAGGTGGATTAGCCATGACGATTACAGGCTTACAGGAATAGAGTGGCAATGGGGGGCAGGGAGGGGGTTGGGATGCTCTTTGGAGGGTCAGTGTGGACTCTTTGGACTCTTTGCTTCCACACTGCAGGGATACTGCGATTACCTGGCCAAATGATTAACATTCATATATTAATAACAAGTGATTGTCACATTTTAAATTTGCAGGGTGCATTTGCATTGTCAATCGTTATGGAACATGTTGAATTAAAGAACTGGAAAACATAACATACAAATGCTACGGGAAGGATAGAAAGAGAGGCAAGAGAGGAGGGGGAGTGGTATTTTTGGTAAGGGATAGCATTACAGCTGTGCTGAGGGAGGATATTCCCAGAAATACATTCAGGGAAGTTATTTGGGTGGAACTGAGAAATAAGAAAGGGATGATCACCTTCTTGGGATTGTATTATAGGCCCCCCAATAGTCAGAGGGAAATTGAGAAACAAACTTGTAAGGAGATCTCAGCTATCTGTAAGAATAATAGGGTAGTTATGGTAGGGGATTTTAACTGTCCAAACACCGACTGGGACTGCCATAGTGTTTAAGGTTTAGATGGAGAGGAATTTCTCAAGTGTGTCCAAGACAATTTTCTGATTCAGTATGTGGATGTACCTACCAGAGAAGGTGCAAATCTTGACCTACTCTTGGGAAATAAGGCAGGGCAGGTGACTGAGATGTCAGTGGGAGAGCATTTTGGGGCCAGCGACCATAATTCTATTTGTTTTAAAATAGTGACGGAAAAGGACAGACCAGATCTAAAAGTTGATGTTCTAAACTGGAGAAAGGCCAATTTTGACGGTATTAGGCAAGAACTTTCAAAAGCTGATTGGAGGCAGATGTTCGCAGGTAAAGGGACGGCTGGAAAATGGGAAGCCTTCAGAAATGAGATAACAAGAATCCAGAGGAAGTATATTCCTGTCAGGGTGAAAGGGAAGACTGGTAGGTATAGGGAATGCTGGATGACTAAAGAAATTGAGAGTTTGGTTAAGAAAAAGAAGGAAGCATATGTCAGGTATAGACAGGATAGATCGAGTGAATCCTTAAAAGAGTATAAAGAAAGTGGGAGTATATTTAAGACGGAAATCATGACAGCAAAACGGGGACATGAAGTAGAATTGGCAAGTAGAGTTAAGAAGAATCCAAAGGGTTTTTAACAAATATATTAAGGAGAAAAAGGTAACAAGGGAAAGAATAGGGCCCCTCAAAGAACAGCAAGGCGGCCTTTATGTGGAGCCACAGAAAATGGGGGAGATACTAAATAAATATTTTGCATCAGCATTTACTGTGGAAAAGGATATGGAACAAATTGGCTGTAGGGAAATAGATGGTGACATCTTGCAACATGTCCAGATTACAGAGGAGGAAGTGCTGGATGTCTTGAAATGGTTAAAGGTGGATAAATTCCCACGACCTGAACAGGTGTACCCGAGAACTCTGTGGGAAGCTAGAGAAGTGATTGCTGGGCCTCTTGCTGAGATATTTGTATCATCGATAGTCACAGGTGAAGTGCTGAAGACTGGAGGTTGGCAAATGTGGTGCCACTGTTTAAGAAGGGCGTTAAAGACAAGCCAGGGAACTATAGACCAGTGAGCCTGATCTCGGTGGTGGGCAAGTTGTTGGAGGAAATCCTGAGGGACAGGATGTACATGTATTTGGAAAGGCAAGGACTGATTTGGGGTAGTCAACATGGTTTTGTGCGTGGGAAATCATGTCTCACAAACTTGATTGAGATTTTGAAGAAGTAACAAAGAAGATTGATGAGGGCAGAGCAGTAGAAATAATCTATATGGACTTCAGTAAGGCATTCAACAAGGTTCCCCATGGGAGACTGATTAGCAAGGTTAGATCTCATGGAATGCAGGGAGAACTAGCCATTTGGATACAGAACTGGCTCAAAGATAGAAGACAGAGGGTGGTAGTGGAGGGTAGACTGGAGGTCTGTGACCAGTGGAGTGCCACAAGAGACGATGCTGGGCCCTCTACTTTTTGTCATTTACATAAATGATTTGGATGCGAGCCGACACCAAAATTGGAGTGTAGGGGACAGCGAAGAGGGTTACCTCAGATTACAACAGGATTTGGACTAGATGGGCCAATGGGCTGAGAAGTGGCAGATGGAGTTTAATTCAGCTAAATGCAAGGTGCTGCATTTTGGGAAAGCAAATCTTAGCAGGACTTATACACTTAATGGTAAGGTCCTAGGGAGTGTTTCTGAACAAAGAGACCTTGGAGTGCAGGTTCATAGCTCCTTGAAACTGGACTTGCAGGTAGATAGGATGGTGAAGAAGGCTTTCTTTTATTGGTCAGAGTATTGAGTACAGGATTTGGGAGGTCATGTTACAGCTGTACAGGACATTGGTTGGGCCACTGTTGGAATATTGCATGCAATTCTGGTCTCCTTCCTATCGGAAAGATGTTGTGAAACTTGAAAGGGTTCAGAAAAGATTTACAAGGATCTTACCAGGGTTGGAGGATCTGAGCTACAGGGAGAGGCTGAACAGGCTTGGGCTGTTTTCCCTGGAGCGTCGGAGGCTGAGGGGTGACCTTATAGAGGTTTACAAAATTATGAAGGACATGGATAGTTTAAATAGACAAAGTGTTTTCCCTGGGGCCGGGGAGTCCAGAACTAGAGGGCATAGGTTTAGGGTAAGAGAGAAAAGATATAACAAAGACCTAAGGGGCAATGTTTTCATGCAGAGGGTGGTACGTATATGGAATGAGCTGCCAGAGGATGTGGTGGAGGCTGGTACAATTGCAACATTTAAGAGGCATTTGGATGGAAATATAAATAGGAAGGGTTTGGAGGGATATGGGCCGGGTGCTGGCAGGTGGGACTAGATTGGGTTGGGATATCTGGTCAGCATGGACGGGTTGGACCAAATGGTCTGTTTCCATACTGTACTATGACTCTATGACTTTGTGGAGCTATGCACTGGGCATATAGTTTTGCTTGTTTGGAGGATTAGTCATGTGTATCAGTTTGTGGCTTCATTAACTTAACAATGAGACACAGTAGTTGCAAAATTTGTACTAACAAAGCAGTAGCAAGAAAATGCTTAATTCAATTTTAGTTTTGTTTTCCACATCCATTCTAACAATGTGATTCCATTGACCTACTTCTAGTTTGATATATGTTGAGTACAGCTTGTCTTAAGTAACATATTGAACATAATAAATATGCCAAAAATAATTTTCTTCCAAAATAATGGATACAGCTTTCATTAAAATTTCACCATTTCAGGTTAGGAATGCCTCTGTATTTGCAATCTCCCCTTCTGCAAATGATACCTGCTCTTCTCTTTGGAGTCTACTGCATTTTCAAGTGTGCATTTAGACAATTAATTAGGAGACTGTTAAGAATGCATAAATCAACCTCAGTGCTCCATATGAAGTCTTCTAATGAGCCCCCTATTGGATAGGGGGCACTGAATAAAGTAGATAAAATGACAGGCCAGAAAGTCTGCCTCAGATTTCAGGGTCACCGGCGAAGCTACAAGATCGGTCTTCCCCTAAATTTCACCCTCACCCCACACCCACCCATTGTATTCCCCACACCTCCTCCACATTCTTTCATATTTTCACTTCCTCCTTCACACACTTGCTATTCCCAATTCCCATGCATCCTCTACAGCCACTCACTTAGATTTCATCATAAGCAGGAATTAGGATATGATTGAAATGGACAATAAGTAATGAACTCCGACCAATCTAATTGAACTGTCCTTCAAACATACAGCATGCTAAGAACACATTCCTTCAAAATATCCACGGACATATAAATCTCTTCATATTATCACTCTGCAAAAACAAACATTTATTCAATAACTACATCGAAGACATAATACTTTTATAACTTTTTCGTACTATAAATCAAAAAGTGAATACAACTTCATGCAAACATAAGTAACAAAATAGCTTTTGAAGCTTTAGCCAAGCGTTCATAATTTGTTCAGCTGTCGAGACCAAACACAGTCAATGTAAACAGCGCACTTTTTGTTTTAACACATCAGGAGAAGGTATCTTTTATCTATGTTACATCAGATGTTATTTCAATAAAAGCAGTCCAGGAGAAGACAGCTTTTTTTTACACTAAGGAAAATGTATTGAAAGTTTTCTTCAATTTAAATCAACAGTACACCAGAGAGCCCAAGCAGTGCATTCTTCAGTTTTGAATGCAAAAGAGTACTTTCTTCAATCGGTAAATATTAAAATAAATCTTAACCCCTGAACAATCTTGGTCAAGGTAATGGTCAACTTACCTTTTCAAGCCAGTGCATGCGATGAATCATTACATTTTTACCATACCGACATTTTAATGCAGTACAGATTAGTGGCATTTGACAATATTAGAATTTTAACACTTAAAATAATGCCAAAATGCCTCTGACATAACAACTCTTCAGAAAGGCAAGGTTTCTTTCAGGGACCTTAAACCAAATAACACATTCAAATAATGGTGGGCATGTGCAGGGGACACTTCAATATTACACTTGGGTTTGTAACGTTGACCATGAGATGGGGGCAAAGTCACAACTTAATGCCTTCTCAACTTGCTAAATGGCCATTCAAAAGTAGTGGAGAATCAAGAAGGCATAGGAAATTCAAAGTTTCAGCAAAATGTCTTATGTATTCCCAAATCCATTCCTTTATCAATGTAGACAGAAAAGTCCAGCCCTTTGTGTCAGTCATTAGAAGACACATCCTGATCTTTAGGTTTAAGAAAGAGAAAATATTTATTTTTTTCCCTGATGCAGTCAAGTCAAATCCAAAGAAGAAAAAGATAAATCTCTGAACAGAATGGATGTCATAGCAGCTTGCTATAGATTTGTGCTATTTAAAAAGTCAGTCTATTCTCTTGAAACTTGGCTTTAATTTTTAAATTCAGCACGCTGTTTACCAGTATGTTCTTTGCCTTAGTCTCCATCACCTGTGTTGCTTCAAAATGTAGCAGCCCAACATATTCAGCCCTCTGGATTGTGTTAAATATTATACCCTCATTCCAGTCTCTGTCTTATGAATAAGCAGCCCATGGGGGATCAGCTGGTAACATTGTCATACATATTATTAGAAGGGCAGACAACTGAAGGGATAAAGTGATTGACAGTTGGCATCCAGCAAGCATACAATGATGACTCTATAAAGCAACAGTACCATAATTTACTTAAAATTATCTCCGACAATAATGTTAATAAAGAAGAATGAGCTTGCAATTTAGCACCCCTATCATGTTTCAACCATCTCAAAGCATTTAATTTGTAATCAGTTATATTTTTTGCAATAGAATTGCTACTTTTATCTAAGTAAACATCAAAACATAAAACATAATATAACAGTGAAATATTCCATTTGATGTTACTTATTCCCTTGACCTCCTGTACAGCAGAATTAATTTACAGCAACTTAATCCCATCCAAACTTGCACTTCTTATAGAAAAAGCTTTGCATCATTGTAATTACTAACAGAATAGGTACTCAGCAGTTAATTATGCTAAAATCAATTTCTTTACTTGTATTACCCTTCAAAATACAGCAATCAAATGTGATCAAATCAAAGCAAAATGTGTTAGTCTACACTTCAACACCTAGCAGTGAAGTTCTGAACATTAAAGTCTGATATTGAAGTGAGCTGCTACATCTGCTTCTTTCATCTTTTAAGAATAGGTAATCAAGACATTGTCATTTTTCTTTTTATCTTACTTCGAGGCAGTACATGTTACATAATGAAAGGCTACAAGGTCCCTGGATATCACCAGAAAGATACACTAAGACCAGGAAAAAAAGGGCTTAAAACTAAAGCACAGTTCATTTTATCATAAGTATAATAAATTCTAAAAGTTGCCTAATCAAAATTTTCTGTGAATCAAAGCATGAGTTTATTCCGTTCATTCTGAAGTAGAACAACCTATAATTTTATGTGACTCCTACTACTAATCAAGAATAAGTCACAAAATGATTTATGTAGTAATTTCCCTTTCTGATTATAATAATCGTACATTATTACTTCACAGTCGAGAAAAAAGTTATACAATATTTCACAGATTGTACTGCTGAAATCAAAAATTGAAACTATTAAATACATCAAAAGTGAATATTTCTCAAAAATAGTGGGGATTGTGAAATGATCTTTTAACTAGGATATTTGTTCAATAATGTAATAGAAATGCACAACACAAACAAAATTCTACCTTGTGTTTGCATTAAAATATTTAAGCAAATATAAAGATGTGTTTAGATTTCATAAATATAAAAATCTGCTTCCAAAGATAATAAGTGAAGAAATCTTCTGCATTTGTGCAAAGAAAATTAATCTGAGGCAGATCTAATATTAATGGCAGTATCTTCCCACTTTCCCAGCACCTGAACCATGTGAACAACAACGAGTCAGTTGGGAAAATATGGTGAGAATAGATACATGCCTCAAAGTCTAAGGATAGCAATCCTCAGTCAAGTCCAGGAGGACTGTTGTCAGTCAGGAAGTGTTGCCACAATTGATGAAGACCATTATCTGATCTCAGTCCAAAGGCTTTGAGACAGTCAGGTGGCGATGTGGAACATTCAGGTCAGGGGTTCTGTGTTATTACAGTGTAGGGAGTGGGCCATAGTCATGCTTGCAAGTCCAGTGTCGCTTGTCAAGGGATTAGTGGCAAGTCAACTGTGCAGAGATTAGCAGTTGGGGCTACCCTTCCAAGTCAGTGAAGGGACTGAGGTTATTGATTGTCCACTGCAGCATAGGGAGGCCAGATAAGAATTAATTGATACCCCTTCCAATTGATCTGAGTTGGGTGAAGTCATCATTCATTGACTGTCAATTTGTTGTTGTTCAAAATGCAAGCAGTCCTTGTTTAGTCCCAAAAGCAAATGCAACTTCTTTTTGTTTGTTTTTAAATTTGCTTTTCATGATGTGCAATCAAAGTTAATATTTCAACTGTTTGAAGGCCTTATAAAATGTGATGCTCCCACATTCTACATGATGTGGAGATGCTGGTGTTGGATTGGGGTGGAAAAGTCATAAGTTGCACAACACCAAGTTATAGTCCAACAGGTTTATTGGAAATCGCACGTTTTTGGAGCATTGCTTTTTCGTCTGATGAAATCTTCACTTGATAAAGAAGCAGCATTCTGAAAGCTTATAATTTCAAATAAACCTGTTGGACTATAACTTGGTATTTTGTGACATCTGACTTTGCCCACGTTCTACAATGACAGGATGTTATGTAATGCTGGGAGATCTGAGAAGAGCAGCACTCCCTTCAACAGAGTTACAGCACAATATGGTTTTATGGATGGGTAATTGATTAGACAGCTGATGATTTAAAGTGGTTATATATGTATAAATACGAATAATTACTTGCAACAAAGTGTAACCTCTGCCATTTATGTGCCCTCAGAAACTTTTATTTCCCCCTCCCACTTTGCTGTAAAAGGCTACTTGTGGTTTGCAGCAATTCACCTGTCCCATTGCTGGGCTTTAAATATGGCGCCAGTGGCAAGAAACCTGGAAGGTCCTGGCAGCAGTGAGCACCTCCACTTTGGATAAGCACAAGATAGCATGACAGTGTAGATTAATGCTTTGGGTATGAATTTGAGGCTCTCCATCGCAACAAGTAGAATCTAAATTCAATTAATAAATCCCAGAATTAAAAGCTTGTGTCAGTGATAATGACCATGAAACCATTATTATCTGTATTTACAAACCTATCTGATTGCCCTTAAGGAACGTAAATCTTCCATTCTTACCTAATCTGTCCTAGATGTGACTCCCTATCTACAGCAATGTGGCTGACTCTTAATTGCCCTCTGAAAATCAGTACAGGGCTTTTAGAGGGAAAAAATACACACATCTGTTTAAACAAAAATAAATAGACTTAGGTGGGTTTCTGATAGAAACCAGTTGCTCATCTTGTTGGTATTGATCAAGCCCTAGGCTAAACTTTGGAACAAAATTGGGCCTCCTATCTGCGATATTGATATTGTGCCATTGCCATTGTAATGCAATGTAAAAAACAAATTGTGCTTCTATTCACCTCTCCATGGATACTGCAGTCAGTTGTAATGCCTTTATCACTGACTTTGATTGAGATTAGGTGGCTCAGAGTATAATGAGGATCAAAGTCGGATGGAAAATAAATTACATGTTTATCAGTCTCATTTAGTTCTCATACATATTATTCTACTTTATGCGATGCAGCAGTGCAAGTGCAGAAGCTTCATTCAGTTCCTTCTCTTCATCAACCTTACGGCTGTCATTATGGTATTAACTTTCTGAATTGCATTTTCCTTGAGTGAAATAAATGTTGGCTGAAATATTCCATGAAAAATGGTAAAGAGGAGGGAATAAAAAGATACAATTTTACACCTCGAGTTATAGAGTCATACAGTATGGAAACAGACCCTTCAGTCCAACCTGTCCACACCAACCATAATCTCAAGCTAAACTACTTCCACCTGTCCATATTCCTCCAAGCATTTCCTAATCATGTACTTATCCAGGTGTCTTTTAAACATTGTAACGGTATCTGTGTCTGCCAATTCCTATGGAGGTTCATTCCATATAAAATCTACTCACTGTGTAAAAGAGTTGCCCTCATGTCTTCTTTAATTTTTTCTCCTCTTACCTTAAAATCATGCCCTCTACTCCTTAAATCCTCTCCCTGAGCAAAAAGGCACCTTCAATTACCTTATCTGTACCCCTCATGATGTTATAAACCTCTATAAGGTCACCTCTCAGCCTCCTATGCTTTAATGAAAGAAATCTCAGCCTATCCTGCCTGTCCTTTTACCTCAACCTTTCAATTCGCAGCAACATCCAGCTAAATCTGTTCTGAACCCTCTCCAACTTAATAATATCCTTCCTATAATAAGGCAACCAGAATGGCTTACAGTACTCCAGAAGAGGCCTGCATAACACACTTATACATCAAGATTCCTGATGCATGTTTCTAGCACATGAAATTCTGGATTTGATGCAAGAAGACTGAAAATATGTAATGTGGACTGATTTCTAATATACAATGGTAGGGTTGATGGTTCACTTTACGTCAATGATAGACTTATGACATGCAAGTCGACAGTAAAGGTCCAATCTGATTCCATAATAAAGAGCAGAGAGAGAATTAAATCTCCAGGGAGTTGCCTTTCATTTCATCTTATTATTAGGTTGGCTTCCTAATCTATACATCGGCAATTCTTCCTAGATACCTATAGTACAGGTGCAAAATGAATCCATTACACAGCAGTGATGGAACAAGCCTGTGAAACTCTCAATTTAGTAAACAGACATTTAAATGAAGAACTGAATATCAGCAATGAGTGAAACTTCATTGCAGTTGTAAAGCAATATATTGTCAAAAAATATCAGGTTAGGCTCTCAGTAGCCAACTGGTTAAACTTTATTTTCCTTATTACAGCAGCACCAACTACATTCTTCTGCTTTTTGCCTCCACATATAGAACAAGAAAAAATGCATATAGCTAAGATTCAAACAAGTGTAGGCTCAAAGACAATATCAGTGATAATAGTGATCTTGGTTTCAACTGCATGGGGGACTTGGGAATAGGATGCTGATTGAAATACTAGATGAAAGCTCCTCTTGTTTAATTCAGCCTTTCCAGCACAGCGTAAGTACATTCGTTCGGAACATATCTATTCAAATGTTGGCATATTGTTATCAGAAGTGGGACCTTGACTGCTGTTATATTATTTCTACAATATCAAGCATTTGGTGTGCCTCTTTTGACCAACTGCACTGGCTGGCAGATTTCTGTTTAGTTTAAAGGCTGCTATATGAGATATGTTTATAGCTAATTTAGCGCGGCTATTTGTGGATTTGATAATTGTGCAGCACCACAATGAAAAATATGGGTAATTGAGCTAAAGGCAATTTAATACAGGCAATTGCACATATGTCTTTTGACAAATTTCTGGCTTCAATTATTGGGTGGGAGAGTTTGTTCTAGAATGATGGACAGATTACTTGTTTGAGATCTAACGCTGAAATGTGCTTGGTGAATTCAGATTGTTGCAGCTAAAAATATTACTGATAACTGAAGTAGAATTGGCTATGTGTCAATTAACAAAGGATTAGACCAATAAAATATGATGATAACAAACATACCATAAAAGTCAGAGTAAGGAAAATAAACAAAATGTTTACGATTAAGGAATCAATTCCCATTCTGATTGACATATAATGAATTTATTCACTTTCCTTTATTGGTTTTATGTTGAGTCACAGAGTGAAAACATCCCATTTCTGTTTCTTAGTTCTATTTCCTACTCTGAAATGAGACAGCTTGCAGAGAAATAACATTGTTTGCTCTCAGATTCAACACAGTCCACAGCGTTATGAGCAGTTGATAGACTGAGATAACCTATTTATTTATAACTTGAATTTATATTGCACTGTTAATATTCCTGAGGGCTTTACAAAGAAAAGAGGATAATCCGAGAGATGAGCATAAACATGGTGAAAAGGATAGATTTTGACAAAGTTCTTCAAAGCAAAAACAAAATAACAAGAGAAAGCAAATGAGGGAAGAAACGTTAAGAAGTAACCATGAGTTGAATCTTACCATATTGAAGCAATGTATCACTTTTGTCAAGTTTTTATGGAGGCTTTCTTCTCCTTGAAGCCCAGTGAGATTTCTCGTCGCTTTGATCCAAACTCACCTCATTAATGACCTACTCTGCCTCTCATCTGATGCTAGCTGGATTCTCCCACTCACTGTAGGTGGAAGAACTCACCACTGGCTGGATATCCTGGAATATATCCCTCGTGCCAGTACCATCTTTAAAATGCTGTTGTGAAACTGCACAAGTGCTTGCGTTCCAACGCAGCCCTGCATGGCTGCACATATCTCAGGGGACATGGAATTTCAGAAGAGATTGGTGTCGTGATTAGCTGACAGGGACCTCAATCCTCTAGTGATTGAGGTGGTACAAAGATGGGATTGTCCTTTTCCCCAGGATTGCCAGATGAGGCTACAACTCCAGACTCTGCTGAGTATTTCAATCAACAGCTTATTCCCAAATGCCCCATACAGACTGGACCAAGGTTGTTACCTGGAGCAATTCAGTCTTAAACATCCATTGAACACCCAACAAAGCAAGAAGATGATCAATTAGCTTCATTGCTCCTCCGGGGTACATGCCAATGTCTTCCCTCTGCCAGCTCACACTCACTCTATCTCTGCTACATCACACACCTCCCACCATTGCTCATGCTCTATTACTCTCATTTTCACATGCAACATTTCCGTCATTCACTCTCGCCCACCCCAACATCCCACACCATCCTAACCCTGCATATCCTCTGTGCTACTTTCTCACTCACTTGAGTCAGTTGTTCATTGTCTCCCATTCTCTGTCATCTGCTCTTTTTTTTATATAGATTTGGACGCACATCCCTTTCACTATTGAAATCCCATCTGCATCCCAGCATTCTGCCTCCAATCCTCACCTCCTCTCCTGCAGAACAGACCGCCTGGTGACCTTGTCTCCCCTTGTCCTTCAGTGGACGGACTGTCCAGACCGGCCATGGTCCACTTCCCCTTGAGCAACTTTACCAGACCCATTCTGAAAATTGAGTGACCAGATCCCAACTCTGATCAGTCTGGGGTCCTGAGCACAGTCAAACGTTCAGTCAAGCTGTTCACAGTCAGGAGGTCTGTACCTCTTCAGTCCAGGTACAGTAGTGACTCATGGTCAGCCCTGTAGGTCAAGTCTGCGGAGTCATGGGAACACCAAATTCACATTCTGACCAGAGCTCTCACATGTTGAGAGCAAAGGCTGGTGATCCTTCTGCTATTGCATTGATCCTGTGCATCACTTTATTCTTTGAATGCCATGCTGTTTTCAATTTAGCCATTATCCTTATAGCTTTCTTTTAACATTTATAAATATTGTTCATCGATGCCTAAATTTGTAATTCGTCAATGCGCACAATTAGGTATTTAATCGTTAAATTGATCAATCAAAAGAAAAACCTTTGGACTGAAATTCAAATATTTTATTTCTAAATAATTCTTTGTTATATGGGTCTTTACTCACCACTCACCCAGGGTCTTATCAAGTCTTATTACAATCACAAATTTTACGTGTAAAATATTTAGTGAAGTGGTGGATTATGGGAATGTAAAAATGGATTATGATTTTCTGCAAATTTTCCATCACCTCATTCTGCAAAATGAGGTGATGGAAAAGCAATTATTACCATTATTTTCTGACATTTGTCGTGTTGCAAGTAAATTGTCGTGAAAAATCATCATAATCCAAATGTTTTCTCCAAAAACAACAGTGAGTTTTCTTGGCATCTTTAGTGATTAACTTTGACTATTTCTCCATACCATGGGGTGACAGCCAAGCCAATTACTATTGCTAATTTTATGACAGTTTATCAAGATTAAATAGCATGTTACAAGATCATGAATGTAGCATTGGATGCATGATACAAAATCCTGGACTGTGATATGTTATAATGCAACCAGAATAACAAACATGCTGTCAATTGTTTGATTGAACTTCCACTCCCTGTTATGATGAGAAATGATAAGAGAGTGAATTACGATAAAAGAATGAAAAAAATCAAGTTCCTTGACATCAAGAAAAAAATTCCCAATTTTCCCTACTTCCTTACATGGTAGCTTCAGAATCTTGGCATTAAGTGGCGACTATCCTGTGTGAGTATCTTATATATATGCATCATTTCCAATTCTGCTCTCCTCCACCAAGTAACAAGATAGCACAAACTCGTGACACGTAAAGCAGAACATGTATCTGGCAACTACAACTTGCCAAATGTTTGTCCTGGTTATCATGCAACTGCTCCTCCAGAACAATGTCCCTGCATGCTCCATGCTCCATGGCCATCATCCTCCTTGGCCTTTCATCCACTCAAGGTGCCTTTGGCAAACCACCAACCTTACCACATCATCAAGCCTGCTCTCAGATCAACTAACACACACTTTAGCTTTACGCAGGTGCCCATACAGAATGCTTTTATACTGACATGCAGGTACAAATCTATATCTCTGTGCTTGTTCCTTTGTGCTCATTTATATTTTTGCATATTTAGAGGCTGTACACTTCATATTGCTTTCTTAATGCCCACTGACCAGCACTGACTGTGTCAATGTGGCTTGCATTGCTTTCTTAATGCCCACTGACCAGCACTGACTGTGTCTATGTGGCTTGCATTGCTTTCTTAATGCACAGGGTCTTTGGTGCTTAGTTGCAGGTAGCCACCCTCTGGCTGGCATAACTTTGTAGTGCAGAGGGAGAGGCAGACAGTGAACATGTTGCTATATGGTACCATGCTACATAAATATCACACCTACAGCATGTACCAGCAGTTTACACGGCAGGTATACTGAAAGTTCTTCAAGCAAATGGTCATATGTGAAAGTCAAAGAGGAGCAACCTTGTTTGGGTGAATGAGGACTATGACAAGTTAGAGAGTATCTGAGTTCAGTCCGTAGAGGTTGGCCAAAGGTGCTTGATCTTACCAGTGTCCGGTGATCTGTGCACTCCAGGGATTGGATCAGTCCTGTCGATCTAATGCAAATAGGGCAGGGATTACAGAGAGATAATGTTGAGACATCAGTCCGGGGCTTGGCTACTTTTCTCTAGCAATGAGACAAGGGGTTGGATTGAATCTGATAGAGAGGATACAAGAGCAATGAGTAGTGAAGTATCAGCAGGAGAAGTGGTGAGTGAGTAGGATGCACAAAGGGGGAGGGTGTTAATTGTTTGCGAGGGTGAGGTGACTGCAAGACACTGAAAGAACAGGAGGTATGCAATACTTATGAGCTGTAGGCCACGAGCCTTGGTGACAGGCTTGTGCTGTGGTAAGAGTTACAGTCAGTGGTAGCCCTGTGAGTGTGAGGTAACAGAGGGAAGATGGTAATACATGCCCTTGCAGAGCACAGGAAACTACTGACCTTCTTCCTACACTACAATGAGACACTGTACTGATTCAGTGTAATTTGGGTAGGAGTAGCTCAGTATGGTGATGTTTCCTCCTTTGCAAAAAGCACTGATGTTCCTTCCATCATCCTATCCACAAACACGTCCGGGTCCCTGTCAATGAATCAGGGAGCAAGCTTTCCTTTTCTCTGGACCAGAGACAGTTCCCAGTGTGCAGTTCCTGAAGTGCTGTGTAGCTGGATTTTAAATATGGCACCAGCTACAAGAAAGTTGTCCAAGAGTGCAGTTGCAATGGAGATTGGAAAATTGCATGAGAAAAGTTATTTTGAGCCAAAGCAGACTGAATCTAATTCGATAAAACAGAGTGAAAATGGGAAAGCTCAGCCCTTTGTTTTTAACAAGGGTTTATCCACAAACATATTAATCTTCGAGGAGAAAGTGAGGTCTGCAGATGCTGGAGATCAGAGCTGAAAATGTGTTGCTGGAAAAGCGCAGCAGGTCAGGTAGCATCCAAGGAACAGGAAATTGGACGTTTCGGGCATAAACCCTGATGAAGGGCTTATGCCCGATACGTCGAATTTCCTGTTCCTTGGATGTTACCTGACCTGCTACGCTTTTCCAGCAACACATTTTCAGCCACAAACATATTAAGTCAAGGATTACAAATAATTGTGTAGTTATACTAATTAATCATGATTTTTATCATGTGTGAAACTTTGTATGTTTGCAAATAGAATGAGGAAAGATCCTATTCAACAGTCAGTATCATGCAGAAGTGGTTTCACAGCAGTGCAGCATTTCAGCTCAGTTTCTTTATCACCATTGAACACATACTGAAAGATACTCATAATACATGTGGAGAAACAGCTGCAGTAAATTGTTTAAATTGGCCAAAGTAACATGATATGTTGTGTCTATGCTTCAGTGAACATACTTGGAGCAGTGACATTTTATTTCGAATCTTTTTAGAGTGTTACAGGTCACAGTGTAATGAACAACATAATTAGAAAGTACATTCAGTCAAAATTAGCCATCTGTAAAAATAGCTCAAATTAGATGGAGCTGTGAACATTCAAGTCTTTTTTTTATATTCATCTCGGTACTAAGTCATAGCTGGTAGAAAAAAATAGATAAATCACCAGCAAACAGAAGGTATGAAAGAGCAAACTCTAAGATAAGTGCAACTGGGTCAACTGGTTTAAGTTATAGATTAAAATGTTCCCTGTCGCAGTGCAATTATTTCCAAAACAGAAAAGATTGGTGCAGTGGATACAAGTAGGACATTACATTGATGCAATGAGGAAACTGGCTCCCGTCACCAAGTATCAAGTTGTGTTAAATCGCAGGCTGTTTTAGGGCAATTAGTTGGCCAATTCTGAACAGCAACTACTTGGCAGGAATACCTCATTTATGCTAAACTAGAAATCTTTACTTTTCAGGCTGCAAAGAAAGTATCCTCCCAATTCTGGAACAGACTAGCTGTGCAAGCTCCAGGACATAAATACATTGTTCAGCACACACTAAAAGTGAGATGTAACATACTTTCTAATCAAACTCATAATATTGATTTAATTATGTCCAAAACATTAGGAGTACATTTATGCACAAAATAAATATGATCCATTAAGGACCACTTGACACAATTATGGGAAAATGATTGATTTCATCCTATGTAACGCATCAACTTTAATATAAAGACTACAGAATAATGGGTACCTGGAAGGGATCATAAATCAGTAATTTCACTGAGGAATTCAAACAATGTCAAACACTGCAAGAGAAAAGCTGGGCTGATTTATAGTCTATATATAAATCAGTTGATGAGATTATAACCTTGTAATTGCTCCCACATATCTGTTATTTTGTGTTATAATGCACATTTCTGAGACTTAAATGATTTTCTCTCCAAGTTTAGTTTATTGTATTTATCTGTTTTTTGTTTTATAGTGCAAGTCTCAGCAGGCAATATCCAATGCATTCCATACAGCTATCACAGTAATAATGCCCACTGAAAGATTAATACTTAGCAGGAACTGCAAATTAATGCAGTGATAAGCCTCAACTTCCATTAAGAAATAACACAATTTAGGTTATGTACACTAAATAACCTTGAGATAACATTTTCTCTGTTAATTTTAATAAAATAGCACAGGGGTAGTTATCTGTTTTCAGAATCCCAGCGATTGTCATTTTGTCTTAACATTAAGCCAAGGCAACTTTGACAGCTCCTTCCAAACCCACAAATGTCAGCACCTGCAAGGATAGAATTGGCAGATTCATGAGAAAACCACCATGTATTCCTCCAAGCTGCACAACGCCCTGACTTGAAGCTGTATTACCGTTTCTCTATTGTTGATGGGTCAAAGTCCTTGCATTCTCTTTCAATCATATTGTGGGTGCACTAGAGTCCAGGGACTGCAATAGTACAAGAAGTCAGCTGACCTCCTCTTGTTAAATGCAACTATTGATGGGCAATAAATACTGACCAGGCCAGTAATGCCCACATTCCAGGAACGAATTTTTAAAAAAGAAGAAAACATATATGCATATCCTTTGTCTTACTGACAATTGGATTACATCAGAAGCAGAACAAAATAATCAGAAGGCTTAGATTTAGCCTGTAGGACTCTTGATATAATGTCTTCCGATGTCGCTCACTATAGCATTGGCAAGCCTAGTGTTTACCTTAGACTAGGCTATTGCATGAACTTAAAAGGCAAATTTGTCTGTTTAAGTGTTGGGTGTACATGATAAATATTTTCCTTAGCAGTTTAACGTGATGTCAAGGAATCATTGCCCAAACCTAAATGATTTTAGACACAATAAAGGAACAAGCTAACTATAATAAATGTTAAAGATGGCACATAAAATATTCTGCATGCGATCATCTCATAATATCAGAGAAACTGTTCATGTGAAGCAAAGAAAAACAAATCAGGTTTTCATTTTCATGGTACTTTTAAATTGTAAATTCAGTGCAATATGTGAAAAGGTGTTTAAAAGCATGCCTCCAAAATTTGAATAATATTAGTCTATCAATAAAAATAAATTTGCATAACCTCATTAATGGAGGCACTACATGCAATTTTTTGTAAAGAGCCAAATTTTATGATAGCTACAGAGCTGATTACAGTACTCCCTGTAGAGAGTGCACCTCATGGAGTCTGTGCTTATATGTAATGATATATCCTAGCTTGGTTATGCAAATTTATTGATGCCTTCTTAACACAGACAAGCACCCTTTCACATCAACAATGCAGTTTGTAATGTGATTGCTAAATATTTGTGTGTAAAGCATATTCAAAACTGTAGTAAATCTATTTGATTCTCCTATAATATTAGTTGTTAGATTATTAGGAGTCATTATAACACCCAGTAAAAGTCAATCTAATCTCAGTAAAGCAACTGAGACATAAATGTCAACTAATCTCTCATGGTCAGGGACATGATCGCTTCTGAAGTGCTGCTAGTTGTTTTTTCAAAATGAAGCCATGTCTCCATGGAAGAATTGGTTGTTGGAAACCTCTTCCAAAACATGCAGCAAAACAAATGTGCTTTTGTCAATTTAATTAAATTTGCATGCTTGGATTAAATTTACATTTGTGATGCTGGTCATTCTTGTAATAGTTGCTTTGCAGTTGAAAATGAGCTTTATTCAGAGCCAGCTAAATGTTTCCAGAATAGAAACCAAATACCTCATACATTGTTGGTCTTGTTAAATTATAAACTGGAAACTGATTGAGTGACAAACATTGCAACACAGAATGACTGCTTGGAAAATGCAGTAAAGTGCAGTCACAAAGTTGGATTTTCACCCAGATTTCAGTGATTAAAAATTCTACAGCAATTTGGAAAAAGTTCAAAGTCCTTCTTTGTTCTTTATGCAAGTGAAAAATGGAAGAGAATTTTCCTTATCATTTTCCACTTCCATTTTTCATTTTCAGGAAAAGCAAAATAAATATTTATGATTTCATCCTTGAAGGAGGTGTGAATCTCATCATGAATATAATGTGAACATAGTTGAAAGAAACTGTAATAAAAGTATAATACATTGAAAGGGGCGAAGTCACCACATATTGCAGAAGAAGTAAAATTACCACAATTAAATATGAAAATAACCCACTGTGGTAAAGAAAATAATATGATGTGAAGCTTTACAAAAGAAGACCCTGACAGAGTTTTAGAAGGATCAGGAGTGCTACTGGCAATGAAATGAAAGTGTTACTACATTTAAACTGGATACTGAAACACATATGGATATAATATATGGATGTATCAAAATGAGTCATGCTAACAGAATAAATCTCATTGCCGAAAGTTAAGAAAGGAAACACACAGGACTCAAAACAAGTAACGTTGTTGGATGATATATTGTGACATCCATTGGTCATGGTTTCAGTTGACCTTGAACTATTTGTAGGTCTGAATGCTTGTGAAAAAATTGCTCTGAGATGAAAGAAAATCATGCAGAAGGCTATGAAAAATATGAAGTATGGAACATTCATAAAGCATTGTTCTCAAGGATTGTGTTGCTTACCCAGGGAAAATCATATCAAGCTCAAGTTACAAGTTACCTCTAAAATCCTATCAAGATGTGAAGTACCATTTGCTATTTGAATAAGAAAAATCATGCAATTGGGAACTTAGAGACCATAATAGAAAGAAATACACCAATGGAAAAAGTGAACTAATTAATAATTGTTGAAAAAAGCTTGCAATATTTAAAATGTCATTGATTTCAGAAGCTTAAACAGGAATACAACAGGGGAAAATATAAGCTTCCAAATCATAAAGCAATTATATCATGTATTTCTAATGCAAAATAGTATGCTAGATGAATCCCCAGATTGCTGGCAACTAAAACTGAATGAAGCAAGTTCCAAGTAATACATATTCAATACTTCTTTTGAAGGGTGCAGGTGATTATGACTTCCCCATGGCATTGCTTCAGCTTTTCAACTACTGCACATCAGAAAACTATTCATGTGGTATGTCTGAAATTCAGTGGTGTCAACACATTAAAATGTGATAATTATAGTGCAGCTTTAATCCAGATGGGAAATTGCAGCACCAAAATTCAGAGCATATTTGAAGGGTCAACATGAAACAATAAAGTCAAATGTATATTTGGGGTCACTGAGCTGTTATTTATTAATGTCACCATCACCCATTAAAGCATTAAACTTGATAATATGAAAGTCTCAGCAACAAAGTAGATTACACATTAATATTGCAAGAAAAAATGCATTAATTACCCAGGTAAACTCCTTATTAGTCATAATGCATTGCTTAGAAGATTGTCACAAGAGACTAATGAATGGAGCCAGATACATAAAAATGAGAAAATAGCAACAAATTTAAAAGGTTTACTTACAAAAGAGCCAATTCTGAAATTCTATTATCTTCAAGACCATTAAACAGACAGATTGAGAATGTGTAGCTGTACAAGTATGATAAATAGTGGTAACCTTAGCTTTATTTCTCAGATTCAGTGATTGATGCAGAAACAAGAGGAAGACAAAACTGTTAAACATTATGCAAAGGGTTCACTCAGTTGTTGCATTGGTAATGTTGTAAGGTATGAGAAGTTACAAATTGTTTTGTTGTGATACTTTTGAATAATGTTTTTTTAGATTAGAATTAGATTTAGATTGCCTACAGTGTGGAAACAGGCCCTTCAGCCCAAGAAGTCCACACCGACCCTCTGAAGAGTAACCCACCAAGATCCATTCCCCTACCCTGTATTTACCCCTGACTAATGCATCTAACCTACACATCTCTGAACACCATGGGCAATTTAGCATGGCCAATTCACCTAACCTGCACATCTTTGGATTGTGGGAGGAAACCAGAGCACCTGAAGAAACCCATGCAGACATGGGGAGTATGTGCAAACTCCACACAGTCACCCAATGTTGGAATTCAACCCAGATCCCTGATGCTGTGAGGCAGGAGTGCTAATCACAGAGGCATTGTGCTGTTCTTCACAAAAGAAATGCATAATAATTAGGTTGCAAAATTATGAGTCTAATGTCTGATATTCACTTAGCACAATGCCAACATGAGCATCAAGGGCAGCAATTAGGATGCTGTGAGTATCAATTACTTGTATCAATATCCTGAAATTTTACAGCCTACATCGGGCCACATGTGGAAGTTTACCTGAACATTTCTGGTGTCCATGTGGCATAAAGACTGCCAGTGACATCAACTGATAGAAGCAAACAATGAAGTAGTTAAGTGGAAGGCCATTCAGACATCATATCTGTGCTAGCTCTTAGAATTAAATTAGTCCAACTTTCCTGTTCCTGTCCTACAGCTCTGTTTTCCTTTGTTCCAATACTTCATGTATTTCTACAATTTGCTTTTGAAAGCTATTATTGGTATCAACATTACCAATTCAGATAGTCTAGTTGAGATCACAACCATGCTTTACTTGAAAAATATCCTCATGTCACTTCCAGTTCTTTTGCCTCCTACTTTGAATTTTCATCTCCTGGTGATCAAACCTTTTGCCTCTAGAGATAACGTCTATTGCTATTTTGGCAAAACTGGCATCATTTTGAACACCTCTCTCACTCACATCTTCCCTCAACATTCACTGCTCGAAGAAGAGCATCCATAGTCTCTCCATAACTTGACATCCCTGAACCTTGGTACTCTCCTAATATATCTCTTCATTAGCCTCTGTAGTATCCAGTGAGAGGATCACTGGAGGATTTTAGAAGTGCTCTGTCAGAGATATTCACAATCAGGATCAGCAAGAATAGCAGTCATCCACAAAATATGTTCATTTTGCATGAGCTTTGCTGTTTTTGGCATGACACTGCCCAGCTCCTCCATGAATAGTTCAGCCTGTCAGTGGGTTCCTGAACTGCAAGCTGGAAATGGACAGTCACCTCACCATTCCAGGCACTGTAACCACAAAATGCTTAAGGCTTTTGCTGACTATCACTCATCGGCTATACATCTCAAATGAATGTTGACTTGAGAAGCTCTGCTCATGCTTCCTTGGTCTTTATGAACAACCTTGTTTTCTGGGTTTCTGGCTTTAGGGAAATTGAAAATATTATAAAACAATTTTCTATAATACCCAGAAGTTTCGTGGATTGGCAGAAACTTTTAAAGGCATGTCTTTGTACTGGGCTGAAATTATATTGTTGGCATGTGAAGGTCAAGCAATTAGAAACTGTCTACTGGTGATGGTCTTAAAGCTCTAACCTCAGTGACATCTGGCTTTGGATCACTGTTCTGTTTTTTGGAGATTTAAGGGTAGCTGTTACACATTCACTTTCCCAGTGCAGAGTTTCACACTCAGAAAACAACTATTGGAAAATTGAGTACTGACAACTGCTGCCCAATTTTCTGTCCAAGTGAGTGGAAAATCCTCTAGGATTGAACAATCTCAGGTCCTGAATTCCTGACATGAACTCTTTTAATGCAAGATTGTATGCTGTGAGCATCGATTTGTAAACGTCTGCTCTTTATTGTCACTTATACTTCCATGTGCAAAAAGACTGCTTATCATCACTGAGGCGGTATAACTGTTGCCTTAATCATACAACAAAGTACAAGCCTCCAGTAATAATGACCTTTTAGCAGACATATTTTAAAAAAGCATGCAGGGTATTTACAACAGCTAAGCCAACCTACTTTATATAGAGCCTTTATCATTGTAAAATGTCCCACTTCCCACACTTCATAAAGGACATTTCAACTGATGTGCAGGATTTCCCAACATTTTGAATATATAAATGAGCCACCAATAATAATTCTTAGCCTAGGATTAAAAAAAAATGCTCTCATACAACATTAGAAGAAAATTATCTTGATGATTATGTATTAATCCTCCAAAAGATGGAGCGGAGGACATTGTTGCTAAATTTGTAAATGACACAAAGATAGTTGGTGGGGCGGGTAATGTTGAGGTGACAGGTGGCTTCTCAGGGACTTGGACAGGCTGGGAGAGTGGGAAACAAAGTAGCAGATGAAATACAATGTGGGAAAATGTAAGGTTATGCACTTTGGTAGGGAAAATAGAGGCATGGACTATTTCTAAATGGGGAAAGGCTTCGTAAATCTGCAAGGGACTTAGGAGTCCTTGTTCAGGATTTACTCAAATGCAGGGTTTAGTTAGCAGTGAGAAAGGTAAATGCAACGCTAGCATTCATTTCAAGGGGGGTGGAATACAAGAATAGGGATGTACTGTTGAGGCTGTGTAAGGCCATTTGATTGCCTGAATGGCCTAATTCTGCACCTATATTTTATGGTCTCAGAAGTAATCTCTGACCTACTGGCTTCAGCTGAGATTTTTTTCATTTATATAGAATAAATGAATATATATGACACACAACTCAAGTGCATTCTTTTATAATGTATCAATTCCCCTTTAGCAACAGTTTACCTTTAACATTACTAGCCATCCTGAAAAGATTTACCTTCACGGTGCACTGTCAATTCTCTTTGTTGGCACTTCTTGACTCGGTGACCACAATTAAAATAGACACAAGCCTTTGAGTCATGAATCTGAAATAGATTACCATTTGGTACAGGGCCATTAACATTGAATTACATCTTAATGTGCTTCACTGAAGCCATAATATGATAAATATTGAATCAGGAAGGAACAGCAGAGGGAGAAGGCACTTTAAGATAAAGGCGTCCATTTTCCAATTTATTTTTAGCCTTTAAATTATTTAAAATGTGTTTTGGAACTCGGTCATAACTCTGGATGGTGGCGGGGATAACCCTTCCATCATCAGCCTGTGTGCTCCAGATGTACTAGCATTGCTGGACCACCAGCCTCCCGAGACTTAGTACCTGCCACGTGCAGGAACCTGGAGACCAATAGAGCACTATGGGGCAGCATCATTCAAGTGATGTTATTTGCCTCTGAAGGAGATGTGGAGCCATGTTGCTGTCCATCACCACCGCAAAACATCTCACCTCTGTGAAAATGGCCCAGAGGCAGGATAGAGCTGTGGAATGGGCAGGCTGGCCAATAAGGTGATGTTTAGCTGCTACCTGTCACTAATCTCTGCCTTAATAGTGGCTGAAATGCCTGTCACCCATTGGTGTCTTTCTCATGTAGCTAAATTTCAAGCATTTTTTGTTTGATGTCTCTAATTAGCGAAAGTAGAATTAATTACTTTACATCATTTTGGAATAAAAATAGACCATTTGCAATTATTGATTCATAAATGGTTATTTCTGTTCAATCTTTAGTTTCAACACAATGCTTTAAATTAGTCTACACATGGAACAGTAAATGATTTAAAAACAACATTCAGACTCAGTCAGTAATTACTCACTTCTACCTTTTCCTTGGGCATTAATTGAGTTATAATAAAGTTGCTTATTTCAATTTAAATGCTTTTCAGTGGCATACATCATTTTCAGGTTCTTGGCTATAATTGACAAACGCTGCAGTTATTTTATGCTATTATTGTACTAGGAGTATTGCACATCCTGAAAAAAATACATAACAATCCACTGTTCTTTTCGCTGATGATCAACTTGAACAGCAAGCAAAATAGGCACCATGCTGAAGGTTGCTAAGATATCCAGACAAATGCAATCTCCTCTGCCTTGTCTGGACTTGATTGCTGATTGCCCATCAGCTCTGCGAACAAGTACTTCACTTTTGTCATGGCAATTGGATGACATTACTTAAGGTTGTTTTTTTTTGTGAGATTGTAGGTATGATGCATCAACAGGAAGCAATGTGAATTTGGAAACTTTGAACAATTAATCTGTCTAATCTAAAGAGCACAATCATAGTTCTGAAAGGCATAACTAAATTAATTACAATTTTATTTCAAAAATGCTTACTTGAAAGGTGACTGTCTAAGGTTTGCAAGAAAACAAGTGCTTTGAGAACTGATTAAAGGAAGATATCATTGAAGCTCAATGCATTTCACTGCTGTTACATTTAAAGAGTAACAATTCAAGTAAACTGCTTTACAAAATGAACTTACATTTTATATGGCGTCTTTTCTAGGGAACTTTTATAGCTGGAAAGTAAAACATCTCGAAAAGGATAGCAGTTAGTGAAAGTAACTAAAAGTATAGTCAATGGAGCAGCTTTTGAGGGAGCTAGATGTAGTGAGGTAAAAAGAATTAAGAAAATAATTCATGGCAGTGTTCTTGAAGGTTATGCCACTGATGGTGGAAGGAAGGTAGATGTAGAGGGTCTTAGGCAAAGGGCAAGTTATTGCTCAGATAAGTTGGGTTAACAGTAATCTTCAAAATATGTTAGCATCAGATATTTAACCAGATGTGCTGACACCAGAGGTAGATATGATGTAACTTCCAATATGCACATCAACAGGCAAGACCTCCTACCTGCAGGGTAGAAAATTGGCCGTAACATATCATGTTGTTGTGTATTTCAGTAGTTTTCTTAACTTGCTACATTACCTGTAGCAGAACCAGAGGAGCCTTTGTGAGTCAGTTTGGTGCATACCTTTGTATAATATGGATAAATATGAGGTTATCTGCTTGGGCAGCAAAAACAGGAAGGCATATTAATACCTGAATAGCAATATATTGGGAAAGGAGAGTGCAATAAGACCTGAGTGTCTTTGTTCTCCAGTTGCAGTAAAGTAAGCATGCAGATGCAGCAGGCAGTGAAAAGGCAAATGGCATGTTGGCCTTTACAGTGACAGGATACAAGTACAGGAGTAGGAATGTATTAATGTAATTGTACCTGACCTCGCTGAGATAACACTAGGAGTATTGTGTGAGTTTTGCTCTCCTTATCTGATGAAGGATGCTGTGGCGATGGAGAGAGTACAATGGAAATTTACCAGATTGATTCCTGGGATGGCAAAACTGATATGAAGAGAAAATGGATTGATTGGAATTTTATTCACTTCATTTTAGAAGAATGAGGGGGCATCTCATTGAAACCTATAAAATTCTAACAGGATTAGACAAGGCAAACACAGTAAGTATGTTCCCGATGACCAGGGAGTCCAGAGCTAGGGGTCAGAATCTAAGGATACGGGATGGGCCACTTAGAACAGAGATAAGAAGAAATGTCTTCCCCGAGAGAATGGTGAGCCAATGGAATCCTCCAACACAATGGTTGAGGCCAATAAAATTTCATAGTTGCACTTGTTATTCCTTCTACCTCACACAAAAAAAAACAGGGTAATTACAGGCAACTTCCATGACAGTACAGCAAGCAGTCTGATATGGGAGTGAACTTGAGTAGATGCACGTATTGGATCTATGTTTTTAACACTTAGATACTGATACTAACAGATCTGATTTTGACATAATTACTGAAGAAAACAGTTACAACCAAACTAAAATGTCCATTCTATTTTAACAAGACAAAACTAAGAGTGAGAAATAAAACACAAACCATACTGGGCTTTATGAACCAGAATAACTGATCCCAAGGATCATTTGTGGCCCATGGGAAATAGTTGGGCACCGTTCACCAAACTGAAACATTTTAAGATTTTGTTAAAGATACTTTGAATAGATATTTGAAGCAGTGTTTTTTGAGACAAAGACATTGAAGTATTACTTAATTCAAATGTTGAAACATATTCTTTTAAGTTCATAGGAATACTTGACATAATTTTACTTGTGTTTTTTTGTATCATTTATATCATTTATTTAAAGTATTTATGTTTAATATTTATATCATTGGGGGTTAGTCAGCTTATTTGACTGGATGACTAGAATGTGGTGCAGAAAGGTTCCAGTAATATATATTCAATCCTCTGCTGGACCAGTCTCATGGTCAAGCAGTGAGTCAACAGGATTGACGAGAAGGAGCCCCCATGAGAACTCCAACATAACTAACCACAAAGACCGCTGACACAGGACTGCTAATTCAGGCAAGCGACAAAGGAGAAAGCACCTGGCCTTGATTCACATATCCAAAGTAAAAATAAATAACAATGGAAGTCTGCCCAACAAATTAACACCAGGTCTCTGCGGCAAAGTCCAACTAATTATAAACAGACACATTTGGATGATATGGCCAGCAATGCTAGCCATCGTATAAATATCAAAGACATTCAGAAATTTGGTGGCATAAACTCCAGAGACCAAACTACGTGTTAAGATGTGTGCCCTTCGAATGAGATGAAGTGATGGAACCGCACAAGACATTTTGGACACTGATTGGCCAGCAAAATCCCGCCTTGGTACCAGGTAGTATGTTTCTATGCGACTTATGAGCAGAATTGGAAGAGTTAAATAAGCTTGTAAACTCAAAGTCCAGATGTGCTAGTGTTATTAGTGATATCCACAGGTCTCTCCAGGGTCAGGATTTAACACTGCTCAGTGGTTGTTGCCCATGAAGGTCCAGCTTCTTGCCTTGCCCACTTTTGTAGAGTACTGTCCCTCATCTTTCTTTAACCAACTGTCAGTCTATCCTAGTCAGAGTTGCCTATTGTGCTTTGTTAATTATGGTTAATAATTCATACTTGCATCTTGTAGTCATTTTTTGAATTAGGTAATGGTCAATTTGGAGTACACTGGCAGTGCTGATATCCTGTAGCATAGCTGGTGCAAAGGATTTCACCAGCAAGTAAAATAGACAGTGAAACTGCTGGAGAAACTCAGCATCTGTGGAGAGAGAAACAGTTAACATCTTGAATCCATTATGACTTCTTCAGAACTCTAATGTTTCGAAGACCAACTGTGAAAAAAGCTCCAACGAAGGTGGACATGCAGCATGACAAAGCAATTGTTTTCTTTGGGAAGTCAGTAGCTCTCCAGTTAAATAACAATTAAAACTGTTATGTTCCTTTCAAAAGGGAATGAGTTGGTTCATTTGGCTGGACTGCTGGTCTGCAATGCAGAATGATGTCAGCAGTGTGGGTTCAACACCAGCATCGGCTGAGGTCAGCATGAAGGCTTCTCTTTCTCAACCTCTCCCCTTGCCTGAGGCATGGTGACTGTCAGGTTAAACCACCACCAGTCATCTCTCTCTAAGTGAGAGATCAGCCCTATGGGCTGGTAAGACTATGGCAAATTTATTCCTTCCATCCTCTCACAGTTTAAAAATGCAAGAGTAAGGGGCAATAGGTATTAAACTTGGAGGTGAGATCAGTAATAAATGTGACTTGTGTATAAATGATTGGAAATAATGAGTTTCCCATTAAGAGAGTCTCTGGCGTGGGAAGCACACAGAGTAAATAGTCAGGGATACAATTTATCTCACTTGGTTTTTAGGAAAAATCCAAAAGCTCTTCCAGTCATGACTCCTTCCTGGATTTGTGACTTTATCAACCAGGAAGCTGGCCTTTCATTAGGGCTGAGGTTTTAGAAAAAATATTGACAAGCCTTACAACATCAAACATGGCCACCGGAAGTAAAACTTAATTGAAGTGACATGATAAAACAGAAAGAATGGAAAAGTTTTGGTGGTGATGGCAAAAGCATAATTTTACAGCATGACAACCAAACTGTTTGGGTGCATTGCTTGATGTTATTTCACACTGATCACATCCTCACAGAACCTGAATAAATCATAGAAAATGATGAGGGTCCAAATGCTTCACATTCTCATGTATTGGACAATTACAAAAGTCAGATTATGGTAAATATAGGTATTGACTGAATATCACCCAGTGATACAGAGACAGGGCAAGGCTAACATCTCTGGAGAACATCAACCAAACGTTGGCACCAAAGTAATGTATGTGTCAGTGTATAGATGCAGCAGTGAATGGATAAATCTTAACTTAATCGGGACGGCAAGGAAAGCCACCAGCAAAGACAAATATTGGTGAATTGTGCAAGGTGAGGGACAACAGGTAAGACAAATCAATTGAAAACAATTACACAAAGTAGTGGAAGCTGGGAAGTACAGTAGAAGTTCTGAGGGTCGACAACAAAATAAAGTTGGTCTCAGGAAAGGATCATAAACTTGTAAAATGAATTCTGACTGCGTGAGGGAAAGATCTTTTAGTAGCAGTCCAGATGAGATTGGAGATTGAAAGGAGGTCACAGTTTGACAAAGCTAAAACTCACATGACACCAGATTACAGTCCAACAGGTTTATTTGGAAGTACTAGCTATCAGAGCGCTGCTCATTTGTCAGGTAGTTAGTGGGGCAGGATCATAAGAAACAGAATTTATAGTATAAGATCATGGTCTCATGCAACTGATGCTATATATTGAACAAACCTAGATTGCTGTTAAGTCTTTCATCTTTTAGAGTGGGTTGCAGGTTTTGTTTCATTAATATGTAAATCCCAGAACTTCTTTCAAGTCACATTCCTGAGATAACTTAAGATTTTCTAAAAATAGGTGACATTTCAGCTCAGATAATACATTAAAGGTGTGAGGTTAGAGTCTGTCTGTCTTCCTATTCTGAGTCAGACTGATTCTATTTCCAAAGTAGGAATTTATAAAATGTCACATGGATTGACGGCCTACAGATCATGTGCTTTTTGAGCAAAATAGAACATATCTGCAAATACAATTCTGCAAATGCAAATTCTCCCCCTGGATTTACAGAGGAACCTCGATTATCTGAAGGACACGGGTGGGGGGAATATTTTGTTCGGTTAATTGGATGCCAGATGATCGAGGTTCCTCTGTATGTGTGCATGTGAGGGAGAGAGAGGGAGAAAGAGGGATAGCGAGATAAAGACAGAGAGGGCAGACGGGGAAGGGAGGGAGGGAGAGAGAGTGAGTGTGAGTGTGTGTGTGTGTGTGTGTGTGTGTGTGTGTGTGTGTGTGTGTGTGTGTGTGAGAGAGAGTGTATATGTGTCTGCACATGCACGCATGTCTGCGTATCTGTGAATGTGTGCGTGCTTGGTAGAGTGTGTGCGTGAGTGTGATAGAGTATAAGCCTGTAAAGGGCATGTGGGTGGATGTGAGTGTGGAGGGTGCATGTGTGTGTCTCTGAGTGACAGTGCGTGTATGAGAAAAGGTTTGCATGAGTCTATTAGGGTGCATGTGTGTGTGTGTGTCTGTCTGTGTCTGTGTGTTTGTGCGTGTGTGTGAGAGACTGTACAGTGTAGTGGGGTCACCTGTAGTGTGACATGAACCCAAGGCCCCGGTTGAGGCCATCCCCTTGGGTAATAAACTTAGCTATCAACCTCTGCTCCGTCATTTTGCATTGTTGCATATCCTGAAGTCTGCCTTGGAGGACGGTCGCCCAAAGGTCCGTGACTGAATATCCCTGACCACTGACGTGTTCCCCGACTGGGAGGGAACATCATTGTCTGCTGATTGTTGCGCAGTGTCCATTCATCTGTTGCCATAGCATCTGCTCAGTCTCGCTAATGTACCATGCCTCAGGGCATCTTTGCCTGCAGCGTATGAGATAGATAACGTTGGCTGAGTCACGTGAGTATCTGCCACATACAAGACGTGGTGTCAACATGTATAATGGTGGTATCCATGTCAAAACTCTGACATGGTTTGCAATGGTTGACATGACAGGGTTGTACGCTGTTGTGGTCGATGTTGTCCTGAAGGCTGGACAGTTTGCTGCGGACAATGGTCTGTTTAAGGTTTGGTGACTGATTAAAGGTGAGAAGTGGAGATGCAGGGAAGGTCTTGGCGAGTTGCTCATCCCCATTAATAAGGTGTTGCAGGCTGCGAAGAACATGGCGTAGTTTCTCCTCTCCCAGCAAGTAACTAACAATGAAGGGTACCCTATTGTCATATCCCGTGTCTGTCTCCTGAGGAGGTCATTATGATTTCTCGGATTCTGGATCAGTGGTGCTGGAAGAGCACAGCAGTTCAGGCAGCATCCAACCATTATGATTTCTCGCTGTGGCATGTCAGAACCAGCGATGGACGAGTTGAACATCATGTCCTGTTCTTATGAGGGCTTCCTTCAGAACATTCAGGTGTCCATCATGTTCCTCCTCATCTGAACAGATCCTGTGGATGCGCAGGGCCTGTCCATACGGAAAGGCTATTTTCATATGTTTAGGGTGGAAGCTAGAGAAGTGCAGCATTGTGAGGTTATCTGTGGGTTTGTGGTAGAGTGAGATACTGAGGTGCCTATCCTTGATGGAGATGCATATATTCAAGAATGAGACAGGTAAAGAGTAGTCCATGGTTATTCTGATGAAACTTGTTGATATCACTGTGTAGTTGTTTTGGTGACACCTCACCACGGGTCCAGAGAAAGAAAATGTCATCAATACATCTGATGTATAGTGCTGGTCGCAAGTCCTGTTGGTAATATGGGGGTGCAAGTTTGGTCCCCATGGCTGGTCTGTGTGTCAGGATGAAGAAATGGTTCTCAAATGTGAAGATATTGTGGTTGAGGATGAAGTGGATGAGTCATAGGATGGTGTTCAGAGATTGGCAGTTATTGGTATTGAGTACTGAGGCTGTTGCAGCAACACAGGCAATCAACCCACGTAACATATTATAAATTCCTACTTTGGAAATAGAATCAGTCTGACTCAAGATTGGAATACAGACAGACTCTAACCTAACACCTTTAATGTATTGTCTGAGCTGAGATGTCACCTTTTTTTGTAAAACCTTAAGTCATCTCAGGAATGTGACTTGAAAGAAGTTCGGGGATTTACATATTAATGACTCGAAACCTGCAACCCACTCTCAAAGATGAAAGACTTAACAGCAATCTAGGTTTGTTCAATATATCATATCAATTGCATGTCACCATGATCTTATGCTATAAATTCAATGTCTTAGCTACCTGATGAATGACCAGTGCTCCGAAAGCTAGTACTTCCAAATAAACCTGATGTTGTGTGATTTTTAATTCTGTTCACCCCAGTCCAACATTGGCGTCTCCTCATCATAGTTTGACAGAAGCAAGGACTAAGGAACAGAGATAGAATATAATGAGAAATAGAAGTTTTTAAGATCAAAATATTTTGACGGTTATAAACAAATGAGAAGAAATGGTTGATAAAGGATGCCAAAGGGAAATAGTTGGAAAGCTGGGAAAATTTGGTTTTGTAGTTAAAAAAATGGAGCTGAATTTTATGGTTTTGTGGAGAAGCCATGTTGCTTTGCATTTGGTGAAGTTTTTTTTCTGTGAGGCCATGCATGTTTCTTGCTGAATCTTACCAAAATCACACTTTAACTGATGATCTCACCCCTGTCAGGGTAATCACATCTGTGATGTGAGAAAGAACTTTACCACACGGAGTAGTTCTGGAATGCACTGTCTGAGTAGGCTGGAGGTAGGTTCAGTTAAGGCTTTCAATGACATGAAATGATTACTTAAATAGGAGCATACTCAGGGTTATCAGGAAAAGCAACAGAATGCATTAAGTTATAATGCGTATTCAGAGAGATAGTGCAGTCATGATGGGGTTAACAGCCGCCATCTGCAATATGTGACTTGTAACATGAAAGGACTAATGTGACAGATCTTTCTTCCAAACGCATTAAAATATTTTAAAATATTTTACTTTGTGGTAAAATTACAGGCATCTAGTTCACTGGGATTTGCTGACCTTTTTCAAGTTCATACATTTAATTTAAAACCTTCTTTTGAACATCATATGACATTTAGTAGTCATATGGGGTGAACCATGGTTATTAGCAGGAAACGTATTATAAAAAGTTCAAAGTAAGACGTCAGTGATTGAAATGCAGATCACTTTATGTGTCAACTAGAACAGCTCCAGAATTGATTGAGAGCAAGTGACGCTCATTGAAAATTGTATTAAAGTGTTGGGTTCTTTCCTGGGTGGTTGCAACCCCTTTTCAGTTGTTTGAAAAATCTTTTGTTGACCTGTTGGTTGCACTTCAGTCAAAAGCTCCTGACCTTTGAGCACCTAGTGATCAAGGGCATGTGTAAGTTGGAGAACCTCCTCATGGGTCTGCTCCTGTCTTGGCCAGGTTGGCTATTAACAGGTCCAGGCAACAGGGTGTGGAGGAGGTCATAGCAGCTGACTGTCTGCCCCTATTTCTGCAGCTGTATTTGTCCCTGGGTGTCCTTGGAGAGAGCACGCAGTGTACACCAATACTCTCAATGCCTTTACTGTGGGCATCACAGTTGCTAGAGTGATCTATCTTCCCTTCCAACTTCATTTTGATTTAGCCCTCTTCCTGCTTCTGTCCCTCTTCCTCATCTTTGATGGTCTGCATTGCCCTTAATGTGCTTTGCATTACGGGCGGTAAAAAAATACTTTTGTTTGGCGATGGGGGAAAAATGTCAGTTGAGTGTTCGAGGTGTTTCTGAATTAAAAAAGCACATCTGGATATAACAAAATACACAGTAGAAAACTGAGAACCTGGAATTTATGATGTTTGTGCATTATTCAATTTTCTAACCAAAATCAAGTTACAAGCGAGTCCTGAGCATACACAGATTTCCTTTCCATGTCATTCTTTTTTAATGCAAGATGAACTCCCCACAGTCACAGATTATTTGCTTCATTGCAACTGCATCACTTTGTTTTCAAACCAGGTTTTCACTTTGCTAGCTTATTGCTTTCAACTTCTGAATTTCCCAGGACTGAGAATCTCTTTTGGTTCAGATGGATTTGCATGATGGAAAGTAAGTGCAGCATATTTTCTCCTGTTATATACACAGCTTTAAATATTGTTGGGATATTTAATGGACTCTTACAATGCAGTCTTAGCCTGGACTGGATTATATACATGATCTCTGAGTTGAGAATACATATCACAGAGTTGAGGTCTGCTGGAATGATATCAGGACCTCACCAATCAATTTAATATTATGTCCGTTCATCTATATCTGAAGTCAAAATCATTTCATATTGACACAAACATGAACTATATCTCTCATCCTTAATGAAGGGAACATTAGGAAAGAGACTAAAATAGAAATTGCTGGAAAAGCTCAGCAGATCTGGCAGCATCTTTTGGAGAGAAATCAGAGTTAACGTTTTCGGTTCCAGTGACCCTTTCTCAGAAAGACCCGAAACATTAATTCTGATTTCCCTTTAGAGATGCTGCCAGACCTGCTGAGCTTTTCCAGAAGTTTCTGATTTGGTCTCTAATTCAAAGCATCTGCAGTTTTTATTGAACATTAAGAAATATACAATTTTCACAACAAAGAGTTAATAGCACAGGTTTCCAATCATAGCATTGATAACAACGCATCAAAATGAATGAGTTACCTTTATACCTTTATGTAAATAATAATATACAGGATGATAAGGGAAACAAAATGATACTTTGTAATTTTTAATATGATGCAATTTCAAAAATACATTTTATAATCTTTACCCCCTTCCATGATAGCTTTAAAATCTTTAAAAGGAAAAATAAATTGCCGATCTTTGCCATTATCCAGCAGTTTTAAGTATTTCTGACCATTTTGTAAATTAATGCTTTTGTACATCAACTGAATACACTTATCATTCAGAGGTCAATACTTAGAGTTTGGCAAAACCAATGCAATAATAACTTATAATAATATGGTTGTTCTGCTCTCTAAATGGTTATCCATATTTGGTTTTAAATTGTGCTTCCTTAACAATAAAAAGAATTGGAAAATTAAATTGAAAAAAATTCAATAGCAAGGTTACTTATGTTTCTGAGGAAAATTGTGATAAAATAAATGAAAATGGTTGCAAATGGCTCTTGAACTTACTCACAGGTGCAATACTTTAGCAGTAATAATGTGTCGTCCTTAATGTATGTCCTTAAAAATACAACACTAGCAAAACACATGAATAGTCTTCTTACTGTGTTCTGAACAAAACCAGTTAGCTGTTTAGAAATGTGTTACTGTGTTTCAATCTTTCATTTAAGCAGTCACAGAAAGTTCAGAATTTCACAGTAGAAACTTCTGGTGGAGAAAACAAAATATTGAGTTCTCCTTTCCAAGGACATACACCATACAGGACACAAGTTGTTTTTCAATCATTGTCACGATTAATCAATGTGATCCAAGTTTTTTTTTCAATTACCATTTACATCAGTGTCATAGCGCCCAATGTCTGGACTGACCTTATTTGTGTAATTTATAATTGCGTATTTAGGTTTGTGCTGATGGTCTCAATTTTGATTAGATATTCAAAAGTACGATTATGTAGATAGCCTAAAATTAATTAAATGCAAATTATTTGAGTCTTTAAAATTAGAAGAGCATTAAGCAAACGGATATTGCCCATGATTTACTATGAATATAACATGCCAAAATGATTTTGTTTCATGAAAAACAAATTAATTTTGTTTGTTTTGAAATATTTCTAAGCACAGAATTGAGAAATATACATAATGTTAGTTGGTGTTACCAAAAACAAAATTCACACTTTTGGGAGGGGTAAACTCTTCATTCAACAACAGACCTGTCGCTAATGTTTTACGGTAGAGTATAGTGTGCTTTATTTAATGTTTGCCCAATGAATCATTTGACATGGTGAATACATTCATTCCTAAGAATTCATTCCTAAGCTTCCCATCTCTTGGTAATAACAACTCATTTTTATCCATATAACACACAACTTAAGAAATGAACCATGATACTGAATGATTTCCTCGCTTACCTTTTCAACACAGCTTACACTGGTGTCTCAAAACAACTCGAAAAGTCAGTGTAAATCATGCTGAAAGTAATGTTTGTGTTATTTTTCAATGTTACTGCAAGGAATAGTCTGTAATAATTAATATTATTTGGAAAATTCAATGAACTGGTGGAACAGTTTGGGTTGAGAAAAGCCTCAACCATTTAAGTCAAATTTAGATGTGATCTTTAACTTCTTAACTTTCATATTTATTTGATTATTTTCAAATAAATAAACATTATTCATTGTGTGATTTGAAGAAAACTGACATGAAAATTAAGGAAATGTAATTTTTAAAAAATTGGTGACAGTTAAATGTTTCAAATTTACACAAGCATTTTGAATATTCTTGTGTTTTTTTTGTCCAATATGTTTTATGAGTAACGTTTTCCCTTCCTTCTTTCAGAACTGCTATTGCGGACTTTTTGATGGAAAAAGGCTCAGTTTCCAGATTATTTGGGGGAATATGAAGTAAATTTTAGTGTAGTAGATGTAAACAACCTGTAGTGACACAACAATGCCCATGAGCACATGTACAGCTCTTCGGGAAGGTCTGAGCTTACTGACCTCACAGGTTATGCTTCCTTAGGAAAATATTGACAGATTTGTACCATTTAAGGGGAAGAGAATTATATGGTGTAAGTCGGAATGGCAGCTCTACATTTATAATATGTATTACAACAAGGTAAGGAAGAGGAATCAACTCCCATCTCTTTTCTCCACCCTCAGTTGGTCGTCACAGATTTTTTTTACTTTTCAGCCTCCAGCTATACCACATGTCAATTAAAAATGTTAATTAAATAAAAGTGAAGGAGCCAATTACCTGGCTTCTTGAGTGAAAGAAAGAAGAACTTGGTTACCTATTAATCTCAAGAATAGTAATAAAAATGTGACACCAAACACACAGAGTCATAATGGGAGAGTAAAAACTGAAAGAACTGTGGTTGCTGTAAATCAGAAACAAAAACAGAAATTGCTGGAAAAGCAGGTCTGGCAGCATCTATGGAGAGAAATCAGAATGAATATTTCGGGTTGAGTGATCCTTCCTCAGAGACTTGCATTCTGAGGGAGGGTCACTGGATCCAAAACGTTAACTCTGATTCCTTTCTACAGATGCTACCGGACCTGCTGAGTGTTTTCAGCAATGTCTATTTTTGTTAACAGGGAGAGTGTCTGATATAGACGGAGTGGATAAAGGTTATGGAGTTTAACAGTCATTAAAAATTAACAGTGGATGCTAGATTTCTTGATGCTAATTTGGTTTCCTGCCTTCAATATCTTTTGAGAAAAATTGTAATTGTAGAGCAGATAGCTTTGCTTATTCCAAAATGGGTCTCCAAAAACTTGCCTCAGACTGGAGTTAACTCATGCAGTCAATTTAGCCAACATTATTGTTTCTTTTAAAAAACATTGTAGACCACAAAAGTCTCAGGTATAAAAATCAGATGATCAAAGTTAGACTTTGAAAGACCAAATTTACTATGACTATTGTAATGCATTTTACATAATATGGTAGTGGACTGTAAAGTGAATAAATGGAGGATTTAGCAGAAAAAAATAGCAGCTCCAATTTGGGATTTAGGAACATTTTCAGTCAGATGTTAGCCATTCCCTCTGTGTTCTTAGTATGAGTTATCAGTCACCATTTAAATGAATGTGGGACTGTAAAATGTAAATGTTGTTGTGGTTCTGTTCGCCGAGCGGGGAGTTTTTGTTGCAAACGTTTCATCTCCTGTCTAGGTGACATCTTCAGTGCTTGGGAGCCTCCTGTGAAGCGCTTCTGTGCTGATTCCTCCGGCATTTATACTGGTTTGAATCTGCCGCTTCCGGTTGTCAGTTGCTGTCCACTGCAGTGGTCGGTATATAGGGTCTAGGTCGATGTGTCTGTTGATAGAATTTTGGATGAGTGCCATGCCTCTAGGAATTCCCTGGCTGTTCTCTGTTTGGCCTGCCCTATAATAGTGGTATTGTCCCAATCGAATTCGTGTTGTTTGTCATCTGAGTGTATAGCTACTAGGGATAGCTGGTCGTGTCGTTTCATGGCTAGTTGGTGTTCATGGATGCTGGTTGTTAGCTGTCTTCCTGTTTGTCCCATGTAGTGTTTTGTGCAGTCCTTGCATGGGATTTTGTACACTATTGCTCATGCTGGGTATTGGGTCCTTTGTCCTGGTGAGTTGTTGTCTGAGAGTTGCTATTGGTTTGTGTGCTGTTATGAGTCCTAGTGGTCGCAGCAGTCTGGCTGTCAAAGGACAAAGGACCCAATACCAGCATGAGCAAACTAATGTAGTGTACAAAATCCCATTCAAGGACTGCACAAAACACTACATAGGACAAACAGGAAGACAGCTAACAACCCGCATCCATGAACACCAACTAGCCACGAAACGACACAACCAGCTATCCCTAGTAGCCATACACTCAGATGACAAACAACACGAATTCGATTGGGACAACACCACTATTATAGGGCAGGCCAAACAGAGAACAGCCAGGGAATTCCTAGAGGCATGGCACTCATCCACAAATTCTATCAACAGACTCATCGACCTAGACCCTACATACCGGCCACTGCAGCGGACAGCAACTGACAACCGGAAGCGGCAGATTCAAACCAGTATAAATGCCGGAGGAATCAGCACAGAAGTGCTTCACAGGAGGCTCCCAAGCACTGAAGATGTCACCTAGAAAGGGGACGAAACGTTTGCAACAAAAACTCCCCGCTCGGCGAACAGAACCACAACAACGAGCACCCGAGCTACAAATCTTCTCACAAACTTTGAAAATGTAAATGTCTTTCAATGATGCTGAAGTTAACAGCAATGACTTAAAAAAAGATCATTAGATGTGGAACTCACAAGCATTCTGTTGGAGGCACATATCATCGCTTCATCATCTGTTGCATAAGTAGTATGATAGATTCGATTGAATGCCGTCATAAATTTCCTGGTTGACGTGGATCTGATGGGAAGGGGTTGCAGCATACCAGACACTCCATTTTTGATGTGAGGTGCCATCAGCAGGCATGAACCTTACCACATGCTGAATGAGTTGGGAAGATATGAGCCTTGCTGTTGGGGCCTCATGTGAAGGAGTGCGTGCAGCCCTCATCTGCAAGGTATGCCGCCAATGACTCTTTGAAACTTAAGAAACTGTTCCAGTCCTTGTGCTCTCAATTTCCACTGCTGGTGAGATGCTGATTGACGTGTCTGCCTTCCTAAGCAGGAGAAGGTGGATATAGGACGAGCAGACAGAAGGTAAGCCCAGGCAGTCACAGAAGATGAGGAGAACCCAGCTCAGCAAGAAGGCACAGAAGCAGGCTTCTCAGGATGTGTTTGCTCGAGGCCAAGAGAATTTTAGCTCCAATTCCATTTCCTTGGGATGAGTGAGACACAGTGCTGATGCTACTGTATATCTTCCAGGACACATGACGGAACTATGTCAGATGCTAGAGGGGGACCTGAGGGCTGCAGGAACTTCTAAGCATCTTTTGAGTGCCATATCATAACACTGAGGACTTCATCAATAGGACCAGATTTCATTCTATTAATGTGCAGATTATCTGCAATTACTGTTACAAATGACTGGAGGCATGTGCCCGCTCCCCAGGCAGCAGCCATGACTCCTATATTCTGGAGCTTTTACATGCAGTTGGTGTGTTTAAGGGTCTGGGTACCTTACAAGGCTGGTTCCTGAGGAACAAGGGATACCCATGATGACCATGGCTGATGACATCATTGTGCTGACAGATGTGGAGCACAGGTTACTGCTGCCCAGGCTTCTAACAGTAGCATGTGCAGCAGGTGACAGGGCTGCTGAAGAAGTGGTTCTGTTGCTTGGACTAATTTGTGGTAACCCTTCAGATAGTCCAGACAGAGTGTGTATATTATCCTGACAGGCTGTACTCCGCATAATTGGAACAGGAATGTTCTGGATGTCAAAGGGCTTTTTTTTCTGTGCTATAGATCTCTAGGACTGAGAAACTGGGAAATGGAAGCAGGCTTCCAAGGACACTTCCAAAAAGCTCTCCTTATACATGATAGAGCTCAGCTGCATTGTGCACTACAAGCCAGGCAGGACTTGGTTGACGTCGAGTTCCAGTTGGTGATAACAGGCTGCAGATCATCATAGGCTAAAAAATTTGTCAAGTGAGAATGCCAGCATTTGGTTTGCATTGTGTTGTGAGACATTCAGCCTCTACTGGTTTTATTTGTCATTCCCATCACTGGCAGCAAATAAAAGCTCATGCTTGGTTTTGTCCAATTCTACTCAATGACAGGATGGGAGTATTCAATGGACATTGGAGCAGGGTAGTACTGACTGTGGAGTATAATTACAAACAGGTAAGCTGTGTGGTTGTGTAGTTCAAGTGAGAGAATGTAGGGAGAGTCGGCCATTCTGTCTATGTCATAAGCAGTGTGGTGCAGGCACAAAAGCTGAAGTTCTTTCAGCAGACATCCACTGAGTGGACAGATGCTCCAGGAATTGTATGTGGTATGAATGGTCTACAATCAGACATGATGTATGCTATTGGAGCTGTAAAGGTGGCTAATGCACTATATTTGGTTAGGTCTGGCTAGAAACCTTGCTGGAACCTTGCAGAAATCCCTCAAAAAAAACTTGACACAACTCATACTAAGCCCGAAACAAAATTCAGTCCTATGTGTTTTGAAATGGCTATGTAAGCCACCTGAAAAAAAAATCTGGCAAAGCCTCACAGGAATTTCAAAAAGGATGTCTAAATTACATTGTTAAGGAATCAATTTGCAATAAGATGGTTGAAATTAACAATAAGCGCCAGACAGCTTGCTTGAGGGAATGGCCAGTGACAAAATGAATCTTTCTGAAACCCATCAAGCAAAATAATAATGCTGGGGAAATACTTCGACTTCAGTAGAACCTTAGTAGTGTCCACAACAGAAGATTGAACCTCCTTATGTAATATGGATTACATCCATTCTGTGACCACAGTTAGCGATCACATGTTAATGCTCCATCTTATGAAAAGTTATGACTTTTCAGCATGTCTGTTTGTTACAGAAGGTAGCAATAGCAGAAATATCCAAGGATGGATTTGGAAACAATGCTCTCCCACACTGTAGTTGTCAAAGCTTGAACTTATCTCTATTACAAGTTATGATCTGGAGGAGCCAGAGTTGGACTGGAGTGTACAATGTTAAAAATCACACAACACCAGGTTATAGTGCAACAGGTTTATTTGTAAGCACTAGCTCCTTTATCAGGTGGTTGTGGAGATAGAAAACTTTAAACAAAATAAAGGAACTTCAAGTTCCATAGCACCCATTCTGAACAATAACGGATTGCAATTTGAAATGAGATTGCCTCCAGAAGAACAATGAGCTTGGCTGAAAACCACCCGATGAAGGAACAGCTCTCCAAAAGCTAGTGCTTCCAAATAAACCTGTTGGACTATAACCTGGTGTTACAAGTTGGAAGACATCACAGAGATAGAGAACTTTAACAAAACAAAGGAACTTCAAGTTCCATTGCACCCATTCTGGACAATAACTGATTGCAGTTTTAAATGAGATTGCCTCCAGAAGAACAATGAGCTTGGCTGAAAACCCATGAGAATTTATCATTATCAGAACATACCTTCATTCCAATATCAGAATATACCTTCATACCAATATCAGAACGTACCTTCATTCCAATATCAGAATATACCTTAATACCAATATCAGAATATACCTTAATACCAATATACCAATATCAGAATAAACCTTAATACCAATATTACAACACACAATTTCAATTATGGGCCTTCCCCCCCCCCCCCCCCAGTTCCACCTCTGCTACAATGCCATCACTTATTTTGGCTGTTTGAACATTAGCATTTGTATATCTAGGATGATCTTGGTCATAGCATCATTTGTTATGACTATAAGTCATGTTTCAACATGTCAACACTTTTTGTGAGACACCAGCTCTTTAGTAAATTGGTTCCCATGGCACTAAGTTAAAATTCTAATATTTGTTTATCATACTTTGTAAGAATTTACCCAGGTGCACAAGTATCAATGAATATTTATGTATGTTTAGTTACTTAAATATTTTGTCATAAAAGTAAGCCTGTTGGCACTCCAGCAATTGTTTTATATATCGACTGTACAAGCTGAGATTCTTCTAAAGTTGCATAGGCATATTGAAGCCAATGAAACATACTGCATGAGATGTTTATAAGTCTTGTTTCTCTAATATTAAATTTTCTACTAAATATTTCTTGTTTCTGGATGAAATAAATGCTAGTGATTTTCGTTGGTATGGATGAACTTCTTTACATTTTAAGCTCCAAGCATTTATGGGAATGCCCATCAATATTGACTGTGATGCATGCATCTTTATATTCTGGCAGGCTCTCTCCTTCCTTTTCCAAATCTCTGATACATAATGCAAATTGCCTGGTCCTACAGCAGTTACATGTTTCGGTGAGAAGTAGAGTGTAGTTTTGACCATGTAGAAATTTGAAAAAAAAATGAACTAAAATGTGTGTTTCCTGAAATGTGAGGCTAATTTCTGTCAGACAAAGTGTTAGTGATTTTGAGGTGAAGTTCTATGCTAGGTTTTGTCCAATTAAAATTCTGGTTTATAACCAGGAAGACGGAGACTTATAGCATGGAGGTTCCATTATACTTGATCATTTGAGTTTTTAAGCTTTTGGTAACAAATTGCAAATCTTCATTTTTTACAATAACAATATCAACTTAACTCGGTAAGCAATACACTGCTTCTGAAAAGAAAATCAAATGTAAATCTTTGTTCACAGCAAAACATATCGTCGAACATGACAGAAGGAAAATTTTCAAAAGGGCTTATTACACTGCTTAAATAATTGTGCTTTTAGTTACTTAAAATTTGTAGTCCATTCCATCAACATTTAATATATGATGTGTTCTGAATGATCGATATTTGTTGAAGGATAAAGACAACACAGGTTTATAGAAACTCCACAGTGGAACACTAAATGAAAAAATCTCAAAGTCTTTTCATTTAACATTTACAGCTCTCATGTACTCTTGAGTTAATATTCCTGAGCAGTGTGTATAATAAATCTTTGTCCTGGCTCTTCATTTAGAACTAAACAAGACTCCAAGTGCCAAATCCAGATAAAGGAGTCTTATGAATCTGCAGATGTCTTATTTATCTGGATGGTGACAGTTGGAGAAGGAAGCTCCGAAAACGATTGCAGGTGGTCTTTGACCTTTGGGGTTCTGAAGATTGTAATTGTATTGACTTGAAATAAACTGCTACAAAAGCTTGAGAGCATTTAGAGTTGAGCAGAAATAATCCTAACATGCCTTTAAAGGAAAACTAAACCAAAATTATACACACTAATAAGAGGACCACTTTTCAAATTAAGACCACTCTACTTATTGCTAAAGGATTCATTCTGCTAAAACCAGACAATTGATTTACCACAGGAGATACTTACAAGAGGAATTGTTAATTTTAAATCATAATACAGAATGGGCTCATTTCATATAAGCAGATCACTTGACTCACATTGTATTCATTCTTTTAATGCAGATCCTCCAGGATAGATTCCTTTCCATTCACAGCAGCTTAAAAATGGCACTGTGCCTTGGTTTTAGTGTAGAGACAAGAGGAATTATTAATTTGTTTTCAGGAATCCAGAATACCCAGAGGTTTCAGATAGACTAGCATTTGGCTTCCTGATCTGCATTGATGTGGACCATATAGGGCCAGGTACCCAATCATAAAGACCTGGCTGCTGATAACAGAAAATAGGGACTGAGGGCCTGGGATCTTCCCTAAGTTGAAGCTTGCGAGTATCTGCAAAATGCAAATATAACTGAACTGCATGGAAGTAAGGTAAAAACAATGACTGCAGATGCTGGAAACCATATGAATAAGACAAGATGAATAATTCTGCACTACTCATTCTCAATTTGGTGTTTTGTAGTAACTTCTCCCCTTGGATGGAAATTCTTAAGAAGCGAGCTTTAACGTTCTATCTAAGCCCTTTTGTAAATCGGTGATCAGAGATTGTCAAGCAGCAATCTGCAGGCAATTCACTTCTCCAGGATCAGCTGGAGATCTTCGAGTTGCTGTTTTTGAAATCAATGCTCCATTTAATCTGCATATCTCTCAGGAAGCTGGTACAAATAGGTTTTGATATTATCTTTCAGTCTTTGTTGACCAAGGAAGCACCAATGTTAAGACAGTCCCCATTAACCCAAGAAATTCAAACTGGACAAATCAATAGGGAAGAAAATAAAGAACCTTCACTAATCTTTGCCTTTCACATCTTCTGGATATCCAAATTAACTGCTTTTGAAGTGTAGTCACTATTGTCAAATTGGGAAACAAGGCATCAAATTGGTGCTGTGCAAACATTGTGAATATCAATGAGATAAAGGACCCAATAAAATTGCTTCAGTGATGTTAGCTGAGGGACAAATGCTGGGCAGGATAATGGGACAACTCACTTGGTCATCTTCAAATGTTTACTTAAAGCCCACAGGATGGTCAGGACTTTAAGGTCTAACTGAAAGAGAACTATCTTTGACAGTGCAATCCTCCCTCAGTACTGCCTTGACTAGAACTCACATTAAGACCCATGTTTTACATTCAGTGATTCACCTGACCTATACAGTTCTTCTTCTATAACATAGTTGTTGCATCCCTGCATTATAGAAAACTCGGCTTTAGAAACAGTGCTTAAGGTTTCGGCGATATAATCGTGTTACAGCCACCACACATTTTAAAAGTTCACACTTTAGAAACAAATTGTCCCCAATTTGTCAATCATATTATAGCAAATTTGCATTAAAGAAACGTGTTAGAGCAGAACAACCTGTAATTGAAAGAAACATTGAATAATACAATAACCTCTGTGGCAAGAAGTTCAACTCTCTTTTTGTGGAATGGATTGTAATTAAATGGAAATTGTGGCAAAGAGGTATAGTGATACAAAAAAACTGGTAAAAACAAGGACTGCAGATGCTGGAGGGATTTTGCCTGTTCATCTGATGCTGCCTGACCTGCTGTGCTTTTCCAGCACCACTCTAAACTAGACTCTACAAAAAAAAACTCACAAGCCAATGTATCATGTCTCACAGCAATATAACATTGAAGGATATGCTCATGATGTCAAACATCATATTAAGGCTTGTGACTTAATGGTATAAAGGTTTCGGACTGAATCTTATCGAGCTCTGTCCTTTTTCAGCACAACATACTGAGGATTGTAGTTTACAGAGGAACCTCAATTATCCGAATACCAATTATCCAGAAAATCAGATTATCCGAAGGTGATCTCGAGGTCCCAATGGAAGCATTACATCAAAGACGTGTTTCCAACAGTGATCGTGTCTTTTGTTCACAGTGATTAAACAGGCACCATCTCCAAATGACTGACCTCCCGCCCCTCCTCTCTCTCCCCACACTTTCCTTGGAATTCTACAGAGGGGTGTACCCTAAACCCAGCCGCCTTCCCCAGATAATCTCTCCAACATTGTCCTGTATACATTGTGTGTGTGTGTGTGTGTGCAAGCTATTTGGAGACTTACCCTACAAATGTAACTGTTGCAGTCTTGTTGATGCCCAGTGCAGCTGCCCTGGAGAGGGACAGATGTGTACAGGGTTGTGGGGCGTGCAGGGTGCGGTATTGGATGGGGTTGGGGGTGGGGGCCAGTGTTGGAGCAGGGGGCAGTGTTAGATGGGGTTGGGGTGGGGGGGGCGTGCAGTTTTAGACGGGGTTGGGGTGGGGGGAACTGTGTTGGGGACAGTGTTAGATGGGTTTGGGTGCAGGGAGCAGTGTCGGGGCCAGGGGGCAGTGTTATCCGCGGTTGGGGCTGGGGGATGGTGTTGGGGGCGGGGGAAGTGTTGCATGGTATTGGGGGCGGAGGGAGGTGTTGGGTGTACGGGATGGTGTTAGACGGGGTTAAGGGCAGGGGGAGGTGTTGCACAGGGTTGGGGAGTGGGCGGGGGGTGGTGTTAGACTGGGTTGGGACAGGGTAGGTGTTAGACAGGGTTGGGGGTAGGGGGAGGTGTTAGACGGGGTTGGGGGCAGGGGAGGTGTTAGACGGGGTTGGGAGCAGGGGGAGGTGTTAGATGGGGTTGGGGCAGGGTAGGTGTTAGACAGGGCTGGGGGCGGGGAAGATGTTAGATGGGGTTGGGGTGTGGTAGGTGTTAGACAGGGTTGGGGGAAGGGGGAGGTGTTAGACGGGGTTGTGGGCAGGGGAGGTGTTGCACGGGTTTGGGGCAGGGGCTGGTGTTAGACGGGGTTCGGGGCAGGGGGAGGTGTTAGACGGGGTTGGGGGCAGGGGTAGGTGTTCAACAGGGTTGGGGCAGGGGAGGTGTTAGACGGGGTTGGGGGCAGGGGGAGGTGTTAGACGGGGTTGGGGTGGGGTAGGTGTTCGACAGGGTTGGGGCAGGGGAGGTGTTAGATGGGGTTGGGTGCAGGGGTAGGTGTTAGACAGGGTTGGGGCGGGGTAGGTGTTAGACAGGGTTGGGAGCGGGGGACATGTTCCACAGGGTTGGGGGCAGGGTAAAGTGTTAAATGGGGTTGGGGCAGGGGGAGGTTTTAGACGGGGTTGGGGTGGGGTAGGTGTTAGACAGGGTTGGGGGCAGGGGAAGGTGCTAGACGGGGTTGGGAGCGGGAGAGGTATTAGTTGGGGTTGGGGGCGGGAAGGTGTCAGACTGGGTTGGGGGCGGGGGAGGTGTTAGACGTGGTTGGGGGTGGAGGGAGGTGTTGCATGGGGTTGGGGGCAGGAGGAGGTGTTAGGCAGGGTTGGGGGTGTAGGGAGGTGTTAGGCAGGGTTGGGGGTGGGGGAGGTGTTGCACGGGGTTGGGGGCAGGGAGAGGTGTTCGACGGGGTTGGGGGCAGGGGGAGGTGTTAGTCAAGGTTGGGGGCGGGGGAGGTGTTAGACGGGGTTGTGGGTGGATAGAGGTGGTGTCAGACAAGGTTGGGGGTGGAGGGAGGTGTTGCACGGGGTTGGGCGCCGGGGTGGGGTTGAGGGTGGGGCCTCACGCCTGAATGCTGCTACAGTCCCCTGAACAGGGAGCAGACTTCAAAAACTCTGAGCCCCGGAGGAAAGGCATTGAATCGATTAACCAAATAATCGATTATCCGAATGAAATAGTGCCCGCCCATCACGTTTGGATAATCAAGGTTCCCCTGTGCATACAAACTGCTTAGCTTGAGCTAAGATATGTAAGTGCCTATGATTGTGCAGTATAAATGTAAATATCAGGTGCTCTAATAAATGTTCATTGAATCCTTTCGTACTTGTACAATATGACCTATGTCTCATTTGTATGTTACAGGAGCTAACATAATTATCACACCACGATAGTTCAAGGTCATCAGCTATAACGTCATATCACATTATCAGCCAGCCAATCTTATTAAAGATTCCACAGACTGGGAACATAAAATGAAAATCACTAATAATTAAATTACTCGTAAAACATTTTTGTAGGAAGTGAAATAAAGATTGAAACAATTACAGGGGGCTGTAGTAGCTGAAATATCATGAACAAAGTCCTTAAAGACGGAAAACTTTTAAAAGAAAGGAAGTCCCATGAAGCAAACAGGACGAGAAATGTTTAAAGAAATTTCATTTTTTGAAACATTTCCACCTAAGCCAACATAACTTGAAAGATGAATTAACAAGTGAAAATTTTTTGATAAAACAAGGTAAATTTCACTTCGAGTATTCACAAAGTTAAAAACACTCATTACTTCCTGCACAAGTATAGAAACGTGCAGTGTCACAGTCACTCCAATGTGACCTTCCACTCATTTCAGCCCATGGATTTCCTTCACCAGCTATTATATTCTATCTTGTTCCCAAACACAGTCACTACTGACAAGGATAGATTTTCTGTCATGCAGATCATGAGAGTGCTGATGGCACAGCATCACGAGATCTTTGACGGTTTGGTGCACTTTGGTAACAGTTAACAGTGACTTGAGTCTTGCCGAATTCACTATTCTGTCTTCAGCTCTCTGCTCCTTCTAACTGTATAACAGACAATGACATTGTCTCTCCTCTATTCTCACAGACCTGTTTCAAAGATGGTCAAACAGAAGGCTGTTCCATTCAGAGAAAACTTGCATGGTTCCTCTTCAAATAAAGAGTTAATGAATTCTTAACAGAAAACACTTGCTGACCCAAGTCCACAGCAATTAACATTATATTTACCCTGTGCTTGTTAGCAGTTCAATCCAAGGCAACCTCAGGTTACATGATTTGGAGATGTACACATCGACCTGAAGAAGGAATAGCGCTTCCAATTAAACCTATTGGACTGTAATCTGGTGTTGTGTGATTTTTCACTCAGGTTACATGAGCATCTTTTAGTACACAATAACTAACGATAAGGAACCAGTTGTAAAAAAAAACTAGCAATTTAACAGCTTATCTCATATCACTTGCTGTTTGGGGAAATGATGTTCAAACTTTCATGTAAAGGGGTGTTTGCTAATGTACTGCTTAGACCATCAAATTAATATGTTTACTTTGACCCAATTCCTTGACTATCCGGCTGACAGATATAACGGGTTTAACTTTAACAGAAATTGCGTGAAGTCATTTTTAATCGAAATACACTACTGCAAGGACACCCTGGGATTCCTGGCACCAATGCTATCTTGACAAGATTATTTTGTACCTGGTCAAGAGCTGTCAGTCCAGAGCTGACTTTTCATGACGTATGTCCTGGACAAGACAGATGAGGTGAAATTGAAGCCACACTTTTTGGACTGGGACTGGAGGTCCTGTTGGATGAGGTGGTGCAGAGGAAGTGGTGCTGTCCTCTTCTCCCAGGATGGGCCTAGGAGATTATATTCGAGGAGAAAATGAGGTCTGCAGATGCTGGAGATCAGAGCTGAAAATGTGTTGCTGGAAAAGCGCAGCAGGTCAGGCAGCATCCAAGGAACAGGAGATTCGACATTTCGGGTATAAGCCATTCATTCCTGAAGAAGGGCTTATGCCCGAAACGTCGAATCTCCTGTTCCTTGGATGCTGCCTGACCTGCTGCGCTTTTCCAGCAACACATTTTCAGCTAGGAGATTATATCACCAGATCATGCAAGTTTCCACCTAGATCAGTGTGACCTCAACTGCCCAGAGGAATTCCCAGCAATGTAGGAGGAAAGTCAAGGATGTTCTGTCCTCCAGAAAGGGAGTACTGCCATCTTCTCTCTGCTACCTTACTCTGTCTTTGCTGTTGCACCTACCTCCCATCAAGGCTAATTTTATTTTTAACTATTCTCTCTATTATGTGCAACAACTTTCCTCAAACACTCTCACAAACCAAATTCCCCCAGACTACTAACCTGTATGATCTCTGCATTGCCTATTCATTCACTTGGGACAACTCACCACTTTTCCCTACTTGCACAGCACTGACATCTGAGCTAGACACTTCTATCTCATTCAATCCTTCCTTCCTTTCATTCCAGGGGACTAAACAGCTCATCCATATCTCAGCGACCAAGTATGAAGCATTGCCCATTACCCTCACTGTGAATGTATTCTTGAACGCCGAGTATCACCTTAGGCTGTGTAATCTCTCCTGGTAATTTTGCCCTTGCATTCCAAGTTAATTGTTGGAAATCTATGACGCATTTTCTCAAGAATAATATATCTTTCTTAAGGTACATAGAACTCTCAACAGTCGGGCCCATGTGTAACTGAAGAATGTCTTCTATCAATGAAGAATGACTTGCTCTACACAAACCAGCCCTCCTCCTTCACTTTGTATTCTATGGATGTGAAGGTTTGCATTTCATTAATTCTTTGAGACTATCTTCTGCATTTAAAATTTTAGTAATCTGTTACCTGAATCTCAATGTCTCTTTACATCATTTTGAAATTTTTACCATTTAGAGAGCACACTGTTCTATCCATTTTAGATCTAAAGTTGGTGACCTTATGTCTGCCCGCATTAGAATCCACTTATCTAATATTGCCATTTACTTAATCTATTAATCTCTCTTTGAAAAATTATGCTTCCATCTATGCTGCTAAGAATGTTGTCTATATTTGTGATAATTGGATATGTAGCAAGTTTGAATAAGTGGCTATTTATCCCATCATTTACCTCATTGATAAGTAGATAGGCAGGAGTTTTCTGTCATGAATGTCAAGTATGGGAGCAGGGAGTGAGTGTTGTTAAGGGTGAGAGTCCACTTATCCATGGATGATACAGTCTTTGTGGTCAAGTGCCAATCAGGCACTTAAATGCTGGCTGGTGTGCTTCTTGGCCGAACAGTTCCAATTAGGCCAATCACATAATGTGGCTGGCCAATCAGAGGCCTGCAGTCACATGGCCTACACCCATATATCCAAGGCTCAGGTTTGTTGGCTTGATTAGCAGCTCTGAGAATTAGAAGATACAAAAGGCAATACATCTCAGTGGGGAAGATCACAGGCTAGGGATCACGGGGGTGAGGGGTGGTGTTGGCAGGAAAACCAAAAGGTAATTGCAACTGATTGATTTTCAGTGGGGTCCTGCTGTACCCCAAACTGTTTTCATAATTTCCTCCAGACTGTGACTATATGAGGTTCCACACCTCCCAACCAGGCAAGCTGCCCACCCCAACCTCCCAGTCTTTTCACCTGTCAGAATGGCAGGTAATTGGGGTGATTAATGATCCACAGATTTGTTCACATTTGTACAACTCATTAGCATTTTATTTAAGAAAGGAAAATTCCACAACTCTCAGTTCACTGAACATTTTCAAATCTGACCAATGATTGTAGTGTGAAAAAGTGTGGTGCTAGAAAAACAGCCAGTCAGGCAGCATCCGAGGAGCAGGAGTGTCAATGCTTCGAGCATAAGCTCTTCAGCTCTTCCAGGGTGCTGCCGGACTGGCTGTGCTTTTCCAGCATCACACTTTTTCACTCTGATCTCCAGCATTTGCAGTGCTCACTTTCTCCCAGTGGTTCCAGTGGATTGTTCAGCTAAATCCTCGGGTGCATGTAGTCATTTAGCACCTGTTTGAAATGAATTTAGTTTAAACTGGCTCGGTGTAAATCAGGATTAAAGGACTCAGCTGATTCTGAACAAGATGGAGCAAGACTACAGGCAACTTCAACCTCCTTTGGTCTAATCTCAGATCAAGGTTTGACTCTGAAATTTAAAATAATTGACAACTTAGCAGCTTCAGTACAAAGCAGAACAATTCAACAAGATTTGTTTTTTATTGCCAATCATAAAGGTTTTGAGTGCTGCTAATCACAGATGACATTACAGTATGCATTATTCTTGCTCTTATAAATCTTCATAACACATGAAATTGAACTTAGTTCAATAAATAAACAAGTAAATTGCACTGCTTTGTTATTTATAGAGTAATATAGTCATGTGAAATTCCATAAGCTGCTTCTTGAATATTATGAATCAAGCCTCAGGCAACAAGAAACAATACATTTTAAATTAGTCTGCTGCTCTCTCACTGTGAATCAAACAGCGATGTGTGGAAAAAGAAAGTCATCCATTGATAACATGCGTCGATCGTTATTTTGTCAATTAATATATTTAGCATTTGTTGGGTTTGTTAGTTGCATTCTACAATCAGACTAAATTAGCAAACTAATTAAGAGAGAAAAAAAGAAAAACTTTCCGACAGGCAACCAATCTCACTTGCCCAAGGCTTTTGTTTCATTGCTTTTGGCAGTAACTTTCATCTTAGACAGTTTGCATTTCACTGTTTCCCAAAGGAGACAGGAAAGTACAGATGGAACAATTAGCACTCTGTTCTACAGCTCATTACAAATCAGTGTTCCAGAAACACAAAGACACCGCACATGACGTCTGCAAACCACTGGGAAATAGCTGCTGAAGTTCGGCCTGGAAAGACATAGCTAGACAAATACTGAAAACTCATTTGTCAAGTAACACCAATGTAAGCTGACTGATTTCCACGAATAAATGCAATGAAATGACATTGGGACTGAAATACTGAAAAATGCAAACAGACTTCAGGCACTGGAAGACAGATCCTATCAGTAGGTTTACTTTCTTTTCTTCCTTCTGAAGATACTGATTTTATGTAATGGCCGCTTGCTTTCCAACACTTCATCCCAACTCAAGTGTTAACAAGGCTGTCAGCAAATCTATTTGATATTGCAGCTGAGTCCAATTCTATCTTCGCCTGCCACGTTTACACTTTCAAACGATTGCAGAAGAAGTTACAAGGTAATATTAAGTTTGCCTGGATTGTTCCTTTCCCTAATACATGAGGCTAATTGTCAATCTGACACAGGTCAACTTGCTCAACAAATACCTAAGTGTTAATCCTAGGATAACAACATTCATAATGTGTATTTATATAGCACCTTTAACAGAACATGATGCCTCAAGGCACTTTACAGGAGTGATATAAGGCAGCCCATTACACTGAAGAACAGTCATACCAAACTCAAACATTAACTCTCTCTGCAGATGCTATCAGACCTGTGAGTTTCCTCAGTAATACTCTGTGTTTGTAACTTTTAGAGCAAGCCAGATAAGAAGACATTAAGCTAGACGACCAACTGCTTGACCAAAGAGGCACATCTTAAAGGAAGAAAGAACATGGAAAGCTATAGGGAGAGGCTGAGTAGGCTGGGGCTATTTTTCCTGGAGCATGGGAAGCTGAGTGGTGACCTTATAGAAGTTTATAAAATCAAGAGGTCCATAGATAGGGTGAATAGTCAAGGTCTTTTCCCCAGGGCAGGGGAGTAAAAAACTGGAGAACATGATTTAAGGTGAGAGGGGAAAGATTTAAAAGGGAACTAAGGGGTAACTTTTTCACGCATAGGGTGATGCGTGTATGGAATGAACTACCAGAGAAAGTGGTGGAAGCTAGAACAATTACAACATTTAAATGGCATCTGGATGAACAAATGCATAGGAAGGATTTAGAGGGATATGGGCTAAATTCTGGCAAATGGGTCCAGATTAATTTAGGATATTTGGTTGGCATAGATGAGTTGGAATGAAGGATCTGTTTCCATGCTATACATCTCTGTGAGTCGATGAGAGCTTGAGAAGTTTAAAAACGGGCAAGTAAAATCTCAGATGTCCAGGAGGCCTGAATTAGCGGAGTGTAGTGGATCTGTAGAAAGAGATAGGGAAATGTGAGGCCATGGAAGGTATAAAAATAAGAATGTGAATTTTAACATCAAGACACTATTTAACTGGGAGGTAATGCAGGTCTACAAATTCAGAGGTGATGAGTAAAGGGGATTTCTTGTGAGTTGGGACATCAAAAATCATGAGAGAATTCAGCCATCAATTTTTGTGAGAAAAAGATTTGGCAAGAGATAACACCTACACATCACACTGTCAAGAATAAAAAAATGTACTTGAATAAATTATGCATTGAAATTTCTCTAAAACAGAATCACATTTCTAGACAAAACATTCTGCTTTTACAGATATACGATTGTATTTGATGATCTGAAATATTGACAAATCCAATTCTAAAGGTTTAGACTTAATCTCATGAAATGCATGTAGAACGTAAAGGTCATTCACAACCAAACTATATGTGATGCAGAAATTAAATGAAACCCCAAGTTGGAATTGATGGATTTGCAATCACTAACTTATGAGAAAAGGTCATGCACCCATTAATGATGAGTTAATTCACAATGATGAGAACAGATATAGCAATGAATTTGTAGGAAGTTAAGAAAGCTTACAATGAGAAGAAGAGCCATTCGTCTGTCAAGCTGCTCCTGTTACAGATCATTAGTGACGAGCTCAATTGTGGACCTGTTTTTCCTTCAGTCAAAATCGCAAACATTAAGAACCGTATAAATAGAATGTATCCATTAGAATCGCTGAAACTCTCAATCACCTTTCCTGCTGGTAATTAGTCAAACTCCTTTTAAAGACATTACCTTAGAACTACTACCTTTACTAGGGATCATTTCTAAAAGTCTGCTCTCATGTGGTGTGTGGGGTGAAGTTATTCTAACTTCTAGTGTTAGTGAGGCATGCACATTTTAAAATTTTATTCTGTGCTTAAGCTTTAAGTAACTAACTACTCCATGTCAATCCTATCTATTTCTTTTCTTCTTCAACTCATAGAGTCATCGAGACTTACAGCATGGAAACAGATGCTTTGGTCCAACTCGTCCATGCTGACCACATATCATAAATTAACTAAGTCCCATTTGCCAGCACTTGGCCCATAACGCTCTGAACCCTTCCTATTCATACAGATGCTGTTTAAATATTGTAATTGTACTAGCTTCCAACACTTCCTCTGGCAGGTCATTACATACATGCACCACCCTCTGCATGAAAAAGTTGTCCCTTAGGTCCGATGCCCAGAAATACTTGAACTCAAACAGCAAAGGCAGTAGATGCGCAGATTCACTGCTATGTCATACAGCAGTGCAGCTTTCTCTCTTTCTCTCTCTCTCTCTCTCTAGCACTGACCATGTGGTCTCTACCTTTATCTCTCTTCCTCCTTTTTTAAAGTGCTGTTGTTTTGATCCTCCCCCCCACCAAGTTCCAAAACAATGCAACAGCTTATAAAACAGTAAATCGAGGAAAGCAGCTCTAACACCTAAACTGCTTCAAAAAAGGAGCAGATCTAACAGCCACAATTTTTTTCCCATTCTCCATCTTGGATTATCTCTCCAGGACTGCCTAAAAAATTAAAGGCATCATTTTCCTACCAGATCGTAGGGTTGCTTTCTCATTAGAGAGAAACAACAGGTGGACGTTTCACTTTGAGGTCACCACATCTCAGGGGAGAGGAAGTGTTGAGAAGGAAGTTCCTTCATGGTAGCCTCAACCAGTGCAGGAATTGAGCTCATACAGTTGGTAGCACTCTGCATGTCAAACCAGCCATCGAGTCAACTGAGTTAACTGACCCCCAAAGGACAACAGTATATTCGTTCAGTCTTTTCTGTCGTAAATGCATGTTCAGTTTTACTTCATAATGCAGTATCCTAAAGATTGAAATTACCTTTATTCCTTTTTTACGAACATTTCCAACCAGCTGATAACCATTTTGCTCCCTTACAGGCATTGTAAAATATATCTTTTAATTTACTGTAAATGTTCCAATCAGCATTTATACTCATATTAAAATCCATCTGCCATTTCTCAGTCCATCTGCTAAACTGAAGCCAAATTTATCTGAAATGTAAAAACAACTTCTTTTCTACATGTGAACTATGTTTTGAGTCATTAGGAAATTTTCTAAAACTACGATCTTAGATATGACTCACAGGCAACAGGATCAGCAGGGCATCCATTGGCTGGATTTTACATTTATCAGTGACGTAAGTGAGGTGGAATGGAAACTGAGGGCTTTTCTCACTCCCATCTCTGGCATCGCTGCACATCTAATCAAACACCAGATTGACGATATGTGGCAATGTTGCAGGAAGGAGACCAACAATAGGCATATAGGAAGCATGCTTCCTTCCCAATCCCATATCCTTCTCCTTTCTCCCTTACAGTCATTAACAGGGCCAATTTCTCATGCTGTTTTTAGATGATTCAATGTAGACAGCTCTTGTGATTTTGAAGCAATATAAAAAAAAGTCATGAATTTTTGTCACAGCTTCATTCGCAGTAAAGTATGAGTGACACCTTGGTGTGAATACATGACTTGTGGCTTAGAAGAATTGGCACTGTAACCCATGGTGTTAAACAGCAGAGGCATAATGCCACAGTCATGACTAGAATTATAAAAGGCCTTCTGTTTTCTCAATTCATCTCTATTATTAATTGAGGGCATAAAAATGATTTTAAATAGACCTTAAAAATAATATTGTCATTACCACTTTCCCCAGCTGAGTATGCTGGTATATTCCTCCATGGTCCTGGAGGGGGGTAGGGGAAGTATTTTTTCCTGTCCTTTGAGAAGTCTTGATTCAGCCGATGTAAAAGAACAATTTTATGTCTGAAACTTGCTGAACTTCCTGAGGGCGATGAGAAGCTGCAGACAATTGGGTTGTGATCCAGCTTCAGATCTTGCCAAGAGGATGTGGGGGCGGCAGATGCTGGAGAGTCAGAGAGTGTGGTGCTGGAAAAGCACACCAGATCAGGCAGCACCCGAGGAGCAGGAGAGTCCACGTTTCGGGAATAAGCCCTCAATCAGGGCTCTCCTGCTCCTCGGATGCTGCCTGACCTGCTGTGCTTTTCCAGCACCACCCTTTTCAACTCTTCATATCTTGCCAACCCAGTGACATTGTGCCAACTTCCTTTAGTCAGTATCGGGGAAGGGCAATGCGTCTGATTTAGGTTTCATTGTCGTGTGTACACAAGTATGAGGTGCAAGAATACAGTGAAAAGTGTAGAATGTCACCACACACGGTGTCATCTTTGGTGCAGAATACCGAAAATAAAATTAAAATGTCAAACATTACAGTCCTTTCATTGAGCCATGGGCCTGCAGATGTTCCAAGCTGGGCTTCCCCAAGAGGGCTCGCTTACCCCCACACTGGGCTAAGACCTGCCCCTGCTCACCAGGCTTTGGTACCACTCACAAGGCTTCAGCCCTGATCACTGCCTCTTCGCTGACTACCACTGCTGCCATCTTGTCCTCCTACCGTGGACCACTACTGCCGCTGTGCTTCACCACTGTCTGTGGGCATCACAAAAACGTAGCTGCAAGGGGATCAGAGTTGAAAGCTGAATATTCAAGGAGATACATCCCAACGAAAAGATGGGTAGGTGAGCAGAGGGGGTGGGGCTGCCCTCTTAGTAGGAAAGGAAATTAAATCAATCGTAAGAAACAAAGTTTGATCAGGTGGTGGAGAATCGGTATGGGTCGAATTGAGAAACCACAAAGGTAAAAAAAAAGAGCTGGAGTCAGGAGCTGGGGCGCAAGATACATCAGGAGATAGAAAAGATGTGAACATGTGCGATTTCAATATGCAAGTGGACTGGGAAAATCAGGTTAGTAGTGGTTCACAAGAAAAGGAATTTGTGGAATGTCTACAAGATGGCTTTTGGAGCAGCTTGTGGTGGAGCCCACTAGAGAACAGGCAATACTGGATCTACTGTTGTGCAATGAGGCAGACTTGATAAGTGAACTTAAGGTGAAGGAACCCTCAATGTTATCGATTTTCCAGTCTTCCCTGATTCTAATGATTTCTGAAAGATGACCACTAAGGCCTCAACTATCTTTTAACTATCTCCCTTCGAACTCTGAGATGATAAGGGAACTTAAAGTTAAGGAAACAGTGATCATAACATTATTAAATTTACTCTGCAATTTGAGAGAGAGGAGATAGAACCAGAAGTAGTGGTATTTCAGCTGAATGAAGGCAACTTCAGAGGCATGAGGGAGAAGCTGGGTAGAATTAACTGAGAGAGGAACCTAGCCAGAAAGGCAGATGATCAGCAATGGCAGGGGTTTCTGGGATTAACCCAAGTGACACAGCAGAGATTCATCCCGAAGAAAAAGAAGCATGATACAGGGAGGATGAGGCAACCATGGCTGACTAGGGAAGTCAGGGATGCATAAAAGTAAAAGAGAAAGTATATAAACTAGCAAAGTACAATGGGAAGCCAGAGGAGTAGGAAGCTTACAAAGACCAACAGAGGGCAACAAAAAATAGAAATAAGGATGGAGAAGATTAAATATGAGGGCAAGCTAGCCAGTAACACAAAAGAAGACTGCAAGACTTTCCTTAGATATATAAAGGGAAAAAGAGAGTTATAAGTGGACATTGGGTTGCTAAAAAATTATGTTGGACAGATAGTAATGGGGAACAAGGAAATGGTTGAAGAACTGAATAACTACTTTGCATCAGTCTTCACAGTGGAAGACATGGGTAAATTCTTAAAAATTCTAGAAAGTCTGAGCACAGAGCTGAGTAATGTGACCATCATCAAGGAGAAAGTGAGAGAAAAACTGAATGGCCTGAAGGTAGATGAATCCCCTGGACCAGATGGACTACACCTCAGAGTTTGAAGGGAGATAACTAAGAGATATTTGAGGCATTGGTGGTAATGTTTCAGGAATCACTAGAATCAGGGAGAGTCCCAGAGTACAGGAAAATCACTAATATAATAACCCTGATTAAAAAAGGAAGACAGAAGATGGAAAATTATAGACCAATTAGCCTAACCTCAGGCATGGGTAAGATCCTGGAATCCATTGTGAGGATGAGATTTCTGAATACTTGGAAGTATATGGTAAAATAAGGCAGAATCAGCATAATTCCATCAAAGGGAGGTCATGTCTGGATTATTTGGTACAATTCTTTGAGGAAGTAACAAGCATGTTAGATCATGGAGAGCCAATGGACTTCTCTACCTGGACTTCAAGAAGGCCTTTGGCAAGGTGCACATAAGAGGCTACTGAGTAAAATAAGATCCCATAGTTTTACAGGCAAGGCACCAGCATGGATAGAAGCTTGGCTGTCTGCCAGAAAGCAGAGAGTGAGGATAAAAGAATGCTTCTCAGTTGGCAGCTGTTCTCAGTAGTGTTCTGCAAGGCTCAGTGTTGGTACCACAACTTTTCACTTTATATATCAATGATCTAGATGAAGGAACTGAGGGCATTCTGGCTAAGTTTGCAGATGATACAAAGATGGGTAGAGGGACAGGTAGCATTGAGGAGGCAGGGAGGCTGCAGAGGGATTTGGACAGGTTAGCAAAGTGGGAAAAGATTTGGCAGATGAAGTGTAATGTGGGAAAGTGTGAGGTCATATTCTTTGGTAGGAAGAACAGAGGCATGGACTATTTCTAAATGAGGAGAAAGTTCAAAAGTCTTAAGTGCAAAGAATGGGAGTTCGAGTCCAGGATTGTCTCGAAGTAAATTTGCAGGTTGAGTCAGTAGTTAGGAAGGCATATGCAATGATGACATTTCTTTAGAGAGGACCTGAATATAAAAGCAGGGGTATACTTCTAAGGTTCCATCAGGCTCTGGTTAGGCCACATTTGGAGTATTATGTACATTTTTGGGCCCCATATCTCAGGAAGGATGTACTGGAGCGTGTTCAGAGGAGGTTCATGAGAATGGTCCCAGGAATGAAAGCTTAACATATGAGGTACGTTTGAGGATTTATACTGGAAGGAGTTTAGAAGGAAGAGGAAGGATTTAATTGAAACACACAGAATACTGAATGGCCAGGACAGAGTAGAGGTTGGGAAGATGTTTCCATTGGTAGGAGAGACTAGGACCCAAGATCACAGCCTTAGTGTAATGGAGAATGAAGATAAGTAGAAACGTCATCAGCCAGAGAGTGGTGAATCTATGGAACTCATTGTCACAAAAGGTTGTAGCTGCCAGGTCATTGAGTATATTTAAGATTGAGATAGATAGGTTCTTGATTGTTAAAGGGATCAATGTTTATAGGGAGCAAGCAGGAGAATAGAGTTGAGAAACTTATCAGCCATGATTGAATAGTGGTGCAGACTTGATGGGCTGAATGGTCTAACTTCTGCTCCTATGTCATATGGCCTCAATGCTACCACCATCCTTCACTGCTGTCTGCTGCCTCACTACTACCACCATCTGGGCACACGTTGGTTCCCAGCCGCTGCCATTCTCTGTCACCACTGCCTCCACGGCCTCCAAAGGGTAAGAAACTAAACACTAAAAACAAAACTGAGAAAAGAAGGAGAGAAAGGGAGACAGAAAAGGAAAACGGGTGGAGTGGATGAGATCCAGGCTCAATAATCCAGATGCTTTTTACTCCACCGCTACGATCTTGATTTTGAGTGTAAATTCTTCACCCTTTGGCCAGTTCCTTCCTTCTTGAATATAAGCGACACAGAGAGAAATGAAGGCAATGCCAAAGCAAAAATTACCAGGAATAATCAAAATGTTGGTAAAAGATTGGAGCTTGGGGTGTTGGGGGGGGGGGGAGGGGTGCTGCGGGTGCATTAAAAGCACACAGGATGATGGAAACACAGAGGATGTTTACGAAAATAAATTCCGCAGCACAGTGTCTAAGTGGATTGAGGGAAAGGCATCACAGAAGATATAAAGGGAGGAGTCCACACTCAGAACTGTGGGTTCAGGTTGTAATTGTCGGACTGAATAATGTTATTAAGATAAGGAAGATTAAACCTTTGAGGATTTAAACAAGAAGATGACAATTTTAAATGTGTCATCAGAGGATTTGCCAAATGATTGCGTTCACAAGGACAGGAGTGATGTAGTTGTGGGTCTTATTTAGGGTAGGCCAAAACTGCAGCATTTTGGATGAGCTGACATTTATAAAGATGGAGGCTGAAAGAATGGCTGAATAGCATTGGAATAATTGAAGTGACGAAGCTATGAAGAAATGTTTCAGCGGCAGATCAACTGAGGCAGTACTGACAAATTTAAAGGTAACCACATGATCCACAGCTCTATGCTGCAACCAGAAATAGGCACACTAGCCTTACTGAGTGCAAAACTAAAACATTCAATGTTATTTCTTTTCTGACTGAGACAATTTGAGTATGGGCCTTTTCCCAAAATTCTGTAACATATTAATTAGAGGAAAAAATCAGCGATAACACATGACTTCCAACTGCTTCAAAATAATTATTTTGAACAAATGGACTATCCATTCAAAGAATACTGAAATAGACTAAATCATTTCCAGTTGAAGCAATCTAACAGCACTTATTTTCAAAGCATTTTGCTTTCCCCTGGGAAAAGACCACAGAACTGTACATTGTACAGGCAACATGCCATATCAAATGTTGGACATTTGTGAACCTCAGTGACAGCCTGAGGGTACAGAAAGCTGAGCAAGAGGAAAGTACAGAATACCTGCAATTACAGCTGTTACCAATAGTCAAGATAAAAGAATGTGCAATTGCTTTCGCTGAGAAATGAACATTCTGGTGTAGTCTATCAAGATTACACAAGATAATTTAGTGATTGCTAATTATCATAACTGTTGGCTATGCATCAATTCAAGGATAACATCAGTCATGAACTTTGACTGTGGATCTTCAAGTGATGAAGCAAGCTGATTCTTAACCCACAGGTCTATAGCAGCATGTGACACAATGTCCCAGCAGGTGATGGGATCCAGAATGCAGGATTTCTTTTCCTGTGGCTGCTCCGCTTCATCATTTAAGATGTTTGGACTCATGGAGCATGTTGCAGTTTGATGGACAGGTCATTGCGATTTCTAATGATTGAAAGCAAGTTCCTTCCATTCGTTAATGTCAATGCTGCTGCATTTCAAGGAGAGTTTCAGAGCACTGGTGTCATGTTTCTTGTGTTCTCACCTGGAATGGTGGCCATTTGAGAGCCTGAGCAGAGGAGGGAGTCAAAGATGGTTATGCAGACATTTTGGCTGAATGCTTAGACAGCTGGCTTCAAGATGGAGACTGCTGCATTTACTATGGACAGGTCCAAACCCCTCAAAATGTATCAAGGAGATAGTCTGCACCCTAACTTTTCTCTTTTTTAAAATCAAGTGTGAAATGTTGTGTTCCAGATGTGGTTTCAGTTTGTCTACTACTGGGCTTTAAGCAAAATACTTTATTCTTACAGAAGAATTGGAGTAACTTTAACTCTTGAAATACTTAATAAAATAACATATATATATAAACCACTATTCATAATTGTTTCCAATATAACAGTATCCTGTAAACATATCCTTGGCAAAGGCAAATTCAGCAAAACAGATTTTCTCATGTGCTCTCTCCAGTCCAGGAGAAAGGAACACCAAAAGAAACACTATCGCATCAGAGAGAGAATTCAAGTAATTTGCTGCAGTGGGGTGGGGGAGGGAGAGAGAGAGAGAGAGAGAGAGAGAAAGACAGAGTGAGAAAGCAAGACAGCGAGAGAGCGAGACCTGTATGTAGCAGCTTCAAATCCCAATTTAAACTGAAAGTAAAACTAAAACCCTGGGAGTGTGTGAGCCTGACTTTACCTACTCATGTTTATTTTATCTAATTTAAGAAAAACACTCAGGGAGTTCAAAGCTGTTTACTCACTGCTTATGAAGCAGACATTCTTGTACCACTGGTAATAACTCTCTGCAAGAGAGACATCACAGAACAAATCTCTCTTAAAGGCACAGTGCCATCACACATTATTGGATCGTCCTCCACTGTGACTGGTAGCCAGATCTTAATGTAGGCTTATTTTCTGCGACTGAATTTATTGTCAATCTCTAATATTTTTGATTTCTGTCATTTTGTAATGCTCTATGTGATGGTTTACTAGATAGGGCCAGTGACCAGTGAACCAGTTTCAACCAAATCAGAACAGCAAAATCTGGAGAATCGCAAATCAAATGCAAAGAAATCCATAGACAATTTTCAAAGCATTTATCCTCAATGTACAAAATTAAGATCTGTGCACATTATTAGTATTGCTTCCTTATTAAAATTGTAGGCAGCAGTTAACTCAATTGGTTAGATAGTTCGCATGTGATTGAAATTCATACCAACAGTATGGATCTGATTCCTGTTCCAGATGTAGTAGATCTGGCATGTGCTCTTACGAATGGAAGGCAATGACAAAAACTGACAAGAGAGTGGCTCAAGATGAAGTATCAACAGATAAAAAGCTAACAAGCTGCTTTTGGACAAAGCACATATGAAAGATTTAGAACTGAATAAATACAGGAAAAACCATGTGCATGGACTGTTCCCTTCAAATGGCCTTCTCAAAATATGTCAAGATATCTTGAACCAGTTAAGATAACTAGAAATTAATTAAGTAATAACTCCCACCTGTCAGACACATACAGGCAAGGAAGGCTATCGAGTTAATTAAATGCCAAGGTCAGCAGAAGAGGTGTTTAATCATAGTCAAAAAGGGTTTTACTGTAGAAATATTTCTGCAGAATAGTGGTTATTCCTGTGTATATACATAGGTGATTATTCCTATTTTTATATATATTATATTTATATGATTGAATCAAGTAAATACATTTATTTTAAGCTGTGTTAATTGTCAATGCATAACTAAAGTTGGCATGACACATAATTCCAATTAACTGCCAGCCTTAAATAACAGTTATGTCTCATTCGAGATAACAAGAAAAACAGTTTTGTTTAATTAATAACATTCAGCATTCACTCCATCATACAAATGGTTGTCCCCTGAATTTGGTAGTCAAATTCTACAGCCAGAAGAATATGACATATTGTAAAGCTGGACAATTACCCAATATGAAACCTGCAATTGATATTCAGTTAAAATAGTCACCCATATTCTGTATAATTTTAAAGTAACACACAAAAAATCTGGAACAAGTAGATATGTCATTTTTTTTTAATGAATGCTGAGTTTTGATCAAATTCCACAATTTTGATTGAACATGGTTACTTTCTGAGGTGTCACCTCTAATAATATTAGAGATTATTTATGGTTAATGTGATGTTATTGCACAATATTACCAGGTAATATGCAAATGTTTGTTAGCCATTGAGGTACCCCAGTCTTATGCACATGAATGTGGAGTTAAAATGGCTGAATCACACATGGTAAGTGTTGTCTCCCTGCATTAAGGACTGAGCATGCTGAGGAGTCCAAGCAACACTTCACTATATTGAGGATGAGCATATTTATTGATAAGCACAGGTGATCTGTTAAGTAAAGCTGTTTGTGATTTTGAAGTAAATTGAACTTGCCAAACTAGCATGAGTGGCAATTCTGTGCTTAGAAACGCAACGCAAGAATAAAATGTTTAGCATTGTTGAGTTCTTTTTTCCCCTTAAAATATCCTTTAGATTTGTAATATAAGCAAAAAAAAATGGTTGAAGTTCCTTGGCCCTAGAATCTTTTCGGTTTTAATGTGTCACAGATGGACTGAATGCCCCACTTCTGTGCTGTATAATTTCTACAGTTCTAGTACAATTTAGCCAACTACTCTTTGGCTTATGGTGAAGGTGCAGGTTGTAGGATTTGTCCTTCTCCACCAACTTTTGACATCCACAGAAATGAAAAATCCAAAGTAGTCTTGAGACAAGTGAGGCAATAGCAGTGCATGATAAATACACTGAATCTGGTATTTTGAAGGACATACCAGCCCAAACCTTCCAGTCTTTAGCAGAAGCCCTTTTTCTGAAGCTGATCACTGAAGAAAAATACCTACATATGTTTCACTGTTTTCTGAGCAATACAGGATCCTTTCAAACTTAATTAGTGCAGGAATCCCTTTCCGTAGCAAGCGAGAGTTACCTATGTAGAAGACATGACTCCTTTTTACGTCATTAATGACCAAGTAATTATCCTGGAACTTCTTCAGTGTTAGTGTCAGTGTGTGTGTACATACGCAGGTAAGTAGGTAGGGAGGACGCTGGCAGCTGGTTTGGGTGTCAGGGTCACCAAGGTGGTGACATAGAGTGAGATCAGGTTGGGAAGACTCAGTGATTGGAGCAGTTTGGGGAGTTGGAGTCAAGGAAGCTCAAAGGACTTGAGATGAGGGAGGTCAGAGGGGGTCATGGAGCAAAGGGGATAGCTGGTATTGAAGGAGAGTTACATGTATCTTTAAGTGTCACGACTGGGGATGTCAGAAAGATGCTTTAGCAGTATGGAATGGCCAGGTGTGTTTCTGAGGTTTGGGATGTGGTCAGATGGGTTGGGAATTGAAGGATGGGTTAGGGCAGAGTCAGTTAAATACTTACTCAGGAGTTTGACTGGTTTTAATATGTCTAAACATTCCTGGCTAACTGTCCAGGTAGGTCAGTAGGAACCCTCTCAGATTTTTGAACCCAAAGTTGGAGACAATTATGCATGGTGCTATAGAATTACATATTGGAAATGTAAACCTCCCGGGCAGGTCCCTAAAGTGTCGGTTCTATGGGACTTCTCAGCTGTCTGAGCATGTAGTTTCAGGATACATTAGGTATTTGACTATCTGGTAACTGGATGGTCTGGGGCATTGCATTTCTGTGGTCTTTGTTGATGCGCCACTTGTCATATCACAAAGAATCATCAACAACAGCTGTGAGAGGAAGTCGAAAAAACTCTTTGTACAGACAGTTTGGATTGGAAGGATCTATGACAGTTGCCTATCTCTCAAGGGAATGCGGAATAATATTGTCAGTATGGTTGCTAGTTAAAGACAAATGTATGTGTCTGAATTTGTTCTGAATACAATAAATGAATTTCATTGCAATCATCTTGGGCATTGAATTCAAAGTGTCTGGCAAATATTTCCTCTCTCATACAATCTGCAATTTGCAATAAATTGACATTAACATTGATTTAGGAGAAAGTGAGAACTTCTCTCTTTTCTGTTCAGTGGTATTGTCAACAATACTCTTTTACTATGACTTTTCAATATTGAGAAATATAACAGAGCTCCAAAAGGATTTGAATAATGAAACCATGGGTAGAAAGATCTCAGGTTCAATCCTAACCTGCTGGAAATCCCTCTGATAATTCTCCCACTTCCCTACTTCTATTTTCATTTACAAAGTCTGTTTGTTGATAGCTCTCCTAAATCTTCTCTCCTTCTCATTATCAATTATCCCCTTCAATTATATTGATTTCCACCCCCTCCCCTCCACCGCACCTCCCCATCCCCCCAAAAAAGAATGACCTGTGCTAAATTCACTGGTCTCAGTTTGGATGATGGTCACATTGCCACAGCTGGCCTCAGCACATCTCAGTTAGGGAGGGAAATACTGTCAAGTATTTCCAAATCACCAGTTATGTGCACATGGATGTCAGAAGAGGGCATGATTTGGTTTTACTGAGATCTTCATTGCCATCTGAAACTCACTGTCACAGCTGCCATTTGAGAAAGTATAATACAATTCCCTTGTATTTTCTTAAAATTATTTTATTTCAAATGAAAAATTAGTGATCCAGTTTATTGTGCCAATCAAAGCAGCATTGCCTCTGGTGGAAACTTCAGCCGGATATATACATTGAAAATTATTATAATCCACAACGGATTCAACACCTTTGAATCCTACTGACATTAAACGTACCTGTTTTTGCAATATGATTAGAGTTTAATAAAATGAATTTTGAAGCACACTGTCAGAAAATGACGCCTGTACTGCTGCATAGAAAATCTTCATTAATCCTACAAGGGAAGTGGCAATATTTCTGCATTGTAATATAAAAATATTGACTGCAGTGGTAAACAGTTCTCCTAATGTACCACCATTAAAGTCCAAAATCTGCAATCAATACTTATTTTATTACATCCTTGAACTCAGATTTATTTAAAAACACAAAATAGAAAACAAGGACTGAATGAGGCAGAGACCAATAACTGTGCAAATTGAACCTGTCCTAACTTCTCAGCAGCAATCAATGGGAAAGATGTGCTCTGAAATGAAATATTCTGAGTGTTTCCATTCCAGAATATTTTTGGAAACTTTCTCTTTAATTCTGTGCATGCCTCTGATTTTCCAGTAGGGTAGTCGTAGGCAATAGTTGCTGAATTGTTGTCTTTCACAGGAGGTTGTTATTTAATGTAAATAGGATTTTTTTTCTCCCGATTAGATTTGAGGTTACAGGGAAAACTATTAGAGTTCTTCAAGGTTACGAGAACTTAGCTACCGTAAGTCCAATGAGTTATAAATTGTTTCTACAGTCAGAATGACAGTAACTAGGGAAAAACTTCAAGATAATCACACAAAACGTTAAAGGGCAGATTAGAAAGCTTTCTTTATATAGAACATGATTAGAATGTAGATTTATCCATCACCAAGTGAGTGCATTTGAAAGCTTTTAAAAGCAAATTAGTAACAAGAGAAATAGGAATATTAGAGGGGCTGGGGACTGAACAGAAAATGTCAATTAAACTAGGTGGCTGTATGGTGAAAAATCCTACCACTGATTCAATAGATCAAATAGGTTGTTTCTTCTGTAGAATTGCAAGGCGCTTTGGCTTGGGAAGAAGGCTTTTTTTAACCTTCTTCGGCCAATAGCATGAAATTTAAAACAAGAACAATATGTTTCCAATAAATCAGAAAACATTTATTCAACAATTTTATATAGTCCTATCTACCTGTATTGCAATGGTTAACATGAAAGTTTCACAGGAATCATCTCATATGATAAAACAGCTGAGGCATTTGAAGCCACAAAACCATTTTCAGCATTCAAAATGTTAATAGACAATCCTGCTATGGTCTTTGAGCATTGTTCAAATTCCAATTAAAGAAGTAACTTGGATTAAAATCTTCTGAGTTTAAATCAGTAAGAACTGTGTGCACTGAACCGCGGTCAAAAAGTCTAATTAATTTACAATGAAATAACTTCCTGCCTGGGAGGTTACATTATTTGCTTGAGCACTTGCATTGTCATTATATGGATTTTAAGGTTGCCTATCTTGCAGGTGAAAAATTTGAGTGCAGAACTCTTTCTGAAATTAACTGATAGAATTGTGAATGGCAACATTTATTAATCCGTAACTATATTATAATTTTTCAATTTTAAATAAGATGCATCAAGTGGAGACTTTGTACATGAAGTTGTGCCTTTGATGTTATGATTTATTGGGAGGATTGTGATTTTTCATTAACAATTGTAAAATGTTTTGGAATTCCATGTCCCCTTTGTTTTTCTTCTTCTGAGCTTGTTATTGCTATTCTTTACTTGTTCAGCTTCTCGCATTCTATCCTTCCTCTGACTTCCAACATTCTAGTTACCAGTCCTTGTACCTTTTTATGGTCATGTTTAACTACAAGCTGCTCCATTGTTTCTTCTTACTGTTAAAATAGACAACAAATGTATTTTTTTCCCCTGGAATTTTCTTCTCATAGACAACAGACCACCATAAATTTATTATTTAAACTTTGCTTTTTCTTTGTGCATAATGTAAGAGTTTGAAAAGATATACTGCAATGTACCTTAAAGAAAATGTAAAAAGAGACTGTGTGCAATATTATTTTGAAAATATTATCAAGTTCTTTCATTATTTCACTAAAATCTTTTCCTTTGAGAACTTTGGTCCTTGCTCGAGCCCTCTTGTATTTCCTATGAAATTATTATCATTTACCTCACCAGGTTTTTTTCCTTTCCTCACATTTCCATGGCCACTTCTTGCCTTCTCTTCCATTTCACTCAATTCCCTCTCCTAGTTTCTCTTATCCATGAGATGCTTTTTTTTCTGAAACTGATGACCATTCAACTTTTCTTCCCCCATGCTAGCTAATAATGACAGGTAAAACATAGCAAGGTTTTCATTGAGGACTTTATCATGTGCACCACAATATGTTGCTTTAAAGAATAGGTTGAATTCTGTGACATCTTGGCTTGAATAATGGGATAATTGTATTCCCAAAGACAGAGACATTCATTTCTGGTGTGCTACCGCATGCATTTTTGGCCAATATTCGAGTCTCATGGGTGATTTTAGATTGTTCTTTTTCCCAACGATCTACATTAATGATCTGGATGTTGGTTGTGTAGCTATTGGCAAATTTCCAGAAATTCTACTTAATGAAAATAAAATTCCACAGAAAAATCATTATTATAAATAAAAATAACAAAACAGTTTTGCAGTATGTGTAACCATCCCAAACTATCAATATAAAATTCAGAGTGAATTTTCATGCCTTCATTTCTTTCTATATTTTGCAATTATGACAAAGGCTTTCCTCTATGATACCTGTTGTCAACAGCCTTCATTAAGCAAAGATTTGTGATTACACCTGTTTTTGTTAAAGTAAGTAGCAATTGATTACCAAATACATGCAATGCCATGAAGTTATTAATATCATAGAATCCATTCAATGATGAAACAGGCCATTAGGCCTATCAAGTTCACACTGAACCTCTGAAGTATAACCCACCCAGACAAATTCCTCTACCCTATTATTCTACATTTACCCCTGACTAATGCACCTCACCCACACATCTCTGAACACCATGGGCAATTTATCATGGCCAATTTACCTAACCTGTACATCTTTCGATTGTGGAAGGAAACCGGAGCACCTGGAGCAATCCACACAGACATGGGGAGGTTGTGCAAAGTCCACACAGGCAGTCACCTAAGGGTGAAATCAAACCCAGATCCCTGGGACTGTGTGGCAGCATTACGAAACACTAAGCCACCATGCTGCCCCCAAACAAAGGCTGGAATGGTCAGGAAATGCTCTTTACTATCATACATACATAATATGGTCGACAAATGTGTTGAAATAGCTGTCAAAGTAAAGCTGGTATGACTTGTAATCATGTTCAGAAAACAAAAAATCCATTGTAAATCTTGCATTTATCTAGCATCTCTCGTGATCACTGTGTTTCCCAAATATCAAGTTTATTTTGAACGGTAGTCACTTTAAGATGTGAGAAATGCAGCAGCCAGTTATAGAAACAATGTGCAAAAAGATGAAGGAAAGGCAGTCAAAATGCCCACTACAGAACTGCTACAGATATAATGCCTTCCAATCTGCCTTAATACTTCTGAGATTCCTTGAATTTGTACATGCTAAGCTCCTCCAAACAGCAATGCGACTATCATCAGATAATTGTTTGGTATGTGTTGAATATACGATAAGTATGGACCAGGACAGCAAAGATAACATTGCTACGCTTCTTCAAAATAATGTGATCTTTTGCTTCTATCTAAAAGGTCAAACAAAGCCTTGTTCTAGTACTTCATCCAAAAAAGCCTCTCATGTGACAGATCAGCACTGCCTCGGTATTGAATTATCAACTGCATTTTGCGCTTACAACCTTCAATACACAACACAACAACATTAGGAGTAGGCCATTTGGGCCCTGAAACCTGGTCCACTTTCAATCCGATCAGCTTGTCTGACCTCTCCATTATACTTCACTCTCTGTCTGATCGAAAATCTCAATGCTGAATATATTTAATGACATATCCTGTGCAGCTCTCTAGGGAAGAGTATTCCACAAACCAATGAAGTCAGGAGAGAAAAGTATGCCTACTTTTCTCAGTCTTAGGTTGGAGACCTTTAAATATAAACTATAATCTTACTTTTCAACTACCCCACAAAAGGGAAACATCCTCTCATCATCTACCCTGTCAAAGAATCCTTAGGTTCTCCATTTCATTCTGGTCATCTTTCATTCTTCAAAACTTCTATGGTTTTAAACCCAGCCTGTACAACATTTCATAACGTAACTGCTTTGCCCCAGAAATCAGACAAGTAAGCCGCCAACTCAAAGGAAGGAGAGCTACCAGCTGAACGACTGGCAATCAGTTATTTTCTCTTTGCTCTGACTTTTATACTTGTGTTGTTCAACTTATTTCCAATTCCTTTCAAAATTATGTCCCAAAGCCCTTCTTATTACTATAGAGAGAGCCGGTGGCAGTAGTATTGTTGCCAGAGTTGCAAGGCAGAGCCACTGAGTGGTTCAAGTTGGCTTGAACCCATCCAAGCTGAAAATGTGTTAGTGGAAAAGCGCAGGTCAGGCAGCATCCAAGGAGCAGGAGAGTCGACGTTTCGGGCATGAGCCCTTCTTCCTGTTTTTCCTGGTGCATCAGAGGCTGAGGGCTGACCTTTTAGAGGCTTACGAAATCATGCGGGGCATGAATAGGGTAAATAGATAAGGTCTGGAGTTACATATAGGCCAGACCAGGTGATGATTTGAGTCTTCCCTTCCATAAAGGACATCAGCAAACCAGATATGTTATCACTACAATCAACATGGCATCATGGTTACACGCAGGCTAGCTTACAATTCGATATTTATTAATTGAATCGGAATTTTATCATCTGAAGGGCTATGCCCGAAACGTCAACTCTCCTGCTCCTTGGATGCTGCCTGACCTGCTACGCTTTTCCAGCAACACATTTTCAGCTCTGATCTCCAGCATCTGCAGTCCTCACTTTCTCCTCGAACCCATCCAAGGCAGATGATAAAATTCTGATTCAATTAATAAATATCAAATTGTAAGCTAGTCTGCGTGTAACCATGATGCCATGTTGATTGTAATGATAACATATCTGGTTTGCTGATGTCCTTTATGGAAGGGAAGACTCAAATCATCACCTGGTCTGGCCTATATGTAACTCCAGACCTTGTCTATTTACCCTATTCATGCCCCTCATGATTTTGTAAGCCTCTAAAAGGAAAAACAGTCCCAGCCTATTCAGCCTCTTCCCATAGCTCAAACACTCTACCCCTGGCACCATCCTTGTAAATCTTTTCTGAATCCTTTCAAGCTTCACAACATCCTTCCGATAGGAGGGAGACCAGAATATTCTAAAAATGGCCTAACCAATGTCCTGTCCAGCCACAACGTGACCACCCTACTCTTATACTCAATGCTCTGACCAAACACCTTCTTCATCATCCTGTATAACTGGGACTCCAGTTTCAAGGAACTATGAACCTGCACTCTAAGGTGTCTTTGTTCAACAACATTCCCTGGGACCTGACCATTAAATGTATAAATGTATGAATTGCCTTTTCAAAATGCAGCAGCTCACATTTATCTAAATTAAACTCCATCTGCCACTTCTCAGCCCATTGGCCCATCTATTAAGATCCTATTGTACTCTGAGGTAACATTTATTGCTGTCCACTACAACACCAATTTTGGTGTCATCTGCAAACTTACTAACAATACCACCTATATTCACATCCAAATTATTTATATAGATGACAAAAAACAGTGGACCCAACACCAATCCTTGTGGCACTCCACTGGTCACTGGCCTCTAGTCTGAAAAACAATCCTCCACCACTTTTTTTTATCTTCTACCATCGAGCAAGATCTGTATCCAAATGGCTAGTTTGCCCTTTATTCATGTGATCTAACGTTGCTCACAGTCTACCATGAGGAACCTTGCCAAACGCCTTACTGAAGTCAATATAGATCACATCCACTATTCTGCCCTCATCAATCCTCTTTGTTATTTTTTAAAAAAAACTCAATTAAATTTTGTGTAATAATATCTCTAAACATGTTGATTAGAAAAGTAGGTTAAATCTCAATTTTAAAAAAATTATAATTCAATTTGTTAAAGGATCTTCTGATGCAATGGTAGTGTCCTATCTCAGAACCAGGAGAACTGAATTCAAGTTCCACCTACTCTAGAGGTATGCAATAAAATCCCTAAACAGATTGATTAGAAAAATAATTAGATCTGTTTTGGTGGTTAGTTCAGTTGGACGGCTGGTTTGTGATGGAGAATGAAGCCAACAGCATGGTTTCAATTCCTGCATGGATGTGGTTACCAAGGTGCACTCTGCTTCTCAACCATTCTCCTCACCTGAGGCAAGGTGACCCTTAGGTTAAACCACCATCAGTTATCTCTCTATAATGGGGGAGCAGCCCTATGGTCTAGTAGGACTATGGCAGACGCAAAAAAAATTGCCAGTCACTAATAGAGTTCTACAGGGACTACAACTATTCATGTTATACATTAATGATTTGGATAAAGGAACTGAGGTCATTGTTGCTAATTTTGCAGATGACACAAAGATAGGTGGATGGACAGGTAGTGTTGAGGAGGTAGTGAGACTGTAGACAGACCAGGACAGGCTAGAATGGGCAAAGGATTGGCAGATAGAATACAATTTAGAAATATTACACAGTTTGGTTGGAAGAATACAGGCACAGATTATTTTCTAAATGGAGAGAGGCTTCAGAATTCTAAAACTCAAAGGGACTTGGGTGTCCTAGTTCAGGATTCTCTTCTGGTTAAGATGTAAGCTCACTAGGCATTTAGGAAGACAAATGCAATGCGTGTATTCATTTAAGAATACAGATGCACTGCTGAGGCTGTATATGGCTCTGGTCAGACTCCATTTGGATTTCTGAGAGCAGTTCTGGGCCCTTTACCTAAGGAAGGTTCTATTGGCCTCGGAGGGGTCCACAGGAAGTTCTCAAGAATGAATCCAGGAATGGAGGGTTTGTAATATGAGAAGTAGTTCAGGATTCTGGACCTATACTCAAAGTTTAGAAGGATGAAGGGTGACCTGACTTGTTGAAAATGTTGTAACTAGTAGGAGAGGCGAGGACCTGATGGCACACCATCAGAGTGATGGGACGATCCTTCAGAACTGAGAATGAGAATGAATTTTTTCCAAGGTTGGTGAATCTGTGAAACTTATTGCTGCGGAAGCTGTGGAGGCCAAGTCACTGAGTGTCTTTAAGACATAGATAGATTCTTGATTAATAAAGGGATCAAGAGTTACAAGGAGAAGAAGGAGAATGGGAAGGGGAGGCGATGGTCAAATTATATTGCTAGACTGTTAATCCAGAGATCCTGGTAAAATTCTGGGGGCCTGGATTCAAATCCCGCCATAGCATCTGGTGGAATTTGTAATCAGTAAAAAAAATCTGGAACTAAAAGTCTAATGATGATCATGAATCCATCATCAATTGTTGGGGAAATAAAAGCATCTGGTTTACTAATGTCCTTCAGGAATAAAAATGGCAATTCGGGGCAGCATGGTGGCACAGTGGTTAGCACTGCTGCCTCACAGCGCCAGGAACCCAAGTTCAATTCCAGCCTTGGGCGACTATCTATGTGGATTTTGCACATTCTCCTTGTATCTGTGTGGGTTTCTTCTGGGTGTTCTGGTTTTCTTCCACAATCCAAAGGTGTGTGTGTGTGTGTGTGTGTGTGTGTTAGGTAGGTTGGCCTTACTGTCTAGGGATATGCAGGGTGGGTCTAGGTGGGATGTTGTTTGGTGTGTTGTCATGGATGGGCCGAATGGCCTGCTTCCACGTTGTATGGATTTTATTATCCTTACCTGGTCTGGTGACTTCAGACCTGCAACAATGTGGTTGACTCTTAACTGCCCTCTAAGCAATTAGAGATGGCAATAAACGCTGGCCTAGCCAGAGACATCCTCATTCATGGATGAATTTTGAAAAAAGGATGAGAAAGAGATCAGCTGAGATCGAATGGTGGACTAGACTCAATGGGCCAAATGGCCTAATTCTGCACCTACGTTCTTATGGCACATAATGAATGACCCGCGAGTAATAGAGGGGATTTCTTGAGTGTGGATGTATTGTTTGCAAATAGGCTTGGAGGCTTTCTAACAGTTATGGTAATAAGTTAGGTGACAAAAAAAACGTTCTGAAATTTCTTTCAGCAATATTACTGACTCTATATACCTTCCTAATTTAAAAACTGGAGGATATAATTCTTTACTGTTTGTTTGCCCAAAGCCTCACTGAAAAAAATTAATGATACAATGTATTGACTGATGAATTTTTTGATACTGATAAATAAATGTACATCTCTGACTGCACTATAGTATTCAGAAATACATTTACAAGACTTCATATCTCGCTTAATACATAAAGATGCCAAAGATTTTGTTTGTTAATTCTAAAAAAAATTGAGAAGGTAATAGGGATATTCTCTAGTCTGTGAATCAGTAAAAGGGCATAACTTCAGTGATATTATCAGAAGAAGATAAAATAAAGTTTTATTTTTACCCTGAGCATTATTAGAACAAGTAGCTTTTAAAACATTATTCAAAAAATGACTTGGATGACATCTTGAAGAGTAGGAATATAAAAGACACAGAGAAAAAGAATAGACAGAATTCTAATTCAAGAGTATGCATCAGCACAGGCAGAGTAGACCAAATAGCCTCTCTGGAAAGCAAATCCTCAGACTTTATGAATTACAATTCGGACTTATTGAACAAAGGAACACGAAGATGATTAAAGATTAGATTCCCTACAGTGTGGAAACAGGCCCTTCAGCCTAATAGGTCCACACTGACCCTCTGAAGAGAAACCCATCCCCTATATTTACCCCTGACTAACATACCTAACACTACAGGCAATTTAGCATGGCCAATTCACTGAACCTGCACATCTTTGGACTGTCGGAGGAAACCGGAGGAAACCCACACAGACACGGGGAGAATGTGCAAACTTCACAGATTGGCGCTGTGAGGTAGAAGTGCTAACCACTGAGCCACCATGCCGCCCTAAAGCTGTGCTATCCGATTATCTGGTTCTGGTAAATTCAATGAATTACAGAAATGATTATTCAAATACACAGCTATAATTAACTGTAAAAATAAGATAAATTTGCAGTTTACAGTTTACTTCTGAATAGTCGTTGATGGCATTATGACTGGATTGAAAATTGTCTGTAAGATAGTTTTCAGTCTGTATATGTCAGCTGTTCTGCTGATATTTCAGTGCCTAGTCTTGTAGCCATCAGTCCTTTTTTCCCCAGAGCAGACCTGGTACAAGTAGATTGAATATGTGTACAATTATGTTTCATTCAACTGCCAAATCAGTTCAAAGGCAAGCCAATCAATTATGATGAATTAATTGTTATTAACATTTTCCAATTTGTTGGTATAGAATAAAGCCTTACAGTGTAGTGCAATAATACATAAGTGCGCCCGATGGCATAACTTTGAATGTTAAACTCAGTTTTTAGTCAATATCCTTAATTTACTGAGACTTGGGAACAGTTTGGGTAGGAATCTTTGGGTTCACATAAAAGTAACAATTGTACTCAACGTCTGATGACAAGCTGCATTCTGTCAGCGCTGTGTCTTGTTAAACCAAAGCTGCCTATGTTGTCAAGAAACTGGTAATTCCATAATGAACTTGGCATCAACACACCTACTTCCAGTTACATTTGAAATTTGCATCAAACAGGTTGTGCGGAGAAAGAAGAATCATCTTCCTCAGCAGGAATACAAGAAGAATTGTACATCAAAGTAAAGAAGTTAGCTTCAGTTATTCAGGGCCTTGGTAAGACCTCATCTTGAACACTGCGTGCTGATTTAGTCTCCTTACTTAATGAAAGGTGTAAGTGTATTGAAGGTGGTTTTCTAGATTGGTACTTAGGATGAACCTGAGGAAAGGTTAATCAGATTGTGCTTATTTCCATTTGAGTTTAGAAGAGTCACAGGTGAATGGACTGAAGAATGTCAGATCCTGAACAGGGTTGACAAGGTGTTTCCTCTTGTGGTGGAATACACAGCAAGGACACTGTTTTAAAATTAGGAATCACCCTTTCAGGACAGAGATTTTGTTTTCTCTCTCAGACAGTTTGTAACTTGGAAACTCTGAGTTTCAGAAGTTGCTGGAATCAGGGTTACTGAACATTTTTAAGGCCAAGGTAGTTAGATTATTATATAAATAAATTTAAACAACAAACTGAATGCTGGAAATCTGAAGAACACAAAAACAGAAATTGCTGGGTGGATTAGCCATGGTAAAAGCAGGATTATGGGAATACATTTAGAGGCTGGGTCTGGGTGAAATGTTCTTTATAGAGTTGTTGCAGAGTCAGTGGGCTGAAGGGCTTATTTTAGCAATGTAGGGATTCTATGAAAAGAGACTTTTATCATGTTTCTTCAATTACTTCAAAAACTTATAGCTTATTATAAACAAACTTATCTTTCAGACAAGTGACACATATGGTTATCAATCAAGCTACTGTTCAGAATTAAACTATATCCCCTTAAATCCAAACACACACATTTATATGCAGACAAGACACTATGGTTTTGCATAAATACTATGGATTTGGAAACAAGGAGGTGAAAAACAAACACACCTACATCAATGGTTTGAAATCTGAATCTAGAATTCATTGACTTCCCACAGTTTCTTTGATTCCCTGCTGGGAATATCCAGTTGCTGGGAGATACAGAATATGGAAGATTTTCAGATCCATTCAGATTTTGAATGGTTAGGAACCTTGACATTTAAATTTTATCAGGTTTCACAAATACTTTACTGAGAGAGAGAATGGTTTCACTGGCTTTTTTATTGACTGGGGGAGAGAGAGAGAGAGAGAGAGAGCTGCTTTCTGCTGCAAGTGACTATAACAACTCACACTTTAGGTCTACAAAAAGGCACCGCGACTTGACACCAGAGGCTGTTTCTTGACAATGTTAAAAATCAACAACACCAGGTTATAGTCCAACAGGTTTAATTGGAAGCACACTAGCTTTCTGAGCACCGCTCCTTCATCAGGTAGTTGTCTGCCATTGTGGTATTTCCCAAAATGCTAGTTGGTAAATACATTTAATGCACATAATCCTTTAATAGCATCTTAAAACTGTGAATGAAATTGAGACCTCAGCTCTCGCTGCTGGAGGTAAATATATCTTTAATTTTTGAAGTTTATTGCAGCATTCAAAATGGACTCAAATATAATCAGATCTCTTGGGGAAATTTCAAAAATGAAGTCCATTGAAACTTGAGAACAGGTAGGAAGCTCAAGTTAGAAAATATTTCTCTCAGCAGACCCATCTCAATGGGTTATTTAAGCAGCATCAGATAGCCTATGTCAGGGGTATTTTTATTCTGATAGCTGGAGCCTGGTTTACTTATTTTTGAAGAGTGAGCATTAAGCCATTTGTTCATGATACTTAGACCTCATCCAACCTTCAAGCTTTGGGCAGCATGATAGCTCAGTGGTTAGCACTGCTGCCAATTAACACCAGGAATCCGAGTTCAATTCCAGCCTCGGCGACTCTCTGTGTGTAGCTTGCATATTCTCTCTGTGTCTGTGTTGGTTTCCTCCATGTGCTCTGGTTTCCTCCTACAGTCCAAAGATGTGCTGGTTAAGGGGATTGGCCATGCTAAATTTCCCATAGTGTCCAGCAGTGTTGCAGGCTAGGTGGGGGTTAGCCATGGGAAATGCAGGGTTACAAGGATACAGTAGGGGTTTGGGTCTGAGTAGGATGACCTTCAGAGGGTCGATGTGAACTCAAGAGGCCTGCTTCTACACTGTAGGGATTCTATGGTTCAAGAGCACTTATACCCCAACAGCAAATCGTGGTTCATACATTGCAGATGAAGGTTGCTGGGAACAGCCAAAGTGGGAGAAAGTGAGAACTGCAGATGCTGGAGATCAGAGTCGAAGAGGATGGTGCTGGAAAAACACAACCTGTCAGGCAGTATCCGAGGAGGAGAGTCAACTTTGCTCAAAATGTCGATTCTCCTACTCCTCGGATGTTGCCTGACCAGCTGTGCTTTACCAGCACCACACTCCTTAACAGTCAAAATGAGCTCTGCCTTAACTCAGAACTGAGCTCACGTGAGTTCAGGTTACCTGCCTAAACCATTGATGCCCTATCTCTTTAGCACAACCAGCAAAAATAAGTATGTCAGAAATGGTGAGCAGGACTTTTGCATCTGGTAGTAGCAGCATGGTGAGCAAGTTTTAAAGGCATGATAAGTCAGCCGAATTCAGTGAATATTTGGTACTGGATCACTGAATATATTCAAAGCTGAACTGGAAAGGTCATTCATCAGCAAGAGGGCATGTGCAAGGTTATAGGGAACAGGCATGAAAGTGCTTCCACAATGACAGAATAGATTCAAAGGGCCAAATGCCTATTCCTGTTCTTATTTTTCATATTCATATTTAGTTACTATTTGTTATTAGCAATGAGAGTTTGAAGCAAAGCACAAGGGTTAATCTAGTGCTATATGAAAGCTTTATAATAAAAATTTTTTTCAATCACTGATTGTATTGATGTCTTTCAGCAGTAAGTTCAATTTTTGCTGCAAGTAATTCAATATATTGAATTCCAAATCTATGCAATTTTCATTGCATAAAACACATTCAGAGAGAGGAAAATTTCAGTGTGCTTATTGATAGAATAGTGAGATGCTTCAATGCCTGCTTTGTGCAGAGCTATGGTCTCAGTCAATTCGATCAGAGTACTGCACTCTCTGCTTTAACATTCATCTTCACAACTTACTTTGTCACATTGAGGGAAGTGAATGCAAGTAAACAGCTTTTGTAATAGAACAAGTATTATGATTTGGCATTCAAGAGGTGAAGCTGTAGTCTTGAATTAAACTGATATTGAATGAAGTTATAATGTGGTGATCCTAACAACTACAGTATATAGGTGCAAGTGAAATTAACCAGCAATAGAAAATTTGCTGCAAAGTATCAATTGTATAATATTTTTCTTAATTTCAGGGAATTTCATACACTCTGAACAAATGTAATTATTATGCAGTTTTTACAGTATTGCCAAGTAGGTGTAAACCAATGGAATTGGACAACAGAACCACTTCACTCATGAACTATATCAAAGGATCCTTTTCAAATCCACAACTGAGCATTCAAAGTGATCTACAATAGTCACTATAGATTACTTTACATCAATTCATAATTTATTTCTTGCTTAAGAAAGATACTCTGTTCACAGTGTCATAAATGTCAAACGGACTTGTTCACATGAAGGAGTGAAGTAAGTGTGTGATACATGGCTGAAATAAGTAAAAACATGAATGAAATGAGTAAATCAAAAACAATTTGTAATCGAGGATGATGTATGTTCTAATTTGAGGGAGTCAGAATGCTCAAATGTTTAAATCATGACTGTATAATGAAGGGTCCAAGAAATCTGGTTAAATTCCAATAACTGATTGAAAGAACAATGCAAAATACTCAACACAGGAGCGAGAGTAGGCCATATGACCCCTTGAGCCTGCTCTGCCATTTAATTTGGTCATGGCTGATCATCATGCGAGCCAAAATCTAAATATGCTCAGCTAGTGAATAGGGTTTTGAACTGTGTGTAAACAGTATCCTGTTCTGCTGAACACAGTGAATCAGAACAAATTTTCTCCTGTTATATTCAATGCTTCTATTATCTTGCACTGTGTAACAGTCATGTCTGGCCAACAACAATTTATTTGATATGCTCCAGTAATATCTTTAGAATCAAAAATATGCATCTTATTTAAGCTTTGTCACCTGGGGTGGTTGAGGAGTTTGTTGCCACCTACCTTCCTTTTTCTGTCTTTGTTGATCAATCCGTGGTCAAGAATAAACCACTGGTGAGTCTAAACAGAAGAGGCACTTATCTCAAGATGGTTTATTGCATGGTAGCAATAGGTATAGTTTACATTACTAGTGAGGCAAAATTAATGAGGACTCTCAGGAGTTGTACAGAATAAAACTGCTTCATTTGCTTCTCATGCAGAACTCAGCTACTTACTCTTAAAGACTTATTTTAAAATCCATTTGTGGGATGTGGGCATCAGTGGCTGACCAGCATTTATTGCCTATTCTTAGATGCCCTTGAAAAGGTGATGGTGAGCTACCTTCTTCAACTGCTGTGGGTTGACTCACAATGCCATGAGAGAAGGAATTTCCAGGATTTTGAAGCAGCATCTTTGAATGGACGATGATATATTTCCAAGTCAGGACGGTGAATGGCTTGGAGATGATGGTGTGCCATTGCACTTCTAGATGGTCTTGGGTTTGGGAAGTGCTGAGGATCTTTGGATGCCATGCATCTTGTAGATAGTACACACTGCTGCTGCTGAGCATTTGCGGTTGAGGGAGTGGATATTTGTGGACTTGGTGCCAATCTGTGTAACGTCATCAAAATTGAGGGTGCTAATAGAACTTCAATACTTAACTCTTTCAGAACCACTGCTTTATATAAGACTATGCAGTCACCATTACACATTTTAGATGCACAGTCTACCAATTATTGTCTCTTTCCCTTTGACTGAAAACATCGACACAAGAAATTTAAAAACAAGTCTGTGGCCTATCAAGTTTTTTCAGTGCAACCAAATATTTTGAATAAGTGAAGAATAATCATTGTGTACAGTGCAAACAGGTACAATGTCAAGGTACCAACTTGCCACTCAGTGATGAAATTGGTTATTGGAAACACTAAGACTTGAAAGATGGTATATGAACACAAGTTCTTATTTTTTTCACTATCAGCAGTGTTAGCATGTAAATACTTGTTCATCTGAAACTCCTATTTAATGATAGCATTAAACCAATTAAAAGAACAGAGTTAATGTCTGTATTTAAAACAAAATAAATCAGGATCATTCTTGGTGTTCATTTGTATTCATCCTCAAATATTACAGCAACTTCCAGGTTGATGTGAGAATTTAGACAAATGCATCAGGTAGATGAGAAAGAATGCTTCCAGACGTTCAGTGGGAATGAGGAAATGTCATCTGTCAGGCAAGTTTGCAAACATAGTGCTCAACCATCCCATGAACACATGTATTTTTCCATTACATGGTTAATGTCGAATGTGATATCATCTGTCACTGCCATTACTGCCCAAACATTCCAAATCAAGAGTCAAATAATTCTAAATAAAAACTGCAAGACCTGCAGATGCTGTAAATCAGAAACAGAAACAGAAGTTGCTGAAAAAGCTCACCAGGTCGAGCAGCATCTGTGAAGAGAAGTTAGAACTGAGAAAGGGTCACCAGAATCAAAATGTTAACTCTGACGTCTCTTCACAGATGCTGCTTGACCTGCTGAGTTTTTTCAGTAAATTCCGTTTTTGTTTCTGTCAAACAATTCTAGTTCAGGAACACCTCACATTAAAAACCTTGTTCTTGGACCCATTTAATTCTTAACAACTATACTTTCTTTTTCATCTTGGTTCAGAATTTAATTATATTTGAAAATATTTTCAAAAATGACGAGTGAATGGTTCACCTTGGCGTTCTCCTGAGATCTCCAGCATCACAGATGACAGGCTACAGCCAACTTGATTCATGCCACATGATACTGAGGAAAGGCTGAAGCCATTATTTACTGCACAGACTACTGGCCTTGACAACATTCTAGCAACAGTGCTGAACACTTGTTCTCCAGAACTTACCATGTGCCCTAGCCAAGCTGTTCTCACAAAGTTACAACCTAGATATTGTTCAAGTATTGCTGCATTTGGATAAGGAGTGCTTCAGCACCTGAGGAGTCACAAAAGATGCTGAACATTGTACAATCATTGGCAAACATCCCCACTTCTGACCTTATGAAGAGGGGAAGTCATTGGTGAAACAGCTAAAGATGGTTGGGCCTGTCTGAAGGAACTCCGAAAGAGATGACCTGGAGCTGAGATAACTGATACCAACAACCACAACCTTCTTCCTATGTGCTGGATATGATTCCAACCCATGCGGAGTTTGCACCCCGATTCCCACTAACTTCAATTTTGCTCGAGCTCCTTGATGCCAGACTCGGTCAACCACCCTCTTGGTGTCAAGGCTGTCACTCTGACCTCATTTGTCCATGTTTGAACCAATGCTGTAATGAGTTCAGGAGCTGAGCAATTCTGACAGAACCTAAACAGAGCGTCAATGGGCAGGTTATTGCTAAGCAAGTGCTGCTTGATAGCACTGATGACCGACATTTTTCATCATAGAATCACAGAATCCCTTCGGCCCAACAAGTCCACACTGACCTTCCGAGGAGTAACCCACCCAGTCCCATGCCCCTCTCCTATTATCCTATATTTACCCAAATTATTGCACCTAACCTACACATCCCTGAACACTATGGGCAATTTAGCATGGCCAATTTACCTAAACTGCACATCTTTGGATTGTGGAAGGGAACCAGAGCACCCTGATGAAACCCATGCAGAAACAGGGAGAATGTGCAAACTACACACAGACAGTCACCCGAGGTTAGAATCGAACCTGGGTCCCTGCACTGTGAGGCATATTACTGATTATTGAGAGTGGACTGATAGGGCAGCAATTGGCCTGACTGGATTTGTCCTGTTTTTTGTGTACAGGAAAGACCTTCAGAATTTTCCACTTTGTTGGGTAGATGCCAAGCTTGTCACTATACTGGAAGAGCTAGGGATGTGCCAAGTTTTGGAGGACATGTCTTCAATACTATTACCACAATATTGTCAGGGCTCGTAGTCTTTGTAGTATCTCGTGCCTTCAACCATTTCAAGCGGCTGAAGACTGACATCTGGCATGCTGGGGACCACAGGAGGAGGACAAGATGAACCATCCACTTGAGACTTTTGCTAAAGATTGTTGTAGATGCTTCAGCCTTACTTTTTCACTAATGTGCTGAGCTCCCCCATTATTGAGGATGGGATATTTGTGGAACTTCCTCCTCCTGTGAGTTACTTCATTGTTTACCACCATTCACAAATGGATATCGCAGGAGTGCAGAGCTTAGACCTGATCCATCATTTGTGGAATTGCTTAGCACTGTCTATCACTTGCTCATGAAGTGGTTTAACGTGCAAGTAGTCCTGTTGTGTAGCTTCACCAGGATTTTTGTTTTCATTATTCATTCACAGAATGTGAGTGTTGCTGGCCAGACAGGATTTATTTACTTGTCCTGATTGAGCAGGTAAGAAGTAACCACATTTCTGTAGAAGGTCTGACCACACAGGTCAGACCAGGTCAGGATGGCAAATTTCCTTCTGTAAAAAACACCAGCTGGTTGTATGGTCACCATTAGGCAACTTCAATATGAAGGTGGGACTTTGTCTGCACAAGAACTTTATGATGTCAGTTTTGTCATGAGCAGATGTATCTGCAGCAGGCAACTTTGAGAGGTGAGGTGAGAGTTCCCTCTCCACCTCCCAGAGTCCTAGTCCAGCAGCTAGTGGATATCAAATGTAAATGTGTGAATGTGAACATATTAGATTCTATGCTGATCAAGAAGGATGCTTTGCCTTGGTTGGTGTCAAGCTTCTTTATGTTAGCAAGTTCTTTCATGTTGTTGGAGCTGCACACATCCAGGAAGTGGGAAGTATTCCATCACACTCTTGACTTGTCCCTTGTAAATGATGGCATTGGAAAGATGTGAGGTGAGTCACAATTGGCAGCCAACTCCTGCTTTTATTGCCACAATATTCATATGACTTGTCCAGTTCAGTTTCTGGTCAATCGTAAGCTCAAGATCATGATAATGGGGAATTTTGAATGATAAATATGGTTAGATTGTCTCTTGATGGAGATGATCATTTCCTGGCACTATGTGATATGAAATTGTGTTATGCCAGCCCAAGCCTCAGGTCTTGCTGCAGTTAGACACAAATTGCTTCAGTATCTGAGGAGTCACTAATAGTGCTGAATATTGTGTAAATATCAACAGACATCTCCAATTCTGACCTTATGATGAGGGAAGATCATTGATGAAGCAGTTGAAGATGGCTAGATCCAGGACATTACACTGACCAACTCCTGCAGAGATATCCTGTAGCTGGGATGACTGATGTCCAATAACAGCAACCATATTCCTTTGTTAGATATGACTCCAACCAAAAGAGTTTCCCACTGATTCTCATTGATTCCAGTTTTGCTATGGCTCTTTGATATCACACTTTGTCAAATGCTGCTTTGATGTCCAGGGCAGTCACATTCACTATCCCTCTTGAGGTTAGGCCTTTTGTTTATATTTGAACTAAGGCTTTTGTAAGGACAGAAGCTAAACAACCTTGACAGAATCTCACTGAGTGTCATCGACCAGGTTATTGTTGACTAAGCGACACTTGATGTCACAGTAAATGACACCTTCCTCACTTTGCTGATTGAGAGTAAACTATTGATGTAGTAATCAACTGGTTTGGATTTGTTCTGCTTTTCTTTTATGGAAACTGCATACCGAGCAATTTTGCACATTGCCAATTAAGATAAGCTGTGATGCAGGATGAGCTCCATCTGTCAGGTTTTCTATTCCATACCTCAAAAGCTCACACAGATTAAGATCGGCACAGTGGTTAGCACTGCTGCCTCACAGCGCCTGAAGACCCGGGTTCAATTCCCGACTCAGGCGACTGACTGTGTGGAGTTTGCACGTTCTCCCCGTGTCTGCGTGGGTTTCCTCCGGGTGCTCCGGTTTCCTCCCACAGTCCAAAGATGTGCGGGTCAGGTGAATTGGCCATGCTAAATTGCCCGTAGTGTTCGGTAAGGGGTAATGTAGGGGTATGGGTGGGTTTCGCTTCGGCGGGTCGGTGTGGACTTGTTGGGCCGAAGGGCCTGTTTCCACACTGTAAGTCTAATCTAATCTAATCTAATCACTTGGTGGCATTGGTACAGCAGGAAGTAAAATAAATAAATGGCACAGCAAAGAGTATGAAAGCTAATGTAAATGTGAGCTGGAAAACTGATGTTGAAATCACCTTGATTAGATTAGATTAGATTACTTACAGTGTGGAAACAGGCCCTTCGGCCCAACAAGTCCACACCGACCCGCCGAAGCGCAACCCACTCATATCCCTACGTATACCCCTTACCTAACACTACGGGCAATTTAGCATGGCCAATTCACCTGACCCGCACATCTTTGGACTGTGGGAAGAAACCGGAGCACCCGGAGGAAACCCACGCAGACACGGGGAGAACGTGCAAACTCCACAGTCAGTCACCTGAGGCGGGAATTGAACCCAGGTCCCTGGCGCTGTGAGGCAGCAGTGCTAACCACTGTGCCACCGTGCCGCCCTAAACTTTGGTTTTGGTTTAAATTTATTTCTTTGCATTATCAGTAAAATTTACTTGTAGCTGGTCCACTAACCATCTAGATGTTGCTTGTGACCTGATTTGTAGTTGCTACGGTGACTGCGAACGCAGAATTTGCTGTATTATCATTGCAGTGATAACATGCCATTAGAATTTCACAATTAAACCATGGCCTGCTTTAAATTGGGGCTATCAGCTCCTGCCCTCTGAGGCATTTACAAGATAGATAGAAACTAAGATTGTTTGCTGTTTTTTTTCCCCATGCTGTTACAGTGTGTGAACTAATAAGTGCACGACTCACCACGTATAGGTCCTGAAAGGAACTGCTGAGCAACCACAAATTTATCTTTATGATACATCATTTTCCTAAGGGCAGATGATACTTGCACTTTTGTTGTCCCAGTTACCCACACCCAAACCCTCGCTACATGTATCCACTGAGAGATTCTAACATCTCAAATAACCTAACTTAATACTTCAACATAAGATGAAAGATACTACAACTATCTAATACCACTGTCAAATCCACCCTAAATTTACTAAACCATTAGATTATAAGAAGATAACATTGGGTTTTGAAGGAATCAGATGTGGAATGGATAAACAGATCTTCTCCTGCAACTACAGTCAGATTGATGCAGAAGGACTGAAAGAAGAAACTATTCATATAATTAATAGAGGAACAATTTGGTGAAAAACTTCTAAGCAAGGATTTCTCTCAATGGCAGATTACACATTGGGGCACAAGCATAAATTGCTTCCTTTTGAGGGAAAATGGTTTCTCAGAGTCACAACGTATGAACAGCTGGGAATATCTATTCAACCAGTTGCTGACCGAGGTTTGAGAGAATGTGCTGACTTTTTGGTTAACTGTAGAAAACAATTGTAGATTAAACTGCAAATTAGAATGGATGTCATCTGGGAGTGAAGGTATGGAGAAAAGAATGAAGTGACCATTGCATTGTTATGTGACAGAAAGAGTTTTAAACCATAAAAGAATTACACATATTCAGTGATGATACATATTCAGTGGACATACACCAAGCAAATGGTAGTGAATATCTGATTTTATGGCTTTTATGTAATCTGAATTTTCTTCTTTCATTGACATGTGAAGCTCTATATAATATGGCAGATATATGCTCTGCTGAGGGCAATATCCAAGCTTAAGATTCATTCACGTAATGATACTTCACTGCTCCATCTTATGAGAGCTGAACTAATCATTTACAATATCTGTTTGCTGAAAAGTATTCATTTGCTGCTATTATACCATTAATGATTGACTGTCAAAGATCAATAAAAAAACTCCCCATCATTACATTGCACGTGGACAAGAATAATGCATTTACACAAAGAGATATGATTCATTGTATTGTAAAGTATCATAATTAGCTCCCATTTTATGATAATACTGTCAAGAGTGATGTTGCCATGTCCCCAGAGAAACCACAGTTTGAATTCTTGAAATAACGTTTTGAAAAGCTGCAACTAGCTTCCAAAATGTATTATATACAAATGAACATAATTGTGGCACTAACATTTCATTAACTCAACAAATTTTTGCTCTGTCCCTTCACTCACATTCAAATATTCATTCTATGTGGTAGAAACTAAATCACAATTTGAATTCATTCAAAGTAGGCTGCACTTAATGTTTATTCTCTGCCTTCTTCAAAAAGACACTTTATCAACGAGGCTCTCAGAAAAGAAGACGAGAAAGTGAAAAACTGTGGTTTAGATCCAATTAAATGCGTAAGCTTCTTTGAGTACAAATATGAAGTGCAAAGGTCACGAAATGTAGTTTGCAATGCAATTTTTAATCAACATCTTTAATTCCATTTGTCGCATGTGCAGTTAAACTAAGCTATTGTTAAGCTCAAGAAAATACAAGGGGATTTGTATATTTTTCGCTCAATCATGAACTGTAAATCCTACTTTTAGAAGACCAGTAGATTTTACTCAGATTACTTTTTTCTTAAATAAGATACTATCATGTATATACTGAAAGCTGAATCCGAGGAGGAAGATACCTAATACTTCATTATGTTCAGATGAACAAGGCAGTGATATAAGTCACAATCCAAAACATCATATAGTAGATACACATAACCCTCTACTGCTAGCAGCAATAAGGTGAAAGAAGCAAATTGTTATCTTACTGGGGTAATTTCAATATTTTCTTTGCCAGGTTGCATAGAAGATGATCTATAGTATTTAGTTCCGTTCAATTAAAGGTAAGCTGCTGTCTAACATTTAAGCGTGCAAATGACACATTAATGAGGCAATCAAGCTCTATCGTTGAGATTGTGAAAACAACATTCATGGAGGAATGAAAATAGTAAGCAAAGAAAATTATTTCAATTATTTCAGCAACTCATGTGATAGAGCTACCAGTGAATCAACATTGACATACTTAAATTCTGCATTAAAAATAGATGTTCAGTAACCATGAGGGGAACCTTGGAAGTGATGGGAGTCTCAGTTGCCAGAGGGTTGACTGGAATCAAGTTGTCACTTCTAGGGAAAGCCATTCATGTCTTGTCCAGTCAGGCACTTGACAGGCTAGTGGGCCTGCTTCCTGTTATGAGGGCCATGGGAGCAGAAGGCCCATCTACTCAAAGCTGCAAGCCAAAAGGTTGCAGTAAACAGTAGCAATGCTGGGGTAGTAACAGCTGCAGCCGGCACCCACCAGATGTTTAGCGGAGACCGGGGCTCATTGCTGGGTTCCAGGACACAGGTCAGTGATTGAGGGCTGAAGTGTTGCACAGAGAGGATAGTGGGTGGGTTGGGCTATGGAGAGGAGGCATGATAAAGAATGGAACTTTGTGACAGGATGTGTAAAGGGACCAGGAAGAGGAGTTGGATGTAAGGGTCTGAGGCAATGGTAGTGAGGTGACTTTCAGTCGGGCCAACCAACTCAAGTTAGGTCCATTGATCAAGTACTGTGTACCTTCAAGCTACAGATCCTCAGCCCCTGATGTCCCCAAAGAAGCCTTTGTGGGACTGTCCAGTTCCTTTTGTACCAATTCTCATGAGCATACTGAGTTAATAAGAGAAGGCAGTGGTGCAGTAACAACGTCATTGGTCTAGTCATTCTCAGGCCCAAGCTAATGGTCTGGAGGTATAGATGTGAATTACCACAATTATAGTGAAATTTGAATTTGATTAATAAAATCTGGAATTGAAAGCTAGTCCTATAGTGAGCATTGTTGATTCTTGGGAAATCTGTTTGTCTGATTCACTCATGTCCTTCTGGAAAAGAAATCCCCCAACCTGCCTAGTCTGACCAAAACGTGACTCCAGGCACACAGCAATGTGTTTGACTCTGAACTGCCCTCTGAAATGACCTAGCAAACCACTCAGTTATATCAAACTACAATAGCAACATCAAAAAATGAGTTAAACTAGCTCATCTCCCACCCACCCCCCTACCCCACCACCCCCCTCCCCCACCACCCCCAACATTAACTCAAGCACTGAAAATGGCAAGAGCAAATCCAGTCCAGGCAAATTGTAAAGCCCTTCTTACTGAGATCCAGGAGCCGGTGGCAAAGTCAGGAGAGCTGTCTCACCAAATAGTGAAGCAAAAACCTAACATTGTCATACTCATGAAATTATAAACTGACAGGCAATGTGCCTGAAACCACCATCATCTTACCTGGGCATGTTTTATCTCATTGGTTAGACAGACTCACCATTGGAGACAGAACAGTCATTGATAGAGTTAAAAATCACACAACACCAGGTTATAGTCCAACACTTTTTTTTAATGTACAAGCCTTCGAAGCACTGCTGCTTCACTGACTGCCTGATGAAGGAGCAGTGTTCTAAAAGCCAGTACTTCCAAATAAGCCTGTTGGACTACAACCTGGTGTGTGATTTATAACTTTGTCCATCCCAGTCCAATACTGGTACCTCCATATCATGGCAATCATATACAGTTGAATGATAGTTGCTCAGAAAACCCTCAACTATTTCTGGACCCCATGAAATTTCATGCTGTTGAGTCAAACGATGGCAAGGAAATTTCCGTTACCACTTACGACCCCCTATTGCTGATGAATGAATATTCCTCCATATTGACCACCAACTGGAAGGAGCATTGAAGACGACACAGACTCAGAATGTACTCTTATTAAGGAACACCTGATATCTGGTCCCACAAAGCAGCTCTGTGTTAAAGATTCTATACATTGGTTCAAAAAGTTATTAATGTTTGAAAAGTTCACTTCATTCAAAATCTATTAGCTATTAAAAACTTTGACTGGACTACACAATTTAAAACTACTGTAGGTAGTTTTATACATGTAAAATGATGTGCTTAGATCAATATTATGGGCAATGCCTTAGCCGCAGGAATTCATCAAAGTAATCATGTTACCCTCAGTCTGCACAAGTATAACAGGAAAAACATCAAAGGTATAGATAACGAGAAAGTAGGTACCAATGGAGATTAATGAACTGAGTCTCTGGTAACAGCCTCTCAGTAGATTAAATGTATCCTCTGACCAATTGTACTAGAAGCAGTTGGTGGTGTTTCCAGAAAGGGAAGGTTGGTGGGGAGGCCACATTAACCATCCAAGAGGTTTGTTTCTTTGTCTGGGTTTGAAATTCCGCTTCTAAATTCTCAGAAGTTTGACGCAAGGCCAAAGTTCCCAATAGTAGGCCTCAGGAAGGACTTTGTGTGCAGTTTCATGTCATATGTGCTCATTGATAGACAGACAATCTCGCCAGGATTAAGGGCGCTTATGAGGTAAAGTTATCTGTGAAAGAAAAATGTGTGCCTTCAGATTCATGGTGGAATAGTCAACTTGCTGAGGTTGGAGAGAGTAGTAGCTGTTTTACCTTCTCCAGGGAGCATTGTTAGGTATACTTTCTAATTAAGCTGTTTAAAGAAGCTATTACACATCTCTGCAGCAGATAGGACTTGAACTGAGAATCAGGTGGAATTAGGCAAATGGTAGTGGGGTGGACAGTCCTGGCTGAGGGAGGGAGAGTGGCAGCAGTCTAAACAGCACAAGGCAGAGCTCTCTGGGGCAGCTTGGTGGTTATGGGGGAAGAGATGAGGGGAGGGAGAGAGAAACAGACAAAAGATGCAGCAATGTGCAGAGAAGGGGAAAACTTAATGTGATGGAAAAAAATCTAATCTTAAGGAGCTTTTCCACCTAATCGTGTCTTTTGGTCAGTGTTGGGGTGGGGTTTTCCATGCAGGGATGTTGGACAGAGTTGATCCTGAAGTGTAGCATTTGCTGTCAATAATGGAATCCTGGATATTGAATTCCAGGAATCAGACAGCAGGGGGAGCAGTGACTGCGCTGGGTAGTGCATTGGCATGCTATAGGGTGGCAAATCCAGAATCGGGGTCAGGTATCAGATGGTCTCATGGGAGAGATGGAAAGGGAAACAAAAAGAAGTGGCACACTTAGTGAGAAGATTCAGTGTCAAGGTGGGCATGAGGCTGGTAATTGGTGCAGGCTTGGCAAGAAGCAAAGGACAGTGGTTTTCTGCCCAAATGCATGTGATGAGGCACAAAGGAAATGAGGGGAGAGGAATGGTTAAATTGGGTGGACCAGGGAATGGGGAGATGTTAGTGGATAACAACAGGAAAGTAGAAGGTGAATGAGTGAGCTTGAAAGATCACATACACCTTTCCCCACAGTTCATCTTCCAAAAGAAAACGGCAAAGGTTAAGCATGACTGTAGGTTGAACAAGGGTCATAGAACTGTAGAGTTATACAGCACAGAAATAGACCCTTAGGTCCAATTTGTCCATGCTAATCAGATATCCTAAACTGATCGATTATCATTTGCCAGAATTTGACCCATATTCCTCTAAACCTTACAGAGAAAATTATTGTTCAAGTCCTGAGACTCCATAGTAACTGCAGGAAGCTCATGTATGATAGAGATAGTGTCATAGGTGACAGAAGGAAGGTTGAGGGTTAGGGGGTGTTGTAACATTGTGTGGAGTGATGCATGGGGTGGATTGAGTGGCGGGACAGTGTCCCTGATAGCTGGTCATGGCTGATAAAGGAGGTGCTTTGATAAAGGGTAGGGCAGAGAGGGTAGACTGAGGTTTGAGGCTGATAGAGGAAAGTTCAATGGTGGTGGAGGGAGGATGGCTATCATAACTCCCATTTCCAGAGTTACTGCTTCTGTCTCTATGCATATGGCTGTATTAAGAAGAGATATTGGTTGTAATCCATGGATGTTATTCATGGGAGAGTACATGGAAGTTTGGGTGTATCAGCAACAAGGAGTGGCCACAAAAGATCTGGCTAATTACACCATTGTATCGCATCAAAGAGATGTACAATGCCATCCCTGCCTCAAAGAGGACAAGAATTGAGCAGAATATTTGGCTGTTGTAGACTGAAGTTCCAAAGTTTGGACCACTCAGGCAGAGTGCACCAGTACTCATCAGAATCAATGTCCAGGTTCACTGTAGTCTGCTGTGGCTCTGCACAATGTCACTCAGCAAAGGGCTAAGGAATTTGTAGAGCAGGGAGATTGGCTGATAGTTCTCAGCAGGTATGATTTCCCCAGTGAAACTGATGAAAGTTATCCACCAGTTCTCCTACCAGTGGGCAAGATTCCAGCCAGACCTATTGAATCCTGCCTGGTGTTCCTCTTACAGCTTTCACCAATCACTCTTCCTTCTGTTATCCCTCCTCCAAATCATTCACAACAGCTGTCTCATCCATTTTGTTTTTGGCACTGAACAGATAAGTAATTTCACTTGACATTTCTTGTTCTATTCCATTTTGGATATCTATTTGTTTCACCAGTGGATGAATTATAGCTTTTAACTGGATTTGTTAATACAAGTAAAGTCAAGGACAAATTGAGTCCCACAACCACTTAATACACCTATTGCAATCAGAGTAATATCAAAGCACTCTGCAACTATTTAATTGCTCCATTTTATTTTAGTTAGGTCCCAAGATTTACACTGTTGTTATTCTTGTGCATATTTGTTTGTGTTTAGGTTTGATCTTCTTGCAGATAAAATCAGGAACCTAGAATATATTTTATCACAAAATGTTGGCATTTGCTGTTCAAAGGAGAGAAATGAATAACAAACTTGAAGCTGGAAAGAAAATCCTCTGAAAGTTAAAGTTCAGACAGAAACCTTGCTGATCAAACACAGTCACATCAAATCACTCTTCCCCTTCAAATTTCAACGGTTGCATCATGCCCACATGATTTTGGTATGTAACAAAACATTCAAAAGGAAAATTGTAGAATCAGAAATTTTGACTGCATTTTTTCATATCATCTTAATTATCAATAGAAAGTGCTTTAATTATGGCAATTTTTGTTTTCAAAAAGGCTGCATTGAATGTACAATCTTTTACAATCATCACAAATTAGCCATTCACTCTCTCAGGCTCTCACAAAAGAAGAAAAGAAAACAACAGGATAATATGAAAGTTTTCAAATTATCAGCAGCCGTTGAGAAAATTGTGGTCTCATCTTGCAGATCGCTCTCTCAATCCTCAATTCTTTAAGTCAGCTGTTTGTTAGTCATCATACTGCAGACGTAGACAACTGAGCAAAAGAGAAATAAAGACTTGTATTTATATAACATATCTTATGACCTCCAGATATCTTGATGTGCCTTTCAGCTACATGTGCAGTGCAGTCTTTGATGTAATATAAGAGAATAAACAGCCACTTGCACACCACGGTGAGACAATTATTACATTTTCTGTTTTGATCTTGTTTGAGAGTAATGTGGCTCGACACTGGTGAGCAGTCCTTAGTATTTTTCAAAACAGTTCCACTGGATCTGAGGGGGAAGACAGCATCTTGGCTTAGCATAGCATCTGAATAGTATCAGCTCCAACTGCAGCACTTCCTTGGTACTGCAGTGAAGTACAACAAGTTTGTTAAAGACCCTCAGGCAGCACCTTCCGAATCGACAATTGTCAAGAGGGACAAGGACAGCAGATACATGGGGACACCACCATCTGCAAGTTCCCATCCAAGCCACACACCATTCTGATTGGAAATACTTCATAGCGGCACGGTGGCAGTGGGCGGAACGGTGGCACAGTGGTTAGCACTGCTGTCTCACAGCGCCTGAGACCCGGGTTCAATTCCCGACTCAGGCGACTGACTGTGTGGAGTTTGCACGTTCTCCCCGTGTCTGCGTGGGTTTCCTCCGGGTGCTCCGGTTTCCTCCCACAGTCCAAAGATGTGCGGGTCAGGTAAATTGGCCATGCTAAATTGCCCATAGTGTTAGGTAAGGGGTAAATGTAGGGGTATGGGTGGGTTGCGCTTCGGCGGGTCGGTGTGGACTTGTTGGGCCGAAGGGCCTGTTTCCACACTGTAAGTAATCTAATCTAATCTAATCTAATCATTCCTTCATGGTTGTTGGGGCAAAATCCTGGAATTCCTTCCCTAATGGCATTGTGGGTCTACCAAAGCAAGGGCAACTACAAATAAGTAATAAATGCTAGCCCAGCCTAGCCAGTATGACTAAGTTCCTTGAATGAATAAAATAATAAAAAAAATGGCAGGCTGGCTCTTTGTACTTCAGCCTCTGAGTTGGGCCTTGAATCAACAACCATCTCATTCAAAGCCACTGTGGTAACCACTAAGCCCAAATTAACAATTTAAACACAAGTATTGGGATAGCAATTTTTGTACAGTGGCAAGCAGTTTTGACAAAGATTGTGTGTCTATACATGATGCAAAATAGCTTTACATATTTAACATTTTCATTCCAACAAAGACACCTGAGTGTCCCAGTTAAAGGATTTCCTAGAAAATGATTTCACATCACAGAGGCATCCCAACTCACTGCTCACACATTTAATAATAATCTGGTTCTGGTGATCTTTGAACAACCTGGCCAATTGAAACACTATAACTAAACTCTACTGCAGCTAAAACAGACCATCTAATTGCTAATTATTCAACAATGAACTAATGCAATAACTTAATTTCGATAAGGTTCCCCATGGTAGGCTAATGCTAAAACTTCAGAGGTATGGCATTGAGGATACATTAGAGGTTTGGATTAGGAATTGGCTGGCTGGAAGGAGACAGAGGAGAGTAGTTGATGGATTATGTTCATCTTGGAGCGCAGTTACTAGCGGTGTACCACAAGGATCTGTTTTGGGACCATTGCTTTTTGTTATCTTTATAAATGATCTAGAGGAAGGACTTGAAAGCTGGGTAAGCAAGTTTGCGGATGACACAAAAGTCGGTGGAGTTGTGGATAGTGAGGAAGGAAGTGGTAGGTTACAGCGGGATATAGAAAAGTTGCAGAGCTGGGCGGAAATGTGGCAAATGGAATTCAATGTAGCTAAGTGCGAAGTCGTTCACTTTGGTAGGAATAACAAGATGATGGATTACTGGGCTAATGGTAGGCTACTTGGTAGTGTGGATGAGCAGAGGGATCTTGGTGTCCATGTACACAGATCTCTGAAAGTTGCCACCCAGGTAAATAGTGCTGTGAGGAAGGCATATGGTGTACTGGGCTTTATTGGCAGAGGAATTGAGTTCCGGAGTCCTGAGGTCATGTTGCAGTTGTATAAGACTCTGGTGAGGCCTCATCTGGAGTATTGTGTGCAGTTTTGGTCGCCATACTATAGGAAGGATGTGGAAGCTTTAGAACGAGTGCAGAGGAGGTTTACCAGGATGTTGCCTGGAATGGTAGGAAAATCTTATGAGGAAAGGCTGAGGCACTTGGGGCTGTTCTCATTGGAGAAGAGAAGGTTTAGGGGAGATCTGATAGAAGTGTATAAGATGATTAGGGGTTTAGATAGGGTAGATACTAAGAACCTTTTACCGCTAATGGAGTCAGGTGTTACTAGGGGACATAGCTTTAAATTAAAGGGTGGTAGGTATAGGACAGATGTTAGGGGTAGATTCTTCACACAGCGGGTTGTGAGTTCATGGAATGCCCTGCCCGTATCAGTGGTGAACTCTCCTTCTTTATGGTCATTTAAGCGGGCATTGGATAGGCATTTGGAAGTTATTGGGCTAGTATAGGTTAGGTAGGATTCGGTCGGCGCAACATCGAGGGCCGAAGGGCCTGTACTGCGCTGTATCCTTCTATGTTCTATTAACCAGCTAATTATGCCCCACATGACAGATACTTACAATTCAAACACTTCAAAACTCAAAAGACAGTACAGTATATCTACATACTGATTAACAAATGTTGCACTGCTTAACAATAAATGACAATAATTGTCTCATGTTGTTACTCTGCAGAAAGTACTTAATCTTTTGTCCAATATTTCAGATTAGTTTGAAGTATGTTTCCAAGACAGAATAACATCTCATTTTTACTGATCCCCTAAATAATTTATAAAATAATTTTGGCCACATAGACAAGAGGCAACAAAGAGAGCCATCATTTATTCTGAGAGTTATTATCTCATAAGCCACAAATGACGTTATAATTGGTTGCTCCAATATGGTATTCAGTACAATTTGTGCCACATGGATTCTTGCATACACCCTGTTTTGAAGCTCTGAGGATATCCATAATATCCAAAAAAACGAGCACTAATCAGTGCAATATCTCATGCAATTATTTTATTTGGCTACGTTCTTGGACAATTCGTGTTAATATTATTGTGGTATTCATGCTGTTTACTTAATTGAACAATTATAGTTTGGTACAGACACATCAAGGAATCTTGTTACAGACCAGATCGGAGGCCCCTCAAAATATTTTAAGAAGATAGCCTAGACTCAACTTTTTCCTATTTTAAAGATAGATGGGAAGTACCATGATCCAGATGCAATGTGTCTGGTCAAGCTACTCAACATTAAGCAAAACACAATTTATTTAAACACTATAGTTAAAATACAAACACAAGAATGAGGAAGTTAGATTTACTTAACTATTGGAAAATTCAACTGATAGATACAGTACCTATTAGTAATTAACTATTCCAATATAGTTTGGCAAAATGCAAATTCAGACACACATTCTTACATGCAGTTCTCCAATCCAGGAGGAAGAAACATCAAGACAAATTTCAGAGAAAATAGCAGGTTGGAATCATTCATTGAAGCTTCCAATTCATCTGAGACCCCAGCAGCTTCTGATGTTACTGAAAAGACCAAAGCCCAGAGGTCTGGATCTGTGAGATCTGGCCACACCCATTCAGGCTGCTTCTATTGTTCCTACTTGAAAATAAAACCTAAAGGCCTCACAAGTTGTTCACTTAAGTCATCTTCAAGTAGCCATGTCAGCACTTCTGCCTTACAAACTCCCCTCAAAAAAAGAACAGGACAACATAACCTTTTAAAGTGACAGCATCATCACAGTCTGGCTTCTGGAACTAGGCCTCCAAACACAAGCTGGCTACCATAGTGAAGTACCAAGAGTGTACAAGCAGCAGTCCTGTCTACTTTGCCTCACATTTTTGCTGATTTGCTGACATCCAAACTTAGTTACAGGGAGGACACTGCATCTCATAAGTAATACCTTATATGGCAAGCAGATGCCTGGTATTCAAAATGTACAAACTGATGCAGTTCGTTATTTGCACTCATATTACTTCAAAACGTTTTCATCAATAGCTAACCTGGAAGTTAACGGCGTTATATAGTGTATAGAAAACTGGATAAGGAACAAGGAGACAGTTTCTTATCACGTTAACCAGGCATTGACCCCTTAACAATAAACATAAATGTATACAAGCTGCAAATTTACAAGAAGAAATTAGTGACCTTAGCTTTTGAGTCAGTCGGTAGACCTGATAGCAGAAGTTCTCTTTGAACGTTACACCCATCGCATATTTTCTACCCACAAGTGCAAAAAAACCCAGCAAATTTTGGGGAAATCCACATTATTTTTCGTTTGTCAACATAAAATTAAGTAAAAATATAAGATAATATAATGCAGTTGTGAAATTAACTTTGTTTTTACAAATCAACTCAGTTTCAAAGAGCTATGGATTAAATCTGCATAACTGATGATATTCCATTGCTTTATGACAACAGTATCAGTTATAATAAATTGAGAAAAAACTTCTCAGAATGTTGTAGTAACGTGCAACCGTCTTAGTGTGAATTATTTTTGAAAATCTTTGGACAGCCAAATTGATGATGAATCATTAAGTCTCATTAGTATATGTTAATAGAGTCAGTTCCATTAACTCCGTACAATTAGTACATTTCCCAAGAATCCTGTGTTAGAATTTGAAAGGAAGTTCTTTATTTTGTGGCAGCTCCTCTAACTTATCCTGGAATTGTCATCCTCTGCGAATAAGCAGCTGCCGTTACCATTATTTCAGATGAGCTGCTATTGAGCTAGGTCAAGGGAAGACAGGGAATGTTAAATGACAGAAACTACAGTATTGTGAACATTTATTTAAGTATGATTTAGACACAGGTATCATGTCATTTATTTCACAATAATTTCAGTACTACAAATTGAGATCCAAGAGAATGATGGTGGCATCAAACCCCCAAAGACTCTGCAACTAAAGAGTCCATTATTGATGTCCTAAATAGACTAATCTCAGAACATAAAGACGGACTACCATTCTGTTATTTTGTTGTCAGCAAAACACAATAAGGAAGTTCTGACAATAGACAAAACAGTGTTGTGTATGTTCAGAGAATCTCAGATAAAGCACTGAAAGATTTCAGAATTCAATTTTTATTGCTTTATTGCTTACCACTCAACAAAATTATAAATATATACGATCTAAACAAAATTATAAATATATATGATGTAGAGTAACCTATATAGACAATATTTTATCTTGGGTGTTGTTTTCTCTATCTGTTATGTATGTGAATTCTTTAGGGGCCCATGGTCTTGAGTGTGATAGGATAGCCATCTTTTGGTTTAAGGAGAAGAGTCTTGGAGAGTTAACTGGATATAGTCTGTTGTATCTTTGCAACTATTTACAGATTAGAATAGACACTACATTGCTGCAAAGATTGTTGGGCAGATCTAGCCATTAGGTCTATCGCCCTCATGAGATCACTCCCACCAAGTCTTCATGACATCACAGTGTATGGTGCTTATTTCACTCAACCAAGTATTAACCCTTTTGGACGCTTCAAATCCATGTAAGCAATTTGTTCCTTGTTTAATATTTAATGTTGATGCAAACTCAATTAACTTGAAGTCTAGTAAGACCTATTTTACTCCTGCTTGTGTTGATCTGTTTGCAAGATCAGTGCTGAGGGCATTAGTGACAATATTTATTCTGATTCAAAGGTATTTCAAAGGTAAATTTTCAAGTTGATCTATTTTAAAGATGTGGGTGACTGACAAAAGTCACACCACACCAGAACACTTGCAGTATTGAGAGCTGCACAAATGTACACAAGTAAATCAATGACAAGAACAAACTGAAAAGCAGCCTTTGGAAGATGATCAAGCCTTAAACTCTCACAACAAGTTGACAATCGACCATCAATATCACATGTCCCCAAAAAGCACTCTATCACAACCCAAAAGCTAAAATTGATACTAGAGCCTAATACCAACATGTTGCCACTATTCATCTTCAAATAGATGATACCAAAAACTGCCATTCCAATGGTACACCCCATAAAAGGCTGTGTCACAGTATATAATGGATCCTTAATTCAGTGCAATGGTACGATCACATTAGAGTGCAACTTGCAAATTAAGCTTGGATTCCTAAAGCCTCTACCAGGTAGATACTAAAGGTCCAGGAGAGGCAGATCTACCGGTATGGAATGATCTCAGCATTGTGATCATTCGTGGAATTCAAAGCACATCCATAGTGCTGAGAATGAAACAGCGACAGAACTTTCCTATTTAATGACATAGGAGAATGGAACATGTACGCCAAACCCACAAGCCAGGAAAGAAACTATTCCAGTTACGTGTCAGACAGAGAGCTCGAATCAGAAATCAAGTCACACATACCCGCAAAGGTTTCTCAAATACACCATCAGTCGAAGTCATATGAAACAATTACTGATCATGGTGCCACACTGGGGAAGAACAGAAGCCAGCTCAGACCAAGGTATGACATGCCAATCATGCAAATGGAGAGTAAGGAAGAAAATTCCAGTGATAATGATAATGCTGAGTGATAGCAACCCACACCACGAGAACCAAAATGTCAGTCAACAGCAACCAAGAATAAAATACAGCTCTCCAGATGGGTATATGATCACCAGATCAGTATGAGTTGTCAAACCTCCATAAAGTATTATAGTAAAATTGAATTATTCATCCAGTTAAGTCTGTTTTTACATGTCAGTATAAATGCTGAATTGACCACACGTGCCTCTGTACAATGATGTGTACTGTTTGAGATTTATTTTCTTTGGAAAATTGGTGATATGGTGCTATGTTTCAGAGCCGATGTATGATGCACCTTTAAGGGGCATACTTATGATACTGTCATCACCATATCATGGCATGTGACCTCATGGTCCAATGGTCTCAGTTGCTACCGGACTGACTTTTGTCCTTCCACAGCATGACATACTGAAGGCAGCATACTGCAACACATCCAAATGACATTGCTTGAGCTGAGGCAAACAAATGCTTGAGATTGTGAATGTAAATATATAGATATCAGATTCTTTAAATAAAGTCTATTGCATTTTTCAGTATTATTTGATTCATGTCTCGCTTTCATGTTATGGGAACTAACGTAAGTATCACTGTCTGAATGTGGCAGATCATCAGTCCATCATGCCAAATCATGTTATGTGGCATACCATCTCAGAGGCAGTATTAGCACAAAGGCACCAAATATATCTCATAAAGAGGGGCAACGTGCCAGTTGAAATTGGAGGAGTAAGGAAAGCTCTTGCGGAAAAAATTGTAGACATGTGGAAAGATTTATGAATTTTTGTTTATACCACAACATATAGAAAGTTGCATTTTATACCTAATAGATGCTTCCACAAATTTAGCAGGCCTCAAAAATGTCTCTGTGCTTACAACTTATTCCAAATCACATCACCTGATTTTAAACGATGCATTGATATATTTGGACAAAACTGAAACCAAAATCAGCGCAAAACGTTTTTAGTAGGGATTCCTTTCAAGATAAACCAGTCCCTTTTTGGATGGGTATACCTTGCTATTTTGGCATTCTTTTGTTACACCTCACTAGGGTAGTGTATCAAAAATCAAACTCTGCTATTGTCAGTGTTGCCACAAAAGTTAAGATTTTTAAAAAGTATTCAAAATCCCCCATTCTAACTGTCTTTTAGACACAGCTTGATAGAAAGCTGTATTTAACAAGAATGACTACTTATTACAAATAATTAAATTCTAGCAGTAAGTTAGCAACTTTGCATTGTCAACATTTCCCTTCAAATTAAAACTCAAACCTCTTTATGGAACTCCTCCTACATATAAGTAGAGATAGATTTTTTAAAAGTGTTATGCATTGAAGGGAAATATTGGGAAGACAGTTCAGTGGTCCTTGTCCACAGCATTTGCTGAGAGAATTTCTTTGGCCATGGGGACACCCCACACTTCAATCTTCCTTCTCAATGTATTTTTACTAGCTTGCAGGAGGCACAGACCAACTGGCTCACACTTATAAAGTCTCTGATTTATTAGTTAAAAGCCAAAGCTTACAACAACTGGTGAAGGGAAATGAACTGGTTTTCTTCAGGCTTGAGAAATTTTGTCCTGTAGAGAAGATAGCAATTTTCTTTTCTGTTTGTCTTCTGACCAAACATCCACATCCAAGGACTGTTTAGCCACATGGAAGCCAATTGCATATTTGTTGGCGGACAGAAGGCTTTTGTCCTTGACAACTGATCATCATGCCAGAGACTAAACAGATATCTGTTCCAGGTCAAACTCCCTGGTTCCAGCTCATTTTCAGTGTGCTGTCCGACTGCTTCAACAACACCACAGTATATGTCACTTACAATGAGTGTCAGGTAAAAAGTGAAGCAATCCTTTCCACAGCCATTAGTTTTTAAAATAGTCCTTTGCCCATTTCAGTCCACAATCAAAAACACAAAATGGAAGATGTAAAGACCATATTTTATAATACCTTTTGCACAGTCTCTAGTATATCTCTGTCCACATTCTGGTGATCAGACCTGCATACTGTACTCCAAGTATGGTCGAATGAAAATTGGATACAGTTTCTTAGAATTTCTTTACTCTTCTATTATACTGCTCCAGTAACAAAGAAGCGAGCCTACACTTTCACAGCAGAAAGCTTCGCCTTTGCAAAAGTTGGAGAGGACGGATAAAATTGCAATTATTGCTCTTGGAGAATGGATCTACCATTTTCACAGGGGAAGGGAATGGAAGCAGTTCATAATTCACACATTCACAGTTCACTGAAGCAGCTATTCATGCAAATCAGCAACTGCCTCATTTCATGTCTGATTCTGGTTAACCAGGTGTGTCAAAAACGATGCGTGCAGATTAGACTTAATATAAGAACATCTGCATTTGGCAGATTTTTTTGAACAGTCAGGGTACCCTTTTGGAAAGTTAATGGATTTGTCCTGTGATGCGTTTGTTGGAACTCAGGTGTCCTTTGGAACAGTCAGGTGCCTGTTGGGGCAGGTAAGGTGTGCTTTGGTATTGTTAAAAGTTGGTTTGAGTCTTTGCAAAAAGTGCATCAATTCATTGTAACGATGAAGTTCATTGGAACTGTTAAAAACAATTATCAAAACTGTCGAGAGAAACACTCAAACATGTCAGAAAGAACTAAGAGGAATTGTCAAGGGCAACTGACAAAGGGAGCTATCAAGGTATTTAAAACGTCTGACCTTTGGATGTTTGAAAAATACTGTCCTAGTGTGTTGAAAAAAAGTCTCCTAACTGACCTTGCAGACTACCATTACACATACTAGCATGAAATACTTGATCTCACCATATTTCATCATCTCAGTCAGGCTTTTCAAATTGCCTTTCAGCTCCAAGTATTTATGGACTCTTTGAAGTGGGACTATGAATTCCAATGTTTCAATTCCAATCCAAATAAGCAGTTGATTAAAACAGTCTGTTTTGAGGGATTATATATTATAAAGAGTGTAAATGTACTGAATGATTTTACATTAATGATTTTAAAATAAAATCTACATGAGATACTTTGAAATTTGTTTTATACAAATTGAGCATGGCTCCTGAGGTAGGTCCAATGTGGACAATGGGTGAATTGTCATGATAGGTGTAAGGGAAAAGATTGGTAGACTGTAAAACAAGTTGGTAACAGGTGACACTAAGTTGGCATACAGACTAAAAAGGTCATGGGTACGCACAATGCGCCATAGGTTTATATGGAGAGTATTGGGGCCAAGAGGGTCGGCAGAAGGAAATAGATGTGACATGGAGAGTCTGTGTGTTGGTGAGGAGACATGAGGACTGACAGCTGAAGACATTTTATGTTTTAATTTTTAAAGAAAGTTCAACACAATGCTGGAACATTCAGACATGTCTTCCATCCACCCCTCTTCCACACTTAGCAGCCTTCACATTCATTTTAGAGTCACTTTGCCTAATTCCCAGCAAATCCAGCCACCCCAAAATTAAAATTCCAACATCCAGGGCACCTTCTCCTGTGCTCTGTTTGCACAGCCAGGAAATATCAGGTTTCTGGACTCCTGATCCAGAGTGACAAGCCAATCATAATGCTCACTATAATTTTATTATGGGGTGATAAATTGGTACTACAATTTTTTAATGATTTGCTCATGCTTAGATTGCCTTCATTCCTCTACCCCATTTAGCTATTTATTTTCTAAGCAATATATAGTCTCCTTATTTTGCCAAAACACAATATTCCACTCGTAACTATATTAATTTGCTATCACACAAGCCTATTAACATCTTCTTGCAATTTATTGCTATCCTTCTCGGCATTGAATAATCCTTCTAATGTGCTAGATCATTCCATAAACCTAGAAATCATGTCTTGATTTGAATGTCTAAACTGCTAATGCAAATTGTGGACATCTGTGCTACTTATATTGATCCTCGTGATACCTACATTTCATGTTTTGCTATGGTGAAAAGTTACATTGTACTCCTACTCTGTTTATTGTCTTGAAGCCAACAAACCATCCATTCTGTTAATTTCTCCCGAAATTTGCATTTTCTCACAATATTCCACTTACGAAAGTGGAAGGCCTTTTGGAAATTCAGGTATCTTTCATCTACTATGTCTACTCTTTCCTGTTACCTCTTCAAAGAATTCAATAGGATTGGTCAAGCAAGACCTGAAACCATGTTGATGATTCTATATTTTATTTTGGTTTCCAGATGCTTTCTATTTTCTCAAGGATTCAGTTAGTTGCATACTTTTGAAGTTGAATTGAGGGTCCATAGTTCATTATGCCTATACTATCTCATCTTTTCAATATAAAGATGTAAGTAGCTATCTTTAATCGGAATTACAACTTGCCTTCACAAATAATTAACTATTTTACATTATTTATTAGCTGAAATTATGCAAGACATTTTTTGAGTTATATTTTCCTATTTACATTTGTGATGGAAGCACAGCACTTAATCTCACGTGTAGTCAGGCAAATCAATGCAACTCATTGGACAGAACAGAACCATATACAGAATTAGAAAGGCACAACAAGACAAAATGACTAAGATAACCAACACCAGAGAAGACATCATGACAGACACCTGGGTAAGAAACCTTTCCATCAGGCAGCTTACCACAAAGGCCATACCAGCCAAGGGACTCAACTACAACCACAGGGATGCAAACATAACAGACTTCTGTGCTTCACGAGAATGTATGCTCCAAACGACCAACCAAAGAGACACAGCAAGCAGTCAGACAAACCATTGTATCCTTACTAACAAAGAAGAGACAATTGAACAATCTCAACATCAAAGAGAGAGAAGCCCTAAAACACTCAAAAATGACAAGAACATCATCATAGCACCAGTGAAGGGCAGAATGATGGTTATCATGTACAAGACTGAATACATTCAGAAAACACAGAAACTACTTGCAGATACCAACACCTACTTACAGAGGGAATGTGACTCCATGCCACAACTAACCAATAAAATATATAACACACTACGGAATCTACGAAAAGAACTAACTAATAGCCAGGATTGATCTACAAAGGATGAAATCAGACAGCAACAACACCCCAAGATTTTACAGATTACTCAAAGTACAAAAACCAGCCATACCACTTAGACCCATTGTAGCACTCCTGGAACTCCATCACATAAACTGGCAAAAGGAATCTCTTTTGGGGAGAAGTGACCTGTATAAGAAGGGCAGACTGCACCTAAGTTGGAAGGGGACTAATATACTGGCAGGGAAATTTGCTAGAACTGCTTGGGAGGATTTAAACTAGTAAAGTGGTGGTGGGAGAGGGGGGGGACCCAGGGAGATAGTGAGGAAAGAGGTCGATCTGAGACTGGTACAATTGAGAACAGAAGTAAGTCAGTCAGGGCAGGCAGGAACAAGGTAGGACTAATAAATTAAACTGCATTTATTTCAATGCAAGGGGCCTAACAGAGAAGGCAGATGAACTAAGGGCATGGTTAGGAACATGGGACTGGGATATCATAGCAATTACAGAGACATGATTCAGGGATGGGCAGGACTGGCAGCTTAATGTTCCAGGATACAAATGCTACAGGAAGGATAGAAAGAGAGGCAAGAGAGGTGGGGGGTGGGAAATGGCATTTTTGATAAGGGATGGCATTACAGCCTTGCTGAGGGAGGATGTTCCTGGAAATACATCCAGGAAAGTTACTTGGGTGGAACTGAGAAATAAGAAAGTGATGATCACCTTATTGGGATTGTATTATAGACCCCCTAATAGAGGGAAATTGAGAAACAAACTTGTAAGGAGATCTCAGTTATCTGTAAGAATAATAGGATAGTTATGGTAGGGTATTTTAATTTTCCAAACATTGACTGGGATTGCCATAGTGTTTAAGGTTTAGATGGAGAAGAATTTCTTAAGTGCGTACCAGACAATTTTCTGATTCAGTATGTGGATGTACCTACCAGAGAAGGTGCAAATCTTGACCTATTCTTGGGAAATAAGGCAGGGCAGGTGACTGAGGTGTCAGTGGGGGAGCACTTTGGGGCCAGCGACCATAATTTTATTCATTTTAAAATAGTGATGAGAAAAGGATCGACCAGATCTAAAAGTTGATGTTCTAAATTGGAGAAAGGCCAATTTTGACGGTATTAGGCAAGGACTTTTGAAAGCCGATTGGAGGCAGATGTTCGCAGGTAAAGGGATGGCAGGAAAATGGGAAGCCTTCAGAAATGAGATAACAAGAATAACAAATATATTCCTGTCAGAGGAAAAGGGAAGGCTGGTAGGTATAGGGAATGCTGGATGACGAAAGAAATTGAGGGCTTGGTTAAGAAAAAGAAGGAAGCATATGTCAGGTATAAACAGGATAGATTGAGTGAATCCATAGAAGAGTATAAAGAAAATAGGAATATACTTAAGAGGGAAATCAGGAGGACAAATGGGGACATGAGATAGCTATGGCAAATAGAATTAAGGAGAATCCAAAGGGTTTTTACACATACATAAAGGACAAAAGGGTAACTAGGGAGAGAATAGGGCCCCTCAAAGATCAGCAAGGCAGCCTTTGTGTGGGGCCACAGAAAATGGGGGAGATACTAAATGGATATTTTGCTTCAGTATTTACTGTGGAAAAGGATATGGAAGATATAGACTGTAGGGAAATAATGGTGACATCTTGCAAAATGTCCAGATTACAGAGGAGGAAGTACTGGATGTCTTGAAACGGTTAAAGGTGGATAAATGCCCAGGACCTGAACAGGTGTATCCGAGAACTCTCTGGGAAGCTAGATTGCTGGGCCTCTTGCCGAGATATTTGTATCATTGATAGTCACAGGTGAGGTGCCGGAAGACTAGAGGTTAGTAAATGTGGTGCCACTGTTTAAGAAGGGCGGTAAAGACAAACCAGGGAACTATAGACCGGTGAGCCTGACCTCAGTGGTGGGCAAGTTGTTGGAGGGAATCCTGAGGGACAGGATGTACATGTATTTGGAAAGACACGGACTGATTAGGGATCGTCAACATGGCTTTGTGCATGGGAAATCATGTCTCACAAACTTGACTGAGTTTTTTGAAGAAGTGACAAAGAAGGTTGATGAGGGCAGAGTACTAGATGTGATCTCTACAGATGTCAGTAAGGCATTCAACAAGGTTCCCCATGGGAGACTGATCAGCAAGGTTAAGTCTCATGGAATATAGGGAGAACAAGCCATTTGGATACAGAACTGGCTCAAAGGTAGAAGACAGAGGGTGGTGGTGGAGGATTGTTTTTCAGACTGGAGGCCGGTGACCAGTGGAGTGCCACAAGGATTGGTGCTGGACCCTCTACTTTTTGTCATTTACATAAATGATTTGGATGCGAGCATAAGAGGTACAGTTAGTTAGTTTGCAGATGACATCAAAATTGGAGGTGTAGTAGACAGTGAAGAGGGATACCTCAGATTACAACAGGACCTGGACCAGATAAGCCAATGGGCTGAGAAGTGGCAGATGGAGTTTAATTCAGATAAATGCAAGGTGCTGCATTTTGTGAAGCAAATCTTAGCAGGACTTATACACTTAATGGTATGGTCCTGGAGGATGTTGCTGAACAAAGAGATCTTGGAGTGCAGGTTCATAGCTCCTTGAAAGTGGAGTTGCAGGTAGATAGGATAGTGAAGAAGGCGTTTGGTATGCTTTCTTTTATTGGTCAGAGTATTGAGTACAGGAGTTGGGAGGTCATGTTGCAGCTATACAGGATGTTGGTTAGGTCACTGTTGGAATATTGCATGCAATTCTGGTCTCCTTCCTATTGGAAAGATGTTGTGAAACTTGAAAGTGTTCATAAAAGATCTACAAGGATGTTGCCAGGGTTGGAGGATTTGAGCTGAACAGGCTGGGGCTGTTTTCCCTGGAGCATTGGAGGCTGAGGGGAGACCTTAGAGAGGTTTACAAAATTATGAGCGGCATGGATAGTATAAATAGACAAAGCGTTTTCCCTGGGGTCGGGGAGTCCAGAACTAGAGGGCATAGGTTTAGTGTGATAGGGGAATGATATTAAAGAGACTTAAGGGGCAACTTTTACACGCAGATGGTGGAACATGTATGGATTGAGCTGCCAGAGGATGTGGTGGAGGCTGGTACAATTGCAACATTTCAGAGGCATTTGGATGGTTGTATGAATAGGAAGGGTTTGGAGGGATATGGGCCGGGTGCTGGGAGGTGGGACAAGATTGGGTTGGGATATCTGGTCAGCATGGACAGGTTGCACCGAAGGGTCTGTTTCCATGCTGTACATCTCTATGACTCTAAAAACTTCAACAAAAACTAAAGCATCTTATCAGCAGATCCAAATATTCCATATAGTCATCACAGGAACTTATAGACAACGTCAAGAACATGAACATTGCATCCACGGACTCCATCAACATGCACATTGACCTCAGCCCAATACACCAGCCACTACAATGAACAACCGGAACCGGCAACTGGAAGCTGCCCAAACAGAACCAAATAAATTCCAGAAGACACCATACAGCAGCACTTCACAGGAGACTCCAAAGAACTGAAGGTTTTCACCTTGACAGGGGACAAAATGTCTGCAAATCAACTTCCCAACTCAGCGAACATACCCACAATCACGACAACCAACACCCAAGCTACAAATCTTTCTGTTTCTGACTTTGCTCGCTATTTCACTGAGGTAAACACTCTTATTCCACTTTTCATGCATACAGCCTTGACATTGTCTGGTCTTTAGCAATTGAGAAGTTAACCAACAGCAAGTATTATAGGTGTGTTACATCAATTGACATTAGTTGACTTTGCCTCATTAGAGCTGCTTGCTTTCTTTGGAAGGAGGATTCTCTCTCAGTCTTAACAAATCTTGACCCCAGGCCAGCCTGCTCATGGCTGCTCATGCAAGCTATTTCCTTGTAGGTTTTGTGTTGTCCAGTCAGCTGAATGACATTCACACACCCTTTGGTCAACATATTTTGTTTTGCCAATAAATGCTGAACATCCAGTGACCTCCATCTGGTTTTGACAGGATTCAATCTAGATACACTGTGTCACCAGTTCAGTACACTACCTCCTAACTATAGCAATTAATTTAAACACACACATCTCTTCAGAAAACAAGCCACCACCTGATCATCTGGCCTTGCAGTACGGCAATGCTCATGTCTTTTCTTACTCATTTCAACTGAGCCAGCCTACAGGACTTTCACTGAAACGTGCTCATATGCTCATTACTCTTATTTTAAGATTTACCATGCCCCCTCAAATTCTGGAAGATGGATTAAAAATAATCCAAACTAGTGAGGCACAATGTTTCCCAATGAGCACTGTATTTATAATGAATTTGGATGTTCTCAATATAGTTGTTCATGGTGACAGGCTTACAACTCAGAAGGAAATGTCTGCCATTAACTGGGAATCTCACTCTCAGAAACTGCACAACTGTTGTCGTGGGAAATGGAGAAATGTCACACTGTTGATATACGTTATAATATGGTTGACAAATTTAAAGTCTGCAACTGTTGCACTATTTCTGGCCTGTAACATACTGAGGCTATCACGAGGAGCTAGATTTTATTGCAACGCAACTCTGAAAATACATGGCACTGTGGATGAAAAATAATTAAGAAACCAAGCACTCTAGTTCATGTAACATCCAACCACACCTAGGACCCTCCCCTCCCATGATCACAGGTGGTGTGGGGATGCTATCTGCTGCCCCGATACAGCGCTATCATTTGTAAACGATGACGAATAGCTGAGTTACTCCCCTTCACCTCATATTCCAGAGACAAATTGCTGAGTCCTAATATTTGCCTCCTCTTGTAAAATGCTGAACCTGATCTCGTGATCCGAGAGTCAGTGAAACTGTTCAAAGTTCTCCAAAGCAAAAAGGAAAATCTAGCCGGAGGCATTTCAAATGCAAAGAATTCCAGTCACCAATACTACTGTGAACTTGATAATCATTAAAATCAAGAACAACTGCCAGGAACAATTTTAACCTTCAACTTTCTTAGAGAAATATCTGCTGGAGAACAATGGTAAATGGGTGGTTATAAATGGACTGCAACAATTTTGTGAGCTGCAGTTCACATATTCATGATAATTTTAGTGAATCTTTATGTTCAGTGCGAGAAGATTGGTTAGCATACACTGTGCTCTTTTTGCTTCTGTATGCTGATACAACAATGGATCAGTTAATTTTTTCAGCAATTGTCATGTCTACCAAAAGACTAATCAATTTTGGATAATCCTGTGGAAAATTATATTTTTTTCTCTGGAAGCATACGGTTTAAAACTTAAGTAATATCTTTATCAGGTAGTTTTAGTAAATTATACATACAAGTTGACAAAGGACAAATCATTTCTCAGGCATGGAAAGAAGCTAATTATGAAGATAATGCCATCATTGATATAATCAAAAAATGAGGACAGCATATTATGTAAATCTTTTCAAAACCATTTTTTACTTTTGCCATAAAACCTTTTTTCTGATCCACACTGAATTGTTAATGTTGGCATCGCCTACCTGCACATTTGGTTCTTGTTGTAAGAGGGGGACCTGGAGGTCCTGTCCCACCATCCCCCGGTCGTGTCAGTAGCACTCGAATTTCATATTCTACATCCGGATCAAGATGCCATAATTTGTAGGTTGGAGAATCCACAATGTGCGTTTCAGCCCAATTTCCTGTAGTGGTCCGGTACTCGACTTCTTTCAGGATGATAGGACCATCTCCTATTATGGAATTTGCATTGGGTTTGATCCATAAGTAAGTAGCACCAACAGCCAAAAGCTCAGGTGGAGCAATGGGTGTGGGTGGATCTGAAATATAAAAAGAAGGTAATTGGCTCAGTAGCTGTTAGGCAGGTGCAAAGCATTATAATCTAGATTGTAAAGAAATGCAGTTAATTTTTCTCAAGGTGTGTTCTGCAGTTTAGATTGCGAATAATGTACTTTCAATGATCAATGTATCACATTGTACCAGGCTGAACAGAGAGAGAAAAAAATAAATTGGAAGAGCAATCAACCTCTGGCTATACTGAAAGATACTGGCAACATTTGTTTACCTCCCTCACATTATGTACTTGATCTTTTGCACTTCACCAATATCAAATATGCAACTTAAGAGTACAGTATATCATTCTCAGAAATCTACATTCTGCCATTTAAAAAGTAGCCAAGCTGTTTAATGTGCTATCTTCAATTGCTGCAACCTGAAAAGAACAATCTAATGGTGAGCAAAACTGTGAGTCTTCATGAGAGCTACACATGCTTCAAGAATAGCACTGGTGACACTACAGGTATAGCTCTCCACTTATTTAAATCTCTGAAATAGTATAGCCAAGTCATACATTTATAAGGAATAGTGAAAACACAGATTAAATAAATCAGGAGTAGCAGGATTCACTGTCAATTGCTTCACAATACTCTGAAGTTTTGACATTATGCAGTAAACAGGAAACATTTCTGTAATATTTTGCTGAGCAAGGTTATACAACAAGATAACTAACATGAATAATGATATGGTCATACAGAACAAAAACAATGCCAAAAGGAGACAAGAAATTAGAGCTTATGCAATTCAAAACAAAGTGGCAAATCTGATCCAAAATAAGCTGAGAGACAGAATCCAGACTCTGATGATTCTGAGACTGGACATTTATTTGTAAAGGGGTTCCATAGGTCTGGTTCTGGGGTCCTTGTTGTTTGTAGTGCAGAGAAATGATTTGGATTTAAATGTACAGGGTATGATTAAGAAATTCAAAAAAAACACAAGAATTTATTGGATCATAAATAGTGAGGACAATAGACATAAACTGCAGAAGGAAATCAATGGACTGGTCAACAGGACAGAGCAGTAACAAATGGAATTTGGGAAAAGCAGGAGGTAATGTACTTGTGAGGATTAGCAAGGCAAGAGATTACATTATGAATGGTCAGCTCCTACAAAGTACTGAAGATCATAGAGACCTTGGACTGCATATTCACAAGTCCTTGAATGTAGCTGGGCAAGTAAATAAGGTGCTTAAGACGATATTTGAGATAGTTCCCTTTGTTAGTCCAGGCATTATACACAAGTGCAGGGAGGTTATGCTGGAACTGTATATAATGCTTGTTAGGTCATTACATGATGGCTGCTTGCGTTTCTGGTCACCACATGAGAGGAAGGACATGATTACACTCAAGAAGATAGAGAGAAGATTCACCAGGATGCTGTCAGGGCTGGAGCATTTGAACTGTGAGGAAAGATTGTAGATGTTGGGAATGTTTTCTTTGAAGTAGCAAAGGTTGGCAAAGAACTTAAGAGTGCTGCAGAACATTATAAGGAGTATAAATAAGGTGGATAAGGAAGTCACTTTTTCCCATTTTTAGAAGGGTTAAGTACCAAGGGCTATAGGTTTAAAAGGTAGAAAGCTAAGAGGGGAGGGGAGGAAAACTTTCAGCCAGAGGGTAGTGGGAGTCTGGAACTCAGTGCCTGAAAATGTGGTTAAGTCAAACATTCTCAAACATTTAACTAGTATGCCGATATTCACTTGCATTGCCACAGCCTCCAGGTTTATGGACCAAGTGTAGAAAATAAGGATTCATTTTATTGACTGACATGGACATTTTAGACCAAATGGCATCCTCCTGTGCTGGAACGGTCTCTGAGTCTCTACATCAAAGCTTTTTATCTGGCATTCATCAGGACTAGGATGCAAGAAACAGACTTGAGGAACGAAATACAAATTTATATAACATGAGAAGAGCGGCTGGCTGGTTGGACATTTATGACATGGAAAGGCAATAGGAACAGTTAGCTATCAATATTAGTCCTCACTACCGACAGATAGACGATAATTAGAAAAGGAGATGCAGTGGGAATGCAGCAGAGATTGCCAGTCTTGTAGTCCCTTTCCCAATTTAACTGCTTCCCAAAGCCCATGCCATCTGTAAAAGACCATCATGCATTCAAAAAACTACTGTCTGCCTGGAGCTGTATTGCATGGTTCCTGACACTTGACCTGAGCATGGCAAACATGGAGAAATTGACAGCTGCTTTGCTGGCAGAGATCTGAGGAGGCTATGCTAGAAGGGGTGATGCAGAGGAGAGCCGTCCTTTTCCCTGAAGATGGTAGCCATGATGTGGAGGTGCCAATGTTGGACTGGGATGGACAAAGGTAAAAAGCTGAGGATGGACAGTGTAGTCCACAACACCAGACCATGCCAGTCTTGTCTGAGATTTCCACCTGGGTCTGTGTAGATTCAGGTGTTCAGATGCATGCACAACAATGCAGGGAGAAGGGCAATGACATTCTTGACTCCGCCAATGTTTAGTGTCATTACCCTCTCTTGGAGAACTCACATTCAGCCTATCTCTGACAATGTATCCTCCTCCCTCCGAGCTCACAGTGTACCAGTCTCCCTACTGTCAGAAAGCTGGTTCCTTTTTTCTAAAAGCTTTTCCCTTTCTCAAGGATACTTTGTCCTTGGTTCTTTTCAGAGGGATCGTAAATGCTCCCGGTGCCAATTAGACTGGTTTGGTACAGAGATTAAACAGATGAGACTTCAGGTCAAAGTGATCATGTTTTAGAAGTGACCTGAATAATACAAAGGGAGTGGTCAGCGCTCTAGCTGAGCAGTTCCATCCAGAACTAGATGGGAGTTAAAAAGTGAGCAGTATGGAAACTCTCTCTCTCCTTTTGTCCTTCTAACTTCAACCTGTAAGCATTTGTTCAATTTATACTGGTTTTTAAGGGAGTTTGCTTATTGGGACTGTTGTGTATATTCTCAACAGCATAATTAAGTCTAGTTTGGATAGGCTGGATTCTGTACGGGTTCTTTATTCTGTGCCTTGTGTTTCATTGTGTAATTTTGTGAATAAATTTCTGTCTCTTTTAAAATATAGTTATCAACCTAGCTAGCTTACAGGTAATTTTCACTGTACACTTCCTGAAACAAATTGCAAAGTCCTGGTCTGGGCTGTCTGATCAAAAAGTTTTGAGTGGTCTGGCCTAGTCCATAACAGATTAGGGGGCTCTTTGTGGGATTTTAAGCAGCGAGCGGTAGGTGCTATTGTCTTTATTTCGGGTGTTGGTTTGATTGCATGGACAAAGCTTGGGAAAGGAATGGCTCTTTCAGTCGCCAAAAGTTTTCTGGAAGTGGATGTGGTGACTTTGGAAGTTTTGCAAAAAGTGAATAAGACCAAGCTGCACGATTGGATCTGCCTGCTTCTGTGAGAAAAGGAGATATAATTACAGCAGTAGCTCAGCATTTAAACTGGCTGAAGAAACCATCAGAATCTGTAGAGATAGCAAGAATTTGATTGCAAATGAAGCAGCTTGAGTTAGAGGTGAGAAATAAGAAAAGGGCAGCAGAAATGAAACAGTTTGAGTTACAACTAAAAGCGGAAGAGAGGGGAAAAGAGAAAGCTTTTGAACTTCAAAAACCGACACTTAAAAAGGAAAGTCAGCTTAAAAGGCTGAGATAATGGCTGAGGATAACCTTTGTGAGGACGGGAGTGAGGAGGAGCAAACCCCTGGTAGTCAGGACTCTCAGGGGAAACTGTTTAAGTATGTTCAAGCATTGCCTAAATTTGATGAGAGGGATGTGAAAGTCTTTTTTGTCTCATTTGAAAAGGTGGCTAAACAAATGCAGCAGCCAGTGGCACTGTGGGTTTTGTTGATCCAAATGAAACTTGGAGGTAGGGCTAGTGAGGTATTCACATCCCTATCAGAGGAGGTGAAAAAAAAGCCATTTTAAATGCATATGAGTTTGTACCAGAAGCCAATAGACAATGGTTCAGGAATCTAAGGAAGGACCCAGGTCAAACCTACACTGAGTTTGAAAGGATCAAACAGAGTCATTTTGATAGATGGATAAGAGCTTTAAAAATCAAGCAAACCTATGATGCCCTTAGAGAGGTCATTATTTTGGAGAAATTCAAAAATTCACCACCTGAAGTCGTGTGAACTCATGTGGAAGAGCAGAGATCTAAAACATCAGGTTAGCAGCTGAAGTGGCTGATGATTATAAAACACGGTTTGACTTCCAGAATTAATTTCAGGGATAGGAACTGGGGCAAAGAGAAATTGTCATGTGGAAAGGGAAAGGTAGATCTCAGTGAAGATCATAAGGATAATTTACCACATGGTAAATTGAGGGGGACAAAGAAGTTAAAAAGTTCCGGTGTTTTCATTGTAATAAAGTGGGCCACACAAAATCACAGTGTCGGTGGGTTAGGAGAAAGCCAGATGTAGGAAATCTGGACAAGCCTGGGCGTTTTGTTGGAGTAGTAACAAAGAACACAAGGGAGGTGAGACAACTGCCTCGGAGTGTACAAGATGATCAGAGGTTGATTAAGGAGGAAGTGCCAGATCTGCTTAAAAAATATACATGTGAGGGTAAAGTTCATTCACGTAGGCCAGGAGCAGTGGGTAAAGAAGTTACAATATTAAGGGACACAGGATCCTCTCAGTAATGCTGAAGGATGAGGAGATGCGTACTCCTGAAAGACCATCGCCAGAAAAGGTACTGGTAAGAGGAATGTATGATGAGACAAAAAATGCTCAATTATGTTAAGTGGGGTTAAAGAGTCCAGAGAAGGGTGGAGAATTTATGGTAGGTGTACTGGACAAACTCTCAGCTCCAGGAATACACTTTGTCCCTGCAAATGATATAGCTGATTTACTGGTAGGAATGCTGCTTGCTCTAGTTGAAAAGCCAGTGGAGATGCAGGCAACCGAAGCAATGAAGGATCTTTATTCAAGAATTTTCCCTGATTGTGGGGTCATAAGATCGCTGAGGCAAGCTCGAAGCAACAGAGGTCAAAAGACGCTGAAAAGGGTGGTGATGTTGCTTTATCAGAAATGTTTTTGATCAGATAAGCGGGACAGAGCAGGAGCAATTAGGTAAACATGCAAGTATCTTCAGCTCTGCTGAGCTGATTGAGTTACAGCAGGAAGCAGAGAGTGAATACATCCCTGTGAATATTAATTAACAAATAATGTCTTAATGAGGAAATGGAGACCATCACACATTCAAGCAGATGAGAAATGGGCAGAGATTCATCAAATTATTTTTTCCAGGATGTATGAAGGGCATGCTGTGAGTGGTGCATGAGCAAAAATGTGGAGGTAATTTAGGGGTGAGGAAAACAAGGCTAAAATACAAAGCCATTTTTACTGGCCTGGAGTACACAAGGATATAGTTGAATTTTTGGTGAAGGCGAGGACTACAGATGCTGGAGGTCAGAGTCAAGATTACAGTGGTGCTAGAAAAGCACAGCAGGTCCGGCAGCATCCGAGGAGCAGGAAAATCAACGTTTCGGGCAGGAACCCTTTATCAGGAATGAGGCTGGGATGGAGAAATAAATGGGAGGGGAATGTGGCTGGGGAGAGGATAGATAAGAGCGCAATAGGTGGATGGAGGTGGGGATAAAAATGATAGATCAGAGAGGAGGGTGGATCGGATAGGTGTGAAGGACGATTAGCAGGTAGGACAGGGCATGAGGATGGTGTTGAGCTGGAAGCTTGGAACTGGGGTTAGGTGGGGACAGGGGAAATGAGGAAACTGGTGAAGTCCACATTGATGCCCTGGGATTGAAGTGCGCCAAGGCGGAAGATGAGGCATTCTTTCTCCAGGCATTGTGCGGTGAGGGAGGGAGTGACAAGTGGAAGGGGGAGTTGAAATGTTCAGCCACAGGGCAGTGGGCTGATTGATGTGGGCATCCCAGAGATGTTCCCTAAAGCACTCTGCAAGAAATCGTCCAGTCTCCCCAACATAAAGGAGACTGCATTGGGAGCAATGGATACAATAAATGACATTGGTGGATGTACAGGTGAAACTTTGATGGATGTGGAAGGCTCCTTTGGGGCTTTGGATGGAGGTGAGGGGGAGGTGTGGGCGCAGGTTTTGCAATTCCTGCGGTGGCAGGGGAAGGTGATGGGAGGGGAAGGTGTGTTGTTGGGTGTCATGGACCTGACAAGGTAGTCAGAGAAGGAATGGTGTTTGCAGAAAGCAGATAGGGGTGGGAGGGAAATATATCCCTGGTGGTGGGGTCCATTTGTAGGTGGCAGAAATGTCGTCGGATGATGTGGTTTATGTGGAGGTTGGTGGGGTGGAAAGTAAGGACCAGGGGGTTCTGTCCTTATTGCATTTGGAAGGGTGGAGTTTGAGGGCAGATGTGCGTGACGTGGATGAGATGCATTGGAAAGCATCTTTAACCATGTGGGAGTGGAAATTATGGTCTTTAAAGAAGGAGGCCATCTGGAGTGTTCTGTGGTGGAACCGGTCCTCTTGGAGGCAGATATGGCGAAGACGGAGGAATTGGGAATATGGCGTAGCATTTTTGCTGGAGTAGGGTGGGAAGAGTTATGATCCAGGTAGTTATGGGAGTTTATGGGTTTGTAAAAAATGTCAGTGTTGAGCCGGTCGTCATTGATGGAGATGGAGAGGTCCAGGAGGGGGAGGGAGGTGTCAGAGATGGTCCAGGTGAATTTAAGGTTGGAGTGGAATGTGTTGTTGAAGTTGATGAACTGTTCAACCTCCTAGCGGGAGTACGAAGTGGCTTTGATGCAGCCATCAATGTAGCGGAGGAAGATGTGGGGAGTGGTACCAGTGTAACTACGGAAGGTGGACTGTTCTACGTAGCCAACAAAGAGACAGCAAAGCTGGGGCCCATGCGGGTGCCCAGGGCTACCCCTTTCATCTGAAGGACGTGGGAGGATTCGAAGGAGAAATTGTTAAGGGTGAGGACCAGTTCAGCCAAATGCATGAGAGTGTCAGTGGAAGGGTACTGTTGGAAATGTTGGGAGAGGAAGAAACAGAGGGCTTGGAGGCCCTGGTCATGGCAGATGGAGATGTAGAGGGATTGGATGCCTATGGTGAAGATGAGGCATTAGGGACTGGGGAAACAGAGGTCTTGGAGGAGGTGGAGGGCGTGGGTGGTGTCTCGAACATATGTGGGGAGTTCTTGAACTAGGGGGAATAGGACAGTATTGAGGTAGGTGGAGATGAGTTTGGTGGGACAGGAGCAGGCTGAGACAATGAGTTGGCCAGGGTGGTCAGGTTTGTGGATCTTGGGAAGGAGCAGAGGGAGTGGAGGGCTGTGCGTTGTGAGGGTGAGAGGTTGGAGTGGGGGGGGAGGAGAGGTAGACAGGTTGAGGCGGTTAATATCTCGGCGGCATTTGGAAATGAAGAGATCGAGGGCGGGTGATAGGCCAGCACGATGTGCTTGGTGGCAGTTGAAAATGAATTTCAGCTAATCTGAAAACTACAGGCAGTAATAAAACCTGCACCTTTAATACCTATTCCAGCATTTGAGGAACCTTTCGCAAGGGTCTTGATTAATTGTATAGGTCCCCTACCTCGAACAAAAAGTGGGAATAAGTATTTATTAACAATAATGGATGTGTTGACTAGATTTTCAAGGCAATCCCATGACACAACATCACAGCTAAAAGGGTTGTAGAAGAATTACTTAAATTTTTTACTTGATACAGACTGCCAATAGAGATCCAACCAGATCAGGATCAAATTTCACATCCCAAATTATTCAAGGAGGTTCTGGATAACTCAGGAATAAAGCAATTTAAATCTACTGCGTACCATCCAGAATCGCAGGGAGTACTAGAGAGATGACAACAAACACTAAAGATCTTGAGAGCTTATGTTCAGGATTATCCAGATGATTGAGATGAGGGAGTTCCGTTTTTTGCGATCAGAGATGCACCAAATGAATCGAACAAATTCAGTCCATTTGAATTAATTTTTGGGCATGAAGTAAGAGGACCGTTAAAATTGATAAAGGAGAAATTAATAAGTCAGAATTCAGAGACCACCCATTTGGACTATGTGTCAAATTTTAGAGAATGACTAAACAGAGCTGGAGAGTTGGTTGGACAGCTTTTAAAAGTATCACAGCATGCAGTGAAACAGGAAATGGATATGAAATCACAAGTTCGCAATTGGAGATAAGGTATTGGTGTTAATTGCAGTAACAGGTGTGCCTTTAAAAGCAAGGTTTAATGGACCGTATCAAATCGAGAGGAAATTGAATGAGGTGGACTACTTGATAAGGACTCTAGACAGGAAGAAATCTCACAGAGTATGCTCAAAAAATAATTTGTTAGGGAAGAAAAGCAAGAGGAGAAGGTGTTAATGATTACAGCACAGAAGGAAGAACCAAGTTCAGAGGATTCCGAATTGGATATTCCTCAAATCAAATTGGACAATGAGGAAGTTGTCAAAAATTGGCATAAATTATTGAGTTAACTTGCACAAGAAAATCAAAATGACCCGAACGAGTTATTACTATCACATGAGGAGATAAACTGGGAAGTACGAACCTAATTGTGCAAGATATACAGATAGGAGATGCTGTTCCAATTAAGCAACATTTTTAAAGGCATAACCCTCTAAAGCTGGCACAGATTCAGAAGGAGATAGAGCGCACGCTTCAAGATGGCATAACTGAAGTGAGTTACAGTGACTGGAGCTCACCCATAGTCATGGAGACAAAGCCAGATGGTACCCAACGGTTATGTGTGCACTATCGCAAAGTCAACACTGTTACAAAAACAGATGCAAATCCAATTCCACAGTTGGAGAATTGTGCCAAAAACATGGGACAAGCAACTTATATTTCAAGGTTGGACTTGCTCAGAAGCTACTGGCAAATACCTCTGTCAGAGAAAGCAAAGGCAATTTCAGATTTCCTAATGCTAAATGGACTATATCAGTTCAAAGTCATGCCATTTGGTATGAAAAATGCTCCAGCCACATTTCAGAGACTGACTAATAAAGTCATTGCCGGATTATCCAACTGTGTGGTGTACATTGATAACCTGATGAATTCTAGTCAGTCATGGAAGGAACATTTGCAGCATTTATCAGACATTTTCAACTGATTTCAGACGACAGGCTTGGTGGTAAACCTAGCTAAAAGTGAATTTGCCAAAGCCCAAGTCGCCTTTCTGGGCCATGTTATTGGACATGGACGAATGGCCTCACGGGATGCAAAAACAAAATTAATTGGGGAATTTCCCACACTATCAATGAAAAAAAACAGTCCTACGGTTCCTGGGATTGAGTGGATTTTTCCAAAAGTTTGTACTGAACTTTAGCAGTGTGGCTGCTCCACGAACTAAATTATTCAAAAAAGGCAAGAAGTTTCAGTGGACAGCTAACTGCCAAAAGGCATTTGACAGCCTAAAAACTGTGTTAACCTCTGCCCAGTATTAGCCACACCTGTTTACATGAAGCCTTTCAATGTGGCTATCAATGCCAGTGATGTGGGTGTTGATGCGGTGCTCCTGCAGGAGGATGACGAGGGTTTAGAAAGACCCATCGGGTATTTTTCCAGGAAGTTGAACATTGATCAACAGAAGTATTCAGCGATGGAGAGAGAGACTTTAAGCTTGGTGTTGGCATGACAGCATTTCCATGTTTATATTACCAGCAATGCATCTGAGCAACACATCGCAGACACTGATCATACCCCGTTGATATTTGTGGACAAGTTTAAGGACAAAAATGCCAGACTGTTTAGATGGAGCTTATTTTTGCAGCCATTCAATTTGACATTTGTGCATGTGGCCGATCGCGAAAATGTGATTGCCGATGCTTAATCAAGACTCATATGAGATATGGAGGCATTCGGTGGTGGGTGTGCCACAGTCTGAATTCGCATGTAGTTGTTCATGATTGCATGTTTATAGTTAGTACAGTGTATATGTGTGTTTAGACTACTAACCGGGTTTTTGAAGTGTTTTAAAAATAAAGCCATCTTTTGGTATTGATGGTTCTTTTTTTAAGGGGAGTGGTGTCAGAAAGCTGGTCCATTTTTTCTAAAGGATACTGTGTCCTTGGTTTTTTCCAGAGGGGTTGTAAACGCTCCTGGCGCTGATTAGATTGGTTTGATATAGAGATTAAAGGATATCGAAAGACCTTTTTGTTTGTATATAAACAGACGAGAATTCAGGCCAAAGCAGTCATGTTTTAGAAGTGACTTGTATAATGAAAGAGGAGTGGTCAGCTCTCTAGCTGAGCAGTTCAGTCCAGAACTAATTGGGAGTTCAACAGGGAGCTGTGTGAAAACTCTCTGTCTCCTTCTGCCCTTCTAACTTCAACTGCAAGCCTGTGTTCCATTTATACTGGTTTTTAAGGGGGTTTGCTTATTGGGACTGTTGTGTATATTCAGAACAGCATAATTAAGTGTGGTGTGGATAGCCTGAGTTCTGCAGGAGTTCTTTATTCTGTGCTTTGTGAATAAATTTCTGTCTGTTTTAAAATCTAGTAGTCAACCTAGCTAGCCTACTCAGAGTCATTTTTACTGTCCATTGAAACAAATTGCAAAGTTATGGTCTGGGGTGCCTGCTCAAGAACGTTTTGAGTGATCTGGCCTAGTCCATAACACTACATCATCTTTCCTCACCCAGGACAACATTTCAATGTAGACTTGATGGACTAAATGGCCTGCTTCCACACTGTAGTGAATCTATGATTCTATGATATGATCTGGAATGTATAATTGGAAGTATGGTGATAAAAGATTTGACAATAATGTACAAAATTTGCAAATTCTCTGGTGTAAGCTTCAAATATTATTTCCATTTCTGCTGTATTGTTCATGCTGATCTGTAGGGAACCTGTTGGAACATTTCCTGCTGCGTATCAGAGAAATAGAACATAGAACAGCACGGCACAGGGACAGGCTTTTCACCTACCAAGTCTATGCCATTCTAAACTAATCCTATCTGCCTGCATATAATCCACATCCCTCTGTGCCCTGTCTCTTCAAGTGTCTTTCTCAAATCATTCCAGAGACTGCCTCCATTCCACTAATTGAAAGTCACTTTAATGTTTTGATAACTTTTCCTATAAATTATAAATTGTAAATTGCTCATGAATGATTAGTCGTAAAAGTTTGATTTTTTTAACTAGTACGTTTATGCTAGTTGTCATTTAGTTTGATCATGTGGTTTATATATTTCATTTCATTCAATGTATTATCTATTTCTATAAACTTTCTATCTTACAAATGTTTCCTTCTAAAGCTGAAAGTCTCAAGGTGCCCCAATGCTTTCAATGATGTGTCTTTGCATTCTCATGTCCATAGGACTTGAATGTCTCCTTTATGTATCAGTGACTAGACAACATTGAAAGTTTGCCCGAGCATGATAAGGTTTGATCTTTATTTCCACAGACTTGTATTGTTGGGCTTTGTAGTTTAGATTCTACTCTTTTGTTAATTGCCCAGTGACTCGTGGACTCTCAGATTTTTAAAACTATGTATTTTTCGATGTTTGTCTTGCCTGGTACAAATTACTACTCTTGATTAATTGTGCTTGACAAGACACCCAGCCAATTTAAATGGCCCCCCTCTGCCTCCTTGGTAATGCTGGATTCTGGGACTTCAATTACAGACATGTTTGCAGATGGTATATTTTCACAATCAGCATTTCTTTTGAATAAATTCATCATATCAGGTTGTATTCAATAACCTTTGTCAGTGCAAATGAAAACTCCCTGAGATAACAATGCCTGTGCTGTTGGTAGATCAGCTCTCTGTCAGATTTCTTCATACAGAAAGAATATTGAAATATTGAAAGGTTTGGGTCATGGTCACCAACTTCCCTGTTTTCTCTTTGAAGAACACTTTGAATTGTGCATTCACATGATTATAAGAATATATTTTGGAATTTTTCTACTGTGGCAATGTTGTGATATTTAACAGGGGAATAAATTCTGGACTAAATTAAAAGGTCACATTCATACAACTTGATTAATGATGCCATAATCCTAAAAATACCTTCTCTTATTCAGAAACCGTCAAACACCTAGGCTTCTGCAACCGATCTCAGTAACTGTCAGCTAGTTGATTTGAAACGATCAGAGAGAAAAATATAGGAGAATGTTACTGTGGCATACAGAAGCATTTATTTCTGTTGAACACATGAACAGTTGAAATTTCTTATCTACCATGTTCCTTTAACATACCAGCTAGACAATTCAGGAATTCTCAGCTTTCAGTTTCTTCTCTCAATGCAAAATTTTCAAATGCCTTCTCTAGATTACCAAAAGAATTGACCTTTTACACTTTTCCAATCTTTTTCAATTCCTCCCATAAGATTGCAGGGTAACAACAGATGAGAGAAACCATCTTAATTCATACATCTGTCATACTTTCAGGTCCTTCTACGATTGTTTCGTAACTATTCCAGAGTTTGTCTCCATTCAATGACTTGGAAGTCAATTTGATGTTTTGATTAGTTCTTCTGTAAATTATAATGTATTCATGATGATTTCAGTGTTTTTATTTATTTTACCAGTGTGCTTATGCTTGTCCTACACTTGCTATTTAGTTGAATCACATGGTTTACATTTTCCATTTCATTCAAAAACTATCTACCATCATAGACTATCCACCTTTTAAACACTTCATTACAAGGCTCAAAATCTCAAGTTGCTTCAGTGCTCACAGTATTGACCATAAGACTTAAATGTCTCTTTCATATTTCAACGACCGGACTACATTGAAGCTGTGATTGGCCAGAGCACGATAAAGTTCGATCATAATTTTCACAAACTTGTATTGTTGGGCTATTAGTATTACTATTGGTATTCTAGTGGTTTTATTCATTGCTGCTTAGCATGATTGAACAGGTTGAAATTTGAGATTATTTTGTGACCTACTCCTTACCTGTTGCAACTTTTTAAATAGTTGTTTCATCACCATTCATGGGATTTGTGAAATGATTTTTTCCATCCTGTGTATATATTATATTCGATATTGTACTGCACATATTCTTCCACTCCTGGAAACCCTGGCTGATATTAGGTGCAACATTATTGATGATGATAGCCCTCATTGTTTTGCTTCAATGGTTATTTTTCACAAATGAACATTGGTAGAGACTGTTTGTCTCATTATTCTATACTTATTTAGTTTTACTTTATTTCAGATGGCATCTTTTAATTTACTTCCACTAAGAGCCCTTTCAATTTCTATCTCTCCCAGGTATTTTGATCTATTTGTTACTTTTTTTTATTAATTGATGGGATATGAATGATAATGGCAATACTAGAGTTGTTTGTCCATCCCTAATTGCCTTGAGAAGGTGAAGAAGAAACCTGGTTCTTGAACTAACACAACCCAAACAGTAAAAATACAACAACTGTTCCATTAGGTTAGTTTAAGAAGTTCCAAGATTTTGACTGAATATGATGAGTGAAGGGTGATGTACAGGCAGGATGTTGCATGACTTGAAGGGGAACTTATGGGTGATGGTACTTCCTGCTGCCTTTGTTTTTTGTTTGGATAGTAGAAATAACAGATTTTGAAAAGTGTTAACCAGCCATTGAATTTCATGAATGTTGTTGAAACTGCAGTAATCCATGAAGATTATCCCATCACAATACTGACTTTTGTAACGTAGATGGCGGACAAGCCCAGGGAAGTCAAGGTGAATCACTCTCTGCAGAATACTTTTCGACTGGTAATATTTATGTGGCTGGTCCAGCTATGGTTGTGATGATCCACAAGATGTTGATGGCAGGATATCACCAAGAGTGATAGCATTCATTATTAACAGGAGGCAGTTAGACTCCCTCTTGTTAAAGGCTGTTATTGTCTGGAACTTGAATGGCACAAATGTTACTGATCACTCACTACGCAATGCATTGTTTCAGTAAGTGGTTCTATTAATGTCATATATTTTCCACAGTTGTTTTGTTACACTTAGGTTGTCCCATTGGCAAATGTTTCACATTTTTAAAATCTATTGCTGCTTTTGAAGAAAATATTTAAAGTTCCTGATTATTTTTCTCTTTTATGGTTTCCTACTTTATTACCTGGAAGCTAACATTTTGGGCTGCTCTGCAGATGAGAATTGAACTTCTTTCTAAAAGTCACTTCGTCTTTCTTTTTGTTTCAGTGGTAGATTTGTGGGGAGAACTGTCCCATCATTATACACTAATTATGTCCTTATTACTACCACAGTTGAATTCTCATCTATCAATTCAGCAGCAGCGATGGGTTAGAAATGATATATTTAATAATAGTCAAAGAAATCTCCTAGCCTCTTGTAACAACTCAGGCAATATTTTAATTAGTTGCATGGGTGTGCCTAATGTTGATGATATTCTTAAAAGATTTTTAAAAAGAAAAATTGCAACAAGCATGCTGAATTTTGCCATGCTCCACTCTGCTGAATTTTAATTGGTTTTAGGAGGGCCCTGCATTAATTCTGTCAAAATTGACTACACATATGCTCACGTTGGTGACATAAGTATGTTGAGAAAAGCTAATGTTATTTAAATGGGTTAAACCCATGGTCTGAGAATAAAAAATGTAATTCTTTTGTCACAAAAACAGACAGACATTTAAACATCTACAAAAATATCCTTCACATGCTCTTTTTCATTATTAAAAAACATTTTCAGGATAGCAAGACAATAAAATACTGCTCATTCCTAGTAGCCTTGAGAGGATAGTGATGGTCTTCTCGTTTGAAGGATGTTTCCTTACTGAAATTCACAGGTCCAAGTTAATGATTCTCCATTGAATACATGGCTTAAAAATGTTCAGGATTTTGAATTTGCAGTGATCGAGAAATGGCAACATAGGTCCAAGTACAGGGGATGTGTGATGTAGGGACCTTATAGTTGATAGTGTTCTTCTAATCTTGCCTGATCTTCTTGATTTTACAGAGTGTGAGACACGTAGTATATCCTATGGATAATATAAAAAAATATTTCTGCAGTGATGCTTAGTTGTCACAAGAGAATTTTCAGATGGTCCTCAAATTCAGTGACACAGACAATGACCCAACTGAAATATTCAACTTGGTCAACTGAGACCTTCAGGACATTTTTTGTGTAAATCAGTGCTTTTACTACAACTTCCTCAACCTATCACAAACTAATATCATGACAAGTGAGGACTGACCCATTTACAACATCTTCAGTAATGGAAAAAAAAATTCTGATATTCTTTTGATCATCCTCATCATTATTTTTTTTTGTTCCCTGGTCACATTTGGTCTGATGCTATGAGATGTCACAGAATCTGAACTTGATGTTAAAGACTTCAGGGTAAATTCCCTGCCAACTGACACCTCTGCTGCACCGAGCAATGTCAATTGGAGATGACATATTTTGGATACAGATGCAGGACATGTAGTCCCTCACTAATTTGAAGGACATTTTCACATTCACTCATGGGATTTGGTTGACCACTACTTATTTGCCATCCCTAGCTGCCCTTGAGGAAATGGTAGTGAGCTGTCTTTTTGAACTATTGCAGTCCATATATCGTAGGTTGACTCACAATACCCTTAGGGAGGGAATTCCAGATTTAGACCCAGTGATCGTGAAAGAACAGTGATATATTTCCTCAGGATGGTGAGTGTCTTGGAGAGGAAGTTGCAGATGTTCCCAAATATCTACTGCCCTTGTCATTCTCAACTAAAATAGTCATAGATTTGGAAGTTGCTCAGAGTCTTTGGTGAATTTTTGCAGTGCATCTTGTAGATACTTCACACTGCTGCTACTGACATCGGTGATGAAGGGAATGGATGCTTGTGGATGTGGTGGCAATCAAGTGGGCTGCTTTGGCTTGGACGATATCAAGCTTCTCAAATGTTGTTGGAGCTGTACCCATCCAAGCATGTGGAGAGGATTGCATCACACTCCCTTGCAGCTTATTGATGGTGGACAGGCTTGAGGAAGTCACATGGGGAGTTACTCCTTGCAATATTCCTAGTTCCTGACTTGACCTTCTAGGCAATGTATTTCAATGGTAAGTTGAGTTGACTTCTGGTCAGTGGTAACCCCCAGGATGTTGATTAAGGGGGAATTCAGTAATGGCAACAGCATTGAATGTCAAGGAGCAGTGGTTAAATTGTCTCTTATTGAAGATGGTCATTGCATGGCATTTGTGTGGCATAAGTGTTACATCCAATCTGTCAGCCCAAACCTGAATATTATCCAGATCTGGTTGAATTTGAACATGGACTGTTCCAACATTTGCGTCATGAATGGTGCTGAACATTATTCAATCTACAGCCAATATTCTCATTTTCAGTTTTATGATGGAGCAAGATCATTGATGAAACAGCAGATGATGGTTGGGCTTCGGACACTACCCTGAGGAACTTCTGCTACAGATGTCCTAGAGCCGAGATGACTATCCTGCAACAAGCATAACCATCAACCACTGATATTTTGGACTGTTTCATCATTGAGGATGGGGTATTTGTAGAGCCTCTTCCCCAACCAGTTTAATTGTCCACCACCATTCATGACTGGATGTAGCAGGACTGCAGAGCTTAAGATCTGATCCTTTGGTGTGGGATTATCTATCTCTGTTGATCACTTACTGCTTATACTGTTCGGCACACATGTAGACCTGCTTTATAGCTTCACCAGGTTGACATCTCATTTTTAGGTATGTCGGGTGCCCCTCCTGGCATGCCCTCTGTACTCTTCATTGAATCAGGGTTGAACCACTGCCCCGATGGTAATGTTAGAGGGGGGGATATGCCAGGCTATGAGGTTACAGATCATGTTGGAGTACCATTCTGCTGTTGCTGGTAGCCCAGAGTGCTTTATGGATGCCCAGTCTTGAGTTACTATATATGTTCAAATTCTGTTCCATTTAGCACATTGATAGTACCACACTACGTAACAGAGGGTATTCTCAGTTACAAGGTGGGACTCGGTCTCCACAAGTGCGGTAGTCACTCTGACTGATACTTTCATGGACAGAGCATCTGCAGCTGGAAAATTGGTAAGGATGAGCTCATGTATGTATCTGCCTCTTGTTGGCATCTTCATCACCTGCTGCAGATCCAGGGAAGCAGCTACATCCTTTAGAATCAGTGGCAATACTACAGAGCCACCCTTGGCATTAGACATTGAAATCTCCCATCCTGAGCATATTTTGCTCCCTTGTCACCCTTAGTTCAACATGGAAGAGAATTGATTCATCACAGAGGGAGGACAGTATTTATTATTCAGCAAGTTTTCTTGCCCATGATTAACCTGATGCCATGAGACTTCATGGGCTCCAGAGCCTATGTTGATGACTCCCAGGGCAGATCCTTCACGAGTGCATACCACTTTTCTGCCCCCTCTGCTGGGTCTGTCCTATCAATTGGACAGGACATATCGGGGATGGTATTCGTGGTGGCGAGGACATTGTCTGTAAGGCATGATTCAATGAGTATGACTATGTCAGACTGTTGCTTGACTAATTTGTGAGACAGTGAGAAAGTGAGGACTGCAGATGCTAGAGATCAGAGTTGAGTGTATGGTGCTGGAAAAAGTACAGCAGGTCAGGCAGCATCCAAGGAACGGGAGAATCAGGAATGAGGTGATGAAGGGCTTATGCCTGAAACATTGATACTCCTGCTCCTTGGATGCTGCCTGAACTGCTGTGTTTTTCTAGCACCACACGCATAACTCTAATCTGTGATACAGCTCTCCCAATTTTGGCACTAGCCCTTGACATTTATAAGGAGTACTTCGCAAGTCAGCAGGGCTGTTTTTGCTGTTGTCATTTCCAATGTTGACGCCAGGTGGTCCATCCAGTTTCATTTTATTTTATTGAGACTTAATAGCAATTGACACAACTGAGTTGCTTCCGAGGCCACAGCAGAGAACAGTTGAGGATATTGCTGGAATTCCGGAGTCACATGCAAGCCAGATCTGGTGAAGATGGCAGATCTCCTTTCCTGAACAACATTAGTGAGGCAGATGGGTTCTTCCTTCAATAATTGACAATGGTTTCCTAACCACCTTCAGATGCTTAATTCCAGATTTTAAAAAAAATTGAATCGCGGCATCTTCTGTTGTTGGATTCAAACCCAGAACATCAGCTCAGATTCTGGATTAATGGAGTCATACAGTCAAACACCATGGAAACAGACCCTTCTGCCCAACTCATCCATGCCGATCAGGTTTCCCAAACTGAACTAGTCACATTTGCCTACATATGTACCATATCCCTCGAAAGCTTTCTTATCCATGTACCTGGACAAATGTCTCTTAAATGTTGTAATTATACCAGCCTCTACCACTTACTCCGGCAACTCTTTTCATATACACATTACCCTCTGCATGAAAAAGTTGCCCCTCAGCTCCCTTTTAAATCTCTCCCCTTTCACCTTAATCTTATGTCCTCTAGCTTTGGACTCCCCTATCCTGGGTAAAAGACCTTGGCTATTCACTTTATCTAATCCCATGATATTATAAATTTCTATAAGGTCAACCCTCAACCGCCGATACTCCAGGGGAAAAAAGTCTTATCCTTTCCAGCATCTCCTTATAAATCAAATCCTCCAGTCCTGGTAACATCCAAGCAAATCTTTTTTTGCACCATTTCCCAATTAATAACATCCTTCTACACCACTTGGCCATCACCTGCCTGACAGATTTGGGCCTTCACCTGAACCAGAGAATTAGCTGGACCAAGGGAGATCCCAATGAGGGTTAATATAATCATAGTGTCTTGGTCAGTGACTGAAATCCTGGTGAATCATTATAAGCCATCACAAATATCAAGTCTGCTCAACGCACAACACTTTATTTCACAACTGATTGAAATAATGAATGATTTTCCAATTAGACACAATAAGTTGGACAAAGTAGAGCAAAAAGTAATATGGATAAAGATTGTTGCAGAGCCATTAGATGCCAGACCTGAAAGGTTAACAAAGAATGGCAAACTAAGAAAGAATAATCTGTACTTACTGATGTGTCTTTTGCCTTGCCATTGAAATGTGACCTTTACCTTGAGACACCATCTTACAGCTACTTAAAGTAAAGAGATTGTACAAACAAAACTCATAACATGACATCCCCAAGGTAGATGATGGAGGAGTTATATCAAAAATACATTTATTTTTCATAGTTTTGAAAGGTGTTTAAACTTAAAGTCTTCCTTAGTCTATCTCTGTGTTGTTGGGTATACATAATAAATTTTCCTGATGCTGGGATATGTTTCATTTAAAGCCCTTGATATTATCTGTCCTTCACTCAGGTGCCTCTGGAAGCCCTTGACCAGCATTTTCTTCAGTGGATTTCACAGCCTCCAAGTTGATGAGCTGCGTATATCATCAATGTACAACCAAGGAGCAGGAGTAGGCAATTCAGCCTTTCTTGCTGAATTGATTGTAATCTCAAATCTATATTACTGAATGTCCCCGATAGTCTTTCACTCCCTTGCATAATAGGATTCTACTTATCTCTACCTTAAAAATATTCAAGGACCCTGCTTCCATCATATTTTCAGGAATGAGTTCCAAAGATTCACGACACATTAAGTGGAAAAATTTTAACTATTCGCCGTCTTTAATGATCAAACCTTAATTTTAACAATGTAAATTGCACTTGCTTTTCTGTTCCATTGCTTCCCCTCCACCCAGTACTGCAATCCACAAAACCATAGAGCCTTTTCATTCATCTCTGAGTCATTCTGGAAAATGTGGCTGAGTGTCAGCAATTGTCCCATCATGGAAATATGTTGAATGGAGCACACATATAATTCCAAGTAAATTACGTTAAATCAACACTCGGGAACTAAACATGCAGTTTTCTATTTCACCTAATTTGAACTTGTTGGGAGGTGCTAATCAGAAACTTCATAGACCCAAAGTCATGTGCTGCATCTGGCATTTCAAACAGGAGTGTCTTATTTGTAGATTTAGCACTTATTTTCACTGTTTCACCAAAATAATCCTCTTATACTAGTCAGGAATACAAAGAAATAAAGGAGTTCTTAGAACACATCCACAAATATTGCCTTAATCAATATGTTCTAATATGCTTCATGTTGGACAAGGCAGAATACAGTACTGGGTCTAGTTCTGAATAATGAAAAGAGACATATAAATGACTAGAAGGTAAGATAAATTTGGGAGGCTATAGTCGTGACTTAATCATGTTTACTGAGTTGAGATAACAAGAAAGAGGAACCAAAGATAAATGAATTGATTTGGAATTAGTTGAATGCAGTGTACTGAAAGCTTGGAGGAACTGGTAGAGAAAGTGGCTGTTCAAATAGTAAATAAACAGGAGGAAAGCCACTTTAAAAAGGAACAGATAATACACAGATGCAATAAATATTTACTTTAAGTTCCTGAGAAAGGCAAACAGGGTATTCTTGAATGTGTACAGAGATTAAAACAAAAACTTGTTTCTGAAAGACTGTGAGAGATGAATAATTTAGAAAGATATAATGAAACATTTGAAAGATCCAAAAGGATTAAACAGGCTGTTTGAAGAGATGAAGAGCAACTATGAAACTATAGTTGTGCATTTAATTAACACAATTCGTTGGTACATTTGAAAAGTATATGATCACCACAAACAAACATATATTTCAGAGACTTGCTAAATAAACAGGTTAAAAATAAGATATCATTACAGAGATAAACTTAGATGTAACTGCAATTAAAAAAATTTAAATTTGATTCTAGTTGACAGGAGAGTCCCAATTTAAGAACCAAAAAAGTTACTAGTAGGTTTCAATTAGTTACCTATAATCCACAGGATGATTTTATTTGAACCCAAATCATTCTTTTCCCATAAACCTAATGTTTTCAGCTGATGAATTCACAAAGCATTTTAATTTTGCCTTGCTGTGCACAGCGGTGATAGTGATGGGAAAACCATGCCGTTTAACAGCATGCTGGATTAAGCAAATGTCTCTTGCTAAATCATTTTACATTAACAATTAATTCTGTGATACTAACTACCTCATCTATATACATTCACTGAATTCTAATATGATCTTAGATCCACTCTGTCACATTGCCTTTAAAAGAAAGTCACAAAAAAAACAAGCTGTGCTGCAACAAAGTTCTTTTCCCAATAATTCTTGCAGCTCTGCATATTAACTGAGGTTTAATGATTTGTTAACAAAGCTGTAAAATTCTGATAGTGTGAGGTCAATCAAAAAGGAATTAGGTGAATTCACTTAAACAGAGAGTGATCATTATCCAGAATTTCAAAGATCGCGGGATTCAACTAGCATTTAACTGTAGGTAGAAAAGAAAGAGCCATTCATTGATTGTTGTTCGATGGTAAAGATTCTGAAGCTGGATGCCCTCATCACTGCTCAATTCCCTAAGCTTTGTTAGAGACAAAAAAAAACCTGGCCAGATGCTGGAATCCAAAGTAGACAAGCAGGAGGTTGGAAGAACACAGCAAGCCAGGCTGCATCAGGAAGTGGAGAAGTCAACATTTTGGACATAAATCTTCCCACTTCAGTTCCTAAGGTTATGCAATGAGAAATAGGGGACACCTAAGAACATAAGAAATGAGAGCAGGTTTGGCCCCTCAAGCCTGATCTGCCTTTTAATAAGATCACAACTAATCTAATTCTTTTCTTAACTCACTTTCCTGCCTCTCGGTGTAACGCTGATTCCCCAAAGATCAAACTAGCTGAGCTTTGAAAATATTCAGCTAAATTTGTTAGTCTTTGAAATTCAATCCTTCAAAGATGAATGGAGGCCAGATCATTAAATATGTTTAAGGCTAATGTAGATTGTCAAATAAGAGAGCTAAGAGTTATGGGGTTCAGGTAAGAAAGTGGAGCGAAGACCACAATCAGATTTGCCATTGTCTCACTGAATTATGGTGTGAAATCAATGGGCTGAATGACCTACTCCTGCTCCTAGCTCTTATGGCCTTATGATGAAGCTTCCACTGCTCTCTTGGTTAGAGAATTCCAAAGAGTAACCACCTTCATAGAGAAATTCCTTCCCTTCTCTGTGTTATCTGGGAGAACTTTTTTCCCCAAAACTCTGCCTTCTAATTCTACATTCCCCTACAAGGTGAAACATCCTCTCATTACCCAGGTTGTCAAGCTATGACAAAATCTAATGTTTCCCTAGGATTATCTTTTGCTATTGCAAACTTTAATAAACTTGTCAAGTGCACTGCATGGCTTCAACATTTCCAGGGGTTTACTGATCAGCATGATTGAGCCTGTGCCAGAATACATCTCTAGATTAGAGTGGTGCTGGAAAAGCACAACAATTCAGGCAGCATCCGAGGAGCAGGAAAAACCATTCATCAAGAGTAGAGGCAGGGTGCCTGGAGAGATAAATGAGTCGGGGGTGGGGGTGGGGAGAAAGTAGCAGGGAGTACAATAGATGCATGGGGGTGGAGATGGAGGTGATAGGTAAGAGAGGATGGTGGGGGAAGGTAGCAAAGAGTACATTGGGTGAATGGGAGTGGGGATGAAGGTGATAGGTCAGAGAGGAGGGTGGAGTGGATAGGTGGAAAGGAAGAAAGGCAGGTAGGACAAGTCATGGGGTCAGTGCTGAGCTGGAAGGTTGGAACTGGGGTGAGGTGGGGAAGGAGAAATGAGGAAACTGGTGAAATCCACATTGATGCCATGGGGTTGGAGTGGTCTGAGGCGGAAGATGAGAAGTTCTTCCTCCAAGTGTCGGGTGGTGAGGGAGAGGTGGTGGAGGAGGCCCAGGACCTGCATGTCCTCAGCAGAGTGGGAGGGGGAGTTGAAATGTTGGGCCACAGGGTGGTGGGGTCAATTGGTGCCGGTGCCCCAGAGATGTTCCCAAAAGCGCTCTGCTAGGAGGTGTTCAGTCTCCCCAATGTAGAGGAGACCGCATCAGGAGCAACGGATGCAATAAATGATATTAGTGGATGTGCAGATAAAACTTTGATGGATGTGGAAGGCTCCTTTGGGTCTTTGGATGGAGGTGAGGGAGGAGGTGTGGGCGCAGGTTTTGCAATTTCTGCAGTGGCAAGGGAAGGTGCCAGGAAGGGAGGGTGGGTTGTTAGGGGACGTGGACCTGACCAGGTAGTCACGGAGGGAACGGTCTTTGAGAAAAGCGGAAATGGGTGGAGAGGGAAATATATCCCTGGTGGTGGGGTCCATTTGGAGGTGGCGGAAATGTCGGTGGATGATTTGGTTTATGCGAAGGTTGGTAGGGTGAAAGGTGAGCACCAGGGGGGTTCTGTCCTTGTTACGGTTGGATGGGTGGGGTTTGAGGGCGAAGGCGCGGGATGTGGATGAGATGTGTTGGAGGGCATCTTTAACTACGTGGGAAGGGAAATTATGGTCTCGAAAGAAGGAGGCCATCTGGTGTGTTCTGTGGTGGAACTGGTCCTCCTGGGAGCAGATTCGGTAGAAGCGAAGGAATTGGGAATACAGGATGGCATTTTTGCAAGACGTAGGGAGGGAAGAGGTGTAATCCAGGTAGCTATGGGAGTCAGTGGGTTTGTAAAAAATGTCAGTGTCAAGTCGGTCGTATTAATGGAGATGGAGAGGTCCAGGAAGGGGAGGGAGGTGTCAGAGATGGTCCAGGTGAATTTAAGGTTGGGGTGGAATGTGTTGGTGAAGTTGATGAAATGTTCAACTTCCTCGCGGGAGCACGAGGTGGCACCAATGCAGTCAAGAATGTAGCGGAGGAAGAAGTGAGGAGTGGTGCTGGTGTGACTAGGGAAGATGGACTGTTCTACGTAGCCAACAAAGAGGCAGGTATAGCTAGGTCCCATATGGGTTCCCATGGCTACCCCTTTGGTCTGGAGGAAGTGGGAGGATTTGAAGAAGAAATTGTTAAGGGTGAGGACCAGTTTAGCTAAACGAATGAGAGTGTCGGTGGAAGGGTACTGTTGGGGATGTCAGGAGAGGAAGAAACAGAGAGCTTGAAGACTTTAGTCATGGCGGATGGAGGTGTAGAGGGATTGGATATCCATGGTGAATATGAGGCATTAGGGGCCAGGGAAACAGAAGTCTTGGAGGAGTTGGAGGCATGGGTAGTGTCTCGAATGTATGTGGGGCATTCCCAGACTTGGGGGGATAGGACAGTGTCAAGTAGGTGGAGATGAGTTCAGTGGGGCAGGAGCATGCTGAGACAATGGGTCGGCAAGGGTGGTCAGGCTTGTGGATCTTGGGAAAGAAGTAGAATTGGGCAGTGCAGGGTTCCAGGACTATGGGTTGGAAGCTGTGGGTGAGAGATCTCCTGAGGTGATGAGGTTCGGAATGGTCTGGGTGATGACAGTTTGGTGATGGGGAGGTGGGGTCATGGTTGAGGGGGCTGTAGGAGGAAGTGTCTTCGAGTTACCAGAATACATCTGTTTAATTTCCAAATGGAGGGCCACAAGATAGGGACACGAAGACCAGAGGGTCTACGCAGATACAGGATCAATTTTTTAAGAATTCACCAGCAGCAGCTTCAACCCTTCTCGGTTGTCTCATGCATTAGGCTTATCGACATTCATGCTTTTAAATATACCTGATATCCAAATGATCTCCTGATTGGTTTCTCACCAACTGCCCTACATAAAGGTCAGGGCATGTGAAACTCTGGTGCACATCCCTGAATTCATAAGTCTTGTTCACACATCGCCCCTCTGCATGCTGACTTATATTGGCTCCAGGTCTGGCAATGCCTCAAATGTAAAATGTTTGTTATTCTATTCTGCATTCAAGTCCACTCTATCTTAAAAAGTTCTTGGTTTCAACAACTTGCCAGGATATCTGTGCTCCTTTAGTTCTGGCTTTGACAGCATCTCCAATTGCAAACACGCCCAGTGAGAGTGATACCTTCAACTGCCCAAGCCTGAACTTTTGGAAATCTCTCCCTAGAGTTTTGGTCTCCCTCCTATATCTACTTAAATTGCACCTTTTCAACCAGGTTCATGGTCAACACATCTAATATCTTTTTATGTGGATTGGGTGTCAAGTTTTGTTTGAACCATAGAACCACAAAATCCCAGCAGTTTGGAAATAGTCCATTTAACCCTTCAAGTCCACACCGACCCTACAAACTATCCTCCCCAGGCCCATCCCTTAACCTATAACTCTACATTTCCCATAATGAATGCACCTAACCAATACTTCCCTGTACACTACTGACAATTTTGCATGGCCAATTCACCTAACCTGCATAACCTTGAGACGAAACCAGATCATCCAGAGGAAACCCACGCAGACACAGCGGGAATGTGCAAACTCCACATAGAACGTTGCCTGAGACTATAATCAAATCTTGGACCCTGGTGCTGTGAGACAACGGTGCCAACCACTGAGCCACTGTGCTGCAAAGGTTCACTCCCTTTAATGTGCTTTCTAACTGCAAGTTTTTGATAACATGTTCAATATTCTAAAATAAATCTCTGACAAAGGAAGAAGAAAATGATTGGAATTGAACTAATTTCTAAAATGAATGAGTGCTTGATTATTTGTGTAACTGAGAGATTTGTTGTTGATTGTTATCATTCCCATTTAAAGATCAACATCTCAGCATAGAGGGGGAGATGCCAAAATAAGTAGGCAATGCCAATACAAACAGGAGATGCCAATATAAATGGCAAATTAACCCAACTCCAGGATATTGATCTATTTATGCATGAGGCTGATGATATCGGTGGAAAGCAAACTCCATCACAGGTTGGATAAGAGGGCTTCTGCTGAGCGAAATTAGAATCTTCATGTCTCTCCATACATCCCTATGTTTCCAGCTATGTTAACAATACATATATTATGAATAAAAATCTGAGACAAGCATTTGCTCACACCAGCAATATTAAAATCTCATTGCAAATTAAACTATTACAATTTTGTTTTTTTGTACAAAAGCTGAAGAGTTTCATTTCGTCCCAAAGCTCATGTGCCTGAGTTGACATTTTGTTAATTCTCTGCCTAACTCATAATGCACATTGTTATTTTGGAATTATTATATCTAGGGTCTTTTAAAAATAACACTTAATGCGTTCCTCTTTTTGATAAGAGGCAAGTTTGCACTTGTAGGAAGTGAGAACTCTTGGTTCATTGCATAGAGCGCTGCATTTATAATATTTCTCACAGAAACTGGCTATTTCATATAATTTAACCACAATGGTATTTATGCTTCATGCTTGCCTCCTCCAACCTAAAATATCTAAACAGATCAAGACTTATTTCGGTCTTGTCAGAACTTAGACAAAAACCTTGACTGTTTTTCATTCCTTTGAGTCACTGATGCCAATTGTTACATGATTAGCTAAGATTAAATGCAGGTAATCTTAGTCCAAAGTGGGGATGATGTGGGCAGAGTGGACAAGTGAAAGTTGAATCAAGCAGTGGCTCTATTTATGACAATTTACCATCATTTGAGAAGATGGTAGGCCTCTTTACCATTCCATGATTCTATGCATGATGGTCTTTCCTGTTATATTTCTACATTCAACATTTTATACTGCATTGCTGAAGAGAAAGATTCAGCTCTGAGCACAACCCTGTCCTCACAACCCCTTTTTCATCTTCCAGTCACTTTGTGAGAAATGTTTAGTCAGCAGTTGGAAACTGACCCTAATAGCTCAGCACTGACATAAGATCTACAGAGTCTGCATAAATCAATTGCAAATTGTTGAAACTTTCTAAGACTTTACAGAAGTCAAACAATATGAGTCACTATCAAGCACGAAGTCAGTGAACAGCAAAGTTGTGCAGTTAGTCAAGAAATAATTAATTGTATTTTAAAGTTTAAAATGGCAATCAAAAGTGCACCTGTTAGTACTAACAATCTAATTTAGAATCTCTCAAACTATAAATGAATTGCTGTGTTAAATGAGCACAGATGGAACCACAGCTGCCTCTCCACTGCAAGCTATGTTACAGTATTTGCTAATTCACATTGTTGATAATGTTGTTCTGAATTTTACCTTCATTGGCCTTAAAAAACAATTTGTTTGCCAAGTTTCATTATTACTGCAGCAAAGTTACTTGTCTTCTGTATGTTTACTGTTTACAATGTATGAGTTTATTATTGAGCAAGTTAGAGCATGCCCATACATTAATTAGAATAAGATTTTCACTGAATAGACATTGGCAATGGGAGCAATAGATTCAATAATTAAAGATTTCTATCTCAAGATTATACATCCAACATCAAATGACAATGCATCTTAAAATGACATAAGGTGTTGATTTTATTTTGAATTGGGGTAGGAGAGAAACCAGATCAGTTCTCCCAAGGTTATCTCACTGAGGCCAAGCACTTAATGAAAACAATGACATTGTTTGAGGAATCATTGTTTAAACATCCTCATTTAATGAAATGGAAAGCACATCTCTCATATAAAAATTGGCTAAAATAAAAGCAAATTGCATTTAGTGATGTGAATGATGAACACATGGAGTAAAATTTCATTGAGAGCAACTGGCAGAGAGCCTAACATGTCTGGAAGGAAAATGGCAGATGCCTGATTCATAAGCTTATGTTGTTTCCAACCATCAGAACAGTGTGCACTCATGATCTGGGCACATTTCCAAGTTTCTGTTCTTTGCTTGCATTGCACATTTACATATTCAGAGATGGTCATATGTCATTTCTCTGTTTACTTTGTGAACAGATAATAAAATGGAGAAATAAAAGTGTATTTAAAATATAAAGGAGCTGAGGCTTCTACAGGTGCTCTCCTGATCATTAGCTGTTCATGCCATTTCTCTGGTGATTCCAATAATCCAATTTATAGTGTAAGCAACCCCATGAAAACTCCACTTCAAAAAATGTTTCACCTTGAACTGGTTGTTGCTCATATCAAAATAATAATGAAGTAGCGTCACAGAAATGTCTAGTCTTGATCTACCAATGTTATCAACAATAACAGTTTGACCAATATCCTCTTTTAATAGATCTTCTCAAGCAGTGTTTATTTTTTATTTAGTGCTGCCTTGCTCAATTTCAAGGACAAATACCTTTAAATATTTAAAATACAAAATTGCCAGATATAAAATAAAGCCTTGTTTTCATTATGCAATGTGACTCTCCTTTAATTATAATTGTGCTAAAACTGTGGCGATATCAAGGATTTATGTTTTGGAAGATGTCTGTTGACATTTGGGATACGCAGCTAACTTGTGCTCTGTCTCTCAGTCAATTAAGAGATATGCGCATGATAACAGCACTGTTTCATAGCACATGATTCAAGGGTATATAAACGGCTCTGATGTTATTGTACTTGGGATCACCTGAAGCATGGAATGCTAGTAACATGCTCTTCTGTTGGAAACAAATAGCCTAAACACTTCTGCGAAGGTGAAATTTAGATGTATTGGTGGGTGTGACAAACCTCTGTTGGATTTTTCAATATCATGTTATTCGTATCTAGTTTCTTACACAATGAGGGATAAAACAAGCATTGCCATATTAGGCAAAATCTCCGTCAGGAGGCAAAGCCCACATCACTAATCAAGTGTATTCTTGGATATGTTGGCTACCATGTCATTGCCCCTAATTTGATTCTTTTGATATTCCAGGCCATTAATTTAGTGTTTTGCAGAAGATTGTATTTTATATATATTAACTCATCATATAACCCCTACACTTTCCTATCTCATACCATTTGCTTACAGTCTTGTCTGTCTTGACTATGTCTGCATTTTCAATAAATTATTAACTTCTTTCTTTCAGTCCATAATTCTGGTACTTGTGAAGGGAGACTGTCAGCAATCGATATCATTATCCCCCTGAAGGTGACACAATGGGTTTAGTGCATGCAAATATTAGCATGAAAATTGTGAAGTAGTCTATCATCACTGGTCTGTAACACACAGTGCCAGACTCTTCCTGCAATCCTAACCAGTATGGCAAGCTAACAATCTGCAAAATCTATTGATCTTTTCCACTCTCATATCACTGGAACAAACCCTTAACAAAATTAAGCCTCGTTCAATGTAATTGTTTTTTAACCTGCGCAAAAACTAATATTTTTAAACTACTGATCAGATGAATAATCCACATCATCTTTGTGGAATATTATTAAACATCTCTACACTGATTAATAGCTTGCTTTTCAAAAAAAGATGGTTTCAAGGTAACATTCTCATGAGACAGAGATTTCTGATTGACAAAAGAGATAAAGAATAAAATGAAGCAGAACATCTGACTGATATCAAGTTGACAGTAAAACAGCGAAGCACAATAAATTGGGAAAGTTCATTTGGGAAGAGAATAAAACAGATACAAGGAGAAGAGGAGAAGGAAGTGGCATCTAACATGAAAAGAAATCAATGGATCAAAGTAAGCTAACATAAATTTGCTGAAGGAAAATCTTGTTTAATCAATTTGATTGAGCTTTTCTGATGATGGAATAAAGATGTTGACTGTAATATAGTTGATGATAATCAAGTGGACTTTGAAGAGATCACATAATTACTGACAAAACTGAAGGGTGGGATCTTCTCAGCTCCTGAATGACATGTGCCATGGTGAGAAATTGGGTAAGATGCCCAATGAGTACCTTCTTGACATTGAGACCAAATGGTCCCAATTTCCAAACAAGTGTTGAATGGTGGCACGAGATTCTCATCAGTGAGTGGTGAGAGGCTGATTAATATGGATTATCATTGTTTAACTACTGCATTATTCCGTAATCTCACCTCATTTATATGCAGTTTTCATTCTCCAGCTGCTGCAGAGAAAGTAGATGTGGAGAATTCCCAACGGGAAAGTCAGCACAGTTATCTGGTAACTCCAGATACTGCTTGCTCCTTCAGATCTCTAGCTTGCACATCCGACAGCAGCACCCCAGGGCACACTCCACAGGCAGCAACCACACACACTTCACATCCACAGATTTGCCTCAATACATCATAGCAACAAATCCCCCATCCCCTTACAGTACAACTATGCAGTTCAGTGCTGTCCTTTGCTAGCAATCAGTACCTTTCATTGGAATGCTGCTGCAAAGATACTTTGCACACAGGGACAAGCATGTGGCTCATGGATTAGATCAGCCTTTGTTTCACTTGTACTGCTAATGCTCACTCATTGTGACTGCGTTGATGTTCACAACATTTTGCCTTACGTTACTTAGTCTTTTTGTGCTTTGCCACCTCAGCTGCATGTTAAAGTACATGATACTTCTGTCTTTTCTTACTGCTAGTGCAGACACAGAGCCAAGCAACTTGTCATGCTTGTCACCAGTCAACAATGAAGGAGGTAGACATGTTGTCAGACAGCACTGTGCCAAGTCCAATTTCACACTTAAGCATACACCAAAAGTCTGAAAAATGTGTTGCTGGAAAAGCGCAGCAGGTTAGGCAGCATCCAAGGAGCAGGAGAATCGACGTTTCGGGCATAAGCCTTTCTTCAGGAAATGTGCCACAATCTACAAGGCAAACACTCACTGCTTGTGCTTCAACCAACCGGTCATGTCTTCAAGCTACAGCTCTTCACCTTAAAGAAGAAACTATCAAGAGAAAGTTTGATCAAGAGTTTTAAGATCCTAAGGGGATCTGGGCAGAGGAAATAAAGAGGACATTTTCTCATTGGCAGAAAGGCTGAGTAGCAAAGAGGCTGGATGACTGGTAGAAGGAGCAATACCAACCAAAGATAAATCTTTTTAAGCAACATGTGATTAGTTCTGATTTGGAGATGCCGGTGTTGGACTGGGGTGTACAAAGTTAAAAATCACACAACACCAGGTTATAGTCCAACAGGTTTAATTGGAAGCACACTAGCTGTCAGAGTGACGCTCCTTCATCAGGTGATAGTGGGGGGCTCGATCGTAACACAGAATTTATAGCAAAGACTTGCAGTGTGATGTAACTTTAAAAAAAAGTTTTGTGATTTACACATGAAAGAAGTGAAACTATCACTGTATTCTAACAGGTGAAAGGCTTAACAGGCAATCAATTTTTCAATGTATAATTTCAGTTACATCACACTGCAAACTTTTGCTATAAATTCTGTGTTACGATCGAGCCCTCCACTATCACCTGATAAAGGAGCGTCGCTCCGAAAGTTAGTGTGCTTCCAATTAAACCTGTTGGACTATAACCTGAGGTTGTGTGATTGTTAACTTTGTGATTAGTTCTGGAATGCAGGCAGACTCATTGAGAAAGCTAAAGGGAAAAGTTGAAAGAATGGGACTAGATGAATGGTTCCTGAAGAGAGCTGGCAATGATTGGATAGGCTAAATTCCACAGTGTAACCATTTACTTGAGGTTGCTCGTGTGTTCCAGTTGACCTTAAGCCTGTGAATGCCTCCATTTTTATTTCGCTCTCTGTAAAATTCGATTCGCCGTGTTTTTCATTTCTTGGATGTCAGAATACTTTAATGCGATTGGCTCCTTGATGCCATCAGTGCAGCTCAATGTTAGAAAACCAAACTAAACCACACTACAATCAATTCAACTTGGAAGACAATTATAATTCTCGCTAGCCAGCTTGCTAGATGTCTCAGCAAGCCTTTTCCTAATGTCTACGGTAAGCAGCCTTGCATCACTGCTGTGTGAGTTCGTACCTTCTGAGTTTGATAAAGCACAAATGACTTGCAGTGTATGTTGACTCAAATCAGTATTTGAGGCCTCACCAAGAAAGAACAAGTTAGCAATTAATTCACTAAGCAAGTTCTAATTTTAAATCAGATTCTTAGCAATGTAAACCAGGCAAAAGTTAAGACTGCAGATGCTGGAAACCAGAGTTTAGATCAGAGTGGTGCTGGAAAAGCACAGCAGGTCAGGCAGCATCTGAGGAGCAGGAAAATCGACATTTCGGGCAAAAGCTCTTCATCAGGAATAGAGGCAGGAAGCCTCCTGGGTGGAGAGAGCCTGGCCCGTCCATGTTCATGATTGAGGTCCCTTGAGCTTAGATTCTAAGAGTCATATACTTAAATAATGAGCAAAAGGTGGTTATTTTACTACTGGCAATGGGATGATATCAGATCAATGAAATGGTCAATAAAAAAGATAATTTTGATTTGCTCTCTATTTTGTGCTTAATTGTAAGTTTAATCTTTCCCATGAAGACAAAGGCCCTATTTCTAAAGATCATGTTATCCAGAAGGCAAATGCAGCCAGGAGAGGCTCTGAAATTTTGCTGGTATGAAAACCAGATGGTGCTGACAATTATTTTTCAGTTTCAGCATGACACTTAGTACTGCTACTGAAGAGAATTAGCAAGGTGTGGCACTTTGATGAAATCTGGAGACAGGCTAAAAGAATTCTGTCTATATTATGTTAATCTGACTTTATATACTAATAGAAACAGCTCAGCATAGTAAAGATGCAGTACAATGAAGACAGTCAATTTGTTCAAAGCCATTTACGCCTGGAGATGATAGCCCTGAGCATTTCAAATTGCACCTCGATTTTGTCTTCATAAGGAATCAAGTCTCAGATCTCCACTGTCCATCAAATTATTTTAATAATACTATCCAGCTGGGCTTATAGAATAACATTAATTGAAAATCATCTTTGTTCTGTCTTGAGCAGAGAACAATGACGTTTCACAAATCCGAATACCATAGCTGCAGAAATTGTGAAACGACAAAGATTGTTCAGTACTTACACTGTTCAATATCCCTGTTGTGATTGATTTCCACACTACCAAGCATCCTTAACAAATGGCAATGACTGCTGATTTATAACTTCTTAAGCTACTTAAGGTAAGTTTTCCAGATTCTATAATTACTGTCTTTATAGATTGTTCTTTAGATTGAAATTTGATTTGGCTTCATGTGGAGTCTACTATCCTTCATAAAATACATTATGAAATCCATTTTAATTAATTTTTTAATCTCTACAGCTTCCAATATTCTTGGAAAACCAGTTTTACTTTGTTCACAGGTCTTTTCAAAGACAGTTTCCTACTTAGCAAAAAGAGCTTCTTTCAGCAAAGAACTGTACTTTATCTCCAGTGTTGTAATTAGCAAGAAGAATCTTCAGTTAATCAAGCATTCTGTTTAATAAGATTAAATTGTGTGCTACAAATAAGCCAAAGCAATTTATATTGTTTTTTTAAATCTATTAGGAGTCAAAAAGATTAGTGCTTAAAGTCATAGTTATAAAAATATTTTAATTATTGCGGATGGAGGTGATTAATCAGCTGAAACAGTTACATTCAAATGATTGCTGGAAACAGGTTGCCAGAATGATCTGGAATAAATGGTGATGGAACCAAGGCAGCCATTTATGTTAAAGCTGGGAGATCCTAAAAAGTTCAATGCAAGTTTCATATCCATCACTAATAGCTGAAAAGTTGAGAAAGGATGAAGCCCTGATCACTGGTCAGACATTGTTGGGGTAAGGAATCAGACATTGTTGGGGTAAGGAATCACACAGCTGTCTCATGGCTATTTTCTGCACTGACCAGTTCAAAAAGAATGCTGTGGCACAACTTGGTGGAATTATGAGCTTGAGAGCAGCACATTTAGGATAATAGGGCTTCCTGGTACTTAGGATAATGGGGTTTCCTGTTACTTACAGTTAGGATAATGGGGCATCCTGTTACTCACAGTTAGGATAATGGGGTTTCCGGTTACTGACAGTTAGGATAATGGGGTTTCCGGTTACTCACAGTTAGGATAATGGGGTTTACTGTTACTGACAGTTAGGATAATGGGGCATCCTGTTACTCACAGTTAGGATAATGGGGTTTCCTGTTACTTACAGTTAGGATAATGGGGCATCCTGTTACTCACAGTTAGGATAATGGGGTTTACTGTTACTGACAGTTAGGATAATGGGGTTTCCTGTTACTCACAGTTAGGATAATGAGGTTTACTGTTATTGACAGTTAGGATAATGGGGTTTCATGTTACTCACAGTTAGGATAATGGGGTTTACTGTTACTGACAGTTAGGATAATGGGGCTTCCTATTACTCACAGTTAGGATAATGGGTTTTCTGTTACTCACAGTTAGGATAATGGGGCTTTCTAGTACTCTAGTTAATGCCAGGATCAACATTGCATTTCCTTAAACAAAAGAGGTTTTAGAATTGAGAAAGAAGCTCAGGACTGATGAAGAAGCAAAGTAAATCAGAGTGGGTGTTTTAGTATAAAATTATTAAATGAAAAATTAAAGAGAAGAAAGATTGCATTGAGACAAAAGAAAAAGAAGGAATGATAAATTAAAAGTATACAGGGATGAGAAACATAATTTAAATTGTTTCCATCCAACAGTTGAGCCACTGGTTGACACTGAGCTAACAATTACCTTTCGTCAAAAGGTACTTTCATTCAATGACCAGATTTAACTTTGTGCTGAGTTTAGTATAAAGTAAAGTGCAAACACAAGTTCATAAAAATAATTGGGAGGCTAAGAGTGAAGCGTAAGGAAAAAAGTAGATGAGAACAAACACAAATTATGTAGATTCACAACTGAGATGAACCTTTTCATCCTGAAAAGTTGACTGATCAATTCACATGTAGGCTTGTGTACCAGTTGTTAATTACTGACATGACCAAGCCCATGAAAACAAGTGTGCAATATATATTTTTAACTGACTGTAAACATCATTGAGAGTTTCTTGTTGTCCTGCATACTACATTCACAACACATATAATTGCCATTTAATATCCAAAAGCCAACATGATAAACCTGGGATTAGTATAGCAAAATTGATTATTTGTATATATCCCAAAGCAGAACTGGTAATTTGAAACACAGTATGTACCAAAGAACTCTATGATCCTGGTTATTTCTTTTTAGGCTTCAATTTACCTTTGAGTATTTGAGAAGAAATATGTTTGCATTATAAAAAGTTAACCAAAGTAAAAATGGTAAAACTTGCTTCCAAAATAATGTATTGGCATTTATCAAGAGTTTTATAAAATTACAGTAATTATGACTGTCAGAAATACACTATGTCTAAGAATTGCAACACAGAGCACGATAATAGGATCACTACGTATTTGCAAAATGATCAACAGAGAACATTTCCGACATTGCAGCACTCCTTCAACAACACACTGAAGTGTCAACTCACGTTCATATCACTAATGTGTGGCACTGAGAATGCTACTATTTCTGGTTATAACATTCTTGTGAAATGTACGTAGATAACCTTGGTCTAGTTCCAAATGCACAAACAGTCTGGTATTCCCTAAGTATCACAGTCAGTCAGGATATTTGGGAAATGATAACATTAGGGTAAAAAATGAGGTCTACAGATGCTGGAGATCACAGCTGAAAATGTGTTGCTGGTTAAAGCACAGCAGGTTAGGCAGCATCCAAGGAATAGGAAATTCGACGTTTCGGGCATAAGCCCTTCATCAGGAAATGATAACATTACACTACCGGAGGAAATCATGTAAGATTAAAGTTAAAGCAAGAACAATGAGTTTCACTGGTAAATTAAAAAAAAAGTTGAAGGCTAAGAGAATGAACTTACATTCATATAGCACCTGAGCACAATTCAGAGAGGTCTCAAAACACCTTTCACACAAGCAATTACATCATGTGTTTTTTTAGTATTATTGCATGAGCAAATGGCAGAGTTACTTCACCCAGAACTGGGTTCCACAAATAGCAATATTAAAACTAAGGCTGTGTTAGATTAGAATCCCTATGGTGTGGAAACAGGCCCTGCAGCCCAACAAGTCAACACTGACCCTGTGCCGAGTAACCCACCCAGACCCATTCCACTACCTTATATTTACCCCTGACTAATGCACTTAACCTACACATCCCTAAACACTATGGACAATTTAGTGTTGAAAAGGTGTTGCTGGAAAAGTGCAGCAGGTCAGGCAGCATCCAAGGAGCAGGAGAATCGACGTTTCAGGCATGAACCCTTCTTCAGGAATGAGGAAGGTGTGCCAAGCAGGCTAACATAAAAGGTAGGGAGGAGGGACTTGGGGGAGGGGCATTGGAAATGCGATAGGTGGAAGGAGGTTAAGGTGAGGGTGATAAGGTGAGGGTGATAGGCCAGACTGAGGGTGGGGGTGGAGAGGTCAGGAAGAAAATTGCAGGTTAGGAAGGTGGTGCTGAGTTCGAGGGTTGGGACTGAGACAAGCTGGGGGGAGGGGAAATGAGGAAACTGGAGAAATCTGAGTTCATCCCTCATGGTTGGAGGGTTCCTAGGCGGAAGATCAGGCGCTCTTCCTCCAGCTGTCGTGTTGCTATGGTCTGGCGATGGAGAAGACCAAGGACCTGCATGTCCTTGGTGGAGTGGGAGGGGGAGTTGAATTGTTGAGCCATGGGGTGGTTGGATTGGTTGGTCCTGGTGTCCCAGAGGTGTTCTCTGAAACATTCCGCAAGTAGGTGGCCTGTCTCCCCAATATAGAAGAGGCCACATCGGGTGCAGCAGATGCAGTAAATGATGTGTGTGGAGATGCAGGTGAATTTGTGGCGGATATGGAAGGATCCCTTGGGGCCTTGGAGGGAAGAAAGGGGGGAGGTGTGGGTGCAAGTTTTGCATTTCTTGCGTTTGCAGGGGAAGGTGCCGGGAGTGGGGTTGGGTTAGTGGGGGATGTGGACCTGACCTGGTGGTGGGGTCCGTTTGGAGGTGGCGGAAATGACGATGGATGATACAATGTATATGAGGTTGGCGGGGTGCTAAGTGAGGACCAGTGGGGTTCTGTCCTGGTGGCAATTGGAGGGGCAGGGCTCAAGGGCAGAGGAGATGTGGTGGAGAGCTTTGTCGATCACGTCTGGGGGGAAATTGCGGTCTTTGAAGAAAGAGGCTATCTGGGTTGGAGGAAGTGGGAGGATTGGAAAGAGAAGTTGTTCAGAGTGAGGACCAGTTCAGTCAGTCGAAGGAGGGTGTCAGTGGAAGGGTACTGGTTGGTACGGCGGGAAAGGAAGAAGCGGAGGGCTTTGAGTCCTTCGTGATGGGGGATTGAGGTGTACAGGGACTGGAGGCGGTTAATATCGCGGCGGCAGTTGGCTATGAAGAGATCGAGGGCAGGTAAGAGGCCAGCACGGGATGTCCAAATGGATGGGGTGTGTTCGTGGCTTCTTCAACCAGGATTCTCCCCTACCCTCTGATAACCCCTTCTCCCGCCTCCAACACACCCAATCCACCTGGACACCCCGTGCTGGCCTCTTACCTGCCCTCGATTTCTTCATAGCCAACTGCTGCCGTGACATTAACTGCCTCACTCTCTCCACCTCTCTCACCCACTCCAACCTCTCACTATCGGAACGTGCAGCCCTCCACTCCCTCCATTCCAACCCCAACCTCACTATCAAACCGGCAGACAAGAGAGGCGCGGTAGTAGTTTGGCGCACCGATCTTTACACCACTGAGGCTAAACGCCAGCTCACAGATACTTCCTCCTACTGCCCCCTTGACCATGACCCCACCTCCCACCACCAAATCATCATCTCCCAGATCATCCATAATCTCATCACCTCAGGGGATCTCCCATCCACCGCCTCCAACCTCATAGTTCCACAACCCCATACCGCCCATTCTACCTCCTGCCCAAAATCCACAAACCTGACTGCCCCAGCCGACCCATTGTTTCAGCCAGCTCCTGCCCCACCGAACTCATCTCTGCATACCTCAACACGGTCCTGTCCCCCTTAGTCCAAGAACTCCCCACCTATGTTCGGGACACCACCCACGACCTCCAACTCCTCCATGATTTTCGCTTCCCTGGTCCCCAACACTTTATCTTCACCATGGACATCCAGTCCCTGTACACCTCCATCCCCCATCACGAAGGACCAACCAGTACCCTCCCACTGACACCCTCCTTCAAATGATTGAACTGGTCCTCACTCTGAACCACTTCTCTTTCCAATCCTCCCACTTCTCCCAAACCAAAGGAGTAGCCATGGGCACCCGCATGGGCCCCAGTTATGCCTGCCTCTTCGTAGGATATGTGGAACAGTCCATCTTCCGCAGCTACACTGGCACCACACCCCACCTTTTCCTCCGCTCCATCGATGACTGTATCGGCGCTGCCTCGTGCTCCCACAAGGAGGTTGAAAGTTCATCCACTTTACAAACACCTTTCACCCCGACCTCAAATTTACCTGCACCGTCTCAGACTCCTCCCTTCCCTTCCGAGACCTCTCCATTTCTATCTTGGGTGACCGAATCAACACGGACATTTACTATAAACCGACCGATTCCCACAGCTACCTAGACTACACCTCCTCCCACCCTGCCCCCTGTAAAATCACCATCCCATATTCCCATTTCCTCCGTCTCCGCCGCATTTGCTCCCAAGAGGACCAGTTCCAATACCGAACAACCCAGATGGCCTCTTTCTTCAAAGACCGCAATTTCCCCCCAGACGTGGTCGACGATGCTCTCCACCACATCTCCTCCATTTCCCGCTCCTCCACCCTTGAGCCCTGCCCCTCCAATCGCCACCAGGACAGAACCCCAATGGTCCTCACCTACCATCCCACCAACCTGCATATACATCGTATCATCTGTCGTCATTTCTGCCACCTCCAAACGGACCCCACTACCAGGGATATATTTCCCTCCCCTCCCCTAACTGTGTTCCGAAAAGACCACTCCCTCTGTGACTCCCTCATCAGATCTACATCCCCGACCAACCCAACCTCTACTCCCGGCAACTTCCCCTGTAATCGCAAGAAATGCAAAACTTGCGCCCACACACCGCACCCCCCACCCCCCTTACTTCCCTCCAAGGCCCCAAGGGATCCTTCCATATCCACCACAAATTCACCTGCACCTCCACACGCATCATTTACTGCATCCGCTGCACCCGATGTGGCCTCCTCTATATTGGGAAGACAGGCCGCCTATTTGCGGAACGTTCCAGAAAACACCTCTGGGACACCAGGACCAACCAATCCAACCACCCCGTGACTCAACACTTCAACTCCCCCTCCCACTCCACCAAGGACATGCAGGTCCTTGGTCTCCTCCATCACCAGACCATAGCACCACGACAGCTGGAGGAAGAGCGCCTGATCTTCCGCCTAGGAACCCTCCAACCATGAGGGATGAACTCAGATTTCTCCAGTTTCCTCATTTCCCTTCCCCCCAGCTTGTCTCAGTCCCAACCCTCAAACTCAGCACCACCTTCCTAACCTGCAATCTTCTTCCTGACCTCTCCGCCCCCACCCCCAGTCCGGCCTATCACCCTCACCTTAACCTCCTTCCACCAATCGCATTTCCAATGCTCCTCCCCCAAGTCCCTCCTCCCTACATTTTATCTTGGCTGCTTGGCACACTTTCCTCATTCCTGAAGAAGGGCTCATGCCTGAAACATCGTTTCTCCTGCTCCTTGGATGCTGCCTGACCTGCTGCGCTTTTCCAGCAACACATTTTCAGCCCTGATCTCCAGCATCTGCAGTCCTCACTTTCTCGTAGGACAATTTAGTGTGCCAAACTCATCTGACCTGCACGTCTTTGAATTGTGGGAGGAAACCCACACAGACGCAGGGAAAATGTGCAAACTCCACACAGACAGTCACCTGAGGCTAGACTTGAACAGGGGTTCCTGGCCCTGTGAGGCAGTAGTGCCAACCACTGAGCCACTGCATCACACACACAAAAAAATGAATGCCTTGTTTATTTGGTGATAGCTGAGGGCGGAACTTGACAAGAATAACTCCCTACTTTGCTTCAATTGGTACCATGAAAAGTTTAATAGCAGCAGGAAGAGATGCATAGTTTATTACCTCCAACAATGTAACAATTCCCTTTGTGTTGCTGAGGTGACAGTCTAGATTATCTACTCAAACTCTGGAATGGGAGTTAAATCTATGAACTGATGAATGAGGCCAGATTGCTGTTTGCTGTCTCAAATGGCCACATAGCTGATCACAGCTCTAATGATTTACTTTGCTCAACTGTAAATTTTGAGATTGAAATGTAAAATGCACAACACAGAAAGAACAACTGTCAGAACTTGTGTTGCGTTTAATATAATTTTCATTGTGATGCCGTTTGCAAAGTGAAGTAAATGTAATTCCATTCAAAGTGTCTCTTGGAAATCCTTTTAGCTGTTCATATCCTCATTGCAAGTTAGTTCTTTTGTGGCTATCTACTGAACTATCAAGAATGTAACTGGAATCACAAAATCAATTTGCCTAATCTGCTGTGTGGAATTTAAAAGCACATTTCCCACTGACAGCCTATTCTACAAAAACATTGTTCAAGACTTAGGTTGATCCATCTTGAACTTCAAAAAAATGTAACTTTTCCTTTCACTATATGATGACTAAATACTACCCACATTATATTATTCATCTGCAGAAGTGTAGTTGGACTCTGTCATCATCCCGTTTCCTTTTCACCTATAGTGTTTACCTGTCCTCCATCCTCTACATTTTACATTTTGTGGAGTTTCTGTATTGCTCTTCTAAGAGGGTAAGCAACATCAAATACCATGAGGAGAGACTGAAGGATAAACAAACACCGACTTCTGGAGAAATACAACCACTCTGGCAATATCAGAGGACAGACAAATAGAGATAATATTTTGAGTCCCATTGAGTCGTGTTTAGAGCTGAAAGGTAAGGGACTTTATTTTTAGTACATATTTTAGAAGGAGCTAAGGTGTTGTGCACGAGATAAAGGGCTTGTTAATGGTGGAGCAGAAAAGGATGTAAAATGGATCCAAATTAGAAGTGAAGAATTTGTGTGGTGGGATGTGGGGAGACTGAATGTAATAAAAATGGAGAACGGACATAGTGGTATCAGCTTGGGGAGTGTACAATGATTGGTGGTGTAAATGATACTATGAAGTTGCAAAGCAACATTTTGGCACTGGAAGGGGCAAGAAGGGGAATAATTGGGGCAGTACATGCCTTTACAGGTGGCATGGTGGCTCACTGGTTAACACTGCAGTGTCTCAGTGCTGGGGACCTGGGTTTGATTCCAGCCTCTGGTGTCTGTCTGTGCAGTTTGCATGTTCTCCCAGTGCCTGCGTAGGTTTCCAATTGCCTTCCACAATCCAAAAATGTGCAGGTTAGATAGATTGGCCATGCTAAATTGCCCTGCAGTGTGCAGGTTAGGTGGATTATCCATGGGAAATGCAAGGTTATGAGGAAAGGGATGGGGCTGGATCTGGGCAGGAGTCGATGCAAAACTCTCTGGGCTGAATGGCCTCTTTTCACACTGTAGGGATTCTATGAGTTGGTCCTAGCAAAATTTTTATTTTCTTGCCACTTCACCAACTACTCTCTCATTGGGAACTTTTCTCCACCCACCATAGTTAAGAATTTCAAATACTAACAATTGGAGACTTAAGGGTTTCAACTTATCAACTTCTCAATTACCTTCCCCCCCATTCAGCTAAGAAACGTTTCTAGTTTTTTTTGACTTAATGGTAAGGTCTTAGGGAGTGCTGCTGAACAAAGAGATCTTGGAGTGCAGGTTCATAGCTCCTTCAAAGTGGAGTTGCAGGTAGATAGGATAGGGAAGAAGACATTTGTTATGCTTTCCTTTATTGGTCACAGGAGTTGGGAGGTCATGTTGCAGCTGTACAAGACATTGGTTAGGCCACTGTTGGAATATTGCGTGCAATTCTGGTCTCCTTCCTATCGGAAAGACGTTTTGAAACTTGAAAGGATTCAGAAAAGATTTACAAGAATGCTGCCAGGGTTGGAGGATTTGAGTTATAAGGAGAGGTTGAATAGGCTAGGGTTGTTTTCCCTGGAGTGTCGGAGGCTGAGGGGTGACCTTATAAAGGTTTACAAAATCATAGGGGCATGGATAGGATAAATAGACAAAGTCTTTTCCCTGGGATTGGGGAGTCCAAAACTAGAGGGCATAGGTATAGGGTGGGAGGGGAAAGCTATAAAAGAGACCTAAAGGGCAACTTTTTCAGTTAGAGGGTGGTACGTGTTTGGAATGAGCTGCCAGAGGAAGTGGTGGAGGCTGGTACAATTGCAACATTTAAAAGACATTTGGATGAGTATATAAATAGGAAGATTTGGAGGAATATGGGCCAGGTGCTGGCAGGTGGGACTAGATTGGGTTTGGAATGTGGTTGGCATGGACGAGTTGGACTGAAGGGTCTGTTTTCATGCTGTACATCTCTATGACTTTATGATGTGAAACTGGAGACAATAGACAATTGACTTGGTTGTGTGGGTGCCTCCAATTACCCCAGTCTAGGAGCAATTTGATGTAAAGATGGAAACAAGGGGGTGGGCTCTGAAAATTATTTTCCTGCCCTTGCCTCTGACGCCTCTCCAACTACCAACTTAATATATCCCTCACCTCACAGAGAAGCATACTCACTTAACTTCTCAGCACTGGATCTTCCTTGGGGGAAGCTTTCACCAAAAGGCTTTTCGGAACCAGTAGCAACCAGCCTCTGATTGGTTGGCAGCATCTGGTGACCCAGGTGCCAGTGTCAAAATTTGTGATAGGCTGACAAAAATAACAAGGCTTTGCCAATCAGTTCTTAAGCAGCTGATTGGCACACGATGAAGGGCTTTAGCCCGAAACGTTGATTTTCCTGCCCGTCGGATGCTGCTTGACCTGCTGTGCTTTCCCAGCACCACTCTCATCTTGACTCTAATCTCCAACATCTGCAGTACTCAGGTTACCTCAGCTCTGAAGTGCATATTTTTTGCCATCTAACATGCTCACCCCACATTTAATATCAAACATGGTGGTGGGCGGTGGGGGGGGGAGTGGGGAGGTCTCATCTTTCAACTTTAACCAGAGGTATTTTTAAAAATTCCTCTTGATTCTATTTGAAATAGGTTGTCATGTGTTTTCCCCAAACCTTTGTGAGATCCAAATTAAAAATAATCTGCAAAAGATTTATCTGGGGTTAAAACGATATTAATGCTTACTCATACATTCAAATTTGGGGGAAGATAGTCACATCACATATGCACTCAAGCATACAAGGAAAAAGATTACAATTTAAGAATGCCTTAACAGAAATCAAAGACATGGAGATGGTGCACATGATTAATGTCCAAGTGTAGAAATTCAATATCTTGTGAAGGTAACTGTCTTTCGGTTTCCTGATTTCGATGAGAACCATTGGCTGAATTTGAATTTTTAGAGATTTTTTTGAAATTGATAAAGCTGCAGCTAGATAATATTGGTGTAGCGACTTGGTCCACTTTTCACAAATGCAGGGTTTCCTCCAGACAAATGTTTTTGAATGGGTTAAGGCCTGAAATAGCTTAGCTCAACCGAGAATGTTTTTTCTCTGCACAACACCAATTACAATAAATGTGGATGTTAATGAGCTGATTGAATGTTAGCAATTAATGAGATATCCAGCGGCTACAATTCATCTTTTCAGAACCTGAGAGGTGGGGTGGGGGTGGTGGTGGTGGGTGCGGTGAGTGGAAGAAAGGGTTGGCCATATTATCCAGGCATCTATTAGTGTATGTTCCTCTAGCCAGGGGTCCAGTATTATCCATGTAATATTTAACTGATGAAAATCAGGGAACAGAGGAGATCCAAAGAGATGTAAGTATAAACACACAATAAAATGTGCAAAAAAAAATCAATAAAGGCTAGTGGAACATTTATCTTTAAAAATAGAGGACTAGAAAATAAAAGACACAAACCATACAAACTACACAAGCAACACATACCTCCAATAAAACCATGCTGTGCAGTCTAGTGTAAAGTTCTGGGCACTTTATTTTCAAGGCTCAGGAAACAGTGCACGAGGAATAGTATTAGGTTCTAGTGATTGTGTTATGAGGAAAGACTAGATCATGTGGGCTTGTATTTAACAGAATTAAGTAGATAAAGGAATGATTTTGTGAGGTTTCAAGAATTTTGACAGAAATTGGGAGCATCAGTGGAAATGTTTTCTGTTGACACTAATGTCTAAAACTAGAGAATACTTTCTTTGAAGCAGAGTCAGGCTAATCAAGACACAAATTAGATTAGATTCCCTACAGTGTCGAAACTGGCCCTTCGGCCCAATAGGTACACACTAACCCTCTGAAGAGTAACCCACCCAAACCTCTTTTCCCCTCTGAATAATGTACCGAATTGACAATTTAAGCATGGCCAATTCACCTGACCTGCACATCTTTGGACTGTGGGAGGAAACCAGAGCACCCAGAGTAAACCCACGCAGACACTGGGAGAATGTGCAAACTCTACACAGACAGTCACCCGAGGTTGGAATCGAACCCGAGACTCTGGTGCTGTGAGGCAACAGTGTTAACCACTGAGCCACCATGCTGCCCCAATTAGGAAGCAATTTGTCACAAAAATGCACTAGATGCTACGTGAATTAATCATTTTTTAAAATAGAGATCTAGTCTTCCTTCCAGCTAAAGACATTAAGAGATATGGAGCAAAGGAGGGTGAAAGGAGTCCAGATGCAGCTCATCCATGACCTCATTAAATAATGGAAAAAGCTTGCGGGGTCGAATGGCTGAATTTTATTCTTGGTGTTTTTATTCAAGATATGATACATATAAATCAATGCACAAAGCACTGCCTCAGTTCCTATAAAACTGACAATACAAATTGTTGTATAAATCACTACATAAAGTACTGTATCAGCCACTATAAAAGTCATTGTATAATGTGTTGCATGAGTTGTGGAAATCGGACTAAGTGCTAAGTAACTGGCTATATATCAGGCACTAAGCAAGTCCTCGTATAATGTGCTGTTGAATCACTATATAAAATGCCTTATAAGTTGCTTATATAGTCTAAGTTGATGCTTTAAAATGATTACATAGCTATTAACCTTTATTTAAGCCCAACATGAAATGAAACAGGCACAGTAACTCATAGAAGTGAAATGTAAATATAAAAGTTCACTTTGATTGAGTTATCTATATTAAACCAACTGCTTGAGGAAATTCTAATCGTAAATTTAAAAAGTGGCTCATTGCTTCTGGTCTTATTTGTAAACATTTCTTGAATTTTAGAACATTAGTATTGAAAGCTCTTTGATGTGGAGTTTAAATACATTTGTTCACATATCTTGTCTTCAAGTGTGGTTTCCATCCACTTTATTAATAAAAGGAAATAAAATAATCATCACGTGTTTCACAATTTGTGAATTCCCTGCTTAGAGCTGTGAAAAATCTATTGATAGCTCGAGCTGTTGGTGCAGGCATTGCAGTGAGGCATCTGCTACTTTATATTTGTGAATGTATTAATGAACCTGCTGCAGCCTTGTACACATGTATGTGCTTAATGATGTCATTTTGTGTCACTTCACCACAATTTTTAAATAAGAAATCAATTTTGAGTCTCACTAGATAGATCATAAATCAGTTTCTCACAAAAATAAAATTGCACCAAGTTTGACAGTGTACAGACAGATATCCGTATACCATAGCCACTAATTGCTCTGTCACTATCTCCAGTGATATTTCATTGTCCATCAACATTGTGAAAGTATGCTTGCAAAAGACAGAAAAAAAAACACGCTTCTTCATTGAATATTCATTAGATCTGTTCAATATTTGGCAGGGCCACTTCTTCCTCAAATTTCTGGCTTATCTTCGGAATGTTTATAATAGAATTGAAAGCAGAAAATAAACATGCACACTTGGCTATCAAATAACATTTAACATGAATAACTATGTTTCCGTCACAAATAGACATGTTTAATAACAAAGAAATATAATTTAACCTGCAAAAACAAGATATTAAATCTTGTAGTAATTTCTGGCTTTTAGTGAAGAAACCTGACAGGTTTGTTAAATAAATCCTGCAAAAAGAGTAAGTAATTGTGTACTTGCCATAATGAGAGATGCCTGTTTGAAAACTGTCCAGATGACAGAGTTGAGGTGTTCTAGGCTTCCTGCCTCTAGTAGATGACAAGGAAGTGGCTTTGAGAAGAAATTGGATCTGATGAATAATCACCAAAATCAAAACATTAGCTCTATTTTTTTCCCACAAATGCTGCCACGTCTGCTAAGTTTCTGCAATGATTTCTGTTTTTCCATTGGATCATATACTGCCCTGTGGGCATCAAAACACCAGCCATTGCCATCTTGAATAGGACACTGAGATAGGCAGTCTGAGCATGTGCCTGTTTCAAGCAGAGCCATTTGTTGCTGTACAACAATGTATAACTTAGGCGCCAGTGTTGAGAAAAAGTATTGATGGAATGTGAGAGACAATACTTCATTTAGAGCTCATCAAGTGTGAGGATATTTTTGTGATTAAAACGTTACAGTAGAAATTTGAAGTGAAGCTCTCGTTCCTTGGAGCACTGCAGCTTCAGCGTGTTGTCTGGTTTCTTTTCTTGTATATTCCTGAATACATTTACTTGGGAATAAAAATTATCTTCAAAGTGAGAAACATTGGGCAGAATCTTCCTGGTCCTTGAATGATGTGGGCAATGGCACGTTAGTTGGAAAAATATGGTGAGATCAGAAAAATGACATTCTTGATGACAAGAAAAAATGTCTGACTTGCATTCCAAGGATTAAAAGGTAAGATGATTGTCTTGCTAGAGAGTTGTCAGAGACCTATGTGTCTGCATTAGCATCTCTTTATTACCTTGTTTCGTTGCTTGTTCCTCTGGGTCACCATTTCAGCAACATTCCTCAACATTTCAGGGCATGCTCAAGAAGCAGTGATTGTCTGCATTCTTCATCCATGAAAATTGGTATCTGACATGCACTCACTTCACCATTCATCATGGCACATTTCTGGCTTACTTATAGTGAGCTCACCAACACCTTTCACTGCAATGCCTCAACCAGGCCATTTTGCACACAGGGACAGGCAACCATCTCATAGAGTCATTGTCATAGAGATGTACAGCACGAAAACAGACCCTTTGGTCCAACACGTCCATTACAACCAGATATCCTAACCTACACTCTTCAGTCCAACTCATCCATGCCGAACAGTTATGCCAACCTAAAGCATTTACTGACTTTTCACTTGCTTGGATGCTCACAGCATCTCCACTTTACCTTCAGTCAATACCACGCATACAGTATGTGTTAACAGGTTCCATGGCAAATACTGATTGTGCTCTACCAAATGGCCACAGACACGTATCAGAAGACCAGCCTCAGTCAAGTCAATAGGGGTGGTCATCAGTCAGGAAGTTACACCACAGTCAGTCAGTTAGGGCTGCATCCAATATCAGTCCATTGGCTTGAACACTGTCAGGGTCAAGGATTGCATACCCTTACAGTCTAAGAAGTAGGCCAAGGTCACTTATGAAGTGCAACCTCTGTTGGGATTTTAGTTAGAGAGGTGTATGGTCATCAGTCAGAAAACTAAAGTCAAAGGTGTGGTGTTGGAAAAGCACAGCAGGAATGGATGAAGGGTTTATGTCTCAAACATCGATTCTCCTGCTCCTTGGATGCTGCCTGACGTGTTTTTCCAGCACCACATTCTCAACTCTGATCTCCAGCATCCACAGTCCTCACTTTCTCTTAGTCAGAAATCTAGTCAGTCATTGATCAAGGCTCTACCTCTAAGTCAGTCAAAGGAGTGAGCCATGGTTGGACCTGGGCTTCTGACACTGTAAGTCAAGGCAGATTATCGGGCTGTTACAATGATGGGCAAGGCTGACCTGGGACATCATCACTGACCAGCTGGAGCAAGACCTGTAACCTGAGTGGGTGAATGGCCATCCTATCCCAGTACTTATCAAGGTGACAACTGCATTAAATGTTTATGAAATTGACTGCTTCCGAAGAACCACTAGAATCCTGTGTGGAATCTCTCAATCCTCAAACCACAAATGTAGCAAGATTATTACCAACACAATTTATGTCAGATCATACCACTTCATCTCATTTCTCCTTGCCAAGGCCCCAAGTGCCATAACCCAGACAGTAGGCTTTGCCAACACAGGTGCTGGGTGCTGAAGACTGTACAGGTCACCATGTGAACACCAGAACATAATTTGACTGACTTCAATAGGAAAGGCTTCCATTCAGTAAATATAAAGGTTATCAGTTATCATAGGTACCACATTTTAGAGGTCTGCACCAAACAGCCTCTATCATGGAATCATAGAATCCCTACAGTGTGGAAAGCAGGCCATTCAGCCTATTGAGGCCTCATCGACCCTCTGAAAAGCATCTCAAAAACCTAAACTCTGCTAATTTCTCGCAATTCTGCATTGCCCATGGCTAATCTGCATAGCACATCCCTGGATACAAATGGTTATTTAGCATGGTTAATCCATCTAACCCGCTGAAAGCTGCTGATGCTTATATCCTTGAGAATTCTCATGTTTCTGCCTCATTTCAAGAGCTAACTGCCTTAGAAAGATAGTGTATGACAAAGGGGCTACCCTTTGCAACCTATGGCCAATGACACCATTACACAATCCCTGGCTGAGGCTGAACATTGATACAATGCAGCCCAGTCTTCCACCAGGACCATCATGCAGCAGATAATAGCCTCCTGAAGATGATGTTCTGTTGCTTGGTCTAGGGAGGGTCTTGCAGTATATTCCTGACATTCTATGCTGTGCTCTGCACAATTGGAGCAGGAAAGAGAGGACATACTGGATGCTGAAGAGCTACAGAGGGTTAGCAGACCAATGTTTGCTGTGATGCCCCACATTGAACAATGAAAAGAAGTTCTGCATCACTGGATTTTAGACAAAGAGGAGCACACCATTAGAAATAGCTTTATGGTACTGAGCTCAGTTAACATGCTTTATTTCATTCTTGTAACTGCAATTACAACTACAGATGATCAGACTTGTGATGATGTGAAAAGGCAATACATTTATAATTGTGCTGTCAGAAACTTTTCATTTCTCTCCCACTGCATGTGAAGTGAAGGGCCATTCCTTGCTGGTAATGGTGGATCTAGTACACAGCTGGGCTTGAAACATGATTCAGGGGAGCAACTCCTGGAAAGTCCTAGTGGTAGTGAGTACTTGTGCACTGTTATGCACACAATATCACAAACACTGCATATGTAATGAGGTGAGCAAGAGAGAATTAGAGTTATAGAGTCATAGAGCACAGAAACAGACCCTTCGGTCCATGCTGATCAGACATCCTAAATTAATCTAGTCTCATGTGCCAGCATTTGGTCCATATCCCTCTCAACCCTTCCTGTTCATATCTCCATCCAGATGTCTTTCAAATGTTGTACTTGAACCTGCCTCCACCACTCCTTCTGGCAGTTCATTCCATGCATGCACCACTCTTTGCATGGAAAGGTTGCCTCTTAAGGCCTTTTAAATCTTTCCTCACTCACCCTAAACCCATGCTCTCTCATTCTGTACTCCCCCATCCCGGGGAAAAGACTTTGGCTATTCACCCTATCATGTCACTCATGATTTTACAAACCTCTATAAGGTCACCCCTCAGTCTCCAATGCTACAGGGAAACAGCCCCGGCCTATTCAGCATATCCCGATAGCTCAAATCCTCCAGCCCTGGTAACATCTTTGTAAATCCTTTCTGAACCCTTTCAAGTTTCACAACATCTTTCCTATAGGAGGGAGACCAGAATTGCATACACAATTCCAAAATTGTCACAACTTGCTAGACCTCACAGATAGAAACTCTCCATGTAACAATCTGAAATGAACCCTTTGCTGGTTTTTGGTTAATTCAACTCAGTCTATTTTGTCATGTTCCCATATCCTTAATGCTATGTCACATTTGCACATTAAGTACGGCCCAAGCCATAATATATGGTATTGAATATGTGTATGCGAATGAATGGGTGTCACACACTGTCATTTGTACACAAGAAACAAATAGAGAAATTTTCTTTCTTGATTGCTTTGTGGAATGGACAAACATTTGCAATTATGTCACTGTAGTTATCTTGCAGAATTACAGTACCAGTACAGATTATAGTTTGTCCCAAATTAAAATACTTAAAATTAATTCATTTACATCAGAATCTGGTCCCTCTGTCAATATCTCATTGTGATACATTGAAAAAGGTAAATTGCTTCTTGATTAAATCCACTTCTGTATTTTGACTCATCCATTTCTACTACAGGTCCTTTTTATTTTGCACGACAATCAATTTAAACCGAGACTTATTTTATTTGGTTATGGGTTCATTACCCACACATCGGAATTCAGCAATATTTCAATAGAAAATCTATCATGATAGGTCGTGTACCAAGCCCAGCACAGACATTTGCTCCCACTCAATTGTTACTTCTGCTATTTGACTTGCCAAGTTGATTGCAACAAAAACTTATAACTAATTGGTATAGACTGTAATACAAGCCCTGCAAAGCACAGGCTAAATATCTAAATAATCTCTGATCTATAATCAGCTCAACAAGCACTGTGATAAAAGCAGTGAGACACAAAATCATAGATTTAGTGTTAACGGAATAATCCTCTTCTTTATGCCTCAAATCAATCAATAGGATTTATCCAAGTATTTTGGATAACTAAGTAATGCCTTAAATAGACCATGCAGGAAAATCACTTTGCCATTGTTTAGACTCTTTTGTGGCACAACAATAAAAGATCCTGACTTGCTATTCAATTTACTTGTAAACTATACTGTCATAGAGTCAAGAAAGCAGACCTTTCGGTCCAACCAGACCATGTCGACCATAATCCCAAATGAAACTACTCCCACCTGCTGTGTTTGGCTCATATTCCTCCAAACATTTCTATTCATGTACTTATCCAAATGTCTTTTAAATATTGTAACTGTACCTGCATCCACCAATTCCTCTGGAAGTTCATTCCACACATGAACCACTCTAAAGAAAAATTGTCTCACGTCTTTGTAAAATCTTTCTCCTCTCATCTTAGGAATACACCTCTTAGACTTGAAATTCCCCACCCTAGGGAAAAGACACCTGTCTTTTCACCTTATCTGTACATCTTATGATTTTATAAACCTCCATAAGGTTATCTCTCAACTTCCTATGCTTCAGTGAGAGATATCTCAGTCTATCCAATCTTTTCTTATAACTCAAACCCTCCATTCCCAGCACCATCCTGGTAAATGTCTTCTGAACCCTTTCTAGCTTAATAATATCCTTCCTATAACAAGGCGAACAGAACTGGACATCTCAGAATAGGTCTCACCAATGATCTGTAGAACCTCAACATGACGTCCCAACTCCTAAACTCAAAGGTCTGAGCAACGAAGACAAGCATGCTGAACACCTTCTTAACTATCTTATCTGTATGTGGTGCAAACTTCAAAGAATTATGTACCTGAAGTCTTGGGTGTCTCTGTTCAACAACACTGCCCAAGGCTCTACTTTTAATTAGATAAGTTTTATCTTTGTTTGCCTCATGTTTATCCAAATTAAACTCCAATCAATATCTTCAGCCCATTGACCTAATTGATTAAGATTCCACACATGAACCACTCAGTCACTGTCTTCACTGTCCAGTGTAACCACCAATTATGGTAGCATTTGCAAATTTACTGACTATACTTTCTATATTTGCATATAAATCATTTATATGTAAGGCAAACAAAAGTGGATCCAGCACCAATCCCTGTGGAACACTGCTGGTAACAGGTCCCAACTCTGTAAAACAATCTCCACCGTCACTCTCTATCTCCTACCATTCAGCCAATTGTGTATTCAACTAGCAAGCTCACCCTGAATCCCATGTGATCTAACTTTACTAATTAGTCTACCATATGGAAGCTTGTCAAAGGCTTTACTGAAGTACAAGTAAACAATGTCTACGCTTTGTCCTGTCTGGAGAAGAATGGCATAAATATCCCCATCATTATTTTGTCTTATGCTACAAGGGTTCGATGAAGTCCAAATGGTCAGTATTGATATTACTTTACTGCATGAATGGTTCACAGCTCTATTTCCTTCTTGTTGCTATTCATGGAGCATTCTTCTACTGCTGTGATATTAATACTCAATGAATTTGAATCAATGATTAATATCCAGCATCACTTCCAAACCTGTTGTTTTATTCTAACATTTTTCTGTTTTTATTTTATACAAGCTATATTTGCAGTTTCTTTTAATATCACCATTGCACTTAAACTCACAATGCTAATTTTAGATTGGATAGATCTTGCTGACCATACTCAAAATGCTGAATTTTACCAGTCATTTTGGTGAGTCTCATGGAAGGTTTTTGTCTGCAACACTAAATGTGTTTTATCACGTAACGTTCCCATACTCACCTCATTACATATCCACCATTGTCCTATGGTGCCCTGGATATTGTATTCTCCCACTCACTGTAGGCAAAAGCACCTGCCATTTTTGTTACCTCCGGGGATCCCTGGCATTGGAGTCATTTTTAAAACATAGTTATGTACCATGTCAAGCACTGGGAGGCTGGAGCCTCCCTATAATTTTCCCCACACAATGTCAAAGGAATATCCTCACCTCATTTGATGTCAGGGACATAGACTTCCTGGTGGACAGTGCGACGTAAAGGAAGGCAGCCTGCATCTACCTGGAACTGCAGAAGGGACTATAACACAAGTCTATGCCAGCCTGGTTTGAGGTTACCAACAATGTCAATGTGGTCTCCACAGTCTAGAGGCACACCCAACAGTGCTACAAAAGGTCAATAACTTTCCCTATTCCAACACTGCTACTGTACCCACCTCCCACCAAGGTTCATGGTCTCACACTTACTGTCACAATAAACATCTTCCCTTGCTCTCATCCACTCCCACCCCACATGCACTAGTAAACATGCATAGCCCTGTGCCACCTACCCATTCACTTATGACAGCTCACCACTTTCCCTACTTGTACTAGCACAAAGAGCTGTTACATGCACATTCATCTCGCTCAATCACTGCCATGTGACTTATTTCCAAGTGAAAATGGGGCACAAGTAAGGAAGAGAAAGTCAGGATGGGGGGGGGGGGGGTGTTGATGTGTGCCCACCATTAGGTTTTGCACCCTCACAGACGAGTAAACCCTGGTCCTGACCTATCAAGGGCGATTGTTCACACGGTGTCAATCTTCATGTCCCAGCAACCATTACTGTGCTGCTGTCTCTTTACCGCCACACTGAATGAACACTTAACATGTCCAGTCTTCAACTCCTTGATCTCTTTTCTCTGTTTTGTCTCCTGTAGGCAGCAGCAGCATCTGTGTGGTCTCAGTGACAAGAAGTCCAGTCCCAGTACACATCTTCTCCACCATCTCTGAATAAGAACACACAAGTACTTGGGACAAGTACCAGCAACTCTGCCTCCTGCATGCTCAAGCAGCTCAAAACAAAGTTCTGATCTGAGACCTTTGTGCCAGATATTGTTTGTGAGCTCAGTCTTCAGTAAGCTGACACTCCTGTACCCATTGCTGCAGTGATGAGGATCAGGCAAGTTATGCCTGAATATTCGCTGAGCTGAATCTGATAAAAGGCTGAAAAGATAGCCCTGAAATTGGGCTGCAAAACCAGAGGCTCGCCCATCATGGTCATTTGTGGCAATCCTGATACAAGTCAAATGGCTACCAAGTATTGGTCTGGCTGGCCCTTTCAGGCAGAAGTCCTGTATCCAAGAACTGCTAACTCATCAGAGACAGTGATCAGCAATGCTGAGAATGCAGTTGCATTGGATCAGTAACCACAGAGGAGGATCCAGAGAGGAGGTATACAGGTAGGTCTTACCCCAACCTGTCAGTAAAGTCTGGGGGAGGGAGGATGAGGTTTTGCTCTTTGATCTATAGGGTGTTTGATCAAAATGCTACCCCCTCCACCACCATCACCATGATTACTATTGGTCATTATTTGCCCACTTTAGGGCCTCAGTTGAGGTTCATGCAAAATGACCTTCCCACTGCTGACTGACTTGCAGGGAGCTGAGAAAGTGACATGTTCCCAAACCCTGCCTTTTATCCTTCCAACCTACTCCCAAATCTTGGATGAATTGCATCCATCAATCGCAGATCTTGCTTCTATGCTTCAGTTTAAATCTTTTGAATACATGAAAGTAGAGTGTGTGGTGAGAAGCAGAGAGAAGGTTTGAGATGCCTGGATCTGCAGCCTATAAATTCTAAAAGGTGGTGAGATAACACAGAGTTGGATGTGAGAAGATGGATTCGGTGAGTGCATCCTATCACCCTCAATGGTTTTAATCCAAGTTCTGGCTGTGGCATTATCAATGATTATCAGTACCACTTCCCCCATGATGGTAAGGACATGTAGCCATGCCTGTCCCTGTCAGTTTAGGAGCTGCTGCCACCAGTTATTCTGCAAGAAAATGAAAATCAATTTGTCAGTGTAATTTAATATGGAGTTTGGGTACTGAGCCTCCTGCAGGAGAATAATTGCCCGTGTTTACAAGTCACGGGATGTGGACTTGCATTTTGCAGTGTATTAGGATTTGTTGAAAATATGTCTTTGAGCTGTGAATCAAACTTGATATGTATTGTTGAAGGGTGAATGAAGAGGTTATTAGTGGAACAGTGTGTGAAGCTAATGTTCCCTTGTAAGGAAATGGTATTGAAGATGTCATTGAAGATTGAAGGAGCCATTGACCTTGGCCCTCTCACAAGTCCATTAAATATCTTACATTCACTTCAGAGGCTAGACTGCTGATATAGATGCCACTACTTTCTTCATTTCTGCCTGAGAGAAAGGAACTCTTTCCTCCAGTATACCTCCTGCATCCAAAAGCTTGGGATATGCTGCATGATCTATTGCACCACTTCCAATGTTTTTCCTGCACTTTTATGACTGGGAGCCACTTCTGCAGCCAGAATACACATTGATTTTTAAGAGGTGCAGGTTGGCATTAAGTAATACTTGTCTCCCACATACTTGGGTCCCTTTTACATTTTTCGGCCATTCAATACTATATTCTGTATGTCACTTTTTTTAGGTGAGCAGACAGCACAATTGTTGCAGAATAATAATTATATTTATCAAAATAATGCATTCAAATTGCAGTCAAATTGCAGATTATTTAAATTTGAACACTGAACAAGTTAGAAAGACAGACTTGGAACTTAGGGAACAGCGTCAAGATTTTAAAAGTAAGAAAAAAGAATAATTGTCAATTATTGCAGCAAAAGAACTGAAAATTAAAGGCATGCCCATTTTATCAGTGGGTTAGGACTTGCTAATTAAAGGGTTGAAAGATGTTGGTTGAAAAACCAGAACAACTTGAATCCTGGGTTGCATTGCTAAATTCGTTGAGTTCAAATTCCCAGTGCAATGCTAATAGTGTACATAGTCACAAAGCATTTATGTTTGACTGTCATGACATGATTATCTAAAGCTCAGATGCATTATAGAGGCAGATGAAGAAGTCAAACATGTCAGAGGGAAGAGGGAGAGCTCTAAACATCACAATAAGCCAGAATTCTTCAATCTCAAAAAGCGATCTTTCAAACATGGCTTTACAGATATATGCAAGATAGTTCTCAGAAAGAAATCTGAAACAATACCTTTTGCGCAATAGGACAAGAGGGTGTATGTTCAGGGTTATATAGAATTCCAGTGTGTGTTATGAAGGCTAACATACTTAGCTGATTAAAAAATAGATTGTTACTGGGGTTGGTGTCCTGGAAGAATGAGTTGCAACATGTTGAAGGACCTTGTTCATCCAAAATTTATATTGTGATTTATTTTCATTCAGGCCATTTCACATCACGACATAATGCCGTGAGTCAAACTTCATGGAAGCATGATCACCCTATAAAAAATAATGGCATAAGATGACTGATTTCATCGCAAGGGAACAAGTTACTGCTCAACACTTGAGTTTTTCTTACATCTGTAGTTCATTCAATGCAAAATAATGGGCATAATAAAATAAAATGGCAATATGTCATTAAAGTTTAAAGCTAACCAGAGATGGCTCTCAGAGGAGGAGGTGGTGGTCTGCAAGATATTTATTACATATATTATAATATCCTGTAGATATGGATAGCCTCCTATTCTGATGCACCTTCAAACAGACTGCAGATTTGAAAAAATTGATTATTTCTTCGGCTAATGTTCTACAAGCCTTAAACATGTTGCTACTCATAATAAAATTAAATTTTCAAACAATACTTCTATTTATATGGAATATACACACCAGTATCAGTCTTCTCTTTGCTTGATTACTTAACGTAATGAGGTGTACTACTGAAATGCAGAACATTAATTAAATCAGTTTTATTGGGCCAATTAAAACTGAAGTTGGTGTCTAACATTTAATTAATAACACAGCAGCTATTAATTCTGGGTGCCAAAAAACGACCTTCCATTCAATGTTGCTTACCATAACCTGAGGAGATTCTAAAATGTTTCACAGGTAATGAATTATATTTTAAGTGTTGTGATTGGGCAATGTGAGAGAACGGCAGCAGTTAATTTGCACTTAGCATGTCCCACAAACAGCAATATGATAAATTATGAAACTCTTCAGTTAATTCAAGAATTAATCAGGTATCTGCCAGTTTTTCTTTGAATAGTGCTCTAAGATCTTCTATTGTCCTCTGAGAGGACAGACAAGGTTTCATTAGACTTTACTTGAAAGGCAACTTTTCTGACACTGCCACACTCTCTAAAATTTTGTATACAAATCTGAGAAGAGAGCTAAAACTCACATCCATAGACTAACAGACAAGAGTTTTACCCCTGAGACCTTAAAGAGGTCACTAAACAGTCAAGCATTTTTTTTTCCTGGCCATATTTTAACTCAAGAGCACAGCATTGTTGAAATGAAGAAATTCATTGAATCCCTATAGTGTAGCTCAACAAGTCCACATCAACCCCCGAAGAGTATCCCACCCAGACCCACTTCCCTATCCAATTACTTTACATTTCCCCTGACTAATGTCCCTAACCTACACATTTAGATTAGATTAGATTACTTACAGTGTGGAAACAGGCCCTTTGGCCCAACAAGTCCACACCGACCCGCCGAAGCGCAACCCACCCATACCCCTATATTTACCCCTTACCTAACACTACGGGCAATTTAGCATGGCCAATTCACCCTGAACACTATGGGTAATTTAGCATGGCTAATTCACTTAGTTTGCACATCTTTGTGTCTGTGGGAGGAAATACACGCAGACATAGGGGGAATGTGCAAACTCTACAAAGACAGTCGCCCAAGGCTGGAATCAAACCTGGGTCTCTAGTGCTGTGAGCCAGCAATGCTAGCCACTGTGTTACCCTGAAATGCAGGTACTTTTGTAGAAATTCTGATATCTTAATTATTGAATGCATGCCAATGAAATAATGGTGCAGCGAGCATTCTCTGAACCTCATGGGAGGCCTGAGAAACTTATGGGTAAGTATGTAGAGTGAATGCAATGTGGAAATCAAAATTGGTTTGGTATCACCACAAATGTAGAGCTCACTTAGCGACCCTGACTAGCCATGCTTTCATCTTATGAAGCATATGCCATGGCATTTTATTTGAAAACATATATAGTCTTATTCAGGCTTGAGAGCCTGAACACCTATTTTATTTTCCTTTACCAAGAAATAAAACCAAAATGTGGACTTGATTTGCCATGTTCGAGGCATGGAATTTTAGGAGGATGGTAGGTCAGTTAGCGCACAGAAAATAGACACTGGACTGCCGATTTCATAGGCCATCGTCTGGATGGGGCATACAGTCCCATTTGTCTAATAGGTTTAGCCATGGAAGAGATCAAATTGTTTGGATAAATAGAGCTCGGAGGCGATATATTGTGCTGCTCTGCCACTGTAATAGTATAAAACTTAAGTGGTACATTTTTCTTTTGCCTTGCAACTAAATTTAAAATTGCCTCCAACCATTGATGTTGGGCATTTTACTCCAACAAGAATGAGAATTGAACATCTATTCTCCCAAATATCCTGGAGAGTTCTAAAAAACACATGGCTTACTTTGCAGAAACTGAAAATTACAGTGTTGTGAACTGTGGGAAACATTCAACAGAGATGGACTACTTTTATCTTAGGTTCAGTGTGGAATTTATAACTGTGGGTAGCAACATTTTATAAGTCTGCATTTAACATGATTAGATTCCCTACAGTGCAGAAACAGGTCCTTTGGCCCAACAAGTCCACACCAACCCTCCGAAGAGTAACCCACCCAAACCCATTCACCTCCTCCCTACTAATGCACCTATCACTATGGGCAATTTAGCATGGCCAGTTCACCTGACCCGCACATCTTTGGATTGTGGGAGGAAACCAGAGCAACCAGAGGAAACCCACGCAGACACAAGGAGAATGTGCAAACTCTACGCAGGCCAGGTGAATTGGCCATGCTAAAAAGCCCATAGTGTTAGGTACATTAGTCAGAAGGAAATGGGTCTGGGTGGGTTACTCTTCGGAAGGTTAGTGTGGACTTGTTGGGCTGAAGGGCCTGTTTCCACACTGTAGGAAATCTAATAAATAAATAATAAAAAACAGTTGCCCGACTCTGGAATTGAACCCAGGTCCCTGGCACTGCAAGGCAGCAGTGCTAACCACTGAGCCACTGCCATCTCCATGGTGATATGAATGCCATTTTTTTCCACATCACAAAGTTCCTGCATTATCTTCTTGTGGATATTTGGAGGTAAACATCTCTGGAGAAGGTTGTATTGAACACAGGGCTCCTAGTCAAGAGATAGGGGCATCATCACTTTAGTAGCAGACCTCTTTAAGAAGATAGTAAAGCAACTAAATGAGAAACTTTTCACATTGGATTGAATTCAGCTGCTGCCTCTAAGGAGACTGGAACCTAAATCCAATGTCTTAGACAGCTCAGTCACACTGCCAGTCCTTATTATTTATAAGTACCTGTAGTGTGAGTCAACCTATTGTGACGCCTTGAGAGTTTCCAGCACAGGTGGGACTTTCTTGCTCAGAGGCTGGAACACTACCACTATCACAACAGCTGTTCAAATTATTACTTATAGATACTTATATTCAAACCATTCAGACATTTTATGAAACAACCCTGGAGCAGGGCATTATAGTTCCTTGTTGTTTGTTAATATTTTTTATTAACCTTCTCAAAATGTCATCAGACACCCGAAGCAAGTAAAACCTGAAAGGAGGCCTTCTGGTTCAGAGGCAGGGACATTACCAAAATGCCACAAAAGCCCTTACATGTCATTTGTGTAATGTGACTGGAAAAGCTTTTAATAAGGTTGGTTTCTGTCTGTTACCTAATATACTTCAAATCTTTCTCTATATTATTTAAACATTAAACTGAGAGAACTCTGAATGCTGGAAATCAGAAACAAAAACAGAAATCGCTGGAAAAACTCAGCATCTGTGGAGAGAAAGCAGAGTTAGTGTTTTCTTCAGAACTGATGGTATCTCAGAAATGGTTGGTATCGATGCAGAAGATACAATGGGAAGGGAGGGGGAGGAGTAAACAACAGGTGGAGATAGAGCACAAAGAGGGAGAAAAATGGTAGGGCAGACAAAGGAGTGGGTAAAGATCAGCTTGGGAGAATGAATGGCCGCTAATGGGGACTATTAATAACTGACAATGTGTTGTGTATGGTAGTAGCCCATGGGATGACAAGCCTGGTGGGTTTATTTGAACATTGTTTAAATATTTTTTTTAAAAAATCAACCTATCCAGAAATGTTACCACACCCCTCTGGAGCAAATGGGCACATGAACACAAACCTCCTGGTTCAAAGGAATGGACATTAGCACTGTGCCACAAGAGCCCAATATGAATGGATACTGAATACAGACTAATTAGGTTTAACTGTAGTCAATTTGTACTAATTTTAGCTTGTTTGAAAAGAATATGTTAACACGAGCTTACTGATTTCCTCCTAATTATGTACTAAATTATCACACCTGTCCACTTGGTAGAGACAAGAACTTATCAAAGCATAAAGTATCCAGTAACTAAATTAGAAACAAGAGCATTTAGATGCTGATCACAGATTATTGTGCTGTTGAAAAGAAACAGATATAAATGATGTGGAGAACTAAAAACGTGGAAACATCACCAGTTTGGGAAAAGTTAAAAAGTGGGTTATCCAGAGTCTTTCTTCACAATATTTTCCAATTTGGTGCTACTCAGAATTGGTGCAATCGTTATAGAAGGTCACTTGTTTGCTCTTTCAGTTGGCATATAAAAACTAAAAGATAGTCAAATAAAGTCATATATGTACTGAACAACAAATGCTGGAGATCACAATGGGTCAGACAAAAATCCATGGAGAGAGAGCAAGCTAACATTTTGAAACTCGATGGCTCTTCATCAGAGCTGGTAAAGCCATTTTGATGAAGACCTATTTAGACTCAAAATGTTAGCTTGCCTCTCTCTCTGTGGACACTGTCTGACCTATTATGATCTCCACCTTTTCTTGTTTTCAGTACAGATTGCAGCATCTGCAGTAATTTGCTCCTAATATTTGTATTTGTCAGTTATTAGATACTGGGGAATAAACAAATATTTCTAATTTTAAAAATGGTCACAAGATTTCTTTGAATCAATTTCTTTCCCCAAAACTCTGAATCCATGTTTAAACTGGATGCTCAATTTTTTTTGGTGCTTAGAAGAAATCTTCAATCTTTCAATGAAAATATCACTCAAAGTCATAGGGCTAAATATTGTTATACTTTTTCCAGTCAGGTTTGAAACAAAATGAACTTAAATTGCCTGTTTTCAAACTGGAGATCAATGAATTACAATATTGTTCAAATTATGTTATTTCCTTGACAAAATTTGAAGTGTTTGTTTCATGAATCTAGACAAAATATCTGCCTATTTTAATCTACGACTGAAGACACATTTCAAATCTATTACACTTGGGAAAATTATTTACACTGTAATCGAAAACAAATGACATTTAATGAACTTGATTCACAAAACTGTCTTCACTTGGAAATCCATTCTGTCTTTGATTATTGGATCTGATTCTAGATGATTTCTGAAGGAAAATATATTTTTACTTATTTAAAATCTTGAGGATGATTTGATCTTCAAAATCTGAAAGTTAACTTCAGTTTTTCATGCTATTTAATTGACTGAGTCCCATTTTACATGCTACATTTCAGTATAATCTGACTCTAATGATCACATCTTATTTAGATAAGCATATTACAATGATCACAACACATTGTTATGGTAGAAACGCAATACAATTTCTCAGACATAGTTTGAAATAAGTTCGAGACCATTTGTTTGAACTTAGCACATTCTAACCTTAAGTGGCTTGTGAGACAAATACAACATTTACACGGCCAGCAAGGAGAGAAATGATTTCCCCAAAACCCATCCCTATTATCCCCACTACCACAAGCATCTGGAATAAATTCCTAATTAATATTTGATATTTATATTGCATATCTTTACAAAAAAAGCCACTTGACTGGAAACATTTTTGAGTCTAACTTATGTTTCGTGGCATTTGGCAGTTAAGTAACATAACTTCAGATAATTTATGTATATCAATGCAGAGACTTTGGGTAAGTTAAGAGCTTGTGGAAGAACAGCGAAAATTGGACAGTAATTGCCCAGCTTCTGCATTTAGCTACCCATTTGCAGACACTGTGAGTTGCTGATTAATTTACTTCTTGATAATGGCAAGTGGTGACAGTTTAACGCTAACCACTGAGTCAAAACTAAGTAAAGCATCATAGGATGGTCTCCCTCTCCATTTGATGAAAAAAGGTACCTGCTGAGGGTCCAGGAATGACATAGAGAAATAGACATCCAGAGAGGTACAGTTTAGATATGTTGGCCATGCTAAATTGCCCATAGTGTCCAGATAGATTAGCCATAGGATATGCAGGGTTGCATGGAGAGGGTAGAGGGTGGGTCTGGGTGGGAAGCGTTTTGGAGGGTCAGTATGGACTCAATGGGCTGAATGGCCTATTTCCACACTGTAGGGATTCTATGATTCTAGTCTGGAGACCTGCCTTGCCCAAACTGTGCTCTGAAAAGATATTGCTCTGTAATATGACCCTGACAAAGCTATCAAATTTATATTAATTTTTCTGGGTGGAGAACAGAAATCCTTTTTGTTTGCAGTTGGCAAAGGTTGAGGTCCTAGGGACTTATTAGGAGAATAAAATCACAAGATTTCACAGTATTAAAGAAATACAATGAACTTTACAATACAATGTTTGGAATAAAATAATCTACATACATGTATTTAACTTACGTTCTGAAAACCAGAGTTAACATGAGGTAAAAATTGGAAAAAAGACTAACTGTGTCTGAACACGGCACTTTAAATGGTTGATGCAGTCAAGATGAATCCTACAGATATCTTAGCAAGTCCCTTCGGTATTAGTGAATTTGTAGGTAATTAACTTACTCAGAAATGTTGTCTCCCTTCCAAGGGATTCCAAGTCTTCACATTTTGAGAATCTGACTTTGAAACTCATTTATAAGCTACTTCGTTGAGTGCTGCCTCAGTGACTGCTCACATCAAGGTTCTTCAATCTCTTTCCCTGAGATTGTGTTTCATTGTATTCTTGAGGGTACACAGCGAGGAACTAATTCAAGGGTACATTTCAAGCTCTTTCACAGATAGATACTAGGGTTGGGAAAGTAGCTATCAGCAAACTCAAACAAATACTGATTGAGGCTTTCCTCCACCCTACTCTCAGATGCATGGTTTCCATGGACTGCACCTGCACTGATTGCCTGAAGGCTGCTAATGACAACATTTGTGCTGTGTAAAGTGACTTCTTTGTTTGAACACCCTCTCAACTTTAAATTATCACTGCAACTAACTTCTCCTTACAAGCACACAGATAAGTTGAAACCAGAACGTCTTCATAAGCTCCACCCATTTCTTTGATAAGATAGCCTGCTCTGAGCTAATAGAGTTTGCTGGCTTTCAGAGTTCACTGAATGCTTTTATTTTTAGACAATTTAGCTCAAACTGCCAAAGAAACAAAAAAATAAAGTAATCATCAGGGCTTTTGTGTACTTGTGACCAGGCCATCAATTTGACAAAAGGCAATGATAATAGTCTGACTCTCACTTGGTCTACTGACAGCTTCTCAAAACTGTAAGCTAAAAGAATTGACAGCAAATCTATACTATTTTTGAAAGGTTTGCCACAAACTTCAATCAGCCAATGAACTCTCATATAAGACCTACAATCAAGGTTAGATAATCAAGAGACATTCAACAACCTGTAAGGCCAAAAATGCATAATGACAGATGAAGGCTGACATACAGTTCATGTTACACATAACATGCAACATATTCTTTTGAATGTTCTGATCACCTGACAGTGATAATTCAACACAAGGTTAAATGTGACAGCTCTAGTTTATTATTGCAAATGTACATCTCCTCCGTAAGGACCCTGATTGTTTTTGATTAATATAGCTGCAAACATTTTGCTCTTTGCACCTGTAATTATTTGCATTTGATATGGCACCTTATGAAATGATAATGACATGAATACAATATATATGCAAATATCAGAGCAATTTTACTTAACCAAGGCAATGGAAGTTTCCACACACCAACAAACTATATTACTCCACTGGACTTTCAATAACACGTCCTATTGCTTTTATCTAACTTGCACTTCTGTGGTTTTAATAAGAACACATTAGCAATGGCTCACCTTTCACAATTAGTTCTGCATAGTTGGACACTCCTGAGCCTCCTTCTGAGCGGATCACACATCTATATTTGCTTGTAGTCTTCTGTGATGTATCTGCCACACTGACAGTGGCAGAAAAACGCCTGTGGTTAACCACCCTTGTCACCATCAATGCTGTATCCTTTCCATTCCATTGCTGTACAAAACAAAATACATCTTAATTAGAAAATGTACCAAATTTTAGGTAAATTCTGATTGAATAATGATGAATTATTAGTTGGTTTCAGAATTGTGGTTCGGAATAACCATATTCTAATGTAATTTGCTTGCGTATCTTCTTAATTAGGGTTGTGTCTGATTACAGAACCGTACAAGCTTACAGCTCAAAATCTAGCCGTTCAACCTCTCACGTTGCTTCACTTTCTCCCCATAGGCTTGTAGAATTATGTTTTAAAGATTTGTTCAATTTCCCTCGAAAAGATGAAATGATTTCTGTTTCAACTCTTTATCACTGATTCCTTAGCCATCGGAAGAACTTTCCTATTCAACATGCTCCTTATTTTTAAATATCTGCATCATTTTCACTCTTTCTCTTTGCTCCAGCGGAAATACTGGTTGTGTACTACGCCTTTCCTCATTGATATAACTTACCATCCCTGTTGTCATCCTACTGAATCTATCCTCTCTATGTCTTTAATGTTCCTTTGTTAATCAATTTTCCAAAGCTGCACACAGTTCTTTTACTTTGGCAAACTTAATGTTCTGAGTCATTCCAGCTTTACTTCTTAATCTTGTAACTTATTCCTGACGGGCTTCATTTCTAAAACTTAAAAATATTTCCTGACTGTTTAGCTTTTGTGAGCAACTGTGTTGAAGACTACAAACAACTTAAGAGAGACAAGGAGGCACAGTTCACCACAATCACATGGGATGCATATCTTACTTAACACATTGGTGCAATGGTTTGAGTAATCTTATTTTGAGGGATTTAAACATGAGTCCAATGCTTCTTGATGAGCATTGGAAATGCTGAACCTGATGCTGAACAGACAGAAAAGGATCCATTTACTTGGATGTGCTTAAATGTTTCTGACTTTCAATGTAGAAGAACTCCCTCTTTGCAGGGATTCATGTAGAGACCAGCAGAAAGAGTCAGCGAGATGATATATCCACTTTCTCCAACACTGTAAATGTTTAAATGTCTGTTCTGAATATCGGTGAATGAGTAAACAGGTGAGTGGATGAATGAATGGGTAGAATGGTATGGTGGGTGAAGTGAGTGGGATAAGTGGATAGGGTGACTGAGATACATTAGTAGGTAGTTAGAGAGGCAAGTAGGTGTGGCGGTAGGATGGCAGGTGGGTAGATGTCTAAGGGGGTGAATTAATGGCTGAGATGGCAAGTTAGTTCATGGCAGATGGGAAGGTGGATAGGTAGGTTGGGGAGGGTTATCAGGTTAGTGACTAGTCAGGTCATTTTGAGGGATACCAAGGTGTTGGGGGCCAGTTAGGTCAGGTTGGGACACAGTTGGTTGAAGGAGACTCAGAGTGTTGGGTATTATTTGCAGGTGCTCAAGAGTTAAGTCATGGGGAGTAATTGCATTGGATTGGGGGAGGTTGGGGGGTTGGTCCAACAGGTTGTTAAGGCTCAGTAGAAATTGAAGTGCTTGGGGTATAAGAGTGTTCAGACCCCTAAGTAATGCTATGGGAGTTCATGGACTTTTATACAGGAAGTCTTTATTTACAGCTTGATCCATACACATATCATCTTCACAATGGGCTGGACACTCCTACTCCCTTCCAGCTTTATTACTTTATCAAGTGGCTCTGACACCATTATGAAATTTCTATTTTGCATGCTGCTGACATTGGTCTCTTTAATCTACAGGACAGCAAACAGGGGATCAGTGAGATGATGGTGAGAGGCAGTTTGATAGTTATAGAGTTTGATTAGTATCTTTCTGCCTAATATTTCCTGGATAAGTAAATCTGCTCATCAGCCTGCTGAAACTCTTCTCGATTTCTTTGTTACCTCTCAGTTGAAGAAACTCAAGGTGAATGCTCACATCTTTATTTGCACCAAGTCTAATTCTCCCCTCAACAATATGTTCTCTGACCATATTGGCTTCAGACTAAGCAATGTCTCAATTTTAAAATTCTGAACCTCATTTACAAGTTTCAAGATCTTCATTTTTAAAATCTCCCAATATCCCATCTTTGTAATCTCTCCAGCCCCACAACTCTATGACATCTGCATTTCACTAATTCTGCTTTCTTGAGGATCTCCAATTTTAATTGCCCCTCAATGAATGTGAAGGCTGTAAATTCTGGGATGTGCTTGCTAAACCCCATTCAATACCTACTTCATTTTCTGTATTTTGGATTCTCTGTCTATTTTTATTAACTGTCCTAACATCCATTTTGCTTTATAATACTCTGGGCTGAAGCACTTTTGGAGGTTTTATTATGCAGATTTTTAAAATTACATATAAAAGTAAAATTCAAATTGTTGCTACTACTCTGTTGTGTGGCAAAAATGGTTAGTTAATTTTTACATGTGTTTACAGACTATAGGGGTGCTGGTGGCATAGTAATATTGTCATTTGGCTCATAATCCAGAACCACATATCTCTGGGGACATGGTTTCAAAACTCACCGCAGCAGGGGGTGAAGTCTGAATCTAATAAAATCTGATATATTAAAACAAAAGCTTATCTAATGGTGATGCCGCAACCAACAGATTGGATCTAAGCTCTGCAATCCTGCTTCAGTTAATTGTGAAGAGTGGAGGACAATGAAATAACTCACTCAAGGAGGTGGCTCCAGAAACATCCCCATTCTCAATAATGGGGGAGCCCAGCACATCAATGCAATAGACGAGGCTGATGTAATTACAATAATCTTCAGCCAGAAGTGTTGAGTAGATGAACCATCTTGGCCTCCTCCAGTCATCCCCAGCATCACAGATGCCAGACTTCAAAGGATTCAATTCACTCCACTTGATAGAGAAACAGTTGAAGGTACTGGATACTGCAAAGACTAAGGGGGCCGGATAACACTCATTACTGAAGACTTCTGCTCCAGAACTTGCAGTGTCCCATACCAAGCATTTCTATTAGAACACTGACATTGACCTGACAATGTTAAAAAATTACCCAGTTATGTTCTGCACAACACACAATAAGCAGGAGAAATCTAGCCTGGTCAGTTACCACCCAATGAATCTCATCTCAGTCAGCAGTAAAGTGATGGAAGGTGTCATCTATACTGTTATCAAGCAGCACTGCTTGACCACTGCCATCCGGAGAACAAAGGCCGCTAATACATGGGAACTTCCTTGCAACTTCCCCTCCAAGTTACTTTCTATGACATCTGCTTACTTGGGAATATATTGCAGTTACTTCACTGTTGTTGGGTCAAAATGCTGGCATTCCCTCCCTAATGGCATTATGGGTAGACTTACATCAAATAGACTCAACAGTTTCAGAAGATGGTTCACCACTATCTTCTCAAAAGCAGCTCAGGATGAGTAATAAGTGCTGGACCAGCCAGGAGTGCCCATCTCTCATGAGTAATGAATTTTAAAAATCAAAATTTTAAGGCACAGACGACTAAAACTACAACTGCTAAAAGTTAAGATTAATATATGTAATGGCTTGGTTGGATGGGTTGGTTCTGAGCCAGTCAGGTTTAGTCAAATGTATTTTGTGATTTTACCTCTACAATGCAAATACAGAAAGTTAAAAGGCTGCCATTTTAGAATGAAAACCAATTAATTAACCAACCAGTCATCTGAATGACTGCAGCAAATAATGGCTAAGACAGTTGTTCCTTTACAATCACGGTACAAACATCTACCTGGCAAACTGCCCACTATGTCCTGTACACAAAAAAAGGACAAATCCAACCTGGTCAATTACCACCCTATCAGTCTGTTTTCGAACATCAGTGAAGTGATGGATGGTTATCAAGCAGCGTTTGCTCATCAATAACCTGCTCACAGATTCTCAGTTTGGGTTCTGACAGGGCCATTCAGCTCTTGACTGCATTAGAGACTTGGTTCAGATATGGACAAACGAGCTGAACTCGAGAGGGAAGACGAGAATGACTGCCCTTGACAGCAAGGTCATATCTGAAGCAACGTAGCATCAAGGAGCTCTAGAAAACTAGTCAATGGAAATAGGGAGGGGTTACTCTACTGTAGGAGTCATACATGACACATAGGAAGATGGTCATGGTTATTGGATGTTAGTTATCACTGCCCCAGGACATATGGACAGGAGTTTCTCAGTTTTTATTTTAATTTAAACTTTTTTTCTAACCAACTTATTCAGAGGAGTTATTACACACCTCTGGAGTAGGTGGGACACCATCATTGCACCACAAAAGGACGTTAGTTTCTCAAGTGTTATGACATAGAGCAAAGCAATATCAGCTGTTTTATCAATGTTACATCATAAGGTCAGAAGTATTCACTGATGATTGTACAATGCTCAACATTTTTTGTGATGCCAGAGATACTGAAAGATGCCATGATGAAATGCAGCAAGACCCGAATGTATTCTAGGTTTGGACTGAAAGTTCACAAATACCATTGATGGCAGACAACTGCCATGCAGTGACCATCTCCAATTCAGGAGAATGTAACCATTGCCCCTTGATATTTAATGGGATTATCTACTAACAACATCTGGGGGGTTACCACTGATCAGAAACTGAACAGAACCAACCACAATAATATAGTGGCTTCAAAAGCAAGTCAGACCTCAGGAATAATGCAGCAAGTAACTCCTCTGTTGAATCTCTAAATCCTGTCCATTGTCTACAAAGCACAAGTCAAGAGAGTGATAGAATACTGTCCACTTGTCTGGATAGACGCAGCACCAACAACACTCAAGAAAATTGACACCATCCAGGACAAAGCTGACCACTTGATTGGCATCATGTCCACAAACACTCATGCCCTCCATTGAAGCACAATAGCAGCTGTGTGTACCAGCTACAAGGTGCATGGCAGAAATTCACCAAGTCTTCTTACATTTCAAACCCACAACCACTACAACTACTACTTTCTAGAAATACAAGTACAGCAGATACACAATAACACCGACAACAGCAAGCTCCCTTCCATGCCACTCGCCATTCTGACCTGGAAATGTAGCACTGTGTTAGAATCCTGGAAGTCCATCCTCAATGGCATTGTGAGTCTACCTACATTAAACAGACTGCAGTGATTCAAGAAGACAACTCACCACCACCTTCTCGAGGGAGATGAGGGATGGTTAATGAATCCTGGCCCTGCTAGTGAAGCTTACATCCCAGCACTGAATAAAATAAAGTACATTGAAGAGACATATATGGTAGGGCTAAGAGAGAACTCTAGGTCTCAAGGTTAAGACAGTGAAAAACATAAACCCTGGGACTAGATTCATCTAAGGACTCGAAATAGATATTTTAGGACAAATTTAAACAAGAATGCAGTGACACAAGATGTGTAACTTTAGTGCAAAGCAGTGTCTGCTTCACACGAATGTTCAATTAGTGAAGCATAATTGTCAAGTAAAGGTCTGATTGAGTCGGTTTTGCATGGTTTCAATGTCTTTCTGTTCTGATGTTAGATCAGAGGTTGATTGAGGATTTAGGCTCCATTTATATAAATGTGTTAGTGTGAACCCATCTCAAGGAATACTATTATCACAATTGCACTATAAATGGATTCAGTAACTCAATGCAACACTGATGCAGGAAAATTTAGCTTGACCTTTGCCGAAACAGAAAAACTTCAATGGCACAACATTTACATTGTTAAAGATTGCAAATTTGACAGGTTTATTCCTGTAAAGATGTCAAATTTTGCAGAAGATACCTAATTAGCTGAGTTGATACATGTTGGACACAAGTTCTTCTTGAAAGGTAATCAGAAATAATGACCTGATCTAGCAAAAAGTTGTAATGAGTCGACATAAAAATCTTTTGCTTATTAGATGGAGTGCACAAACTCCGTGAATATCGTAAAAATAGAATCTTTGACCCAGGACATTGATTGAATATCAGAACGGTGAAACATATAGACAGGGCATTGCTGCCAGCATTTCTCTTTCCTTGATTGAATCAAAGAGTCTATTTAATTTACAGCAGTAGAGGAATGACCACTGAATCTTAATGAGTTGAGGCTCTTGTCTTAAGTTGTAATTTATTGATGGTAGGAATTAGTTGCATTTTCCTGTTAGATATTTTTGGTAAGATCACTGGGGGACTTAGATGACAATCTGTCACCTTTTGAGATCCAGAGCTATTAACACCACCCAAGACTGTTTGACATCATCAGATTAACACAGTCTCCCTCATTAACCCGTTCAGAACTATTACTGAATACAACAGTAATTGGCAAGGATGGCAGAAAACTAAAACTGGGATTTTTGAAATGGCATTGGAGAAAATCAGGGAGACCTTGGGTCAAAGGTTTTCAGACATGACCAGCAGAGAGTAGGAGGAATCTAAGTCGTATGTAATGTTGTTGACTGTTTCCCGTGCAAATCTAAGATGGACTAATAAACTAGGCTTACATTCAGGCAAAGAAGTGAATTCTGCAGACATGCAAATATATTTGTTGGGCTTAGTAGGGGGTAGTCTTAAGAGGTGGATGGTCAGACAACATTTGAGATGATTAATATTTTGGACCATTGTTTCTATGGGAAGTTGAGAGTGTGGATCCTCAGACAAGGTTGGTTGGAGGGAGAAGGGGATGATAATCAATATTGAGCGGAGTTCTGTTTCGATGTATCACTACCTAGTATGGAACTGTGCCACTCAAGATCGGAGATGGTTACACAAAGTGGTGAACTCGGCCTGGATAATCACAAAAGCCAACCTCCCATCTATTGAATCCATTTACCAGGCCCGCTGTCAAGGAAAGGCCACCAGCATTCTCAAAGATCCATCCCACCTTGGCAATGTTTTTCTACAACCTCTACCATCAGGGAGAAGGTACAGAAGCCTGAACACACGTACCAGCTAGTTTTGAAATAGTTTCTACCCTACTGTTGTTAGAATACTGAATGGACTCACAAACTCTTTACATTCGCCTGTACTTGTGTTTTTGTCTTCGCCACTGTTTACCTGTTATTTACTTATCTATGCTACTTAACTCTATAATCTGCCTGCATTGCTCGCAAGACAAAGCTACCTCGGTACGTGACAATAAATTCAATTCAATTCAATTGAAGAACTGTAGCCTACTGGGAGTGATTGACACTATGGCAATCAAGGAACCCATCCATTGGGGTTAGTATAATCAGGTGAATAGACACTATTCTCTCTGGTCAGGATCGAGAGTCTCGAGGCTGTTTTGCCTGCCTGGAGCCTGGGTTCAGAATATCGCCTCTGGGCTCATAGGTACCAATGATATAGGTAGAAAGAGGTTGTGCTAAGGGAATATGAGCTGCAGGATCTAAACTAAAAAGCAGAAGCAAAAAGGTAATAATGTCTGGATTACTGCCTGAGCCACAAGCAAAACTGGCACAGGGTCAACAAGATTAAAGTGGTAAACGTGTGCTCAAAGATTGGCATGGGAGAAAAGGAATTGAATTCATGGGACAACAGCACCAGTTCCGGTGAAGGAGGGAGCTATTCTGATGGAATGGGTTCCACTTGAATTATGCTGGGACCAGCATCCTGATGAATGGCTGTAGATAACCAGGGCTGTAGTTAGGGCTTTAAACTAAGTTGTGGTTTGGTTGGAGTTGGGGGCAGGGGGGTTCAGTTACAAGAAAATTAGAAAATCAGAGGTAAAGGAGAAGGTAGGATTGTAAGTTAGCGACAGGGCTGATTGTTACCAGAAAACCGAACAAAATTACAAATGTCATAGTGCGTCAGGGAATAAGAATGTAAGGAAATCCAACAATAGATCAAGTTTAAAGACTTTGATTCTTAATGCCCCAAACATTTTGAATCAGGTTGACAAACTGACTGTGCAAATTGAAGTAAATTCATATGATGTCAGAACCATTACGGAAACATGGTTACAAGGAGATCAAATCTGGGAACTTTACATTCAGGAATATTTGACCTTTCGGGAGACAGGAGGGTGGGGTAGTACTGTTAATAAGAAATAAAAAGCCGACATTTGTGAGAGATGATCCGAACTCAAAAGTTGTAGAGCACATTTTGAAGGTAAAACAAAACAGATTTATATAGGGAAAGATATACTTTCATTGGAGCAGTTCAAAGAAGTTCACTAGGATGATCCTTGGCATTGAGGGATTGAACAGGTTGGAATTTTACTCCCACAGTTTAGAAGAATGAGAGGTGACCATATTGAAACCAACCTTGTCTGAGGATCCACACTCTCAACTTCCCAGAGAAACAGTGGTCCAAAATATTAAGGGGCTTGACAGGATAAATGCTGAAAGGATATTTCCTCTTGTGGGAGGGTCTAGGACCAGTGGGCATTGTCTCAAAATAAAGGGCTCCAATTTAAGAATGAGTTAAAGAGCAATTTTCTTTGTCTAAGACTGGTGAGAGCTGAGTGGGCAGAGCTGTGCAGCTCACCAGATAATTAAGACTGAGATAAAGAGATTCTTGATCAATTGGGGAATCAAGGTTTACGAGGAAAGAGCAGAATTGGAGTGCCAGATCAGCCATGATCTTACTGAGTGGTGTACCAGACTAGAGGGGCCAAACAGCCTACTCCTTTTTCTCTTTCTTATTATTTTCTTATTCTAGTTCCTTGATATCATGTACGGTCAGAAGGTGCCTTGATGTCAAGGGCAATCACTAAACTCACCTTTGAATTCAATTCTTTTGCATAAGTTTGGACGAAGGCTATAATGAAGTCAGAAGCTGAATATCCTGCCTGAACTTGAACTGAACATTCATGAGCAGATTATTGCTCGACTAGTGCTGGACAGCTCCAATTGCTAACAGAATGGACATGTTTGTTTTCATTTTGGGATCAAGGATTTAAGTAAAACAATTGCTTTCATAAGTTGAAGAAAATTCAATGGATGCATTTTTCCCAGCCTCTGAACAATGTGGGCCATGGACAGAAAGTTGGGAAAATCACAGGTTAGTTAGTTAACAGTTTTTTGAGGTTTTACTTTCCAACATAGTGTTGAACAGCACAACAAAATTCTCATGAGATCATGGTGAGAAACCTATTTGTATGTATTAGCATGTATTAACGTCTCATTAATAATTCATCTGACCTCATATTTATGCAGTTTCTCATTCTCCCATTCGCTGGATGACAACAAGTTCTGCGATGTATTTCAGAGCGGTTACCTGGCAACTCCAGCTCACTGCTGGCTGCTCCAAACACCCAGTACCAACACATCAGGACATATTCATGGGCAACGAGTGCACAAATACCAGCTTCACAGCCTGCAATTCAACGCTGCACTTTAGAGCACACCAGCATCTCTCATTGCAATACTCCTGCCAGGACATCCTGTATGGAAGTGGGCACTCATTTTATGGAATTTATCAGGCTGCATGTCAACAATCCTCTCCAGCTCACCTTTATGCTTCAGTGTTCTCAGTATCCCTGCCCTGCCTTGTCTATTGGCTTTTTACTTCCACAGCATGAGTATCTCAGTCTTGTTGCCCTGCCTAGCACAGTGTGACGCAGCTCAACATGTTTGTGAGCAGTTAATGGTGTGGACACATTATTGAATGGCACAGTGCAAATTTAATCTCATATCTGTAGCATGAACCAGCAGCATATGGGGAAACACACTGTATACACTTCAACCAAATTGCCATGTCTCAAATTTGATGGGGAGTAGTTTCCATCAATTCAACAGGAGATGCAGTCTGTCAGGAGGTCACGGCACAGTCAGTAAAGGGCATCTTATAATCACAGGCCAGGGTCTTCAGCATGGTCAATCATCTATGTTGGGTAACAAGAAGTGGTGGGCTATCTCACTACACACTGGGGAGTAGGCAGCTGTAAGTCCTACAGGTCCAGTCAGAGGATTCTCATAACATCAGTCAGGGAGCTGCATGGAGATCATGAGAGGTCTGGTCAGTCGTCAGTTGTGACTGTTTGTCCTTGTCAGTCGATCCTGAGGCTGAGCTGCATCAAGTAAAAGGCGCTCTCAGGAAGCACTACTTTGATTGAAATGAGGGGCAAGTCTATGCTAGAGATTAAACACAGCAACCTGAGCTGCAGAAGAGAGGCACAGTCAGTGAAGGTGGGAAGATTGAGATATAAACAGGTTGATGAGCTGTTATTGGTGGGAACCACAATGAAGGCCAAATGTGTTAGGGAGTGTGCACCAAGATGGTTGGCAGGATGGAATCGTAGGGCCGTTGCTCAGGGTAGGGGTTAGAGTCGCAGTTGCAACTCCACGTGGGAATCAGCAGCGATGGCCTGTCCAAGGAGTTCCAGAAATTAAAAGGGGCATGGATGTTTGGAAGGCTCATTGATGACCAGGCTGAGCATGTGATTCACTGTTCAAGGTATAACCTCTGTACTTTCCATATTCACTCAGCTCCGAAATACAAACTGTGAATGAGTAATGGCTGTGACCACACCTGGTGTGTGTGGAGTCAAGTTCTATTTTGCTGTCTCAATCTGTAAACTCCATTTGGAGTGGTGGGACTCTTCAAGGGCAAACCAATCAATCTTGCACTCACAGAGGATAGGTTGAAGTCATATCTAATCATTAGTATTGTGCATGTGAAATGTCCAACTGGTATGGAGTGTAAATACTGGTCATAAGCAACATTGACCATATCATTGGCCATTTCAGATTCAAGGTAGGCATCTCGGTGAGGCAGAACTAATCACAGATGACCTTTTAAAATTGACGCTAGTGGGCACAAAGCACAAAGATAATTGAAGATCTCAGGCAAGGTGTGAGTACTCATGCTGCACATAGAATCTCCCACCATCTCTTGGTAAATATGACTGGTGCTGCATTCATTGGGGAATGGTCTCTACATCAAAGCTCCTTGTGGAGGCATTCCATGGCCCTCCTTCTTGGACAGCTCCTTGTTCCATGGTGTAAAGGAGTATGTCAAACCATCATTTGTACGTGATGTGAATGCTGACTGCAAGCTTTATAAAAGACCTGTTCTGTTTGTTATGTTCTCCAGACATGGACTGTGAACAGAAAACTACTGATTGTCAATGTCAGTGCATGGTTGGCTTTCTAAAAGGGCAGTCGCACTAGGAATCTTGGGGTTTCTCAGCAGTGATGAGAATTTCTGTCCATGGCAAGTGAGGCAATCAAATGGATGGACTGCCATAGGATAGTGTGTAGTTAATGAGGGAAGCTGGGAAGATAATGTGAGAAACTTGGTAAAGCCTGATAGAGAGAATCCTTGCATGAAACTGATCAAAAATGAGAAGAGATGTCTGATAATATTCAGTCCATAATGGAACCCATTGAATTGAATTTTTGTATTGAATTTTGAAATTGTATCAATGAGTGTTTATTGTTTAATAGTAACATCAATAAAGCCATAATTTACTTTCTATCAACATGACTCCTGATATATGCCCATAATGGTTACTGGGTGAGTTAGCGTGGAAGAGGTAGAAACAAAGCAGAAAGATAGGGCAAAAGGTGATGCATAGGTGATATATGAGTTGGAAATGAATGGATTAACAACTATGATAGTCCATGTTGATGATTGGGAACATTGGGTATTAGGTGGTTTTGGAATGGGTAGATGGGCATTGGGTGACAACAGGGATATGGGTGCTGTGGGGGATGTGTATATGTGCACACATTGGCATGGAGCTCTGATGGATTGTTGGGGAATGTTTAGAGTATCAAACATGAGCATGAAATGAATGGGAGGATCTGGGGTTTGGCGCTAGACATTAGGTAACATGGGTTGGTTTGGATGGAGTGTGGAAAGTCAGGAAATGGGTGAGAGCAGGAGAGATCTTGTTTCCATCTTTATTTTGTAATTGTTCATCACAGTGTCAGAGTGGAGGCTGGTTATCCACCTTACATACCCGTCCCATTAGTTAGGAGCCTGATGTCCCTTGGGCTGCTTAGCCCAAATTATATTCCAGCCATTCGCCCCCCGCAGCCCCCTCCCTTCCACTAGACTGAAAATGCAAAGAATAGGTGGCCATTTTTAAAATTTGTGCTTGCAAAGCTGGAATTTCACTTGGCTCTAAGCACCCAACCTGGGAATGAAAATTAGGAACATTATTTCACTCATGTGACCCATTTTGTAACATTAAAATTTACTCCCTTAAAAAAAACTTGCCCATTCCCCATCCCTTTCCTCACTATCCCAGGCCCCAAACATACCTTCCACATGAAGAAGTGATTTACTTGTATTTATTTCATTTAGCCACACCTTAATTTACACATGTTTTAAATCCCTATTTCTATTTCATCCCAACAAGTAACCCCTTTGTATTTTGTACCATCTGTTTCCTTGACTCCTCCCTACTTCTGTCAAAATTATAAAATACAAAGTTTTACAATCCCTTTCAGTTTTTAAGAAGTCATTTTGGAAGTGTTCACTATTTATCTCCAGATGGATGCTGCCAGACCTGCTGAGTTTCTCTAGCACTTTCTGTGTTTCTGTCAAAATTTTACTTTCCGAGCTGAGGCTTAAAGTTAAGGTTTACAAAGACAGTTGACAGGCAAATTAGAGACATGGAGACTGAATTTCAGAAGGCATGTTAATGGTAAGATGCTCTGAACATAAGGATATCATAGATGCAATTTCCACAATTTGCAAACAACTATTTGACAAGTGGTGCATAGTCAATCTTGTACTTTTGTAAAACTAGAAGCCGAAAATGGAGAGGTCATCAAACTTGTATCAATAAATTATCACCATTGTCACAGTTTGTGTCAGATGTTGCTCAGTTGGTAGCTCCTGAAAGCTTATGGGTTTAAAGACCTAAGAATGAATATCAAGGCAGACACTCCAGCGCTGCATCATTCAAGGTGCCACCTTTCAGATGAGTTATTAAACCTAGGACTCATTTGTCCTCTTAAACACATATAAGATCTCACAGCATGATGCCAAAGAATAGTTGGGAAGTTATCCTTCACTGTACTGGACATTATGTATTCCTTAATCGACATCACAAAAACAAAGTGTCCAGCTATTCTCACATTTCCCTTTGAGGGAACGTGCTGTGTGCAGTCATACATTTTTACAGTAGTAGTATTTAGGTGAGTGAAAGAATAGCATAGATATTGATTAGATTCCCTATAGTATGGAAACAGGCTCTTCAGCCCAACAAGTGCACACTGATCCTCTGAAGAGTAACACACCCAGACCCATTCCCTTACCCTCTACTTGGTAATTTAGCATGGCCAATTCACTTGGCCTGCACATCTTTGAATTGTGGGAGGACACCAGAGGAAACCCACACAGACATGGGGAGAATGTGCAAACCCAATACAGATAGTCACCTGGGGCAGAAATTGAACCCAGATCCCTGGCGCTGTCAGGCAGCAATACTAACCACTATCCCACCATGCCACCCAATGTATTTAGAGTAATACTTAGACCATGGGTGGGGAACCTGAAGTCTTAAGGCTGTATTCAACCTTCTAGGCCATTGTGTGTGGTCTTTTGAATGAATACAAATTTGCAGCACAAATCTTTTATTTTTTATTAATATGTGTTTTTCCATCCTTTATTATTTTTATTTTAATCTTAAAATGAATGTATTTAAAATACCAGAGAGTAAAAGAAAATTGAATGAAATAATCCCCATTTATTGCTGCGAATCTACATTCTCCTACTTAACCAAAATCAAGATGCCCTTAACGTCACGAACGACGGATACCCATCTAGAGGGTCAGCTATAACCGCAGACGTCCATGCTGCAACCAAATATTCAAATGCTTTCCTACAAAAAGCAGTCACAATAAAGTCATTAAAAGGTTAGTTAACTTTAGAATTAACTTTTTTTTCTTTTTTTAGTTAGTTAGTACATAGTCATTAGATTTTTACAAAATGATGTGAATTTTGAAGAATATATGTAAGTTTCTTGGATGTAGCCTTATTAGATTACAACTAACATAATGAGGCCTTCCAACATGAAAAGATTACCCACCTCTGACTTAGACTGTTTACAGAGTGTATATACTTTAGTATTCTTTACTGAGGATCCAACATTAGTGACCATTTAGTTAGCTAGGTAAAAACAATGACTGCAGATGCTGGAAACTAGATTCTGGAATAGAGTGGTGCTGGAAAAGCACAGCAGTTCAGACAGCATCCAAGGAGCAGGAAAATCGACGTTTCGGGCAAAAGCCCTTCATCAGGAATACAGGCAGATTGCCTGAAGGGTGGAGAGATAAATGCCATCTAGTTAACTGTAAATTAATTTAATAGAAATTTATTTTTAATTAGATAGTTGCTACAGGTAACAATGGCGATCAACAGGGTAGTGCGTTTAACCGGAATAGGGGAAATCAGAGACAGTTCAAACATCCCTGACAGCTACATTTGCAAGAAGCTGCCTAGTTTCAGCTTCTGTCAGACTGCATGGATTGGTGGAATGACAAATAGACATCCTCAGGAGCATGCAAGAAATGGAAGGTGTCATAGATAGGAGCTTTAGAGAAGTGATCACACCCAAGGTTCAGGCAGATAGGACAGGCAGTCAATATAGGTGTCCCCTCTGGCTATCCTCCTCTCTAACAAGTCGGCCATTTTGGATACTGTTCGGGGACAAATGTTTGCCTATCAGAGGATGGTGGCAACAACAGCAGCCAGAACGGTAGCACCATAGTGGGAGCAAAGTGTATTGAAGTAGTAGTAACAGTGGACTCTGCAGTCAGGGGCACAAATAGGCATCTCTATGGTCGTAAATAAGACTCTAGGATGGTGTGTTGCCTTGCTGGTGCCAAGGCCAAGGGTGGCTCTGAGCAAGGAATTCTCAAAAGCGAGGGTGAGCAACCAGAGGTTCTAATGACATAGGAAGAAAGGGTGTTAGGTAGTAAGTTGAATATCAAGATTTCTAGGGCTGTAATCTTGGGATTAGTCTGTGCCTCATGCCAGTGAAGCTAGGTGTAGGAAGATAGTAGAGTTAATATGTGGCTAAACAGCTGGCTTAAGAGGGAAGGCTTCAGTTATGTGGATCATTGGGATGTCTTCTGGGGCAGGTGAGACTTGTACAAGGAGGATGGATTAAACCTAAACTGGAGGAGCACCAATATCCTGGCACGGAAGTTTGATTGTGTCACTGAGGAGGGTTTAAACTAGTGTGGCATTGGGGCGAGAACAACAGCAATAGGTCAGCAAGTGAAATAACTCAGGGGAAGTTAGAGACTACGGCCAGTAAGGCTAAGAGGAAGAACAGAAAGAGAAAGGTTACTGAACATGGCAGGACGGGGATTGTGAAATGTGTTTGCTTTAACGTGAGAAGTACAACACATAAGATGGATGAACTTAGAACTTGGATTAATACATGTAACTATGATGTTGTAGCTATCACAGAGATGTTGTAAGGTGGGAGACAAGACTGACAGCTTAATGTTCCAGGATTCCGAACTCAGGTGAGATAGAGAAGAATGTAAAAGAGATGGGGGAGTTGCATTACTCATTAGTAAGAATATTACAGCTGCACTGAGGGCTCATCCAGTGAGGCCATATCTGTAGAGGTCAGGAATAGGTACATTCACTTTGACAGGGTTGTACTACAGGCCTCCAAAGAGCAAACAGATGACAGAGGAACAGATATGTGGGCAGATTATGGAAAAACATGAAAGCAATAGGGTTGTCAAGGTGGAGCAAATTACTGCAGATGCTGGAATCTGTACTGAAAACAACAAATGCTGGAGATCACAATGGGTCAGACAGCACCCATGGAGAGACAGCAAGCTAATATTTCGAGTGTAGATAGATGCTGCCTGAACCACTGTGATCTCTGGCATTTGTTGTTTTCAGGGTTGTTATGGTGGGTGGATTTAACTTCCTTTGCATTGACTGGGGCTTAGGTGCAGGAGGATAGTGGAATTTGTTAGGTGCATCTATTAGGGTTTCTTCAAGCGATATGTAAATAGTCCAGCTAGGGGAATGAGCCCAGCCAGGTGGCCAACATTTCAGTGGGGAAGTGTTTGAGAAACAGTGACGATAATTCTGTAAGTTTAAAGTTACTTATCAATAAGGATAAGGGTAGCCCTCAGGTGAAAGTACTAAACAGGGGGAAAGGCCATCTACAACAACATTGTGTAAGAACTTGGGAATGTAGATTGGGGGCAGCTGTTTGAAAGTAAATCCACATTGGTCACCTGGGAATCCTTGAAAGGTCAGTTGATCAGAGTTTAGGACCAGCTGTTATTGTGAAAAATTAAGAATAAGAATGGCAAGATTTGGAAATGTTGGATGACAAGACAAATTGTGAGTTGAGTCAAAAAGAAAAAGGAGGCACATGTAAGGTTTAGGAAATTGAAGACAGATAGAGTCCTCGAAGATTATAAAGGAAGCTGAAAGGAACCAGGAGTTAGGTGGCCTAAAAGGGGCTGTGACATTAAACAGGATTAAGAGAAATCCCAAGACATTTTATACATATATAAGAAGCAAGAGGGCAGCTAAGGAAAGGGTGAATCCACTCAATGACAAAGAAGGGAATTTATGCACCAAGTTAGAGGAAGTGGGTGAGGTTCTTGACGATAATTTGCATTGACATTCACAAAGGAGAAGGACATAGTCACTGAGTCTGGGTATGTTCTAGGGCATGTTAATATAAAAAGTAGGTGGTGTTGGGTATTTTGAAAACCATTAAGGTAGACAAGTCCCCAGGAAAAATATGGACAAATTAGCCATAGGCAGCAGGGCTTTGTACAGGGGGGGTCATGTCTCACAAAACTGATTGAGGTTTCTGAGGAAGTGACAAAGATGAATGATGACAGCAGGGCAGTAGATGTTATCTCCATAGACTTTCGCAAGGCCTTTGACAGGATCCCTCATGGCAAGCTGATACAAAAGGTAAAGTTACATGGAAACCATGATGAGCTGATAAGATGATACAGAACTGGCTTAGTCATAAATAACAACAAGTAGCAGTAGTGGGATATTTCTTTGACTGAAGATCTGTGATAAGTGGTGTTCTGCAAGGATTAGTGCAGGGACGCCTGTGGCTTGTTATATAAAATTATACGTAATTAGTAATTTTGTAGATGACATGAAGATAGGGGGAGATGTGGATAGTAGTGAAGATTACCAGAGGATTAATTAGGATATAGATAAACTGGAGACGTGGGCAGAGAAATGGCAAATGGAATTTAATCCAGCCAAATGTGAGGTGATGCATTTTGATAAGTCTAATACAGGAGTAAAGTTTATAGTAAATGGCAGAACCATTATTAGCACTAGCATGCAGCGAGATGAAGGCAGACAGGCCCACAATTCCATGAAAGTGTCAACAGGAGTGGATAAGTTGGTCAAGAAGCGTATAGCATGCTTGTCTTCATCAGCTGGGGCACAGTATAAAAATTAGCAAGTCATGTTGCAACTGCATAGAACTTTAGTTAGGCCACATTTGGAATATTGCATACAGTTCTGGTTGCCACATTATCAGAAAGATTTGGAGGAGGTACAGAAAACGTTTACCAGCATGTTCCCTGCTTTGGTGGGTATTATCTATGAGGAGAGATTGGACAAAATTGGTTTGTTTTCATTTAAATGTCAAAGGCTGAGGGGCAAACTGTTAGAAGTTTACAAAATTATGAGAAGCCTGGGTAGAATAGATAGTCAGAGATATTTTTCCCAGATTAGAAATATTCAATTACTTGGGAACATGGGTTCGAGGTAAAAGGGAGTAACTTTAAAGGAAATGTGAGAGGCAAGTCTTTTTATACAGATGGTGGAAAGTGCCTGGAATGAGCTGTGAGAGGAGGTGGTAGAAGTAGATAGCTACATGCATAGATAGGGAATGGAGGGATATGAACTGTGTTGAGGCAAAAGGCTTTTAGTTCTGACAAGCATCATGTAACATGCAGGTTTGGTGGGGCAAAGGGCCTGTTCCTGCACTATTCTGTTTTTTGTATTACTCCACTTCAAGAAATATTGAATGGTTTTAGTTCTTGTGAAATATGCTATATTAATTAATTTTTGTAGATTTTTCTTTACAGGTTCAATTGGGTTAATTTTCCATGTAAATAATATCATATTAACAAAATACTTGACTGTGGACATGACATGAATCTAACTGCAGAATTGAATTTAAGGCTCTCATTCTTGGGACTGTGTACCTTCTGTTGAATCCATTCCACAACCAGGGGTAAGTGAAAAATGTACAGAAATCAGCTTCGGTTTCATTGAAGAAGGGACTAGTTCATTTTAAATTGTTCAATATCAACAGAGAGGTGATAATGATTCCCAGGTTGGCCACTCTGAATGAAGATCGAGGAAAATCTTTAAAAATCCTTTGAAGAGTAAAAAGACCTTATTTCATCATTGATTCTCTATAGCAAGTATACTTGTCAAATTGGTTCATTAGAGACAAAAGAAAAAGAGTTTCTCTCTCTTAAGCACCTGAAAAAATAATGTAGTTATCAATTTGGAGGAAGATCTAATGGCACTACTTACTGAACTACATCCCATTGATGCTCAGGTCAGTGTGACACAGGGAACAAAGCAAAAGAAAAGCAGCACAAAAGAACATCACTGCTTTGTGCTCCCTTCCAGGTCCTACAGGTAGCCTTTTAAAATGTGCCACAATTTAAACATTTGAAAGAAAGAACTGATTTTTTTTTTCAAAATATCTGAAAAAAATCAAATACAAACCTGCAACCATAACTTGTCATGCTGGGACCACTTCCCACCTGCGATACACTGAAATGTGGCATTTTGTCCTGCGTTCACCTCCACGTTCTGTAGCCGAAGGAAATGAGGGGCTTTCCCTAAAAAGAAATTCACAAAGTAACAAGATCAATCAGTTGGCAATCCCAGTACAATAATGAACTTATTTGGTTAAAGCTATTTCACAGAATTGCTTCAGTGTGGAAACAGGCCATTAGACGCAACAAGTCCACACCGACCCTCTGAAAAGTAACCCACCCATACCCATGCCCCTACCCTATTACTCTACAATTCCCCTGACTAATGCACCTAACCTGCACATCCCTGAACACTACATGCAATTTAGCATGACCAACTCACCTGACCTGCATATCTTTGGATTGTGGGAGGAAACTGTAGCACCCAGAAGAAAACCATGCAGACACGGGGAGAATGTGCAAACTCCACACAGACAGTTGCCTGAGGCTGGAATCAAAACCATGTCCCTGGTGCTGTGAGGCACCACTGAGGCTAACCACTGAACCCCCAATCCACTCGTAAGTGCCTGGAATGTCTTTAGAGTTTCACCAAATTAGCCATTAAAACTGTGCAAGTTTGCCAGGAATCTTGCACATACAGCTCAAATTAATAAGGATCTACTAGGAGAAAGTGAGAACTGCAGATGCTGGAGTACGAGAGTTGTAAAATGTGGTGCTGGAAAAACACAGCAGGCCAGGCAGCATCCGGGGAGTAGGCGAATTGACGTTTCGGGCATAAGTCCTTCTTCAGAAATGAGCCTCATTCCTGAAGAAGGGCTTATGCCCAAAACGTCGATTCTCCTGCTCCTTGGATGCTGCCTGGCCTGCTGTGTTTTTCCAGCACCACATTTTTCAACTTAATATGGATCTAACCATGGATATGTAATAATCAGCTGTAGATAATTTTTCAAGATCCTAGGAAAGTTCAAATTGATTAATGATTAAGAAAATCACACCAGTATTGTAAAAAGGCCAAATTTTGCAATATAAATAATGCAGGGTGTATATGCATAAATGCTGTTCAAGAATAAATCAGATTATAAACTCAGATTACTACATTTGAGTACTTCAATGCAGAAATCAGGATGTCACTGTGAAATTTGCCCTGTTGCTCTGAAACATTCACTGTAACATTCCAAAATAAGCAAATATTGATGTATGGATACACACTAAACTAGTCAGAAAATGTTTATAGTCTTTTCCTTCAAATGTAATTGAATTACTGCCAAACAATCTGATGCTGGAAGCCTAGTGATGAGAGATAAGGAAATAGCAGGAGAACTTAACAAGTACTTTGCATCAGTCTTCACAGTGGAAGACTGAGTAATATCCCAACAATTAAAGTAATCTCCAAACAATTAAAGGGCGTCAGGGGGTTGAGTTGTGTATGGTTGCCATTGCAAAAGAGAAAGTGCTAGAAAAGCTAAAAGGTCTTAATATTGATAAATCTTCTGGCCCTGATGGGATACACCCTAGAGTTCTGAGAGAGGTGGCTGAGGAAATAGCCGAGGCATTGGTTGAGATCTTTCAAAAGTCACTGGAGTCAGCGAAAGTCCCGGATGATTGGAAGATCGCTGTTGTAACTCCCTTGTTCAAGAAAGGATCAAGACAAAAGATGGAAAATTATAGGCTAATTAGCCTAACCTCGGTTGTTGGTAAAATTCTAGAATCCATCATTAAGGATGAGGTTTCTAAATTCTTCAAAGAGCAGAGTCTGATTAGAACAAGTCAACATGGATTTAGTAAGGGGAGGTCGTGTCTGACAAACCTGTTGGAATTCTTTGAAGAGGTGACAAGTAGGTTAGACCAGGGAAACCCAGTGGATGTGGTCTATCTAGACTTCCAAAAGACCTTTGATAAGGTGCCACATGGGAGGCTGCTGAGCAAGGTGAGGGCCCATTGTGTTCGAGGTGAGCTACTGGTATGGATTGAGGATTGGCTGTCTGACAGAAGGCAGAGAGTTGGGATAAAAGGTTCTTTTTCGGATTGGCAGCTGGTGACAAGCGGTGACCCACAGGGTTCAGTGTTGGGGCCGCAGCTGTTCACATTATATATTAATGATCTGGATGAAGGGACTGGGAGCATTCTAGCGAAGTTTGCCGATCATACGAAGTTATGTGGACAGGCAGGTAGTACTGAGGAAGTGGGGAGGCTGCAGAAGGATCTAGACAGTTTGGGAGAGTGGTCCAGGAAATGGCTGATAGAATTCAACGTGAGCAAATGCGAGGTCTTGCACTTTGGAAAAAAGAATAAAAGCATAGACTACTTTCTAAACGGTGAGAAAATTCGTAAAGCCAAAGTACAAAGGGATCTGGGAGTGCTAGTCGAGGATTCTCTAAAGGTAAACATGCAGGTTGAGTCCGTGATTAAGAAAGCGAATGCAATGTTGTCATTTATCTCAAGAGGATTGGAATATAAAAGCGCGATTGTGCTACTGAGACTTTATAAAGCTCTGGTTAGGTCCCATTTGAAGTACTGTGTCCAGTTTTGGTCCCCACACCTCAGGAAGGACATACTGGCACTGGAGCATGTCCAGCAGAGATTCACACGGATGGTCCCTGGTCTAACATACGAGGAATGGCTGAGGATCCTGGGATTGTATTCATTGGAGTTTAGAAGATTGAGGGGAGACTTAATAGAAAATTACAAGATAATATATGGCTTGGAAAGGGTGGACGCTAGGAAATTGTTTCCATTAGGTGAGGAGACTAGGACCCGTGGACAAAGCCTTAGAATTAGAGGGGGTCAATTCAGATCAGAAATACAGAGACATTTCTTCAGCCAGAGAGTGGTGGGCCTGTGGAATTCATTGCCGCAGAGAGCAGTGGAGGCCGGGACGCTAAATGTCTTCAAGGCAGAGATTGATAGATTCTTGATGTCACGAGGAATTAAGGGCTACGGGGGAGAATGCTGGTAAGTGGAGTTGAAATGCCCATCAGCCATGATTGAATGGCGGATTGGACTCGATGGGCCGAATGGCCTTACTTCCACTCCTATGTCTTATGGTCTTATATGAGACTGAAAACTCATTTTTAACAAGGTGGCATCTCATTTCTTCAAATTCTAATTCTTGTTTGGGGATGATAAGGTGGGGAAGTGGGAATGAGGGAAGATAAGTCAGGAAGTAGGATTAGAGGTTGAAGTGGGTGTGCAACAAAGAAGAGAAGTGGGCAGGATGCTATGTAGCTTTGATTTCTAATCACTGCAACTTCTGAAGAAATTCTGAGAGCAAGTATGATTAGTGAGCGCTAGTCTCTTATTATTGACTGTTTGGTCAGGGTATTAGGATCTTGGAGAGATCAACAGTGAAAGAGTTTAATTGTAAACCCACCAGACCTAAACTAACTCCAATTTTTAAAAATTGTCTTTTTATTAAAAGCTGACGTAACCTAATGGGAGCAAGAATGTGATTGGAGAAAAAGTACAATTAATAAGCAAAGAAAATGATTTTTCCAAGATTTTTAAAAGATTAGAGAAAATATACAAAATTAGAAATTAATACAACCAATAAAATCACATCCTAGTTATATTATTGTTTGTTGTATTCATATGAAATTTCTTCTGTAATTTTAATAGAATTACACATCCATTTAAAAAAAAAGAGAAGTATATGGGTTATAGTATCAGTTATGATGGCAAAATATACAAATTTGTTATTTTGTTATGTCAGGACTAAAATGTGTTACTTCAGAAACTATCTAGACTACACTGTTTTGACAATTTGTCTTGTCTCTCACAGAGACAAGATGCAGATGCAGATGCAGAGGAGCTGATCAACAATTATATTATTACAAAGCAACGTTTGTCATTTCATATTATCCATTTCAGGGTAATATTTACTTCTTAAAAAATGAAAATTATCATTAACTCCTCAGATTTGTTGCCAATCCTGAAACCAATACGAACTTTATAGAATAATGTTTCCTTGCTCTCCTATAGTCCAAATATTCAGGATACTCTCTTCCTCATTTATTTTATATAATTGAAATCTTCAAGTTTGTTTGGAAATTCATACTGACATTCTCTCCATGTCAAGAACATTCCTTCACTGAGAGAGTTCCATCATCTGCAGCTCTCAGACCCAACACTCTGCAAGCGCTGTGTCTCTAAGATTAATGTTCTTAAATGAAGCTCCTCTCCTGCATATAACATTTTTAGCTGTTCCTCTAGCTTCGAGATACTTTCAGCTTTTCTCCCTTTCTGGAAGGAACTTTGTGTACCTCCAAACTGCTTTCTTTCAATTATTACCTTTATGCTTTTTACCCATTCCACTTAATGGCATTTACAGTATCAGGGAAACTTTGTTATCTCTGTTAGCCTGGGAACACAAACAAGAATGGCACTGCTCATTGTTCAGTAATGTAGGAAGCTGAATATCTTAAGGGCAGATTGGAAATTAGCAACATTTTACTCCACGTTGTCTGCCAAAAAATAGCAACAAGGATGGTACTAAGTGTTGGGAGCTGTGTGTTTCATCATGCTACAACATAAAGATGCATCATTAGCAGCATGAAATGTGACCTATGCTGTTTATCTGTCCACTGTTTATTAAAGTCATACTAGTAATTCACTTAATTTTATACAAGCTGAAACAAAGCTGCAGATATTCTGTGATTCACTTTTCAACAATTGTGTATAAACAAAGAAAAACTCTTCCATCATCTAACGTGTTCTGTCCTATTGACAGCAGAATCTTTAGGCACAAATTGGCCTTGAAAGTAATCTTTCTTTGTATCGAAATCCTACCTAACACCACAACAATCAGCATCGCCAGCATCACCTTAAAGGATGAAAATAGTAAGAAAAAGCATGGGTGTAATTTCTGACCCTCTCTTGGATTGTCTCCTTTAATGGAATAAACATTGACTGTATTCATTGGAGTTTAGAAGATTGAGGGGAGACTTAATAGAAAATTACAAGATAATACATGGCTTGGAAAGGGTGGACGTTAGGAAATTGTTTCCGTTAGGTGAGGAGACTAGGACCCGTGGACACAGCCTTAGAATTAGAGGGGGTCAATTCAGATCAGAAATGCGGAGACATTTCTGCAGCCAGAGAGTGGTGGGCCTGTGGAATTCATTGCCGCAGAGTGCAGTGGAGGCCGGGACGCTAAATGTCTTCAAGGCAGGGATTGATTGATTCTTGATGTCACGAGGAATTAAGGGTTACGGGGAGAATGCTGGTAAGTGGAGTTGAAATACCCATCAGCCATGATTGAATGGCGGAGTGGACTCGATGGGCTGAATGGCCTTACTTCCACTCCTATGTCTTATGGTCTTATGTGAGACTGAAAACTCATTTTTAACAAAGGTGGCATCTCATTTCTGGGTTACATGACAAATTACTGCCCAGCTAGTTAAATTGAAAATTACCTCACATGTGTTGGCTTCCTCTAAGATGTCAACAGGCTATTTGTGTTTTATGTCAAAAGTGACATTAAAATATCCACGTGGCACATTTTTAAATTGACAGGTAAGCATGCATTGAATTGATACCTGGTTGTAGATCAAAATTCAGAATCAGTCACCTACTTCTGCCAGACCCAATAGTGTTTCTAAACAATCAGAGAACATGCACAGGCCTAATAATTCTGTGTTGCTATAACAACAATTTGATGTCAGGTTATCAGAATAATAGTTACTGCAGAGCGAGGAATTGTGCTAAGAATATATTAGGTTTTTTTTATCTTTAAATAATCGACTTCAAAACTAACTCAAAATTTTGATGCCATTTCCCAGCAAGCACAGCATGATCTCAGGAGGAAACAAAGAGATTTGTGTAAGAGTTTGTTGTTGCTATGGTAAAATTAGATACTGTAGTAAACTATGACTGCTATGGAATGTATGGAAAGAAAAATATTTAGCAACAAATAACTGGAAAAATAAAACTCTAAATGCAGAGTGTGACTATCTTTAGGTTCCATTAATCTCAGTCCAGCAGCGTTATTGGTGGGATTCTTGATCCCAAGTTTCAATATAGGAGAGAATAGAGTGGAACTTCGGTGTATGAATGCAAAAAAAAGGTCAAGCCATTGCTCCTAATCTTATAATTTCTAACTCTAACACTTTTAATAAAGCAAATTCAGTTGATAAAAAACTGAGAATGGAACTGTTTCAAATGTTTAACATTGAATCCAAAGAGAGCTGATCAGTCAACGACAAGACAGCTATTAACTATACAAATATTTCCAGATCAAAGGAAATAGTCATAGGACTTCTCAAATTTTACATTAGAAGCAAGTTAGACCAATTTTGAAGATTGCTTTCCATTACTGGTATTGACAGGGGTCTTTTCAATCAAAGGATGTTTGATAGCTGATTTACCGATTTATCACTGACCTTTATTCTTTTCTTCAATTGCAGCAGTAGATTGTCTAGACTGACTAAGTAGTTGTACTCATTTCATGTTGTAATGGTCAGACTCTCAGGCAATTCCACAAAGAATGGCTTTGTTTTGGTTTTTCTACTGATGACTCTGATTCTTCCCAAAGCACGTTCCCATTTTCAGTTCTGGCATGGCATAACCAAATATCCTCTTGCTATTGTATTAGTAGTTGTACCAATTCCCCTTTTCCCTGTGACTGAAGTTTGATCATTTCTTCCCTCCAAACACAGGAGACTTTTTTGTAGATTTCCAGTAGAACTGTATTTGTTTAGCCTTTCTGGGTTAGAACTTTTCCTTTACCCCAATTACTATTGCCACTTTGAGAAGTTGATTTGCTGTGCGATTGCTAGAATTGCCATATTGATAAAATTGTGTTAAACAAATTATAATATCTTCCATCGATTTCTGCCACCAACTTTAAACATTGTCAAAACTATGATGATTTGCTGACCAATGTTTGTTGTTCCATTTAGCTTGGAACTCCTAGCATTTATCACATCCGAATAAAATGCAACTGGCTCAAAGAGTTAGCACATTAACTCTCTCAGGAGCTAAATATGAATCCTAATATACTCTCGTGATCCATATGCATTTTTGTCTGTTATCATGCAGTGTGGTATAACTACCTGATCCCACTTCTATATTACTTCAACTGGTTTGTTGATCTCTAATATTGAAAAGCATGGCCAACTGTGATGACAAGCCTGTGCTTGGAATGTTGGTTTGCAAGATATCCATAGGTTACTCTGTTCCACTTGGAGTCACAGATTTCCTGCAGAACTGTATTTGTTTGGCTTTTCTGGAGACCATCTTCTTCACTTCACTCACTGTTGTCATTTTAAGAGGTTGTTTCGCTTCAGTTTTGAAGAAGTGTCACTGGACCCAAAACGTTAACTGCTTTCTCTCCACAGATGCTGCCGGACCTGCTGAGTTTCTTCAAACATTTTGTTTTGGTTTCTGAAGAGTTCTTTCAATTTCAACAACCAATACGTTTTCTGTCTAAGCCAGAGGTTGATATTGATGATTTTTTTCTTGAAAAGGAAATGATTCTTGGAATGTATGGAAGAGTGCCAAATCTGTCTTAAATTATGCTGTAATACAACTGTTTTAGAACAAATTGATTTACTATGAAATTCACAACCATCAATTGTAAAACAATCGCTAAAGACCAATTACATGCAAATTGGGTCATGCATAGGGGTGTCCCTAGAGGCTATTAATGAACCAATTCAGGGGCCTTTATTGTCAATGTTCCTTCTTTGGTATTACCTCTCAAATAGCAGGATTTATTGGATTCAATTATGGCCATCTATATTAGTGGGACTTAAACTTCTTAGGAATGTTGGTCTAGTACCAAAATGACTACACCATGGCCTTCTATTATAAAGCTATATTTTTATCAATGTTGAAGCATTTTAGCACTGGTACTTGAATTTTTTAAAAAAACTTCACTCAGACATTTCCCATGGTGTCAGACCTTTTGTAAATTTGACTTCCTTCTTCAGTAAGTCACAGAAATGTAGAAGCAAACTGTTTTAAATAATTAGATTTTTCAAGAATTCCTTATTTTGCTTCTCATTTAGCATGAGTTGAATTTAGTTTTTAGTCCACAATTAGACATTAATCCAAACTTATTATGTCTTCTACTTAAAACATCATTTTATCCTTGTTCACTTCATTATCGTTTTGCTGGCAGTTCTTCAAATAGTGTTTTCACTTACCAATTATGATCCTGTCTCATAAAACTAAATATTATACACCAGCACAGAGACTTCTTGACAGTGCCTATGCAGGTCTTCTCTGAAATTGCTCTGAGGTTGGACAGATTCTAAAATGAATGAATAATGATCCTTATCATCCAAATATGGTCAAGAAAGCAGTCAACAGAAAATTGTTCTTCATCTACTAGATGAGATTAAGTTCACATTTTGCATTGTGATGATACTTGGCTTTAAGAGGTGTATTTTGTCCTTTTTTTAAATGAAGTTGAGACAGAGGTGACAAGTGGTCAGTTCCAAACCAATGAAGTAAACAGTTTGTGAGGCCTCGGGATTTTTTTTAAAGCATTGAAACAATAGAAGCAGCACAAATAGATGGGGTCAAGTTCCCCTAGAACCAGGATTTTCATTTTAGCTTTTAGTAGTTACTGGAGTCGTGAAGCAGGATGTGGAAGCTATTATTCCTCACTCTGTTACAGGTAAAAGCTGGTGTTCCTTTCTTGGTGCTAGAATTGAATGGGAGGTAATTGATTTTACTGAATTTGCCTTTGCCAAGGGTGTGTTTATGGGATGTTACTATACTGGAACAGTTGCTGTTCAAAAGTTAAATAACCTGTTAAGTTTGCCAATAGAATTGTTATTCTAATCCTTCATTCTTTTGTTTGCATTTTACCTATAGAGTAAGAATAAAGTCTGTTTTTCTTCAAGCCTCGTTGTTTGACCAGTCGAATTATATACAGAACACAACATCTTACACTTGTCTTTGAAAACAAGAAAACGTTGGGGTCTCGCTAACTTCTTAATATATTTTAAAGGGGATTGGTCTGGTCCGTAACAGTATTCATGCTGAAAATTTGCTAATTCAGGCAAGCATTATCTCTGGTTTCATACCCCATTTGTGGATTTCCAGTAAATAACTTCTAACAAATTGTAATATCCCATATGTTGGTTCAGGTAGACCAGTCCAATGTATCTAGTGTATGTTTCTATTTGATTTCAGTTTTCTTAAAATTGTACTTTGAGTAAGTGGGGCATTTTATTTATAAGGCAATTTAGAAATATATCAAATAATAGGAAGCATAAAAAGCAAAGCTGGTGACTCGAAGTACAGCTGTTACAGTGTGAAAGGATTGGTTTACCCTTGCTCCTAGCCAAATGAGCTCCAAGAAGCATGGCAAACCTCCTCAGAAATTCACCAGGATCAATAGCACAAAGATGTTGCTGTCAACCAGTGATCAAAGTGAATACATTTTACCTTGCTGTTTAAAACTCTCTCCACTTTCCATAGAATAACAATGTGTTCCAAACTTTCAGTGATCAGAACACTGGGTAAAATCAGCTGCAGCAGAGGATCAGAATAAGGATGATATGGCAAGTGTCAGTGCCACCTATTTGGTACACAGTCCAGGAATGCAATGGTGAGACTAGTGCACTGGCAACATGTCTTCAAATCACAGTATGGCAGCTGGTGGAACTTGAATTCAATTAATTAATAAAAATGAAGGGCCTCAATTGGCATAGGGATGAGTAGGCCTCCCAGAACTTCTTCATTGCTCGTAACATTACAACAAGATTCATGGGATCCATGTTGATTTGGGGGTGGGGGTGGGGGAGGGGGTGGGAGAGGGGGTGGGAGGGTGGAGGTGGTATGCAATTCAGGCAAGTGTGGAAAGTTCAAAGGAAATGTTAGAAGCAGTTTCTTTTTAACACAGGGAGCGGTAGATGTCTGGCATGGTCTCCCAGGGTGGTGGTCGAGGCAGATATGATAGTGACATTAGGTGGGCTTTTAGATCAACACATGAATATGCAAGGAATGGCGGGATACAGACTAAGGGCAGACAGAAGGGATTAGTTTAGTTTGGTGTCATGTTCAGCACAACATCGTAGGCCAGAGACTGTTCCTGTGCTGTGCTGTTCTATATTCTAAAAGCGGGTAGGCATCAAGAATACCGATAGTGGTGTGATGCCCAATTGTATGGTGTTTCCCACCTCCTATCCACCATAGTGATATTGATGATGGAGAGGGTGTGTAAAACTTAGATCAAGATTACAAACATGAACTTAAACTAGAATTTGTGCTTCTACTTTCCCAAAAGTGTAATTGGTGAAGTACTGATATAATGAGAGCAATATGCAAGTTCATATTCTGTCTGTGCCTGACCATTGGATTTGGCTTCAATTTGTAAAATTGAAGTAGCCTCTAGTTTGAATTGATCGATTAAAGGTAATTATTTCTGAAATGTCCTTGAAAAGTAGGTCAGGCCCGCACAAGAGAGCAACATTATACAAGTCCACACCAACCCCCACCTAATGCACCTAACACTATGGGCAATTGACCTGACCTGCACAGCTTTGGACTGTAGGAGGAAACCCACACAGACACAGGGAAAATGTTTAAACTCCACACAGACAGTCACATGAGACTGGAATTGAATAAGAGATCCTGGTGCCATGAGGCAGCAGTGCTAACCATTGAGCCACATTCTTACATATAGTCACTCCATTAACTAATGCTCTGGTAAGCATGGAAGAAAGTACTAAGGACCGTGAAGCATTGATTAAAGTATTTTGCGTGCACTTTCACCCAAAATTAATTTCCTTATATAAAATGGGTGAGATTTAATTAGCAATCTGAACATTGATGGAAACGACAATAGCCTCTTTTGTAGATTTAAAAGCAGCAGGATATTATAGGTAGGTAGACCTGACGGATGAATTAATCAGAGAATTTATAGTAGTTGGGATGAGGAATGAGAGATTGTCAGTTTTCTCTAATCCAAGGAGGATTAAACAGCGAAAGTAGCAATCCTGTTCACAACACGGGCAGAAGTCAGGGCCCCAAATTAGCTGGTAATGTGAAGACATAACAGAGATTCTTCTAATAATGTCAATTAGGTAGCCTGCAAGATGGCCTATTACCCTCCCAAAAACCGGCCAAAAAGTGAGCAGGAATCAACATGATTGTTCAGAGCAGGTTATACAAGATGTGACACAACACAGAATTACAAGCATAACAAATATCCCATAAAAATATCTGAAAGAACTGCAGATGCTGGAAATTAGAAACAGAAATTTGAAATTGCTGGAAAACTTCAGCAGATTTGGCAGCATCTTACAGCCTCTCCTGCAGGGGAAGTGATGGCCGAGTGGTATTATCACTGGGCTGTTAATCCAGAGACCTTGGTAATGTTGTGCAGCCCTGGGTTCGAATGCTGCCATGGTAGATGGTTGACTTTGAATTTAATTTAAAAATATCTGGGATTAAGTGTCTATGAAACCACTGTCAATCTAGTTCACTAATGTCCTTTAGGGAAGGAAACCACCATCCTTACCTTACCTGTTCTGGCCTACACGTAATTCCAGACCCACAACAATGTGGTTGACTCTTAACTGTCCTCTTGGCAATTTGTGATGGACAATAAATGATGGCCTAGCCAGTGATACCCTCATACCACAAATGAATTACAAAAGATCTGTGGAGAGAAATCAGAGTTAACGTTTCGGGCTTAGTGAACTTTCTTCAGAACCGTTTCTGTTCTGAAGAAGGATCCATGGGCCAGAAATCTTAATTCTAATTTTCCTCCACTAATGCTGCCAGACCTGCTGAGTTTTCCCAGTAATTTCTGTTTTTGTTTCCAACAGGTGGAACTGAGTCCTATACATGTGGCCAATTGAGTATTTGGAAAATATTGCTAGTTGATTAACATCAACTGCAAAACGAAAATGAAAGAAAGCTCGAACAAAAGGAACACTTTCAGAGACACAGACATCCAACAACACTGAAAAAAAATCAAGTTAAAGATATAGAACAGCAGGTAAAGACAACACACCTCAGGAAGGTAAAAGGAAGTCAAAACAGCTTCTGGAGCATCAACTTGAAGGTCCAAGGATTTTAAACAGCATTTGGACTTGAAACAGGAACAGCTGTTTCAATATTGGCAGACAGCTTGTCATTGCCGAACTGAGAGTCAGACCAGCTTTATTAAAACTCCAAAGTCCAGGAGGCATAGAACTTCAGGAGTGTGGCCAAATCATCGTGAAGCTCAGTCACAAAGGATGAAATACCAATGAAATATTATATCTAGTGAGGACCCATAATATTACATTGTTAAACATAAATTAGATGAACAATGTTAATCTAAGTCTTTTGGAGAGGGTGGATCCAGTACCTCAGAATGAAAACTGGAGAGATTTCAGCAAAAATATCAATACTAAATGTGGAGGCAAACTGAGGCAGGACTATCACATAACTCTGCCAGCAGATGCTAAAGCCTTCTTGTATGCTGCAAGGAAAATTGCTCATCCTTCAATGGGAAAAGCAAAATCTCCTTTGGACAGCATGATTGAAAGTGGGATTATATTGTCAATGAAAGAACCAAAGGAATGGTTCCCTTTGAGATTTGCATGGAGATTCATGATGGCTCTTCAGCCCATCCAGCCTGCACTGACCTCTGAAGAGAATCCCACCCAGTCCCAACCCCTAACCCACCTAACCTCCACATCTTTGGACCATGGGAGGAACCTAGACCACCCAGAGGAAACCCATGCAGACGGCAGGGGGTGGGGGGGAGAATGTGCTAACTCCACACAGCCAGTTGCCCAAGGCTGGTATCAAATCTGGAGCCCTGAGTTGTGAGGTAGCAGTGCTAACCACTGTGCCACCCAATGTAATTCTGTTCTAATGACTGCAAGTGGGAAAGCTTCAAAGCACGTGTTGTTCTTCAGCAATATTCTACTTTTAATGGTGAGTAAATTAAAGGAAGATTAGTGTTCAGATTTTACCTTACGCTGGTTAAGTACTTCATTTAGTATGAATAACTGAACAAATATGCTCAAATATTTCTCATCATATGGATGTTATTTATGCAATAGATTTCGCCTTTCACTGTGGAAGTAGTTTATGGACCCACTGGGAGTTTTTTAATAGAACATTGAAATGTTCATGTTCCTCCTTTATTCATCAGCTGTACTGATTATAAACATTTATCTTGATTTTATTTTGATTAGTTCTGAATCTATGTCCAGTGAAGATGATTATTCTCCATTTCACAGTCTTTTTGTCATATGAATTCTCACACCAGGTTTTGTCGTTACTGCTTACAATAATATAACTGCTGCAAAGTACATCAATTGTTTTCTACTAAGTTTCCAATATTTACTGAATAAAAGCAACATTTCTTGCTAATCTTCTCTGAACCAAAGTTTTATATCAAAAATAAGAGGATTGAGGGAGTCTTCATCCAAATTATCAGGAGATCCACTAGCCATGAAGTTTGATTGCACAATTTCAGTTACAGCAAGGGATTCTGTCAATAGGGACTCAATTGACAATGAAAGAGCTTCCTTCAGAGACAGATTGCAAGCTGTTTATATTTTCCCTTCCCCAGGGTCTACCTCAGCAAATATTTGGTGGAGATTGAAAACAGAATCTCCTGAGGTCGCTATCAAAATAGATTGTTTCCACTTATACCAAACGTCTGCAGAAATAGGATTGGTACAGTATTTGAAGGTGAAATTAGATCTGGGAGATAATGTAAACAGACAGAATCACTTCTAGTCAACTGTTGGAGGTTATAGAAGCCAACTGAGTTGACCGTTGGCCAGTGTTGTACGTCGAGTGATACCATCTGATTTGCATCATTGCACAAGTCTAGTTTTACTCCCTTTTGGCTTTCAAAGGAAAACTTTATTACATAGGAAGACTTCTTGCAAGGCCAGTTCCTTTTCTCCCCCAGAATTGTCACATTCATTACAACTCTTACAGAAACATATGAATGGATGCACTGTTACACTGTGTTCTTAGAACAACTAAACTAAACAAACTAAATGCCACCGGGGAACATTGAGGAGATCGTGATCATAAGGTTCAGGATGGCAGTAGAGAACAATGTGCCACAAGCTCGAGAGAGAAAAATCAGATGGTGGAGAGCTGACTTCAAAGGGGCAAGAGCAGAACCGAGCAAGATCGACTGGAACAAAAAGTTGGCAGGAGAAACAGTAACCAAGCAAAGAGCAGACAGTTCAGGTACAGTCAATTGGGAAAGGTAGGGCAAACAAATCCAGAGCTTCCTGGGTATCAAAGGTGGTGGAAACTAACATTAGAAAGAAAGACTGAGCTCATGACAGGTGTAAGGCATAAAATACAATTGAGAATCAACAAGAATATTGAAGATTTGGGGGTAGGTGCAAAAGCAAATGAGAAAAGTAAAGAGAAACTGAAGCTAACATAAAAGGAAAATCCCAAAGTCTTCTAAATGCATATAAATAGTAAATGAGTGCTTAAAGAAGGATAACGGCCAAATAGTGACTTAGAAGAGGTTTACACATGGAGTTTGGGGCATGGCAGAGGTGTCAAATGAATAGCTTTTGCATATTTCTTTATAAAAGAGAAGGATTCTGCTCATCCCACAGGGAAGAGAAAATAAACCTCTGTCACTAGAAGGGACCAAAATTACCAAAAGGAAAAAGCAATGGATAGATTGTTGGCATTTTGAGTTGACAAGGCACTGGGACCGAATGAGATGGACCTGACGGTTTTGAAAGAAGCGAGGGTAGAAATTGCAATTGCACCAGCCACAATTTTCCAGTCTTCCCTGGACCCTAGGAAGGGGCCAACGGACTGAAGAATTTCAAACATTACTGCCTTGTTCACAGTAGGGTAAGGATAACCTCAGCAATTCAGATCAGCCACTTTAATTTCAGTGGTGAGGAAGATTCCAGATAAAATTATTTAGGAAAGAATGAATAGTCACATGACAACAAAGGTGAGTTGATAAAGATAGTTTAATCCAGTTTAGTACAGGGGATGCAGTTAACTCAGTTGGCTCGACATGGGTCCAATTCCTGCATTGGCTGAGGTTACCATGAAGGACTCTCCTTCTCAACTTCTCCCCTCAACTGCGATATAAAAGGGACAGAAGCACCATGTATACAAAATTGGCTGAGTGACAGGGTACAGAGAGTAATGATTAATGGATTCTTCATGGACAGGAGGAAGGTTTGTAGTGAGTTCTCCTGGGGTAGGTATTGGGAGCCTTCCCTGTCCTAATATGTAATGATAACTTGGATCGTGGTTTACAAAGGCCAGTTTCAAAGTTTGCAGAGACACAAAACTTGGAAGAATTGTAAACTGTGAAGACGACAAGGTGAAACACCAAAACGCCGTTGAAATGTTTGTGGAAGAGGCAGAATGATGGCAGATGCAGTTCAATGCAGAGAAGTGTGAGGTGGCACATTTTGGTACAAAGAAACATTGGAAGACAAGACAAAATGGGAATGCAGAAGTGGAGGGATCTGGGTGTATATGCATGCAGATCATTGAAGGTGATAGGAGAGCAGTTAATAAAGCATACTGTGTCCTCTGCTTTGATAGAGGCAGAGAATACAATAACAGGCTGATTATATTGATCTTGTACATATTTGTTGGACGTCAAATTATAGAAAAGATCTGAATGCATTGGAGAGTGTTTTGGAAGAATCATTCCAGGAATGAGAAACTTCAGTTATGAGGATAGTTTGAAGAAATTGTGGCTGTTCGTCTTAGAGAGTGAATAGCATGGAGGACATTTGAAAGAGGTTTTCAAAATTATGAGTGGGCTGGATAGAGGAAATAGGGAGAAGCTGTTCCAGTTTGGAAAAGGAACAAGAATTAAATGTTATAGATGTAAAGTGAAGTGCAAAAGCATTGAGGGTGATGTGAGAAACAAGCTTTTTCACTCAGCGAATAGTAAGAGAAGATTAGATTCCCTACAGTGTGGAAACAGGCCCTTCAGCCCAACCCAGCCCTCCACAGAGTAACCTACCCAGACTGTGTGGAGTTTGTACATTCTCCAGTTACCCGAGGCAGGAATTGAACCCAAGTCCCTGGTGCTGTGAGGCAGCAGCGTTAACCACTGAGCCACCGTGCCACCCCAGTTTATGACTGGGAAATGTGGTGGAGGCAGGTTCAATTGAGGCATTCAAGAGGGGAAAGGATGATTATTTAGATAGAAATAGTGTGCGAGGGAATGGAAAAATTCAAGAAGTTGGCTCTAAGTAATGATGCTTTGAAGAGGTGTGCCGTCACAATTGGCTGAATAGCTTCCTTTTGCACATAACAATTTCAAGATTATATATTAATCCAAAATATTGAATTGGTGATTTTTGAATTTTTGTTTATTCATTCAATAAGAAATAAACATTACTTGCTGCCATTCCTAATTACTCATGAAGTTGGCAGGGTCTTCTTGACACTTTGACCTTGTTGGTAGACAGGAATTTGACCCATCAACATTGAAGAAATAGTAATAATGCTTCCCAGTTTGTATTCTAGTGACTTGGAGGGTAATGTACAAGTGGTGGTGTTCCCATGTGTCTACTGCTGCTTTTGTTCTAGACCGTTCAGATTAATTTTTTTTTGGACAAATTTTATCGAAAGAGACCTGACAAGTTGAGTCAATGAACAGTGTGTCAGTGGTTATAGAAGTGGTTGAACTGGGTGCCAAATAAATTGGCTCCTTTTTCCTGGATCGTATTGATCTTAAATGTTAACAGAGCTGGAATCACACAAACAAATGGGGAATACTGCATCAGAAACCTATCTTGTGTTATGTAGATGGCGAGTAGCTTTTGGGAAATCAGTAGATGAGTTACTTGCTAATTTCCAGCCTTTGGCCTCTTATAGCCACAGTACGTATATGGGCAGAAGTGGGTACTGCAGATGCTGGAGATTAGAGTCAAGATTAGAGTAGTGCTGGAAAAGCACAGCATGTCAGGCAGCATCCGAGGTCTAGGAAAATCTATGTTTTGAGGAAAAGCCCTTCATCAGGAATCATGTGGCTGATCCACTTAAGTTTATGGCTACTGGTAAAATCAATGACTCTGATGATGGAATTAGGTGAAAGTAATACAACTGAATGTCAAGGGGAAATGGTTAGATTCTGTCTTGTTGGAGAGTTGGTGCCAGGCATTTGTGTGGTATGAATGTTCCAAGCCACTTCAATCCATCCATGTTCAGATCTTTCTGCAAGCAGATCTATTTCACTTCATTAAATCAAAGACAGTATTAAACACAAGAATTAGTGATCATCCCCACTATTGATCTTATAATTGAGGAGAGTTGATGAACTAGCTTAATAACATTCAATTTAAGCCATTTTCCTGAAGAATACCTCCAGCGATGTTCTAGCATTCCTATGTTCAGTATCACTTCAGTTAGAATCTATTGTCAATGGTTATTTTCAACAAATTATTTGTTCTTTTTTTGCCCCAGGACTTCAGAAGTGTAAGAGTTCCTACCTCCCTCAATCATTCCCTTGCCTTCTTTCAAAGTACAAATGGCATAGAGTCCTTCAGCACAAAGACAAGTCTTTTGGCCAACCAAAATATCCATTCACGATAATCCCACTTTCCTGCACTTGGTCCATATCATTCTAAATCTTTCCTATTCATGTATCCTACACGAATGCCTTTTAGATGTTGTGACTGTACCCACCTCAACCAATTCCGCTCGCAACTCATTCCATATACATAACACCCTCTGTGAAAAGAATTGCCCCAAAGGTTCCCTTTTATTCTTTACCTTCTAACCTTAAACTGATGCCCTCTAGTCCTTGATTCCTCAACCCTGGAAAAAAGACTGAGTGCATTCACCCTATCCATGCCTCCCATGATTTTATGTACTTCTTTAAGATTCCCCCTCAGTTTCTTACTCTCCAAACAAAAAGGTCCTAGCTTGTCCAACCTCTCCCTGTCATTCAGACGCTTGAGTCCTGGAAATATCCTTGTAAATTTCTTCTGTACTCTTTCCAGTTTAATAGCATCCTTCCTGTAGCAAGTTGTCCAAAACTGAACACAATCCTCCAATTGCGTCCTCACCAACATCTTGTACAACTGCAACATAACTTCTCAACTTCTCTACTCAATGCTTGAAGGCCATATGCCAAAAGCTTTCTTTACTGCCCTGTCTACTGAACTCTGAGGTCCCTTTGCTCCATTACACTCCTTAAGGCCCTACCTTTCATAATGATTTTACTTTCCAAAACGGAAGATTTCACACTTATCTATATTAAACATCATTTGCCATTTCTCAGCCCACTTCCCCAGCTGATCAAGGTCCTGTTGTAATTTCTGAGAACCTTCCTCACTGTCCACGATACTGCCTATTTTAGTGTCATCTACAAGCTTACTCATCATGCCTTGGTACATTTTCGTCCAAATCATTGATATCGATAACAAGTAGTAATGGGCCCAGCACCAGGACCCATCACCTCATTATTACACACGCTGTTAGCTTTGCTCAATGTTTTGCCTCTAAAACAAAAGGTTGTGCATCCCAAACCCCTGAATCGATCTAAGCTATACTTGACAGAAGATCTAAAAGAACAAATTGAAAAAGAGTATGCCTATTTCCATATTTAGCTCCCTACAAGTCAAGATTTTACATGACTGACTCCGTAGATTCTTAATTGGTGGATTGCTCAGTCTGACCATAATTGATATAGCTTGTGTTGGAATCTATTTCTTCCCAGCATGAAATGTCTTTCAAAGGTCTCAGGATAGGAAAGCTCAGCTGCAGCTTGACAGTCAGCTGACCAATACTGCTTTCACTAGTATTGCTGTTTTTCCAATTACAGTTCCTCTCTCCAGGTGCTTTTCCTTCTCCCATTCATGTTGCTCGAAATCAGATTCTTCTTGTCTGCCTTCATAAATATCAACTGAGTAAGGTCAAGCCATTTTCAAGAAATTAAATCTACTACAAAGTCTGCATTCTCTTGGGTATCTATTCTTACTTATTCTCACTGCTGTCTTAACCAATGTCCAGTGTGTTATACTGCAATAGTGATTTCAATTTTAAAAACCATGCATGATTGTTGTCAATGTTTTTTTTAAATCTGAAATTGAAGCAATAATTTTGATTTTTTTCCTAAACTAACATATTAAACAGAACACTTACAGCTATTGTTGGCTCCTTGCTTGGGAATAATGTTAAATACCATCTCCTGTCTTATACAAAGAGAACCTTTCCAAACATTTTTGCCCAAAATTTGGGATTTTCTAAAGTTGAACTGTTAGTGCACTTCGTCATTCCCTTTCTGCATCTGACTGAAACTAAAGGGTTTGGCAATAGTGCAAGTGGATGTGGAAAATGTGAAATTGTGATTTGTCATTCATTGGTAATGCACAGGCTGATAGAGGAATGCCTCTCTAGTACCTCAAAGTGAATAATCAGTGAAATCAATTAAGTGGATGAAAAATTCCTCTCTGTCACTCTATTACCTTTTTCATATTTTGTAAGCCTTCCCACTTCGCTATAAATAGCTTTTCACTGGTGATCCATAAAACAATAAGACACAGGAATACGTCATTTGGCCTCTCAAGGCGAAAATGCGGACTGCAGATGCTGGATATCAGAGTCAAGTTAGAGTGGCGCTGGAAAAGCACAACACAGCAGGCAGCATCCGTAGAGCAGGAAAACCAATGTTTCGGGATTTCTGATGAAGGGCTCCTGCCCGAAATGTCGATTTTCCTGCTCCTCAGATACTGCCTGACCTGCTGCGCTTTCCCAACACCACTCTAATCTTGAAATTTGGCGCCTCAAGCCTGCACTGCCATTCATTAGGAATATAGCTGACCGACTCCCCTCACATCCATGTTGCTGCCTTTTCTCCAAATCCTTAGTTCCCCAGCTGATCAAGAATCTATTTTACCTCAGCCTCAAATATACACCACCACCCTCCCTCCACAGCTCTCTATGGCAAGGAGTCCTGAAGTCACTTTCAAGGAAGAAATTCCTCCTCAGTCTTAAATTGGCAGCTCTTTGTTCTGAAACTATGCCCTCTGGTCCCAAATCTCCGATGAGGGGAAATATTGTTTCTGCATTTACCCTGTCAAGCTCTTTAAGAATACTATATGTTTCAATTAGATCATCTCTCATTCTTGCACAGTGTAGTGACTAACTGTAGTGAGTCCTCACTTTTGCCCTGCAGTGAGTAAAGTCCCAAGCCGTTCAGCCTTTGCTCATAAGACAATCCTTCCATTTGAGAGATCATCCTTGTGAAGCTTCTTTGAAATGCTTCATATGAAAAGATACCTTTCCTGAAATAACGGGGCCAAGACAGTTCTTCAGATGTGGTCTTATCAGTACTTTGCACAAGTACTGCTCTAATCTTTTACTCCAACCCCCTTGAAATAAGGCCAGCATTCCATCAACCTTCCTGATTACCTGCTGCTGGTTTTCTGTGTTTCTTGCACAAGTAACTAAGACCATTTGTGCTGTAGCTTTCTGCAGTTTTTCTCCATTTAAATACTATTTTGTTCTTGTTCATCCTTCTTAAATTAAGATTGTCACATTTTTCCACATTATAATCGATTTGCCAACTTTTGCCTATTTACTTAACCTTTTTAAAAATAACACAACACCAGATTATAGTCCAACAGGTTTAATTGGAAGCACACTAGCTTTCGGAGCAACAATCACCTGATGAAGGAGCGTCGCTCCGAAAGCTAGTGTGCTTCCAATTAAACCTGTTGGACTATAACCTGGTGTTGTGTGATTTTTAACTGTGTACACCCCAGTCCAACACCGGCATCTCCAAATCATGGCTACTTAACCTATCAATCTCTCACAGCAAACTTTGTCTCGTAACTTGCCTTTCCACCTATTTTTGTATCATCTGCAAATGTGGCTACAGTGCATTCATTTCTGTTCTCAAAATAATTGATATGTGTAAACAATTGTGATCCCAACACTGATCCCTGTGGAACGTCACTGGTAACAGGTCACCAACCTAACATAAAAGCCCTATTCCCAACTTGCTAATATACACCCTCCAACACCATGAGCTTTTATCTTATGACTTAACCCTTTGTGAGGTATCTTTTTAAATGCTTTCTGGAAATCCAGATACAATGCATCTATTTAAATAAAAGCAAATTACTGCAGATGCTGGAATCTGAAACCAAAAGAGAAAATGCTGGAAAATCTCAGCAGGTCTGGCAGCATCTGTAAGGAGAGAAAAGAGCTGATGTTTCGAGTCTAACTGACCCTTTGTCAAAAACTGACAAAGGGTCAGTTAGCCTCGAAACATCAGCTCTTTTCTCTCCTTACAGATGCTGCCAGACCTGCTGAGATTTTCCAGCATTTTCTCTTTTGTCAACACATCTACTTGTTTGTCTCTATTCATTCTGATTGAGACCTCCTCAAAGAAATAAATTAGGCAGACATGATTGTCTTTTCATGAAGCCATGACTTTGTTTGATTAGAATTAAGATTTTCCAAATGTTTTGCTATTACTTGCTTGATTCCAATTCTTTTCCACCAGTTGATGTGAGGTAAATCAGCCAATAGTTATCCACTCTTTGCTTCCCTCCTTTAATGAATAGGGGTGTCACATTAGCAATTTTCTATCCTCTGGTACTTCTCATTAATCCAAGGATGTTTGGAAAATTACAACTAACGTGGTCACTATCTCTGTTGCTCCCTCTTTTATGATTTCAGGATGCAAGCCATCAGGGCTGAGGGACATATTTGCCTTTGCCTCATTAATTTGTCTACTACTACTTTTAGTGTTGGCTAATGAGACTTAATTCATTCCCAGTATTCTTTGTATTAATGCAATGTTTGAAGTATTTTCCACCATGAAGATTGACGCAAAATATCCGTTTAACTCCTCTGCTATTGTTTTGCTCCTCATAACAATCTCCCCAAATTCATTTTCTCAGGAGTCTATGTTCACTTGATCTCTATTTTCCATTTTATATATTTAAAGAAGCTTTCCTTGTCAATTTCTCGCTATTTCACCCTCATAGTTTATCTTCTCTGCCCTTGTTGTTATTTTGTTCCTCCATTATGGATTCAATCCTATTTGGCGTTCCTATATGCTCTTTCTTTTAACTTAATACTCTCCTTAACTTCTTTGGTTCATCATGGTTCATTTCTTTCTTCTAAACTTTCCTCCTTACTGGGATGTACTTTTGCTCAAAGTCATGGATTGCTCCTCAAATGTCTGCTACTACTTACTTACTGTCATTTCTGCTAATCTGCCCACTCACTTCACTTTAGCTAACTATCCTCATTTCATTGTAATTCCCTTTCAGTTAAACATAGTTGTTTCCGAACCAAGTTTCTCACTCTTGAACTGAATATTAAATTCTAATGTGTTATGATCATTACTTCCTAGTGGATCTTTCACTCAAGTGTAATTTATTAAATCTACTTCATTACCCATTACCAAATCCAAGATAGCCTGCTCCATAGTTGGCTCCATGACATATTGCTCTTAGAAACTATCTATAATGCAATCTATGAACTTGTTGTCAGAGCTAACCTTTCCAACTTGATTAACCCAATCAACATGAAGATTAAAGTTACCTATGATTATTGCTTGATTGTTTTTACATGCTCTGATTATTTATTGAGTTATAGCTTTTCCTACAGATTGCTGAATGTTTGTGGGTCTGTACACAACTCCTGTCAATCTCTTCTTTCCCTTGCTTTCTTTTCACCTTCGCCCTAATGGGCTCAACATCATCTAAACCTAGATCATACCTGTTCTCATTTCATCTCTTTTTAATAGTGCTACCCCATCACCTTTTCAATCCTTCTTATCTCTCTGAAATATTCTTGAATGTTAGGTTTCCAGTTTTGATCTCCTTGTAACCATGTTTACACAGTGGCAATACTCATTTACCTCAATTTGCACTATCAGTTCATCAACCTTATTGCAAATGCAAGGTGCATTAAGTTACAAAGCCTTTAAGTTTGTTTTACTATTGAATTTCCCTGAACTTTTATTGTTGGTTGGTGCAATATGGCATTGACACATTCTGTAAATTCCTTTTATTTTCTAGAAGCAATCAAGTCCAACACTAACCTGCAATCCTACCTTTACCTTTGATTTTCTAGTTTTCCATGCAGCTCAATCCACCTCCTCCCCCACCCCACCGACTTATTTAGTTTTAAGCCTTTTCTCTAATCCTAGTTATGCAATTTGAGAGGACTCTGGTCCCAGCATGATTTCAGGTAAAACTAGTACTGAATAGTTCATATGAACCTGAGAATATAACTTCATAATTATAAATGTTTCTTAGTTACTGAATATGTAAAGTTATCTCTTAAATCTCTTATTCATGACATTTCAGCTTCAAATTTAAACCTTCTGTAAAAGGCTGAATTTTTTTTCGCTGTATGTCAATTTTTTTAAGAAAAAAGTGATTTGATTTAGTTTAATGTGCTTGACATCATCACTGCAGCTTGATGCTGATAACCCCTATTAACAAGAATATCATCCACCACCTGGGGAGAAGTGGGAAAGCTCTTACCATGGAGATCATTCAATCATTTAGTCAGAAGTCAGTGCCTTTGCTTCACTACAGGTTTCAAAATCCATGCCTAATTTCAAATTAAGTGTTATAAGAAAGTAGGGTTTGCACATTCTCCCTGTGTCTGCGTGGGTTTCCTCCGGGTGCTCCAGGTGCTCCGGGTTCCTCCCACAGTCCAAAGATGTGCAGGTTAGGTGAATTGGCCATGCTAAATTGCCAGTAGTGTTAAGTGTGGGGGTAAATGTAGGGGAATGGGTCTGGGTGGGTTGCTCTTCAGAGGGTTGGCGTGGACTTGTTGGGCCAAAGGGCCTGTTTCCACACTGTAGGTAATTTAATCTAAAAAAAAAGCATGAATATTTGGATAAACAAGTTTCAGGATACTGAAACAACATCACCAATATATCTATCAATTGAGTGCAACTATATAGATAATCACTAGATGTAAATTTCAGCATCAGTGTAAAATGTACATGGATTTACACTTGAAAGTCAAAGCCTTTAATTTCCAGGCACTCATTACAAATGTTTTAATGACATTTTTTATCATTACTTACTGCAAGGATGAGCGAGTACTCTAACTTCATCTATTGCAATGTATCCAGGATGACCCTTTGAAGCAACAGATTCAAAAATAACCTGAAATGGCAAAGTCAGTGATCAATAAATTAAATCTCTATTCCTTAATACACTCAAAAATTAATGAAGTCTAATATTGAAGTCAAGTCCTAATATGTATCACTTAGTTCCATGTAAGCTATTATACCAATATACTAATCAACACAACACATTACTGTATATTTGCCTTTTATCACAGTCTATTAGGTTTTATAAAAAATAAATTATATTGTGTTGAAAAATCTACAAAATGTTGTAACATGCAACCTTGCATCAACTGCCTGCATGTGATTACTGGGAAAGCAATCTAAGGTGAATAAATGATACCAAAATACATAGTGTGGTTAGCTTTGTAGAAGACTAACTTACCTCAGGAAGCTATGGGAAATATAGTAGACCTTTCAAATTTGCACTATTATTCAGTTAGATCATAGATGATCTGTATTTCAGTTTCATTTACCTTTCCATTAGTCTCCCAGAGAGAAATAAATGAACAGGATGTGGAACAAACAGAGAAAGCTGGAGAAACTCAGCAAGTCTGGCAGCTTCTGTGGAGACAGAGAGAGAACTTTCATTTTGACTTCGATATGACTCCTCTTCAGAAATGAAGAACTCATTTTGGAAACAATTCTGAATAACTAATAATGGAAAAGAGGAGGTAGTAGATGAATTAATTAGGGTATTTTGCATCAGTCCTCAAGGGATGTAAGGAACACTCCAGAAGTTGCTGAAAATCAGGAAATGGAAGGAAGGAAGGAATTCAAGAAAATTTCAATGACCAAGAAAGTAAATGGGTGGAGTTGCAGGCCAACAGCCTCAGGGTCCTGATGGGCTTCATCTTAGTGTCTTAAAAAAGTAACGAGTGAAATAGTTGATCGATTTGTTTAATTTTCTTAAACTCCTTGGATTCAGGGATGTTTCTATTAGATTGGAAGGTAACAAATGTATTTGCTTTATTAAAAAATGAGAGGAGACAGAAATCTGGAACTAGGGGCCAGATTGGTTAACATCTGTCATAGGAAAAATGATAGAAGGTATAAAGAAATTATAACAGAACACTCAGATATGTGCAAGTTTATCAGATATTTTCCGAAAGGTAAATCATGTTTAAATGATTTATTGGGCTTCTTTGAATCAGTTCTAAATATCATGGGGAAAGCGAAACCTGGTGGATATACTCAATTTGAATTTTCAGAAGACATTTGATAAAGGTTTTGGGGAAAATAAAAGCTCATGCCATAGGGGTTAACATGGATGGAAGATTGGCTGGTTAACTGGAAGTTGTCATAAATGGGTCAAGATAAAGTAGGGATTGGTGCTGGTCCTCGACCTTTTACAATTTATATAAATGACTTGGATGAAGGAACTGGGGGTATGTTTGCTAAATTTGCTGATATTGCAAGGTAACATAAGCTGTGAAGAGGACATAAGGAAGCTAAAATGTTAAGCGAGTGGACAAAGATCTGACAAATACAGTAATATGGGAAAATATAGTATTGTCTATTTCAGCAAGAAGAATAGAAAAGCATATTGTCCAATGGCAAGAGATTGCAAAATGGAAATGCTGAAGGTCTCTGCGCCCTTCTGCATGAAACACAAGGTTAGTGTGTTAGTGTACACAAGTATTAGGGAAACTTATTTTTTGTTGTGAGGGAGATTGAATACCAAAGTAAGAGTTTGTGGTTCAGTTATAAAGGAATGTTTGTGAGACCACATCTAGAATACTGTGTACAGTATTAGTTTCTTTATGTAAGGAAGGATATAAATGCATTGGAAACAGTTCAGAGAAGCTTTGCTGTATTAACACCTGAAATAAATGGGTTTTATGCTATCTACTAGAGATTAAAACAATAATTAATGACTTAATTTAAACATATAAGATCTGAAGGGATCTTGATAGATTGAATGTGGAAAAGATTTTCTTCCTGTGGAAGAATCAAGAACAAGGTACTCTCTTTAAAACTAAGGAACTTTCTAGTTCAGTTCGAACTAAAGAGAATTTTTTCCCCCAGTAGGCTGTGAGCCATTTGACATCTCTTCCTGTTTTGTCAATGGAAATAAAGCTTTTGGATATTTTTAAAGTAGAGGTGGATAGATAAACAAAGGGATAAAATTGTTTTTGAGGGTAGGTATGAATGTTCATAACTTAGATCAGCCATGATCTAATCGAATTGAGGGTAGGTTGAATGAGAAAAATGGCCAACTTCTGTTCCTAGTCTTTATGTTTGTTTGGGCGTTGCTGAAATTATTTCCCTTCTCTACCTGCCCTTGAGAAGACTGCAATGAACCATCTTCTTGAACTGCTGAAGTCCATATGGCATAGGTATATTCAGTGTTGAGGTGAATTTCAGGATTTCAACCCAATAACAGTGAGGGAACAATTATTTAGTTTCAATTCAGGATGGCATGTGATTTGGAGGATTACATGCAGGATGTGGTGTACCTGTACATGTGCTCCCTTTGCCCTTCTAGATGGTATAGTTTGTGGACTAGAAAATACAAGATGCCTTGGTAAGTTGATGCAGGGCATCTTGCGGAACTGCAGTCACCGTGCTCCTGGGATAGAAGTGGTGGAAGTTGAAGGTGGTGGGTGGGTGCCCAACAAGCAAGCTACTTTGTCCTGTATAGTGAGTGATTTTGAAGCTTTGGCTATCCAAACAAGTGACATACTGCTTATTTTGCTTTTTCTCTATTGTATGCTTCAATGTATGCTCATTCTGGTGTGAACAAAGCTTTGTTCAGTTGTGCTGACCTAGAGTCTTTGGTACGGTCAGTTCTGTGAATCATAGTGGAACGGGTTCAACATTGTGTTGGCTCCAATTTAATTCAGCAGGTTATATAATATATATTTAAAATCATTTTTCCTTTTCCTCAATCACAAACAAACTGAAACACAAAAATTGGGTTGCTGAATAGTTTGTAAATCTTTGTCACGTTTATCTATGCCAGTTGTCAGAAACCATACCACAGCAGACCCGACATTATCACTTCCCTACATTATCAGTTTGACAACCCAACGATGCTGGCATCTGCACATAAGCTCCAGTTACAGAGCCTGTTAAAACAAAACAATAAGATTCTATAACCTTACCTGATAGAAGTTTGGCCAAAATGTGCTGATAGCCAGTTCTGTCTTAATCCATCCTTCAGTAACTATCCCAGACACATTCCAGATAGGGTTTCCTTGAGGTCCACCATTAACTTTCACATAGACATTTAAAGCACCAGGACTTGATCTGTCTTTGCTTGACAGATAATAGTGGAAGTCAATGCAGTGTGTGTCATTCTCTTTTAATATAGGCAATAATAGATGAGCCTTCTGTCCTGAGATCCGTCCAGAGCTGTTCACCATCATAAAGGATCCTAAGAGTATAAATTTTTTTTACGATTAGCATAACGAAGTCCAACTGAAAATTCTGTTTCAACCCATTTTGTTTGAATTAATAATGCATACAATGAAAATAAGGTAAAGACCTTAATGAGATCAATCAATCCATTGTACTGCTTACAACAAAGCTTGAAATTTATAGTTGATTCAGTGATCTACAATTATTTTGAATTCTTGTGTATTATTATGGAGGCACCAAATGCAGAAAGCCTATCAAACACCAATTTCCGCCTGCATCTTTTAAAGCTGAATATTATTCCATCTATCAATTATTTTAATGAGTTCAGAAAAGGTTCTTTATATTTGACAAAAATACTTCCATGAGTGGGCATATGGAATAACAGTTTTCCAAAAAAAGAAAATACAGCAAATTTATTTCATTCTGCAGATTCACACTTCCAAAGACCATGCAAGAGCCAAGCCCTATTTCCTGTAAGTATATAACTAGATGACATTTGTCGCATTCAATTGCCATTATGAGCATGTCAACAATTTTTTACTTTTAATTCACCTTTTGAAGTTTGAAGTCTGCTATATTCTCCTCCTACACTATCTATTCATTCTCATTTTTATCTTATCACAGTAAAATTGTGCATATTCCTTAACATCTGTTAGAACAACAAAGACTTGTACCAAATTATGTTTAATGTGACAAGGTCAGTTCACTGGAAAACCACCAGCCATAAATATAATTGCAAACTAGTGAGAATAGAAATATAACCAGATGAGACTTAAGAAAAGCACACAAAATTACTCTGTTAATAATTCATGTTTTCTCTGCTTGTTCAAAACATACAATTTGTATTTTAAATCAGATAAATGTAGCAGTTATAAACAATTCCCCTTATTAAAACTATCAGTTTAAAGATCTCAATAATTTCTCAAATTCTTACGTAAACTGCATAATTAATTTTATGCATTAATTTTGTAAAAGTTGTCAAGAAAAACAGTATTTTCAATTTTGTTTGAATTATTCTGTAAGCATCCTGAAAAATATTTCAGCTTGCACTATTCATTTCACTTTAGTAATAGCTTCACAGCAGGGGTCAATATGAATGAATATTTAAGTGTTATAACTTTTTTTAATCAACCTCCCCATTGCTTTTGTTGATTAATATCATTAATAAAATACTATCAGAACCATGTAATGTAATCTCAGAGCTAGCATCAGGTTAATTGTATTCCAGCTTCCTCATTATTGAGTAAATTATCCTAGTCCTTTCTGAATAGATCTTTGAAATAATCAAAAAATGCAGTCATTAGACGAGCAGGTAGATTTTTAAAATTATTTGTTATGATAGGTAATCATTTGCCATTTATCGATGTTTGTGAAAAAATATTAAAGTCTGCTCTGGATGGCCAAAAGCATCTTTCTAGCAATGTGGAGTCACCACCAGCAAGTCAATATGCTGGATTCATAAAATCATTAACATTACAATACACACTGGGAAACAATTTAGCTCATTGTAATTTTTAGCATTTAATTGAAAGGTACCTTTGATTCTGGTACAATGTCAGTTAGTTTCGAATCTCGCTGACTATTCAAGTTCAAATAGTGCAAACAGGTAAAAACAATGACTGCAGACGCTGGAAACCAGATTCTGGAGTAGAGTGGTGCTGGAAATGCACAGCAGTTCAGGCAGCATCCGAGGAGCAGTAAAATCGATGTTTTGGGCAAAAGCCCTTCATCAGGAATAAAAGCAGATAGGTGCCAAATTCTGAGGATTAGCAGTTCTATATTTAAGAAGTGTTCTAACATTGTTATCACTGGTGATAACAATGGGAAATGTTTAGTCTTAAAGGACCTGGCAAAAGTTTAGATTAAAGGCTGTAACTAGACTGTATCGCTGTATGCAATAAAGACCAACTTTCTGTTTGAAGTCCCTATTATCTGCTATACTTGGATGCTTGCATTTTGTGACTTATGCATGAGGACTCCCAAATCCTTCACTGCTGCAGCTTTCTGCAGTCTTTTTCCATTTAAAAACACCAGCTCCTCTATCCTTCATGCCAAATCACATACTCACATTTTCTCTCACTGTATTCTATCTATCAACCTTTTGCTGACTCACTCGACATGTCCACACCTTCCTCTAAATTCTGTCATTCTTACCTCTTGCCTTTCCATCTATTTTTGTGTTATCTGCAATTTCAGTGATAGTGCATTCTGTCCCTTCATCCAATCCATTAAGATATATTGCAACTTGTGGCTGCAAGAATGATCCATGTCGCACTCCACAAGTTACATCCTGAAAATATCCCCTTATCCTAACTCTGTCTCTTATTGGTTAGTCAATCGTCTATCTGTGTCAATACAAGATGCTCTTGTCTTAGGTAGCCTTATGTAATTCACTTCATCAAATGCTTTTTTGATAATAGGACATTGGGTTTAGTGTTGTTACTTGAACCAATGACACCAGATGAAATCTGTTCTTCTGAGAGCACCATTATTGTCAGCTGTGAGCAAAATTCAATTGCTTCATATACCACGAGGCATTTGTGGCAGAATTTTTGACTGAAATTACACATGCGTATTGTCCTCACCAAATCAAATCCTAACTCCAGTTGTCACTTATTCTTTCATTAAATATTGGTACTAGAGATCAGCACCACTTATGAAGTCAGAGTTGCTGTTAAATCTACTTAATTTATATCACAAAATAATTTAACTCAATTTGTAGGAGATCAAGTGAATTTATTTATTTTCACAAAGCAATTTGTTCTTTACTAGAAATGTTACACTGTTATGATTGGCTTTTTGATCTGGAAAACCTGTAGGCTCTGGATGGAAAAATCAGTAGAAGTTTATTAGATTTGTTAGGTCCAACAGAATGGTCTGCTGATAATAATCTTTCACATATGTAACATATAACCTGTCCAAAAAGATTTCACAAAAAAAATTAAGCAAGCAAACAAAAGCAATCAATTTTGTCCTGTTCAGATAAAATTACCAAAATGTATTTAGGAATATAGGAAATAGAAGCAGGAGTAGGTCATTCTGTTTCTTGAGCCTTGTATGCCATTCAGATAGATCATAGCTAATCTTCTACCTTAATGCCACTTTCCTCTTCACTTCCACATACCTTGATATTATCCACTGTATGAGGCCCTCAAACTATTATGCCTTTGTCCATTCTTTGAAAAAGCTACTCAGTTACTCCCATTCCCTATTCCTACTCACAGCTCTATTCCATATCATCTGTTCTCTATCCAATGTACCCTTATGCACATTGATCCCATACTCGATCATCCATGTCTTTGTCTCCTGTACCCATTCCAATGTTATTCTAAATCCTAAGTTATACCCATTACCCAGTCATTGATTTTTACAGCTTGATAGGCCATCACATTGAACGCTTTGAAAGAAGTTTAATTAATCCCACCCTCCTGCTCTTTCCCCATAGCAATCAAACTCTTATACGCTATCAAACACCCCAATCCCATTCCCCAATCCTCAACTCGTTATTCTCGCACAAACTCCATTATAATATACCCCAATTTCCTACTCCAATCATACTTCCCTTATTCCAATTTTGCATCCTTTAATCTCTAGAAATCTACTGATCTTTGTCTGGAATACGCACAATGACTAAAGTTCAAAAGCCCTTTAAGATAGAAAATTCCAAACATTCACCACCTATTGAGCACAGGAATTTCTCCTCATCTCAGTCCTTTTTTTTTTACTTCTTATTCAGAGATTCTGTCCCTGGTTACAGAACCCTCTGCAAGGGGAATGATTTCTCTTGCACCTATTCTGTCAAGGTCTGTAAATATTCTGTATACTTCAACTAGATCAACTCTCATTATTCTAAACTCGAGAGCATATAGGCCCAGTCTCCTCAAACTCACCTCATCGGACAATCCTGGCATTCAAGAGATCAGTCTTGTGAACCTTCATTACTGTCACTCTAAAACAACATACAGGTTGAGCCAAGGTTCCATAAATTTCAGCCAGTCATCTTTATTTTTGCATTCAAATCCTCTTGCAATAAAGGCCAACATAATATTAACCTTCCTGTGTGCTACATCTGCATGTTGACTTGCAGTGTCTTACAATGAAGAACACCCAGATCTCTTTGCAAATAAACACTTCCAAATTTATCATTTTAAAGATATCCCGCTTTTCTTATCAAAATGAATAACCACATTTTTGCTGCATTGTTTCATGTGCCATGTTCCCAAGCTCTAACATTTGTGGTACCCCATTAGTTAGAATGTGCCAGTGGCCTGTTTCAACCTGCTGTTTTCTTCTATGCCAGTATATTATCCCAAAACATGTGCTCTAATTTTATTTACTGACATCCTGTGTGGAACCTTATCAAAAGTCTTTTAAAAGTCCAAATCTACCACGTCTATTGTTTCCCCATTGTCTCTTCTGTTCGTTACAACTTCAAAAATTCTAGCAAATTGTCAAACATGATTTCACTTTTGTAAATCTTTGTGAACTCTGGACAAATCTACACTTATTTTCTCAGGACCCAGTTTTCACATCCTGTATATTAGATTCAAACATGTTTCCTTCTACTGATGATGTTAGTCGAACACGTCTGTAGTACATTTTCTCTCTTCCGCCTTTCTGAAATACTTGGATTTCATTTGCTACCTTCTCAAAAACAATTTTCACTTCTATAGTATCTGTCTAGGAGCTGGATTTTTGATGTAGGTTCAAAAATCTTACAGCCAAAGTACTGCTGTATCCATCAGGTCATCAATACTTTTCCAGGTAAATGTATTAATTAGTCCAGAGGTGAATAGTTAGTAGAGGTGTTGCTTAGTTAGTGGAATTGAGCACTGCATGAACACTCTTAGCACAGGATGACTTTATAGAGGTGTCAGCATTGAGTTCTCCAATTTGAAATAACTTCCTTCCCCATTCCCCAACTCCCTTCTGAGCCCCTCCCCCTCCCTTCCACTGATCCCTGCCACCCACCAGATTCATTCCTCCTATTGACCAACCTCCGTATGCTCAACCTGTCTTCACCTATCCCCACTTCACCACCCTGCCCCGCCTCCCCTTTTACCTGCAACTCTCCCCACCCACCCCCAATCCTGAAGAAGGGTTACACCCAAAATGTCGACTTCTGCACTTCCTGATGCTGCCTGGCTTGTCATGTTCTTCAAGCCTGCTACCTGAAGGTAAATGGCAGCCATAACAAGGCTTACCATTGCCTTGAAGAATGGAACGGATGTGTTGTCAGAGGCCAGTGATGGCCTAGGCAGATGGCCCAGAAGTCCCAAAGTTCTCTAACACCTTCCTTGACAGTCTGATAGATGCTGTCGTTAGGTAGGAGAGCTATGCTTTTCCCTTCTTCTAAAAGAACAAATCTTTCCAGTCAGACAAAGAAGCGTGCATTAAGGGGACATTGGAGTTTGCAATCAATGAGTCATTTGGAGGGAAGCAATTGCCCAGTGGTATTATTGCTGGACTATTCATTCAGAGACCCTGGTAATGTTTTAAGGACCCAGGTTCGAATGCCACCACAGTGGATGGTGGAATTTGAATTCAATTTTTAAAATCTGGTATTAAGTGTAAATCCATTCTGATTGTCAGAAAAACCCATCTCAGTCACAAATATCCTTCAAGGAAGGAAACTGCCATGCTTACCTGGTCTGGCCGACACGTGACTCCAGACCCACAGCAAATGTGATTGACTCTTAGCTTCCCTCTGGGCAATTAGGAATGGGCAATAACTGCTGCCTAGCCAATGATGCCCTCATCCCATGAAAGAATAAAGAAGAAAACAAGGACCTGGATATAGTTCGGAAAGTGCTTTAATGATCTCCTGAGTTCAGCAAGATGCATGACAGTCAAGGAACAAGCTTGCAACTTTATGTACACCACACACACACACATGCACACAGGCTGAGCAGACTGCAAGCCCATAGTTCTCTTTAACATTATCAAATCAAGTGGTCAGTCACATCAATGATGCATCAGCAACCCTCATATTGGGAAAGGTTGAACAGAGACCATTTGGAAGGGAACATCTTATATGAATATTATTCTAGAATGGGCGAGTGAGGACAACCTACTCATAAATCTTTCTCACTAAGAGGGAAACACATTGACATGCTTGGCCACACAATAGTTGAATATTGTATTTGATAGTACTCTCGGATTCACATGGTGTTTTCAATAGCTAGACCACAGCTTGTCCTAGACTCTTTGTTTTCCCTGTGCCTCTGAATTGAAAATTCTTAACTGTGACTCTGTTGAGCTCATTTTGAGTCTCTAATGAGCTCAGGAAGCTGCTGAGCAGAGACCTGTACGTTATTCGCTCTTGTCTCTTGCACTTCTTTTGAAAGCAGCATTGTGTCCGCAGATATTGGTAACCAATCATGCCATCATTCTGAGTCCAGGATTTGCAATGTGTGCCCACACCCAGCATTATTTTAAATCCAGTGCTAAGTAACTGAAATCATTGCACAGATGCCTGGTCCCGTCACCAAGTCACCCTTTATTGACCAGTACAAAAATACTGGTTGTGGGAAGACAGCTTAGAATCAGCTCTCGAACTGATGAGATTCTAATCTGGTTGTTTCTTTTTCCCCTCCTCCTCCGGACACCACTGCCAAACTGCAGTAGTGCTTATTTCCTCCCTGCTCTCATGTCGTGTGCATGTAGGTGTAGGACACCGTGAAGAAACACTGACTGCAGAAAACTTTATTCATATTCCACCACAAGTAAGAAAAAACACCTGAGTGGTTGGTGACAAGCGCTGCCCCACTGCTTCAGGGCAAAGGCTGTGTGAACAAAAATGTGAAGGGGAGAGTAGGGTTCAGTCAAAATACAGTTGTTGGGGGAAACAAAGCACTCCACGCCCCACGGTGCCCACGTGTACTTGAAGACCTCAAGGGTGTTGCTAGACACCACATGCTCCTTCTCCAGGGACACCCAGACCCGAACTTAACTGCGGAAGAGGGGAAGGCAGTCGGCCATAATGATGACCTCTATGGTCCTTTGTCTGGACCTGTTAATGGGCAGCCTGGTCAGGGCCAGATCCATGAGGAGATCCTTTGACCTGCCTCTCCCCTCCACACTCCTCCAGTGCCCAAAGATCAGGAGCATGAGGCTGAATTGCAACCAAAAACATAAAAGAAGATCTTTAAGAAAACTAAAAAAGGGAATGCAGACTCCCCCCCCCCCCCATTTTACATGGTCCATGCACTCCACAGCGCCACAGAACAAGCAGCTGGACTGGGAGTCTGTGAACCAACACAATCTGCAGTCGTATGGGATTGCTGCATGCAAAACCCTCCACCTCAGATCCCCTGGTGAAAAAGAGGGAGGACTCGCGCATAGAGAGCCCTCCAAGGGGGATCGCCACCCCACAGAGACGTGGGTATGCTCAGGCATGTCCAGGTAATGAATAAAAGAGAAGAGGTTGATGATGTGCAGCAACAGTTGGTACAGCCCACCATTTCACATCCCTAAGCGGGACACATATAAAATTTAGGAGGCGGCTCAGGTTGTGGGGCACAGGCTCCTATAGGAGGTCAAGGATTCTGGAGCCAATCTGAAATTCCATCTGAGCAGGGGACCAAGGGGAATCTAATCTCCTGGTTATATTGGTCAGCCAAGGCTTTCCTGTTTGGGTTGTTAACCTGGGCCAATCAATCAATGACCTTGTAAACAACAAGGTTTAGCTGATCCCAATTAGTACAGTAACACTTTGCAGATGCTTCATGGAGGGATAATCAGACCAAAATAAACCTAAAACTGTGAGGGAAATGTTTAGCATGACTAACAGCTCAATGGAAGAAGTGAAATATGAAAAGGATTAATTAAAATTTGAATATGCTGTAAAAGGAAATAGTTAAAGAACAACTGTTACAAAATAGCAACAACTTGCGAGGTTGTCACAGGAACATGAATAATTTGAGATGGTGGTCATTTGGCATGTTGATGGTTTGCAAAAGAACAATCCAGCTTCATAACATTCACCAATTCTTGGTCTATAATGCCAAACGTTACAGCAGTTCGATTGCGCATCCAAATACTTTGTGAATATGACAATGGTTTTTACACTTAACATTCTATGAGCAATAATTTCCATATCCCACCATCTTCTACCTGAAAACATTTTTTCCCTAATTCCCCTCTCATTCTCTGAGCAATTACTTTAAACTTATGCCCCTACTTACTGATCTCCTCTTTGCTAATTGAAATAGATTCATCCTATCCATCCTATCTGGGCCCATTGTAACTGTACACAATTCAATTATGTCTTCCTCCACAGCCCCCCACCCCCGTTTCAAATTAAACAACTCAAACAATTCAATGCTTCCTCATAATTAAAATTTCTAATTTTGGCATCATCCTTGTCATTATTCTGGCAAATTCTCTTGTGAGTTCAGACTTCCAACAGTAGGACTTCACACAATACATCAGATATAGTCCAGCTGGTATGTTATACATTTTGAGCACAGGCATGCTGCTCTTAACCTTTGGTTAATAAAGAATAGTAATCCATATGCTTTCTTGACCAATTTATCTCACCAGTCATGTTACTTTTAGTGAACATGTGTTCCAAGGGTCCTCTAATGTTATAAATATCCAATCACGTTATTGGATACTGTGTTGCCTTATTTGTCTCCTTCAAATAATTTCCTTCATGTATGAGTTCACTTTTGTTTGTTACCTTTCTGTGCATCTACGCAATTCATTATATCTTCCAGTAGGTTATAGGTTTCTTCCTTGCTTCCGATCATTTGTCCGATTGTTGTATCTTCCATAAACTGCTTAATCATGCCTTCTACATTTAAATCTAAATTATTAATAAATGCCATTAAAAAAACAGAGAATCTGGCAATAACCCTTCAGAATTTCAGTGGAAGAAGCCTTTCAGTCACAAAAATACAGCATAGCCATTTTCCTCTGCTTCTTATCAGTAGCCTAACATTGAAGCTCACTTACCAGTTTTCCTTGGGTCTCATGGCTTTAATTTTTGATCAAATCTACAATCTTGATCTGAAAGGCCTTGTTAAAATACAAATAAACTGGACCAAGTGCATTACTCCCCACCATCCCAGTTATCTCTTCAAAATATTCCATTCAATTAGTCAATCATGAGTTTCATAATAAGTTCAAGCTTGCTGTCACTAATTAATCTGTGCCATTCTAATGAATCAATTCTGTGAGTCAAATCTTTCAAACAATGTATCTATTTTTGAGGTTAACTTTTTCTCTTATTTCAAACAGAACAACATTAGCAGTCCTCCAGTTCTCTGCAGTCTGCCTACAGCCAGAGTGGATCAGGAATAATTGTCATCAGATCCTTCATACATCCTCCTGTGTTTCGCTTGACATTCATTTTATCTGGGTCTGGTGATTTACCTACTCTCAAAGCTGCAAAATTCTTTCATATTTTCTTGTTTCACTGTATTTATCTCATCTAATTTTTCGCACACCTCCTTCTTAGCTACAAACGTCTACACCACTTCCTCTGTTCAAAAAACAAGGACGATGTATTGATTAAGAATTACACCTACATCTTGCACTTCCACACCTACACACATTAGTTAATTATCACTTCAAAATCCATGGTTGCCAATTTTTTTCTAAATCTCTATTTGTTATGGAAAGACAAGTATTAATACAGCCCTCGTACAAGCATTGAACTCTCAAAAAAGCTTTGTACAAATTTAATGTAGTATTTCATTAAATAAAAAAAAACAAAGCCCTTCCAGAATTTTGCCTTTTTTGATGGAAAACATAATTCTGTAAATTACAGCATTACAGAGCGACTGTTGAGAGTTGCCAACAACATCCAAGATAAGTGATTAAAGATAGATAAATTTCCTGGCATTGTTTGTCTGGGAAACCTTGGAAAATTACCTTCAGGACCCCAAGTGGTCAGAAGTATTATATTTTAGGATGTTGTATTTGAGACAGAATTATTGTTATGTTTTAAGAAGATTGCATACTTCTGCTACTACAATGAAGCAATTTCAGTTCCCAGGTAGAACTCTTTTGTTCATACCATGGATTTAAAGTTTCCTCAAGATGTCTAGAAGAAGGAAAAGCAGCAGAGGAGATTGAGAAATTTAATTTATTCTCATCAACATTACGAGATTTTGATGGTTCAAGCTGCTGAAGATTTGTTTTGTGACTCAGTCCTGCTTTGATCAGTCTTTAATGCTCTTGTCTTCAAATCATTGGCAGTGTCATTTCCAGACACCAATTCTTGCAAGAAACTGGCACCAGGGTCAGCTGATGTATTTCTTTCCAAGGTGGTGATGGAGCACATTAGTCCATCTCCTTCCTCAGAAAGAGTCAGCAACACTGTTGGAGCAAGATGTCTTTATTGGAAAAGACTGCTAGTGGTTGGCAAGGAAGGGTCAAACAGAAGTAGGATGAAAATGTAACAAGTTTATGATGTATAGTTAATGGGGGATTGAGGTTGGTGTGGGGGGTGGGGGTGGTTGCAGTGTGTGGAGTTAATGCGTAGTTGGTTAACTGGAATGGATCATCAGTGATGTCAGATTACTTGGAATTGGAACGAGAGTTTAGAATCATGCTCCATATCTGCAGTGAATAGTTAACAAGTGTCCATGAATTTGCATTAGCATAGTATCCAATCCTCTTTGAAGATTCCCAGAATATGCTCATGTTGTTCCAGGTATGGAGGAGGGAGGGCTGGTCTGAAGACCTCCTCGTGGGTCTGCTCCTGGGCCTGGCCAAACTGGCCATAAACAGGTCCAGGCAGCGGGCCGTGGAGGTGGTCGTTAGGGCCGACTGCCTGCCCCTCTTACGCAGTTACGTTAGAGCCAGGGTGTCCTTGGAGAAGGAGTACTTGGTCTCCACCAACACCCTGGAGTTGTTCAGGGAGAGGTGGGTGCCACAGGGAGTGGAGTGCATTATCTCCCCCTCCAACTCTATTTTGATTTAATCCCTGCCCTCCCCTTCACTGTTTGATCACACAGCATTGCCCTTTGATGTGAAGGGCACTGCTTGTCACTGGCCACTTGGGTGTTTCCTTTCTTCTTGGTGGTGGAAATTAAATAAAGTTTCGTACACCTTGTGTCTCACACCTGCACACACACAACTTGGGTGCTGACAAAGAATAATCACTACCGCAGTTAGGTGGTAGTGTGGGGGTTAAATAAAAAGACATGCTCATGTTGTTTACACAATAGCATCTCTTTAAGGCCTTGCAGGATTTGTCAACTGCCAGCCCCAGCCATCCGTGTGTGAACTGAGCATCAGCTGACATGGCCCAAGTGCCTCATGCCTCTCTTTCCCATGGGTGCTTTCACTGCTTTGAACTCCAATCTTCCAGCAGCAGGCTCATCATCAGCTGAACATGGCAGGCTCCACATGGCAGCTCAGAATCTCCATCCTGGGATCAGGCAGCAGTGGCCCTGTTCTATGAGCAGATGTTTGTAGCAGCTGATGAGGCACAGGGGTATAGCTCATTAGACTGGCATCCATCCACTGCAACCCAAGCATTAAGTTAAAGAATTCAATGTTAACCCCTTGTCAAAATATAAGAAAAGATAAAATAAAACCATACATAAAACCTTAATTTATCCGTTTTCTGTTTGGCTACCAATTTTTTCCATCTCATTCTGCTTTTCTTTCTTTTTCTTTATGCTACTCTTTTTGTAGCTGAAAACTAATGTAGACTAATTTTTCAAAAATTCCATCAGCCTTTTCCTGAAGCAGAGGGGCAGGCTGCCAGTTCTTTTATCACTCCATCTAAAAACTACATTATTTAGTACTTGAGTATCAATGGATCAACTGAGGTACTTCTAACATGTCCAATTCACTTCTGACTGTTGGCCATTTCCTGTTTTTCAGTCACAAAGCAAATAGCCGGCAGTTGGAAACCTTAGGCCTTCCCCTAAACTTATTACCCAGCCTTTTCAAACTATAAATGTATAGCAGAAAATATCTTTTGTGTTGACACTCATCATAAAGCAGAACAATAAGTCCCTGACCACACTCAATGGCTCATTATGAATTTCCTTCAAATTTTCTCTCTTATGTCTCAGCTTCAGACATCGACATTATTTTTCAGAATAAATTGAAGGTTGACCAGAACATGTTTATAACTGTTTTTCCTAAACTCTTAAAAAAAAATCAAACTTAAACAGTTGAAATTACCAACTGGATACCTAAATTTCAAGGGAATGGATTAGTCTCCCCAATTGGGCAAAGCTGTTTTAAATACTTTTAAATTTCATCAAGAAATAATCACATCTCTAGATATTTTAATCCAAGTGTTCACACATGTTAGGATACACTTCTGCGGTAGGTAGATTCAAATATCTGGGCATGTTGGTACCCTACCATTGCTCACAAGAATCTTCTAATCACAAATGTATCATTTTCAAGTAACATTATAAATACAGATAGTGTTGCGTATTTCCTGCAGTTTAAAGAAATAGCTAACATTGCCGACTGTTAATTGTCTAACTCCTATTCAGAAGAATTAAAATACAGTAACTTTCTTATCTCTAAAAATAACTGGCTGATGCGTCCTACTTCTTACATTGGCATTAGGTTTATTTATGAAGCAGTTAACTGTTAGAAGAGCAAAAGGGAAAAGAATATTAAAATACGAGAAATTGTCTCCATCCAACCTATTTGTAGAAACATTCATTGTTCCAACCATGCACACGTATAGTTAACATGAAATCATAAATGTTTTACAAATTATTTGATGGCAGAGATTTATGGAGTTTCAACTGAGCTCTTGATTGTATTGTTAAAAGAAACTGAGGTGTCTTTCCCACTGATTACTGGCAACTGTCTGCAGCTGGGAGTAATCAGCTCACCAGAGAATCCATTGATTACTGTTCAAATGAAATGGTGCTCCATAGCTTTGCATAAATTGTGAAACAGCACTGAGATGAATGCAGGTTTTTCAACAATGGTTGAGTCTATTCCAACTGCTTGTAATGATCGTATTTAACTCATTCTGTATCCAAGTTGATTATTTTCATGTTAATATGGAAACAAATTTAATTAATGACTAATATAATTAATATGATTACTACATTTAATTTTAAAATCTCCAATTCAGATTTAATAAACAATAGAATACATTTACAGTCCGCTCTTGTTAAGTCAAAGCCATTTAATTTTAATTTGAAACACATGAGGAAAAATCTTTTGGCCTATCTAGTCATGTCAAATTTTCCAAAAAAATTGTAATTCTCAAGTATAACAAATTTCCCTACATTACAACGACTATAACTCTGTGGTGTTTGATTTGAGGTCATGAATGATGATATAAAAATGTAAGTTATCTTTCCCATTTACAGATTGGTAAATGAACAGAGGATTTTTTTTTCAAGCTGCTGCAAGTAGTTTTTGTCTGCTTTGAATTGCCTGTACACCTGACAAAAGCTATGAAAGAATTTCTCAGATGGCAAATTTATGATTCACTATCTATAGTGAACTAGAGGGAGAATGTGGAGTTATCAGCACCCTGGTACATCAGTTCTGAAATTCGGAGGAGATAGAATGGAACAGGATTTTCCTGAAAATGCAAAGTTTTGACTGAATTTTGTGACTGGATCTCATTATCATGTTTATTTATTGTCCCCCTGCATTGTTACTGGCCAGATTTACATGCCAGCCAGATGTCATGTTTAAGAGCCAGCAATGTAAGGGGAGTACTGAAGTCAATCGACATCTCCAGAAAAGACCACAAGCAGAGATATTGGTCTGGCAGTTGGGAGCAAGAGGATATTAGAAATATCATAGGATGGATGTTAAAGCAGTTAAAATATTAGGATGGAACAGGTATATTACAGAATTGGCAGGGGATATATGAAACACTTGGTTCCAACAAAATGTTGTAACTTGGAAGGCAGCACTTTTGCTTCTCTTGACCCACAAGCAGTGCCAGAAAGAGATGGAGTCAACTGCTTACACCTTCCTTTAACTGTTATGTTTGCCAATTCTTGCAATACCTGAAAGATCATTGTTAGGTTTAAATAGTAATTACAAGATCAGATACAGAATCCCCATTTGCATGTTGCAGTCTCAATATGTGTCTTTATACCCTCAAATTTCATGGTCATCATGGAAGCAGAAAGATGTGACTTGAGCTGTGTTTTCCAAATTTGCTGCTGCTATCTTCACAGGATGAGTAAATGATTATCAAATGGAGGGGTCAGATTATTTTTTTGTGGACACACAAAACCGAAAATATTTCAAAGGTATTGCTCAAAGGTATCAAACAGGAACATATAATTCAGATATCTAAGTAAATTTTCCAATGCACATTCCTAGCAGAGCACCCATCTGGCAATATATATCAGAACATAGAGTCATGGAGGTGTACAGCACAGAAACAGACCCTTTGGTCCAACTCATCCATGCTGACCAGATATTCTAAATTAATCTTGTCCCATTTGCCAGCACTTGGCCCATATCCATCTTAACCCTTCCTATTCATGTACCTCCAAATGCCTTTTAAATGCTGCTATTGTACTAGTCTCCACCACTTCCTCTGACAGTTCATTTAATACATGCACCACCTGCGGCTTGAAAAAGTTGCTCCTAAGGTCTCTTTTATATCTTTCCCCTCTCACCCTAAACCAATGGTCTCTAGTTCTGGAGACCCCAACCAGGGAAAAGACCTTGACTATTTACCCTATCCATGCCCCTCATGATTTTATAAACCTCTATAGGATCACCCCTCAGCTTCCGACACTCCCGGGAAAACAGCCCCAGCCTCTTCATATAGCCCAACCTTTCCAATCCTGGCAATATTCTTTTAAATATTTTCTGAGTTTCACAACATCCTTCTTCCAACAGGGAGACCAGAATTGCACACAATATTCCAAAAATAGCCTAATTAATGTCCTGCACAGTCGCAACATGATTTCCCAACTCCTATACTCAATGTGCTGACCAATTAACAAAAGCATACTAAACGCCTTCTTCACTAAACCTATCTATCTGAGACTCCACTTTCAAGGAATCTGCACTCCAAGATCTCTTTATTTGGCTACATTCCCTGGGACCTTACCATTAAGTGCATAAGTCCTGTTCTGATTTGCCTTTCCAAAATGAAGCATCTCACATTATCAAACTTAAACTCCATCTGCCACTCCTCCGTCCATTGGCCCATCTGATCAAGATCCTGTTGTACTGAGATAACCTTCTTTGCTGTCCACTACACCTCCAAGTTTGGTGTCATCTGCATAATTACTAACCATATCTCCTGTGCTCACATCCAAATCATTAATATAAATGATGAAAAGCAGTGGGACCCAGCACTGATCCTTGAGTCACACCACTGGTCACAGGCCTCCAGTCTGAAAATCAACCCTCCACCACCACCCTCTATCTTCTACCTACAACAAAAAAAGAGTTTTGTCCATTTATTTTAATAAATGGGAAAATCAATGACATTTTTAAAGAAGGATGAGTGCATGAATAGGTGCCATTGGTAAAATCTCCAAAATACACTGTCATCAGCATTGATAAATTGGAATTAATTTTACTTATTGCTGTATAACAATGAATTGCTTAAGCAAAACTAAATCTGAAATTTATTTTGTCTCCCATTTGTATTTTATTCATGAAGGAATGAAAAGAGGAAGAGAACATAAGTACGATACAACAGTGGCATTATTTAAAGAAGATTATTTCTGGCCCACCTTCTTTGTTGCACTTATCCATGAAAATGGTAATGTATTTGATTTGACCTAGTTTTCATGCAGCTGAAATTTTCAAGCTCATCCATCTGTTTTACACACATTGTATTCATGGGGCTAACCAGATGTGGAAAATCTCATTGATTACACAGAAGGAGTAGAACTGAATGGGATTTTTTTGTTATTGCAAAGTCAAAGTCAGTTGTAAAATACTCAAGTGTACCCTAAAAGGAGTGAAATAGGGAAGTAATGTCACAAAGTGTTTTGTTCTGAACTAAGGAGAAAGAGTTCACTGAGCTGCAATAAATTGCATTTCTATTTAAAAATGTCATGATAATATGAGTAATACATTTGCAACTACAGAACCATTTATAAAGAATCATATTGTGCATTCTAAGGTGAGAAACAATTTGTAACAGATGGCATCTATGTGCTTGCATACTGACACCTCATCTTGTTCCTCATTACTGCTATAAAAAACGTCATTGAGGTTTTAATTGTTTCCTGTATTTTTTCATTTAAGCATATGTGTCTTTAGACAAATGAAGTGTTATAATGTATCAGGACTCTTTGGAAAGAGTCAGCAGAGAACAAAATCTCAAAATAATTTCTAAAATAGCTTTAATTCTCAAGGTGGGTACATTTGAGGGTGGCTTACAGGTATACCATGGTTCCTTACGGACACTTGAATATGAGATGCTTTAATTTCAGCGTCATCACCATTTGTCAGAGCTGCCTCTCTGGAAACTAATAACACAGTCATGTGTGTTGCTGGATATGTGGCCATGGACCTTTGGTGGAAGTCCCAATGTCTGCAGAGACCCAAACCATAGTCAGTGCTGGCAGAAAGCTAAGGGTGGGTAAAGGGGTTGGTGACGACAGTGTTTTTTGAAATCAAAGTTCAGCTGTGGGAAGCAGAGGAAAGGCCAGGTAGGAGGATCCAAACACTCATTCCCATGCCCAGTGTTGTATTTTTGTTCTTTCTGATACATAAATGAATGCTCAGAAAGGTTGAAAATGATGACTTGACCTGGTGTCTCTGGTTCCTTTGCTGCCTCCAGAGCTATTGGTCCTAGCTGTGAGCTGTTGAACTCAATCTCAAGCAATTTGTGGTACAGATTTACCTGCTTTTCAACGTAAGGTGAATGCTCATTGTGCTTGAAAGGAGGTAATTTGAAATTGGGTGAACTAAAAAGTGGTTCAAATCTCCCTGACAACCATTTTAATAATACATGAGCCTCATTCATGAAAAGAAGAAACATCAACCAAGGATGGTTACATCATAGAAAGAGACCATTTGGTCCTTTATGTTCATGCCTACTCATGATTGCTATAGCAATTCAACGAATTCCCTTCTTCATAATCCTGCAAATAATTTCTCTTCAGATGATTCTACAATTTCCTTTTCGAAGCCAAGTTTGAATCTGCCTCCATTCCAGTCTCTGTCAATGCATTTCAGATCCCCAAAAAATTGCTGAATAAAAAGGTTCTTCTTTATGCAGTCTTGTGTTCTTGTGCTATTGACTTTATGCTGGCACCCACTCGTTCTCAGCGGGAAAAGTAGCTCCTTTTCTACTCTGTCCTGCTCCCTCCTGACTGCGAATACATATATCAAAACTCCTCTTAGCCTTCTCTTCTCCAAGGAGTCAAATTCCAGATTCTCCATTCTATCAGAGAACTAAGTTCCTCATCCTTAGAAACATGGAAAAAGTAGTCAGGAGAAGGGAAATTAGTGTTTCCAAAGGTTCATCAGAGGCCCTTTGCATTTGCATCCTCTGTCTCTCTTTATACAGAACAGGCATTTTATCAAAACTAATTGAAATGTAATTTGATTCAGAATTATTAATTTTGAAATTATTGTCCTATGTCAGAAGCAGTTCTGATATTTGCATGTTGATAATTTTAAAATTCTCTGTTCTGTTTTTGAATGTGTGCCATTACACCATGGGGGCAATTATAGCAAAAATCCAAGTGGCAGCCTGGGCAAGACTCAATATACCTTGATGGGAAGTGTAAAAAAAACCTAGTAGGTGAGGCAACATGAACATAAATTGTAGCCATGAAGCATGTGAGACAATCGGAATCAGAGATGGCTCCTGTATTTTCATTTTGGTAACATCAAGAGTGGTACCCTTTGGGAGCTGGTCGTGGTGGTGTTGGTTCCTATTCTATGGTAAGGTAGGAAGCATTTGGAGTTAGACACTGGTCAGATCTTCAGCTCCTGTAAATGGAGTTTTTAAACTGTTCACTCTTGACAGCATTCAAATAGATAATATTGCAAGAACATCAAGTGAGGCACTATTGAATGCACAATCGCTCACTAAGGAATATGTACTTACTGGAGACTGATACTTACAAAAAAACAAACTTTTTAAATTCTAAATATTGAAAATGAAAACCCTTCCATATCAATAACACCCTGAACACAGAGACTATCATCTCACTGGCAGAATTGGGATTTTCTCAGTGAAATTTGTCCCTAAATGTCGCCCAACAGTTAAAACTGAAATCGGAGAAGAGTACTTTCCATAATCCACCTACTTCACAACATTAAATTTAATTTTACACAGTACATTTATTACCTAATTGTAAGAATTCTTTAAATTAATCTTTGAATACACATATCCATCAACCATATTTCTTTAATATTACACACATTTTGTAATATGAAAATGTGTTTATCTCAAAAGGAAAAAAGACATACGCTCACTCAAAACCTGCACTTTCTCACAAGCACACACTCAGTCTCAGAGAAAAAAAAACTTGACCAATAATAGTCAGCTGTTGATGGAAAAACATGATCAGATGTGACAGATTTGACACGACGAGATGGCTGTCAGTCTGACTATCTGGCACACGGAAACAGGTCATTAGATGTGTGCAGTTGATTCTAGGATCTTGGCCGATGCCACTTGATCAGCGATCACAGTATTGAGAAGCCTTCCAAACTCTTCAAGTGAACAATTTGTTTCACATTGAAAACTAGAAAGACTTCAGCAGGCTTCTCCCCAACTGACCTTGAAAACAATATCCAATCACAAAAGCCATAAAATCCAGGCAGACAATTCTAAGTATTGAGTCCAACAATTAACTGAGGTTATGTGATTTCCCTAAGTGTATTTAAAGATATATCAACTGTCCCAACATTCAAAGTAACAGTTCACCAATTGCATGCAAAAAGAATCCTGAGATCTACACAGAACACAAATTCCACAATCCTTTAAAACAGCAGTCCTCAAAATAAAAGTCATCAGGACAAAATGCTCATGAAAAGAGTTCATGACTTCTGATGTATTGCTGCATCTTCTTTAGGTACAGGCAGGTGGAGACACCATCAAAGTAATAATGGAAGTTTGTGTGTGGTAAATGTTACAAAATAAAATGGAAATATCAATTCTTCCTCTGAATTGCATTTTTTTGGTTACTTTTTTTGAGTACGCAAAGGAAAGTTTTAGTTTCATGTTTATTCTGAGACACCAACATTTTCTGAGCAGTGATTCTATCTGTTTACATTCAGATCCCTGGTTCATCATGATTGAATCAGCTAACTTCTGATTTTTTTTTTACACGGGTATTATGATATATCTAAGTGCTTTGGAGATGGAATACCATGGATCTATCCATTTTCAGAAAATCAGAAGGCTTGCTCCTTGTTTAAATTAGCCCTTCGAAAGTAAACCAAAGTGACTCTTGATTTCTGACAAGAGAGGTTGTCAGAACTATTCATCAGGTAATATTCACCTCCTTTTCCAATCTAATCATTCTCACTCACATCAAGGTGAATTCTCAAATAATATAATTGACAATAGAAAATACAATACAAATGATATGATACAAATAATGAAGACTGAAGAGTCAACATGAAAAATCCCAGCCAAGATGAGAGTGGTAAAGATTGAAGTGAATGAACGTTGCAAAACAAATTTAACCACAATTACATCTGATATATTTTTTGTGATCTGACTTTCAAGATTATAATTACAATGCTCACATAAAACATTTGCCTTCTACAGTTTTAAAGCAAAGCTTCAAACACAAAATAAGACTTTTCCATAGTTGGAAAAGATTTAATGCAGAATTCCTGGAAAATGTGTGAAGGAAACATTTTCAGATACATTGTTCAGTCCTGCGGCAGTTCTGAGGATTCATACAATCTATAATGAAATAAACAGAATCTTGTGCATAACTGAGCAGAGTATTATCTAATCCTAGTCATCTCAAAAGTTTGAGGATCGAGTCCCAGAAATGAAAACAAAATAGAGAAAAAGCAAACTGGGCTGTTGCTGTCATTCCACGCAGATGCAATACGGGATCAAATAACATGATGTTTCTCTCCTACCCCAGTACAGTTTAGTTCGTGAATAAAGCAGAAAGATACCTTTCATGACAGACATAACGAGCAGAAGGACAGACTGCTTTAAATGTCTTTATGAATAACAAAAAAAAGGTGTTAATGCAGAGCAATTAAGCTTCCAGTAATAGGCAATCCAGGCTCCATTAGAAAACTGACGACATTTTCATTTTCTTTCAGAATCTCAACGAAAGGCTAATGAGCGCCAATCCAAAAATGAAAAATGTGTTGGTCACTAATTAGCAATGGGAAATAGGATTGTGCATTATAAACTTCAACTTCTGTACATGAAGTAGGGCTAATGAAAAATGCAGAATTAACATGATATTCATATATGGCGATCTTTTCAGTGGAGAACCTTAAATGATGGTGGAATTCCACAAGATGACACCTGTCCTTGCACAAATTACATACATAATATTCATCACTTATGTCATGTTCAAAACTCATACATATGGATGAGCCTTCTTGTTTATTGAGGAAATCTAATTGGTCTATCTTGGATAATATTCAATAAATGACTGAAACAAGTATATTTCAATAAAGAGATAAATAAAAAGCTTAGGATTTGTTTACTCATGACATTTAAGATGAACTAATGATAAATTTGCACAGATAAAATTCTCTCAAAAAGCTGTTCAAGTGCAATATATATTTTACGACAACAAGCAATTGTGAGAAATCATGGCTATATTTTGACTTTGGTCAAAATTCTCATGTCATTCACTGATCTCATAAAACCTGCGTACATTTTATTTGCATAAACAATCTGTATCTGGATGAAAGACACAGTTTAAATAGCAAATTTAAAATGTCTTCGTTATTTGAATAAGTGACTCAAGATGTGATCTGTTAAGATTGGTCAACTTAGCTATTACTTAGCAGATATATCTGAACACCAAGTATAAACAACAATATAACACAACAACAATTTAAACAACAGTGCTACAAATGTTCTAAACTGTGTTGGAATTCTTATTTCCCACCAAGATCAAAGTAAAAGGAATGTGGCTACTTAAATTGAGTCATTCTGGGCATTTAATTAGATTGATTGAGGTGAGAGGCAGCTGGTTGGTGGGGATAGGCGGGGGTGAGGAGTAGGTAGAGGTAGTTGGACTGCAGTTGCCTTCAAGTGTGGGGGGCAATTAGTTGCAGGGTACCAGGAAGTAAGATTAATATTTAGGCAATAGTTAGCAGGTGCAGTCAGGGAGTGTCAGAGGTTCAAGCAGATGAGATCATGTGTTCATGGTACCCAAAATGTTAACTCTACCTTCACTGCACAGATGCTGCCAGATCTGCTGGTATTTCCAGCAATTTCTGTTTTTTGTTTCTGATTTCCAATGTCTGCTGTTCTTTGTTTGTTTTTGTTTAGCTCATGAGGTAGTCTAGTTGAATTTGGAGCAGGGGAGGAAGGTAAGGGGTCCACTGGGGAGTCTGGAGAAACAAAGAAGGGGTGATATTGGTCAGGAGGTGGGAGAAGAATGAATGACCATAATCTCACTGGGTAGTGATAGATGCCTCAATGTCTCCAATCACTCAAATAGATCAGATTTATCACCACCTTGGAAGGACCAGTTGGGGCCTTGAGAAATGATCAAGGCAGCTTTGGAAAGATCAACTAAGGCAAGTGTTGCTATGGGGCATAATCGGAGTACGTCAGTGAAGATTCTTCTGCAACTAGCAACATGGGGTAGGAATGTGGAATTACTTGTCATGTTCAAAGATCAGGAATGGAAGGGGACAGATGATTAAATAGAACAGATACAAATTGGAGAAGTCACATCAGTGGTCAAGAAAGGAAATTAAATGGGTCAGATAAGGGAGAGAGAATTGTGGTCTAGGATATCATGACTGGTGATTACAAGGGGGGAGATGGTTGGTGATGGTGATGTTGCTTTATTGAGGCTTTTGGGGTAGAACCCAGGTCAGTTTTGGGAGGGAGGGTATTAATTGGGAAAAAGCCTTGAAAAGGAATTTGGATGCTAACTCAAGAACAAAACCCACAAATTAAGAGAATTTCAATAAGGTTACATCCCTGATGGTGATTGACAGTTGTGTTGAAGATATTCTAGAAATGGAAATAGAGATTAGATAATGGAAGTCTTATCGCTTCTCAACAGTAAGATCTGGTTTGTGGTTAATAAACTACAAATTGTTGACCCAATGGACTCAACAGGCAAAATCCTTAGCAGAAGGCATAGGATACTTCACAAAAAAACAAACACTGACACTGATGACGTTCATCAACCTTTTCTCTGCTGCTTGCATTTGTTCTATATTCAATCATTTTCTTTATTCTCATCTTTTAGCTTCTGCATCAGTCTTGCTATTATCTGAAATTCAGTTTATTTTCAGCATGTATCTCTCTATGTTTCCATAAAGCTTAGAAACTTTGCAGATCTTTTACAAATACCTCAAACACCATGCCAAATCAGTTCCCTCCAGCGAAGTCTTTTGAGTGCCTGCATTTGAGTGCCTACATTACTGTATATTCATATATCTTAATTAAACTTGCACATGCCACACAATTGCTCTGAATTGGTTTTGTAATTTATTCTGCATTACAATGCATGGTCTTAAAATAAAAGTACTGCAACACAATAGAGCTCTGAAGTACAGATTTAAATTGTTGGGCTACAGCAACATTATAGGCAAAGTTTAAAATAAAATAATGTCTTGGCATAAATCAACACTATAACAACTGCAGGTTGTATTACGAATTATTAAGAGGAATGGGAAAAATAGTGTTTCACTTAGGATTCCTCTAGGTTGGAAATTATTCCTTTGGTGGAAAGTTTCTGGGTTTAAAGCACACATTTATTATTTCTGAAATGCACAATGAACTGAAATTCTTCTGGTTTACCAGGGGTCCTCATTACACTGTCTGAGCAATCATGAAAGGTGCAGATGAGATTCCATCTGGAGTTATTTCAGGGATTTCTGCCTCTAAGCAAGCATTCAATTACTTAACTGACAATAATCTGCACTCAACATAGCAGGTGAGATTTTCAGCTATGAGCCAATTCAGCCATGGTAGTGTCATTTTGAACTTTTCAGCTTCCACAATAGTCAAATCCTGACTTCAACCAGGCACAAAATTTTCCCATACACATTGGATCCTGTCACTAGTTGTAGGAATACTTCCTGATGAACCTGTTCAAAGATGTTAGTGTACACCTCTGAAGCAGGTGGAGTTGAACCTCAGTCTCCTGGCTCAGGGGGAGGGACATGATCACTGCACCACAAGATCCCTCCACCACTGGTTGCAGGGACAATCAGGGGTGAAGATGATTCCCAGCCACATTTGTTGTTGTCAACACAACAGGGCAACTCTCCATTCTGTCAAGAGAGCCTGGATAAGATTCCCACCATGTTTTCTACAGTTTACTGTTGTGACCAGTAGTTTAGATTAGAGTGGTGCTGGAAAAGCACAGCAGGTCAGGCAGCATCCAAGGAGCAGGAAAATCGGCATTTCAGGCAAAAGCCCTTCATCAGAAATGGAGGCAGGGAGTCTGCAGGGTGGAGAGATAAGTGGGGGGAGGAAAAGTGTCCATATATTTTTGTGCCAGGTTGAAATGACTTCTAAATTTGAAACATTCCTCAATGGGGCATAATCTTATTTAAATGTATTTTTCACAGCCAAAATATTTTTAAAAAAGTTACAGGATTGCAAGACAGCAAGTTTCTGTCTGTGCCTCAAATGGTAAAGCAAAAACCGTCCATAAACGAAGAAATTATGTCAGTGCATCTTCTTCGGTAGTCCTACTTCTCAATTTCAAGTCAACTCAAAACAAATATAACAGATGCAAGAAAACTATATTCATCAAGAATTAGGAAAACACAGCAAATGATTCATAGTGATGAATAATATTCGGATTCATTTTTCCATTTCGAAGCCCTAACCTTTGGTTATTCATGGAATGTCCAATACAATTATATGCAAGGACAAGCTGTTGAACAAACATATCCTAGAAAGAATTTCTGTTTTGTTTAAACTTTAAATAGCTTTGTATTCAACATTAGTCACTGACACTCAACTGTTGAAAATATAGTTTGAACGATATCTGCTAACACTGGCTAGAAATGACTCAAATGTAAAATTAAGTAAGTTTGAGGCTCAAATCTCAAATACCCATCCTGGTATATTCTATATGTGAGCCCACATAGAGTCAAGTTCTCATTCAGACAGGTATCTGAAAGTTTTATTTTGGTTTTATTTTATTTTATATTTCATTCTGGCTAATATACTTACAGAAAAATGTGTTGCTGGAAAAGCACAGCAGGTCAGGCAGCATCCAAGGAGCAGGAGAATCGATGTTTCGGGCATAAGCCCTTCTTCAGGAATGCTTATGCCCAAAACGTCGATTCTCCTGCTCCTTGGATGCTGCCTGATCTGCTGCACTTTTCCAGAACACATTTTTCAGCTCTGACCTCCAGCATCTGCAGTCCTCACTTTCTCCTAATATACTTACTGACTTCTATTTCTCTTGCATTGCATTGCATTTACAGCTGTTTGGCTGACTACTTAGCAAGTTGGCTAGCTTCTTGTTGACTGCTCACCGACTGAAAGTAAGATACAGACCTTTTATGCTAGAGTATCACATGTTACGATGTCACCTAGCTATCTTGAAGCCGGAGTGCCTTTCTGAGATTGCAATAATTCAATACTCCACTTTTAAAAATTGGAAACCTTGGTTAATTCACATTGGTACATTATCTTTATACATCATATTTATACATTAAGAGAATGTATTGGCAGATATACAATAGGATGATACAGTCATCATATAATTACTATGAGTGAATTTTAAAGCTTCACTCTGCAGCATACTAGTTATCACAGATGGATGCTGTAAAGTTGGAGGGTAGAATCATTTCAGCATCAGAGTCACCATCATGTATAATAGATGGTTGACCACAAACAACTAAGACATTCGGTCTGTGTTGCGACAGGAATTGACTATTGTTTGTGATACAGTGTGTGGCCTGGGCGAGACACAATGTTGGATTGTCTTTCCACAGACCCACATATTCATCTGAAGATTTCAAACCTTGATGCTTTGTCCTAGTTCAAATTGAGATAACTGACTACATGCTCATTTGATCATGGTGTAACATAATTTCTCTTTCTTTCCAATAATACATCATGATAACGTAGTTGATTGATAAGAGTATGTGCTTGAAAGTTTATAAAACCCTTAGAAATAGGAGCAGAAGTAGGTCATTTAGCCCATTAAGTCTACTCTGCCATTTGATCATGGCTGATATGTTTCTCAACCCCATTCTCCTGCCTTCTCCCTATAACTCTCGATCCTCTGACCAATCAAAAATCTATCTCTGTCTTAAAGATGACTTGGCCTCCACAACCTTCTATGGCAATAAGTTTCACAAATTAACTACCCTTTGGCTGAAGAAATTCCTCCTCATTCCAGTTCTAAAGGGTCACCTCTTCAATCTGAGGCTTGTGTGATTGGGTCCTGGTCTGTCCTACAAGTGGAAAGATCTTCTTCACATTCAATCTATCCAAGCCTCTTAGCATTCCATAAGTTTCCATCAGATTCTGCACCCCCCTTCCCCAAAAACCAAGTGAGCTGTTTTCCAAACATGAGAATTGCCAGTGAAGGTAAACCCATGTTTTGAAAAGTAGTTTTAGATTTAATATATCTGTCAAAATGTCTGATAACTCAGCATTTAAATAATTCTGAAAATAATTCTGCATTTAATAATCATGATCTTCACTGAATGAACAGTCCATTCTGTGAGACGATTAGACTGTGAATAACAAGGAAAAGAGGTAATGTGTTGAATACCTCAGTTTTGGCATGTATTGTAAAGATACTGTTATTGTCGGACACAATTTGATAAAATACCAATTATACTGAAAAAGATAGTTAATGTGTCAACAACTTTTGCACAAGTGGCATCTTTGATTTGTCTCTCAAAAAATAAATTTAGTGAAACCATCAGTCACCAAGATTTAATCATGTCTTGGCCATGAAAAATATCAGCTGCAACCTTGTAACATGTTTCAGAGGGAATTTCATGTGGAATGAAATGTTCTGTCAATTGTAGAGGTTGATGGAATTGATGTTTCACACAACTTGTTCAGTCATTCAGTATTCTTACTGCTGCTAGGCCAATGGATAGATTCACGTGCTGACCTCCTGAATTTTTTATGCATGCATATGAACTTTAAATATATATATACACACATATATACTGATGTAGAAGTTCTGCAATAATCAGTTGTTTGCCTTTATAAATGACATTCATGCAGAGTTTTAGTTCATCTCTAAATGACTAAAAAGATTATACTTGTTGAATGTGCTCAGACCACACTCTGATGACCTTCTTGAGGTGTTGCAGTTGGATATATCAGATGTTGTTTACTGGATCCACTGAGCTTGGTGATAACCAAATAAATGAATCAATGTGGAGACTTGTTGAATTTACATTCAATAATATTCACTTGTATGTCTAGCTGTTCTTAGCTTTATCATTGTATCACGAAAACTGCTAGGAACATAAGGAATAATCATCTGTGAGGCGGGGGTTTATACTTCATTTTGAATTCATACTCTAAGATCTTCACAAGAAGAACATGTCGTCAGGGAGGTGCACTTGAGATGTTTTCAACTGATCATTTCTATCCACTTGTAGTCAGTAGGAACAATGAAATGTTAGTCAAATATGTGTTTGTGTTCCAAAAACTAAAATGAGAATTTCCATTGGAGTAGTTCACTTGAGCTGTCATAAGGACTTTAGAACCAAATACAGTAAGATTATCTTCCTATAAATGACATGCTCCAAGGCTTTCCTGTGATACACCTACCTTCAAAGTGGCAAGCTTGGTAGGTTAGTTTGAAGAATTTGATTTGGCTCATGTTTATTTTCTGCTGTTAAAAACAAGACCATGCAATCTTACCACTGCCATGAGCTGATGAATCTTTGTGTGAGGCTCATATTTATTTTTGCTGTGAACACAAGATCATCTGTGGACTGTGGTACAAATTTTGGTACAAATTCTTAATCAAATAATCCATGTCTTGTTTGCATATATTCTGGCTAATTATATAATCCAAATGAAATCTTAGAAAATGGTATTTACAAAAGGTATTTGAGATGTGACGCAGTGGTTAACACTACTGCCTCACAGCACCAGAGACCTAGGTTTGATTCCAGCCTCGGGTGACTGTCTGTGTGGAGTTTACACATCCTCCCGTGTGTACGTGGGTTTCCTCTGGGTGCTCCAGTTTCCTCCCACAGTCCAAAGATGTGCAGGTCAGGTGAATTGGCCAGGGTACATTGCCCATATTGGTGCATTAGTCAGAGGGAAATGAGTCTGGGAGGGTTACTCTTTGAAGGGTTGGTCTGGACTTGTTGGGTGGCAGGGCCTGTTTCCATATTGTAGGGAATCTAATCTAATGTTGTCAATTCATGTTACTCTAGAAAAGATGCATGGAACAATTAAGCACCAACAGATACTATGGATTGCTTTGAATTTGCATCCTTTGTCTAGACGTGTACCAATGCTGCACTGTTCAGGTTTATCCACAACTGCCTTTGAAATAAAATTGATAGATGTAAAGATAATGATTAGTTCCATCAGTCTTTCAGCTTAATTAGTTTTGGTGAAATCACATTCTGTACCTTTGCAAAATTGGTCAATACTTTCAGCTGACTGTTGGTGACACGAGTGAACTCAGGTTTGTGACTTTTAATGTTCAATCGGATGATAAATTGATCTTCCAAACTCTGGAAAATGTGGTCAGGACCTTTGCAGTCATCACTCAAAACACCGGAGAAATTCCCACTTTATAAGAAGTTTGCTTACCTTCTTTCTTTCTCAGTTATCTATTGACCTATGAAGTGAAGATTCATTCTCTCTTTAAGTAATTGAAATTCAGGCATAACTTTACTGTTACTCCTGTTGTTGTGCAGATGTTTACTTTCATCATTACTGTACCACTTTGTAATCTTTTATAAACATCAGTGTAAAAATTATAATTTCAATGTAGGGCTTTTTCTATTTTGATTAGGCTTGGCTTCTCTTTTTGGTTTTTTTTGTTGTTGCTTTAAAAATAGCAGGCTAGCATCTGTAAGGTGGTGTTTTCACCAGAAAGGCATGATGATGTCTTGAGCGACTTATTGATATGGTTTCTAACCTTTACCGAGATACAAGATAATATAATCAACTGACTTTGCAACACAGGTAGGCTCGACTAAAACAGAAAGCATTATTTTTCAGTTCTTTTACGTGTTTTGCCCTAGGATTGCTTTCTTAGTATGGAATTGCCCTTCAGAACAGTTTAAAACAGTATTTAAAAAAAAAATAGGATCAGCTGTGACCACTTTATTTTTAAAGGGACAGTGTGCTCATAACTATCTTTCTGTTGTGGTCAATTTGATTCAGTACAGTTTTAGCCTTCGGTCTTGTTTGTTAAATATGAACTTCTGCTCTGAACACAGACACGTGATTATTATAAAAGAACTTTTCACAACTACTTTCACCTTTTTCAGCATCAGTACAAACCTGTTGTCACCAGGTTCTCATGCCCACTTGGTAACACCGACAGCTAGTACCTACTTGCTACACTCCTGCCACTGTCATGTGCACTGTGTTTTTTATATGTTAGCTCATGCAACATAAACCACAGACAGATATCTGGAAATCTTTTAACTGACTGTGTCCACTAATGTGACATCACAGACTTTCAAATATAGCCTGATTTACATGCTTACTGATATTACTATTACGTTACCTAGTTGAATGGCTGACCGACTAGTAAACTGGCTGGTTGCTTGCTAACTACTCCCTGAAAATAAGATGGAGACCTTTTATGCTATAGTCATGTTCTAGATGTCATCTAGCTGTCTTAAAATTATACTACCTTTCTGAGATCTGTGGAATAATACAACAGCATACACATTAGTTTATGGATGTATTAATTTATTTAATTGACAACTAACTGCACATTCTGACACTTATTAAGGACAAGCAATACCTGTCACAGCTGTCAGAACCAAATGCACCTAATATTTTATTGCTGTCTCTCTGCCAGTAATAAACGAAGTGATTTTGCATTAAGAATACAGTTCATCCTCTTTGAACTGTCTTTATTTCCCACTTGACTGAAACAACATTTAACAGCTTATCTTTTCAATAAGTACTTAACTGCATATTGCAAAAAATGTCGAAGTACATGTATTTACATGTCATGAAATATCCTGCAATTTCACACAACTCACACACAATTGGGACACAAAATTACTTCCTGGTGTTGCAATTCCACCGCACTTAAATCAGCATTTCTCATCAGAATTTTCAAGTTCACCATGAATTTTGCCCTTGCAAATCCATCATGCCATAACGACACAATTTGGATGTTGAGTGGCTTTATGCCTTTTCTGTCTAGACTTCAATGGAACTTCCAGTTATTGTATTTGTTTTCATGTTTCACGTTCTCTCTTCATTTCTTAATCTATTGAATTTTATAGACAATAGACAATAGGTGCAGGAGTAGGCCATTCTGCCCTTCGAGCCTGCACCACCATTCAATATGATCATGGCTGATCATCCTTAATCAGTATCCTGTTCCTGCGTTATCTCCAAAACCCTTGATTCCACTATCCTTGAGAGCTCTATCCAACTCGTTCTTAAATTAAGCCAGATACTGTGGCCTCCACTGCCCTCTGGGGCAGAGCATTCCACATAACCACCACTCTCTGGGTGAAGAAGTTTCTCCTCAGCTCTGTCCTAAATAGTCTACCCCGTATTTTTAAGCAGTGTCCTCTGGTTCGGCACTCACCCATCAGCGGAAACATGTTTCCTGCCTCCAGAGTGTCCAATCCTTTAATAATCTTACATGTTTCAATCAGATCCCCTCTCAGTCTTCTAAACTCAAGGGTATACAAGCCCAGTCACTCCAGTCTTTCAGTTTAAGGTAATCCCACCATTCCAGGAATTGACCTCGTGAACCTACGCTGCACTCCCTCAATAGCCAGAATGTCTTTCCTCAAATTTGGAGACCAGAACTGCACATAGTACTCCAGGTGTGGTCTCACCAGGGCCCTGTACAGCTGCAGAAGAACCTCTTTGCTTCTATACTCAATCCTTTTTGTTATGAAGGCCAGCATGCTATTAGCCTTCTTAACTACCTGTTGTACCTGCATGCTTACCTTCATTGACTGGTGTACAAGAACACTCAGATCTCTCTGTATTGCCCCCTTACCTAAATTGATTCCATTTAGGTAGTACTCTGCCTTCCTGTTCTTGCCACCAAAGTGGATAACCATACATTTATACACATTATACTGCATCTGCCATGCACCTGACCACTAACCTAACTTGTCCAGTTTACCCTGTAATCTCCTCATCACATTTCACCCTGCCACCCAGCTTAGTATCATCAGCAAATTTGCTAATGTTATTACTAATACCATCTTCTATATCATTAACATATACTGTAAAAAGCTGTGGTCCCAGTACTGATCCCTGCGGTACCCCACTGGTCACTGCCTGCCATTCTGAAATGGAGCCATTTATCGTGCTCTTTGTTTCCTATCAGCCAACCAACTTTCAATCCAAGTTAGTACTTTGCCCCCAATACCATGCACCCTAATTTTGCTCACTAACCACTAACCTCCTATGTGGGACTTTATCAAAGGCTTTCTGAAAGTCCAGGTACATTACATCTACTGGATCTCCCTCATCCATCTTCAGAGCTATTCCAGAAGATTAGTCAAGCATGATTTCCCCTTCATAAATCCATGCTGACTCTGATCTATCCTATTATTACTGTTTTGTTTTTTTGCCTCATTGTTTCTCAATGGCAAATTTGGCAGTGCATGCTGTTATTTAAACTTTTCTGCTCCGTGATTACATTGATCTATATTTACAACATATTCTGCTCGGATGTCAATTCCACCTAGAGTGTGGTGAGGTCAATGTGAATCAAGGACATCAAAAACAGCATTGTCTGCAAAAGAACCATCTAGTATTACAAACAGCTGAGAACAAATACTGTAAGTCAGAAGCTACATAATAATGGGAGGTAAACAAGCTGCAGCTTCTGAGGTCAATGTAAACCAACGTCAGAAAGCTACTGTTCTGAGCACGGGTCGCTGGATCTGAAACATTAACTTTGATTTCTCTCCACAGATGCTGCCAAACCTGCTAAAATTTTACAGAAATAAAAATGTCTGCATTTGTTTCTGATTTCCAGCATCCACAGATGTTTCTTTCTTTTGAGTCAGAAGGTTACTTACAATTTAAAAAAAACATTCTTTAAAAAGGCAGTGAATGAGGGTGGTGCGATGGCTCAGTGGGTAGCACTGCTGCAATGTATGCAACTCTCCATAGATGTCACATGACAACAGCAGAGTAGGAAGGACATTTGTATGGCGATTGTATTTCTAGCCAAACACTCACTTTTCCATACAAAGAAGAGTGCAGTCAGATACACTGTTCTCACACATTAGTTTGTTACTCTCATCAATCGCTGCATATGCACTGCACACATCATTTTTAAATCATGCTGGTCTCTTAATGGTTCGCGTGGGTGTTGTTTTTAGCTACACTCTATTCACTTTGGTGATGTTCCTTCACTGTGTGTGTCATATCCATATCGTTTATTGTTGCTGCAGAACCTCTTGCTTTCCATTTCCAGAATTGGCTTATTGTGGTTCTCTGGGTCTTATGGTTGTTCTGTGAACTTTGCAGTTGCTTTATTTGTACCTTCTTGATCAGTTACCTGCTATTGAGTATCAGGTTCTGGACTTACGTTGTTTGTCTGCAGTTTTGATAATATATCTGACGTTACACTCAAACTACGTATGTTTCAAGGTGACAACTACTCAACACTGAGTCCCAGTTCTGACATTTGTTCAAAGCACTGAATGCTTATATCCGATTGCCTCTCTCAGGCTCAGCTTTGGCAAATGCTGGGCACTCTAGTCAAAATGAAATTTGACTTTCTATTGTTTCACCTTGTTTTTTTTTACTCACACTTATTACTTCTTTTGCTTCTAGTGCTTTGTTTTTGTGGTTGGAAGATTAGTTTGAGAGGAATGTGGCTTTCGTCTTTATATGGGACCCTTGAGTAGGCATATCTCCACTCGAGAATTACCTAGTGTGGGATTCACTCAATTTAGTTTTGATTCCAATGGTAATTTTCACTGCACAACAGCCTTTTCATTTGACTGGGGATAGTGTGGAGACGAAGTGTAGTGTTGAATTTCCCAACTGTTTATGGAATGACAAAATTCTTCATTTGTGAACTGATGTCCATTTTAACCCAACAAAATGTCTGGAATGCTGTAAAGATTGAAGTGTGCTTTTAGGCTTTTGAAAATCTTAGTGGTAGTCATTGAAGTCAGCTGCTCAACCTCCAGTAGTCAAAAAAATAGCCATAGAGCCAATATAATTAGTTCCTGTGAGAGCAAAGATGTTTAATCTCAGCTTCATCCATGGTCTGTTTAGGATATCCTGTGTCATCAGTGGCTCTCTAAATTGGTTGATTAGTTCAGTACTTGTTACAAGCTCTGCACTAGCTGTCCTTGTTTTTATTATTTATGTTTGACTAATAAAATATATTTTTGGCCTTCCTCAGAGTTGATGCAAGTTCTTAGTAACTTATGGGATGTGCTGTCACATCTCCACTCAATTCTTTGGAGACAATGGTTCTTTTTCCTTTGTACCATACCCATCTTGGGTTGTGCATTCAGCTCCATATGTCTAATATTCTCTGACAGTAACAAGGTGCGCCCTTTATACTTTTTGTCCATTCTTTCATCACTATTTTGCACGACAGTTGGAGAGATGCATCTTGTTGGGTAGTTTGCTTGATTTGAGCTAGGCACTTTTTGTCATATTTAACATCTCTGCTGGACTGATGACTTTTAGAGCATGTCAAGTGCTGCTTCATGTTGAAATTGAAAGGTTTCACTCACTACCAGAGAAGTCTTTATTTTCTTCTTTGGGAGTGCTGCTTTCAACGGCATATTTGCAACACACATCTGCTTCCCTTGCTTATACATCAAATCCAGATAGTATTGCTTTAATCAGATTAACATTCTTTGTAGATGCTTTACAGCAGATAGTAGTAGCTTTAGGAAAATGCTTTGAATTAACTTATGGTCAGAACATCACCTTGCCTCATTCAAGATGGTATCCATCTTCACAAGTAATAGCTAGACATTCTTTCCTGATTTGAGCATAGCATTGTTTCTGTCTTAAGGCAAGTGATTGTCCTTGCTGCATTAGAGATGACCCAAGTCCTGTCTCACTGGCTTTATACTGCAAGGTGACTTTGTCATTTATATCATAATATTTTAGCCACTTGCATGGCTGTAAGTGACTTCATTTTAATGAATGGCTTCAAGTCCTGTGCTCAATACCACTGCACATCATTCATCATGTAATGCTCACATTCGGATGACAAATTAGGCACTGAATAGTTGCTGAATAGTTCACAAATTCAACATTTTGTTGCATTACTTTACATCTGTTGGTTGTTGCATTGCTGCTACAGCTCTCACTTTTCTTTGAGGAGACTGTCTGCTGTCAGTACATAGCTTATGTACTTGACTTCAGAAATATTTAATTACAATTGCTTCTTTCTCAGCCTCAGGTTCATCTAGCATGCTCTACCTAGCAGTCACACTAGATCTTTATCATGGTTAGCAATGGTGCATGTCTGCAGCCACAAACTAGCAGATCTTCCACTCAGGATCATTAGTAACTATCTCATGTTGTCTGCATTGATATTCCTCTGCAGCCATGAATATGACAAATAGTACGTGCAATCATCAGTATCTCCTGAAGGGTGTCCAGAACATAATTAGAAACTGTTTTCATTCAATTTCACTTGTCAGTAATAATCATTTGCATCTCAGGTGGTGAATATTTCTGCCTTGGCAAGTTGTGGTGAAATTTCTTTCCATGGAGAAGTGAGATCTCTTTAGAGCTTTATTTAAATGGTTTGGGTTGATGCATATTCCCACCTTCCTCATTTGTTTCATGATTACCTTGCTAATAATCTATTCTGTATAAGTTATAATATCCTTGATTACTTCCTTCTTTTTCAGCTCTTCTATATTGTCTTCCAGGATACCCATGAGGACAGCTGGAACTTTCCTCAGCAGATGTTGAATTGGTCTTGCACTCTCAGCTACTTTGAGGTGATACCCTCCTGGAAGACATCCTAACCCTTTAAACATCTGTTTCATGGTCAGTGGTTTGGTATGCAAAGGCATGTTCAAGATTACCAGTCAAAGCTGTAGACTTGCTCTGGCTGAGATATGTGGAGTTTGCTTGTAGTCTATGATCTGGAAATTTAGTTCTTTAGTCATGTTATTATATTGCACTTTCAGGGTCAATTTGTCCTCTCAGAACAAGTGTGATGCCACCACATAGTCTTTATCTTACTTTTGAGGGCTTAATTTTTGGATTACAATTTGGAGCCACTTTGAATAAGTCTGTGATGGCTATGACATTGTGTGAATCACTGGTGTCTATCTGACACTTTATATTGACCTGATGTTGTTCTTCTGCAGTCTTCACAATAATTTATCACCTGACTGAATTAACCTATTATAAGATGGAAAGTGATTTTCAGAATCTTCAGCTGACCTCTCCAGTACTTGCTTTTTGTGCTTCCTTCTTCCCATACACTTGGATACAAAATGGTTCAAAATTTTTCAGCTTATTTCAGTGAAAACATACTGGACATAACTTTTCCTTTACACAATGTCATCAGTAGTTCACATATTATGCCCTTTATCCATGATAGCTCTGCCTTTTGGGACAGGAGTACTGTATCTATTGGCATGATGCAATACCCAGTTTGTTCTGTTATGAATATGCTCTAGTTGCTGAATAATATCCTCAGCACTTCTACACATCAATTTCTTTACGAGAAGGAGCTTCTCCTCTCTTAGTAGATGTAGTCTCAATGCAGAATCTCTTCTTCCTAAAACAATGTTGTCTTTAATTAGCTCATCTTTCAATTGTACAAATTCTCAGGATGCTGAGAATTTAATGAGGTCACATATTCATCAATTAACTCTTTTTGATGTTGTGTCTTAATTGAGCATGTATCGTTCCAAAATTATGTTGGTTTAGTATTCAAAGTGTCTTTCAAGACTTTCAAAATATCTGCATATGTATTTTTCAGGTTCGCCAAAGAGAGTCAGGGGGAAATGGGCTTTGAAATGGACAAAATCACGATTAATGATAAGACTGAGGTGACACATAGCTTTTCTGCCTTGTAAAACAAATTAGTTGCTATTTTGTAATTTCATTATTACACATGCAAAAACTGCCAGTGTTGCACCATGGTACGTTTCATTTTGGCTGGAGCGAGGAGTGAAAACATTGCAGCCATTTTCTCTTAGTTATGTTCAAAGTTTGTGAGAAGATTTGTAGCTCGGGTGCTCGTTGTTGTGGTTCTGTTCGCCGAGCTGGGAGTTTTTGTTGCAAACGTTTCATCGCAAACGTTTCGTCCCCTTTCTAGGTGACATCTTCAGTGCTTGGGAGCCTCCTGTGAAGCGCTTCTGTGCTGATTCCTCCGGCATTTATACTGGTTTGAACCTGCCGCTTCCGGTTGTCAGTTGCTGTCCGCTGCAGTGGCCGGTATATAGGGTCTAGGTCGATGTGTCTGTTGGTAGAATTTGTGGATAAGTGCCATGCCTCTAGGAATTCCCTGGCTGTTCTCTGTTTGGCCTGCCCTATAATAGTGGTGTTGTCCCAATCGAATTTGTGTTGTTTGTCATCTGAGTGTATGGCTAATAGGGATGGCTGGTTGTGTCGTTTCATGGCTAGTTGGTGTTCATGGATGCTGGTTGTTAGCTGTCTTCCTGTTTGTCCCATGTAGTGTTTTGTGCAGTCCTTGCATGGGATTTTGTACACTACGTTGGTTTTGCTCATGCTGGGTATTGGGTTCTTCGTCTGGGTGAGTTGTTGTCTGAGAGTTGCTGTTGGTTTGTGTGCTGTTATGAGTCCTAGTGGTCGCAGCAGTCTGGCTGTCAGTTCAGAAATGCTCCTGATGTATGGGAGTGTGGCCAGTCCTTTGGGTTGTGGCATGTCCTCATTTCGTTGTCTTTCCCTAAGGCATCTGTTAATGAAATTGCGCGGGTATCCGTTTTTGGTGAATACCTTGTATAGGTGTTCTTCTTCCTCTTTTTGTAGTTCAGGTGTGCTGCAGTGTGTTGTGGCCCTTTTGAATAATGTCCTGATGCAACTTCGTTTGTGTGTGTTGGGGTGGTTGCTTTCATAGTTCAGGACTTGGTCTGTGTGTGTGGCTTTTCTGTATACCTTCGTGGTGAATTCTCTGTTCAGTGTTCTTTGTACCATCACGTCTAGGAATGGGAGCTGGTTGTCCTTTTCTTCCTCTCTCGTGAATCGGATTCCTGTGAGTGTGGCATTGATGATCCGGTGTGTGTTCTCTATTTCTGTGTTTTTAATGATTACAAAGGTGTCGTCCACATATCTGACCCAGAGTTTGGGTTGTAATTGCGTTAAAAGTGTTTTTTCTAACCTTTGCTTTACTGCTGCTGCTACGAGTCCGGAGATCGGTGAGTCCATGGGTGTTCCGTTGATTTGTTCATATATCTGGTTGTTGAATGTGAAGTGTGTTGTGAGACACAGGTCCAGTAGTTTAAGTATGCTGTCTTTGTTAATAGGTTCAGCGTCCTGTTGTCTGTTGTGTGTGTTGAGCAGGTTGGATATTGTTTCGCTGGCTAGGGTTTTGTCAATAGAAGTGAACAGTGCCGTTACATCGAATGAGATCATGGTTTCTTCCTTGTCTATATGTATATTTCTGATGATGTCCAAGAATTCTTGTGTTGACTGTATAGTTATGCTTAAGTTGTGTCCTGTTTCATTGCATTTTAATTTGCTTCAATTGCTGATAGCGGCTTTCACAGCTCTACATTCTCGCATTCTTGTGTCAGTCTGCCAATAGCTGTATTTTTTCTCTTTAAACATACATAATCTCAGCTCCACTTCTGACACCTGTTCTGAGTAAACAGTCAAGACTATGGTCAAAATGAATTCTTCATGGAAATTTCAGTAAGATGACTGTCTGCAGTGTGTATTCACTGTAGAGGTTGCATAACTATGGCAGACCAGGAAGGATATTGTACAGTATTGCATTTCGCTCTCAAAGGCTGGCTTTTATTGTTAATCTCCTTTGTTTTAGACTCTCCAAACAGGGCAAATAATTTCACTCTATCTACATTAACCAACACTGTTATCATCTTCAGACCCCTGAACTAAAAGTGAATACAAACTTAGTCTATGGAAATTATCCTCATTATCTAATCCTGATAGCCCTGATACCATATTCAGGTGAATCTGGGTGGCACCCTCTCCAAAGAAAATAACTGAAATAAATTGATCTGAACTGAGCAATTTTCCAAATGGATGAGATGGACTATTGTGTTGATGTTCAACACAGTTTGCATGTGCATAACTCCTGACAGAGTCTATCAAGTGGCATTCAGATGCTCATCGCTGGTTAAGTCTATCTGCTTGTTGAGAGAAGGCAACTTCTGTTAATTACTTTTGCAGGTCAGAAGTTTATATTCTGGTAATGCCTGACAATTTCCCTTGATGTGTTGCAGTAACCAAATCACAGCAACTGGAGTTACTTTGTCCATTCTGGACTAGATTTTTTTTTGTCGCATGTGAAAGTCAGTGTGTTAAACTAAGACAATGGCTTTTCATTTCTTGAAGCTAAACCATTAATGACAACCATTAATAATTATGTCTCCAAGCTATTTAATTCATGGTTTATCTTGGCAGGCACACTCTGAGCTTTCTTGCATGATGATCATGCCACACTGCACTCTATGTGCTTAAGGTTCCCACAACAAATTTGTATAAATTCCTTGTGCTACTGCTTCCAAGGGAACAGATAAGACCATTCAGAGTTCTGAGAGGGAAACAGCATGTTAATCAGCAACTTAACAATTAGTTTACTGAATTTAAATTTAGTGGCAATGTTTGAGGGGGAAAAGAAGAGAAAACTATAAATACCTCCATACAAACTCTGCACTATGATTTCTCTATAACTGATCAAAGAGATTCTCAACAAAAGACAGGAAGTGCATCTTCCTTCAATAAGGTAACACCATTCCTTTCATCTCAATGTACCATTTAGACCCAACACAAGGTTGATTTTCTGGCTCAAAACCAAATCACTAATGTCCATGATCAAAAACAGTTTGCTCATCACCTCACTTTCAAAGAACAGTCTTTGCGCCTGCTTCTAAGTGCTTGGACAATATGTTTGAAAAAGATGTCGTTATCACACATTGCCAATCTATTTAAAAACAAACCTGCAGAGATATTGTGTATACACCCTGATACTAGATGGAAAAGAGAGCTTTTGGTTGTGGCAAAATGATGATTCAAGCGTTATATAACTCATGACGTCTAAGAATAATTTCAGAAAGAAAACACTTAACACCCAATAAAATAAATGCTGTCACTGCCAGATTTCTGTCTGATTATTCTTCCTGCCTGAATTCCAAGAATAAATCAAAACTTGATTGTTAAATTTCCAACTGGAAATACCAAGGTTACTCAAGTTCAATCAAACATTAACTAAGATTACCCTGCCGTATTTCAGCATAGTAGCAGATTGTGTCTCAAATTCCTGTTTTATCACCAAAATAATAAGTTAAATTACAATAAATTTTCTTATGTATGGGCAGACCAGATGCACAATATCAACATTAACCCAAATTAAACCAAGACAATAAAACACAGAATGATTACAGTGTTCTAATTTTACCCTTCAATATTCAGTCTAGGAATAATAGCCAACCAGGACTACAGCAATCATGGAATTTGGTGTAAATGTAGAAGCTTAAGGCTATCAGGAAACATTACTTTCAGCAAATAATGGAATGGTTTTCAAAATGGAGTAGAAGAGGCAGAAACTGCTAAAGGTGGCTGTGCTTTTCCAGTGCCACACTTTTTGACTCTGATCTCCAGTCGTCACATTCCCCGAGTTAATGATAACCTTACTGCGAAGCCTTTTCCAAGGATGCCCAACTTGAAGCAGTTCTCCTCCTCTATCTACAAGGATCTCAGTGAGTCTCTCTCTCACTGCTCCCTAAGGTCATCTCCTCTTCCCTGAAGCTCTTCAACCACGTTCTGAAGCAGCCACATATCCTTCCACTGTGCCTGCCTGTGCAATCGATGATTAACTCAATGCAGGCATCTATTTCAAACACACCAACTCCCACAGCTATCTGGACTACACCTTCTCCCACCCCATCCTGTAAAATCCCTTACTCCCAATTCCTCCACCTCTGCCACATCTGTTCCCTGGAGGATCAATTCCGCTCCAGAACGTCCCAGATGACCTCCAACTTCAAGGATCTCCAATTCCATTCCCATGTGGTCAACAATGCCCTCCAATGCATCTCCTCCACTTCCCACAGCTCTGCCTTGAACCCCACCCCACCAACCGCAAAAAAGGACAGAAACTCCCTGGTCCTCCTTACCTTCCACCTCACCTTCCACTTCTGGGCACAACACATCATCCTCTGCTATTTCTGCCACCTACAGTCAGTCCTCACCACAGGAGATATATTTGCCTCTCCACCCCATCAGCATTCCGCAGAGACCATTCCCTCTGCAACTCCCTCATTAGGTCTACTCCCCTCACCAACCCATCTTCCACTCCCAACACCTTCCCTTGCCACCACAAAATGTGTAAAACCTGCGCCCACATCTCTCCCCTCACCTCCAACCAAGGTCCCAAAGGATCCCTTCCACATTTGGCAGAGATTTTTCTGCAACTCTAAACACCTCTTTTACTGTGTCTGTTGCTCTCGATGTAGTTCCTCTACATTGGGGAGACAGGACGCCAACTCGAGGAACATTTCAGAGAACACCTCCGGGACAAACACGCACACTAAACAACCCCACCATCCTTTGGTCAATCACTTCAACTCCCCCTCCCACTCCGCCAAGGGCATGCAAGTCCTAGGCCTCCTCCACTACCAATTCCCAGCCACCTGACGACTGGAGGAAGAACACCTCACCTTCTGTGTTGGAACCCTCCAATCATATGGAATCAATGTCGATTTCACCAGTTTCCTCATCTCCCCTCCCCCGTGTTACCTCCAACCCTCCAACTCAGCACTGCCCTCTTGAACTGTCCTAACTGTTCATTTCCTTCCACCTACCTGCTGCACCCTCCACTCTGACCTATCACCGTCACACCCGACCTTCATTCACCTATTGCATCGCTGGCTACCACCCCCCAGCCCCACCCTCTTCCTTTTAACTCTCAGCCCCCTTGGCATCACCCCCAACACCACCCAGGCCCCCACACCCTCCACATTCCTAATGAGGAGCTTATGGTTGAAGTGTCAACTCTCCTGCTCTTCGGATGCTGCCTGACTGGCTGTGCTTTTCCAGCGTTACGCTTTTTGACTCTTATGCACATTATGCACTGGCAGAAACAAAAACTCCAAGAAACGTTCTTGCAGCTATTCCTTATAGGTTTTTCTGACATATAATACAAATTGCCTGACATTCTCTCACATGGCTTGTAAATATTTGATCCAACATAAATGAAATGTAGTCCTTAATCTCTGAATCCCGACATGGAGTATAACAGGAATTCACAAAATTAATAGTAGACCTCCAGTGCTTGATGCATTTCATCTGCTAGTCAACGGATTTTGGCATTCTGTGCCAGCAACATGCACAAACCTCTTCATTCAATTTCAATATGAACTTGAAGATGGATATTTGTGATTTGTGGGCAGCATGGTGGCTCAGTGATTAGCACTACTGCATTGCAGTACCAGGGATCCAGGTTGGATTCCACCCTTTAGTGGCTGTCTATGTAGAGTTTGCACATTCTCGCCAGGTCTACATGGGTTTCCTCTAGTTTCCTCCCACAGCCCAAAAATGTGCAAGCCATGAATTAGCCATGGGATATGCAGGGTTACAGAGATAGGGTGGGACTGGTGGGAGATGCTTTGGAGGGTTGGTGTGGACTCAATGGATAAAGTGGTCTGCTTCTATACTGTAGAGATTCTATGATATCAGGGATCTCAGAAGGAGGTCAAGGTGCATCATACACTTGGCACTTCTAGCTGAAGATGGATGCACATACTTCAGTAGTATTTCTGTAACTAATGTGTAGGGCTCCCCTATTATTGGAAATGGGGATTTTTTTTAGACTCTCCTCCTCCTCCAGTGAGTTGTTTAATTGTTAACCTCCATTCATGACTGAATGAGGTGGGTCTGCAGAGCTTAGACCTGTTCCTGAGTCTGTGATTGCTTAGCTCTGTCTCTCACACATTGTTTCAATTGTTCAGAATGCATGTGGTGTCAACTTGTAGTTCCACCAGGTCAGCAAAACATTTTTACTCATTGCTGGTGCTACTCTTATACTTTCCTATAATGGGCAGTGAATATGGACTGATAATTGTGCATTGAGTGATATGCCAGACCACGTGGTCACAATTGATTACTGAACACAATTCAACCATTGATGATTGGCCACAACATCTTATGGACATGCAGTATTGAGTTGCTAGATCTATCCTGAGTTGGTACTATTGAGAATGTTGGCAGATTCTATGAATTCTATGACATAATGCAATGGAAGGTGTCATTGGTACAAATACAGGAATTTCTCTCGACATGGACTATTTGGTTCTTCCAACAATACTTGCACGGTTAAATGCATCTGTAACAGCTAGGCTTGCGAGATTGAAGTCAAGTAAGTTTCTTCCCTTTTATTAATCTTCTCATTATTTGCTGCAGGCCAATTTGCCAAATTGTTCTTCAGAACTCAGCTTTGTCAGCTCAGTGAAGCTCCTGAGCCACTATTGCTGAAAGACATTGAACACTATTACCCAGAGGACACTCTGAGACTTCAGCACCTCAAATGTTTTTTCCAAGTAATGGTCAATATGGAGGAGTACTGAGTCAAAAAGGTATGGTGCTGGAAAAGCGCAGCCAGTCAGGCAGCAGCTGAGGAGCAGAGAAGTCAACATTTTGAGCATAAGCTCTTCATCAGGAATTCCTGATGAAGGGCTTATGCTCAAAACATCAACTTCCCTGCTCTTTGGATGCTACCTGATTGGCTGTGCTTTTCCAACACCACACTTTTTGATTCTGATCTCTCGCATCTGCAATCTTCACTTCCTCCTGGGAGGAGTAATGATCCGCTGAGGAAGGTTGGCAGGCTACATTCAGGAGGCGTTGTTGCTGATGCTTGATCTAATGTCATGCAATCCAGATTGCAAGTTAAGAACTCCTAAAGCAGTTCTCTCCCAATTATAACCATTGCGTCACAATCTCTGGTAAGCCTGTCTCCTGATGGGCTAGGACATTCTCAGGAAAGGAAATGGAGATGATCAGGGCAATGTCAAGCTGTTGCTTCATTCATCTTAAAACAGCTTTCCCAATTTTGGCACAAAATGTCACATATTGGTGAGCAGTTTTTTTTAACGTTGTCTGGAAAGGGTGTGCTTGTTCATCTCCTTGAAATTGAGATGGGAAACTTTGAATCAGGAAACCTTCCAAATCAACAGATCTATCTGTAAACAAAACCTGCAGTTGGACACATGTCCTCACTGTCTGGGTAAAGCATGATTGAGTCAGGCCCACCAACTCTGGAGGCAGTGGTTATGGGCCATGCAAGTGGTGAGGTGACTCATTGGTTAGTTGGTTAGAAGGCTTGACTGATTCTCTGAAATTTCAGTCCAGTTAAGTAAAATGGTATAGGGCAATTAGCCCTCATTCCTTAACCACCCTTATGCCTCCCCTCCATAACCCCCATGACATCTTGATGCATTTTTAGACCATAAATTGTAGGAGAGGTAGGCCATTCAGCCCATTGAGTCTGCTCTGCCACTCAATAAGGTTTTGACTGATCTGATAATCCTCCACTCCATTTTCCTGCCTTTCCCTATCATAGTTGATTCTCTCACTGATTTAAAATCTGTCTATTACACTATAATTCCACCTCCATCCTCCCTCATACCCCAATACTACATTCTTAACCTTTCGTACCCAAACCCCCTTGATATCTCAGGCCCAGCCATGGCATCTCAACAGTCACAGCAGAAGAGGTATTGGGTTAGTTGTATTATTGCTAGACTATCAATCCAGAGACCCAGGCAATGTTCTATGGCCATGGGTTCAAATCCTACCCTGGCACATGGTGGCATTTGAATTCAATAAAAATGAAATCTGGAATTAAGAATCTAAAGATGACCATGACACCATTGTCAATTGTCAGGAAAACCCATCTGATTCACTCATGTACTTCAAGGGAGGAAACTGCCATCCTTATTGGTCTGGCCTACATGTGACCCCAGACCAACAGCAAAGTGGTTGACTCTTAAGTACTCCCTGGGCAATTAGGGATGGGCAATAAACACTGGGATAGCCAGTGATATCCACATCCCATGAATGAATATTCCTCAGGGACTATATCCTGACTGAAAAAAAAAGACTTTGAACAACCTAAGCAAAGTTTTACTTATAATATATTTGATACTAAAAAAAAGGCATCTTCATGAAACACATTCACAAGTTCAAACTCTCAAGTGGTAAAAAAAAACTGAAGCACCAAATACTTCAACAACTTCTTAAAACTATCAATAAAATATGAACCTGCATCTTCAGAGATGAGTGACTTTGGAACTTTTTGAATCCTAGAAAAGCATTCATATTGAGCTTAGCTGCATTCAGCATTAAAGTCATAGAGTCATCTAGATCCATAGCACAGAGAAAGGCCCTTCAGCCCACTATGTCCAAAACCAACCAGCATTCGAATCCCATTTTCCAGCACATTACCCATTGCCTTGTATGCCTCAGCATTAAAAGTGCACATCGAGATATTTCTTAAGTATTATGAGAATTTCTGCCTCTACCACCCTTATAGACAGTGAGTTCCAGGTTTCCAACATCCTCTGGGTGAGTGTATTTCTCCACACAGCTCCTCTAAACCTCTCTGCCATTTACCTTCAATCTATGGCCCTTCATCATTGATCCTCTCATCCTGGTGAAAAGTTGCTTCCTGTCTATCCTGTCTATGCACCTCATAGTCTTATACATCTCATCATGTCACCTCGCAATCATCTCTTTGTCAAAGAAAACATCACTAATCTGTCTGTTCCCGAGAAATGTCAACAATTATGCTTATGGAAACAGCAGGAATTGACAGCTAATGGCTTTTCCAAATCAAATCATATAGGTCCTGGTTCAATTTATTGTTAAGGAGTTGGAGTTTTAAATAACTTCAGATTGTCACCATTAAAGATATATTATCTGTCATTCAAGAATATTTGTTCCTTCTCCATAAATTGCCGTCTCCCACATGATGAGTTGAAGTTGTTGGAGCAGCAAAAAATGTTTTTCTAATTTCAAATGGCTCTGCTTAGTTTGCATTTCCTGCCAATATCATTTATATGTCTCCCCCTTCGCCCTGCTGGTAAAACTATGATTTACCTGTTAGTAGAGTTGAACCACAGTATCCAGTTCCTGCCTTCCATTTTTAAAGCCCTTTGGAGTCTCCAGATCTTCACAAATCTGGGCCAATAGCTCATTTCCAGTTCCCTTGCAAAAACTGGGCATGTCAGATAACTCTTGTCATCCCCCTTTCCTTTCACAAGATGCAGTGCCAGAGAATAATTTACTACCCAATAACATACACATAATATCTGGATTGGGAATAACCCAACCCTGAGAAGTCAAGTTTACCATCGCATAAAAAGTTAATGATAGGAAATCCTGCCAAACCATCACAGTTAAAAAAAAACTATCATGCTAAATAGTTTGTGATGCACACATATCAGTGAAATAGCAGCCCCTGTGCTGGCAAATAGCTTAACCATTAACACATTTTCCTATGGTAAAGAGGCAGCAACTGGAAAGTACACAAAATTTCCACTGTCCAGCTAAGTTCACTCAAAACACTCACATGAAACTCACAAAAACATCAAGTGTCTTCAATGAACAGACTTTCTATCATCCTCAAGGCCAGCATAAAAAGAGAGGATTGGCACTTCTTTAACGTTTTGGTGCTATCTATTTTCAGAAACATCATGCATGTCAATGGCCATTATCCAGGAAGTGGCAGTCCATGTTCCATAGAGGAGAAACCCTCAGAGTAGGAATCAGGAAAATGATTGGAGTTGATCTCATTCAGAAATCCCTGAATTGCAGAGGAGGGCCTGAAGCTGGAAGGATGAACATCTGTTTGCATTTCCAAATCTGTTTGAAGTTCCACATCTGCCATTTTCAATTGCAAAGGACCTTATAACTTAAATATAATGGAACCAACTGAAAAGGACAATGATTGTACATGAGACATGAAATAAGGTGGCTGGTGAGTTTCCACCACACCGGTTTGTCTGTTTCTTGTACAATTTCCTGAAGAGCATACATAAAGTGAGAAATGTTACACCATCCTCCTAAGTACAGAACAGTCAACAACGATGGACCTGAGAAACTGTATTGATGACAGTGCAGATTCCCATAATTCAATCCGCATATGTCCTTTACATGAGGGTAATCTGTGAATTCAAACCCATGTCTTTTGAATGTGTTTATGAACAATTAGGTTAACATCACCATACCCATTAAGCAATCTTCATAGAATTACTTCTTTGTCAAAATTTGCAATTCCCCAGCCAACTGTGCTGTAGGCAATGGCTTCTGAGCATAGTCGTATTAAAGAATGAAGCCTAGCTTGAAAAAAAAACACATACAGCATATGCTCCAGTTTCCGTGAATTTGTTGATGGAAATTGCAAATTAATGGCTGTCATACCAGATACAAACTTAGAACCATAAAAAGTAAACAGATTGAAGAGTCCATGACCAATGAGGTTTGGGTGGCTTTTCCTTATTGAGTTGCTTTTTTTTCATTTGCACTAGTCCTGTCTTTTGTACTCATCTCTACATTGGCTACCTGATTCTAGGTATCAATTATTTCATTCATGTTCCAACATTTGTTCACATATCTATGGATTTATTAACAAACTTCCTGATTTGTACACAAATTTTAAAAGCTCCCAACAGTAAATTAATAGTAATAATTTGTTTTTTATTTACGAACTTTCACTGTGCAGATGTTTATTATGCTAGGTGAGATTTTTATGCCAAGTTTTATAGCACCATTTCAATATCTATGTCAATGACGAAGACAGCAGACACCCCAGCCAGAACCCAGCAATCAAAATGTTTGGTTGATACCAAAGCCGCACAATTAATGGACCAGTTTTAGCATTTTGCCTCTCAGCTACTTAAGGGAACGGAACAGTACAACCAGCTGATATCAGAACATTAGTGTGTGGAAGAATAGAAATTGGAACAGCTACAGGAACAGTGGAGGCAGGAGCTACAATGCAGCACTTTTCACAATTTTTAGCATGATCTCAATTTCTTTGCAACTTGCACTGCAGATCAAACAGTTTTTGGATTCTAAAAAAGAATAAGGTATTCATTGTAAATATCATTCGTTGATGGCAATAATACTGACTGCCCTTCAGGATATAACAGATTAGAAGTGTTGCTATGATCATTAATTGTGAAAACAAAACTAAATATTTTTATGTAATTGGAGTTAGGTGCAAGTATTCGGGGTTAGGACTAAGCAAGGAGTGGCACAGTGGCTCAGTGGTTAGCACTGCTGCCTCACAGTGCCACGGACCCAGGTTTGATTCCAGCCTTGGGTGACTGTCTGTGTGGAGTTTGCACATTCTCCCCGTGTCTACTTGGGTTTCCTCCGGGTGCTCCGGTTTTCTCCCACAGTCCAAAGATGTGCAGGTCAGGTGAATTGGCCATTCTAAATTGCCCATAGTTTTAGGTGCATTAGTCAGAGGGAAATGGGTCTACATGGGTTACTCTTCGAAGGGTCAGTGTGGACTTATTGGGCCGAAAGGCCTGTTTTCACACTATAGGAAATCTAATCTAAAAACTGATATGGTACTGATGCTCACTTAACCCATCAACCACTCTTTTTTTCAGATAGAGTGCAAATCAAAATCATGTCTACATTCTTTTAGCTGTGGTCTGCACTTTGAAGATGGAAACAACAAAAGCAATGACTCTTCGTCTGGTTCATCGGTGACTTAACAGAAACACTGAGGCCTCATTTTTTAATCAGTTGGTTTCCAGCAGTTGAATCCTGATTTTAGCTGAAAATTTGCACAAAATATCTTACTAGTCATCATACATTTAATTTGATTAGTGTAGTAAACATATTTGTAATTCTAGTTATCTGAAATATTAATATGAAGAATTAACAAGTCTAAAATTCAAATGGGCAATGACAGAAAGTCTGCAACCCCCAAATTCACTGAGATGGAAACTAAATAGAGTCATTCAGCATGGAAACAGACCCTTCAGTCCAACCTGGCCATGTTGACCATAATGCCAAACTAAACTAGCCCTGCCTACCTATATTTGGCCCATATCCTTCCAAACATTTCTTATTCATGTACTTAACTAAATGTCTTTTAAACACTGTAACTGTACATCACTCACTAATTTCTCTGGAAATTCATTCAACAAATGGACCACTCTCTGTGTAAAAAAGTTGCCCCCTGTCTTTTTTAAAATCTTTCTCCTCTCACCTTAAAAATATGCCTCCACGTCTTGAATTGTCTGGGGGAAAAAGACCCATCATTCTCCCTCAAAATCCTCATGATTTTTAAAATCTCTATGTCACCCCTCAACATCCTACATTCCAGTGAAAAATAAGTCCCAGCCTATCCAGCCTCTCCTTATTACTCAAACCCTCCATTTTTAGCAAATCTTTTTTGAACCCTCTCTAGTTCAATAATATTCTTCCTATAACGATACAACATGTACTACTTGTTCCCATCTTCTCTCACTGCTCATGAAATATTTTAGACCGTGTATTATCAGTTAAGCTATTATGATCACCAGATTCAAATTACAAAGACAAACTATTTGTGATATTTCTTCACTTTTCTAGACCATCGAGAATTTGCATTGTTCACCTGAGCAATTTAATATGTTTGCATATAGATTTTAAAACTGAAAGTAAGGGCATTATCATCACTTCATGGTGAGAAATGTGGAATTGGCTCCTGGTTTGTTAACTTGGAATTAAACTGCTGTAATTACAAGTGCTGTATTACTTAACAGCTGTATAATTAATTGAATACAGAATTTAGCAAGTTATATTGGTCTTTTTTAACTAAAAACCAAGTTCACAGCTACTAAATGAGTGCCCACGCTCTGTTTTAAAATGACAGGTCCTTTGTTCACAGCGCACAGGTGTACTGTTACTTCTATGAGTGTAAGAACTATTTACCATGACTTTAAATTGTGTAACAAAATGATTATATTGTGCAGCAGCCCTATAATTAAAAGCAACTGCAAAGTTCAAGATGCCCAGCTGGTGTCTATTGCATGTTCAATGAACTAAATAGAGAGGTCCATTAAAATGCTGCACTGAAACATAGCACACTAAATATTCCAGAAAAGTATTTCTGTTAACCTGCAAATTAATACATCCCCGGTGACAGATGAATGATACCTCAATGTAATTAGAGATACAAGGAAAAAAGACTTTTCCACTTTTGCACTGTTATTCATATTGAGGGATTTGCTGCACATTGGGGATGTTTCAACAGACCGGAACAGACATAACTGGCAAGTACAAGCCATTCGCCTAATACACAATAGTTGGAAAATTTGTCAGAAAATTCAGTACTAAAATGGAAGACAATATTGTGACGGTAATAAATGATGGTCAACATTTGACAAAGCATTTGATATAAAACGTCAATGATAAAGTATGGCGTCACACTGAGGCATCAAGAGTTAAACATGGACATGAAATGGGGCTGGCTAAAAGAAAAGTAGCATAAGAGGAGAAACAGAAAGGAATTTCAGACATTGATTGAGATAGAAGAACCCATACTTAATGTAAGTAAATTACCTGGATTTGCAGTTCCCCTCCAAGGTAGTTAAATTTGAACATAGTACCAAATGAGCTGTAGACTGAATTTGATGGTTACTTGTACAGTTGTGGGGTAGTCAGTAGGTTGTGAAGCTTAATAAGAACAAAAGCAAGATGCTGCTTATTGAACATAAAATTATACAACAGATTTAACTTGTCAAAGGATAAGTTGCAAGATTTGCAAATTCTTTTATTAAGTTTTTCCAAGTTTTGCCATGCTTAATATCTTTAAGCAATATCCATTTAGAAAAATCCAATATAACTGATTTAAATCTATATAGGCAATATGACGATCATCAATTATTTTGTCCTTGTTTCTGCATTCAACATTAACACCTATCCTTGTAACCCCGGTGATTCTTTAAGGCATGGTAAGACTTGTTCTTTAATTGTCCAAGTCATTTGAGTGATAAAGGCTAAGGCCCTCTAGGAAGATCATAAAACACCTGTAGAGCTTTTTTGACTTGTATAGCTTTAGCTGGATATCTAAAGCACTTTATAGCCAATGAAGTACATTTTTGAAGTGTAGGCACTATTATAATGTGGGAAACATGGTATAGAGCATAGAACCTAGAACATAGAACAGTAGCACAGAACAGGCCCTTAAGCCCACAATGTTGTGCCGACCACTGATCCTCATGTATGCACCCTCAAATTTCTGTGACCATATGCATGTCCAGCAGTCTCTTAAATGTCCCCAATGACCTTGCTTCCACAACTGCTGCTGGCAACGCATTCCATGCTCTCACAACTCTGTGTAAAGAACCCGCCTCTGACATCCCCTCTATACTTTCCTCCAACCAGCTTAAAACTATGACCCCTCGTGTTAGCCATTTCTGCCCTGGGAAATAGTCTCTGGCTATCGACTCTATCTATGCCTCTCATTATCTTGTATACCTCAATTAGGTCCCCTCTCCTCCTCTTTTTCTCCAATGAAAAAAGTCCGAGATCAGTCAACCTCTCTTCATAAGATAAGCCCCTCTCGTCCAGGCAGCATCCTGGAAAACGTCCTCTGAACCCTCTCCGAAGCATCCACATCTTTCCGATAATAGGGCGACCAGAACTGAATGCAGTATTCCAAGTGCGGTCTAACCAAAGTTTTATAGAGCTGCAACAAGATCTCACGACTCTTAAACTCAATCCCCCTGTTAATGAAAGCCAAAACACCATATGCTTTCTTAACAACCCTGCCCACTTGGGTGGCCATTTTAAGGGATCTATGTACCTGCACATCAAGATCCCTCTGTTCCTCCACACTGCCAAGAATCCTATCCTTAATCCTGTACTCAGCTTTCAAATTCAATCTTCCAAAATGCATCACCTCGCATTTATCCAGGTTGAACTCCATCTTCCACCTCTCAACCCATCTCTGCATCCTGCCAATGTCCCGCTGTAGCCTACAACAGCCCTCTATACTGTCAATGACACCTCCAACCTCTGTGTCATCTGCAAACTTGCTGACCCATCCTTCAATCCCTTCATCCAAGTCATTAATAAAAATTACAAACAGTACAGGCCCAAGGACAGAGCACTGTGGAACACCACTCACCACTGACTTCCAGGCAGAATATTTTCCTTCTACTACCACTCGCTGTCTTCTGTTGGCCAGCCAATTCTGTATCCAGACAGCTAAGTCCCCCTGTATCCCATTCCTCCTGACCTTCTGAATGAGCCTACCATGGGGAACCTTATCAAATGCCTTGCTGAAGTCTATATACACCACATCCACAGCTCGACCCTCATCAACTTTTCTAGTAACATCCTCAAAGAACTCGATAAGGTTTGTGAGGCATGAGGCAAGCCGTGTTGACTGTATTTAATCAAGCCATGCTCTTTCAGATGGTCATAAATCCTATCCCTCACAATCCTTTCTAACACCTTGCAGATGACAGACGTGAGACTTACTGGTCTGTAATTGCTGGGAATTTCCCTATTTCCTTTCTTGAAGAGCGGAATTACATTTGCCTCTCTCCAGTCCTCAGATACGACTCCAGTGGAGAGCGAGGATGCAAAGATCTTCACAAGTGGTGAAGCAATTGCATATGATTTGTATTTTAAAAAGCCTCCTACAAACTGCAATAAGAGGGCCTTCTAGTATCTGCTTATGTATCACTTGAAAATCTTATTCTTGCAGTGACTGATTTGATTGTGCCAACTGTGGTCTGTTCCACCACAATGGGTATAATTTTATTCTCATGAATGGTGACTCTACCACAATCTGTGCAACTTTATTTCTAATATTGATTGAGGGATAAATACTGGCCTGGATACCAAAGATAACTCTCCTGCTCTTCTTTGAAGTGTGCAATGGAGTTTTTACATCCATCCAAGCAGGCAAATGTAGCTTTAATCTGAACTAAAAGACCGTACTTACAGCAGTGTGGTATTACCGAGTTACCATATAGAAGGACCACTTTAATTTGTGTACTCATGGTCTGGAGTGGGACTTGATCCCTGAAACTTGTGATTCTGTGCTATCAATTGAGGTAAAGGAACCCTGGCTATCAAGAGACCACTCCTTGCTAATGTAGGTTCATCTTGCGAACTACACACTCTGAAGGTTGATACAAAAATACTTAGACATTTCAGTATTTCTATCTACAGTGTAAGTCTGCAGGCCAACCAAGGGAGAAAAGAAAAATCTTTAAGAATATTCGATTAAAACAAACACCAATGCCATAGATGTGAACAAGAAAATCTTTCTCTACTGGTTGAACAGTTTATCAGGAAGGGTGAATAAACGAGAATATTGTGAATTTATGTTTATAAATAGGCACATGCTGTAATAAATCTGGGAAGACAAGATCAAATGAATTTAACAAAATTTGTTCATCCATACTTGGATTGCAATTTTGTAAAATTAAAAAAAAATGAAGTTTCACTTTATTGGATATTTAAATAGGATGAATGGAAAAATACACTTTATCAAGGAAACTTCTTTCTTAAGACAGAACTTTATTACATAACTTGCAGTATTTTTTTTACAAGCTACATAAGGAAAGGATGTGGTAATCTTGGTCTTTCCATCCAACCTAACCTCCTGGAAACTCTCAGGGTTGACTCTAATTAAACAAGCGAACTCACCAAAGACTGGAAAATATTTGTAAATTAGTGTAATGCAAGTAAAAAAAGAAGCAATAACAATAGATGGACATTAGCCATAAAAGTATTCTTTAAATACGTTAAATATTTTCAAAGGGTGGAAAGGGGAAAAAAAATGGAAAATATGGCTGAAAATTACAGAGTCGAGATTTGTCTTTTGACGTGTCATGGAACCATGTTGCAGGCAATCCCCAATCTTGCAGCTGTTTTGTTATGTCTCATGGTCAATAGTTAATACATCTTTAAGTGACATGGTCATGATACCATCAAAGTATCAGAGCATGTAATCTGAGGGTACAGAGATCCCATCATCCATCTTACTCTGGATCATTTGATCTCTGAAAGCACTGAAGATAAACTCCTAATAGCTTAATGACAAAAGAGCTAGTGCCAGCATGATACCATAATGTACCCTAAAAGAATGTGCTTCAGCAAATGACACTCTGTGGTACAGCCCATGAGAGACCTTCTCACAGCATATTACTGATCACCAAATCTTTACACTGGCAGATTCACACAGCAGTGCTAATATGCAAGGACATCTTGGCTTCTTGGATGCCAGTAGTGGCATGACCAGCACATTACACAGATTTGTGGTTGAGTTACATTTGTGAGAATCAAACTATACCCACTGTGATGGAGCAGATCACACTGTGTCAATCAAATCAGTCAATGACCTGCAAGTTAGGACTTTGAAGTGAGACATAGGCAGGTATCAGAAAGCCCTCCTGTGGCACAGTGGTAGTGTTCTTACCCTGGACCAAGAGGCCTAGGTTCAATCCCACATGCTCCAGAAGTGTGAAATAACAACTCTAAACAGCTTTGACAAAGGGTCAGTTAAACTCGAAACGTCAGGTCTTTTCTCTCCTTACAGATACTGCCAGACCTGCTGAGATTTTTCAGCATTTTATCTTTTGGTTTCAGAATCCAGCATCCATTTACTTTTATCCAATGTTTAACCCACTGCCACCTCTCTTCTACGAATGCCTACTCTGAAGAAGTACTGCTCTTCTCTCCGACAGGATTTTCATTTGTCTCTCTCTCTCCTTGTCCACCATCACTGCTTTCCTTTTCTCTCTCAGTGTTAGACAAAGTATTTACGAAGACTCGCCTCCACAGCCATATTTCATTCCTCAGTGATTGTCTTCGCCTCCGACTTAATCCACGTGGATTTCAACTCAAATTCCACCCTGCAGTCAGCTTTGACAAAGGGTCAGTTAGACTCAAAATGTCAGCTCTTTTCTCTCCTTACAGATGCTGCCAGACCTGCTGAGATTTTCCAGCATTTTCTCTTTTGGTTTCAGATTCCAGCATCCGTAGTAATTTGCTTTTAACAACTCTGAACAGGTTAATTACAAAAATATTCTCAAATTAAAAAACACAGATATCAAGACAGATTACTCCTGATATCTCAAGTAGACTATCCACCCCCACAAAGTCCAAATATTCCTCTTGATCTACATATTGGTTTACTAGACTATAAAGTTGAAGACTTTCTCAAAGTTGGTCTTTTAGAATTTGGCCAACACCAGATGCGCTTGGCCACTGAAGAAGATAGCTGAAAATGTGTTGCTGGAAAAGCGCAGCAGGTCAGGCAGCATCATGGAACAGGAAATTTGACGTTTCGGGCATAAGACCTTCATCAGGAATGAGGAAAGTGTGTCCAGCAGGCTAAGATAAAAGATAGGGAGGAGGGACTTGGGGGAGGGGCGATGGAGATGTGATAGGTGGAAGGAGGTTAAGGTGAGGGTGATGGGCCGGAGTGGGGTGGGGGCAGAGAGGTCAGGAAGAAGATTGCAGGTTAGGAGGGCGGTGCTGTGTTCGAGGGATTTGACTAAGACAAGATGGGGGGAGGGGAAATGAGGAAACTGGAAAAATCTGAGTTCATCCCTTGTGGTTGGAGGGTTCCCAGGCGGAAGATGAGGCGCTCTTCCTCCAACCGTCGTGTTGTTATGGTCTGGCGATGGAGGAGTCCAAGGACCTGCATGTCCTTGGTGGAGTGGGAGGGGGAGTTGAAGTGTCGAGCCACGGGGTGGTTTGGTTGGTTGGTCCAGGTGTCCCAGAAGTGTTCTCTGAAACGTTCCGCTAATAGGCAGCCTGTTGCCCCAATATAGAGGAGCCACATTGGGTGCAGTGGATGCAGTAAATGATGTGTGTGGAGATGCAGGTGAATTTGTGGTGGATATGGAAGGATCCGTTGGGGCCTTGGAGGGAAGTAAGGGGGAATATGTGGGCGCAAGTTTTGCATTTCTTGCGGTTGCAGGGGAAGGTGCCGGGAGTGGAGGTTGGGTTGGTGGGGGGTGTGGACCTGACGAGGGAGTCACGGAGGGAGTGGTCTTTTTGGAACACTGATAGGGGAGGGGAGGGAAATATATCCCTGGTGGTGGGGTCCGTTTAGAGGTGGCGGAAATGACGGTGAATGATACGCTGTATATGGTGGTTGGTGGGGTGGTAGGTGAGAACCAGTGGGGTTCTGTCCTGGTGGCGGTTGGAGGGGCGGGGCTCAAGGGCGGAGGAGAGGGAAGTGGAGGAGATGCAGTGGAGGACATCGTCGATCACGTCTGGGGGCAATCTACGGTCCTTGAAGAAGGAGGCCATTTGGCTGTACGGTATTGGAACTGGTCCTCCTGGGAGCAGATGCGGCGGAGACGAAGGAATTGGGAATATGGGATGGCGTTTTTACAGGGGGCAGGGTGGGAGGAGGTGTAGTCTAGGTAGCTATGGGAGTCAGTCGGTTTATAGTAGATGTCCGTGTTGATTCGGTCGCCCGAGATAGAAATGAACTGCCACATCGATGACTGTATCGTCGCTGCCCATGCTCCCACGAGGAGGTTAATTACTTTCTCCTCACTGAAGAAGATAAGCAACTTGAAGAGTAATAAATGATTATTATCCAAGGATGAAGAAATCAGGCCAGACTCAAAATGTTAAGTGTTTCTTCCTCCATGGATACTGCCAGACTTGCTGAGTTTCTCTAGCATTCTCTCTGTTTGTTTCAGATTTCCAGCCCTGCATTTTTTTGCCATTATCCAGGGATGGCCTGACTGTATCAAGCAAGTAACTGAGAGGATTTGTGTGCTTTGGACATACAGAGGCAGAAGCAAATACATTCTTGGTATATCACAATGTCATTTTCATAGGCACATAAGTCCAAAATTTCAAAAAGCATGCCAGGTTCAAATATCCATGTGTCACCCATCCAGCGACACATGGGTACAACACAAGGCACTGGCACATGAGTCTGTGTACTGACCATGAGTGAATCAGGATTTGCAATTAATGCATTTGAGACATGCTGTATCAATCAACCTCAAACAAAGGAGCTTCAATATTCACATAATGTTCCCTCAATTCCTTGGAAAAACTATCAAAAGACCTATTCAAAGTGTGTGGCAAAGATTACCTCCTTGTGATAGATTACTTCAGTAAATTGCCATTGTTTGATGACTTAGCAACTTAAAACTTAGATTGCTATTTTCAGTTTATTCATAAAATTGGATCAGATAGTGTCTGATAACAGACCACAACATAGCAGCAAATCATTTCAAGAGATGTATACTATGTGGGAAGTGACCCATATCATAATATCACCCCAATATCCATACTCAACTGATCTCGCAGTATTTATAGTTATGTACTGTCAAGTCAATTATGATTAAATGTCAAGCAGCAAAGCAAAATTGTTGCATTTCATTGGTGCATTTTCATAGAACAACACCAATGGGTAGGGGTTATCATTCCATCGCACAGCTTCTGCTCAGAAGGTAAGTGCTAATAACCTTCCTCAGTAACCAATTGTCTTATCTGGGATACAAGACAATTTTCAATGAGTGAGAGAATTTAAGATCCAGGATGAGTGAGCAGGTAGAGATTTACCAAAACTGTGGATTTGTAAGATAGTGTGAGGTAGAAATACAAATCCTTCGGCATCAAAGGTTTGTAAAGGATTTCCTGCTTATTCAGACAAGAAAACATCTTGTAGTTAAGGATCTGCTGTTTAAATCAGATCAATATAAGGTGACGCTGAAACTGCCTAATCTAATTTAAATTTGATAATACCTATAGGTGCTTCTCCAAACCTGCATGCCTAACGTGTCATTTACATTAACATTAGCCATGACCTGATTGGCCATTTGATTTAAAGTGATCTTAAAGATTACATTTTGCAGTGTGTGAAGTTAGCTTGTCAATTTTCCAAGACTAGAATTATTCAGCCTGGTCTATCATGCAGGAATATTTTGTAAGTTTCTCCTAGACACTACTTATCTTAGCCTGACTTGGAAAATTGAACAATAAATTGGGAAGCAACAGTCAATAGTTGGCTGAATGAAGAGAAAACAATAGTTTAGTAAGGGGGCTTCACAAAAAATGTGAAAATCAATGATTCTTCTTATTTTTAAATTAGATACTTTCAGAATATTGGATGGCAACTGTGGGAATACTAGCGACAAACATTTGTTTTCCCCCAGATGGGCTTCAGGAAATAAAATGCATTCCTCTTATGATTCGATTGATGGCAGCTTTGGAATGTTTACACAACAGTGTTTGTTGTAGACTAGTGCAAGATGTTTCTTGATTGAAGAAAAACATTTCGTAGGTTTATACAAAGAAAAAATATGCAACATTTTTGGAAATATTCTGACATCCCTTTGTTGATGAATTTATTGATTTGCTGCATCAGGATGTTACTGAGATTTTGGAGTATATAGAAAAGAGGCTGTTTGGTTCGTCTTAATTCATTGTCCTAAAGTGCAGATGAAGAATTTGAGAGAATAGCTTTTCCAACCCACATCTTAAGCATTTGAGTTTGGAGTTCAATTATATAAGAGCCACACTAGATGTATAGCAGTAGTTGTCAAGAGAGGGAGCCATGGTTGACTAAACAAGTTGAAGCTCTTGTCACGAGAAAGAAGATGGCTTATGTGAGGATGAGGCATGAAGACTCAGTTAGGAGGCTTGAGAGTTATAAGTTAATCAGAAAAGATCTAAAGAGTGGGCTAAGAAGAGCCAGGAGGGGACATGAGAAGTTGTTGGCAGATAGGATCAAGGAAAACCATAAGGTCTTCGATAGGTATATCAAGAATAAACAAATGATGAGGGTAAGATTAGGGCTGATAAAAGATAGCAGTGGAAAGTTGTGTGTGAAATCTGAGACCATGGGGAAGCATTTAATGAATACTTTGCATCAGTATTCACATTGGAAAAGGGCAATGTTATTGAGAATATGGAGATACAGACTACAAGATTAGATGGGACTGCAGTTGATAAAGAATAGGTTCCAGCAATTTTGGAAGGTCTGAAAATAGGTAAGACCACTGTGCCGGATGGGATTTATCATTGGATTCCCTGGGAAGCCAGGGAGGCGATTGTAGAGCCTTTGGCTTTGATCTTCATGTCACCATTGTTGACAGGATTAGTGCCAGAGTTCTGGAAGATAGCAAATGTTATTCCCTTGTTTCAGCAGGGGAATTGGGACAGCCCTGGTAATTATAGGCCAGTGAATAAGGTGTTGGAAAAGGTTAAAAGAGATAGGATTTATGATCATCTCGAAAGGAATAGCTTGATTAGGGATAATCAACACGGTTTTGTGAAGGGTAGATCATGCCTCACTAACCTTATTAAGTTCTTCGAGAAGGTGACAATACAGGTGAATGAAGGTAAAGTGGTTGATGTGGTGTATATGGACTTCAGTAAGGCGTTTGATAAGGCTCCACATGGTAGGCTATTGCACTAAATACTGAGTTTCGGGATTGAAGGTGATTTAACTATTTGGATCAGAAATTGGCTAGCTGAAAGAAGACAGAGGGTGGTGGTTGATGGGAAATATTCATCCTGGAGCTCAATTACCAGTGGTGTGCTGCAAGGATCTGTTTTGGGGCCACTGCCGTTTGTCATTTTCAAAAATGATCTGGATGTGGGCGTAGAAGGACAGACTAGTAAATGTGCAGATGACACTAAGGTAGGCTGAATTGTGGATAGTGCAAAAGTTTGACGTGCGTTACAATGGGACATAGATAAGATTCAGAGCTGGGCGGAGAAATGGCAAATGGAGTTTAATATGGAAAGGTGTGCGGTAGTGCACTTCGGAATAAATAACAGGAATGCAGAGTACTGGGCTAACGGTAAAATTCTTGGCAGTGTACATGAACAGAGAGACCTTGGTGTCCAGGTGCATAAATCCTTGCAAGTCACCACCCAGATTGTTAAGAAGGCATATGGTGTGTTGGCGTTTATTGGTAGGGGGATTGAGTATCAGAGCCATGAGGTTATGCTTCAGCTGTACATGACACTGGTCAGGCTGCACCTGGAGTATTGCATACAATTCTGGTCACCACATTATAGGAAGGATGTGGAAGCTTTGGAAATGGTTCAGAGGCAATTTACGAGGATGTTGCCTAGTATGGAGGGAAGATCTTAAGAGGAAGGGGGGGGGGAACTGAGGCTGTTTACATTGGAGAGAAGAAGGTTGAGAGGTGATTTAATTGAGACGTATAAGATAATCAGAGGGTTAGATAGGGCAGACAGTGAGAGCCTTTTTCCTCGGATGATGAAGGCTAACACTAAAGGATTGAACACTCTGGAGGCAGGAAGCATGTTTCTGCTGATGGGTGAGTCCAGAGGACACAGTTTAAAAATAGTGGGTAGGCCATTTAGAACAGAATTGAGGAGAAACGTCTTCACCCAAAAACTGGTGGATATATGGAATGCTCTGCCCAGAAGGCAGTGGAGGCCAAGTCTCTGGATACTTTCAAGAAAGAGATGGATGGAGCTCTTAAAGATAGTGGAATCAACAGTTGTGGGGATAAGGCAGGAACAGGATACTGATTGTGGATGATTAACCATGATCAAAATGAATGGTGGTGCTGGCTCGAAGGGCCAAATGGCCTACTCCTACACCTATTGTCTACTGTCAATTGTCTATTGTCATTACATGAGGGGACATAGCATTTATTTGAGGGGTGATAGATGTAGGACAGATATCAGGGGTAGTTTCTTTATTCAGATAGTAGTAGGGGTGTGGAATGGTCTGCCTACAATAGTAGTAGACTCACCAATGTTAAGGGCATTTAAATGGACATTGGGCATACATATGGATAATAATGCAATGGTATAGATTAGAAGGGCTTCAGATTAATTTCACAGATTGGTGCAACTTCAAGGGCCTGTACAGCGCTGTAACGTTCGGTGTTTTATGTTCTAATTCTCTTTCTTTCTCCACAGATGTTGCCAGACCTGTGGAGTTTCTCTGGCATTTTGTTTTTACTTCAGATTTCTAGCATCTGCCATATTTTGATTTTATTTCCCTCACTGGAAGCTGCTTCTTCAGCCACAAAACAAATGCAGCAAAATATCTCATCTGACCTCACTGAAATTCTGAAGCTGCATTTCCATCGACTCAAAGAGTTGGAAGCATGCCAAATAGTGGAAAATGCTGGAAGTTATTAATCTTGCCTAATCATATTGTGCTCAAAGTACTCAATGAAATTTTCAGGCAATCAATTTGCAAATCAATTCAAATGCAAAAGTATTTGAAGCTAATCAATTCAAAACACAAAAACCCTCTCTGGTCACCTCAATAAAGTCATGGAAGATCACCATAAAAATTCAAGCTATACCTTAGCTGCATTAACAGTATATAACAAGTGGTCTAAAGCCAACCAAGAGGAGTTTGGTCAGGCACTCTGTGATAACTTGCAGATGCATAAGGAAAAGATTGGTACTGAATGAATCGGTTTAGTTTCGATGATGGAACCATTATCTATATTTTGCAGTCAGGGGATATTCATTCACTGGCACAAAATTCACTACCCAGAATGGCTGATAACATTCAACACACACAAATATGTTCTTTGGAGAGGAGTTGATCTCTCTGACCATCACAGGAAACGGAGCATGAAGATTAACTACACAGGCCCTCACAGTAACTGCTGTGATAAAGCACTATCATTGGCCTTTATGACCAATGGAGTGAGAGGGCATATGGTCTGATGACATGCTGGTGGTTTTTAGAAGTATAGCCTCAACATCTTGCTTCATCTTGGAAGAACTCAACCTTGAAAATATGTGATAGAATCAGGACACCATGAACCGAAAGGGTTACTGGAACTTGGAGTTATGAAAAAAACCATTCCAAACACTTCCTCCAAATGACAAAGAGGGCATCCAGCTCTATCTTGACCAAAACATTTTGAAAATTGTATTAAGCTTTGATTTAGCATGTTAGAATATTTTAGTGAAAAAGTAACTTAATCTTGGTGACTTCATTTGCATTTGACTTGAATGTTATTGGACAATAACATGCTGTACTCAAGTGGCACATATCCAAGCAAATGCAATTTTTAAAAAAAATTGTGGAATGTGGGCCTCACTGGTTGGCCTGCAGTTATTGATGTTCCCTATTTGCCCTTGAGAAAGTGGTGATGAGCTACCATCTTGAACTGCTGCAGTCCACCTGCTGTGGGTTGACACATGATGCCATTAGGGAGGGATTTTGATTCAGTGACAGTAAAGGAATGGTGATACATTTCCAAGTCAGGATGGTGAGTGACTTGGAAGGAAACTTGATGGTGGTGGTGTTCCCATATATTTGCTTCTAGATGGAAGTGGTCGTGGGTTTGAAAGGTGCTGTCAGAGGATTCTTGGGGAATTTCTGCAGTGCATCTTGTTGATAGTACACACTGCTGCTACTGAGCATTGGTGCTGGAGAGGTGGATGCTTGTGGATGCAATGGCAATCAAGCGGGCTGCTTTGTCCCGGATGAATCTTGAGTGTTTTGGGGCTGCACTCATCTAGGAAAGTGGGGAGTATTCCATCACACTCTTGACTTATGCCTTATAGATGTTGGACAGGCTTTGAGGAGTCAGGAGGTGCATTACTTTCAGCAGTATTCCCAGCTTCTGACCTGTTCTTGTAGCCACTGTGTTTATGTGGTGAGTCCAGTTGAGCTTCTGGTCAATGATAATACCTAGAATGTTGGTAGTGAGGGATACAGTGATAGTAATACAGTTGAATGCAAAGTGATGATTATATCTGATCATATTTCTTTCTGATCACACAACATTCCTGTGATATCAGTTTCAGAAACAATTAATATGATTGATTGCTTTGTAAAATTTGGAGATTTACAATGATGTGAAAAATAAAGTGGGCATTTTCAGTGCGACAGCAAAGCAGGTTTTATGTATCAGCAGCAAAACTTTAACACACCAAAGGTACATTCTATGACATAAAAAATGGATCAATTTCTTTGGTTTGTCTCTATACTCTGAAGGGTTCCAAACTTGAGACTTAAGAGAACAGCCAACGTCATTTATTATGGCAAGAGGTACAGGTAAGTGCCATGCAACAAGCATACCATTGTTATCATCTTTCTTAACTGTAGAATGATGCACACAATCTGTAAAAAGACATTGGTAGGAGTAGCGTACAGACCTCTAAACAGCAGCCACAATGTCGAAAAGACTATAAATCAACAAATCAATAGGAGTATGTAAAAATAACATAGCAATAGTTATAGATGACTTTAATCTTCATGGTGATTAGGTTAATCAAATTGCAAGGAGTTGGTATGAGAAATATACCATGAAGCCAACTAAACAGCAGGCTATCTTCAACCTGGTGATGTAATGAGGCAGGTCTAATAAATGACATTCAAATAAAAGATTCCTTCAGTTTAATAAATGATATCTGAGTAAAAGATTCTCGAGGAAATAGTGATCATAACACGGTAGAATTTAATACTGAGTTTGAGAAAAATAAACGTGGATCAGAAACAATCATGTTTAAGTTAAATAAAGGGAATTACAAGAAAAATGTGAGTAGTTAGCTGAAGTGAACTGAATAGATGGATTAGCTAGAATAAGTAAGCAAGCTGCAGGTAATTCATAACCTTCAACAAAAATACACCCCCATAAAAAGATTTGAAAACAGGAATAAACCAAACCATTGCTAACCAAAGAACTTAAGGAGAGTATTAAATTGGGAGACAAGACATTCAAGATCAGCAAAATCAGTGACGGCTCAGAAGACTAGGATGAATTCAGAATCCAACAAGGGAGGGGTAAGAAGATAATAAAGACAAAGAAAATAAACAAAAAGGATAAACCAGCAAGGAATATAAAAATTGATATGAAGCACTTCTTTAAGTAGATAAAAAAGAAGAGTGAGGTCAAAGAATGCTGCAACACAAAGGGACTTGGGGGCATTAGTGGACAAAATACTGAAAACCAGCACAGAGGTACAGCAGAAAATCAGGAAAGCGTAATGGAATGCTGGCCATGGCTTTAAGGGGTTGGAGTACAAGAATGGGGAAATCTTACTGCAAGGTGCTGGTGAGACCACATCTGAACAGAGACACCTTAGAAAATGAATCTGGTGAGACTGTTATGGGGAACGTGGAAACAGCAAAAGAGTTCAGCTGATATTTTGCATCAGTCTTTACAGCGGAAATCCTTCAAAAGTCCCATTAATGCTAAAAAAAATACAAGGGAGGAATTCAGTATTATCACCATCACTAGAGAAGTAACATCAGACAAATTAATGGGGTTAAAGGCAGAGAAGTTCCCAAGCCCTGATGGCTTGCATCTAAAGATTCGAAAAGAGGTTGCTACAGAAATAATGGATTTGCTCGTTATTAAGTCCTTGGATCCTGAAGAAGTAACAGAGGATTGGAATAAGGCCCTTGTGACATCCCTTTTCAAAAATGGAGGGAGGTAAAAACTGGATAACCAAAGCCAAATAGCCTAACATCTATTATTGCAAAGAATTGAATTCAGTTATAAAGGAAGAAATGACAGAACATTTTGAAGATCATAGTCTAATCTAAGCAGATTCAGTGTGGCTTCAAGAAACAGAAATTATGTCTGCCTAATTTTATAGTGTTAAAAATCACACAAAACCAGGTTGTAGTCCATCAGATATATCTGGAAAGTGAATGTGAGGAGTGTTGGATCAGTCATGATCCTATTGAATGGTGAAGCAGGCTCAAGGAGGCAAATGGCCTACTCCTGTTCTGATTTCTTATGGGCTAATGTGTGGAATAAAGCTCGTGCAGCCACATTTTTGTTTTTGCAGTTATTCTTTCACAGTTGTCCGTAAATGAAAGGAATGATAAGTTCTCCAAAGCAAAGGAACTATGACCTGTTGCATGAAGTATGATTTGATTGACTGACTAAGGTCTCCAAAATATCCAGAAGGATCTGCACTTTTGCAAATAATAGCTGTTGTCAAATTAATGACAAGAGGTAAAGTAAAATTAATTAATGCCAAGTATCTACTTCACGCTGTCACTCTTGACAACACAAATTTGACTTCTTAACCTAAAATCTCCCATTCTGAACATGAGTTTCACTTAAATTGGACATGTAATATTGTGAAGATAATGTCATTGTTCTCCTTCTTAGCTCTGCTCATGTATTATCATTTACAGAAAGCTGTATATTTTGCATTCTAGATTGTTTTTAATTATTGGAAACTTCTAATGAGAAAAGTAACACCTTACCTATGTTCCATCACATACAGAGGGCTGGAATTTATACCCAAAACTCAAAACTCCACTTCTCCACCCATAGGTATGTCTGAATGTCTGACCTTCTACACTGCCTTGCCCAATCCTACCAGGAGTTTTGAATGAAAAGATCTCAAATGGTTTCCTGTCAGAACAAGACCTTAACACTGGAATGATTGGTTCAGTAGGCTTTGTATGCCAAGGTCAGAGCACCACATCAGGCAAAGATCCAGAGAAATATGGGATGAATCAGTTGTTTCGTTCAACTGAAAAATTCGACAATAATGAGGTAATACAAGAGCAGGCAAGCAGCATGTGAGCCATTTTGAAGTGTTCACTTTAAGTAGAACCAAACAACACCACAGATGGCACAAATTCTCAGTAAAGGGAGCAGATGTGGAAGACAGGAACCTCAAGCATTTTTGCAGATAAGAAAATGCTGCAAAAGTGTAAAAGCAAGAAAAAGTTTCCAAAAAACAAGCAATTTGGTAAGTTTAAAAAAAAAGTAAAAATAGATTTGTTGGGACAAGTCAAGGAAGAAAAACAAAGATTCTGGTCAGTCACACTAGAATTAAAAGGGTCCAAAACCAAATTAAACCAGATGCTGGCACAATTTGTACAAATTTGGTGGACCAGTATTGATGTCCAGCAATCAGAAATTATGCCAAGTCCAGAAATAAAAAGAACTACCCAAATACTTAACCACAAGTGAGGTGAGTGAGAACATGAGACTGTCTACATTTGAAAGAATCATAGAATTTCCTCATTAAGAAGTAATGCTTATGTTCACCTCGGTCTTCTGAAATGAGTAGACAAAGTTTGACAGGAGGATTATGGAACAGAATTTCATGAAGGATTCCCATCAATCTTTCACAGTCTAAGTAAAGTTAGCAAAGAATATAACACTCTGTAGCTTCAAGATGCTAAGCCAATATATTAATATACACCTGGAGGGTACTGCGTCCGTTGATGGAGAAAGTTAAAGAACAGCTTGATAGAATGCTACAATAAGAGTACTGGCAACTCTTGAAGAGCCAACTATGGTTGTTTTTAGGGTTTGTAACAGTTCCCAAGCCGAATGGTGAGCTCAGGGTATATGCAAACCTGACAAATAATTAAACAGAGTAGTCGAGAGAGAAAGGTCCATGCAATGCCTGCAATAGATGATTGACAAAACTCATCAGAGCATACCCTTCAATAAACGGCTAACAGCAGTTTTTGGCTAAACCGCTACACTTTGAGGCAAGTTTTTAATGATTTTCATCATGCCTTTCAGGCAATTCTACTTTAATCGCCTTCCTTTTGGGATATCGTCAGATCCAGAAACATTTCTGTGTGCAATGCCAAACATCCTAGGAGGGAAAAAAACGGATTAGTTTTATCACGGATGACATACATAGTACTATAAATTAGGAGCATGATCACAGAGTACCTGAAATTTCATTTTAAACTTGGCTACACTCACAGAACCATGAGGGGATCTTTTGAGAACAGCTTAACAGTATCTTGAATATTGAGTAAACTATAGCAGTTCTGGCGCTAAAAGAGAAATTAAATTTATCAGATGTGCTGGTGCATTTTAAATTCAGGTTGACCATGACGGTGGCTGTAGATGCATCAAATGGTCGAGGAGCAGTACTTATTCACGTCCAAAATAATGGTAAAATAAATCTAGTTTACTTTTATTTAAAAGCAAAATCACATTACATGACTAAAGAGAAAAAACATTGTCAGCAATGTGGGAATGTGTACAATTCTCAGACTGTGTGATGAAACTGATATTTCCGATTGATACAGACCACAGACCATTAGTTACACCATTGGATTCCAAAGAGATAGTCAAAATTCTATCATGTATCCTGAAGCTTGGTCTCAGACTGATGCATTATGACTACACAGCAGTGTATGTCGCAGGGGAAAAAAAACTCAGAGTAGCTAATTCATTCTCTGGAAATGAAGTGGATCATGCTGAAACAAGAGATTTAATTCTTATTTCATAAGTAGATTTTTTTAGTCAGCCATTCTTTTTTACTATTTACTCTGAAGAAGTTATAAGATATAAGAGATGCAAAAAGGTCAGATGTAGAATGTACCCAGATTAGGACATTCTACCAAGAAGTTTGGTCAAAATATAATTCAAATGATCATGCTTTACAGAAGCATCGTGAACAAACGGAAGCATTTTATCATGGAAAATGCTTTTCTAGACATTAATTTCAGGCTGTGAGGAAATAAATTCTTGACAGAATCCATCAAAGTCACTAGGAATAACAAAGTACAAAGACAATGTGTAACAATTGGTCCAGGAGTAAAGAATTTCAAAGGAAATTCGACATTTCTTATGGTCACACAGTACAGATGCAATCAATAGCCAGACACCAATTAAATCTTATCATATTCTAGTCCCCAGAATGGCATTGCAAAGGTTGGGACTATACCTCTGACATTTTGCAGAAAGCATATTCAATCATAGGAGATCACTCCTCTGGCTGCTAGAAGTTACCAGACTTCAAACCAGCACAGCTGAGACAGCGACCAAATCACAGAAGAAAATCTTTTCAGACAAACTTAAAATTAGGGTCAGGATTAGGTCACTCAGCCCCTCCAGCCTCTTCTGCCAATTAATGAGCTGATGGCTGATCTAATTGTGGGCTTAACTGCACATTCCCTCCGACTGCCAACAACCTTTCTCTTGCTTGTTAACTCAGAATCTACCTTTGCCTTAAACATACTCAATCATTCCACTTCCACAGCTCTCTAAGAAAGAAATTTCTCAAGACTCAAACAGAAAAAATCCGTCCATCTTCATCTTAAATGGGAGATCCCCTATTTTTAAAGCATGTCCTGTAGCCCGAGATCTCTTCCACAATTGAATCATCCTTCAGCATCCGCTTTGCGATGTACCTTCAGGATCTTACGTTTCAATAAGGTTCATTTTTCATTTTGCTAAAATTGAATGCATACCTCTGAAATTAAATATGTCACAAGTTTTCATCTCTAGCCATGGATTAGTGGAGAAGCTAAGCAAGCAATGAAGCCAAGAAAATGATTGGGAACCACCTTCACTGTATTACACAGCAACACCATTGAGGAATGAATGCTCACCAGCTCAAAGCTACTAATGGGAAGAAAGCGAAAAATGCATACATATCCCATTGCTATAAACAAAAGCTCCTCAAACCTGATTCCAGGTATAGCGCAAAAACTTTATCAGATTTAGTACCAAGCCAGAAGATATGCATCTGAGATAGGAAGTCAGAATATATGGTCTTGCATTATACATTCTTGCACTACTCTAATTCTGATGGGAATATTCCAAAGGAACAGTGAATTATTAATCATTCTTGAGGGAGCAAGAACAAATGAACATGACTTTGGGATAATGAGAAAAGAAATCCATCAATTTACCTTGCAGAATAATGATATCACAAAAACAATTGAAGATCATCACCCTCAATCAATGGTAATGAGAGCAGTGTGAGCTGTAAAGTACCACAGAGTCTCAACCAATGCATTTCAGACTGGGAGTGTGCAGTGAGGGAGATGGTCAGAATGTTCATAATGCAAAGGAATAGATAAATAATGTTAATGTAAAAGTTGAGAGAAGTTTGGGGACAGATGATGAGAACGTGAGAATGGATATGTTAATGAGATGATGATATCTTTTATTCTGATGTAATAGTGATGCCAAAGTCATGAGCAATAAACTGTGAGACAGGGACAGAATGGTCTGTGTTAGTGAGAGATGTCTTTTCAGAGCACCAGATTATGTACAATCGTGTGAAACAGAATAAACCTACCAGACTCAGAAAGATATATAAAGCGAAACCATTTCAGGTTCCATACCACCAGGATTGACAAGAATAACTCTCTCACTAATGCTGAATAGAATCCTGGAGCAATGAGCCTCATGGCAACACAAAATTATTTGGCATTGATAGAAGCTTGGCTGACCAACAGGAATCAGAGCTGGTAAGATGTAATGACAGAGTGCTACATGAATTAATGATGTACATGCTCTTATAGTCCTAGAGTCATAGAGATGTGCAGCATGGAAGCAGACCCTTCGGTCCAACTCACCCATGCTGACCAGATATTCAAAATAAATCCAGTCCCATTTGCCAGCACTTGGTCCATATCCTTCTAAATCCTATTCGTACACCCATCCTGATGTTTATGAAACATTGGAACTGTACTAGCCTTCACCACTTCCTCTGGCAACTCATTCCATACACGTACCACACTCTGCATGATAAAGTTGCCCCTGAGGTCCTTTTACTATCTTTCCTATCTCAGCTTAAAATATACCCTCTAGTTCTGGATTCCTCATCCCAGGGAAAAGACCTCGACTATTCACCCTGTCATGTACCTCATGATTTTATAAATTTCTATGAGGTCAGCCCTCAGCCTCCAACGCTCCAGGGAAAATAGCCCCAGCCTATTCAGCCTCTTCGTATAGCTCAAACCCTCCAGCCCTGGCACCATCCTTGGTAATCTTTTCTGAACCCTTTCAAGCTTTACAGTATCTTTCCAATTGAAAGACCAGAATTGAAAGTAGCATTTCAAAAGTGTCCTAGCCAACGTCCTGTACAGCTGCAATGTGATCTCCCATCTCCTGTACTCAATGCACTGATCATTAAAGGTAAGCATACCAAATTACCCCGTCGGCTTGTGACCCCACTTTCAAGGAACTATGAACCTGTACTCCAAGGTCTCTTTGTTCTGCAACACTCCCCAGGACCTTACCATTAAGTGTATAAGTCCTGTTAAGATTCACTTTCCCAAAATGCAGCACCTCGCATTTATCTGAATTAAACTCCATCTCAGCCCATTAGCCCATCTGATCAAGATTCTGTTGTAATCTGAGGTAACACTCTTTGCTGTTCACTGCACCTCCAATTTTGGTGTCATCTGCAAACTAACTTACTAACTGTGTTCACATCAAATCATTTATATAAATGTCGAAAAGCAGTAGATCAGCACTGATCCCTGTGGCACACTGATTGTCATTGGCCTCCAATCTGAAAAGCAACCCTCCACCACCACCTTCTGTCTCCTACCTTCAAGCCAGTTCTGTTAACTTGTGAAGAGGACATAAGGAGGTTATGAAGAGATACGAAGAAGTAAGTGGGCAATAATGTGGCAAACAGAGTTTATTGTGGAAAATGTGAAATTATCCATTCTAGCAGGAAGAATAAAAGAGAAGCATATTCTCTACATGGTGAGAAATTGAAGAGCTCTGGGGTCCGGTGTGATCTGGGTATGCTAGTGCATAATTCACATAAGTTAGCATTCAGTATGACAAGTAATTAGGAAAGCTAATAGAATGTACTCGTTTATTGTGAACAAACTGAATATACAATTGTGGAGGTTATGCTTCATTTATATGGGCCATTGGTGAAATCGCATCTTGTATCACAGTACATGTTGTAAATCTATTACAAGCCTTTCAGAGAAGGTTCATTATACCATCATCTGGAATGGGCCTGAAATGTTGGACAGGCTGAGATTATGTCAACTGGAGCTTAAAGTTGAATTGACTGAAACGTGTAACTTTCATGGGTCCTTAGAGTGGATAGAGAAAGGATATAATCTCTTGTGAGAGCATTTTGAACAAAGGAGTGCTTTTCAAAGAAGAAGGCATCACCCCAAGATAAGGCTGAGGAAAATCTTTATTTCACAGAATGTGGGGAGTCTTTGGAATGCTACTCTTGAAAAAGCAAAGAATCTTTGAATATTTTAAAAGCAGAAGTGGATGGATTATTGTTGCAGGTGAAAGGTGAAAGGAGGTAGGAATGTGGCTTAATCAGATCATCATATCTAATGGAATGGGGGGGGGGATGCTGAGTGGCTATGTCAGCTCCTATTTCATATCCTCATAAATACTTGAAAGTGATATATTTGATCTAAATATGTGGGCGGCACGGTGGCACAGTGGTTAGCACTGCTGCCTCACAGCGCCTGAGACCCGGGTTCAATTCCCGACTCAGGTGACTGACTGTGTGGAGTTTGCACGTTCTCCCCGTGTCTGCGTGGGTTTCCTCCGGGTGCTCCGGTTTCCTCCCACAGTCCAAAGATGTGCAGGTTAGGTGAATTGGCCATGCTAAATTGCCCGTAGTGTTAGGTAAGGGGTAAATGTAGGGGTATGGGTGCTTGCGCTTCGGCGGGTCGGTGTGGACTTGTTGGGCCGAAGGGCCTGTTTCCACACTGTAAGTAATCTAAAAAAAAGGATTGGGCAGTTGAGAAAGACAGGAAATCACACAATCTGTTTCTTACTTTAAATACTGTTTTTCTTTCTGTTAGAAATAAGAAATGCAAATATCCATCTCAAGCTTCAAACTGGACTTGCAATTTGGTGAAATCTGTAATTATGCCTTTCCATCTTACCGTATTCCTTGAATTTCTATCATTCGTCTCACGTGAATAGGAAAGGTTGAGAGGGAAGTATTTGAATTTGTTTCATGATTCAGATTTGTTATAACTTCAACAAATTAGAACAGGAAATGATGCTGTTATAAACTAATAACCATTTGTGGTGCAAATAACCAATTTACAAGGTTAGTGTTTGTAAGTGTTCTCAGGTTCTAGCTACATGTGATCTCACAGCACTAATGATGGATAATTGCAGAGTAGCTTTAAATCCCTGATACAATAGGATTGAGGTCACACCATTATCAAAATCTGTAATGATTGGAACTAGGGCCAGGTGGATCTCATTGACTGTGAGATCCTTGATTGATGTTGTAAACCTGGGCCAATCAGGGAGCCCTGGCTGACAGATGAACAGGAGATGGCTGGTCTGTATTGTATGCATTTTTAAAAATGTAATTAGACTGTCTTGTATGTGCAAAATGTCAGATTGAAACTGGGATTTGAGGTTTGTCCTCATTTCCCTGAAAATTGGTTGAACGATAGGGTTTGGGGCCTGGCTTTGCTGCTCCTCTCCCTTGTAAAATTGTTTTGCTGTACACAGCCGTTAATGCTAATTGTTTTACAAATTGAATTGTTTTTTTTTATATATTAACAGGAGATATAGAGTCTCCTCAGTTGAGGGACTGGCTTTGAGCTGGCTGGTCAGAGCCCACATACCTAAAAGGTTCATGTGGTGTCAGGATACTGGCCTCTGTGCCATTATTTCAAAATCCCTGATCAGATCCTAGAGTCATGGAGTCACGCAACATCGAAGCAGACTCTTCGGTCCAACATCCCAATCTGTCCTGGTCTCATTTGGCCCATATCCCACTCAACCCTTCCTATTCATGTAAGATGAATGATAGAAGTTCAAAGAATGCAGTAAGATGGAATGGCATAATTACAGATTTCACCAAAGGGCAAATCCAATTCATTCCAAGTGTGACATTTTCTCCAGCTTTATTTCCATGGTTTTAGCAATTCCTTGCAAATATACTTGCAAATACTTACCTTGTAAATTGGTTATTTGCACCACTAATGTTTATTAGTTTATAAGAGCATTGTTTGCTTTTTGATAAGCTAATTGCTGTATGAGGAAATTCAACAATTTTGATTACCTTTGGTGATTTTCAATTTATTCACTTCCATTGATAATTAAGGTGAGTGACTGAAAAAGAAGCCAATGAATATTCATTGATTGTGAGTGGCTACAATCGGTTACATTTTATTGCATTTAATATTTAAACTAAACAGCAGGCACCGTGACTATGAATGTTCATGTATATTACAGACACTTACCATCCTAACAGAATTGCTTGCGATGGTTGCAAATCCAATGCAAACCCTTTAATTCTGTACATTAGTGTTATTTGTAGAGTAATGGCTGAAATCAGAATAAAACCTGCAGCTGCATGACCACTTTTATTGTACTTCAAACATCACTCAAACCTTAAATTGACCTTTATAGCCATTAGTACTTAATAATAGCAAGTTAAGAAAAATTGTAACCAGTGCATTTTCTTTTCAGTCACTCACCTTAATTATCAATGTAATTGGGTGCTAATGGCTCTCATGGTAACCATTACTGTCAGTTATTAGAACCAAATGGAAAATGCAAACTACCTGAAACTCAGCTTCCAGATCACATACCATCATGGCCACATATTTTGCTGTTGCTAACTCAGCCGAAATGCTAACAGAAAAGGAAAGTTACTTTAATCTCCAAAATTGATTTTTAGAAAGTCCACATAAATCTGGTTTACTTCTACTCTAAACCTATCCAAACATTTCTACCATACTGTTTTGTTTTGACCCTTTGGAACTAGAGTAGTAAACTCCATTTTAATAGACTATTTTGCATTGTAATTTAACATCATTCATAATGTGCAATAAATCATTCCTTTAATATTGTATACATTGGGCTGAATTTTCATAATGGAGCAGAGATGGGTATATCAGCAAATGAACAGCTTTCTGTTCTGGTCTTGACTCCCATGATTTTGGTGCAGACATTGTCATTATTCGTAATCAACTTGTTCAGAGATGGCATGAGACACCTCTAGAGCAAGTAGACTTGGACCTAGGTTTCCTGGTCCAAATGCAAGCATTGTATCGTGGGTAGCTGCAACAGGGTACCGACATGCCACTGGACAGCTCATTGAAACACAGGTTGGATTCTGAAGAGTGATTGCCCTGGGAAGAAAAGACAGAGGCCACTTGAAGTAATCAAAGTAGATATAGTGGTTCATTCCCCCATAGGTATAATGTTGACTGCTCAAAGACATAGGATATAAGTTTTATGTTAGGCCTTCACAGGATGTGGCATTGCTTGTCAGGCCATCATTAAGTGCCAATACCTAATGGCCCTGGCAAAGATAATGGTGAGAAGTTCATTTGAGCAGCTGCAGTCCATGTGGGCATAGATGCACTCATAATGTTGTTACATAGGGAGTTCCAGGATTTTGATCCAATGATAGTGAAGGAACAGGGATATAATTCCAGATTAAGATGGCGTGCAGCTTGAAGGAGAGCCTAAAGGCTCAGATTCTGACCTATCTGCTGCCCTTGTAAGGCGAGAAATTGAGTTAGTCCAGTGCATCTTGCAGATGTACGTACTGCTGCCATTCTGCATCAGTGGTGGAGGGAGTGAATGTTGAAGATGTCAGATGGGGTACCTATCAAGCATCTGCTTTGATCTGGATGGTGTTAAGCTTCTCTAGTATTGTCAGAGCTGCTCATATCAGACAAGCGAAGAGTATTCTGCCACATGTATGGCTTATAATCATCTAAATGGTAGACAGACTTGAGGAGTCGAAATGTGGTTTCTTTGAGGATGAAACAGCAAGGTGTATAAAGCATAAAGTAATAGTGTCTTTACATTTCAAAAAGGTATTTTATAAACTACCCAGTAAAAGATTACTGCAAACATAAAATGCTCATGGTGTTCATGGCTATGCATTAACATATTTTTAAAAAAACAGGCAAACAGGAAACAAAATGTCACATAAATAGGTGATTTTCAGGTTGGCAAATTGTAACTATTGGGATACCACAGGAATCAGTGCTGGGGCTCAACTAGTAATCTGTATTAGTGTTTTGGATGAAGGAATAGAGTGCATCATGTTTGTATTGATGTCAGGTTTGGCTAGAAATATGAAATTGAGTTGAGAAGGTGACACAAGTTTACAAAGGGATAAGATAGATTAGTGAGTGGCAAAAATTGGCAGATAAGTAAAACTGGAAAACATAAGATTACCGACTCTAGTCAGAAGAATAGGAAAGCAGAATATTATTTAAATAGAGGGAAACTTACTGAAAGCTGCAATACAGAAGGATCTGAGTAACTTCCAATGGCGTACTCTCATGCAATGCCACGCTCTCTCCAGTGCAGCATCCTCCACAACAGCCTGTGGTGTGAGCTTGTTCTTTGGTGCAAGGAACTACCTGGTTCATATTTGATCACTATTCCTGAACTCTATCTGCACTCAGGCTGCACAGTTGGAAGTACCTATAGAGCTTCAGGTTTCATATCTGGGTGCAACATTTGTACCTAACTTCCCAGTCTTCAAAGGTATTTGATGCACATCCTGTCTTTCTGCCCATTTTAAAAATTTACAACGTTTATTTTCAGTTGGCTGCTTGTTCTGTAAAACCCAAGTTTCTCAATCATTGCACATTACATTAAAGCCTACTTTCACTTTTTGGTTAGCATTATGATTTAGAAAGTCTGGAGCATCTTCTCAAGTTATCAAATTCTGAATATCTGAGACATTAGACGTTGCGTGTGGTACTAAATATACCACCTTGCAGATATGCAACATTCTGTGAAACTGCTCCAATAGTAACCACATACAACAAAATAAAACCATTACAATACTGATGCTAATGTCATCCAATAGTAACAATGATAAAGAAGTAAGTGTCAACAGAGACCATAGGGCATTTATTAAATCCCCAGTCATTTATTATAAAAACAAAAATATTTTTGATAACTTCAGCACATCCTTAGGATGCCCAAATACTTCACATATTTGGTACTTCAGATTATTGACACAGGTTCCCTAGCTCTATTTTATTTCAGGAAGTTTGGAGGTGAAGGAGTGACCTGGAGTCTAACTTTACAAATGTTATTAGGCTTTAGCTTTACAATATACAGATTACAAAAAAACAAATCCAATCACCAGAGTTTCTGTCCATGGGTATATGTACAGCAGACCACCTACAACCACTGTGTGGTTATGGAGGGAATTTCTGTCCATGGGTACATGTACAGCAGACCACCTACAACCACTGTGTGGTTATAGAGGGAGTTCTCGAACTTTGAATTGTGCCAAGTCAGGATGGTGTGCAGTTTGGAGAGTAAGATGGTGTGCTCCTCTTCATTTATTACCCTTATGCTTCTAAGGCATGCAAGTCATAAGTTTGAAAAGTGATGTCAAAGGACGCTTGGCAAATTGCTTCAGTGCCTGGCAGCACAGTAGCTCAGTGGTTAGCACTGCTACTTCACAGCATCAGGGTCCTGGGTTCAATTCCCACCTTGGGTGACTGTCTGGGTGGAGTTTGCACATTCTCCCTGTGCCTGTGTGGGTTTCCTCCAGGTGCTCTGGCTTTCTCCCACAATCTAAAGATGTTCAGGCCAGGTGAATTGACCATGCTAAATTGCCTATAGTGTTAGGTGCATTAGTCGGGGTAAATATAGGGAATGGATCTGGATGAGATACTTTTTGGAGGGTCACTCTGGAGGTGTTGAGCTGAAGGGCCTGTTTATAATCTGTAGTGAATCTAATCAAAGTTGCATTTGATGGAATTCTAAGCCATGGTATTGGAGAGAATGAATACTTTAAGATGGTGGATTGGATTCCAACCATGCTTCTTAAGTGTTATCCAGGGAAGTGGAGAGCATCCAACTCAATTTGATTTTTTGTTATCACTTGTATCTAAGTGCAGTAAAAAGACTTGTTTTGTGTGCAAGACAAGCAGATCATAACAAACAAGGATATACAGATCATAGGATGCTGAGACAAAGTTAGGCATGCAAGGTTAATACTGCACAGGAGGTGCACAAAAGAAAGAACAACATTCAATTTGAAATCAGAGAGGTCCATTCAACAGTCTAACAACAGCAGGGACAAAGCTGTTCTCTATTCTGTTGGCACGTGTGTTCATGCTTCTGTATCTTCTGCCTGATGGAAGAGGTTGGAAGAGAGTATTGCCAGGATTTTAGGGGTTTTGATGATATTGGCAGCCTTTTCATGGTGATGCCGAGTGTTAATGGAATTCATGGATGGGAGGTTGGTTTCCATGATGGTCTGGGTTGTCTACACAACCTTCTGCAGTTTTTAATGGTCCTGGACAAAGCAGTTGCCATACCAAACCATGATGCATCCAAATAGAATGTTTTTTATAGTGTATTTCTAAATCTTGGTGAGGGTCCTTACCTATGGACGTGCTGAATTTCCTAATCTTCCTGAGGACAAAGAGGCATTCTTGTGCCTTCTTGACCATCAAATCTACATGGGGGATGCAGGACAGCATGTTGGTTATCGTGTCTGTTAGGAACTTGACGCTCTCAATCCTCTCCACCTCAACACCATCAATGTAGATAGGGGCGTGTTCTCCTTCTTTCTTCCTGAAGTAAATGACCAGCTCTTGTGTTTTGCCAACATTGAGACGGAGATTGTTATCATTACATCATGACACTAAGCGGTCTACCTCCTTCCTGTATTCTGACTCATCATTGTTTGATATCCGGCCTATAATGGTGGTGTTGTCAGCAAACCTATAGATGGCACTCATACAGAATTTGGCTATATAGTTGTGGGTGTACAGAAGTACAATAGGGGGGTTGAGCGCAGATCTTTGTGGGCACCAGTGTTGAGTGTCATCATGAAGGAGGTGCAGTTGTCTATCTTCACTGATTGCGGTCTGTGGATCAGGAAGCTGAGGATCCAGTTACTGAGGGTGGAGCCAAGACCTAGATCTCAGAGTATTGAGATTAGTCTGGGAGGGATTATAGTGTTGAAGGTTGAGGTGCAGTCAATAAGTAGAGGTCTGATGGTCAGTATCCTTATTATCCATATTCTCCAGGGATGAGTGTAGGGTGAGGGAAATGGCATCTGCTGTGGACTTGTTTTGCCAATGGGCAAGTTGCAGGGGAGTGAGGCAGGCTGGGACACTAGATGTGAGCTATGACTACCCCCTGAAAGCACGTCATGACTATGGAAGTCAGAGCAAATGGGTGATAGTCATTGACGCACATTGCATGTATTTTCTTTAGTACTGTGATGATGGTGGTCTTCTTGAAGCAGGTGGATGCTTCATATTGTAGTAAGGAGAGGTTAAAGATGTCAGTGAATACTTCCATCAGTTGGTCTCCACAGGATTGAAGTGCAATCCCATCAAATTGCTATCCAACTGTAAACAGTAGGACAGGTTTTAGGAAGACAGGAAGAATGTTACTTGCCACAGATTTCCCAACCTTTGTAGCCAAAGTATTGAATACAGTTGTTCCAGTTAGGTTTCTGGTCAACTGTAAACTCCGGAATGTTGATGATTGGAGATTCATCACAGTGATGCTTTTGGATGCCAAGAAGAGATGGTGAGAATTCATTTTGTTAGAGATGGCCATTGTCTGACAGGCATGTGGCTTGAGTGTTACTTTTCATTTGTCAGGAAAAACCATAAAAGCATGGACTGCTTCGGTATCTGAGGAATCATGAATATGATTGATTGTAGTGACAGCATCAGTGAACATCCCCACATCTGTCCTTATGATGGAAGCTGAATCATTAATGTAGCAGCTGATGATGGTGGGGCCTTGGAAATTACCCTCAGGAAGACCTATAATTATGTTGAGGACTGGATTATTAGCCTTCAGCAATCACATTTGTCTTTTATGCTGAGTACCAAACTGAGTATTACTGAGCAGGTAATCGATGTAAAAATGCCAATTGATTGTATTGCTGACAACTGCAATAATTTTGCTGATGACTGAGTAGATTGACAGGTGTTAATTGGCCATATATTTGTCCTGCTTTTTGTGGACAATACACAGCTGGACAACATTCCACATTGCTGGGTGGATGCTAATGTTGACGCTGTACAGGAACAGCTTGCTATTAGTTCTGGAGCACAGGTTTTTCAGTACTACAGCCAAGACGTTGTTAGAGCTCTTAGCTGTTAATGAATCCAGTGCCTTCAGCTGTTTCTTTACATCATCTGGACTGAATCAAATTAGATGAATCCTGGTAATTGTGATGTAAGAGAGCCTGAGGTGGATCATTAGTTTAACAAATCTGGTTGAAGATCGTTGCAAACCTTCCTGCCTTGTCTTTTGCATTGACACATTGTGCTTCCCTGTTATTGAGGGTGGGGATAATTTTGGGGTTTCTTCCTTGAGTTATTTGAAGGATTTCTGGCATATATTTACTCCTTGACAGAGTCCTTAATCAAGAATAGGTTGAAAATCCAGAAGCACAAAGGCCACCATTTCTGGAGCTTTCTCAATGTTGTGCAAAAGTGGCAGAAAGGAGGTGTTTCAGCACCAAATTTAGAAAGGCAGAATGAAGGATTGTGTTCTAGTTCTTTGTACATCTTTTCAAACAGGTGGCTGCTTAGTGTCTCCAGAGGAAGAAGTATTTTAAGTCCCGTAGGCCTCCTTCACTACATGTCTATCATTACTTGACACTCCTGTCAGTTGCAGTCAGAAATTCCAGCATCTCTCTCTCCCTCTCTCTCTCTCTCTCAGTAGGGTATATCGTAGCCAAAATGCAAGGTTTGACAGTAGCCTTTCATTTTCTAAAGGCACATGGACAAAGAACATTAATGCTAAAATATTTACAGGTGAAAGTAAGTCTTCAGCCCTGAGGCTTACTTTGTATTGAGGAGCCTTCTGTGAATTTCCAATGGGTTCTCATGATAATTTGCAATTTGTTAACCCACTTTCCCTCAATTGCAATGTCATGTTTCTCAGAAATATGAACAATCAAATCAATGTACAATTGAAAATTTATTAACCACGATGACCTAAAGTTCTACTTCTGTTTGTTATGAATGTAGTGTTCAATTGCAGAAGCTGTAAACAGTCACACCAAAGTGGTGTGTAATGAATATTATGTGTATCAAAGTATTCAAACAGGAACACAGCCTGCATAAAATACTTCAGATTAATTTGGTCAGGCTGTCCTTAACAGCTGGTTGCAAATAACTTCACATCACATGTAAGCTATCCACCATTTGTGCTCTACCATTAAAATGTAAAAGTACTAAATCCAGATAATTAAACAACCTTGTCATTGGAAGGATAGGTAATGTACACAGAATAGTATTTAAAGTTATCCCCAAAGCAAGTTTAGTGGAAGGTGAGGTGGGTATTTAATTGGGTGGAAGAGGATTGGCAAGTCCTGGGTGGAAGGCTCAATCATAGCTCTCTAGCCCTGCCACATAATAATCGCCTAACATGAGTAATTAATATTCAATTCATAGCCTCATCCTGCCAATATCTGGTATTTATCCCATAGTAGGTGGGCAATTCATCATATGAGATTTACAAACAACTAGACCTCTTTAGGTTGCTACTGGGCTTCAATGGGTCTTTGTGAGTCCAAAGATGATGAGTGCCTGATTTAAAGACCTGAGCTTTGGAAGGAGAGGCCTGCAGGAAGCCATCCTGCTCACCCTTGCTGTCAAATAATTAATAAAATAAATGGAATGCTGGTCTTCATGTCTCGATGACTCTTGTACAAGGATACAGCAGTTATACCACAGTTATTCAAAATTCTGGTTTTACCCAACTTGGAGTAGTACTGAGAGCAAATCTGAGCAGCATACGTTAGGAAGGATGTATTGGCCTTGCAGGGAATACAATGGAGGTTTCCAAAAATGATACCTGTACATCGTAGTTAGGCTATGAAGAGTGATTTCACAAAGTAAGCCTGCTTTGTCTAGCATTTAGATGTTTAGGGGGTGATTTGATTGAAATGTTCCAAGATATTAACAGGTAAAGACAAGGTAGATGAAGATAAACTATTTCCATAGGTTGGGAATGCTAGAATTTAGGAGGCATAGTCTGAGAATTAGAACCAGACCATTCAGAAGCGTGTTAAGAAGCACTTCTACACACAAAGGGTGGTAGAGATTTGGAACTGTCTTCGACAAATAGCAGTGGATGGTAGTCAAATTGACAATTTTAACTCTGAGACAAATAAATTGTGTTAAGCAAAGGTATGATGGGATATGGGCCAAAGGCAGGCAGAGGTGCTAGGCCACAGATAAGCCAAGATCTTACTGAATGGTGGAACAGGCTCAAGGTGCTGAGTGGCCTACTCGTGTTCCTAGCTTCATAGAAATCACTCCCCCCATGGTCCCCATTCCTCACATACAATCATCACCTGCGATCCCAGTTACATGATCATTCATGGGTTACATGGGTCCCTCAGCAATCTTGGGCGTTTGGTGGGCATTATCACTGAATCTCCAATGGTGCTGCCAAGCAATGAAGATCTTTTGGAAAGCAGTTCTTCCCCCCTTGAGTACTAGATCCTGGGGAAGGTCTGCTGCTGCCCAGTTTGGCAATTAATAGCATCGGCCTTCCTGAAAAGAGGGGACACTAGGATCCAGTCAGCAATAGAGATCCTACTTGCCTACATTACATTCTGTCCATGTATCCAAAAGGAGGTGGAGAGTGGAAAGGAGAACAATATTTGGTTATTTGTTTAGGGTAAACAATAACTCGAGTTTGAGGAATTGTACACTACTAAGCTTTTGGCTGTTTCTGTGATGAGATGAAGATTTCGGATTTTTTCGATAAGTGAGAAGGCAAGGTGTTGGTCACCAATCAGTGCAGTTTAAAACATCTGGGGAGAAATATATGGCCATGTTGAGGTCTTAAAATTGCACAAACATCCATCATTAGAAGATTTTCACAACAGTGAACATTGATTTACATGCATGGAAAAAAAATCTAGCAGTTTAATGACAACATCAGTTTAATCACTTGTCAATCGTTTTCGACAGGATAACGTAAGGTCTGCTGATTGAATTCTTGATGCCAATTGATTATTGAGGGGCAGCTCAACTCTGTTACGCATTAATTAATGCTTTTTGTTTCCGAAAAGAAGCAACACTCAACAAGGCTAATACTTTGGAATATAAAGCAAATCATTATTAATCACACTTGCTTTTCTTGGAAAAGCTAGAATTAAATTTAGAATGACAAGGATCTACAATCAGAGAAAACATGTTGCTTTACCTTCATGGCAGAGCACCAAAGGCAAATGATTCACCAGCGATGAAAGGGATATTGCAGCCATCTGGTAAAAGGAGACCAGCCAAATTAATCTGATGAATTTATGAAGCTGATAATGCTCCTTATGTGCTGTTGTGCCAGATTTCACAAGGTCAACTCATTTGTTCAAATTTGTGGCAGTCGAGGTGTGTCTGTCATGATATATCATGAATATAAAGGGTAAAATGCCAGATACTGGCTGTCACTGACAGATTATTGTATCAGGTAATTGCTCAGTGTGGGTGGAAGGGACACCAGGCATGGGGGAAGGCATGCAGTAGGACAGACTGTCAGAAGTGCTTAAACCTCTTTCTGAATCTTTTAATAGTAACTTACTGCACTGCAGTAGCATTTATGAGGCAATCTCATAAAATCAAGTCTAATGAGTCTAATGACAGCTTGTGCACAGATTCCCAGCCCTCTTTGTGCTTACTGCCCATGGACCTCAGCCTTTCACACCTTGTAACCACAGAAGTGGAGACTTATTTGTCTTTCAAAACACCAGGCTGTTGCCATTGTCTTGTTCACTCATTTGTCACAAAATGATTGCTGAGATTGTGCAGCACAGCTAAGCATTCTTCAGATACATTGCAATGCAGAATAGTGCTCTCACTGTATACCAGCAGCACTAACGGGGAGATGAATAAGAGGACACGGAAAGCTAGTGAACTCCATTGACTGCAACAGCATACTTACAAAGATGATACAGGAACGTAATAGTGGGAAGAGAAACAGGGAAGGGGAATTGTTGGCCCATTGGCTGATTCTTGTTTTAAACAGATCCTCTTTTCAACTCATGGATATTACCAAATACAGTGGCAGCGTCAAGAACTTTAAAACAAAAGGTCCCATAATTTGAATAACTGGCACGGTCCTATTGTGATTTGCATGCATTCTGCAAACTCCAACACCTTTTTGTACTCTATAATCCAGTAGACTGTACTGACTCCATCAGGCACATCTATATTTCCATCGCTAACACAGTAACCAGATGTTAAAAATACTTCATTGACTGAAAACCATTTTGGAACTTCTAGTGATTGTGAAAAGTATTATGTACACACAAGTTGTACTTTCCTACTTTCTTCTCTTAGATCTTTCCATTCATTCAAGAATATGCACTGAATGTATCTGTCATCACAGAATCAACCCCAATAACATTAAAAGGAAGCAGTATGATTCTTTGTAAGTGAAATAGGTTTTCAAAATGACACTATTGATTCAATTGAACCTTAAGTATAGAAGGAAAATATATTCTTGGCTTCCATGACCTTAAAAAAATTCAAATTACAAACTAATTGTTCTGCTGTACAACATAAATAAAGTGCAAGAACAGAGCAGAACAATGTTTCACTGTTATCCTGAAGGACTCTCAGTGATAATACAAGTACAGCAAAAACTACCATGCATGCCAGATTCACCTGTCAACTATTGTAATCTGCCACGTTTTCATGACACACTGGAAGAATTCTATGAAGGCAAATTGATATTAATTATCTGGATGAAGGGACTGGGGCATTCTAGTGAAGTTTGCTGATGATACAAAGTTAGGTGGACAGGCAGGTAGTACTGAGGAAGTGGGGAGGCTGCAGAAGGATCTGGACAGTGTGGGAGAGTGGTCCAGGAAATGACTGATGGAATTCAATGTGAGCAAATGCGAAGTTTTGCACTTTGGAAAAAAGAATACAAGCATGGACTACTTTCTAAATGGTGAGAAAATTCGTAAAACCAAAGTACAAAGGGATCTGGGAGTGCTAGTCGAGGATTCTCTGAAGGTAAACATGCAGGTTGAGTCCGTAATTAAGAAAGCGAATGCAATGTTGTCATTTATCTCAAGAGGGTTGGAATATAAAAGTACCGTTGTGCTACTGAGACTTTATAAAGCTCTGGTTAGGCCCCATTTGGAGTACTGTGTCCAGTTTTGGTCCCCACACCTCAGGAAGGACATACTGGCACTGGAGCGTGTCCAGCGGAGATTCACATGGATGATCCCTGAAATACTAGGTCTAACATACCAGGAACGGCCAAGGATCCTGGGATTGTATTCATTGGAGTTTAGAAGATTAAGGGGAGATCTAATAGAAACTTACAAGATAATACATGGCTTGGAAAGGGTGGACGCTAGGGAATTGTTTCCGATAGGCGAGGAGACTAGGACCCATGGACACAGCCTTAGAATCAGAGGGGGTAAATTCAGAACAGAAATGTGGAGACATTTCTTCAGCCAGAGAGTAGTGGGCCTGTGGAATTCATTGCCGTGGAGGCCAGGATGCTAAATGTCTTCAAGGCAGAGATTGATAAATTCTTGATGTCACAAGGAATTAAGGGCTATGGGGAGAATGCGGGTAAGTGGAGTTGACACGCCCATCAGCCAGGATTGAATGGCGGAGTGGACTCGATGGGCCGAATGGCCTTACTTCCACTCCTACGTCTTATGGTCTTATGAAGGCAGTACGCAACTGTATCATGTTCACTGCTAAAGACAGACTTTCACAACAACTGAAGACCGGCTTGCCACAGGAGATTACACACTATGCCAAGAAAACAATTAACCAATGTCATATGATTTACAAAATTGCTTAAGAATGACTTTGGTTTCTTTACACTCATATATCTCTTCAGTGCAGCTGTTTCCAGGATCACAGAGCTTAAGATTTCAAAGCAAAGATATCAGAATGTTAATGGAAGCATTCATATGAAGTTTCAAATAAAGCGACTAGATCTACAAATAAAATCCATTTACTGAAAAGGAAAGATATGGAGGATGCAGCACATAACATTGCAGAGAATTATTTTGCTAGAGCTTTAATATATCCCTTTGAAAGCACATCTGAACCTCTTGGTTGGCAGTTAATGTATTGAAGGCATATATTCACCTTATTCAGTGTGTATCTTTGACATAAACCACATCCCTTAGCCATATGCTCATTCCATCATTCACTTTGCAACTCTGTCATTCACACTGTCCCTCCATTCATTCCGTATCTCCACCCTTCTGTTGTTGAGCCCACCTCTCTGTCATAAATCCTGACCCTTTGTTAAACACCAGCCATTTACTGTAAACCGCCTTACACCTGCCCCACTCCACTCTATTTTTAAGGTTTACTCACCCTAATGTCCAGGAGAAAATGACAGCCAGTCAATTAGATACTCACCCCAGCTAAGTTTATTTACCATGGTAAAAATTAGTCCCAGTGTTGTGAACTTGGATTGATTAGATTTCAGAACTATTGCTATTGAACCCATAAACAAAGCAATTTTTACAAAACATGCACCATGAATGTTTTCACCTTAAGATAGCAAATTATTAATCCTTTACAAAAAACCTGTTATTGTGAGGCTGATTTAGAAGAACAACAAGCTTAGCTTCTGTAATGTTGCACATGGGAGGTCTGGGATCTGAAGAATATTGGTAAAGTTCAACTGTTAAGGTAGAGTTGTGTTTATTTGGCCTTTAGACTCTTGCTCATGCTTTCCCTGTGGGGTTGCAATCTAAATAAGCCCATGCTGAGACCAATTAGACGCTAATTGTGGAGAGACATTTCGAGATATTAGTAGCAGCTTAAACGTTGGGCTTCTGACCTAGGAGAAACAATGTGATCATGATCAGGAAAAGAAACCCAGCACGAAACTCCTAAATTGTCTTTTTTTTTAGATATTTATGGCACTTTGAAGAGTTGTGTCATAGCTATGCACTCTATGGAATGCTTTTAGAAAATATAAACGCTGTGTTGAAAATGCATATTGTGAATGTAATTTACGATTCTGTGCTACCCTATAGTTTTCAGCATGAGAAATGAGTAATGCCATACATTTTCTTTAAAATAAAGCTCAGCATTTAAAGCCCAACTAATGTGTTTTTTGACATGGTGTCAAAAAGGTTGGTCAGTGCAGGCACCCAAAATAGATTGGAACTTCATTAATATATTCAGTTGGGAATTCAGGACTCAATGCAGTTTTAGTCTTCCACATGGTGTTGTCTGGAGGAACATAATTCTAGCTGGCTTGTGGTGGTCATGTGACTTCTACCTCTGCTATGATCATTTTGAATTTATTTGTGGCAGCCATTGAACACACTACTTGACACATGGTATTAGAATTGTGAAGCTGAGATTGAGTGAATTTACAGGTTTGTAAAGCAGTCAGTTACTGTAAATAAAAGCCAGAAATAATTAAAACTGCACTCTTCAGGCTTGAAGTAGTTGTCTAATTGTTACAGAAATTGAAAGAGAAGCCTGAATGAATAAGAGTAACAACTTTGTTATCAGTGCTAGAAAAGGATGCTACAGACAATATTATTGTCTAAACCTTCCTGAGGAACAAAGAACACCAACAGGAGAAAATGTGAAGGCTTTGAAGGTATACTTTCAAATCCACATTTGATTTTATTTATGAAGAGGATATGTTCAATATCAGAGCTCAGAGAGAGATTATTAATCAATCTGTGATGGCACTGACACAGTTAGCTGGATCCTGAGAGTCTGGATATCTGAAAGATGATCTCACGAGAGACAGGGTTGGCTTATATGTAAGCATTGCCACATTAGAGCATATTTTCTGAGATCTTGCAGCCACAAAAACACGCACAAACTGTCTTCCTCCCCTTCCTGCCGCTCAGACAATCCTGGATCAAATTAGACACATTTTCTTGTATTTTATGGATGCTTACCTTCCATTTAGGCCTCACATATGGGTCCTAATCAAAAGCCTTGCTGAAGTACAAGTACGCTTCATCAAATGCTTTGCCTTCATCTACACACTTGATCACCTCTTTGAAAAATTCAATCAAGTTGGTCAGACATGACCACCCCTTAACAAAACCATGCTGACTGTCCTTGATTAATTCCTGCTCCTCCAAGTGCAGATTAGTTCTGTCCCTCTGTTCTGTTTCCAATAGTTTTCCCACCACTGAGGTCAGAGTGAGGGCCTGCATTCTTCCTTTTTGAACAGCAGCACCACTTTGGCTGTCCTCCAGTCCTCTGGCACCTCCCCTGTGGCCAGGGAGGAATTAAAAATGACTGCCAGTGCCCCTGCTATTTTCTTCCCTGCCAGGGTCAACAACAGCCTGTAATACAGTTCATCCAGCCCTGAAAATGTATCTACTTTTCAGCCTGCCAGACCAGACCTCTCCACGTATTCTAATTTTAAAAATTAGAAGACAGTCTTCTTCCCTGATTTCTAGACCTACATTTTGCCTTTCACAAGTGAACATTGACACAGAGTATTCAGTTAGAATCCTACCAAATCCTCTGGTTCCATGCACAATCTTTGTGTGACTTTTATCCACTTGTCAGATTTTTGAGCTGTTCAAGTCTGTTTGAGATTTCTCTCACATTCCAGTAAAATAGTGATTATAAAATAAGACTTTACTTCTGAAGAAATAAAATAGTTTTTCTGCCCAAACTAACGCTGCTCTCAAAAGCATATCTCATACTGTGTCTGAAACTTAGAACATAGAAGAGTTCTATTATGTCAGCTTAAGTCCAAATCTTTGCATTTTTGAAGAAATTTTATGATTTCTTTTGATCCCCATAACATGACCAAAGACTTGTGGTCATTGACAATCTGGAACTTCTGTCTTGTGAGGTAATCATGGAACCTTTCACATCCCCACCTCACTGCAAACAATTAATTCTCTCTGGTTGAATACTCCTGTTCATAGATTCCCTACATGTGGAAACGGGCCATTCGGCTCAACAATTCCAAACTGACTCTTTGAAGAGTATTCCACTCAGACGCACACCCCGTACCCTATCCCTGTAACCCTGCACTTTCCATGGCTAATCCACCTATGTTTACATTGTGGGAGGAAACTGAAGCACCCGGAGGAAACCCATGCAGACACGGGAAGAATGTGCAAACTCCACACAGACAGCTGACCAAGGCTGGAATAGAACCCTGCACTGTGAGGCAGCAGTGCTAACCACTGAGCCAACTTTAATTCAGACTGAATCAAAGCTATTCAAGGAAAATAAACCAGTCTGTGTGTTCCATCACTTTGCACATTGAATAAACAACTACTAGTCCTTCAGAATTTTTCCTTTTCTGCAGTACCACAGTATCCATGGGTCCCATCCCCCATTGGTTTTGCTGATTTTTATATTATGTTCTCCTTTTATTGTGAATATTTACTTTAAGCTCATTCTTCACGGAGTGTATATTTCCGTATCACTTTTAGGAAAAAAAACATAGACACTGTTGAAATTCAATATCTCTGTCATTGTTTTGTTGGTAACTGAAAGTTTAGTTTACATATACTTTTGTGGCTTTATCCTAGTTTGATTTTCATTTTTGCTATTTATACAACCTCTCTGGATTCCCCTTGACAATTTCACATTTGGGTCCTTGTTCATTCGTGGTGAGCAATTGTTAGTTTGTTTCTTTCAGCTTTTAGAGCAATACATTTCTTTTGATGTCCACTATTATCTTTTAAAGATTTCCATTTCTTTCTATTTCAAGATTTTCTCCAAGTTTACCCTCCTTATGACAAGGAACGATTGATTGCTTTGTTGGATAAATAGCTTCTAAAGAGTATCTTAATGAATGAGAGAGAGAAGTGAATGGATTTTGGAAGTTTGGAGTTTCTTGTGAAGGAATTACAAAATGTAATGACCAGGATGCTGCAGACATCAGCACCAAGAGTGGGGTGAAAGGAAAGAAGGAGTAGAGAAGGTATGAAGAGAGAGGTTATTGAAATCATTTAAATATTAGAATCATTCATTTTAAATGTGAGATATTAAGGGATTAGCAATCAATGTAGGTCCTTGAGAAAAATGCAGTCTGGGTGTGAGTTTAGAAGGTGACAGGAAATTTTTGGAAGAGCTGAAATTTAATGGAGAGTGAAGGATGGAACACCAGGGACATCGGAATACTTGGGACATGATGTGGTAAAGCTGTGGATGAGTGCCCACTGGCACCATTGTTCAGAGGTAAATGTGAGCAATTTTTATGATAAACAGAATAGGGACAGAGGCTCAGCTTGGTATCAAGAAGGATAATGAGAAAACACATGCTTTCGTAGATTTGCCCTCAACTTTCTTTTGACCTTCCTGGCAAACAATGAATTTTCCAGTTATTCCAGAGTGAGAGTATGCCAAATATTCCGAGTTACATAGGTCAAGATCCTTTTCTAGCGATAGTTAAAAATATACTTTGATAACATTCTCCTAGGAGTAGTGCAGCAAGGTCACTTTCTATTTTGCACAATACGTATTCTTGCACACTGTCCAACTAAAGTGCTCATTAAGTGTATACTGAGGCATTTACATGCTGTGCACGCATAGCTGATGTTAGTCAAACTCATTTTATTTAGGACCAAAAACAGCTCTAACAAAACAAGCTTTTTGTACCATAAGCTGAGTTGGATTGAAAACCAAATCTCATGAAAGAACCGTGTCTTAACTCATTGTTCACTTGACAAGCTGCAACAAGAGAGTGCAATATGAAATCTGTTCCCTTCAGGTTTTCGACTGTTTGCATTCAAAGAAATAACTGTAATAAATTGTACAGGGTAAAGTATAGTCTTCCTATAAAGGAGAGACTCAGTTTTATTAAAAAAAAGTTTTCATGATCTTGAGATGTCCCAGCGTGCCTTCTACTCATGAGGTGCTTTCTTTCAAATGTAGTTATTGTTTTAACATAGGAGATATGGCAGACAATTTGAACACAGCAAAGTCCCACTAACAGCAATGTGTCCAAAATGAGGGCAAAATGTTGTCAAAGATCATACAGAAAGCCCACTGCACTTCTTCAAAATAGTAGCAGGAATTTTTATGACCACCTGAAAGGGCAAACACTCCTACATGAAATTGCCCCATAACATCAAAGACAATACCTCCAGCAGTGCAGCATTGTCTTAGTATCAATATCATATAAAGAACTGCACTTGTGTTTTATTTATTGTTTTATATAATGTAGGCATCACTGAAATGACCAGTATTTGTTACCCCAATCCTAATTGCCCTTGAACTGAATTGCTTATTAGGCAATTCAGACAGAAATTGACAACAAATGACATTGCTTTGGATCGTTAGACATATACAGCATAGTAACAGACCCTTCAGTCCAACTCACCCATGCCAACCAGATATCCTAAATGAATCTCGTCCCATTTGCCCGTATTTGGCACACATCCCTCGAAACTATTCCTCCTTAAGTACCCATCCACCCATGCAGATGCCTTTTAACTGTTGTAATTACACCAGCCTCCACTACTTCCTCTTGCAGCTCATTCCATAAATACACCACCCTATGCGTGAAAATGTTGCCCCTCAGTTCCCTTTTAAATCTTTCTTCTCTCACCTTAAACCTATGCCCTCTCATTTTGGAGTCCCCCACCGTAGGGCTATTTACCCTATCCATGTCCCTCATGATTTTATAAACTTCCATAAAGCCACCCCTCAGTCGCTGACACTCCAAAAGGACATGAGTGAAACGGCAGTGTTTTGACAACAATCAATGAAAGTTTCATAGACATGGGACAATAGAATTGTTAATTAAATTTAAATTCCATAAAGTGGAATTGTGGGATTGGAACTCACATTCCCAATGCATTACCCTGGCCTGTGGATTACCTGCCCAGTGAAACTAACATACCACCACCTTACCCATATCGGCAGTATGGTGAAAATAGTCACTAGAAGTGTTTGACTTTGTTACAAATTAATTCCAAAATGAGGGAACTTCTTTCAAATATCCCTCTGGATTTTGTTTCTGTGAAGACTGGCTGAGCTGAAGAAAGCAATGTCCATGAATGACACCAAGAAAGTCTTGATTGAAGTACTGACAAACAGTGTGAAGCAGAAAAGGTTAAGGTGAGAGAGTTATTCCATCGAAATTCATAAAGTGAGGAAGTAACTTCACATTTATACACCGGCATCTCTTCCAAAGTTTGAACAAGATGAACTCCATTGTGCATGTTCATAATCAAAGTTCCTGTGTGTCCCATTACAACATACACCAGATGACTCCAATGTTGCTGTGCAGGGTTGGAATTGTCCTGTTTATTATGTACAGGACATACTCAGGCAATTTTCCACATTGCCAGGTAGATGCCAGTATTGTAACTATTCTAGAACAGTTTGGCTAATGGCACACCAAGTTCAGAAGCACAAGTATTTAACTTTATTGTTGAATGTTTTCAGGGCTTATTGCATTTGCAGTATCCAATACATCCAGTCATTTCATGATATCAGGTGGAATAAATTCAGTTATCTGTAATCATGCTTCTGGAGGAGGCTGAGACAAATCATTGATTTGGCATTTCCACCTGAAGGTTGTTGTGAAAGCTTCAGCCTTATCTCTTTGCACTCATGCCGGGTTGCCCCATTACAGAGGCATCTCCATTATCCGGCATTCGATTGTCTGAATATCGGATTATCTGGCGAGATCACAAGGTCCTGATGCTCTGCTAAACTATGTATCCAGCATCCGATTATCCGGAATCCGATTAACCAGATGAAATACTGCCGGCCTATGTCCTTCGGATAATCGAGGCTCCTCTGTATTGATGAAAGAAATATTTCTGCAGCCTCCTCTACCAATGAGTTGTTTAGATTTAACCAGTCATGACTAGATGTTGCAGGAATGTGGAGTTTAGATCTGATCTGTTGGTTGTGCAATCGCTTTACTCTATCACTTGTCATGTTTGCTTTCAACATGCAACTGGCCTTGTTACGTAATTTCATCAGGTTGACGTCTTGTTTTAGCAGTGCCTGATGCGCTCCAGACATATTCTCCTCCATATTTTATTGAATCAATGTTGATTCCATGGCTTCATGATAATGGTAGAGTGGGGGAAATGACATGCTGTGAATTTATAGATTTGAATGGAGTACAACTCTGTTGCTGCAGATGGTCCACAGTTCTTCATGAATATCCAGTCAAGGTGCTACATCTGTGTGAAATCTTTCACTGTTAGCACAATGATAGTGCTACACAACATGGTGCTGAATGTGTTTCATATCAAGATTGCAATTTGTTTGCACAAGGACTGTACAATGGTCATTCTTACTGATACTATCATGGACAGTGTCTGTGGCAGACACTTGGGAGGATGAGGTCAAGTACATTTTTCCCTCTTGTTGGTTCCTTCACCACCAACCATTGATGCAGTCTGGCAGCTATGACCTTTAAGGACTCAAACAGGTTTATCAATAGTGGTGCTGCTGAGGTACTGTTTGTGAAAGACATTGAAATCCCCCAAACTCTGTGCCCCTGCCACCCTCCAAGTGGTATTCAACATCAGCCTGAGTGGGAAGGAGTGGGGAACGGCACATGGTTTCCTTCTCTGATGTTAAACCACATTTGACAATGAGACTTCATGAGGTCCAGAGTCAATGTTGAGAACTGTTGACTGTATACTACTGTTCTGCCACTTCTGCTGGCTCTCGGATAGAACATAACCACCTATGGTGATGGTGTTGACTAGGACTTTGCCATACTCATGGATTCATACCTTCGAAGCAATATCAGGGTGTTGTTTATGTCGTCTGTGACACAGCTCTTGCAATTTTGGCACTTGCCACCAATGTTAGTCAGGAGGACTTTGTAGGGTCATTTTCTGTGCCTTCATCAAACCCAAGAGGTCCACCTGGTTTCATTTCTTTATTTCTTTTGTAGCGGTAAAAATAACTGAGCGGCTTGAGACCAGGTAAGTACAGCAGTTTCCTTCCCTTATCGATACTTAAGAATCAAATGGGTTTTTATGACAATGCTTTCATGGTCAGCATTAGACCTTTTACAAGACCTTTGTCATGGTGGGATTTAAACCCAGTTCCCTCAAACATTGTTTGTATTACTCATCCAGCAATAATACCATTATGGCACCACCTCCTCTGTCACTAGTCATTTGATTTTTGGGAAGCCTCATGTAAAACAGGAGGAAAAATGCACACTATAGGGGTTTCTCTGTGATAAGTGCTAGTTGAGGGAAAACCTCTGCTTTCCCAATCTGTGTTTTATTGACTTAAACTTAGATCTTCAAACGCAATATCAATATTTGCAGATGACACAAAACATAGGTATATTGCAAAACATGTTCTTGACAGCACTGAAATTCAAGAAGATATGAAAAGTTAGCATAATCGTGGACACAGAGCAGGTGAAAGTGAATGCAGACAAGTGTGAAGTGATAGGTTTTGAGTGGAAGAACAAGGAGAAGCAATACAAAAAAAAAGATATCATTCTAAAACGAGTGCAAGATCAGAAACCTGAAGGTATATGTGCAGAAATTATTGAAGATAGAAAGATTATTTGCAGAAGTGTTTAAAATGATACTTGGACTTTGACCTTTCTAAACTGTGACAAAGCGGAGATAAAACTTTGTTAAAATTCTGATTTGGCCTCAATTGGATAACTATGTTCAATTCTGGGGACTCTGAATGATGTGAAGGTTTCTGAGAGGATACAGAAAAGAATTACGTGAATAATTCCATGGATGAGTGTTTTTAATTACATGACTAACTGAAGAAACAAGAGTTATTTTCCTGAGAAAAGAAAACAGTGAGAAGTGATTTGACAGAGATGTTGAAAATTGAGAGGGACTGATTCAAGTAAAGAAAGAGAATTAGACATTATGAAGAGTCAAGTATCAAAAGACAGCTTTTTTTTAGCAAAAGAATCAATGGTGACACAAATGGTGCTTCTGTGCATTTTTCTCCAGTAACCCCACCGACCCCCAAGAAGAGAAAAATACTTAGTTTTTCAGCACTGGATCCCTTGCAGTGTAGGCTTCGACTGGCAGTCCTTCAGACCCAGAAGTTGACATCCAATTTGGGAACCTGACAAGTCAGTGCAGCGGTGAGCTCCTCATCCCATCAATCCATGCGATATAGTGAGTTGTCTTGTTAGTGTGGATAGCCTGTTTTTTTTGCCACATAATACGCTCACCTTCATTTCGTCAAAAATGGGAAAATCCCAGTTCAAGATAGAAGGGTGTGAGAATTGGATGTAGACTTGCAGGTGAACACACTACTTATAAGGAATGCCAACAATGTTAACCTTTTGGTCTGATCAAAGATTTCAAATTGATGAAAGATCATTAACCTTGAAATATGAACTCTATCTCCACAAATGATGCCAGGCCAGCTAGGATTTGCAGCATTTTTTGTTTTTTGCTTCACCATCAGATTTCTCAGATTGTGAGTATTTTGTTTTTGTGCTCAGACTGTCTTGGGTTATCTCCAAGTTTTCCTTCCTAGCTGCATCAAATATATGTATTCCGACTCCAGTGGACGCCACCACCATTCCCCCCAACCCCCACCCCCGTAGTTTGATGAATCATCATTATCTCATTGTGTTGAGAGCAGACCCATTTTCAATAATTAACACTACAGCTTTTATGGATTAATTCACACTTTAAAATCTTTGAAAAAAATATTATTCATATACCAACCTGAGAAAATCTGAGAAGTCTGAAAAACTGAAAAGCAATTACAAAATTTTGAAAATGTATGAAAAATAAGAGAGCATGTTTCTTCACAAAAGAACAATAATATCTCCCTCTACCTAGTGTACGTTGCAGCAAATCGAGTGAGGTGGTTTACTGTTTTAATAATTTTGTTGTCCTTTTGTGGTTCTTGTCCTTACATAAATCTCTGATATAATTTCATTTTGCAAGTCTAGTTATAAGTATGAAATACTGTTGCAAAAAGAAAAGCAACAGCTTTGATTCTGCTATGAAACATTTATATATTCTCAGCAAGCTGAACCATACTTTCAAACCATTAACATCCCAGCAATATTTCTTCATCTCCTTCACAAAGTTAACAAGGTTACCATTATAATAAAAACAAGCTTAAAGGCCCTTTCTATCCCTTTACAGTGACATGAAGTACTTTACGTTGCTATGCCACAAAAATGACTGCAGTGGAAAATAGATTTTGTTTGTGATTCAGTTTGTAGGCACTTTCAAAATCACTTATGCTATACATCAGAAAAATTGACAGCAACTAAAGTTAGCTCATATGGAGAACTGCTGTATTATCTGTCTTCTCTGGAAGGGAATCAGTGACGTTAGAGTCTAGAATCAGTCGGAGATGTAGCATCAGACAATGGCCATTGACAATAATATGATATAAACACAAATAATGTTCTTTCTTTTTACATATCCACTGTAGGGGTGTTCAACCGATGATGCTGGTCTACATGTAGCTGTTAGCCCTGGAAACCTAACTCTCAGAAGTCAAAATAACTAAGGACTTGTTCTGATATGTTTTACATGTCTGGTGTATCCAGTTTGAATGCTATTGGGCTGAAGTTTTGGAAATGGCTGTTTTTCATAATGCTGTGGGGAGGGGTGAAGATATTATTTTTCAGAGCATCACAACTCATTGGTATCAGCAACTTATGAAATCTGAGAATGTAGCTCAGTTGGCTGGATGTGTAAAATACAGCCATCAGCACAAGACTCAGTCCCTGCCTCCCTGCCCTGTCTCATATCAGAAACACAGCCCAAGCCCTGAAATCAGTAAGGATGGTGCTGGATAACAAGAACAAATAGCTGACGTTGCAGCATTAATTCTTGCAGCATCCTATTGGTACAGTGTACCGAGTTATCTGTCCATTCTTACTGCCTGTTTAATGTTCTTTAACCGATTCTCTATTCATGTTAATAAAATAGTCCCACCCCATGAACCTTTTTGTGGAAAAAGCTTTTATATGGCACCTTATCAGATGGTTTTTGACTACTGGCTCACATTTATCTACATTGTGAATTTCATCCTCAAAATTCCAGTAGAACACAATTTCCATAACATGAAACCATATTGAGCCCATCTAATCATTTTGCCATTTCCATGGCCATTTAACTTAACAGACATTTGCATTTTTACTCATTATGTTGTCCTCATATGAAAGACAATATAGCACATAATTACAAGAGTGAAATGCAATTTAAAGTTTCCGAGTGGTGACACAGAATTACACATTATGCCACTTAATCATTAATGAAAATGGAATTCTGATACAAACATATATCGTCTCTACTCATGTAAAAGTCAAATTATTTAAACTGCTTTTTAAATTTAAACTTATGGGGTCAACTATTACTTGGATACGACATCTGAGGGGCTGAAATCCATGTTACAGTCCAAAATACTGTTTATTAGCAGCAGTCCAATTGATCGCTAAATGAATAAAGAAAAATAACACAATAAATTAAGGTAATATGGCTGTATTCCATGAGTGCTACAGGGGAACTGAGCTCAGCTGAGCTGCATACAAAGGAACATAGAACAATACAGCACAGAACAGGCCCTTTGGCCCTCAATGTTGCGCCAACCTGTGATACTATTCTCAGCTCGTCCCCCTACACTATCCCATCATCGTCCATGTGCTTATCCAAGGATTGTTTAAATCTCCCCAATGTGTCTGAGTTAACTACATTGTCAGATAGGGCACTCCACACCCTTATCACTCCCTGAGTAAAGAACCTGCCTCTGACGTCTGTCTTAAATCTATCATCACTCAATTTGCAGTTACGCCCCCTCATACAAGCTGATGTCATTGTTCTAGGAAAAAGACTTTCACTGTCTACCTTATCTAATCCTCTGATCATCTTATATGAATCTATCAAATCACCTCTTAGCCTTCTTCTTTCCAATGAGAACAGACCCAAGTCTCTCAGCCTTTCCTCATAAGACATTCCCTCCAGACCAGGCAACATCCTGGTAAATCTCCTCTGCACCTTTTCCAATGTTTCCACATTCTTCCTGTAATGTGGCAAACAGAACTATACACAATATCCCAAGTGTGGCTGCGCTAGCGTTCCGTATAGTTGCAGCATGATATTATGGCTCCGGAACTCAATCCCTCTCTCAATGAAACCAAACACACCGTATGCCTTCTTAACAGTACTATCAACCTGGGTGGCAACTTTCAGGGATATATGTACATGGACTCCAAGATCCCTCTGCACATCCACACTACCAAGAATCTTTCCATTGACCCAGTACTCTGCCTTTCTGTTATTCTTCCCAAAGTGAATCACCTCAAATTTTGCTGCATTGAACTCCATTTGCCACTTCTCAGCCCAATTCTGCAGTTTATCCAAGTCCCCCTGCAACTTGCAACATTCTTCCAAACTGTCCACTACTGCAAGGTTACTAATCCATCCACCTATGCCTGCGTCAACGTCATTTATAAAAATAACAAACAGCAGTGGCCCCAAAACAGATCCTTGTGGCACACCACTAGTAACGGGACTCCAGGCTGAATATTTTCCATCAACCACCACTCGCTGCCTTCTTTCAGAAAACCAGTTTCTAATCCAAACTGCTAAATCAGTCTCAATCCAAAACCTCTGCATTTTCTCGAACAGCCTTAAAGGCTTTACTGAAGTCCATGTACACCATGTCAACTGCCCTTCGTTCATCTACATGCTTGGTCACCTTCTCAAGAAACTCAATGACATTTGTGAGACACGTCCTGCCCTTGATAAAACCTTGTTGATTCTCTGAAATCAAATTGTTGCTTGCTAGGTGATTATAAATCCTATCTCTTATAATCCTTTCCAAAACCTTTCCTACAAAGAAGTAAGGCTCACTGGCCTATATAAAGGAAGGTTGTCACCTGACTCTGGCCAGATACATCTTAAACTTTTGCATCAAATTCATGTCAATTGTACATCAAAACACATAATTGCAAGAAAAAAGTGTATTTCCTCATCGTAACAGTTACGTACAGGATAATATTTCAACTCACGATGTTGATTTGTTATCTGTGAAGAACTAATGTCAACTTGTACACAAGATATATGGAAAATACCAGATTTTTTTGTCCAAAAATAGACAATCAACTTTTACATGAGATTAAATTTTACTCGAGTATATATACGGTATATTTTGAGGATAACTAAAAAGTAGAGCTTGGAGATATTTCTTCACAGGCTGTCCAGCATGCCCACTATACAAAAGCAATAGCACAATGAGAGAATGTACTTAGTTACCCATCAGGTACTGAATGAACTATCACAACCAATAATAGATATTTTGTTTGTTCATCAAACTTCTTTGAACCATCTTACACGACAGTTGAAATCTTGGTCCTGTATTTAAATTTGATGTGGAACTCCTCCTTTCAGGAGTTAATAATAGCTGCAACATCAAACATAATCCCAGTCCATGAAATGCAGGAAGCATGGCAAAATCAAAATATCTGTTGTCAAGCCACTAACAAATATCTTGCCATTAAGTGTTTCAAGAACACTGGAAGTCACATACCGTGAAAACGACTGACTAAATTAGGTTATAAATGAAATGGATGTCACACAAAAGGACAGAAAGATATCAGTCTAACTGTTATTAGAAAAAGGTTCAAAATCACAGCAGAATTACAATTATGTCAGCTGTAATAACAGTCTTCAATGGTTTTCGAAAATTGTTAGAACACTGTACAGTCTTTAAACTTGTGTGGCCTTCTACTATTTAAGTTTGAATCACCACTTACTTTTAACCCAAAAGGTACAAACGCAACATGTGCAGGATTTCATTGAATTTACTGTTATCATTAATTCAAAAGATGTCCCTATGATGCCCTCAAGAAACTGGTGGCGAGTGACTACCATAGACTACTGTAGTCCGTCTCGTGTAGGTATTGCCCAAGCTGGTCAGGAGGGAATTCCAAGCTATTGATCCAGCAACAATGAGGGAACAGCAAGTAATTCCATGTCAGGATGGTGCAATACTTGAATGGGAATTTGCAGGTGCTGGGATTTGAATGTATCTGCTGGTCTTGTCCTGTCAGATGGTGCTTTTATGGTAGGGGAGTGAATGGGAAAACAAGTAGATGGGGCCCAATCAAGTGGGCTGCTTGACATAGCGTTTATTTGAATATTGATGGAGGTCACTCATCCAGACAAGTGGAGAGTATTTCATCACAATTCTGATTTGCAACTTTGTAGATGGTGAACAGGATTTGAGGAGCAAGGAGATAAATTACTCACCACAGAAATTATAACCTTTGACCTGCTCTTGTAGCCATTGTATTTATATGGCTGGTCCAGTTCAGTTGATAGTGGAGGATTCGAGGATTGTAATACCACTTAATTTCAAGGGGAGATGGTTGGATTCTTGCCTGTTTTGAGTTGTCATTGCCTGGCATATTCTAGAGTCATAGAGATGTACAGCATGGAAACAGACCCTTCGGTCCATCTCGTCCATGCTGAACAGATATCCCAACCCAATCTAATCCTATCTGTCAGCACCCAACCCATATCCCTCCAAACCCTTCCTATTCATATACACATCCAAATGCCTTTTAAATGTTGCAATTGGACCAGCTTCCACCACTTCCTCTGGTAGCTCATTCCAGACACCCGTATCACCCCCTGTGTGAAAACATTTCCCCGTAGATCTCTTTTATATCTTTCCCCTCTCACCTAAACCCATTCCCTCTAGTTCTGGACTCCCTGACCCTAGGGAAAAGAATTTGCATATTTACCCTATCCATGCCCCTCATAATTTTATAAACCTCTATAAAGTCACCCCTCAGCCTCCAACGCTCCAGGGAAAACAGCCCCAGCCCTGTCAGCCTCTCCCTATACCTCAAATCCTCCAACCCTGGCAACATCCTTATAAATCTTTTCTGAACCCTTTCAAGTTTCACAACATCTTTCCGATAGGAAGGAGATCAGAATTGCACGCAGTGGCCTAATCAATGTCCTGTACAGTCACAGCATGACCTCCCAACTCCTGTACTCAATACTCTGACCAACAAAAGAAAACATACCAAACGCCTCCTTCACTATCTCATCAACCTGCAACTCCACTTTCAAGGAGCTATGAACCTGCACTCCAAGGTCTCTTTGTTCAGCAACACTCCCTAGGACCTTACCATTAAGTATATAAGTCCTGCTAAGATTTGCTTTCCCAAAACCTCACATTTATCTGAATTAAACTCCATCTGTCACTTCTCATCCCATTGGCCCATCTGGTTGAGATCCTGTTGTAATCTGAGGTAACCCTCTTCACTGTCCACTACACCTCCAATTTTGGCGTCATCTGCAAACTTATTAATTGTACCTCTTATGCTTGCATTCAAATAATTTATGTAAATGACAAAAAGTAGAGGACCCAGCACCAATCTTGTGGCACACCACTGGTCACAGGCCTCCAGTCTGAAAAACCAACCCTCCACCACCACCCTCTGTCTTCTACCTTTGAGCCAGTTCTGTATCCAAATGGCTAGTTCTCCCTGTATTCCGTGAGATCTAACCTTGCTAATCAGTCTCCCATGGGGAACCTTGTCAAATGCCTTACTGAAGTCCATATAGATCACATCTACCACTCTGTCCTCATCAATCCTCTTTGTTACTTCTTCAAAAAACTCAATCAAGTTTGTGAGACATGATTTCCCACTCACAAAGCCATATTGACTATTCCGAATAAGACCTTGCCTTTCCAAATACATGTACATCCTGTCCCTCAGGATTCCCTCCAACAACTTGCCCACCACTGAGGTCAGGCTCACTGGTCTATCGTTCCCTGGCTTGTCCTTACCACCCTTCTCAAACAGTGGCACCACGTTAACCAACCTCCAGACTTCCAGCACCTCAACTATGACTATTGATGATATAAATATCTCAGCAAGAAGCCCAGCAATCACTTCTCTAGCTTTCCAAAAGTTCTAGGGTACACCTGATCAGGTCGTGGGGATTTATCTACCTTAATGCGTTTCAAAACATCCAGCACTTCCTCCTCTGCATTATGGACATTTTGCAAGGTGTCACCATCTATTTCCCCGCATTCTATATCTTCCATATCCTTTTCCACAGTAAATACTGATGCAAAATACCCGTTTAGTATCTCCCCCATTTTCTGGGGCTCCATACAAAGGCTGCCTTGCTGACCTTTGAGAGGCCATTTCTCTCCATTTTGTCCTTAATGTATTTGTAAAAACCCTTTGGGTTCTCCTTGATTCCATTTGCCAAAGCTATCTCATGTCCCCTTTATGCCTTCCTGACTTCCCTCATAAATATACTCTGACTGTCTTTATACTCTTCGAAGGATTCACTCGATCTATCCTGTCTATACTTTACATATGTTTCCTTCTTTTTCTTAACCAAACCTGCAATATCTTTGGTCATCCAACATTCCCTATACTTACCAGCCTTTCCTTTCACCCTAACAGGAATATATTTTCTCTAGATTTTTGTTATCTAATTTCTGAAGGCTTCCCATTTTCCAGCCGATGCGAACATCGGCCCCCAGTCAGCTTTCGAAAGTTGTTGCCTAACACCGTCAAAATTGGCCTTTCTCCAATTTAGAACTTCAGCTTTTAGATCTGGTCTATTCTTTTCCATCACTATGTTAAATCAAATAGAATTATGGTCACTGGCCCCAAAATGCTCCCCCACTGACACCTCAGTCACCTGCCCTGCCTTATTTTCCAAGAGTAGGTCAAAATTCGCACCTTCTCTAGTTGGTACAGCCACATTCTGAATCAGAAAATTGTCTTGTACACACTTAACAAATTCCTCTCTATCTAAACCCTTAAAGCTATGGCAGTCCCAGTCTATGTTTGGAAAGTTAAAATTCCCTACCATAACCACCCTATTATTCTTACAGATAACTGAGATCTCTTTACAAGTTTGTTTTTCAATTTCCCTCTGATTATTAGGAGGTCTATAAGGTGATCATCCCTTTCTTATTTCTCAGTTCCACCCAAATAACTTCCCTGCATGCATTTCCAGGAATATCCTCCCTCAGCACAGCTGTAATGTTATCCCTTATCAAAAAGTCACTCCCCCTCCTCTTTTGCCTCCCTTGCTATCCTTCCTGTTGCATTTGTATCCTGGAACGTTAAGCTGGCAGTCCTGCCCATCCCTGAGCCACGTTTCTGTAATTGCAATGATATCTCGGTCCTATGTTCCTAACCACGCCCTGAGTTCATCTGCCTTCCCTGTTCGGCCCCTTGCATTGAAATAAATGCAGTTTATTTTATTAGTCCTACCTTGTCCCTACCTACCCTGACTGACTCGCTTCTGTTCTCAACTGTATGAGTCTCAGATTGACATCTTTCCTCACTATCTCCCTGGGTCCCACCCCCACCCCTCCACCCCCACCTTACTAGATTAAATCCTCTTGAACAGCTCTAGCAAATTTCCCTGCCAGTATATTAGTTCCCTTCCAACTTAGGTGCAATCGTCCTTCTTTGTACAGGTCACTTCTACCCCAAACGAGATTCTAATGATCTAAAAATGTGAATCCTTCTCCCACACACCAGATCCTCAGCCATGCATTTATCTGCTCTATCCTCCCATTCCTGCCCTCACTAGCTCGTAGCACCGGGAGTAATCCAGATATTATTACTCTCGAGGACCTCCTTTTTAAACTGCTGCCTAACTCTCTGTAATCTCCTTTCAGAATCTCAACCATTTCCCTTCCTATGTCGTTGGTTCCAATGTGGACAATGGCCTCTTGCTGGCCCCACTCCCCCCTGAGAACATTCTGCACCCTCTCTGAGAGATCCTTGATCCTGGCACCAGGGATGCAACACACCATTCTGATTTTTCGCTGCTGGCCAAAGAAACATCTGTCCATAACTCAGACTCACGTATCCCCTAACACAATTGATCTCTTGGAACCTGACATACCCCTTGTTGCATTAAAGCCAGTCTCAATACCAGAAACTTGGCTGTTCATGCTAGATTCCCCTGAGAATCCATCACCCCCTACCTTTGTTAAAACATTAGAACTGTTTGAAATGGGTACAGCCACAAAAGACTCCAGCACTAGCTGCCTACCTCTCTTCCCTCTCCGGGAGTTAACCCATCTATGTGACTGTATCTGAGACTATCCCCTCTTCCTACAGCTGCCATCCATCACATACTGTTGCTGTTGCAAATTCCTCATTACTTCTCACTGACTCTCCATTCAATCTAATAAGATGTGCAACCAACAGCATTTATGGCTAATATAATCCGCAGTAACCCTTAAACTCTCTTTAAACTCCCACATCTGACAAGTAGCACATATCACTGCAAAGGCCATTTTTGCTCCTTCACAATCTACAGACCCAGAAAATGACATTGTCTTATTCCTCTACAAACACTGTTCCAGCTTAAATTAATAGTTATGGCTTATACTTTAAGTTTAATCAAGAGACATATCTCCAAAAACATATAATCAAGAAAGACCCCACTCTACTCACTACTGCAGACTTTCTGTAGGCCACACTTAAAACAAATACACTTATCTGATTCTTTGCTGAGATCTTCACTCATCAGTTCCTCCAAGATCAGTTGAAAATTTCACTGTTTGTTCATTTTCCCAGATGCATTCTGATGTCCAGTGATTCATGAATTCAAACAGCAAAGGTAGTGTCAGTTTCTTTCTCTCTCTCTCCATGTGCTTCCTTTGTTTGTTCGTCTCCCTTTTAAAACTGCTGTTGTTTTGACTTTTTTCTTCCAAAGTTCCAAAACAATGCATACGAATATAAAACAGTAATTGCTGCTCCTGGAATTCGAAAAAATCACCTCCAGCACCTAAAATACCTCAAAAAAGGAGCAGCTGTTACAGTCAGATATTTTCCCGTCCTCCATCTTGGATTGCCCAGAACCATTCTTTGAATTCATTCTGGTTTTTGTGGGTTTTGCTGGCTAGGCCAGGAATTATTGTCCAAATTTAATCTCTGGAGGGCAGTTAACAGTCAATCACATTGTTGTGGGTCTGCAGTCACACGTCGGCCAGACCATGGAAGGATGTCAGATTTCCTTCACTAAAAGGACAATAATGAACCAATGGATTTACTTTTTACAACAATCAATGGAGGTTAACGGAGTAGAAATTTCTGGAGATGCCCAGCAGGTCTGACAGCATCTGCCAAGAGAAATTGGAGTTTATGTTTTGGGTCAAATGATCCCTCCTGTTCTATTAGGACTTGGCTGGCTCATAGGACTTGCTGCCAAGAGCCATCTATGGTGATAAATACTGAAGCTCTTCCTTCTCTGCCCGCATCCAATGTGTTTCTTCCTCGTGTTGTCCAAAATGAAGTACTACTAATTCATCAGCTGACGTGGATTATGGCAGGCTGAAATGGGTAGGTGGGTTTCTTGCCCATGTTATACTTAATAGCTTAACATTTCATGGAGTCTGTTCAATGTTGAGGATTCCCCGGGCAACTCCCTCACAACTGTATATCATCTGGCTGGTCCATATTGTCAGTGGAATGGTGGATGGTATTTGCGACATTGCCAAAAAGATGTAAGACCCAACACAAATTCCAACTTATATCAGGCTTAGTGGAATGATTTTTGTCTGAGACCGAACGAGTTTTCTCGCTGGATCTTACCAAACTCACCACATTAATTGGTGGTTGAGTCCTTGCAACAAACGTCATATTGAATTTAAACCCCACCTCACCATGCCCCACTCCCAGAGCAACTCACTGGCCAAGGGAGATCCTCCCCAAGGCTAGCAACCCTTGTATCCATGCCATCTTCCAGAGCCCATACTGCATGAATGCTGGCATCTGAAAGGAGTCAGAAGTGAATTTGGGTATACTGGCACTATGTCTGTCAAAGAGGGACCTGGCAGTCCTTGTTGATAGGATAGATGTGCAGAGAGGCATCCTTTTTCTTTATGTGGTACCATTGTGAATCAATGCCAACTTCAGGATGACGAGTGCTGGGCTACAGTTCAAGAAGAAGGTGAATTACCTTCTCTTTGCCAAAAAAAGTTAAAAATCACACAACACCAGGTTAAAGTCCAACAGGTTTATTTGGAAGATCTCGCTTTCGGAGTGCTGCTCCTTCTTCAGGTGGTTGTGGAGTATAAGATCATAAGACACAGAATTTATCGCAAAAGTTTAAAATGTGATGCAACTGAAATGATATATTGAAAAAGACCTGGATTGTTTATTCAGCCTCTCATCTTTTAGAATGACCGTGTTGGTTTCAGTTCTTTAATATGTAAATCTAGAACATTTTTTAAAGTTACATTCTCAAGTGAACTTTAACAATAGGAGATATGTCAGCTCAGATAATGCATTGAAGGTATGAGGTTAAAGTCTGTCTGTGCCCCAATGTTCAGACTGATCCTATTTCTAAAAAAGAGATTTACAGAATCTTAAATGGATTTATGCAGTTTTTGAGCAAAATAAAATGTAATTCTGCAAGTGCAAGTTCACCCCACAAACTTAGGTGTGCGTGTGTGCATGTGGGTGGGTGTATGTCGGAGGTAGGGTGTGAGTGTCTGTGAGAGAGTGTATGTATGTCCAAGCCAAAAAAAGTGCAATATTTCACATTTATCTGTCTCCAGTGCATTACCTTACCTTAGGGCTCTGAATTCCTAAACCAGTGACAAAATCACTACACCACTCATGCCCCATGAACCCTTGCGTTCAACTTTTGGTCATCGATAGTGATTTTAATTCATTTTCCTGATGCCATTTTTACCTTAGAGAATTTTCAAAGAAGTAGTTAATAGATGCACAAAGAAAACCAGAAATCTTACCTAATGTCATCCGCGAAATGTTGTAAAAGTAACTGTACCTACAGTGAGGGCAGACTTCATCCTCAAAACTGACTGTTTTCCTCATTGACATAAATGGCTCATTAAGCATAATTTCAATGAAGCACAGCATTAAAATCGGTTTAGTAATTTTTTGTTTTAAAAGTAATGTCAGTGTCATTGAATCTTGGAAGTTTTTTATGCATAAATTATTTTAATTACAAAGTCCGATTTCTGTCAACACGTGAAAATGTCTATCAGATTTTACATGCTAGCAGAACATTTATGACATTTTATATGACAAATTAAACTTGAAAAATTCACGGAAATGTGTTTGCCAGTTTTTGCAACACCATATACTTTAATTATGGAATAAAATGCCAGAAAACCAAAGAACTGCAAATGCTGGAAATCAGAAACAAAATTAGAAATTGGTGGAAAAACTTGCTTCCAGACCTATTGGGTTTTTCCAGCAATTTCTGATTTTGTTGCTGATAATGTTTTAAAGTATTTTATGCCTCAGTATCAATAATGGAAGCAGTATTCAAATAACATATAACTGATATTCTTAATGAGGAATTGGAGTTGGATCTACAGAAGTGAGACACCCTCTAATGCCTCAGTCAAATGACCACTAATCGCATGGAAAAGAAAGAAAATAATACAATTTTTTAAAATGTACTTTCAGTTATTGTGGTGTCCCAGCATGTTGCACGACCCATGAATTAATTCTTTTGAAATTGAGCTGCAGCTGCTAATTTGCACATAAGGTTCCAAAAATCAGAAAACAATCAGATGAACAATCAGGCTTAAATTTTTAAATGGTCACTGACCAGGCTACCGTAACTTCACAGTATGATTCTGGGTGAGATCATCACATAGGTTAAAAGTGAGTTTAATTCGACTCACTTCGAGAATAAAGCCACAAGATCAGATTCCTTTCCTGGGTTTTTGTTCACTGGACTCCAAAACTGCACTCCAGCACGTAATCAAAAGTGCAGCTCCAGGTCTTCATTGATAGCTCACTTCATTGAGCCAGTAATGCCCATGGGTATTTTAATCCTGAGCTCCAATCTTTCTCAGTTACATCAAGCAAATACTGCTTGAGTATTTTTGTTTAAACTAAACTTCACCCTCTCAGCTGCATTGAAATATTAATGGTTGCAGGCTTGTTTGAATTCCAATGCCATCCTTAATTCAATATCAAATCCACCCTCAGGTCATTAAGTGGCCAATTGAGGAAGATCACAGTTAAGGGACTAATTCCCACACAGTGTGAGCTTCTGATCAGTTGATGGCAGGGTCCTGGAAATTATGGCAAAAAACATTTGAGCTTAAATTTTAACATAACATAAAACTTCTGGGGTGGTCAATCAAAGCAGAGATTTTGCTCTCTGTTATAAATTTATCAGCATAAGAAAGAACTGGGTTGGGATCTAATCTATAGATTTGGACTATGATCAGCCCTCAAAGCATATATGAACTCCTTAGGCCATACCTATGCACCGATACAGCAACCGATCACAATGGCTCTAAATGTGCTTCCAGTAGCAATTACACCTATCAGGGTATAACTTCCCATGACTCCATATAATTGGTAGAATCAGTGAAGAGGTTTAACAGGAGAGAACATTTGGGCTATGGCTTTATTTAGTTCAACAAGGTGCTGAACTCTTCAAAAACAGTGATTGTTTATTTATCAAAATCATTGATTGAATTCAATTAAAATCATTTTCAGATAACTCCAATGCAGCTATAAACTGAGGAACTGTTTGATGTGTTTTCAATCCTATTGTACAAGTGTGAGATACATTTCAAAACTTCTACTTTGTCAGTGATTGTTACTTGGAAACCAAAATGATCTGTTTGTTGAAAAATTAAACATGTTTCTGGAAAAAAATCAAGAATTCCAATCCCAGGAAGATTTTACTTAAACATGAGAATGAACATCCTCTACAGCATGTAGCAGATGATTCCAAACAGAGGTTTAATGCAAGTGGTGAAGGAATGATGCACAATGTATGGAATTATCGAAAAGGTGCTGCAAATGAATTTTAAGAATACACATAAAACAACCAATTTGAATGGAAATGCTGTAAGTGTAATATCAACTCTCTGCATGACCATAAAGTGGTACGACTCACAGCATATTCCCCAAAGAATGTAATAATATGCTCATGTTTATCGAGCATCTTACATGACCTAACAAAGTTTCTAAATGAGGAAACTTTTGAAGTGTAGTCACTTTTGTGATGTAAGAAATGTGATGGCAAATTTGCCCCCAAAGAGTAATGCGTAAATGACCAGATACAGTGATATTGTGATTGGATAAATATTCAGTAGGAAATCAAGAAGGTTTACATTGTTTTTCAACTAATTTTAAGGGACCTTTTAAATCTAACTGAGCAGCAGGGTTGGTGTCTTTTTTAACATCGCATATTAAAAAGACTGTATTTTTAATTATACTTAGGAATGAGTGCAGTGTCAGCCTAGATTTCATGCTAAAGATCTTGGCATGTGATTTGAACCTACAATCAGCTAACTTGAATCATGTGGTGGTGACTGGACTGATCAAAATCTTCTGTTGAAACACCAACACCTAATTACCCATCCCTTCATGAAGGAACAACGTCTTGGACTTTCTACTTAACAGTACTTTCTGTGTACCAATACTGTGGCAACTTAAGATGGGGCTCACTACCATTTCCTCAAGGGCAATAGGATTGGCCAATGAATGATGGTTACCAATGCCATTAGTGCTAACATCCCACAAATGGATAAAAGACCTCCTTTGAAACATAAGGAGTCGCAACATTTAATTACATTATATTGAAGGACACATTGTGAACAAGACATCCAATTTATTGCTTTTGCAGAAACCTGGGTGTAATCAAGAATTTGTCCCCAAACTCTGGTAAATCATAAAAAAGTCATGCAATTTGACATGTCTCATCATTTTAAACCATTGCACTAATTTTAAATGTACAAGGGAAATCTTAAAATGTCAATAACTAAATCCAGAAAATCATCTAATAAAGGTAATTTGACCAATTTAGAGGTCCTGATTACAAATAATCAAGTGATAATGCAGACTGAATGCAGTCTCCACACTTCTTATAATTAAATGCATTAAGCTTGAATTGCTCTTCAAAATGAATGAAGTACATGTGTAAAATCCTGCAAATGAACACTCCATGAATGAAATAACAGAAAAATAGTTTGATCAGAACAGAACTCAAGTTTAAAAAAAGTATTGAAAACAGATATTCCAGAAGATTAAATATTATTGTAATCTATGGCTGGCATACATACATGACGTAAATTAGGAATTAAACATTTCATTCCAAAGGCTTTTGGAAAACTAGCAGTCTGTGAATGACGTACACTGTTATTAATCTATAATTGGCCAAAAGCAAGTGTGAGCGGTCGTAAAGACAGAGTTGCCAAAATGTCTGCATCTATCGACTTAAAAAGGATTTTAAGCTTTAAAAACAAAACTTGTACAATGAATGGGGAGTGGCCAGTTCTCCCAACGCAGCTTTCTCTGGTTTGTTTTTGTTTCAGCAGTCTGGCTGTTCGGTGAAAGCAGTCAGCTTTTTGAGGCTGCTGATCAAAAACAATGCTATATGGAAGAAGGTGTTCCATGCTGAATCTCTCTCTGATATCTCTCCTGTAAGACCCTGTGATTGATTTTACCCTTTTTGCCAAGGAGCATTTATAGGGATTGTTGCAGGAATTTGGAACAGCATAATTAAGTTAGGATAATTTGTTGAGTTTTTGGATAGGTTAAGTTATCCTGTTTTCTCTTTTGATTATGTTTCATTCGGTACTCTAAATAAATTGTTTTGTTTAAACCCGAGAGGTTCTGACTAGCTGCATCACTCCTGGAATATCCATTCTGCACCTGCTCAAAACAATGAGAAAAGTTAGGATCTGGGCTACCTTCTTGTAATGTTTTGAGGGGGTCTGGCCTGGTCCATAACAGATTGGGGGCTCTTTGCAGGATTTGTTCTATTGTTCCAATTTGGGATTAGGGTTGTTGGACTCTGAGGCAGTGATTGGAAGTTAGTGTCTTTTGCTTTGGGTATTGATTTTGATTGGTTCGAACAGTGCTTGAGATAGCAATGTTTTTTCAGTCACTAAGAGCTTTTTGGGGGTGCAAGAAGTGAGTTTGAGGTTTTACAAAGGGTGATTAAGGCCAAGCTGGTGGAATTAGCAGACAAGCTGGGAATTGAGTTGCCTCCTTCAGTGTGGAACGGAGAAGTAATTACAGCAATAGCTCAGCATTTAAATTTGCTGGAAGCACCAAAGTCTTTAGAGATGGCTAAAATTCAATTGAAAATGAAGCAGCTTGAGTGAGAGGCAAAGACAACGAAAGGATAAGAGAAATGAAACAGTTTGAATTACAATTAAAAGCAGATGCAAGAGAAAAAGGATGAATCACTTTGGCAGAACAATAGGAAAGAGAGAGAGAAGAGAGAGAAAAGGAGAGAGAGGAAATGAAGAAAGAGAGGGAGTTTGAACTTCAGAAATTGGCACTTAGACACAAAAGGTAAAAACAATGACGGCAGATGCTGGAAACCAGATTCTGGATCAGTGGTGTTGGAAGAGCACAGCAGTTCAGGCAGCATCCGCGGAGCAGTAAAATCGATGTTTCGGGCAAAAGATTGCTGATTCCTGATGAAGGGCTTTTGCCCGAAATGTCAATTTTACTGCTCCTTGGATGCTGCCTCTTTACTGCTGTGCTCTTCCAGCACTGCTAATCCAGAACTTAGACACGAAAGTCAGCTTAAAAGGATAGAGATGTAAGCTTATTGAGGAGAAGCAGAGAGTTTAAATGGCAAGATAAGCAGCTGAAATGGCTGATGATTAGGAGTTGGTCCATAACTCATAGTTTAGCTTCCACAACAGTTTGAAAGTATGAGAGATAGAAATTGGGGAAAAGAGAAATCCTCACGTGGTAAGGGAAAGGGAGACCTCACTGAGGATCAGAAGGATAACGTGCCACAGGATAAAAAGGATACCCTTGAATGGAAAGAGAAATTGAAAAACTCCAGTGTTTTCACTGCAGTAATGTAGATCACATGAAATCACAGTGTTGGGAAAGCACTGGGAAGCCAGATGTAGGAAAACAGGATAAGCCAGTGAATTTTGTTGGAGCGGTAACAGAAAGTGTGGTGCAGGCTAGAAAACTGCACCAGAGTGTACAACCCAGTCAAAGGTTGGTTAAGGAGGAAGTGTCAGATCTTCTTAAATCATATACCTGCGAAGGTAAAGTTTACTCGCATAGGCCAGTAGCAGCAGGTAAAGAGGTTAAGATACAAGATCCGCTTAATCTTTGATGTTGAAGGATGAGGAGATATGTACCTCTGAAGGACTATTGCCAGAAAAAAAGTGTTAGTAACGGGAATCCAAGCTGAGACAAGAAGCTTTCAATTATGTAGACTGAGATTAGAGTGTCTAGTGAACAGTGGAGAAGTTGTGGACAAACTCTCAGCTCCAGGAATACAAATTGTCCTTGCTAACGATACAGCTGGTTCACAGATAGGAGTGCTGCCTCCTGTGGTTGAAAAGCCAGTGGAAACTCAGGCATCTGTACTGTTGCAGGACACATATCCTGAGATTTATCTCCACTGTCTGGTAACAAGGTCACAAAGACACCAGTTGAAACAGGAGAGACCAAAGAGTATAGATAAGAAAGTTGAAATGAAATTGGCGGAGATGCTGTTTGATCAAATGGTTGACACAAACAATGATCAGATAGATGACAACACAGACATCTTTCTTCAGAGAAGTTAACTGAACTACAGCAGAAAGATGAGAAACTAAACCAATTGTATCAAAAAGCATACACAGAAGAATCTAGATGTATCCCTGTAAGCTACTATCTTAAGAGTGATGTCTTAATGAGGAAATGGAGACCACCACATATTCAAGCAGATGAGAAATGGGCAAATGTTCATCAAATCATATTGCTGGTGGGTTATATAAAGGTGTTGCAGATGGCTCATGAACTAGCAGTAGGGGATCATTTAGGGGTGAGAAAAACCCAAGCTAAAATACAAAAGCATTTTTACTGGCCTGGACTGCGCAAGGATGTGGTTGAATTTTGCCAGACATGTCATACATGTCAAGTAATTGGAAAACCACAAAGGCAGTAATAAAACACACACCTTTAATAGCTATTCCTGCATTTGAGGAACCTTTTAAAAGAGTCTTAAATGATTGCGTAGGATCTCCACCTAAAAAGTGGGAATCAGTATTTGTTAACAGTAATGGTACTGTCCAATAGATTTCCAGGGGCCATTCCATCACTCAATATCACAGCTAAAAGGATTGTAGTGGAGTTACTCAAATCTTTTATTAGATACAGACTATAGAGGGAACCAAAGGGGTTCTGACCAGCAGCGTCACTCCTGGAATATCCACTTTACATCTGCTCAAATCAACTAGAGAAGTTAGGGTTTGGCCTGGTCCATAACATGAGGAAATGATACCGAATTGCTATAGGTGGCTGCTCAGTTTGCAGTGCTTGGCTTAGTGAAAAATGGTGTCTCATTTCTAACCATGCAATTTGATGATTAATTTCTCCTTGAAGCCATTACTGAAAGTTGTTTAGTATTTAATAGCTTAAACATATTTTTAATGATATGATACTTGTTCATGATGACCAATCTACATTTGTTGCCCAATAAGTTAATAATTACAAGAACAAAATCTCATTTCTTCATTTTAGACATACTGGAATTCCATTCTTTTTGTAGTGAATTGTTGCCGATTATAAATGTCAAATTTGCATTTCTTTAAATTTAAGAATCTTTTGCTTCGAACCAATTTTTTCCCACTCACATTTCAATTTTTCTTTCTATCCCTTTAATTCTCTTTCCGGATCTCATTTGATACCAAGTTCATCCACGTACTCTCTTTCTCAATCGGGATATAAAATCAGAATGAGACCAGCCCATGCCTCCAGCCTGCTCCACTATTTAATTATACCATGACCTTTCTATACCTTAACTTCATCCACCCGCCTTGGCTTTGTAATTCATTAATAACCTTGATGAGCAAAAATCTGTTTATCATGGAATTAAAATTACTAATTGAACTGAAATGCCCTGATTTTTGTAGTAGACAATACCACACTTCACCAACCTTTTGCCTGAAAAAGTGTTTCTGAACTTTTCTCCTGAAAAGTTTAACTTTAATTTTAAGGTGATGAGCCTGGACCTCCACCTCCCTATACTCGCCACTCTCAATTCTATTCAAAACTCTAAAACCTTAATCAAATTTCCTCTTATCCTTCTATATTTCAGGAGTATCAGCCTAGTTTATTGAATTACTCCTCATAATCTAAACCTTGGAGCCCAAGTAATCTTTGCAACACATTCTATCCAAGACAAATATTCATTTTCTATGATCCATTCAGGGCTTCTTATATCTGTTGCAAAACATTATTCACGTTTAACATTCTAGTTATAAAGGCTAATACTCCATAGCTCTCCTGATTATTTTTGTACCTAATATATTTTAGTGTTCTCTGAACATCCACTCTTAAATCCATTCTGATCTCATTGCTCTTAGACCTTCACCTTTTAACTAAAATGCCGGTCTATCTTTTATGGATAGCAGTGTTAAAATCCATCTGTCACAGTTTTGTTTACTCACCTCATTTATCAGAGTTTCTTTGGTGTTTGATGCCCACAGCTATAACCTGACCACTTCTTTGTGTCATTGACAAACTTGAATGTATGACTCTCTATTTTGTTCGAAAATGCATTGTTAAAAATAATGAATGGTTGAGCTCTAGTGCTGAATTTTATGGGACACTGCTAGTCACTTGCGTAAAATCAAATGCAAGGCAATTATTTGTACTTCATGTCTTTCACCATCAATGCAATCTCCTAATCAGTGTAAAGATTTGACATTTATTCCATGAATTTTAAATACAGCTAAAAGCCTCTTATGTGGAAGCTTCCTGAATACTTAAAAAATTTTTTTATGGAAGTTTATATAACTATAGCTGATGAATTCACTGCATTTATTTCAATGCAAGCAGTCTTCCAGGTAAGGTAGATGAACTCAGGGCATATATGGGACCAGGGGACTGGGACAACACAACAACTGTAGGACAAGCCAAACAAAGGACAGCCAGAGAATTTCTAGCAGCATGGCACTCAATCACCAACACCTTCAACAAGCACATTGACCTGGCCCCAACATACCAGCCACTACTACAAATAATCAGGACTGTCAACCTGAAGCAGCGGGAACTAAACCAAATAAAATCCAAATGACACAGTACAGCAGCGTTTCACAGGAGGCTCCACAGCACCGAGGATGCCATCTAGAAAGGAGACGAAATGTCTGCAAATCAACTGCACAGATTGGCAAACAAACCCACAACTGCAACTAGAACTCAAGCTACAAATCTTTACACTTGAATATGTCCATGTACCTACTACAGGAAGAGCAAAACTTGACCTTATCTTGGGAAATAGGGCAAGTGTTTAATATTAATGGGGGAGCACTTTGGGACCAGTGATCATAATTCTATTAGTTTTTGAATAGTTATGGAAAAGGATTGGCCTTGTATAAAAGTTAAAGTTCTTAATTGGAATAAGGCAAATTTTCATGTTATTAGACAGGAACTTTCAAGTGTTGAATGGAGTAAACTGTCAACAGGTAAAGGGAAGACTGGTGAGTGGGAGCCTTTCAAAAGTGAGCTAACAAGAATTCGGAGGCATTATACTCCAGTAAAGTGAAGGATAACACTGGTAAGAGTAGGGAACAATGGACGAATGAAGATATTGAGGCTCTGGTCAAGAATAAGAAGGAGTTGTAAATTAAGTATATCTGGGATCAATTTAATCTCTTGAAAGGTATGAAGGTGCAGGAGCATTCTTAGGAGGGAAGTCAGGAGGACTAAAAGGGGATGTGAGATTGCCTTGGCAATTAAAGTTAAGGACAATCCAAAGTACGTTAAGAACTAAACAGCAACTAGAGAGAGAATAGGGTTCCTTAAAAATCAAAGAGATCATCTATGTGTGCAGCCATAGGAGATGGGTAAGAAATATTTCATGTCAGTTTTTGCTGTGGAGAAAGAAATGGAAGCTGAGGAACTTGGGAAGCTGAATATTGATGGATTGAAAACAGTCCACATTACAGAACAGGAAGTGCTGGAGGTCTTAAAAAAACAGAAAGGTGGAAAGATCGTCAGGACTCAATCAAGTGTATACCAGACATTTTGGGGAATTAGAGAAGAAATTGCTGCACCCCAAGCAGAAACATTTGTATCATCTACATCCACTGGTGAGGTGCTGGAGAACTGGTTGTGCCTTTGTTTAAGAAAGGCTGTAAGGAGAAGCCTAGGAACTATAACCCCATGAATCTGACATCAGTGGTGGGTAAATTGTTCAAGGGCATTCTGAGAGACAGGATTGACATGCATTTGGAGAGGCAAGGACCGATTGGGAAAGTCAGCATGGCTTTGTGCCTGGGAAATCATGTCTCACAAAATTGACTGAGTTTTTTGAGGACATAATTAAACAGATTGAGGGCAGATGGTAGACATTGTGTACATGAACTTTAGTAAAGCCTTTGACAAGGTTCCACATGTTAGACTAATTAGTAAAGTTAGATCAGGATTCCTGAAGAAGGGCTCATGTCCGAAACGTCGATTCTCCTGCTCCTTGGATGCTGCCTGACCTACTGCACTTTTCCAGCAACACATTTTCAGCTCTGATCTCCAGCATCTGCAGCCCTCACTTTCTCCAGTAAGTTCTGGGCCAATATGCTTCTCTACAATGTTAAAAATGATCATCTGGGATGAATTTTGTTGATGTGGCTATAGTCCTGATGACAGGCTGGAAACCTTGCTTCAGATCTTTCTCGGAGCCCTGTAGCCATCAGACAATTAACTATTTGCACCAAATCTTTAAAAGCAAAGATACAGTTTCCTAGAGCAGCCGACCAATCAGAGGACAAGCAGAGCCTGAAGTCACTGGCACCTCTGCGAGGAGTGGTCACTGTGAGAACTCCTGTGGCCACACAAACCAAGAACACTGATTTAGAACCACGGTAGATGTGGATATGGTAATCAGGACCATTCTGGCTGACCCAAGTGATGGTGATGTTCGGGTGAAGACTGTGTGGGTGGTGATTACATGGGTAATCACCCTCCAAGAGCCAGGGGGTTCCTCATCAGAATGAGCACCCTGAGTTCCCATGTGACTAAGATGCCCATTTACCAATGCATACCCCAATGCTCTTCTCAGTTGTGGTGGCAGGAAGAGATCTTTTGTGCTTCAGTTGACTTCTGGAATAAGAAGGCCATCATTATCACTGAGATAATTCCCTGGTTTTGGGAAGGCACCAATCATTTTGTTCCTGCCCATCTCTCTTGATTCTTTGGAGCCCTGTCTCTCAGTCTTTTTTCGAGGCCCCCATTAAATTCTATGCAATATGTAAGGATTATATTCTCACTTAAGCTCTCTGCTGATTGTTTTCTAAATAGTACAACTAGGTTAAACATTTTAAACATATGACGTTTGTCTCCAACTAATGATTCCTGTTTGTCTGGAGTAGATGAGGCAATAAATGATGACAATACTGATTAAATTGCCTGTGCCTTCAGCAATTAGTCAAACCATTGGGAAAAGTCATAGTCATTCATTTTTCCCTTTACTTCTTTAATACATTCTGAACAAACAGAAATCATTATGACTGTATTATGTTACAGTTTGACTAATTTAAAAGAGTATAATTGCATACATTGTATTTCTGGTTCACTAATAATCATCCATTATAGCTCCATTAAACCTTGGTTGCAAAATGTGATGCTTTGATGATATCATACAAAGTACCAATGTTACTGAAACTATTATTTTCCACTCAGCATTAAATGGGTTATAACCCACCCTGTGTTCAAAACTTCATTTTTTTTTGGCCACTTAATACGCAGTTCATCTGTTCTCCTGTTCACTGTGTACTTCTGTCTCAAGCCACCTAAATACTTTGGGATTTAAGGGAAGGGATCAATGTATGACTACCCTCACTAGTTTAATGTAATGCAGGTTGAATGTCATTTTTTGAGTGGAACATTCTGCTTTTCTTTGCCATTTCTGGCTTCCAACCAAACTGGTCTCTGAAGTTAATTGGGAGAGTGGATCTTTGATGTGGCGGTGGCCAATAATACTGCTGCCTCTGCATTTAAAGATAGCTGTGTTCTCTCGAGGTGAGTTGACTGCTCGCTTATGTGATTGCAACAAACATAGAATTGGTGACTTGGAAGGAGAAGTATGATAGAGGAAAAGGAAGTCTACTGCTCCAGATTTGTGTGGGAGGAGGCACCCCATCTTCAGTTACAAAACAGACTTGCCGAGGGATGACAGAAGAGGTAACCGCAGTTGCCACATGCTCAGAAAGACTTTGATACAATGGCAGAGATCTGGAAATGTGAATGTCTTCCAATCAGCTCAAGGAAGAAAATAAAATATTTTGATTCTAGCTAGACTCTACACTGTCAATGGTTGGCTGTCAAGTGCCCCACTGAGCCTTGTGCAGTTTGGGGCGGCACGGTGGCACAGTGGTTAGCACTGCTGCCTCACAGCGCCAGGGACCTGAGTTCAATTCCCGCCTCAGGCGACTGACTGTGTGGAGTTTGCACGTTCTCCCCGTGTCTGCGTGGGTTTCCTCCGGGTGCTCCGGTTTCCTCCCACAGTCCAAAGATGTGCGGGTCAGGTGAATTGGCTATGCTAAATTGCCCGTAGTATTAGGTAAGGGGTATATGTAGGGGTATGGGTGGGTTGCGCTTCGGCGGGTCGGTGTGGACTTGTTGGGCCGAAGGGCCTGTTTCCACACTGTAAGTAATCTAATCTTACTTTTCTCATGGGATGCGGACATTGCTGTCAAAACCAGCATAAGTAAATCATTGCCCTCGAACTGAGTGGCCTGCAGGGGGCAGGTCAGAGTCAACTACATTGTTGAAGATCTGGAGTCACATGTTGGGCATCCAGGTTTCTTACCTTAAAAGGCTTTTGGAGGACCAGTCTTGCTTTTGCAACAATTGATTCTCATTCCATGGTCAACATTAATATAATTCAAATTCCGGCAGCTGTCATGACGGGAATTATACCTGCATCACCAGAGCCTGAACCTGGGGCTCAGAATTCTTGACCAATTTAGGTCATGCTAAATTTAGGGCAATTTAGCATGACCAATTCACCTGCCTTGCAGATCTTTGGACTGTGGGAGGAAACCAGAGCACCTGAAGGAAACATACACAGACACAGGGACACTGTGCAAACTCCACACAGACAGTCTCCCAAGGCAGGAAGTGAACCTGGGACCCTGGTACTGTGAGGCAGCAGTGCTAACCACTGAGCCACCATGCCACAAAATATCAAGCCCACAGTAGTAATAGTGGCACACATGGATTTCAGTTGATGAGGAGCACATCATGTGCATCTTGTGACAGGGACAGGGAGGGCTGCATGGAGGTTGTCTCCAATGGGATGGGAAAGGCTGACACCTCAGTCATGCTTATATGGCTCAATATGCTGGCTGAGCCTTGAGTATCATTCAGAGTTTGCTCGGCCATCAGTAGATAGAGCTGTGTGGGCATTTGAGAGAGCTTGACAAGTCTGTGTGCATGCCTGGATGGGAGTTAATTCATGCTGAGTTATACTATGAGTCAGTTGAATGAGTGCTTGAGCAAGTCCATTGAAATACTGGCTACCAAAGACTCAAATACTGCAGTCTAACACAAGATGCAGGAGCAGTAGGATATCCTTAACAATGTGGCTATAATGAAGTAAAGCCTTGATAGTACCATTGCAGAGACAGTAGGAAGAGATGACCTGATGGCAGATTTCCCACCTAAGCACAGTCATGTCCAGAAAGGCTAAGACTGGCAGATCTGTTGGTACTGGAAGTAATGGGACAACAATCTCATCCCTCCCTACCCCAGCCCACCCAGCCATTCAAGACCATTCTCAAGCACCTCCATTTCTACATCAGAGAATTGAACAGCAGTTGGTCTCAGTCACTGCAAATCTTGAGAGTCACCGAGCTATATGCTGCAAGCATTCTCAAAGTAGCAGACCGGTTACTTGAATGCACCCAAGAACTGCTCTGTCACATTTTGTGTGAAAGTATAGCTGTCATCATACATCTACTGCACACTAGTACATGGGTTACATATAGGAGTTATCAGCACCCTTTGATTTGTCAGATTGTCTGAAATGCAACCAACTTTAAGGATTACCTTAGAATTAACACACTATGACTAATGATAGGATTTCAGACATTGACCTGCTGAACTACCTAGGAACACAAATCAACTTCCCTGTCAGGAGTGAAATCATTTTTTCATTCCAGTATGTAGCATAGTCAGCATGCAGCATACACAAATCAATATTAATGTAGTCAATGGGACCCTACATATGGATGTCTGCAAACCATATAAAGATCACACTTGCTCACCCTGATTCTCTCTGACATTGGGCAATGAAATAAAGTTCTCTCTTTGATTCAAGAGCTTCATTTTTTAACTGTATAAAATTATACTTGACTGCTTGTATGTAGTTGGCATTAACTGGAGATTCATGAGGAACAGACTGAAACTGCAATTGTTGGGTTCAGAGGTGTATGCTTATAACGTATATCTATGCAAATAAATGCTCATTAAAAAAAGTGTCTAAATATTTACTCCAGTTCTATCCTTCACCAATTAGCTTTCTGATTGATAACATTTTGTAGACTGGATAGTTTGAGATGTTGCTGTTAAATGTTTAGAAGCAAGCTTGAAACAGTTCATGGACTCATCCAGCTTCACAGTCATTAACAATGTGTGGTCATTGTTGTTTTCTATGGAAGTGATGCCAGATAAACAAGATGGCCACAGAGAATGTGAAGGAGTCAAAAGCAGTGGTGCCCAAATAGAGCTGTTTATCATTAGCATACAAATGTACCTAAATGCAATACTCTCAAATGACATCGCTGAGCTGATCTCGTTACTGTTTGTCGAACTTTGCTGTCTGCAAATTGATATAGCAAAGCAAATGCACTTCAAAAATAATTTACTTGCTATCAAGTGGTTTTGGAATATCTAGAGAGCCTGCCTTATACAAATAGAAGATGCTTCAAGATGCGCAACATCTGAATTGTTGCATTATTTGAGTATTTGGTCAAAATTGCCTGGAAATTATTGGCGTCCATTGGTTCCATTTCAACTAAAATCAAAGTATTCCTTAATAAAATTAAAATCCATGCTTATTTGTAAGGATATGTAATTTCAATGTGTCAGGAAATGTTCAGGATTTGAAACCCCCTTCTGAATAAAACACACATACATTATAATTTCTTTAAACTGCATATAACCTTGAAAATGGATAAGACTTTTACACTTATCAATAAGCACTTTTTAAAAAAAAATCTATGTTTACATGAGGACACCAATAATTGCAATCACTGCAACCATTTATCCTTGCAATCCGTGTATCATTAGTTTCATCAGCTCCATCCTAGAAACTCTTCTGTAACCTAGCAACAATCTTTACAACCTATAAGGAACTGCACAGAATGCATTTTTGAACAATGTCTTAACAAATAATGTTATTTGAAATAAGGTTTCTAAGGCATCTGTGAAGTAATTTAGTTTGACTTCTACACGCTGTATACATTTATCTGTGAGAGTTTGTTGATTCTGTATATGGCTAACATAAAGAGTAAAACAAAGGCTCAATGTGTTAAAATAGTTTACTCAGCAACATCATTGAAATTTGGCACTGCCAGCTAAATACTTAATTCTCCATTTAAATATAATGCGAATGAATTTTTGGGATAGTGTACATGATTGATCATGCACATGAACTAGATTGTGCTAAATGAAAGAATAATCTCATGGGTCATGTGGAATCCACAGATGATCTGGATTGAAACTTCTAATTTTTTTTTACATAATAGCCTGATAATATGGTGTTACTGCATGCACCATCTCTCATATACTATCTCTAATACACTGCTTGTGTTAATTTAATTTCTTATACATCAAGTAACAAAATGAAGCTCTTGATAGCATTGCTTTTAAGAGAGGCAAGTGGCAGCTCCACTCCTCAAACGTTCATTAGCAAACCATCCACGTAAATTCAGTTGAACAGAATGTTGTACTTGGTTCCTGTCAGATTTCAAGGACAGTTGATGAACGACATCTGGTCGGAATGGACGGGTTGGACCAAAGGGTCTGTTTCCATGCTGTACATCTCTATGACGCTATGACTCTATGTCTCCGAAAGAAATCCCTTGTGTGTGCTAACTTGCTTCATCATTCTCTTCAGAATACACCAGAATTAGTTTTAAAATATAAAGTTCAATATTCTGGTTCTACAAAGTGACTGAGCTGGGGATGGGTTAAGTTGTAAAATGCCTGAAAATAGTTGGGGAGCTCAATTAACTGTACTTTTTCAGGAAGAATACATGAGCTGATTCTTACTTAAATATAGAATGACCGCAGAAAGCTGCAGCACATGGAGACTTGGGTGTCTTCATGCATTAATTGCAAAAAGCTGACAGAAGTTCAGCAGCCAACAGAGAGGACAAATGAAACATTGGCCTTTGTCCAACTCTTGTACATTGAGGGAAGTACAGCTCCTAGTTTGTGAAGGAGTCCTGATTGGAATTTCCTGTCAGAGGTGCTGAGCTTTTTACCTTTGTAAAAAATGGACTGAAGCTGCAATCTGTAAAGGATTGTCATCCCCCTTGACAAAGGTAAAATCAAGGACTGCAGATGCTGGAAACCAGAGTCTAGATTAGAGTGGTGCTGGAAAAGCACTGCAGATCGGGCAGCATCGGAGGAGCAGGAAAATCAACATTTCAGGCAAAAGCCTTTCATCAGGAATAAAGGCAGGATGCCTGCAGAGTGTAGAGATAAATGAGAGGGGTGGGGGTGGGGAGAAAGTAGCAAAGAGTACAATAGGTGAATGGAGAGTGGGGATGGAGGTGATAGGTCAGAGAAGAGGGGGGAGAAAGTAGCATAGAGTACAATAGGTGAATGGGGATGAGGATGGAGGTGATAGGTCAGAGAGGAGGGGGGGAGATATTAGCAAAGAGTACAATGGGTGAATGGGGATGAGGATGAAGGTGATAGGTCAGAGAGGAGGGTAGGCAAAGGTAGCAAAAACCTAGCACCTTCATCCCTACCCCCATTCATCTATTGCACTCTATGCTACTTTCTTCTCACCCCCACTCCTCACCCCCCTCGCACTCTGCAGGCACCCTGCCTTTATTCCTGATGAAGGGCTTTTGCCCAAAACATTGATTTCCTGCTCCTCGGATGCTGCCTGACCTGCTGTGCTTTTCAAGCAACACTAATCTAGACACTCCTTGAAAATTTGGCCAATTATTATTCAGCACTAAAGGTCCTACTGCTATCTATAATCTGGGTTCAAAACAACTGGTGGGGTTGATTCAGTATAATTTGGAATTTAACAGCCAGGTTAACCTAATGACGTAAAAAAAAACATGACTGATCCAAACTGACATTTTCATTCGAACATTTTTTTTTGCCATAGTGAGGTGGAACTCTAGCTTTCATTCAAACAGCAAATGGCTGCTTTGAAGCTACAAATTAGCATTAATATCTGCTGTCTAACAACTATGTTTTTGTCAGCTCCAAATGTTCCATAGCCAGATGTCTTGTTTACAAAATAAAATATTGAACTGTGATCTGGTCTCAGTGATAACATTAACCATCTGCCAGTTGTTAAAGTTTCCCCATTTAAACAACAAAATACTTGCAGCAACTGGGAAAGGGGAGTAAAGCATACAAAACTGCTCCAAAATGTTTCTTTTCTGGTGCTGATAATAATTATAAACTTTGATTCCAAAACTAAACTTTGAATAGTTTAAGACTGTGCACTTGCTATTTTACTCTGAGTATTTCAGCAAACATGTATAGACACAGATCAAATAGCAAATGAAAATTAAATCTCTGACTCAAAAACTAGACTACATCATCTCCTTAATCAGAGGAATGTTAGCGTAGGCAATCCTTACTGCTTCCTGCCAATCAATGACAGAGTTTTGGCATTAGTCTGGGAATAGTCTGTTACTTGGCGGCAGAGGTGTAAAGGTAGACAGCATGGAGATACTGATAATTTATTACACACTAACTCCTGTGTAGCTGTCCATGTGTTGACGTGGGAAGCTACATTTATTCTAATATTTTTGCTATCTACAGTCACAAACGCAAGCTGCAATTTTATCTGCATTGCAAAGCTGCTTCCAATTTGTAGCAACACTAAATTTGTAGCACAAATCGAACAGCAGGTCCTGATCTGACTTGAGAAAAGTAGCAATTTATCACAGTTCAGAATTGATGCCAGACTGGGTATAACTTTCAAAGCAGGTTTAGAGGCCTACCCAAGCCTAGGTACTTTTTAAACCTATGTGTATTTAATTTAAATGATATGAAGTACAAAAACCAGATATTAGATGCCTTTCCAGAGCAAGCACTCTTGTCCTTTTTAATACTATATGTACAGATACATCTAATTCAGCCATTTGTAGAGGAGCTCTTTGGAAAATATGACAAGAGCACTCTCCCACAGCACAAAGTTGGAGATCCAGATGAGCAAGAAGGTTTTGTTTTGTTGCAATCGCAGTAAACTACACCTATTAAGTCACTAATTCAAATTGGTCTTTCCGAATTTCATTTTTAGTCAGATATACTTTAACAAAGATTAACAAGGAATATTTTAATTGCACCCAAGATTTTAAACGCCACAAATACAGATGAAGAAAATATTTTTAATCTAATAAAAAAAGTAAATAGCTTGATGACATGCTTTTTCTTTTCTGCACCATGAATGGTGACATATTTATTCTTGATCACCTCCTCATTAAAAAGGTAGATAAAATACAGATAGAAATCTATGGAGACTATGTTCCAGATCCTGCCAATCTCCTGCTTTTTCTCCGTACCATTGCATATTATTTTAATGAGCATTCGGATAAAAATAAATGTGCAAGGGTATAAAGTATGAGACTGGCACTAAGTAATGATGTTTATTTGAAAAGCTGGCACAGGCAGGTTGACCCCTTTTTGTGATTCTACCAATTCCACTGATTGGGCCCAGAGTTTCCTCTCCACTGTTCAAGGTTTTAGATTAGATTAGATTAGATTACTTACAGCGTGGAAACAGGCCCTTCGGAAGAACTGATCTGCTGCTCAGCTCTATGGAGGGCATGTGTCCTTAAATCTGCACTGAGAGAGGAAGGGTGAAAGTGGATAGTTGTGTTGTAATGGTGGAGGCTATCTATTGCTCAGCGCTTCGCCCACTGATTACCCTGCAGTTAATACTGGGATTTATGTAAACAAGCGTCACATGTGCCTTGTAGGTAACCAACCCTGGATATTCTGGTTCAATGAATTGCTCTTAAATCCCATCCAATCCCACTTTGTGGAGCATGCCTGCTCTCCCGCACAGTCCACAACCTGTACAGGTGCTTGATGAAAATCCTGGAAGATCCTCTCTACCACCTGCTTGCTGATGCATGAACATGATCATAATGCTCCTTTGCTGCACCATGCATCACTCCACACAGCACAAGATAGAAACAGCTTTACTTCAACAGATCCTTATATGGCACTTATTATCTGTTTGTCCGATGCAGATAATATCAAATCGCATGGTGTCCCACTCTCAGGACATCCTTGTGACATCTCTTTCTTCTCCCTTGGTGATGCTGAACATAGGTCCATACATTAGGGAAGTGACTTCAGCAGCTTCGTCCTGCTGGAAATTGATGGGGAATGGTAAAGTGATGAGGTTTAGTTGGGAGGAGTTCCAAAAGATCCTGAGTTCACGGGCTGACACTACCTTGGATACTTTTACCTCCAGACTCAGTGGAAACACAAGAATTGCTGTAGGTTTTCGGAAATCAACCAGAAATTTTGGGGCCTCTATCAAGGCTGAAACTTAAACGATGCTGCAATCGGGTGTCTTCAGGGTATTGATACACATATTCTTGGCTATACTTTGGTGTGTATCAGTTCATTATTCAACTAATATTTGCAGCAATGTTGTAGGTGAAGCACTTTCACACTGGAGAATGGAGCTATGGTAATGATTGGTAGAATATACTCATGGATATATTTCCGAAATAGAAGAAACAATCAGAAAAATACAGCATGAGGCACTAAAACATGGCAGAGGCCATGTTTTAGTGCCTCATGCTGTATTTTTCTCTGTTTTCACAGTGGAAGATTTTGTCTCTGTTTTTACAATGGAAGATAATCGTTTCTTCCCAAAAGCTACTACAGAGGAACTTAGTGAAATTGGGAGAAAGTATTACATAAGTTAATGGGATTTAAGGCAGGCCTGATGACCTGCACCCTAGGGTATTAGAGGATGTGGCCGCAGAGATAGTGGATGCATTGATTATAATTTTTCAAAATTCCCTGGATTCTGGAAAAGATATGAATGGATTGGAAAAATGTTGAAGCAATACCCTTATTCAGAAAAGGAGGCAGGTAAGAAGTGGGAAATTATGGACCCATTAGTTTGACCTCTGTAGTGGAGAGGTTGCTGGAGTCAATCATAAAGGAAGACATAACTGAACACTTGGAAAAACAAAGCTCAATTCACCAGTAGCAGTATGGTTTTATGAAGGGCAAGTCATGCTTGACAAACTTGCTGGAGGTCTTTGAAGATGTAACCAGCCATTTGGATAATGGTAGATCTCGATTTCCAGAAGGCTTTTCAGAAGGTTATGCATAAAATATCCAGAAAGTTAGATCCAGGGGGTTAAAAGTAAGTATTCACTTGGATAGAGGATTGGCTGACCAACAGAAAGCAGAGGATCAGGATAAATGCGTTGTTCTCTGGATGGCAAACTGTAACTAGTGCAGTACCACAGAGGTCAGTTCTCAGACATCAACTATTTACAATCTATATTAATGATCTGCAAGCAGGGACAGAATGTAACATAGCAATTTTCACAGATGATACTAAATATGTGGAAAAGCAGGCAGTAATGAGGAGATACAAAGTTTACTGGTGGATATTGATAGGCTAGGAGAATGGGCCAGAATCTGTCAGGTGGGGTTTAATCTGGATACATATGAGCTTGTCCAATTTGGACAGAAAAATTCAAGGGCAAATTATTTAAATGGGAAGCAGATTCAAAGTGTGTCAATGCAGAGGGATCTGGGAGTCCTTGTGCATGAATCGCAGTAAGTGGGTATGTAGCTGCAGCATGGAACAAGAGAAGCAATGGAATCCTGGCATTTGTTGCAAAAGGACTGGATTGTGAAAGTAAAGAAGTGTTGTTACAATTATATAGGGCATTGGTGAAACCACATCTGGAATAATGCGTCCAGTTTTGATCTCCTTACTCAAGGATGAATGTGGTGATACTGGAGGTAGTTCAGAGGAGGTTCACCAGGTTGACTTCGGGGATGAAAGGACTGACATATGAGGAGCAGTTGAATAGCTTGGGCTTGTACTCGCTGGACCTCAGGAGAATGACGGTGGATCTGATAGAGGCATATAAAATTCTGAAGAGGACTGATAAAACTGGATGTTGACCAGATGGCCCCTTTGTGAGTCAGTCTCAAACAAGAGGCCATAGATATAGAATGATGAGGAGGTAGGCTCAAAACTGAGATGAGGAGAAACTACTTCTCTCAGTGGGTTGTGAATCTGTGGAATTTACTGCCACAGAGTACAGAGGAGACAGAACCAATCAAAAGATTCAAGAAAGAAGAAGATATGTTTCTGATGAAAAGTGTGATAAAAGGCAGGAATATGGAGTTGAGACCAGGAAAAGAACAGCATGATCACGTTAAATGGCAGAGTGGGTTTGAAGGGCTGAATTGCTTAGTCGGCACCTAATTCCTACTTTCCCATGTATATAGCAAAGTTTCAGCAGAAAGCTGGCATAAATCAGTTGCACAGCAAACATTTGTTGAAAACAATGGTGCAATTCCACATTTACACCATACTTGTACCAGGTTATTCCAGGAAATTTTGAACCAGTTTCTCCCAATTATTTATTTTTTCAGTCTTTGGTGATGATTATATGACATTCTTTAGATAGAAAAAATCTCAAAAGAGAAGATTGATACCCAGCTCAATTCAAAGGATGATTTGCAAATTTCCAACAAGATTACACATAAAAGACAAATAGATTTCAGAACACAATTAAGATTGTAGTCACAACAGAAACAACAGCCTACAAATTCCCAATATCAATGCATGGATAGTTCCCTCTTTGTATGGCACTCCTGTGCTATTTAAATTGAAACATTAAACAGCACGTAGGTATTAATAAGGAATGTCATCTGTGATAAATGTTTTCTCTGCTAATATAACAAGAGAAGAAAGAATACAAAATTATGAAGTCACAAACAGGAAGGAAATAATACAAAACATGTAGAATGCAGTGCCTTCATTAAATATGAAGTCAATATTTTTCTTTGGTGGCAGATGGTTACTCCATTATTTTCCTGTGCCCAAATAGAAGAAAGAAAAACCACTGCATAAAGCTTTCTCTTCTCCTGATGTTAAGAAATGTGACAAAATATAGTGACAATGAGAAAATCGGATTATCGACATTGAGAAAACAAATTTACAATTTTTCCATCATGCCATGAATGGCACCTTCAGAATTAAGCAACAACTACCTTATTTCCATACATTTCAGTAAACACAAATACTGCTGGAGGGACAGGCATTGTTGAGGAAACGGGGAGGCTGCAGAAGGACTTGGACAGGCTCAGAGAATGGGCAAAGAAGTAGCAGGTTGAATACAATGTTGTAAAGTGTAAGGTTACACACTTCATTAGGAAGAATAGAGGCACAGACTAATTTGTAAACAGGGAAAGCTTTGGAAATCTGAAGCTTCAAAGGCTCACCCCAGGCTGTCCTAGTAGTCTGTCCATCTTCTCCATGTCCACTCTATCCAGGCTTCTCAGTATTCTGCAAGCTTCAGTGAGATCGACCCCCTGCCCTCCTTCTAAATTCCTTCAAGGGCAGACCAAGAGTCCTCAACTGCTGGTCATATGGCAAACCTTGATCCACAGGAAACTTCCTTTGGATACCCTCCAATGCCAGAATGTCCTTCCTCAGATATGGTTAGATATGGTAACCTAGGTGTCCTAGTTCAGGATTCCTTTAAGGTTAGCTTGCAAGTTCAATTGGCAGCTATGAAGGTAAATATAATGTTAGCATTCATTTCAAGAGAGCTAGCATATAAGAGCAGGGATGCACTGCTGAGGCTGTATAAGATTCGAGATTAGAGTGGTGCTGGAAAAGCACAGTAGTTCAGGCAGCATCCGAGGAGCAGTAAAATCGATGTTTCGGGCAAAAGCCCTTCATCAGGAATACAGGCCAATGGAGTGCAAATTGAAACCAGATGGGCTGCATTACTGTGCTTTTCCAGCACCACTGTAATCTGGAATCTGATTTCCAAACATCTGCAGTCCTTGTTTTTACCAAGGCTGTATAAGATTCTGGTCTGGCTGTATTTGAAATATTGAGCAATTTTGCATTCCATATCTGAGGAAGGACATGCTGGCATCACAGGGTTTTTAAAGGAGGTTTATAAAAATGATCCTGTGAATGAAGGGTTGTCATATGAGCAGCAGTTGAGGACTCTGGGTCTGCACTTGATGGAATTTAGAAGGGTGTTTGGAGGGGGGGCATCTCAACAGGACATACAGAATACTGAGAAGCCTGGATAAAGTGAACATGGAGAAGGTGGACAGTAGTAGGACAAACCTTTGAACTGAGATGAGAAGCAATTTCTTCAGTAAGAGGGCAATTATTCTGTGGAACTCGTTGCCACAGAAGGCTGTGAGACCAAGTTCTTGAATGTATTTAAGGAAGAGATAGACTCAAGATTAGTCAGGGGATCAAACATCCAGGGGAGAAGGCTAGGGAAGAGGTTTGAGAAACACAGCCATGATTGAATGTGAAGCACATTCAATGGGCCAGAAGACCTAATTCTGCTCCAACGTTTTATCGCCTCAGCTCACCTTATTTATATGCCACTTCCTAATATCCTCCCTTCTTCAATAGTGTTATGCAAATTCTCAACATGTAAATCAGAGTGGGTGTCTGGTGGCTGCAGCTCACTTCATACTTGCCCCAGCCCAGTTTCCAATTGCTTCTTCACAACTCATACAAGACCTCAGCCCCTTAACACTTCACTTTGAAGCTGAAAGATACTAATGATTGCACACGTTTGCCCAGTTGCTTTACATGAAGGAATACACATGCATCTCTTGCATGGTAAAAGTGATGAGGGACAATTTGAGGTAGTAGGGTGGAACCTCACATTACTGGGGATGGAGTTGACTCAAAAAACCTGTGTCTCATTGACTACTGCAACAGGAGGCCCTGTTAAGAGTAGTAACAGTAATCATGCCTTCATTGATTCAGTAATGCAGCCCATCTGGCTTCAATTTGCAGTCCATTGGCAGGTCATTCATTGTTCAAGATTGCAAATTAAAAATTATGGCCTCAAGCAATGATGACCATTACATGCTGTGCACTAATTGCCTCCTTGTTAAGTCAGCTAAACAATGATAATGAGCACAAGGCACTTCAAAGCACAACCTGAGCTTTCCATTTCACAAACACATTCAAGCACAAAGCACAAGCACTCCATCAATGCTCAAACGATAAATTACCATCAAAGCAAAATTTGGGAGGTCTGCGCCTAATATCCTGGGAACTGACTTTTACATACTCAAAGGTTCCTGCCTCCTTCCAAGGTCTTCCAGGATTCAAAGATAGAATCATAGAAGAATTATAGAATCCCTACAGAGTGGAAGCAGGCTGTTCAGTCCAAATGAGTCCACTGGCCTCCAAAGAGCATTCCAATGGACCCACCCTATCCCGAAAACCCTGCACTTCCCATGACTGATCCACCTAGCCTGCACATCCCTGGACAATATGAGCAATTTAGCATAGCCAATCCACCTAACTTGTATATGTTTGGACTATGGGAGGAAACCGGAGCATCCGGAGGGAATCCACGCAAGCACGGAGAATGTGTAAAGCCCACAGAAATAGTGACCTGAGGGTGGAATCAAATTCAGCTCCCTGGTGCTGTTAGGCAGCAGTGCTAACCACTGAGCCACCATGTTTCCCATTGGGGGCTACCTCCACCAAACATAGTTTATGACACCTTTACAAAATTCTCAGGGTTTTGCAGAATGAAGATATAATTCTACTCATGCTTCCGCGAGGGCCAAAGTGGAACAGATCATATGTTCATCCAAGCTGAGATTTCAATGTCCAGACTTCTCTGGCAGAACTTTACAGCATAGCCCAGGATGGGTGCGCTGCATCATTGTGGTTTGCTGTGGCCTACACAACTGGAGCTGAAAATGGCAGGGACGATCCTGCTCACAAACAAAATAAGGAATGATAACAATTTTGCGAGGATGAGGATTAGGACATTGAACAGGAGAAACATCCAAGCCAACACAATGACACAATGCATTTCTGAGCCCTCAGAAACTAGACAGAACCTAACCAAATCTCACTTCCAAGAGGAGCTGAATTTGGACTTTGTTCACCATTCTGTTAGCAATATAGCAAGCAGGCCCTTCTTAGTACTGAACTTTGTTACTTTGCAGTCATTGACCATTTCATTTGGTGAATACATGTCTCATTATCCATGTGTTGTATGCTTGATATCTTCAAGTTATCCCACTTCCAAAAATCTACATCGAACAGGTCCTAATGACAAGAAGGTACAAAGCTGCTCACTGAAGGCATGTCACTCCCTTGAGAAGCTGATCTACAGAAAGAAGCCAAAACAGAAATTGCTGGAAAATTTCAACAGTATTGGCAGCACCTGTGGAGACAACTCTCTGAAGAAGGGTCACAGGATCCAAAACGTTAACTTTGCTTTCTCTCCATAGATGCTGCCAGACCTGCTGAGTTTTTTCCAGCAATTTCTGTTTTAGTTTCTGATTTCCAGCACCCACAGTTCTTTTTTTGATCTATAGAAAGATCCTTTCCCTGCTGTGATATACAAAATCACTGATTTCATACTCTCACTCTCAATGTAGGTGCAAGTATGGAATGGCATGTGCAGGCCAGGCCAGGGTGTAATCCCTGCCCAGTGTATTGAGCCTCAGTGTTGTCTTCATTACAATGAGGACTGCAGCCAAGCATTGCAATGTCATGATACAAGTATACCCAATGTCTGAGGTCACGTGGTCTAAAGCTACACAACACCAGATTATAGTCCAATAAGTTTATTTGAAATAAAAAGCTTTCAGACCGCTGCTCGTTTATCAGGTTCCCTATTATTAAGGAATCAGTTGCTTGTGAGAGATGAGTTACGCTGGGTGATTGCAACTTTTTGCATCTTTGGGATGTGTAAGGATGCTGCTTTTCTCCCACATTGGTGGGACTTGATCAGGTTTAACAGCAAAAATGATATGACAGCTGCCATGTTAACAGTGCAACTAGATGTACATTCAGGAAAATTATAGTTTATGTACCATGTTTCACCAATGCCATCAATGACCTCAATAATTTTTTTTTGTCTCCCAGTCAGCTGTTCCTCTTCTCGGGTGGAAGAGGGCCTTCAATTCCTCTCACCTTTTCATCGCACCTAAAGCAATGGGGTGCAGCTCTGTGCAGAGACTGAGTATGCTGGATTTGGTTCTCCATAGTGCTCATCAGGCAATCCATGGAGACAGACAGCTGCACAGTTTCTTGGGACATATAAGGTTGGTGGACTCCTCCATTCTTCAATCCAGGTTACTGAGTGATTTTGACAAGATGCTTGTTGTTCCTCTGCCTGCCTGTGCTGTTTGAGAAAATCATTGATGGTCAAGGCCGTGAGATTGTCTTTTACTTGGGGTTAAGTAGGTTCCTGGTCTCGGGCAGCCCTTTGAGTGTCAGAGATCTGCAGTGTTTCTTCCTTGCAGAGACATGGCAGTGATGTGCTTACCAGATTGTGCTCTCATTTCTAATCGACAAAAGGGTACTTGCAGAGGTGAATGCCTCTGAGCTGGAGGTGTGTGCAGATAGAAGCCTTGCGTGCATCCCCCAAGGGTTCAGAGACTTCCTCCTGAGAGATGGAGCTGGAGCTGAAGATTGTCTTTGCTGGCCTCCATATGGAGCATATAGAGGGCTGCTAATGTCTGCAGAACAGAAGAAATGGTTTTAATTGCCTAAGAGGAAAGAAAGTATCTGCAGATTAAGAATAAGTTAGCACTGGTGGTAATGTGAAGGCAGTGCAGAACAAGACAAAGAAGCTTAATGGATTGGTTAGCATTCAAGAACTCTCCATTTGTAAGGAATCATGATCTTCTCCAGCCAACTCTAGAACTCTCTCCTCATAAGAAGTGATGAGTCTGATGTGTTACACTGTATCCCCCTCCAACCTACCCCACCTCCATTTGTCTTGAATCTCTAAGCCTGGCTAATTATCCCCGCAATGAGAGGAAGGACGAATTGAGTATGATAGAATTGGATAGAACAGCAGTTTGTGATGTTGCAGGAGCAGAAAAAATGATGGGATGTCATTATTGAGTGAGTACAAAGTACAGAGTGCAGAAATGGTTAGTAGTCTGAGAGGACAAGGAGGCGAACATTGTTGTTTAAACTTGATGCACGCAACACCAAGAATTGTTGTATATGAGCCTTGGAAAGATGTGCATGCAATGGTAGAGTAAAGATGAGCTGTGGCCCTGTGAATGTGAGATAGCAGAGAGAGGGTGGTGGCACTTTCCCGAATGGAGAGCAGAAAATCGCACTGATTATCATGTTGCGCTGCTGGCTGTCATGCTGGACCCAGGACACAGCACTGATCAAGGTTGCAACTTGGGAGGAATTTCTTCTCAGTTACGACTCTTTGGAACTCTGTACCACAGAGTGCAATGGGGGAAGTGTTCTCATGTATGCTGAGGTAATTAGATTAGTAGGACAATCAAAAGTTAAGTGGAAAGGGCAGGAAAGTGGATGTGTGGAATGTCAGATCAGCCATGACCAACTGGTCCCTCGAGTCTCCTTTGCCATTCAAATGACCTAATCTTGTTCCGATTTCTGAGGGTTTTATTGTGGTGCATATCTGTGGCAACCAGCTGGAAAATAGACTGCCCTCCTTTCCACTAAGTATTCCAGGTCTTTGTATGAGGAGTTGAGGTTGGAATTTGAGGCTGTCCAGACAAAAATGTACTCACTCCTCATTGCTATGTTTGATTGAGACTATTCATGCTGAGTCACCCCAGTGCTTTAGTTTGCAAATCAAACATGGTACTTTCTTACGGTGCCAGTTATTAAACTAACAGTCCATTAGAATTTGAAACATTTAAGTAAGGTAGTATAATGGGAGGTACTTACAACAGTCTCTGTAGATGGTAGCCAAGCCAAACTTACGAACAGCAAATTCTTTACCAAGTTGCTCCTGAGCAGTGGTCTAGCAACTTTGTCTAGGTGACAAATCTGACTTAACACCACATAACACCTTGTGGCTATTTTAATTGCCTTTGCCTTGGCATCACGCCTGAGGTATAAGTGTTTTAGGATCCTGAAGCAACCTTGTGATGATGTGCCAGGACTGCTCCTCATTGGACATAACTAGTACAATATAGGAGGAGTTATTTTGATTTGAAAAGAAATGCATATGTAGATAATAGACTTTCACTAAGGTAATAAAGTCTGGTATAACTCAGATGAATATATACTATTATAGTTCGCATCAATATGCAATACAGAGCCACATGTCTAAACCTGGAGACAGTTCCTTGATCTTGTCTTTTCCTCAACTCATTTGTATGACCCAAAGCTCTGGCTTGGGCACAAAACCACACTGCAAAACAACTTCATTATTTGAGATTTTCCAACAGACCTCATCCAACATGTTATAAAGTATTGAAGGTATCATATGCCATATGATTGACGTTCTCATCCGTTGGTTCATGAAAGTGTAACATAACAACAAGGTCTTGAGAATATTCCATGCTGTTGGGTTGACATTTAATGACAAGTGTGAATTCTCAAGGCCAAAAAAAGCTTTTTTGGGCCACATTCCTCAGCTAACAGGGATCATGGCAAACCCAGGAGAGAGAAGCTGTCAGGTCATTTCTGCTATCCAAGAACATTACAGAACTCCAATAGTTGATCAGAGGTGGCAGTGTGAACCACACATGGAACCACTCCAGCAAATCTACTGAGCCAAAGTTAATGAACCTCTCAGAGAATTTATGAAATAATATCAGGCCCGGTGTTAGACTTAACATCCACAGAACTTATTTGATTGAATCAAAAACATGCTCATTTTTTAAATGAGGTGCTTGTACAGTATGATCCCAACATTTGCATCTATAAGCATACAAGGAGAATTAGCCATTTGGATACAGAACTGGCTCAAAGGTAGAAGACTGAGGATGGTGGTGAGGGTTGTTTTTCAGACTGGAGGCCTGTGACAAGTGGAGAGCCACAAGGATCCAAATGCTTTGGATGTGAGAATAAGAGGTATAGTTAGTAAGTTTGCAGATGAGACCAAAATTGGAGGTGTAGTGGACAGCGAAGAAGGTTACCTCGGATTACAACAGGATCTTGATCAGATGGGCCAATGGGCTGAGAAGTGGCAGATGGAGTTTAATTCAGATAAATGCGAGGTGCTGCATTTCGGGAAAGCAAATCTTAACAGGACTTGTACACTTAATGGTGAGGTCCTAGGGAATGTTGCTGAACAAAGAGACCTTGGAGTGCAGGTTCATAGCTCCTTGAAAGTAGAATCACAGGCAGATAGGATAGTGAAGAAAGCATTTGGTATGCTTCCCTTTATTGTTCAGAGTATTAAGTACAGGAGCTGAAAATGTGTTGCTGGTTAAAGCACAGCAGGTTAGGCAGCATCCAAGGAACAGGAAATTCGACGTTTCGGGCCAGAGCCCTTCATCAGGAATTAAGTACTATTAAGTACAGGAGTCATGTTGCTGTACAGGACATTGGTTAGGCCACTATTGGATTTTTGCATGCAATTCTGGTCTCCTTCCTCTCAGAAGGATTTTGTGAAGCTTCAAAGGATTCAGAAAAAATTTACAAGGATGTTGCCAAGGTTAGATGATTTGACCTTTGGGAGAGATTGAATAGGCTAGGGCTGTTTTTCCTGGAGCATTGGAGGCTAAGGGGGAACCTCATAGAGTTTTATAAAATCATGAGGGTCATGGATAGGGTAAATATACAAGGTCTTTTCCCTGGGGTGGGGGAGTCCAGAACTAGAGGGCATAGGTTTAGGGTGAGAGGGGAAAGATATAAAAGAGACCTACGAGTGGCAACCTTTTCACACAAAGACTGGTAGGCGTATGGAATGAGCTGCCAGAGGAAGTGGTGGAGGCTGGTACAATTGCAACATTTAAGAGATATTTGGATGGGTATATTAATAGGAAGGGTTTGGAGGGATATGGGCCGGGTGCCGGCAGGTGGGACTAGATTGGGTTGGAATATCTGGTCAGCATGGACGGGTTGGACTGATGGGTCTATTTCCATGCTGTACATCTCTATGACTCTAATTCACCAAGCCTCCCAAAACAATGCATTCCAAACATGGCCTCTGTTGCCTAGCAGGACAGTAACATCAAATTCATTGGAACACTACCACCAAATTGTACATCATCATCACTTACAACTATATTCCCATTTTTACACTTGACCAAAATCCTGCAACACTGTTCGTAAGAGAACTGCACTGTACCTACACCACATGGACTGTAGAAGCTCAGGAAGGCATTTCACCATGCTCTTCTCAAGTGCAATTATGGATCAGCAAATACATTGACCTCATCAGCTACACCTGCAGCCCATGAAGGTACAGCTTTAAAAACTTGTTTGTAGCATCCACAACCCCAATACACAAAACTGACTTCCTGGAGAACCAAATAAAGTAGCATTATAAGTACAATTACATTACTGCTGACACCGGAAAAACCGAGTGCATGTTCAACATGTACTCCATTAAGAACACTGCAACATGCCTTAAGCATTACTTGAAAGTAATGTCTTAGCATAAAGTACTTAATCTCTGTCTGCATACTGACTTGCAATATTAATTACAGTTTTTAAAAGCATTTATTCTGGTTTAGGATGAGAGCTACAACCTTTTTAATAAAACATGCAGTTATTATTAGGTCAAGTTCAACACTAGAAATATATGAAGGGATCATGCCCTTTAGATTAAAGAGTGTATGATTTACTCTTCTAATCAGTGTCAAGATGAGAAAAAAAATTCAAGTTCAGCAACCTTTTTTTCTGACTTGAGAAGTAGAGTATCAAAGCACCTTAAAAAGGCAAAGAGGCAAATAAAAAAAAACAGCTCCCTCATAAAATAAAGAGTAATAATCAAGACCAATAGGAAACAACAATGTGGGCATAATTTACCAGAAATTGGCTCATTGTCCATTGTCCTGAAGAAGGGGTCATTCCCGAAACGTTGATTCTCTTGCTCTTTGGATGCTGCCTGACCTGCTGCGCTTTTCCAGCAACACATTTTCAGCTCATTGTCCATTTTGGGGAGGTTCACAGATGGTTTCTCTCCATGAGTTGTAGCTTGTGTTGTGTTGTTTCCCCTGCTATCCTGTGTACATCAATGGTGCGCTGCTCACACTACCATGCATTCACAGTAGCAGAAGTAATTCAGGACCTCTCAGAATTCTGGGCACCCTATTTAAAATACATTTGTAACCAAATTAAATGTCATCAGCCCGAAACTTCCCTTCATACTTCTTATTTGTGAAGAATTGCCCCAGATATGGCTGAGAAAGGGGCATTAGCTTCCCTAGTAGAGGAGAGCCATCCTCTTTTTTTCAGGACTAGCAGAGGAGATCACAGCACCAGACTCTGACAGCCTGGTATGAAGTTGCCACACAATTTACTCTGATGTTGACTGTCTGGAGAATTGTTCAGAAATTCCATGCAAGGTTAAAGAATCATCATCTTTTCTCTGCTTTCTCTAACTCTGCCACTGCACCTACCTCCCACCAAAGCTCATATCTACCATTCTCATTATTGCATACAGCACCTTCCTTCACCCAGTCTTATCCACTTCATAAGACAATCCGTCCATACCAGGGATCATCCCAGTGAAGCTTCTCTGAAGCACCTCTAATGAAAGCATATTTTTTCTTCAATAAGGGGATTGAGGCTGCTCACAGTACTCCAGGTATGGTCACATCATTAACTTGTACAGTTTCAGTAAGACTTCCTTATGCTTATACTCCAATCCCCTTGAAATAAGAGCCAACATCCCATTTGCTTTCCTAATTACCTGCTGCACTTGAATGCTAGCTTTCTGTGTTTCATGCACAAGGTCCCCCAAGTCCCTTTCTTTTTGCAGCTTTTGGAAGTTTATCTCTCGAGAAAACAATACTATTCTTCAGGTTTCCCTTCCGAACTGAACAACTTTACAATTTCCCAAATATCGGTGGCTTCTCTACCCAGAAGAAACAAGACACTCAAGATATCTCCTCCTCCACGTCTGAGGAAAATGCCATAGACTCCTCAGTGGACTGTCTTTTGTACCTCAGGTGCTGATCCCTCTGTGGGTGTATGAGCAAGATTAGAGTCAGGAGCACATTCTTAAAAGCACATCTTGCCACATCTTTGCAGCTGGTCAAACAAGAAATGTCTCATATTGCTGGCAGTCAGAGGAACTGGGTAATCTGACTCAAAAGGTCAGAACTCCAACAATGGTGATTGAATCATGCTGCTTGTGGTATGACAACATGTGACTGCCACAGTGTGAGCCACCTTCCATCCCGACCTGAAATTCACCTGGACTGTCTCAGACTCCTCCCTCCCCTTCCTAGATCTTTCCATCTCTATCTCGGGCGACCGACTCAACACAGACATCTATTATAAACCGACTGACTCCCACAGCTACCTGGACTACACCTCCTCCCACCCTGCCCCCTGTAAAAACGCCATCCCATATTCCCAATTCCTTCGTCTCCGCCGCATCTGTTCCCAGGAGGACCAGTTCCAACACCGCACAGCCCAGATGGCCTCCTTCTTCAAGGACCGCAGATTCCCCCCAGACGTGATCGACGATGCCCTCCACCGCATCTCCTCCACTTCCTGCTCCTCCGCCCTTGAGCCCCGCTCCTCCAACCGCCACCAAGACAGAACCCCACTGGTTCTCACCTACCACCCCACCAACCTCCGCATACAACGTCTCATCCGCCGCCATTTCCGCCACCTCCAAACGGACCCCACCACCAAGGATATATTTCCCTCCCCTCCCCTATCAGCGTTCCGCAAGGACCACTCCCTTCGTGACTCCCTCGTCAGATCCACACCCCCCACCAATCCAACCTCCACCCCCGGCACCTTCCCCTGCAACCGCAGGAAATGTAAAACTTGCGCCCACACCTCCACACTCACTTCCCTCCAAGGCCCCAAGGGATCCTTCCATATCCGCCACAAGTTCACCTGTACCTCCACACACATCATCTATTGCATCCGCTGCACCCGATGTGGCCTCCTCTATATTGGGGAGACAGGCCGCTTACTTGCGGAACGCTTCAGAGAACACCTCCGGGCCGCCCGGACCAACCAACCCAATCACCCCGTGGCTCAACGCTTTAACTCCCCCTCCCACTCCACCGAGGACATGCAGGTCCTTGGATTCCTCCACCGGCAGAACATAACAACACGACGGCTGGAGGAGGAGCGCCTCATCTTCCGCCTGGGAACCCTCCAACCACAAGGTATGAATTCAGATTTCTCCAGTTTCCTCATTTCCCCTCCCCCCACCTTGTCTCAGTCGGTTCCCTCAACTCAGCACCGCCCTCCTAACCTGCAATCCTCTTCCTGACCTCTCCGCCCCACCCCACTCCGGCCTATCACCCTCACCTTGACCTCCTTCCACCTATCCCACCTCCATCGCCCCTCCCCCAAGTCCCTCCTCCCTACCTTTTATCTTAGCCTGCTTGGCTACTCTCTCTCATTCCTGATGAAGGGCTTATGCTCGAAACGTCGAATTCTCTATTCCTGAGATGCTGCCTGGCCTGCTGTGCTTTGACCAGCAACACATTTGCAACAGTGTGAGCCAGGACCAGCACACTATCTGCTGGATATGTGCAGGAACCTGCACTCTATTGATCTCAGGCCCCCTGAGTAAAGGATGTATCCCTTGATCTGATTGAGTTCTACTCCCCTTGATCTTTGATAAACGGCCACTTGCTTAAGTGTATGCATTGAGTATGTCACGTAACCTGCTGGCACATGCTGCAGATGCAACATTTGTAAACACTACTTCTTTAACTTTTTTCTGTATTCTTCATTGTGGGAGATGAACCGCTTTAATAACCAATTGATAGATTGTTGCATGTTTTAAAGCAATTAACTTACACTCACTTGAAGGGAGAGGATTGCCTCCTTAATCCAGAGGCATAGGTAATGGGTTCGAATCCCACCATAGCAGATGGTGGAATTTGAATTCAATAAAAATCTGGAATTAAAAATCTAATGACAACCATGAGTCCATGGTCAGGAAAATAACCACCTGATTCACTGATGTCATATGGGGAAGGAAACTTCCATGCTTACCTGGTCTGGCCAAATGTGACTCCAGACCAGGTAAACATGGCAATGCAGTTGCCTCTTAACTGCACTTTAATTAGGGATGTGCAATAAAAAATCATTGACTTAGCCTGTGATACCCTCATTGTGTGAATGAATTTTTAAAAAAACTACTGTGTAAGCAGCTGCTTCCTCAAGAATAGTAGAAGCCTAGTTTTCAGGTGAGTCAAAGGGCGCCAAAGAAGCTTTGGCTGGCATGGAATAGATGATTGGTCAATGGGACCAGTGATTAATTGTCAATCCCAGAGGCACTCTGCCTGCCAGCAGTTATGTGTTTAGCTCATAGACAGCTGAAGAGCTTGGGGCTGTGATTTTTCTGGGAGAAATTATTGAACATCTGGAACTGTTTTTACTCTGCAGTGAAAAGTGGATACCAGTTACCCTGTGCCTCCTGAAAACAAATGGAAGTACCTGGAGAAGGAAGACTGAGAGCAGCTTTCTGAATAACATACAGACCATCTCAATAAACCTATGGATAAAAACCAATGAATTACCTTTCCAGTCTTTTCCTTTAACTATAACACCCATGTGTTTTTAGAAATTATTTATGTGGCTGCAGAGAGTGAATTCACAAATCAGACCTTTATCTAGTAGAGTTATATGCTGGCAGTCCATAATTGCTCAATTGTATTTAGAATCTATTCATTTGTAGTAAATAGTCATCCTTGTTAAGTGCAGAAACCTGGTCCATGCCTTTGTCAATTTGGATCTATATGACAGATACATTGGAGAATTCTGAGTTCTTCAAAAAATTTCAACATTTTTATGACTTCGGAAATAGCAGGGAATGATTTCCAGCATATTGAGGGCATTACAACTGATGTAGCACAGTGTCATACAGCAACAAGTCCACCCCCTTTGACTGGTCACTGCTGACAACCATGAAGAATTGTCTGGCTTTCTGTCTACTAATGCTCATGCATGCAAATAGGCTTCTTCCTGATCACTACTGACATTCTCATCTTTTCATAGAATCATAGAGATGTACAGCATGGAAACAGGCCCTGCGGTCCAACCCATCCATGCTGACCAGGTATCCCAACCCAGTCTAGTCCCACCTGCCAGCACCCGGCCCATATCCCTCCAAACCCTTCCTATTCATATTCCCATCCAAATGCCTTTTAAATGTTGCAATTGTACCAGCCTCCACCACTTCCTCGAGCAGCTCATTCCATACACATACCACCCTCTATGTGAAAACGTTGCCCCTTAGGTCTCTTTTATATCTTTCCCCTCTCACCCTTGTCATTAAAACATTAGTTACAGATTTGGATTGTTATTTCTCAACAGTAAAAATATCATTTCTTCAGATCTCACCATATCTTCCCAACTGATTTGGTATTGCCCACATCATTCAGAGGCTGGGAAAATTTAACTCATTACTTTTACAAATTGCAATGTGACTCAAAAATTTATGTAAGAGGACCTAGCCACTGATATTAATGTGGTATTTAACAGCCACTAAATTATCATAAATCTTACATAAATTCATTCATCATATATCTCAATTCAACAATTTCTTTCTAAAATTTGAAACAAAATATTGTGTTACGACATGGCGATGAACTTTTCTGTTAATTAAACCAAGCACCCAGAAAAACTCACTTCGCTTCATAATCTGTTAAAATATAAGTGACAGAGAACTCCCAAATTCCATTATTTAAAGAAAATAATAACAATTTATCTTTAACTCTAAAGGTGAACATTAAACATCAACTATTCCCTCTAAGCCCCTCTTTGTCTTAAATGCTTATTATCTGCCTCCAACTCTATAACAATGTACTGTTCAAATGAAACACTTATTAAAATTACATCAACTTAATTTCAAATCTATATAGTGGCTGTCGTCGTTGGTGTCTTCTTCCAGTTGAAGATCTCCCTGGGTCATCTTCTTTATTTTATTGCAAATATGTTTCATATGAAAAGATACCTTTGGTAGAAAGTGTTTCAAATGGCAGTCACACTGTCAATGGCAGTTACTCTGTCTGACTTTCAAACTGCCTGCCTGTTTATACCCCCAACATTGGATCGTCTCATTGGTTCAATGTTGGCAAAACAATAAATTCAAACTCGATTGGGTTTTAGAATCCTGGGGCATCATTTAAACTGATTGGTTACATTCAAATTGTTGTCAAAACAGCAACCAATTCAGGTATCTATTTTACAGCCAGATGTTAGATATTTTCAATTTTCCAGTACACCCTGAGACTGCTAGTTAGTCATGTGACAGTGCTTATTAACTCTAATTGCAAAACAGTTACCACAATCTCCTAAAGGTACAGTACACTCTTTCAACTTTATAACACCTCCTGCCTTCAGAAAAAATGAACCATCATAATGAAAAGATAGTTTTGTTTTTTTCTAATTCTTACTCCCATTACAATGAAACACATCGGTTATTAATCTAAATTCATATTAATTTCTGAACACACATATGCACACACACAGACATTTATATGTATATAGATATAACATTGTAATCTGTTCAATCTTATCTATACTTTATCCTTTAAATCTACGATAACCCATCTGATATCGCATTTTTACGAGCTGCAACATGTACAATTTGTAAACTAAAAGTCTGTAACATAAGACTCCAATGAAATAGTCACAGTTTTCCCTCTTGAAATCGTTCCAAGAATGTAAGAAGATTGTGGTCCTTGTACATAACAGTCTCTGACACATTGTTCATCACATAAACAATAAAATATTAAAATATCTCAATAATCTTTTTTCAATAGTAGAGTATTTTCTTTGGTGGCTGTTGAGTTTCTTTGAAAAGTAGGCAATTGGCCATTCAATTTCATCATTATCTTCCTGTAGCAGTACAGATCCAACTCCTATATCATGAGCATCGATTGCAACTTTACAGAAAAAAATTTGGTGTAACTAAAACTGGCGCAGTGGTTCGTAGTGCTGTTAAATTCTCAAATGTTTTTTGGCATTGTTCTGTCCATCGAAATGTTGCGTTCTTTTCAGTAAATCTCTTAGTGGTGCCACCACGCTGTTGAAGTTTGAAACAAACTTCCCGTAGAATCCACTTAGTCCCAAAAATTGAAGCAAATCTTTCTTCGAGGTTGGTCGTGGAAGTTCCTCGATGGCCTTCATCTTGGCTTTCCGTGGGGTCAACCTTCCATGACCAATGTTATGACCAAAAAGCAACACCTCTGCCTTCGCAAATTCTGTTTTCTTTCAGTTTATTACCAGTTTTGCTTCTCGTAATCATTCAAAGAGCTCTGTCAAATGTACCATGTGATCTTTCCATGACTTGCTAAAGATCACGACATTATCCAGATAAACTGCACTGTTTGTTAACCCAGCCACCACTCTGTTCATGAGTCTTTGGAATGTGGCTGGTGTGTTCTTCTTTCCAAAAGGCATCATGTTGAATTGATATAGCCCATTTCGGATTACAAACGCAGAAACTTCTCTTGCTTTATCTGACAAAGATACCTGGCAATAACCATGCAATAAGTCCAAATTTGTGATGTAAGTGACTTGTCCAATTTTCTCTATACAATCCTCCAATCTTGGTATTGGGTATGAGTCGATTTTGTTATGGCAGTGACCTTCCGATAGTCCACACAAAATCATTGAGTCCTGCCAGGTTTGGGAACTAACATGATCGACGAACTGCATTCTCTCTGACTCAGTTTGATGATATCTTCATGGAGTGTCACATCCACTTCTTTCTGGACCTGAGTAGCTTTGAAAGGATTAAGTTTGGAGGGATGTCATTTTATCAGAACAGCGTTCCCTACTTCCACCTCATGCCCAATAGTATTAGTCCTCCCCATTTTATTCCAGCATATGTCCTCATACTGCTGCAAAAAACCTTTCAGCTGGGTTCTTTGCTCCTGAAACAGATAGTTCACTGACCTGTCCCACTCCTCAAGGACTTCCTTAGCCTGTCAGGATTAAATGCATCTGCCTGACCCCCTGTCTGAAGGGTTATGCCTGAAACATCAATTCCCCTGCTCCTCAGATGCTGCCTGACTGGCTGTGCTTTTCCAGCGCCAAACTCTCGACTCTGATCTCCAGCATTTGCAGTCCTCACTTTATCCCAGATTTTTCTCACATAATTACATCAAACAGGGTGTTCTCTAACTGAACCTCAACTCCTTCACCTTTCTATTTAGTTTTTGCTTCATGCTATGACTTATGATAGTGGGATCTTGTTACTACACAGTCTGGGAAAATTCCAGGGTATTTTACTTTTAACTCCTCAGTTCCCTGGTCTTCCTTTAGCTTCTCCACAACAAGAGATGTTGCTCCCACCTTGGATCCTGCTATGAACAAACTGTATTTCTGGAACTGATACTCTGTCGATTACTCCCACTGTTGCTTCCCCAGTTTTGAGTTGGCACTCCAACCTGATCTTACACAGGGCAACACTAAATTTCTGCCCATCTATCCCACAAATTACCAGTCTCTCAGGTAACTGGGCAGAAAGTGTGCAAATATGGTAATTTCATACTATTAGACTAATTAGATCCCAAACCTCTCAAAATTACAACTTCTTTCCCTTCTTCCCACGTTCTTTCTGAGTAAACTTTATCCACAGAGGCAAAGTCTTGACAGAGATCAGGCACTAAGTCAATACCCAAACTTTGCCCAGGCTGCGCACTCTCCTGCAGCTCCTCGACTTTTCTTGGGGTTTCTTTCCTACTTTCACTAATGCCACTGGCTTAGCCTCTTTTACCACATCTATTCCTACAGTGCTTTTCTTCAATGAGCAACACTGTGACTTTATGTGTCCCACTTTCTGGAAGTGAAAACAGCTTTTCCCAGTGCCGTTCCTCAATTGTTATTTAGGTTTTTCAAACTCTCCTGCACTTTTCTGTTTTCTGACACAACTAAGTGCCAGCACTGTAATTTTCTGCATCCCACTTCATTAAAGTGAAAACACCTGAGGCCTTTCACCTCCTTTTCACCCTCTTGGGCTTCTTTTTCCACCTGTGGAAAGCTATTACTAGTTTCTGCTACTCTTTGTTTTGTATTGTAGGATTTCCCTTTCTCCTAATTTCTAACCCTCACAGAATGAAATTCATGCTGGAAGCTAAATTTTGCCTTTTGCAGCAATGCATATTCATCTGCCGTCTCAGCTGCTCTTTTCACTTTTTGAATTTTCTGTTCATCCACATGAATTCTTTTCATCTCTGAAAATGAGTTTTTAAACTCCTCCAGCAGAATAATCTCTCTTCGATCCTCGTAGGTCTTATCTATTTTTAAAGCCCACACCCATCAAAATGATTATGTCTAATTCCTCCGAACTCAACATATGTCTCACTTGGTTCCTTCTTTATGTTTCTGAACCACTGTCTATATGCTTCTGGTATTAATTCATAAGCACTCAAAAGAGCCTGTTTGACATCTGCATAATCTTTTGACCTCTTATCTGACAGTGCAGCAAATACCTCACTCGCTCTGCCTACCAGCTGAGTCTGAACTAGCATTACCCCAAGTTCTCTGACCACTCTATCTGCCTATCCAAGTTTCAAATGAAATAAAGAAGGCTTCAAAATCTTTCTCACCAAAATGTGGGAATATTTTAACGTATTTGTATACATCACTACCTTCTCTCTTCATCTCCATCCTGTTAACTTTGACTTTACTGACTAATTTGAAACTTCTGAAGTTCAACTTCTTTCTCCCTTTCTCTTTCTTCTCTCTCTCTTTGTTCATCTAAGAACTTTCTCTCTCTTTTCCTTCTCTCACTCTCACTCTCTTTTCTCTCATAGCCCTTCTTTCGCTTCCTTTATCTTCTAACTCTATTTCCTTCAGTTGTTATTTAGGTTTTTCAAACTCTACTGCACTTTTCTGTTTTCTGACACAACTAAGTGCTTGACTAACTCCCTTACAATTTCAGCTTTCCTTTTACCCCTGGTTAGGCAATTGTAACCTATTTGCTACTTCTAAAAGTATGGCCTTTCTCTGCTTTTCTAAACTTTCTTGGCAAATATGGGCGGCACGGTGGCTCAGTGGTTAGCACTGCTGCCTCACAGCGCCAGGGACCCGGGTTCAATTCCTGCCTCAGGCAACTGTCTGTGAGGAGATTGCACATTCTCCCTGTGTCTGCATGGGTTTCCTCCAGGTGCTCCTATTTCCTCCCACAGTCCAACCATGAGCAGGTCAGGTGAATTGGCCATTCTAAATTGCCCATAATGTTAGGTGAAGGGGAAAATGTAGGGGAATGAGCCTGGGTGGGTTGCTCTTCTGAGGGTCAGTGTGGACTGGTTGGGCCAAAGGGCCTGTTTCCACACTGTAAGTAATCTAATCTAATCAAATTTGGGAACCATCTTCAAATCCCAGAACATCGTTATCAATCTTAAGAACCATTTCTCTCACTTTTAAAGTTACCAAAATTAAACAAATTGTCTAATCTATGTTTTATTTAAAGATCTAGGACATTAATCTGTATGTGTTTAAATCTGTTGAGATCTTTCATACCCCAAATTTGTTCAAGTCTGTCCAAATTTCAGACTGGATCAGTCTAAACATGTCCAAACCACACACCCAAACCCTCAAACTATTACTACACAGTGGCGAACCCTTTTGCTAATTAAACCAAACACGCAGAAATGCTCACCTCACCTCATAATCTGTTAAAATATGAGTGACAGAGAGCTCCAAAATTCTACTACTTAAAGAAAATAATATAAATTTATTTTTTAACTCTTAAAGTGAACATTAAACAACAACTATTCACAACTGTAAGCCCCCCTTGCTCTTAACTGCTTATTATCTGCCTCTAACTTGATAACAACATACTGTTCCAATAAAACACTTATTAAAATTACACCAACTTAAGTTCAAAATCATACAGTGGGTATTGTCACCAGTGTCTTTCTTCTTCTGGCTGAAGATCTCTCTGAGTCTCTTCTTTCTTTTTACTGCAAATATGTTTCATATGAAAAGATACCTTTGATAGAGAGTGTTTCAATTGCAGTTATTCTGTTGATGGCAGTTACTCTGTCTGACTTTCAAACTGCTATTCAAATATTCCCAACATTGGATCAATGTTGGCAAAACAATAAATTCAAACTCGATAGGAGTTTAGTATCCTGGGGCATATTTTAAACTGATTGTGTCAAAATAGCCACCAACTCAGGTATCTATTTCACAGCCAGATGTTACATACTTTCAATTTTCCAGTACACTCTGAGATTGCTAGTTAGTCAGATGACAGATGCTAGTAAGCTCTCAGTGCAGAAAAGTTTTCACTCTCGCTTAAAGGTAGAGTACATGCTTTCAACTTCATAACAATTGCTAAAAGATGGATATTTTATCTGAATCTACCTTTTCTGAATAAAGACTGAGAATTATAAAGCGTATGAATTAAGTCAGAGGTAGAGGAACATTTAATGCTATTTTAGCAAACTGTCTGAAAGCAAAACCTTTTCTGGATAAATGGCAGTTGAATTTCCTGTCCTGCCTGAAAGTGAAGCCTAAATATTCTATTATGTTTGGCTGATTTCCAAAGTGGTTGACCTGAAATTCATCGAACTAGTGCTGAAGATTGATGGAAATTCAATTGCAAATTGTATCCAGTACAATTTCAGTTTGCTCAATCTTTCCATTTGTATAAAAACCTTTATGTTGGATGCTGGCCCTATGATAGAATTGACCACACTCATAGATTCAATTAATCATCACAGCATGTTGCCACTAATTGTGGTTAGTTGCAGGCCTTCAAGGTGTCTCCATAAAGACCTTAAAATATTAATACATTACACTTCCTCAACAAGTGACTGCTACACAGCAATGAAACTTATAAAATATTTTTGTATGGTCTAAAAAGTCATATTCCATTATTTCACTAACTCACTTGTTGATGGTCCATCAGACACTCATTAAAAATGTTTTTTTTGCAGTAAACATAGTTTTTAACTAAATTAATAAAATTGCAATTGTTTACCAGAGGTAAGAATATTTGGAAATAATTTTAATGCAAAACAAAATTAACTTCTAAGACACCTTTCCCAATTGCATTGATTCATGTGAGATTTTACATTTGGCAAAGTAAGTTTCTGTGGAAAATCCAAAGAAAATTCCCATAAGGTTGAGCAATCTCTGTGATGTGGATTGCCTGTTTCCTGATATCAGTGAATCTGGTGCCAGGTAAATCTAGCAAAGTCATTTGATTAGATTAGATTCCCTACAGTATGGAAATAGACCCTTCGGCCCAACAAGTCCATATCAACCCTCCAAAGAGTAACCCACCCAGATCCATTCCCCTACCTTACATTTACTAAAGCACTTAACAGTATGGGCAATTTAGCATGGCCAATTCACCTGACCTGCACATCTTTGGATTGTGGGATGAAACCAGAACGCCCATAGGAAACTATGCAGACACGGGGAGAATGTGTAAACTCCACACAGACAGTCGCCCGAGGTGGGAATTTAATCCTGTATTGTAAGTAATCAATCACATTAAATGATTTTCCACAAAAAACAAACCTTTATTTCTTTATTTTCTGCTTAAACCTAGGGAGGTCTGTAATGTGTAAGTTTTAATTTCATTATACCAGTTTTATGCAATACTATAATTACAGAAATATTTAACTTCTAACCTTGCTTTTTTTTCTACCTTGCTCTTAAGATTCTGTACCATGGTACTTGCGTCTTAGATGGCCCCTTGTGTGGCAATATTATGTACTTTTCACTGTACTCCTGTACTTACGTGCTTGAGGACATGTGACAATCAAATCAAATGAAATCAAATTTGAAAGTAAAATGAACTAATATCTTCCCCTTTAACCAAGTGTTTTATTGGACAGCAAGCAAAACAAATGATTGGGATGGGAGTAAGGTAAAACTGAAATATTATAAGCAGACATAAGATTTTTTTTCCAATTATTATGGAGAATAGGGCAATTAGGAATGCCTCATTGCCTGGAAAATCAAAAAGATTTTTAAAAAATTGTTGTTCCGAAAACAAAATTAATTTTCCTTAATAAATGAGCTCTTTCAACAGAGAACATGAAGTTTCTTCTTCCCAACAATCCCTCGTTACATCCTGGTCAACAAGTGTTTCAAGGGTTTTTAACAAGGAAATAAATAAAGAGCAAGACTGGTGGCTCTTCAGCAGTGCACCCTTTAGCAAACGTATAGTCTTTAATGGAAACTTTTGGATTTCTAAACTTAATTCTGTATGTTCAGTCATCAGAAGTTCTGTCAGTTTCAGAGGAGTAATAACAGTCAACACTGACAGGTTGGTCATTCTTACCACTGTCATGTGTGGTTGTATGCTGGAAATCAAGTAGGAGAGAGTGAGCACTGCACATGCTGGAGATCAGAATCGAAGAGTATGGTGCTGGAAAAGCACAGCTGGTCAGGCAGCATCTGAGGAGCAGGAGAGTCGATGTTTCAGGCAGGCTTTTACCCAAAACGTCAACTCTCCTGCTGTACGTATGCTGCTTGACTGGCTGTGCTTTTCCAGCACCACACTCATCGATGTGGAAATCAAGACCCACTACTCCTAGTGACATTACGGATGTTAAAAAAAATAGAAATTTTATCTAACATCCCCAATTCACCTGAAAGAGGAATCCAGGTTAAAAGAAAATGTTCACCAAGTCTCTGTACTTAACAAGCCAACAATTGCTTATTCCAAACAAACTGTCCCTAACCAAATGCAAACAGGAAATATAAATTACTAATTTGTAACTCTACAATTTAAACTCTACCCCTTCTTAAAGTTCGCCTTAGCAAGCAGACAGGCACACAAAGATAAGCAAGATATGGACATAAGAAAGAACAACTTAGCACAGGAACAGGCCTTTCAGCCCTCCAAGCCTGCGCTGACACATTTTGCTCTTCCATATTAAAAACGTTCATTTACAGGATTCATATCTCTCCATTCCCCTCATATTCATGTATTCAAGGATAGAAAAGGATACAGGATAGAAAAAGGAAATAATGAGGGAAACACAGCACCAGTCTGGACCAAAAGATTCAATGAGTTGTTATTTTTTGCTTCTTTTCAATTCTTCAATGTTAACAAACTATTGTTTCCATATCCACATTCAGTCTTTCATTCAGTGGTTGAGAATCTGTTATTTCAATGTCTCAGAAAGCATTTGTTCTTCCTTCAAGATGGAATTTGCAAAGATAAGTGAATGTAAGTCATTTAGCTGTCTTTTGAACCTTTTTGATATCTCCACGTTGGAGAGAGTCAGCAAGTGATTCTTCAAATCATCAAGTGTCTACATCACAGAAAGAAACCCTTTGGCCCATCATCTCCATGCTGGTCATCAAATAGCCATCCATTCTAATCCCAAAGTCTGCTTATGAAAATAGCTCTTAAGTACCTTGGTGGCACATACTTCTACCATCCTTTCAGATAATAAGCTGCAAATATCCACACAGCCATCTGGATTTCTTTTTCCCCTCAAAGCCCCTTGTTCCTGATCATCAAAATGTGCCCACAAGCTATTGACCACTCTATTAAAAGGAAACTTCTCTCTTTAACTATCTTGCCCATGCCCCTCAGACTTGTACACCTCAACCAGATCCTTTCAGCCTTCTCCATTTATAGGAAAACAAGCCCTGCCTATTTAGTCTTTCTTCATAGCTGAATCACTCTAGCCCAGGAAGCATCCTGGTGAATCCCTTCTGCACGCTCTCTAGCAAAGTCACATCCTTCTTATAGTATAGTGTCTAGTGCTGCACACAGTACTCCAGTTTTGGCCTAACTAACATTATATACAGTTCCATCACAACCACCTTATGTACCTGCCCTGCTGCCCTCAAGAATCTAAACACATGGACACCAAGGTCCCTCTAATATCCTGTAATTCCTAGGGTCGTAAATCGTGGTGCTGGAAAGGAACAGCAGGTCAGGCAGCATCCAAGGAACAGGAAAATTGACATTTCGGGCATAAGCCCTTCAGTTTTCTGATGAAGGGCTTATGTCCAAAATGTCAACTCTTCTGCTCCTCGGATGTTGCCTAACCTGCTATACTTTTCCAACACCACATGTTTTGACTCTGATCTCCAGCATCTTCAGTCCTCACTTTCTCTCAGCTTCTGTAAATCCTACCATTCAATGTGTACTCCTTTATATTGTTCATTCTCTCAAAGTGCATTATCTCACACTTTTTAGGACTGAAGTCTATTTGTCATTGTTCTCCCCATCTGACACCTCTACTCTTGTTCGTCCTATTCTTCACTTTTACAGGAATATGTTAACTCTATAGTCTCACTGATACCCTTTTGAATGTCTCTATTACTCTAATGTGGACCTAACTACAAGAAGCTGTTCCATGTGGCCATGTCCGGTCTTAAGAGAGATTTTGGATGCTTTCTCTTTGCAGGCTAGATGTTGCTTTGCATTGGATTCACTCAACCCATGGCCACCTGGACAGGAGCCAAAGTTTTATTGTGAAGCAATTATCCCTGGTTCTGCACACATTGGCTCCATTCTGATTGTTTTCAGTCTCACTGTTCCAGGAAATGCATACCATCCACGATATGTTCCAGTAAACATAATATTTAAAGCTGGACCCATTTCTTTGGAGTGTTTCCTTGGTTTGAAGCAGTGTCTTCCATATATTGTCCAGAAGCCAAAAATAGAGGAAATTAAAATATGAGACATTTTCACTAACACAAAATCTGGACCCATGCCTTCATTGACAGGCAAAACGGTAATGAGAACTCGAACAAGATTTTATTTATCAAGGATGCCATTTGCGACCCCTCACACACTGAAGCAGTCCAGCGGAGATTCACACGGATGATTCCTGGAATGGTAGGCCTAACATACGATAATCAGCCAAGGATCGTGGGATTGTATTCATTAGAGTTTAGAAGGTTGAGGGGAGATCTAATAGAAACTTACAAGATAATGCATGGCTTAGAAAGTGTGGACACTGACAAGTTGTTTCGGTTAGGTGGGGAGATTCGGACCCGTGGGCACAGCCTTAAAATTAGAGGGGGTCAATTTAAAAAGGAAATGAAGTGACATTTCTTCAGCCAGAGAGTGATGGGCCTGTGGAATGCATTATCACAGAGCGCAGCGGAGGCCGGAACATTGGGTGTCTTCAAGGCAGAGATTGATAAATTCTTAATCTCGCAAGGAATTAAGGGCTATGGGGAGAGGGCGGGTAAGTGGAATTGAAACTTCCATCAGCCATGATTAAATGGTGGAGTGGGCTCGATAGGCTAAATGGCCTTGCTTCCACTCCTATGTCTTATGGTCTTATGTTCAAATACACAAGATCTGGACAATATCCAGGGTTGGGCAGAAATGTGCCAAATACCATTCGTACCATGCAAATACCTTTGTCCAATAAGAAACAATCTAACCACTGCCCCTTGACAGTCAATAGTGTTAATATCTCTGAATCCCCCACTATCAACATCACAGGGGTTATCATTGATCAGAAACTCAACTGGATTCACCACATAAATGCAGTGAGGACAAAAGCAGATCAGAGGCTGGGAATACTGAAGCGAGTAACTCACCTTCTGACTACCCAAAGCCTGTCCACAATCTATAAGGTACAAGTCAACAGCATGTTGGAATAATCACCACTTCCCTGGATGGGTGCAGCTCCAACAACACTCAAGAAGCTTGTTGACATTCAAGTCAAAGTAGGCCGCTTGATTGGCATCATGTCCATGCCCTCCACCAATGCTCAGTAGCAGCAGTGTGAACCACCTCCAAGATACACATTCATCAAAGATCCCAAGGCAGCACCTTCCAAACCCATGAACACTTCCATCTCGAAGGGAAAAGCAAGCATATGCATGCAAAAACCACCACCTGCAAGTTCCCTTCCAGGTCACCCATCAACCTGACTTGGACTTATGTCACGATTCCTTCATTGTTGCTAGTCAAAATCCTGGAATTCCCTCCTTAAGGGCATTATGGGTCTATCTACAGCACATGGATTGCAGCAGTTCAAGAAGGCAGCTCACTACATCTTACTTTCTCAAGTGCAGTGAGGGCCGAGTAATTAAATGCTGGCCAACCAGCAACACACACATCCCACGTGTGAATAAAATAAAGATAGTGAGGTACTGACATTCTCGAGCACAAACTGTATTGAAACAGAATCCATTAATTTCCTTAAAATAAAGTTTGCAAGTAAGAAAAAGATTAAATTAACTGAGAACAAGTAAACTAAATGGCTGGTTTGGTGAAACCCTATAGATTCAATGAACCTGTTTCCATTCTGTCCTTCTCAACAATACAAAGTATGCTAACTATTTAAACCTAAAACTAGAAGTTATATATGGTCTTGTATGTTTGTAAACTATTTTATCTTTGTAGCATGACTAATTAGCAATGAATCTAACAGATGGTTTTTCCTGTTCCCAAAGTGATCATGAACAAATGACACCTTCCAGATGACAGCATATTTCCAGATTAACTACATGGTCAAGTGCAATGTCCTGAGAGATTCTTTGAATGAAACCATGATTTATTAACCTGCTTATTTAGGGCAATAAAATGCTTTGAGCTAAATTCTAATGCATTTAGTTTCTTCAATAGATGCAGAAGGCTCAGCATTTTTAAACTTTCTTTCTCAGGATTCATTGAACATATACGCAATGATAACAGGCTAATACCTAAACTCAGAAGAAAACCGCTATCATATTTATAACTGAAGGAAGTAGGTACAAGCCTATCCTTTTTCATTTGCCCTTTATTGGAATAAAGAGTGAGCTGGCAATATTGTTCACAGCAGTATAGAACTCTGTTCAGCTGATTGAAAGATTTAAAAGGTGAATCAGTTCAAATCCTGTACAGCAGCAACTTGATATTGAAGATGGAGAGGAAATCTCTCTTCTTTCAAGTTTAACAACCAGAGACATTCGACTGATAAAGTATTTGGATTCTTTATAAATTAAATCCTTTGTCCTGTTACCAGCAGAGTATCAACTTTCTATGAAGCTCTGTCTCTGGGTAAGATATGCATTGATGGGATTAAGCATTGACTACTTTCAGCAAAATATGCTAACACCCCAACTGATTTTGGGATTAGTCTTGAATTAGCCTACATTCAGGAAATCAGTGATAAATGCAACTAAGAGCGGCACGGTGGCACAGTGGTTAGCACTGCTGCCTCACAGCGCCTGTAGACCCGGGTTCAATTCCCGACTCAGGCGACTGACTGTGTGGAGTTTGCACGTTCTCCCCGTGTCTGCGTGGGTTTCCTCCGGGTGCTCCGGTTTCCTCCCACAGTCCAAAGATGTGCGGGTCAGGTGAATTGGCCAAGCTAAATTGCCCGTAGTGTTAGGTAAGGGGTAAATGTAGGGGTATGGGTGGGTTGCGCTTCGGCGGGTCGGTGTGGACTTGTTGGGCCGAAGGGCCTGTTTCCACACTGTAAGTCTAATCTAAACAAGAGCATGCTCACCTGTTGAGAATAGAAACCATAAGTACAATCTTCCCAGATAATGGACTGCGGCATATTGGCAAGAAAGATGGGTAAGTCACATGTGATCAGTGGTAGTGAGATTCTCAATGTGGAGAGCAAACAAATCCTATTCTTGAACCAAGTGTGAAATGGCAAGATGGAAATCTCACGAGTGAGTGGTGACAGGCCTATTTGCATCTGTTTGCAGGTATTAACACTTCATTATGAAATAATTTTTAAAAATTTATATGCAGTTTCCCATTTTCCCAAAGGCCAAATAAACACTAAGCTGAGACAATTGCTGGCAACTCCATCTCACTGCTTGATCCTTCAGAACTCCCTCTTGGAGATCAACATTTCTTCCTTAATCATGGACTCCAGCATTTCCCCAATGATAGATGATCTTAGGCTGACTGACCCAAAGTTTCCTGCTTTCTGTCTCCCTCCGTTCTTCAACACGACATTACGTGAACAGTTAATTGACACTTTGTTGACTTCTGCTCGGTTCATGATTAATTAATCTTATCTTATTAATTGGACAGAACTTTGTCAATTGACATGCTTAGTGTAAGAGCTTTCCATGTTGCGCTCCATACTGCAAATTCAAGCCTGGAATCTAACAAAGTGATTTTTTTTATCTTTCACAATCAGAGGATTTCTCGTAACCCAATGACCTACAACCTCAAGTTTAAACATGCACGCAGAATTGCACCTGGGAATTTTGGACTTCAAAAATGGATCCAAAAGGCTTAATGCACTTATCATTAAAATATGTGGAAGTCTTAAATGATCTCATGCTTTCAGGGTTACCTAATGTCTTTTCCACCAAGCCACATCACCAAAAAAAATCTTTGCGCATTTTCTGTGACATCGACGTGCACCTTTAGTTGTCTAATGCTGTTTTTAAATGTAATTAAAATGTCCAAAATGCAAAAAGTGGACACTAACTAATGACACTATCAACATCCAGGATTACCAGTGACCAAAAACTGAACTGGACCGACCATAGAAGTACTGCGGCTGCAATTCAGAGGCTTGGAATTCTACAACGGGTAATCCTTTCCATGACTGCCTAACGCTTGTTCACCATTAAAGCACAACTCAGGGTTGCCTGGAGGACTGCACGTACAACAACATTCAAGAAATTCACTGTTGTCCAGGACTAAACTTTCCATTTGATTCCCACCTCAACCAACATTTTCATCTTTCTCTCATTTCACCATGGTGCAGTGGTAGCACTGTGTACTATCTAAAAGGCTGCAACTCATCCAAACTCCTTTGACCATACTTTCAAACCTATGACCTCTACCACCTAGCAGGGCAGCAGATGCATAGGAATACCAGCACCTTCAAGTTCCCCTCATGACCATCTTCCTTGGGTAAGAAATAGTGTAGTAGGTAAAAACAAGGACTGCAGATGCTGGAAACCAGAGTCTATATTAGAATGGTGCTGGAGAAGCACAGCAGGTCAGGCAGCATCCAAGAAGCAGGAAAATCAACATTTCAGGCAAAAGCCCTTTATCAGGAATAGAGGCAGGATGCCTGTAGAGTGGAGAAATAAATGAGAATGGGTGGGGAATGGGGAGAAAGTAGCATAGAGAACAATAGGTGAATGGGGGTGGGGATGGAAGTGATAGGTCAGAGAGGAGAGTGGGGAAAGGTAGCAAAGAGTACAATGGGTGAATGGGGGTGGGGATGAACGTGGGGATGAAGACTGAGAGGAGGGTGGAGTGGATAGGTTTAAAGGAAGATATGCAGGTAGGACAGGTCATGAGGGCAGTGCTGAGCTGGAAGGTTGGAGATGGGGGAAGGAGAAAATGAGGAAACTGGTGAAATCCACATTGAAGCCATAGGGTTGAAGTGTTCTGAGGCGGAAGATGAGGTGTTCTTCCTCCAGGCGTCAGGTGGTGAGGGAGCAGCGGTGAAGGAGGACCAGGATCTGCATGTCCTTGGCAGAGTCGGAGGGGGAGTTGAAATGCCATAGGGAGGTGGGATTGATTGGTGCGGGTGTCCCGGAGATGTTCCTAAAACGCTCCTAGCCTCCTAGCAGAGCACTTCAGGGAACATCTCCAGGACACCCGCACCAATCAACCCCACCGCCCTGTGGCCCAACATTTCAACTTCCCCTCCCACTCTGCCAAGGACATGCAGATCCTGGGCCTCGTCCACCGCCGCTGCTCCCTCACCACCCGACGCCTGGAGGAAGAACGCCTCATCTTCCGCCTCAGAACACTTCAACCCCATTGCATCAATGTGGACTTCACCAGTTTCCTCATTTCCCCTTCCCTCACCTCACCCCAGCTCCAACCTTCCAGCTCAGCACCACCCTCAGGACCTGTCCTACCTGCCTATCTTCCTATCCACCTATCCACTCCACCCTCCTCTCAGACCTATCACCTTCATCCCCACCCCTATTCACCCATTGTACTCTTTGCTACCTTCCCCCACCCTCCTCTTTGACCTATCACCTCCATCTCCACCCCCATTCATCTATTGTACTCCATGCTACTTTCTTCCCAACCCCACCCCCTCTCATTTATCTCTCCACTCTGCAGGCACCCTGCCTCTATTCCTGATGAAGAGCTTTTGCCCGAAATGTCAATTTTCCTGCTCCTCGGATGGTGCCTGACCTGCTGTGCTTTTCCAGCACCACTCTAATCGAGAAATAGTGTAATGTCTGGCTGCGGCAAAACTCATAAGAGCATTTCATACTTTATTGTTCCTGCAATGAGGTATTCCACTTCTTACACTATATTGAGTTGATCTTGGTGTTCTTTGTGTAATAAATTCCCTTTCTGTGTTGATAACTCATTAGCCTGAATTGTACTGTACCACATGAATGAGTTACTGTTTGGTGATGGGAAATTTATTCTCTTTGTTCAAGAGTATTATAGAGGAGGTGTGTATGACAGGACAACCGCAGAAAAATAAACACATGTGGACCTCTTGTGGTAGAGTTCCTATCTCTAAGCCAGGAGGCCTGGGTTCAAGTCTCACCTGCTTCAGAGGTAGAGAATAGCATATCTGATTAAGTTGATTAGAAAATAATCTGAGAGCTCTTAAAACAGGAAAATGCTTGGAAAGTGTTGGTAGTAGATAGGGACGGACTGTAAATAACAGATATGCGTTTAGTTTCATATTTAACAATCTAGCTTGGGTTACAAGTTATCAGGCCAGACATATATTTTATTTCCTTTCTTGTTCCAGTGTATTCCTTTTGTAACATTCCGTGATTTAATTTTCCTGTCTTACACCCGATCATAGACCATCCCTTTTGGTTTTTCTTTCCAGCCTCCACCTTTCCACTTGCCCAAAAGCTGTTTTCTTTTAAATTATTCCTAGTTCTGATGAAAGATTACAAACCTTATATGTCAACTCTGCTCCTTTCTCCATAACTGCTGTCAGGACTCTTGAGCCTGTCTACAATTTCCTGTTTTTACTTGGGTTAATCTGTTTCTGTTCTGGGGCTTCATGGCCCAAATTGGCACTTATGCAATTTCTTCAGGATTTCCACTGATTTTTCACCAAAAGGACCACTGAGAGATTGATTTTAATTTTGAGAGTTATGGCTTGTTTTGTGGATCACTTAATAAAACAGTTGGTTCAATGCAAATTTTGATTTCTGGTTTAGCACTTGAGCTGACTTTCTTTTCCACTATGTTTAAATAATTGCATTTCCTACATTTTTGTGTGGAACTGATTAATAATTCCCTTAACAATATTGCATTTGCATACAATCATGATGAACATCAACAGCCTATGAAATCAAACAAATATACACATGAATGATGGCTACAACAGTGCACAAAATGAAGTTATTTTTAAGACAAAATAGTAAATCGCTGTACTGGCAAATGCAGTGTTGCCTTTAGGTTTGGTTTTACATTACAAGTTCAGCCTAAATGCTATGGTTTGACAAGCCTAAGGAGTAAGCCTGCCTCTTCCCAGTAATTTCTCCCTGCTATGGTTAAGTTCCATTAATTTGGGATTATGCTGCATTTATACAATGTGTGTGTGTGTGTCCCAGAGATGTGCCCTGAAAAGTTCCATGAGTTGGCGTCCTGTCTTCCCAGTGAAGAGGAGACCACATGAAGAGCAACAGACACAGTAAATGAGGTCGTGTTTTGACGTGCAGGAAAATCTCTGCTGGATATGGAAGGTATATAAGGAGGAAAGATTCAGAGAAATATGGGCCAAACACAAGCAAATGGAACCTGTTTAGTTTGGGAAACCTAGTCAGTTTGGACAAGTTGGACCGAAGGGTACTTTTCTGTACTGTATGATAAAAGAACTATGCATCAACTGTGCAATTGCACCTGCAGATATCAAGAAACCTGTACAGGTGCAGAACTCAGTTTTTCAATGTAATCAGTCATGGGATGCTTCATTACTGGGAAAACCAACTCTTGCTGTAATCATTAATTGTCCTTGGGGAAGTGGTAGGGAGATGTCTTAATGAACTCTGAGGCCATTTAGCATAACAATTAAGAGGCAATCACAATGACTTGGGTCTGGAGTGACATGTAGGTCAGAACAGGTTAAAAATAACAGGTTTTCTTCCTTAAAAAAGGAAATCAGTGAATGAGGTGATTCATAGTTACTGATTACTGATGGAGCTTTGCAAAAACAGATTGATTTAATTAACTAAATTCAATTCATAAAATGTTAATCTTTCCCAAATCTGTCCAGAACCAAGCTTTAAATGCAGCAAGACAAAGGTTGCCTGACAGCACCAGAGACCTGGGCGACAGTATGGAGTTCGCACATTCTTCACGTGTCTGCATGAGTTTCCTCCCACAATCCAAAGATGTGCCAGTTAGGTGAATTGGCCACGTTAAACTTCCCATAGTGTTCAGGGAAGTCCAGGTTAGGTGCATAAGTCAGGCGTATATGTAATATAGTGGGGAATGGGTTTGGGCGGGATACCCTTTGGAGGGTTGATGTGGACTTGTTCAGCCGAAGGGCCTGTTTCCACACTGTAGGAATTCCAGACAAACGTCAAGATATTGCGTTGGGACTTCAAATATATGATGTTACTGGCAGCCAGTGATTTCGAGTATTTCAGGCTTAACAGTGGCCAGGTGAACCTTACAAGCCAAGACCAGTTTCAGTCCTTGAAATATATGAGGCTTCTCTTTCCAGCATTTCGAGGGGAAGGAGGTCGAGAGGGATGGTTTCTTCTTCCATCACACATGATCCTCCCCTTTCAGAAAGTCATTCATTCTAAAGAAAAACTGCTAGCTTTAGAACATAGAACATAACAGTACAGAGCCTTCGCCCTTGATGTTGAGCTGACCTGTGAAACCAATCTGAAGCTCAAATAATCTACATTATTGGATTTTTATCTATATGTCTTTAAAGTTGACGAGTCTACTGCTGTTTTAGACAGGCCATTTCACGCCCCTACTACTCTTGGAGTAAAGAAACTATCCCTGACATTGTCCTATATCTATTACCCCTCAATTTAAAGCTATACCTCTTGTGCTAGCCATTACCATCCAAGGAAAATGGCTCTCAATGTCCACCCTATCTAACCATCTGATTGTCTTAAATGTCTCAATTAAGTCACCAATCAACCTTTTTATCTCTGATGAAAACAACCTCAAGTCCCTCAGCCTTTCCTCATAAGATCTTCCCATCATACCAGGCAACATTCCTATAAATCTCCTCTGAACCCTGTCCGAAGCTTTCACATCCTTCCTATAATGCGGTGACCAGAACTGTATGCAATACCCCAAGTACAGCTCCAGCATGACCCAATGGCTCCAAAATTTAATCCCTCTACTAATAAAATAGAACACACTGTATGCCTTCTTAACAAACCTATCAATATGGGTGGCTACTTTCAGGGATCTATGTACATGGACACCGAGATCTCTTTGTTCATCGATGCTTCCAAGAATCTTACTATTAGCCCAGTACTCTGCATTCCTGTTACTCCTACCAAAATGAATCATCTCACACTTTACCGTATTAAACTCCATTTACCACCACAGTGGACCCAAAACAGATCCTTCCGGTACATCATTTGTAAGTGAACTTCAGGATGAACATTTCCCATCAACCACCACCCTCTGTCTTCTTTCAGCTAGCCAATTTCTGATCCAAACTGTTAAATCACCCTCAATCCCATGCCTCTGTATTTTGTGCAATAGCTACCGTGGGGAACCTTCTCAAAGGCTTTAATGAAATCCATATACACCACATCAACCGCTTTACCCTCATCCACCTATTTGGTCACCTCTCAAAGAACTCAATAAGGTTTGTGAGGCACAACCCTTCATAAAACTGTGTTGACTGTCCCTAATCAACTTATTCCTTTCCAGATTATGATAAATCCTATCTCTTATAACCTTTTCCATGACTGAAGTAAGGCTCACCAGTCTATAATTACCAGGGTTGTCTCTATTCTCCTTCTTGAACAGGAGAACCACATTTGCTATCCTCCAGTCTTCTGGCACTATTCCTGTAGACAATGATGACATAAAGATCAAAGTCAAAGGCTCTGCAATCTCCTCCCTGGTTTCTCAGAGAACCCTAAGAAAAATCCCATTCAGTCCAGGGGAATTATCTATTTTCACACTTTCCAGAGTTGCTAACACCTCCTGTTTATAAACATCAATCTTATCTAGTTAAGTAGCCTGTATCCTTGACTGGCCCTAATCTCACTCTACTCATTCTTTTATTCCTGATATACCGATAGAAAGCTTTAGGGCTTTCCTTGAACCTACCCACCAATGACTTCTCATGCCCCCTCCTGGCTCTTCTCAGCTCTCGCTTTCGATCTTTCCTGGCTAATTTGTAACTCTGAAATGCCCTAACAGAGCCTTCATGTCTCATCCTAACATAAGCCATCTTTTTCTTCTTGACAAGAACTCCAACTTCTTTCGTAAACCATGGTTCCCTTGCTCGACCACTTCCTCCCTGCCTGACAGGTATATACTTATCTAGGACATGCAGTAGCTGTTCCTTGAATAAGCTCCATATTTCAATTGTGACTGTTCCCTGCAGTTTCCTTCCCCATCCTATGAATCCTAAATCTTGTCTAATCACATCATAATTGACTTTTACCCAGCTACAACTCTTGCCTTGCAGTATATACCTGACCCTTTCCATCGTTTAACATAACTGAATTGTGGTCACTATCACCAAGTGCTCACCTCCCTCCAAATTTAACACCTGGCCGGGTTCATTCCCCATCATCCACTGTGGCCTCATACCTTGTCGGCCTGTCTATATACTGTGTCAAGAAATTCTCCTGCACACATTGGACAAAAACTGACCCATCTAAAGTACTTGAACTATAGTATTCCCAGTCAATATTTGGAAAGTTAAAGACCCCATAACAACTACCCTGTCATTTTTGCTCCTATCCAGAATCATCTTTGCTGTACTTTCTTCTACATTGCTGGAACTATTCGGAGGCCTAGAGAAAACTCCGAGCAGGGTGCCCTCTTCTTATCTGTTTCGAACCTCAGCCCAAACGACCTCAGTAGACAAATCCTCAGACATCCTTTCTGCAACTGTAATACTGTCCTTGACTAAAAATGCCACATCCCACCACCTCCCCACCCCCACTCCCTTTACCCTCCTCTCTGTTCTTACTGAAACATCTAAATCCTGGAACCTGCAGCAACGATTCCTGTCCCTGCTCTATCCATGTCTCCGAAATGGTCACATTGAAATCCCAGGTACCAACCCATGCTGCAAGTTCACTCATCTTATTCCGGATGCTCCTGGTGCACTTCAAACCAACTTCTTGCTTGTCCGTGTCCTCTTGTGACCTTGAAACCTTATTTCTAACCTCACTACTCTCAACCTCCTACGTACTGGAACTACAACCTAGCTTCCCATCCCCCTACTGAATTAATTTAAACTCTCCTAAAAATCATTAGCAAATATCCCCCCAGGATATTGGTATCCATCTCATTCAGGTGAAGACCATCCTGTTTGTAGAAGTCCCACCTACCCCAGAAAGAGGCCCAATTATTCAGGAATCCAAAACCCTCCCTCCTGCACCATCCCTGTAGCCACGTGTTCAACTCCTCTCTCTCCCTCTTCCTTGCCTCGCTAGCACATGGCATGGGCAATAAACCCCAGAGATAACAACTCTGTTTGTTCTAGCTCTAAGCTTCCACCCTAGCTCCCTGAATTTATGCCTTAAATCCCCTTCTCTTTTCCTACCTATGTTATTGGTGCCTATGTGGACCATGACTTGGGGCTGCTCCTGCTCCCCCTCAAGGACCCTGAAAACATAATCAGAGACATCACGAACTCTAATACCTGGGAGGCAACACACCGTGAGTCTCTCCCATTCCCACAGAACCTCCAACTTATCCCCCTAACTATGGAGTCCCCAAAGACTATTACACTGCTCCTCTTCCCCCTTCCCTTCTGAGTAGCAGGGACAGACTCTATGCCAGAGACCTGTGCCCCATTACTTATCCCTGGTCAGTCATTTCCCAGCTCTTCACATGTTTTCTCTTTAAGACCATAGGGGCAGAACTATAGCCCATCAAGCCTGCTCAGCCAATTGATCATGGCTAATAGGTTTTTCAACCTCATTTTCCCACTTTCTCCCTGTAACTTTTTGTCTCCCTGGCAATCAAGATCGTACCTATCTCGGTGTTAAATATACTCAGTGACCTGGCCTCCACAGTCCTCTGCGGCAATGAATTCCACAGATTCACCACTCTCTGGCTAAGGAAGTTTCTCTCAGGCTGTGTCCTCGGGTCCTCATCGCTCCTGCCAATGCAAACATCTTCTCAACACCCACGCTGTCCAGGCTGTTCAGTAATCTGAAAGCTTCAATCAGATCCTGCTTCATCCTTCTAAACTCCATCAAGTATAATTTCAGAGTGCTCAAATGTTGCTCTTATGTTAAGTTTTTCATTTCAGGGATCATTCTTGTGAACCTCTCTGGACCGGCTCTAGGGCAAGTACATCCTTCTCGAGGTTTGGGGCCCACAATTGCTCACAATCCTCCAAATGTGGTCTGACCAGAGCCTTCCAAAGCATCAGAAGTACATCCCTGCTTTTATATTCTACTCCTCTCAAGATGAATGACTACATCGTATTTGCCTTCCAAATTACTGACTCAACCTGAAAGTTTATCTTCAGAGAATCCTGGACTAAAACTCCAAGGTCCCTTTGTAGTCCAGATTTCTGAATTTTCTCCCAATTTAGAAAATAGTCCATGCCTCTATTCTTCCTACCAAATTGCATGGCCTCACACTTTCCCACATTGTATTTCATCTGCCATTTCTTAGCCCATTCTCCTAACCTGTCTAAATCTTTCTGCAGCCTCTCTACCACCTCATTGCTACCTGCTCCTCCACCTATCTTTGTAACATCTACAAACCTAGCCAGAATGCCCTCAGTTCCTTCATCCACATAATTTTTGTATAAAATGAAAAGTTGTGGTCCCAACACTGACCCTTGTGGAACACCACAAGTCACTGGCATGCATCTTGAGTAGGACACTTTTATCCCTGCTCTCTGCCTTCTGCTAGACAGCCAATCTTCTATCCATGCTCGTACGTTGCCTCAAACACTATGGGCCCTTATCTTATCAGTACTCTGTTCTAGTGTTGTCCGTATAAATATTTTATACCATCTCTTATGATTCACTGCTCCTTTATATGATGGTCTGAGTTGCATACAATGCTTTCCATATGATCTGAACCATTTTTCTGCACAAGTTTTTAAAAAAATAAAGTTATCATTTAGAAATGAGCCCCAGTGATTTATGAAGCCCTCATTAGCATGCATTGCTAATTTTTAAAAAACTGTTCACTTTTATCTAGACATTTGCTCCTTTAAGCCATGTAGATTCTTATTTTCAAAAGAGCATTCTGCCTTCAAAAATACACCATCTCAACTGTTCTCTACATTTAAATGAATTTTTCAATTACATGACCATTATGCAGGCTTATTAATGTCATCTTTTTGCAGTCTTTATAATTACTAACTCTAATCCTACAATTCTCAAGGGCAATTATATATGTAAATGCTGAACAGTAGTCATCCTGCTTCACTGGAAACCAGTTCATATCTTATTTGCCCTTAACCCCTACTCATACTTACTTTATTGTAGGTGGTTAGCTCTCGATTTTACTATTTGTGTCCAGACTCCACAGGGGTGGCCACTTTCATGAACTGAAACCTTGTTGAAAATCCAACTTATTTTACATAAACTGCAAAACATTTATCCACTCCTTGTTACTTTTCCAAGTGAAGTTGGTCAAGCATGAACTTCTCTTTTGAAATTCACACTAACCATTCATTACTGTATTTTCCCTTCATAGAGGCTTTATCATTCAATGATTTAATAAAGATTCCATTATTTGTTTCCATCATTGATGTTAAGTCAACATGTTCTAGCTCTCTTTTAACCATAGGAATTATACTCCCTTTTCCTTTTCAGATGAATGTTTAAAAGTAAGTAATGTTGACTGTACTTATATAAAATGTATGGGTACAATTCACCTTTCACCCCTATTCTGATTAGTTTACCAAATTACTTTCTCCTTTTTATTTTGAATGTCTCAGTTCATAATCTGTTTTTAAAAAGGCATGCTCACATTTTTGGCCTCCCTTGTATATGCATGAGCAAAGTAAATATCCAACATTTAAAATTAGTAAAATACTCTAGATGCTAGAAAACTGGAGTAAAAACAAAATCTAATGAAGAAATTCAGCAAGTCTGGCAGCATCTGTGGTGACTAAAGAGAGATTAAATTTCAAGTTAAATATGGCTCTTCTTCGGAATTTAAATTAAAGGTCAAATAAAACACAGAACAATAAAGCACAACAGGTCCTTCAGTCCAGTAGAGGTTGAGGAATTTCCTTCTAATTCATTCTAAATCTGTTTTCCTATGTTTTGGATACAAGCTTCTCAATTTAAGCAAATTTGTGTAAACATTTGTTGCTGGAATCCTGTATTTGATCCCCCAGCAATCTATTTTATTGTCATCATCAGTGCAATCCGTGGCAGACATTAAGCAGTAAATATATTGCACTTGCTCTCAAATAGATTGTGATGAGCACTGTAAATAATACTTATCCATTTCTTAGACAATGATGCATTTGTTTTTTTAAAACTCTAATTCAATAAGATTAATCAAATTTCATATTAACTCTATTAAACCTTTTAAACATCGTATAATGCTCTTTACTGCAAATAATTAACAGAAAATGGATTGTACGGCAAAGGACAGCTTACAAGGACATGGGGCAAAAATTAGGATGTCCAATTTGAATACAAATGAAGCCAACACTTCCAATAAGAACTTCTGTAGCATGGGGCTGAATTTCCCCATTTTTAGGTTAAGTGTTATTTTTAGGAAGGTTTCACGGAAGGTTCCTGTCAATGGCTCACAGTGACTTCTCTTTCACTGTTGTTTCCCGCTGACCTCATTAATTAAGCACCAACGTTCAATGACACCATTCTTGTACAATCATGCAGCAGCAGAGGGAAAGTGTTTGCTGCCTCCAAGACCTTGTGCCAATCACGTTGTTGGCATCATCTTTAAAGCCCAGTTGTGTAACACTTCAACTGTCGCAAGCCAGGAAGCAACCCCTGTTGCACGGTCTTTTTGGGAAAGGACATGTCCCCGTCAAAAAAAGAAGAAAGCTGGCATTCCACTGCTGGCATGTTAGTGGGCGATTGGTGGGGGGGGGGGGCACCCCCTTTTCTGTAAATTGATGACAGAGGCCAAAGGAACCAGATCCAGGCAGCTTTGACCTAGGTAGGGGCTGGGTCAGTGCTTTCCATGCTCCAAGGAAATTATCCAACAGTTCCAGAAGATTAATAAGGATAAGTACCACACTCATTCCAATTCTGCTGTTGCACAATAACATCTTCAAGGTCAAGGTCTATCACTTTCACTATTTAATACAGCATTTCCACTCAGTGGCTCTTACCCACCTCACATCCTCCTAAAACCCCGACCCTTCTTGCTCTCTGCCCTTCCTGTTCAATCACTCAGGTCAGTTCTAAATCTCTGCTGCTCTTGCATTACCCATTATCAGTTCTTTCACCCAATTTCATCTCAGTCAATTCCTCTGCAGGAGAAAATGTGCCTCATAACCAGGGAGAGAAAGCCAAGATGGTCAGCAATACGGCCGACATTCGGCTCCTTAATGTATAACTGGAGAAATCCTCAATGGGACTGCAGACAATAAAAACTGTGAATGCAGAGAGGATGTGACAATGCAGTGATTTTCATTGTGCAATGCTGTACTGCCCTACAATTATCATTATTGTTCACATATTTTATGCACAAATTTCTACTCCTATTGTACAATTAATAATCTTTCTTCTCTTATGCAGACAGCAGTAGCAACTACCATCAGCATTCGCTCTAATTTTCTTGCTTGCTGTGTAAGCCTGAGGCCTGCGCACAGAAGTCAATGCCATGATCTGTGTGCTGGTGTCAAGTTGCCTGCAATCTTCAACCATGAGAACATTGTAGCTGAGAATGAACCTGCATTTGAGCTGGACAATCTCAGCATGTCCGGGCCCTCGAGCCATAAATGCTGCCTGTCCATTTGTCTAGGGGTCATTCATCCAAATCTTCCAGTCCAAAATGTCTATACTGTTGCACAGGCTTGCTCTGTCACAGCCAAGGACCCCCGCACTGCACATAGATGTAATGGCAGAGTAAGGGAAAAACAAAATTTCGGCTTCCTCCCACAGTCCAAAGATGGGTGGGTTAGGTGGATTGGCCATGCTAAGTTGCCCAATGAGTTCAGGGATGTGTAGGTTAGGTGTATTAGTCAGGGGAAATGTAAAGTAATAGGGTAAGGGCTTGGGTCTGGGTGGGATACTCTTTCAAGGGTTGATATTGACTTGTTGGGCCTAATGGCCTTTTTCCACACAGTAGAGATTTTATGATTCTATGAAAATGCACTAAGGGCGCATCAGTGGCAGGAATGACACATTATTGTATATACATGTGCACATCTGTAAATAAATGTTCCTTCAATTGTCACATGTTTGATCGATTGACATTTTAGCTGTAGCACCTGTGGCTACCATGTCAGTGTTAAACAGCCACTGCATGCATCCCAATAAGTTACATCGGAGAGGCATTGTTCAATTCAAAAAAACACACTGGATACCAGCAGAATTTAGGGATCCTTCAACCCTTACATTTATAAGTACAACTAAGATTTAGCTGTGACTTTTAAGTTCACATTGAAGTGCTAATGCCTTAAAATCAATGCAAGCCAGAGATAATGTGAGCATCAAAGTGAGTATGAGAACAAGAGCCATGAGATATTTCTTGTGAAGATGCATGAAGTGGTTATGTCCCTAGAAGCTTAGCAAATGCCAAGAACATTGCAATGTACCCATGAGCATAAAAGTGCTGTATCAAAGTGCTGGAGAGTATGATGAATTAGAAGAGTGACTGTGATGACATGGGGACTTGTGTTTTGCTGATACTGACTTTAGTGGATGAAGAGTGGAAGCAGTCGCTTCACTCCCATTACATCTATGCACAGTTCTGCGGTCCATGGCTTTGACGGAGGAAGCCTGCATGATGGTGTAGACTCATTGGCCTGAAGGATTTGGATGAACGACCCCAGACAGATGGATGGGCAGCATTTGTAACTAGAGGGCCTGGACATGCTGACATTGTCCAGCTCAAATGCAGGTTCATCCTCAGCTGCCATGTCTACATGGTTGAAGAATGTAGGCAGCTTGGAAGTGGAGGGGTCTAGCAGCTTTACATCAGCACAGTGGTATTGAGTGCTGGGCTAGAAGCCACTGCTGTGCATAGGCCTCAGGCTTACATAGCAAGCAATACAATTACTGGAAATGTGCAGTGAGATATTGGTGAATGGACCTTAGGATGAAGGCCCACATCCAGCAGGTGTCAGATAGATGTTCAAGTTGGCAATTACTGACATTCATTTGCTCCCATACACTGCTGAGAATCACAAAGTGTGAACAATAAGATCAGACTATCAAATAATAAGGTGCAAATGTATGGAAGTAATAGCATTGCTGTTTATTAGGGGCATTCAGAACTTGCCATTGAAACCTTAAAGGAAAATTTGGAATTCTTTTCTTAATATGGAGTATAAGATTTTTTTCATTCTTGCCAAAATTTCCTACATTATTTGCCATTGCCCACACCACTTAAAAGTTTAGGAGGTTTGGCACATTGATTAATTCTGACAGAAACCCGTTAATTTTAAAAAAACTTTGCATAAAGCTCACAACTGTCTGCAAAAACAGGCTAATACTGCAATGTACCTAATGTAGTGTGCAGATTATATTAAAAATACTGGCAATTCAATGGATGGTTACCATGATTAATCAACACATATATATGTATGCATTTGCAAATATACATTATTTACACACATTTATACATTTATACATTTAACTTTCTTAACAAAAAGGATTCTTGTTTTCTGGCATCTTCTGCACCATTGATACAACATAAGCAAAGTGACAATACTAGATTTGATAAAGTGCTTGACATGCTCTAGCTGTTCCAAATATTTCACAGTTGGGGAATTATTTTTTTAAAAAGACATTTACTATTGTTTTGCAGGATAAAAGTTGCTCTGAAGAGTGGTCATTCAAAGGAGCATAAATTGGGAGCATAGGCTGTCAGGGAAGGATGTCGTTGAAATGTGGAACTTTTTCAAGGAACAGATACGATGTGTCCTTGATATGTATGTACCTGTCAGGCAGGAAAGAGATGGTCGTGTGAGGGAACCTTGGTTGATGAGGGAGGTTGAATGTCTCGAAAAGAGGAAGGAGGAAGCTTACATAAGGTTGAGGAAACAAGATTCAGACAGAGCGTTGGAGGGATACAGGATAGCCAGGAGGGAGCTAAAGAAAGAGATTAGGAGAGCTAAGAGACGGCATGAAAAATCTTTGGCAGGTAGGATCAAGAATAACCCCAAGGCCTTTTATGTGTATGTGAGAAACATGAGAATGACGAGAACGAGGGTAGGTCCAATCAAGGACAGTAGTGGGAGACTGCGTATTGAGTCAGAAGAGATAGGAGAGGTCTTGAATGAGTACTTCTCTTCAGTATTTACAAATGAGAGGGACCGTATTGTTGAAGAGGAGAGTATGAAACAGATTGGTAAGCTAGAGGAGATACTTGTTAGGAACGAAGATGTGTTGGGCATTTTGAAAAACGTGAGGATAGACAAGTCCCCTGGGCCTAACGGAATATATCCTAGGATTATGTAGGATGCAAGAGAAGAAACTGCAGAGCTGTAGGCAATGATCTTTTCGTCTTCACTGTCAACAGGGGTGGTACCAGGGGACTGGAGAGTGGCGAATGTTGTGCCCCTATTCAAAAAAGGGAATAGGGATAATCCAGGGAATTACAGGCCAGTTAGTTTTACTTCAGTGGTAGGCAAGGTAATGGAAAGGGTGCTGAGGGATAGGATTTATGAGTATCTGGAAAGACACTGCTTGATTAGGGACAGCCAGCACGGATTTGTGAGGGGTAGGTCTTGCCTTACAAGTCTTATTAAATTCTTTGAGGAGGTGACCAAGCATGTGGATGAGGATAAAGCAGTGGATGTAGCGTACATGGATTTTAGTAAGGCATTTGATAAGGTTCCCGCTTATGCGGAAAGTCAGGAGGCATGGAATAGTGGGAAGTTTGGCCAGTTGGATAGAGAACTGGCTAACGGGTCGAAGTCAGAGAGTGGTGGTAGATGGTAAATATTCAGCCTGGAGCCCAGTTACAAGTGGAGTTCCGCAGGGATCAGTTCTGGGTCCTCTGCTGTTTGTAATTTTTATTAATGACTTGGAAGAGGGGGTCGAAGGGTGGGTCAGTAAATTTGCAGACAATACGAAGATTGGTGGAGTTGTGGATAGTGAGGAGGGCTGTTGTCAGCTGAAAAGGGATTTAGATATGATGCAGAGCTGGGCTGAGGAGTGGCAGATGGAGTTCAACCCTGTCAAGTGTGAGGTTGTCCATTTTGGAAGGACAAGTAAGAATGCGGAATACAGGGTTAACGGTAGGGTTCTTAGTAAGGTGGAGGAGCAGAGGGATCTTGGGGTCTATGTTCATAGCTCTTTGAAAGTTGTCACTCAGGTGGATAGAGATTGTAAGATGGCCTATGGTGTATTAGCGTTCATTAGCAGAGGGATTGAATTCAAGAGTTGTGAGGTGATATTGCAGCTGTACAGGACCTTGGTAAGGCCACATTTGGAGTACTGTGTGCAGTTCTGGTCGCCTCACTTTAGGAAAGATGTGGAAGCTTTGCAAAGGGTGCAGAGGAGATTTACCAGGATGTTGCCTGGAATGGAGAATGGGTTGTACGAGGATAGGTTGAGAGTGCTAGGCCTTTTCTCATTGGAACGGCGAAGGATGAGGGGTGACTTGATAGAGGTTTATAAGATGATCAGAGGAATAGATAGAGTAGACAGTCAGAGACTTTTTCCCCAGGTACAACCGAGTGTTACAAGGGGACATAAATTTAAGGTGAAGGGTGGAAGGTATAGGGGGGATGTAGGGATAGGTTCTTTACCCAGAGAGTGGTGGGGGCATGGAATGTACTGCCTGTGGGAGTAGCAGAGTCAGAATCATTGGTGACCTTTGAGCGGCAATTGGATAAGTACATGGATAGGTGCTTAAGCTAGGACAAATGTTCGGCACACCATCGTGGGCCGAAGGGCCTGTTCTGTGCTGTATTGTTCTATGTTCTATGATCTATGTTCAAAGTAGTAGAAGATAGGAGTTTTAGCAAGATCATCAGAGGTTCACTGTTGTTTACAATTTATATTAAAAATTTAGACCTTAGAATCAGAAGCAAAACTTCAAAGTTTGTAGATGACTTTAACTGGAAGGATAATTATTTCTTAGGAGGAAAACAACAAGAAGACAATCAACTTGCAGAATGCAAATATAATTCTCAAACAACTTTCAACGCAAATTATCAGGTATTTGCATTTTACAGGGAAAGAAAAAATGATTGTATTTCATTTGAAAATTAAGAATTGAAATTGGTTAAAGCAGCAAAGGGGTCAGGGATTACAAGTATGAAATAAGGATTACAGCTAGTGACAGAGTTTAACAAGGCCATAAAAAAGCAGATCTGTAACACTCGGCTTTATTTCTAGAGTAACAGTTGCAAAAATGTAATAAAATTGTGTTGAACCTCAGTTATAGTACATTTAAGGTAAAGCTAAAAGAAATATGAAGGAAAAGAGAGAAAAAAAGTATTAGTAAAATTAGAAGAAGAAACATGGGAAAATATTCTCATGGAGAATAACTTCCAACACAATCTATTTGGGCTGAATTGTTTTCATATAATATATTCAGTATAATTCAATGTAACACCAGTCTCATTGTAACAGTTTGCACTTTCTAAACCAGCTCATAATTGCACTTTCATAATCTGCTTAAGGTTGTGCAATTATTCCATCAGACTGATTATCTTCCAAGTACTAATGATATAGAAACGATCATGTTCACATTCCATGATAAGTACATCGATTCCTGGAATACACTTCTTACATCCTTTTTCCAGGAAGGACTCTGTTACATTCTTCATTATATTTGAATAGTCAATGAAATTTTCAACACTATTGCCTCCAATATGTCTCTTTTTTCCTCAAATGGAGATCCCCCTATCTTGGTTCATTAGACTGTCAGACATGCTTGGTCCATTGTGTACACTTCCACTCTCACCTTACTCTTCCACCCAAAACTATTGAAAAACTAATGCACATTTAATAACAGAGCACCAAAATAGGCATTTTTACCTGTCAAAGTCACAAAGCAAATAGTAAAATGTCTAATTGATATTTTTCAGAAGATATTCCATGTTTGATGAGATGGCTATACAGTGACTTATATAATCCCAATATTTTATGTAAGAACATAAAAACAGAAATTGCTGGAGAAACTCTGGCAGCATCAGTGGAGAGAAAGCAGATCAAATGTTTCAAGTCCAGTGGCCCTTCTTCAGAAGGGTTTTATTGCTAACATTTGACAAGGATTTGAACATTTTCATTTTGCAATTAGCAGAACAACACGTGAAACAAGGGACCCCATTTTCTACACCATAAGATGAGGGTAGTGATTGATTGTTTGGGCAGTACTCAGAGGAGAAAGATGAGGACATTGAGCAGGATAAGATCATATTATGCATGTCAGCAATCCATCAGGCACTGCAAACCATTAGGACATATTTGAGCTGTAATCATAAATTGACTGTAAAATCCTTGTTACCCAGTATGCAAGGACTTGTATTACGGCAGAGAAATGCAGCCTCCATTTGTTTGATTTCTGTTTACTTTTGGTTTGTGTAAATTAGCGTTCATTTTCAGCATCATTTGAAGGCTTCCCTGCATGCAATGGTCCCACAATGTACAATGACAAGATGCTGGGCTAGTAAGAGAGAGAGTGGAATGTGCCTAGAGTCAATGACTTGTGTGGCTTGGTACTTAGTGATTGGAATAGGAGGGTGTAGTTATATGTGGAAGGAAGTGTGAGCTGTGCTGTCCCTGTACTGTAAACACTGCTGATTTCTGGATGCAGTACTATTTTGTTGATGGTGAATTGTAATTCCAGACAACTAATACTTGATAGGATGCATGGCCAAGATGGTGATTTACTTCAAGATATCCTAACAGTGGTGAGTGCTTTGACTATGGTGTGTGGGAGAACTGGGCTAGCCTCAAATAAGAGATGTGCCACATAGGGATAGGGTAAGTTACGAAACAGTAAATCTGGACCAACAGAGTGAGTAAACTTGCTTAGCCTCAGAAATAACACAGCTAAATATTTTGAAATTCAGAGCTTAGAATTTGATCTCTGAGCAAAATAGAAATTGCAAGCAAAAGTCGGGAATGACAGAGAAATATTATTCTGGATATCTTCATGAACTAAGATTGAGAATGACATTTAAAAAGTGTTTTGTATAATTTTAGGGGAAGTGTTGGCAAAGTAGGGAGAGGGAGAAGGAGGAAGAAAAAAATATTTTTAGATGAAGTGTTGGGAGAATAGTTTCTCCATGAATGATGTGAAGAGGCAAGCTAAGAGAGAGAGGGGAAGAAAATGCACATTTGCTAAATAATAAGCAACTTTGTCACAAGAACTTTGTCACAAAAAAGTCTCTACAACTTCTGCTCCCAGCATCCATTATATGACAGTTAAAATAAAATGTCATCTTATGACATACCAATGCTCAACAGTAGCTTCATTTTAAGTGTTTAGAATTACCCCATATTTGGGCTTTTTTTAAATTGCCAGCTTTGCTGAGTTGTGCAAGCTTGGTTGATTGGCAAACTTGCCCTAATTTTTACTTTGGCATATTGTATAACACATCCTTGGCTTCATTTCTCAGAAGGTATTGACTGTAGTGATTGGAACAAGGTCAGCCAAGTGGACCTCATAGAATATGAGTTCCTTGAGTGTAGCTGTTAACCTGGTACATTCAAGGAGCTCTGGCTGACAGATATAGAGGGGAGTATCAGGGGTTCTGTTCAGTCGAGGAGCCGACTCTGAGCTAACTGGATCAGTGTCATGTACTGTGCACATGTAATTAAATGGTGACTTGGTGATGGGATACTAACCCTCATGGAGTTATTTCATTAACTAGGTTCTTTAATTGAACTGTCAAATTGTTACAAGTTCATAGGATAACACAATGTTATTGGCACCAATTATTGAAACAGCTGTAAGATGTCTGCCTGCAGTGAGCACTTCATATCTGAGGCTGCATGAATACAGCAAGCCAGAAAGCACATTAATATTATTTCCATTCGACCACTAGCTAAATAAATCTGTAAGGGATTACAGAAAATTTGTCAAAAGCTTGCCAGGAGAAATTAAGTGCTATTAAATGGACAATCTCATGGCAGGAAATGGAGACCAATAAAATTATATCAGGTCATTATTATGTGGAGCTCACACTGCTCAGAAAACAAACATCTTGCCATAACAAGTTTATACATCATACCAAATTGAATGGACAGCTGCACACTTAAGAAAATGTTTATTACTTGCAGAGAGAAATTATTATATTAAGTAATCATTCTAAGAAATTAAGGCTGGAATTTAATGTTGAAAAATTCAAGGTAATGTACATTGACAAGGAATCTGAACTCTTTGTACTGTTAGATATAGAAGAGGATTAGCACTGAGGTTAGAACCAAAATGGAAAATTAATTAGGTAATTAACTTTAATATTACAGAAAATAAAATTGCATAGAAAAGACAGTGTAACCCACACAAACATCACTTGGCCCATTGATAACACTAAAGAGAAAATATATTACATTAACTATTATAAAGGACCTTCTACACAATACTCAATCTAGTTTGCAAATAAATTGGGTATTAAAGAAACAATCTTTCATTTTGTTACATTTCTTATAATAAGAAATAACATGCTTTCTTAAAGCATATATTACCATCAAAGGGATTGATCTTTTACCTGTTCAAAACTTTGAATGATATCAAAGACAATTCTTCAATGCATGTAAAAAGATGAAAAAACAATATTGGGCAAAATACAGCAGCCCCACTGTACCTGTGGGGGATACATTCCAAGATCTACTGCAGAAGCCTGAAACTGCGGATGGAATGAACCCATTCGTTTCAATGGGAAAATTACCTTCCCGGCAGCCTGTTGGTCCCTGGTTCCTGACCTTGGGTAACTGAAACCGAAGTAACAGGACTTGCGGATACAGGGGTTGCCCTGTAACCACATGGCTATAATTAAAACTGAAAAGGAATGAAATTCAATTCCACTCTCCTGCTTTTCTAAAAATAAACATAACTCAAAGCTACCTCTCTGGCTAAGATTTTGGTCACCTGCCCTACTATATCCATCTTGGTATAAAATTTTCTTTTATAATAACTCTGCAAAATGCCTGAGAATGCCTGGCTCTATTGAAACACAAGTACCAATTGTTGTCATTGACTGGCTTAAAGGAACATTCTCAGCTGCATTAGGGAATAATGAGCTGTGTAAACAATTCATTAGAAGTCTGAATTGAAGGTTGAACATACTTTCACCTTCCTACAAAGCATTTGTAACAAAAACCAAAACATACATTAATTAAATCAACACTTTATGATTTGCAAAAATAAGGAACCAATACAACATAATGTTTCTCATTCCTTATTTAGATAATTTCAATTGACTCCACAATCTCACCTGATCCAATGTTATCTGGCAGCTAACATAAATTTAATGAATATGCAATTGACAAGCACACAGTTCGTATTAGACAATTATAAACATATATACTTAGTACACTTTTAAGTGTTGGGTTTTAAAGGTATGTAAAGTCAAATGCCTGCACATTCAAATTAACAGCTTTATGGATGGACTCTTCCCAGCCTCTGAACAACATGGGCAATTGCAAGTTGGTGAGGAAAATACATTAAAATTGGAGAAAAATCAGATTGCCTTTTAAGAGTCACAGAGATGTACAGCATGGAAACAGATCCTTTGGTCCAACTCATCCACGCCAACCAGTTATCCCAGCCCAGTCAAGTCCCACCTGCCAGCACCCAGCCCATATCCCTCCAAACCCTTCCTATAAGTATACTCATCCAGATGCCTTTTAAATGTTGCAATTGTACCAGTCTCCATCATTTCCTCTGGCAGCTCATTCAATACACGTACCACCCTCTGAGTGAAAAGTTGTTCCCTAGGTCTCTTTTATGTCTTTCCCCTCTCACCCTAAACCTATGCCCGCTAGTTCTGGACTCTCCCACCCCCAGAGAAAAGACTTTGTCTATTTATCCTATCCATGCTCCTCATGATTTTATAAACCTCTATGAGATCACCCCCCTCAGCCTCCGACGCTCCAAGGAAAACAGCCCCAGCTTATTCAACCTCTTCCTATAGCTCAAATCCTCGAACCCTGGCAGCATCCTTGTAAATCTTTTCTGAACCCTTTCAAGTTTCACAACATCCTTCCGATAGGAAGGAGACCAGAATTGCATGCATTATTCCAAAACTGGCCTAACCAATGTCCTGTACAGCTGCAACATGACCTCCCAATTCCTGAGCTCAATGCTTTGACCAAGAAATGAAAGCATACCAAATGCCTTCTTCACTATCCTATCTACCTGCGACTCCACTTTCAAGGAGCTATGAACCTGCACTCCAAGGTCTCTTTGTTTAACAACACTCACTTGGACCTTACCATTAAGAGTATAAGTTCTCCGAAGATTTGTTTTCTCAAAATGCAACACCTCACATTTATCTGAATTAAACTCCATCTGCCACTCAGCCCATTGGCCCATCTGAGGTAACCTTCTTTGCTGTCCACTACACCTCCATGAGAAATGAAAATCTGATTTTTGATCAAAGATTTTAATGGCAAGTCGGGAATCTCATGAGTGAGCTCAAAAGGCCTATTTGCTTGTGTTTTTCTCATTATTGAAAAGTGTGGTGCTGGAAAAGCGCAGCTTTTCAACTCCAGCACCACACTTTTCAACTCTGGTCTCCAGCATCTGCAGTCCTCACTTTCTCCTAGTTGATCTTTTTCTCATTATTAGCAACTGTCACCTCATTTATTCGCAATTTGCTATTCTCCCACTTAGCGGAGAGAAACTGGGTGATGACTAGCTTCCCACTTGCTCCTTCTGGCCTGCATCTTGGTCAGCATTTCCCAAAGTATCCAGGGATACTCAGTGTGCAGCAACCACCTGGAATCACTTCCCATGAAGGCTGGCATCAGACACACACCAGCCTACCACCTCATCATACTAAACACATTCAACTTGCTTGGAATATAGCTCTGCACTTCACAGATTGACTGTGGACCTCACTGATACTTTTAATTGCATGGCTGTTCCCAGGCCACATTTTGCACAGAAACATTCACATATCTCCTGAAGGGTGCATGACAAGGTGTTTTACTGTTGTCTAATGCACACTCATGCTGCACCTATTTGGCTTGTAACAGCATTGCTGCCTGGTCTTGCTTTGTTGTGCTTTGCTGTCTGATCTAGAACTTATAGCCTCACAGTAATGACATCTTGCCTTGCCTTGCCTTTCAGTGCAGACTCAAAGCCAGCACCTTGTTGTGTTTGTCAAACATCAGTCGAAGGGGTGGACATGTTGCTGTGTGGAACCATGCCACGTTCACACCTGCAAAACGTGTCAGAAGCTCGCATGCTAACTCACAAAGTCCTTCAAAGAAATATCTTAAAGGCTAAGGGGATCAGTTCTCAGTCAAGTTAAGCAGCATTGTTGTCAGTCTGGGAGTCCCACCACCATCAATCAAGAGCAGTATTCAATCTCAGTCCAGGGGCTTAGATATGATCACTTGGCCATTTGGAATGGTCAAAGTCAGGTGTTCTGTTTTATTGCAATTCAAGCTGTGAGTCATGATCGATCCTGCAGGTTCAGTAAAAGCAGACAAGGAGCTGCACAAATATCAATCATGGGCCTGGTCACTCATCTGTCATAGATGTTGTTCCATCAGTCAGTCAATCCTGGAGGTCATTTCTTGAAAATCAAGGTGGGTTAGTAGGGGCCATTACTCGGAGAAGTTAATTGTTGGGATTGCAAGCAGCATACAGGAATGCACAGGGTACAGGATTTGCGATGCTGGGCAAATCAACATACAAGGGGAAATGATAGTGGATGAGAGGACATGGATTACTGGGGTTGGGGAGTTGGGGAGTAGGGGGTAATAATTTGGGAGGGATCTTGTAGATTATCAATCTGAGCCTGCGACCCACTCCAAGCACAACATCTTCTTGCACCCTCATTTGAAATGCAAATGTGCAACGTAAATGTAAAATGGCTGTCATCAAACTCAAAAGGTGGAGTAAGTGCTTTTTTAATCTCTCTTAGAACATAGACTCTATTTGTGAGCAATGTGAGATTCTCAAGGGGCAATCACAATAATCAGGTACTTATACAGTACAGACTGAAGATATTTATGATTCTAGTTTGCTGTACGTGAAAAACATTCACTGATTAACAATCTTGAATACAATTTGGTTTTTCTCCACTTTCTGTTCAACAAAATTTTACATTTTCAAGTGTTTGAAGCCTTTACAATATGTAATGCTCCCACATTGAAGAGTGGCCAAGCGTTATGCTGAGAGTTAGGAAAAGAGCAACACTCCTACAGACAGGATTCTAACACTGTATGGCTAAGGATGATCAGCCTCTGACTTTTCACTCTTGCAGCTTTGACATTTGTTCAAATGTGTGAAGATGTAAAGCAGTAACACATTTATGAACATCAGATTTTAATTGCAATGAACTGTCACAAAAATCAGCTATGTGTCTTAGAAGCTTTTCCTGTTTCATTTCCCTTTGAGTCCCTCTACAATGAAAGGGCGTTCCTGCCAGGCAGCATTTGACCTGGTACACAGCTAGATTTTAAATATGGCTTTTGTGACACATATTCCTGGTATACAAGTGTACTGCTGGTGAGAGCACAATAGTACAAGATTGGCTCCATATAGGTGTGATGTATATATAATAAAAGTTGAGCAGTGTAGAACTGCATGATAACTCGCTAGAGCTCATGGAAAAAAACCGTCATCAAACTTCCAAAAGATGATGATCAAGATTGAATTTTATGAAAAATTGGTGAAATCTAACATCAAAATGTAAATTATGTTCTTTGGATATGACAATTGGGGGATAGTTTCAGTTTGCCAACTCAAATAAGGAGAAACAACCATATACACAATCTTATTTAAAGCTGCTACTGCTTCTTTAAGTTTTTAAACACTTCTCCAGACTTTAAAAGGTATCACAATCTAATGGGGAATGATTAACCAAATCAGCTGCATCTGCATATTTATCCCACGTTGAGCAAAACAGAACACTTTGATTTTTATTGCTATTTTAACAAATCCTGAACAAGCATCTCTTTTTTTTCACTATGAATCAAAGTTAACTATGCAAGTGAGACAAAAAAGTTGCTAGTGGAGAAGGAAAGCCATTGCCACTTCATTCTCGTCTTGCTCACTCATTTACAAATTTCCTGTCTTGGTAATTCATTGAACATATATCCCATATTTTATTCAGCAAATAAAGAAAAATGGTCATAGAATTTTTAAAAAATCATATTATGCCATTCATCCTTACTAAAGCCAAGAATGTGGATTGTGTGCTTCACACATTTTCAATATGAAAGTAGTGGTTTCATTCCAATGTGCAGAGATGTTCAAAGGGAAGTAATAAAGGCTTAGGAACAAGGAGCACAGCAGAAAAGTTGAATTAAAAGGACTACATCTGTCGCTGGTATGGCAAATGCAATTATTGAAAAACCTGATCCTGTTCTTTATGTTTCTACCGCATCCCTGAAAAATGTCAAACAACTGGTAATTTTATTAGATTAATTTCAGAATGCATTATCTTATCTATAGCTTCATAAGATTATTCTGGTTCTGCTTTATCCCATCTGCAGTAAAAGAGTAAAGTTTCTCTTCTAACAGTTGCTACACTTTCTCCGCGTTTATTCAGTGATTCATATACATGCACACTGCCCAAAGGCAGATCCTTGGTTGATTGCCTGTTGATGCTGGGCTGTTTAGTTGGCTGCTTTTGTCAGTGGGATTCACCATTGCCTTACATTCTCAGCAGCAGGGTAAAGAGGGAGGTTGAAAATCTGGTTTGACAGCAAGAGGAAGCAAAGCCATACTGCTGGCATCACATGAGCCACACACTAACCAACTGGTCAACTGAGTCAACCAGGTCACTATTTGTTGCTTACATTCCAGTCAACTAGAGTACAACTAACTAAATATTGTTAACCAAATGAAACAACACAAAATATTGACCTAGATATTCTGATCAGGGAAACTCTATTTCTGACCCTAAAAAAATGACCTGCGTACTTTGAAATGTCTTCTGTGCTGAATATTCCTGGACAGGGAATTCCTATTACAAACCTGTCTAGGATGTATGAATCCAGCACCAGAAAAGTGGCTGAGGGGAAGGTGCGAGGTGGGTAAGGTTGGTAGCATGCTAGATGGGTGCGCTGTTGTGAATGTGTTCGTACTTGGGCAGGGTGCATGTATCAGGTGCCAAAGGTGGGAAAGGGATGGTTGACCCAGGTGGAGCATAGGAAGGTCTGTGGGACATTGGCCTTGCGGAGTTCATGGTATTGGATCTAGTGGGTGGAGACATGGCTGGGTCTAGGATCCATCAGGCCAGCATACTTACAGGGATCACTTACATGTAGCTATCAGGCTGCTGGGCAGAGTGTCAATTCAAACTGTGAGGTTGTCAGGTCTAGCTGGGGATTGGGGGGGAGGGGGGGTGGTTGTTGGGGTGAGGGGAGTCGAGAGGGCAGGTGTTTGTCTGGACTCTGGCTGGACATGAGGTGGGTCAGGATGGTCAATTCCAGAAGGGCTACATTTTTGGGTGAATCAGGCTAGCAGGAAGTGAAGTATGTTGGTCCCAGGGACCAGGACAGTGGGGTGGATATTGTCAGGTTTTGGGAGAGTTAAGAATTTGGGAAAGTGAGTCGGGGTGGTTGACAGTGATCTGGTCAGCAGGGTTGGGACGGGATGCTCAGTGTTGGATCTCGAGAAACAGTGAGTGGGATGGTGAGGGGCACGGGGAAAGAAAGTGTAATCAGGTTAGTGGAGTGGTGCCTTGGTTAGGACATGTTAGGGTTTGGGGGCAGAGGGGGAGTGAAATTGGAGATCATTAGGTTTTTTTTGGGTGGATGCTTGGTGATTTTGGAGGTCAGTTTAACAGCTACCCAGCGATTACAGTCTGTCTATAATCCTATTTCCTCATGAACTAATAAGCTTAAGTGAGCCAGCATCCTTTAAGTCTTCCACTTTAATGGACTCTTTGGAGGATTCCAGTTAAAGGGCATGTGCCCAATGGAAATTTGAATTTCCTGGGCATTTCCTATGGAGTTTGCTCTGTTAGTCATGCTGCATGGTTCTAACACACAGCTTTAGTCTGCACTGCTCTAATCACCCTCTTGTTATCATATATCAGAATATCTGGTTCACTAAATGATAGTCAGGAGAGGTTCCTTTTAAACAAGAATAATGTTATGATTTTATTTACTAATTTCCAATTTATTGTACAGGCCGTGATTTTGTTGGTAATTTTACTGACAATTGTGTTATGTCTCACAACCAGTATGTCAGTAACCTTTAAGAGATATGGTCATCAGGGCATTATAGTACTACATGCGAGCTGCTAGTATAAAGATTTCAGTATCAATTTCACTGAGTCTCCTTTCAGCATAACATGCTCACTGAAATATACTACACTTTGTACTGAGCTTGAATCCAGACTTACAGGGTTCCTGTGACTGAAATATACACCATAAACACCAGGAACAAAATAAGATTTTACTGAATCTTTTGCATTATGTTACCTACATCCCATTATTGTGCTACTGGCACTTGCGCAAGTATCAACACACAGTTCCAAATGCCCTGCTGAAGGTAAAGAGGTTGTGAAGGCAGAATATGCCTGGGTTAACAGACTGGTCATTTACCAAGAAATGACTCCCTGTTACCACATGGTATGGCATCACATGGTGGCAGCATAACAGCAATGACAACCAAGCTATCAGCAGTTTATACACTCAAAGCACAGTATGGAAATCCATAAGTGGCTGTCATTGGCTTGTGTTACCACAGAGGTTGCACCGTTTAAATCGTCCAGCATAAAACATCTAAGCCATCAGTAAACTGGCAAAAACATCCTTTTTTATGCTTTTAGATCTCTTGTAAAAACATTTGATAAAATTATACAATGGGCTGAATTTTACTGGAAATCAGCCATGTCAATTTTGGCAAATTTTATGAAGGGTTTCTCTCCGTGAGCCCTAGTGAGATTTCTGACACTCTCATGAAAACCTGCCATATTAGCTGCACTTTACACCTCAACGGCACCCACTCATCATATCTTCCGTCTCCTCATGGATGGAAGAACATATTACTAGGGAGACTTTCCAAGACTCCATGTGCCAGTGTGACAAAAACACAATTGCGCAACATACACAATTGTGCAGTACATACAATTCCAGACCGATGACCTTTAGGGAAGGTGTGATCCTTCATATTCCTTGTACTAGATTTCCTAACTAATGAGCAAAGAGTTGTTCACTATCAACTCCATTAATTATTTTTATAACTTTAAACATCTGAATCAGATTACGCTTAACATCTGCACTCGTAAAATATAAAGCTCATGTCTCAGGACATGACCAGGTCGACATATTATTTGGCCATGTAGAACACAACTCTTTAAATTTAAAATATAAAATTAGCACCTCTTTTTATATTAGAATTAAGTTTTCCATTTGCATCATCTTTATGGATTGAATGATTACTAATTTGAAGCCAAATTGCAGACAATTTAATGCTGTGAACACATGCTTACCAGAACGCATTTCATAGAAAAAAAACATTTATGACGCAGGAGGTGGTCATTTGGGCAATCATGCCTATTCTGAAATTACGGTTACCAGCTGCACTCTCCCGCCTGCCCCACTTCCAGCTTATAATTTAACGTTATTGATGTTAACCTCTCAAATGCATATTCAAGTCAATTTAAATACAGTGAGATTTTCTGCCTCTATCCACCTTTCAGCAAGTCTGAAATAAAACAGTGCTGTAGAAAAGGAAACAGAGTTAACACTAATTTGACTTTTCTATTCCAAGAATTAACTCTCTCTCTCTGCTGAGATGCTGGCAAATCTGCTGAGGTAATGCTGTACTTCCTGTTTTTATTTCAGTTGTCCAGCATCTGCAATATTTTGCTTTTCTTTCAGGAAGTGAATTTTTTTTAAAATTCATTGGTGGGATGTGAGTGTTGCTGGCTGGCCAACATTTATTGCCTGTCCTTGAGAAGGTGATAGTAAGCTGCCTTCTTGAACTGCTGCAGTCACCAGCTATAGTTGACCCACAATGCCATTACAGAGGGAATTCCAGGATTTTGACCCAGTGACAGTGAAGGAATGGCAATATATTGCAAGTCAGGATGGTGAGTGACTTGGGGGGAACATGAACCTGGTGGTATTCCCATGTATCTGTGCCCTTGTCCTTCTAGATAGAAGTGATTGTGAGTATTGTGCTGTCTGAGGATCTTTTGTAAATCTCTGCAGTGCATCTTGCAGATAGCACACATTATTGCTCCTGAGTCTCACCAGTGGAGGAAGCGGATACTTATGGAGATAGTACCAATCAACTGGGCTGCATTGTCCTAGATGTCATCAAGCCTGAATGTTGTTGGAGCTGTACCCATCCAGGCAAGTGGGGATATTCTAATCATTCCAGACTTGCACTTTATAGATGGTGGACAGGATTTGGGAAGTCAGGAGATGAGTTACTCACTGCAGCATTCCTCACCTCTGACCTACACTTGCAGGCACTGTGTTTATGTAGTTAATCCAGTTGAGATTCTCGTCAATGGCAATGCTTAGGATGTTGATAGCACTGGCTTCAGTATTGGCAAGACCATTGAATGTTTGGTGGTTACATTGTCACTTGAAGTTCATAGCCTGGTATTTGTATGAAGCCAATATTATTCGCCATTTGTCAGCCCTTGTCTGGATATTTCCAGATGTTGTTGCATTTGAACATAGACTGCTTTGGTATCTGAGAAGTTGCAAATAATGTTGAACATTGTGCAATCATTGGTGAACATCCCCACTTCCAACATTATGATGGAGGGAATGTCATTGTTGAAGCAGCTAAAGATGATTGGACCTAGGACACTGCTCTGAGGAACTCTTGCAGAGACGTGTTAGAGCTGAGATGTCTGACTTCCAACAACCACAACCATCTTCCTATGTGCCAGGTATGAAAATAAAGAGCGGAGAGTTTGCCCCCGATACCCATTGATTCCAGTTTTTCTGGGCTCCTTGATAACACACTTGGTCAAACGCAGCCTTGCTATAAGGGGCTGTCACTCTCATCTCACCATCATCATATGGATAAAAAAGTTACTTCTTAACCTACCTCTAATGCTTTGACAAATGATTTTAAATCTGTGTCACATACTTACGGCTTCACTGTTAACAGAAATAATCAGGATTTAACAGTGAAAATTAAGAAATAATTTTCAACCAACTAGCCCAAATTGGACGTAAACCAGTCGTCAAGCGATGAACGTAACAATGAACTTGGTTGCTTAGGTTTCTATATAAAATTAGAAAACCGGAAAATCTAGAAAAACCTCATGTTTGCCATGCTTCACAATTGTTCAGAAATCTTAAAAAAATAACAAATCCTTCAATAATTGAATGCACATTTTAAAGGGTTGCTTATTCCTTCCCTGAAGCAAACTGCAAGTATTTATCACTCTGGTCTACATACTACCGTGTTGTTTGATTCTTTTGAAACATTACTGAATTAAATATAAATACTTTGATTGCTGGTCAGATTTGGAAATGACAATTTCAATCATTTTGAGAGCCTCAGGCTGCAATTTTTCAACGTTTGCAGGATCTAAGCAATACCATTAAGTTTATCTGTCCCTTGGTCGCTCAGATACAGAAGCCATAACTGACATGGTTAAGATTAGTTTTATGAGGTTATCATTTGATCTTTCTATGGCTGTTCTTGTTAGTACTAAGTTAAAGGATTGGCTGGCCAAGGGTGGGGGTGGTCTGCAAACAGTAAGACAGCTCATATGCAACGGTTCGGCCTTTTGTTTGTTGAGTGCTTGAATGCAACTTGAAGCCTTGTCAATTCTTTCACCAACATCCTTCATGTAAACTACATTTACACTCACCCAGAATATTCTTAACTTCTGAGGTTGTGATGGAATGTTTTGTGAACAATAAATTGCCCTGTAGAAAAATATAATGGAATTATTTTTGCTTCGTGAGGAGCATGATGTGTATAAATATTAATACACTGAAGACAATTGTTTTGACTACAAATTTGAAATTTGAATATTTGAAAGTGGTAATACATTATTAATATATATGTCAAAGTCTTTGAAAACATGCTTTTTTGGCTTTTTATATCGTAATGATGTTATGAATGTTGATCAGCAGAAGAATTTTATAAAAGATGAGTACGTTGTTTACTGCTTACAGCAGTGCCCTTACTATTCTAAAATCATTAATCTGATTTACTTTTTTGCCACTATATTGAACCAGCTAAAGAAGTTTCATTCCTTAGTGTACATATTAAAGGGAGTATGATAGGCCCATGTGGGGGTACATACTGGCTCGCAGTGGTGGGGTGTGGTGGGGAAAGGTGCTGCTGGGTCAGTGGCCTGGCATCAGGAGTGGGGAACCCCTCAGAGAGGCCGATCAGTCATTACTGGTGTTCTCCTTCATCCCACTCACTCTCACTTATCCCACCCTGCAAATACTCTTCAGGCATCACTCACCCATATGTCTGGGTTAGGTCATGACAGTAAGACTTGGGTAACTCACATTGGTAGCAGTCACCAATTCATTGATGACACTGCCAGTCAATACAGCTGCCAGTCTCTGGAATCCAAGGACAGCCTGATGGTGATCTGTCAGGTGCCAGGGTGGGAAATGTTGAGGCAGGCCTTCCTCAAGAAAGTGATGCTGGGCACTTCAGCTTTCCAACCAATGGGCAAAACTCACATCACCTCAACGAAATCCAACCCACTGCATGTGTACTTAATTTTTGCTACAGCAAAGCCAGTCTCACTTTCCCATGCTGGCCCCATAACTTTATTTCAAGTTATATATAACGGAACATTTGACAAATACAATGATCTTTTTCTCTCGCAATTGGTCCCTGCATCAAAAGTTATTCTCCATCAACCTTCTATGAAGCAGAGATTCATTTGAACTCTTCTCTTCAATTTTCTTAGGAATAATATTGGACTAATGCTCCTTCATCACTGACTTAACTAGTAGAGTGAAAATCATTTCCCTGTTCACTCTAACAAAGATCTTGACAATTCTAAAATTTCTTCAGGTCATCTCCTGCTCTTAGCTATAGAAATAGATCCAATTTCTCAAGTACATCCTTTTAACTTTAGTTTCCCATATGCTATCGATATGGTCAATCTTTATTTAACATTTCTTTTTTTTGTACCTTTTCTGTAATGAGACATTCAAAATTACACATTTGTATAATCATGGTGCAAGTACAGTACTTTCTCATAATTCTGCATATTAAGTTTATGTTTAAACAGCAAATGTTATTGTTTTCTTTAAAATATTAGATACACAAAATGTACGATCAATTCAATGGTGCAACAGAATTACCACTGAATTTTTGTATGCAAACCATTTTATTACTGAAATGCATGCTAAAGTGAGTTGAGAATTTTCCATTTCAGTATACTGTGTTGTTGCTGACAGATATTTACAGCTAATCCCCATGTCCATTTTTCAGATGAATTGTAAGCAATAAAAATCCTAACAAGAAAAAGATTTTATTTGCAGACTATATGATTGGTCATTTCAGCAATCAGATAATCCATATTTTGATATGAGGAACATTTTCCAATGTAATGTTGAGCAGATTTCTACTAAAGCATGGTTTAGTGAGGGCACTCTCTGTTTATGTGATTTGGAAGAACTTGAATCAAGGCCAATATACCTTTGCACCATTAAGCATGTGCTGGAAGGAATAACCAATGGAAGAGCATCTAATGAAGGTGCTGGAAGCAGATTTGCTGGACATTTACCATCTAATGACATGTTGCTAATGGTCATCTGTTGTCCCTGTGGCTCATCCTCTTCTCAACTAGTAGAAGTCCTATCTCCAAGTCAAGAAAATTGTGTGTACAAATTCAATGATATGGATCATAGGAGAAAGGCCTCAATTAATACTTCACAGCAGTACCACAGAAGAGTTGCACCACTCTGTCAATGGTATCTTATTTTGTTTAATTATATGTAGGTACTATGCAAGGACCTTGTAGTGCAGTGATAGTGTCCCTGGTTCTCTGGACAAGAACCCAGCTCAAATTCTATATGCCACACAGGTATGTCAGAACATGTCCAAATAGATTGATGGAAAATAATTATAAATTAGTTCTGGACAGGGATTCACTTGTGCTCCCATAAATGGGAACAGAATCAAAATGGGATGTGGATAAGGAGATACATATAGTGTATATTCTATAAATAAATAGTTCTGAACAGAAGTGCATAAAGGTTCACTTTGGTCCTACCTTTCAGCATCTGGCTTTCTGGAATAGGACACAATAAAGACTGGCTAACGGTGAAGATAGGAAATGAAGAAAAACTGAGCATTGTTGGCAAGGCCAGTGTTTACTGCTTATCCTTAAATGCACTTGAGAAGGGGGTGAGGAGCAGCCATCTTGAACTGCTGCTTTCCACATGATGTAATTACCTGGCAATTTTGTCTGAGTTCAAACTATTTGACTATTTCAGAATGAAATAGATATGCAGACACAGATTATGATCATATCAAAGAGAAAACAAATCATGACCTTTGTATTAGCACTACCACAAGAAATAAAGCAGAAAAAAGCATAGGCAAGATCATTCTCCAACATTTGATTTTACTGATCATTTGGATCTTCAATATGAGTTCCTGGATGAAGTCTACAAGTATGTGTAAAATACCCATGAGACCTTATTTAAAAAAAGAAAGATTTTGGCAAACAGCTGGTCATGCCATGTTAAAATATACAATTCACTTTGACAGACTGTATAATAGATTGAACAAATTCAATTGGGAATCTTGGACTGCTGTTAGCATTTAAATTGCTGGACTGTGCTAAAATGCCTCATATGGACAGGTGAATGGTTCTAACCGCTGTGTGGAGCACAGAGGAGATGACTCTGGATCAGGTATATGCTGCCTGAAGCAAACATTTCCTTCATCTTTCATCGAACAAATGACATTGTGGTTACCACCGATTATTCATCTTATGGTCTTGCTAGATAAAGTAACATTTGAAACCAACCACCGTCACCACACCTCACCCCCACCCACTAAGCGCATGCGCGTGCGCACACACACACACAATTTCATGGTTTAGAAGAAAAAAAAATTACCATGCAGGAGTTAAATAAAGAAAGTGTTAATAACGTAATATAGTTGATAAACACATATTTTAAATCCAGAAATCTCACCTGGGCAATCCACATTTCATTTTTATTTACACACAACAGAACTGACAGGATCTCGAGGGTTTCCTTTCTTCTCTTGGGACCAAACTATGGTGTACCACAGTTCAGGAGTTCTCTTTGATTCTCCAGTTTTTCTGTTACTCTCCCAAATATCAGATTTCTTAGGTTCATCCAATAGCATCCACCTGGGTCACCAATTCTCCCTTAATACCTCATGATTTTGTCTCCCCAATTCAATCATCGATGTCACTGAATTCTTACTTAGTGACTCGAAATGAGAAACATCCCAGTTTGATAGTGCTTTGCTACTGGTTCCAACTGCTTTGCTGTTAGTGACCTGATCTTTAATTACTCCAGATTCCAGAATTCAACTGCCTGTTGCTGAACAAAATCAGTCAGATAGACGCTTATACCAAAACTAAATCTGCCTGCAATCTATACCCACAGCAACATAACCCACTTGGGACATCCCACATACAGATTTGATCTAATTATCTCTAACTTCCAAGTGGTCCCTTTGTTCTGGGAAAACATTAAGTTAAACTCTTTACTGAGATAGCAGAAGACTCTGTGCCTGTTACAAAGCTCAGAAGGGTCCGCCATTGTTTAAAATTCTCCCAAGTCCAACATGGATATTAAAAACCACATACTACTCTGTTAACTGCAATTACTGTAGGTTTGTTTAGCAGATTTTCAGAGAGAATACTCTTTCACAATGAGTCCATATTTAACATTACTCAATGCTCTGATTTCCGCCTACAGTCCAAAGATGTGCAGCTTCGATGGATTGGCCATGTCAGTAGTGCCCAATGACGCTTAGGATAGAGGGATTAGCCTTGGGAAATGAGGGGTTATGGGAATTGAGTTGAGGGGCGGGTTGTGATGGATGGTCTTCGGAGAGTTGGTGCTAACTCAATGGGCCAATGGCTTCTTTACACACAGTAGGGATTCTATGATTTCAGTGCTGTTTTGTTTTAACATCACTAAGTTACTCTGGCTGAAATCCAGTTCAGCATTACGAGATTTATTTCAGCATTGTTCAATGCAGTACTTTACCCAATATTGTGCCGTTTTGATGCAAACTGTCTTTCTTCCAGCCTCGAGGCCACTGAGCTGAACTTCTGAATTGTGGCCTCTCCTTGTGCCGCACCATTGCCAAGGATTTCTGAGCAAGCTAACACCCACCAGGCCCAAGAATACCCTCTGAACCTCTGCTTGCCACCCCAGTTAACATTCTCCCCACCTCCGAGAGGCCAATATTCTCCCAGATTCCACCTGAACATGATGAAGTTGCGAATATCTGAGCTCAACAACACCCCTCAATTTCCTGGCCCATGGGGTTCAGCAGTCCCTAATTCTCCTGTTGAATGGCAGGCCATTGATCACAACTGAGCCCTGCAATGTTCCCCCACATCTATCCCTGTTCCCGCCCCCCCCCCACCCCCCCAGGTGGCAATTATAACTGGAGTGTGTCCACAGCAGATTGCAACCCAGAACAAGCAGGACACTTGGAAACCATCAAACTTCACCCAGACCATTGAGTCTATCATCCAATGGAATATTAAACTGAGTTTCCCACTGGTGCACGCTCCAACCCCATGCAGGAATCGTGAAGAGCCACCACTACAGAGCCAATGAGGGGAAGAAATGCCAATGGGAGCAGCCACCACTGACACTTGGTCATCTGGGGACAGGAAAGCACAAGACATATCTAGCCATGAAGAGCAGCCCCAATGTGCAGATCTCAGAGCCAGCAGATACTAGCAAGAAGGGCTGCTGCAGACACTCAAAGTATTGCAACAGGTTGAAGCCAGGTACAAGTGACAACCCCAGTAAAAGGCATGGATCCCAAAGACCAATACTGCTGGCACAGGCCCTGGGAAGTGCTCCCTGGCTCCACTCTCAAAGAGTCCATGATATTGGTACTGTCAATATAATGACTTCTCTCTTTTTTATATTTATATTTATCTTGTTCAGCTATTTCATTTATCAATGAAAGAATTGGACATCTGAAAAAGTGTATTTCAACTAAGGGGCCACAGGCGTAATGTTTTAACTTTGTTCTCTGCTGAGAAAGGCCCTACAGGACCTAACTCCACTTTTAAACTTGATTCTTTGAACATTGCTTAACAATGAGTCAATGATTCAAGTAAAGTCTTCACTCAAAGTCATGGGTTTTCAGGAATGTAATCCCTATTTTAACGAGGAAACCCTGTACCTTACATTTGAAGTATTTCAATCTCTAAAGTAAACAGTATAATTCCTAAAAGGTACAAAACATGAAATTCTGTTTTTGTGATACAAGATTTAGAAATAGTTCACTGGGTGCAGGAGTCAATAAGATGGAATAATTAAAGAATGTAGAATGAAAATTACACTCATGTACAAGACCTGAGGATTAATGCACGATTAAGGAGTATAATTTAGGAATGCCAACAAATTTACACCACAAAAGAGAACTGTAATTCCATATAACATAGCTGGAGTAAGCCATTTTTAAAATACTCCAGTGAGTTACTTATTCTGTTTAGTAAACCTTGGATAGAAATACCATAAATGAAACTTGACTTTGAGCAAGATATGATAATTACCGATGGAAAGTTGGTTCATCCTCAGCTTATTCAGCCTTGACATCATTGTATTGCTTGAATAAAACTTGATGACTCTCATCAGAGAACTGGAGAAGTATTAATGGCATTAGTTGATCAGAGTCAGAGATGAAACTAGCAATTTTCTTAAAGTTGCATCTACAATTGCTCACACAACTTACCAGTGGAAAACCCTGCTAAAAGGTACAGAAATACAAAGCTAATAGGAAAGATTAGTGAGAAATATAACATCTACAAAAAGTATCAGTGGATGCTGCCACATTCTTTTGTAAGCCATCCATTGGCACATGTTAATGAGATAAACATCATGAATTTAAAAGTCAGAAGTCCCAAGACACCAGGTTATCATTCAACAGATTTATTTGAAATCATAAGCTTTTGAAGCACTGTTCCTTCACCTGACAAAGGAGCAGTGCTCTAAAAGCTTATGATTTCAAATAAACCTGTTGGACTGTGATCTGGTGTTGAGTGACTTCTGGCCTTGTCACCTCAGTTCAATATTGCCACATCCACATCATGAATTTAAAGGTATTGGACAAAAACATATTTTCAGAGATGTTTTCATTCTATAGTTTATAAACCTAGCCACTCATTTCTACAGTCATGCAAAATGGAATGAATAGGTGTTAGAGAGCAAATCATAGGGAAACGGACAGGAATCAGATCGAGACAAAAAGTGGAGTTTCTGACTGATAATGGGGACAAATTTGTTCCTGATAAATTCAGACAAATGTGAAAATATGAATATTTTAATTGCATGTAATCTTAATATTGGACTTTGTGAAAGGAATACAGTCTTCCTGGATAGTCTAGTGCAACTGGTTTCATAATATTTCTAATGGGTAAATAGTATACAATGTTGTCCTTTAGCTTAGGACACTGAGAATGGTTTTTATTAAATGTGCTTTGGCTGCTGAACCACTGGCTCTGGTGGGGACAGTGAATATGGGATTCTATTTATCAAAATATTTTGGTGATATTCTGTACTATGGGTGTAGGGAAGATAGCATACCCATGGATATGAGACAGATAATTGATCCTTGTGGGATATTGTACACTACAAAAAGTGCCAGAAAAAAAAGGTTTTGGATTGACCTTGCTGGCTTGAAACAATTGATGCAGCAAAGTTGAATCACTAAAATTAAACAATTGATATAACACATCAATTGTCATATCTTTTATGAATGGGAATTCACACATGGAGAACCTATACAGGTCTTAGAATGACAATGATTCACTATGCAAAGCTTTACAACAAATATAAAGTCTTTCATTTTGTTTGGGCTGAAATTTTAATTGTACATATCATCACATTTTATTAAAACAGAGAGAAGAGAATCTGTTAACTGTATATTAATTGCATGTATTAATTGTATGGAGATGTACAAAGTTAAAAATCACACAACACCAGGTTATAGTCCAATAGGTTTAATTGGAAGCACACTAGCTTTCGGAGTGACGCTCCTTCATTAGGTGATTGTGACAATCACCTGATGAAGGAGCGTCGCTCCGAAAGCTAGTGTGCTTCCAATTAAACCTGTTGGACTATAACCTGATGTTGTGTGATTTTTAACTTTGTACACTCCAGTCCAACACCGACATCTCTAAATCTTGTATGGAGATGGTAGGCATTGATTCAGGGATTCACCTGTGTTCTTATAAATAAAGGCAGACAAACCTAGATGTGTGTTAGAAGGTGCATGTTTTCACGTTTATCTTTGTGAAAAATAAATAAGAAAGTGTGTAAAGATTGCCTTCACCATCTGACTTTCTGCAATAAAATATTGTCAATCAGATGAGCCATTAAACTGTCTGATCCATCAGATGTACATAAAAAAATCCCACAGCTCTACTTCAAAGCAGAGCAGGGAAGTTAACCCTGGTGTCCTGGATAATATTTGTTCTTCAATCAGCATCACTGAAATAGATTATCTGACCATTATCATATTGTTGTTTGAAGGAACTTTCTGTATGTAAACGTGTCTGCTATGTTTCCCCCATGACAACAATTTCTCATATTACACTTCAAGAGTGCTTCAATGGCTGTTGAGCACTTTTGGAATTAGGAGGTTGTGAAAGGTACTATACAAATGTGAGTCTTTTTGTGTAGCAACGAATTTTCATGTTGTATTCCAGAATTTCTATGATAAGGTGTGATTTATCTGATTAATTTGATGTAGTTGACTATTGTTTCACACAATACAAAGTGCAAAACACTTAATTCCATATGTAAGCACAGTATGACAAGTCTTGATTGATGATTGTGTACATTTACAAGTAAGGAAAACTTCTATTTAAATTCACAAAAACAGAAATTGTTGGAAAACCCAGCAGGTCTGGCAGCATCTTGGGAGAGGAACCAGAGTTAATGTCTCAGGTCCAGTGACATTTCTTCAGAGATCTGCTAAGCTTTCCCAGCAATTTCTGTTTTTGTTTCTGGTTTTCAGCATCCGCAATTCTTTTTTTTATATATTATTCTCCACTCTAGTTATAATGTTCTAAAATATATTGGAAATATATTTATTGTATTCTAATTCAATAAAAATGATCACAAGCATAAGCAATCTCATTGTAAGAATTGCAATGATTAATGCTTGTCTTCATAGGAGGTACACTCTTCATCAGGTTGTGTGGAATTATTATTGTGTGAAGTGAGGTAAATGATAAGTTGATCTTGCAGCTAAAAGCTAAGTATCTCAAAAGGTGGAGCCATTAGCAGTAGCAGAATGAGTTTCTACCATAATCTGTAACCTTGAGGCCTGTCAGATCCCTTACTCTTTCATCATCATCAATTCAAATGATCAACACTAGTTCAACAACAAATGCTGCAGTACCTTCCAAGACAAGATCTGAAACACAGGTGCCAATCTGGTGGAGCCACAACACAGGATTACATAGAGGGTAAACAGCAACAGGTGGTATGCTCGCAATAAGATGGGTGATCCCACAACAAGCACATCAAATCAAAAATCTGTATCTTTTCCACTTCAAGTTGGAAATGGTGGTGGGGAAGGGAAAATTTATAGGAGGAAGTGTTTCCATAAATATTTCTGTCTTTAAAATGAGCAGAGGTGAGTGGATTAATACTAAAAGCATGACTAAGGCAGTTTTCCCAAAATAAAATTGGATAATTCTTCACTGTTCTCCTTATGAGGTTCATATCATCAGCCAATCCAACCCCCTCCACATGACACTGAGAAATAGCTAAGCACACTGGCACATTAATAGTTTTCCTCCCCACAACATCTTGGCTATAATCAAAAGCTGAATATTCTGTGGGTGTGTGGATCATCTGCAGACTCTCTAAAACCTCTGATGCATCTTTATCATACACATAAGAAAACCTCTCAGCTCTTGAATTCTGAGTCAAGTATTCCATATCACACTTGGCTATCCTATCTGTCTGCCCACCATTAGGGATCAGAGTGGATGTACTCTCCAATATTCCTCTATCCTCTACACCTCTCCATATTCTACCATTTATACCATATTCTTTTGCCAATGTTGGCTTGCCCCACATGCATTCCAACATATTTGGTTGCAGAATTTCCTGTTTGTCTGGTGCATGACAAGCAATGGGTCTCTTGAAAGGAAGAACTTGGCTTCTCTTGAGTGAGAAAGGATTTGTTATGGTATTGGTTTTACATGTTAGATGATGGCCCATATTTTTCAGTCATGATCCTACTTCCAATCCTGTTTGGAAAGCAGCTTCCTGCAGCATGATCAAACCCAGGAAAGCATTCCCCACACTCCCTCCACCCTCCACCCCGCCCCACCCCATACCATCCACCCCATCTAGTAACTATAGGCCGGTGACTAGTAACTATAGGCCGGTGAGTCTCATTTCTGTTGTGGGCAAAGTCTTAGAGAGAATTGTAAGTGATAGGATTTATGAACATCTGGATAGGAATAATGTGATCAAGGATAGTCAGCATGGTTTTGTGAAGGGCAGGTCGTGCCTCACAAACCTTATTTAATTCTTTGAGAAGGTGACTAAGGAGGTGGACGAGGGTAAAGCGGTAGATGTGGTGTATATGGATTTTAGTAAGGCATTTGATAAGGTTCCCCATGGTAGGCTACTGCAAAAAATATGGAGGTATGGCATTGAGGGTACATTAGAGGTTTGGATTAGGAATTGGCTGGCTGGAAGAAGACAGAGGGTAGTAGTTGATGGTAAAGGTTCATCTTGGAGTGCAGTTACCAGCGATGTTCCCCAAGGATCTGTTTTGGGACCATTGCTGTTTGTCATTTTTATAAATGACCTGGAGGAGGGGCTAGAAGGTTGGGTGAGCAAGTTTGCAGATGATACGAAAGTCGGTGGAGTGGTTGACAGTGAGGAAGGATGATACGAAAGTCGGTGGAGTGGTTGACAGTGAGGAAGGATGTGGCAGGTTACAGCGGGATATAGATAAGCTGCAGAGCTGGGCAGAAAGGTGGCAAATGGAGTTCAATGTAGGTAAGTGTGAAGTGATTCACTTTGGTAAGAGTAACAAGAAGATGGAGTACTGGGCTAATGGTTGGATACTTGGTAATGTGGACGAGCAGAGGGATCTTGGTGTCCATGTACACAGATCTCTAAAAGTTGCCACCCAGGTAAATAGTGCTGTGAAGAAGGCATATGGCGTACTGGCTTTTATTGCTAGAGGAATTGAGTTCCGGAGTCCTGAGGTCATGTTGCAGTTATATAAGACTCTGGTGCGGCTGCTTCTGGAGTATTGTGTGCAGTTTTGGTCGCCATACTATAGGAAGGATGTGGAGGCACTGGAACGGGTGCAGAGGAGGTTTACCAGGATATTGCCTGGTATGGTAGGAAGATTGTATGAGGAAAGGCTGAGGCACTTGGGGCTGTTTTCATTGGAGAAAAGAAGGTTTAGGGGTGACTTGATACAGGTGTACAAGATGATTAGGGGTTTAGATAGGGTTGACCATGAGAACCTTTTCCACGTATGGAGTTAGCTATTACGAGGGGGCATAGCTTTAAATTAAGGGGAGGTAGGTATAGGACTGATGTTAGGGGTAGATTCTTTACTCAGCGAGTCGTGAGTTCATGGAATGCCCTGCCAGTAGCAGTGGTGGACTCTCCCTCTTTATGGGCATTTAAACGGGCATTGGATAGGCATATGGAGGATCGTGGGCTAGTGTAGGTTAGGTGGGCTTGAGTCGGCACAACATCGAGGGCCAAAGGGCCTGTACTGCGCTGTATTTTTCTATGTTCTATGTTCTTTGTATGCGCACTAAATTGTGTATTCTGAGATTTAAAGATCTGTTGGCTGTTTATAAAGCTCCCTGAATAGAGGAAAATGTAAGGCATCCAACAGGTTGGCAGCTAAATGGGTAGGTGTTAGGTCCACTACAGTCAGGGCAGGACATTGGGAACATGGGATGGGGGTTCGGTCCAGTGGTGATGGGTTCATGAAAATTGTATTCGCAGGAGGTCTGTGTTGAAACAGTGTCTTTGTTAATATTTATCCAGGGTATGTGGCTAGGTAAGGTTTAGAGGGATATGGGTGAAGTGCAGGCAAATGGGCTAGATCCGTTCAGGAAACCTGGTTGGTATGGATGAGTTGGGCTGAAGAGCCTGTTTAGATTCTGTATGATTATATGACTCTACAAGTGAAGAATGCAATTCAGTACTCTCCACCTTCCTGGATCACTGCAGCTGCAAAAAAGAGGTTTAACATCATCCAGGACAAAGTAGTCCTCTTAATCAGCATTTTACCCACTAGCCTTAATGTCTGTGGTCTCTTGATGAAGAACATATTGACCATGAATCATAGATTCATAGTTCCTGTTCAGCCAAAGGAACTTGCCCTTCCATTCAATGAGGTCATGGCTGTTCTGATAATCTGGGAGAAAGGGCTCATGCCCGAAACGTCAATATTCCTGAAGAAGGATTCATGCCCAAAACGTCGATTCTCCTGCTCCTTGGATGCTGCCTGACCTGCTGAGCTTTTCCATCAACACATTTTGAGCTCTGTACTGATAATCCTCAACTCCACTTTCCTGCCTTACCTCCATCAGCTTTGATTTATTTACTGATTAAAACTCAGGCTCAGCCTTGAATATACTCAATGACCCAGCTTCAAGAACCTTCTCTGGTAAAGAATTTCACAGATTCACTACCCTCAAAGAAGAAATTCCTCACCTCTGACATAAATGTGTAACCACTTACTCTGAGATTATGCCCTCTGCCCTAGATTATCTTTCAACTGGAAACAACCTCTCCACGGTTATCCTGTCAAGTTCCCTAAGGATCCGGTATATTTCAATTCTTCTAAAGGCCAATAGGTACAAGCCCTTTACAATCTCTCCATATAAGACAGTGCCTTCATTCTCAGGATCAAAGCTATGAACCTTCTCTGGACTGTCTTCAATGCCAATATACCTTTCCTTAGATAATGGGACAAGTTCACAGGTCTAAGGTCCTGTGTAGCTTTTAGCAAAATTTCCCTACTTTTATACTCCATTCCCTCTGAAAAAGGCCAATGTTCCATTTTGTCCTTCCTATTAACCTCTGAACTTGGATGCTAGCTTTTTGTGATTCATGCACAAGTATTCCCTAATCCCTCGGTGCTGTAGTTTTCTGCAGTCATTTGCCGCTTCAATAACATTTAGCTATTCAGTTCGTCCTGTTAACATGCATAACTTCATGTTTCCAAGTTATATTCCATCTACCAAATTGTTTACCTCTACTTTACCTGTTTATTTCCCTCTGTTGACTCTGTGTCATCCATACTAGTTGACTCTCCACTTATGTATTGTGGCAAAAGTAAACTTGACAGTGGCCAATCGACTTCCGTCATCCAAGTCACCATTATATCATGTAAAAAATTATGGCCCCAGAACTGATCCCTGTAGCACTCCACTAGTTTCAGTTTGTCATCCTGAAAATTTCCATCTGATCCCAACTCTATACCTTCTATTAATCAGTCAATCCTCTACCATTACATACTACCCTCAATACCATGGAGTCATCTTATTATGTAATTTTGTGTGATACCTTCTTGACCACCTTTTGGAAATCCAATTATATTATACTGACTGCTTCCTCTGTAGCTACCCTGCTTGTTACCTTCTCAAAGAATTCTATTAAATTTGCCAGATAAGATTTCTCCCTCGTAAAGCCATGCTGGCTCTACTTCAATGTATTACATATTTCCAAATGCTCTGTTTTTTCAACCTTCATAACAGACACTAACATTTTCCCAATGACATATATCAAGCAAATTGACCTACAGTTACATGTTTGTTGTCTTCCTCCCTTTTTGAAGATACATGCAACATTACGTAGCTTTCCAATCCTCTTGGATTTTTTCCAGAATCTAAGTGTTCCTGGAAGATCAGTCCCAGAGTATTCACTATCTATTTAGCTACTTCCTTTAAAATCCTAGGATGTGACCCATCAGGTCCAGGAGGCCTATCATTCTTCAATACAATTAGTTTCTCTTGTACTTTTTCCGTATTGATAGTTGTTGTATTTTTTTCCTCCTCCACTTTAGCCCCTTGATTATTTCATAATCTTGGAACACTATTGATAATCTCCACTGTGGAAACTGATCTAAATTTATTCATTCAACTTCTTTGCCACTTCCTGGTTCCCCATTACTATTTCTCCAATCTCATTGCAAAAGGGGTCTATGTTCACTTTGATCTCTGTCTTTATTTTTATATGTTTAAAAAAGCTCTATGTTCATTTTTATATATTGCTTTCTAGTTTACCCTCACAGTTTATGTTCTCTGTCCATTTTTGTTTTTGTCATAATCCGCTGTAGTTGTATTGATAAACTGCACTGCATCAATTCATCAAGGTTCCTTCAATAGCACCTCTTAAAGTCCACCATCAAGAGGTATTCAGCAGCAGGAGAATGGAAAAACAATTAATAGCATCTTTCTCTTCAAGACATACACCATCTTGACTTGGACATATATCTTCCATTCCTTCATTTTTTTAACCCATTCTTGGGATTTGGGTGTTGCTGGCTTGGACTGCACTTGTTGCCTATACATAATTGTCCAGAGGGCTGTTAAAGGTCAATCACATTGTGTTCAGCCTAGCATCACAAAGTAGACAAGCAGGAAGCTGGAGGAACACAGCCTGAAGGATGGTTATACCTGAATCATTGACTTCTCCACCTCCTGATGCTGCCTGGCTTGCTGTGTTCCTCCAGCCTCCGGCCTGCCTACAAATGCAGTTTTTTTGTCTCTAACTAGGCATCACATACAGGCCGGACCAGGTAAAGATGGCAATTGCATCTCCTTAAAGGACATTAATAAACCAGATGTTTGTTTTTATGACATAGATGATTACATGGTTCCTTTAGGCCAGCTTCCTATTTCAGAGTTTTAGTGAATTCAGATTTCACCAGAGACCATAGTGGGTTTCAAACTCATGTCCCTTCAGCCTGGGATTCTGGAGAGCTAGTCCAATGACATTACCATTCAGCCACTATCTCCCAAATTGTCACTAGGTTCAAATCTTGGAAACTGTCAGATTGTGAAAGTGCAGTTCCTATGGGTGAATGAGGTGAGTCAAGAAGGTAGACCACCACCGCCTTCTCAGGCCAACTAGGGATGGGCCGTGAATGCTGGTTTGCCAGTGAAAAGTAAGTTATAATTGACAACTGGCCAAAATCTCCTCAAAACCTTTTTTTAAATTATACTTGTTCAGGATACAATGACATATTTTCTTTCTTTTTCAGGTAGAAAGGGTTTCTAAATGGGTGTGAAACTACTATAAACTCAGAAAAAGATGTCAATTAGGCTCCCTAATTGATATTCCAAGTTACAAATAAATGATTTGATTTAACATCCTCTTTCAGTGACTGCAATGAGGAAAAACACAGCTGTCAAAATTGCTTGAAGTGCATTTACTAACAACAATAGGACCCTCTCTCCCAGAAGTACAAGATCAACCTTTTCAATGAAAGCACTTATCTTCTCGGAGCACAGCACAAAAGTATTTTCTTTACAAAATCTTAGATGCTTACAAAACTACAAACAACTGGAAAAATGTAACTATATTTTCTGCATCAAAATCCAAAATTGAAAAATAAATTATGTTCAGCGGCAAAAATGTATCACTGTCAACTGGGTACATCTCCCAGCAAATAATCAGAAGAGAAGTTTAATTTAACTTTGGCTGGTTGGTATCAGAACTGTCATTATTGCGCTCTGAAAAGGCAATATGTCTTTATTGAGGTTTGATGCCTAAAACAGAACACAGTATTCCAAATGGAATCTGATTGGCTGAATAAAGACTTGGCATCAGTCTGTATGAGAATTAGAAACCCTGTGTAGAAACAGGCCCTTCGGCCCAACAAGCCCACACCGACCCTCCAAAGAGTATCCCACCCAAACCCATTCCCCTACATTTACCCTTGACACATGCACCTAACCTATACATCCCTGAACATTCTGGGCAATTTAGCACAGCCAATTCACCTAACCTGCACATCTTTAGACTGTGGGAGGACACCAGAGCACCCAGAGGAAACCCATGCAGTCACAGGGAGCATGTGCAAACTCCACACAAACAATTACTCGAGGCTGGAATTGAACCTGACTCTCTGCTGCTGTGAGGCAGCGGTGCTAGCAACTGAGCCAATGGGCCACCTATTTCTTCATGGAAATGAAATTATTAGCATCCCAAAAATACTAAATATTTAATAGGCAAAAGGAAGAAAGAAAAGAAATATAATAACCTTTATTTGAGAAAAAGTACATGGGAAACTATTGAAGTTAAAAGCCAATAAGTCCCTTTGAGCTGATGGGATGCAGACCAGAATAATAAAGGAAACAACTGCAGTGATAGTGGATTCACTGGCACTAATCTTCCAATAAACTTCGCTCACTAAATCACTGGTCAGGCCAATCATGGCCTGGCAACTTTTAACTTTTTGAGGTCCTCTTGAACACTTGAGGACACTACCTAAAGACTTCACATAAATCGCCTGTACCCATTTTAGAATTGTTGCCAATCCAGGCAGATTTTCCATAGTCAGGCCTCCCTAAAATGTTGGGACCTGGCCCTTGCACCACCATTAAGCAGATTCGGATTGTCTGCTGCTCCTACGTAACGGAGGTTACATTAAGCCCAATGATCCCTCATAAGGGCTCCCCAGTGCATGTGGCCAAAGATTTTCTCCCCAACAATAGATACAGCAGTACCTGTGTCTAGGGTATGGCCACTTACTTGGAGTTTGTTTTAATTGTGGTCACTTTGGGAGCAGTGATTTAATTTAGCTGTATAACTTCCTCATCCTCAGACTGATTTATTTGCAAAGCACTATTTTGAGGTGGTTTCACCATTTGACCTGGACAGTATGCGTTTTGCCTATTTTGGTAGCCATGTAGTCATAGGATCTGCTTTAGACAAGAGCAGTGTGGACATTCTTGCTCTTCACTGTGTTGTGGAGAAACCTTCTGTCCAACTCTGGAACCTTTCTGCCTCAGTCTTCAATTGCCCTTCCTTGGCAGCCAACAGGAGTTGCAGAATAGGAGTAGTCCAAGGCTGAGGACAGTACTGTCCATGGATCCCTGAAACTGCTGAGCCCCTCTTTTCCAAAAGGATCAATTTTGAGGCTTTCTCAAGGTCTAGATCTGATTCTGTCAGTAGCTTTTTATTGAGTCACAATATTATTAATTCCATAAACAAAACAATTCCTTAACATTTCCTGAAGTGCTGACCTGTACTGAGTGTTGCACCAATTTCCATAATCTCATCAATAATTCAGTAACTAGTTCCTCCGGAAGTCAATTTCCCATATTAAACCTGCAACTCTGCGATGTAACAGATGGCTCTGGCTCATAGTGGTCCACTATCATATCTACCAGTTTGTCAAAAGATTTTGACTATGGGGCTGCTGGGTAGGTTAAACTCTTTAAGATGCTGAAAGTTGAGGTGCCACAAGTGGTCAGCAGAATAACTTCTTGTTGGTGATCCCTTCTATCCCAATTGTCGGTAAAGGTTTTTCATTCTTCCACCTTCCTGTGGCAAATCCTTCAAACCTACCAAACTTACATCATAAATATGCAGGTTCCCAAACAACAGCATTTCCAATATTTTCCCAACATGGTCTTACGGGGGTCATTGAAAGTCAAAGCTGTCTGTAACAGCCAGACTGGAAAAGAGCAGTATTTATTATTGGACACCAAAACAGAGCCACTACCCATGTTATTCAGAGGCTGGTCCCAGCCCAGGACAGACAGTTCTGCACTTTATTTTGTTCTCTCTTTATATCTGGAAATGCAATCACAGAAAACTGAAATTTCTTTCCATCGTCACCAAATTACTCTGACAGTTTAGCTTATAATTATTAACCACCACCAGCAAATTCCCCATGTTGCCAATTAGATATTTATGTGCAAAGTCTGTTAAAGGTAATGTAAGCTATCTAGGTCTGCTTTATAAAGGGCTCAGATAATAAGTTCTATGTAGGCAGGTCACTGCCTGTTATCAAGGGGACTCATACTCAAACAAACTCCAACGGGAGTTTAATTAGTGATTCCCCATTGGTCTTATAGAGATTATCACAGAATTATGAAAAAAGGCAGGATTATGGAGTTGAGGATTATCAGATCTGCCACAATCTTGTTGAATTGCAGAGCAGACTCTATGGGTCGAATGGCCTACTTCTGAATGCACATCTTATTTTCTAACTCTTACTCTGAACCATGTTCTGCAAGAAGAGGCAGATACCATGAGAGATAATAGTGCAATTAAGGTAATACCACAGCCACCTCCAACAAGAGAGAATGTAGTCATCTCCCTCCAGCATCCAATGGCATTACCTAAATCCACCATTATCAAAATTCTGAATGTTACCATAAACCAGAAGCTGAACTGGACTAACTATACATGTACACTTGCTAGGAAGGACCGGAGCAGAGGCTTTAAAATCTGCGGTGGAATACTTATCTCTTGTGTCCCCAGTGTCTGTCTTACATCTGTAACCTCCGAAGTCAGAAATGCGATGGAATGCTTTTCACTTGCCTCGATGGGTGAAGCTCCAACGTTCAAGTAGCTCAGCACCATCCAGGACAAAGCAGAGTCTATTTGATCAGAAACCTCATCTACTACCTTCAATTTTCACTCCCTTCACCACCCTATCCACATTGGTGCAACGTGTACCACTCACAAACTGCTTTCACAACATCTTCCTACCCACAATCTTTATCCATTGTTATAGTAGGCTGTTGATGACTGAAAAGGTTAATGCTGATAACCTTTTTGTAAGGGCAATTAGGGAGGAGCAATCAATATTGGCCTACTCAACAATGCCCACATGTCATGAACAATGAAGAAAATAATATTAAGCCATTTGCTGAGGGAGGGAACCAGGCAGTAATCAATAGGAGGTTTCCATATTTGAGCTCAGGCCTTGAGGTTTCATCAGGTCCAGAATCAACGTCATGGACTCCCAAGGCTACTCCTTCTCATGTATATTAATGGATTTTTAGTAGGTCAATTCTGTCTCTGGGACAATGCATAACTCAGAACATTGATATCAAAGTTCTACATTGGTGCAACATTACGGGTAGTGCTGTTTTCAGAAGGCATGATTCATTTTTAAGTACTGACTTAAAAAGGAACCAAATTCAGTAACAAGAACAATCTGGATTCTGGAGTAAAACTTCAAATTTTATAGCTTCCTAAACAGAGTTGGATTTGGCAGAACTTACACAAACCATTATCCGAAAGACACACTAAACCAGACAATACTGCCAAGCTCAGCATACGGTTTCTTCAGACAATTTCCTTAAACAGAGGATATAAACTGTCTGTATGTGAAATACAAACAAACATTCATATCAGTTTTTATTTGTAGTAATCAGCAATAAAAGCAACTTAGTTCTGTGTTTTCTCCTCCCATTTGTTCTGAAGACATTGTTGAAAATTGACAATTTATAAGTCAAATGTTGGCTGTGTCTACACTTCATTTCCAGTTGGGGAAAGAAAATTGATATTGATGAAGTCAGAAAGCTATGCGCTTTGGATGATATGTTATTTTACTTTTACTTGGTGTTCAATAATTGTGCACATTGTAAACTGGGAATAAGAACCTTCAAACGTGGCTGTCTTGGACGGAGGCCAACAAATAAGGCTGGACAGTTATATAATAACCATCTGATTGAAAACCAGGACATACAAAGAATGACTCAATGTCATTAAACATGAGAAGCTTTCTTTGAACAGGTGAATGCCATTAGGGAGCCCTTCAACATTTCCCCACATAATTAGTAACAGCTTGTGGTGTACTGAACGCATTGAAGAATGTAACAAACTTTGTTCTACAACCTCATTACTGAACTTAAATAAATGATGGCAAATGGATGAAACCACCTTTCACTTTGCAATCTCTGCTGAGAAAAGGTGTGGATAGTTTTCACCCGAGATTCAAAAACACATTTTAATCTTTGAAATGCTTTTCTACAGAGATTCCTCAATACTTCTTGTTAATTTAGTCATGGGACATGGGCATCACTGGCTGGCCAGCATTTATTGCTCATCCCCAGTTGTCCTTGAGAAAGTAGTGATGAACCATCTTCTTGAAACACTAGGTCCATGTGCTTTGGGTGGATCCACAATGCCATAGGGAGAGAATTCCAAGATTTTGGTCCAGAAAACCTAAAAGAACAGTGATATATTTCCAAGTCAGGATGATGAATGGCCTGGAGGAGAACTTGCTGCTGGTGGTGTTCCCAAGTATCTGTTGCCCTTGTCCTTCGAGATGGAAGTGAAGCCCACTGCTCTCTTTATGAATGATACAGGACCATTTTCAAGTAAATCACTAAATTTTCTCCTTGTAGGCATGCCATTTAACAGCCAACTAATTATCTCCCATTGATATTGTGGTATAATCCTTATTACCGTGACTGACACCTTGTGGTACTTGTCATCTCAAGCACTCGGTGGTTAGAGTAAGAGTTGTTTGAGGTGTGTCACTGCCAACAATCCCTCTTTGTCTCAGGCCTGATAATGACCAGTGGTACAGAATACATCACCATTGAGCCTTTATCGAAAAACACTACTCTGTTAAAAAGATGGTTTCTTAAAAGGTAGCAAGGCAACTATGTTACAAGTTAGGTTTTTGTTTTGATCTCTTGGGAGCTGTAAAAACTACACTTGTTCCTTAGAATTCACTATCTTCACCCATAAGCTGTGGGTGACATCAGAAAAGGAGTTGCTCAATCTCACAAACATATTAAATCCTTCAGAATTATTACCTTATACAATTTATACTTTAAGATTACAGTATAGGCTTATTCTTTGTATACATGTAGTATACCATCTGATCATCATCTTACCTAAAATCTTTACATTCTCACTTGAATTCTTTTAAAGTTCAAGTTCCAATGATGTTCCAACAAAACTGTTTCATATTCTGAAAATGCAGTGTGCACTGTATCATGAAAATGTCAAAATTGGAAATTTACGCTTTGTGCAACAGGGATATCTGCATATTCACAAGAGGCCTCGCCTTGCTATATTTTGGGCCCTTTCCTTAATTTCTATATATGTAATATGTCAAATAGTCTTAAATCTTTCAGAAGTTGTTGCCCTCTGAGCAAATGCATTGTAATTCAATTACATTTCTCTATCAGTAGGTTCATTGCAAGATGTGTATATCTGGTAGAGTATATGACACCATAGTCTCTCTCCTTCTCTCTAAACACACACACACATTTCTGTTTTCCCTAGTGTATCAGCAGAGATCCTTACACCCTGCAAAGTATTGATAATGAATTTGAGGAAGGAAACTTCCTTCAAACTGCCACTAAAATCAAAATATGAAGTTTGTACTTGGGAATCAAGCTTTTAATACCTTAATTTCCCCTCAGATGCAACTCCCCTTGTTTTCAGAAGCTAAAGCTTCACACACAATTGGAAACATTCGTCAACAAAAGCTTCTAACATCCTGCCAGTGGATTTTGATGCCATGAGGTATCCCATACAATGAGCCAGTGTGCCCCAGCCACTAAGAAAGCAAATCTTATCAGGACTTACATACTTAATGGTAAGGTCCTGGGTAGTGTTGCTGAACAAAGAGATTTTGGAGTGCAGGTTCATAGCTCCTTGAAAGTAGAATCACAGGTGATTAGGATAGTGAAGAAGGCATTTGATATGCTGTCCTTTATTGGTCAGAGTATTGAGTACAGGTGTTGGGAGATCATGTTGCAGTTTTACAGGATACTGGTTAGGCCACTGTTGGAATATTGTGTGCAATTCTGGTCTCCTTCCTATCGGAAAGATATTGTGAAATTTGAAAGAGTTCAGAAAAGATTTACAAGAATGTTGCCAGGGTTGGAGGATTTGAGCTATAGGGAGAGGTTGACTAGGCTAGGGCTGTTTTCCCTGGAGCATTGGAGGCTATGGGGTGACCTTAAAGAGGTTTATGAAATTATGAGGGACATAGGATAAATAGACAAAGTCTTTTCCCTGGGGTGGGGGAATCCAGACCTAGAGGGCATAGGTTTAGGGTGAGAGGGGAAAGATATAAAAGACCTAAAGGGCAACATTTTCACATAGGGAGTGGTATGTGTATGGAATAAGCTGCCAGAGGAAGTGGTGGAAGGTAGTACAATTGCAACATTTAAAAGGTATCGGGATGGGTATATGAGTAAGAAAGATTTGGAGGGATATGGTCCGGGTGCTGGCAGATGGGACTAGGTTGGGTTGGGATATCTAGTCGGCATGGGCGAGTTGGTCCAAAGGGTTTGTTTTCATGCTGTACATCTCTATGACTCTATGATTAAATCTGAGGTACTCGGTACAATTGTCATGTAAAACATTATGGTTGTCTGCAGCACAAGTACTGGTTTCATCTCTATTGTGTCCCAGGAAAATTTCCCTTTTCTTAAGGAATTTAACTTGAATTTAATGGAAAATGTTGAAAGGAACAAACACAAGTGGCAACATAGATATGTTTTGGTATCATTTTGTGTCTCGATGGTATTGAAATTACTGTGTGATCTTCTGTTTCTGTCCCTAAAGATAGAGATTCAACATTATTGCCTACTTTTGAAATGAGGAAGATTGGCAGAGCCCATAAGACCATAAGAATAAGAGTGGAAGTAAGGCCATTCGGCCCATCCAGTCCACTCTGCCACTTAATCATGACTGATGGGCATTTCAACTCCACTTACCCACATTCCCCCCCCTATTCCTTAATCCCTTACGAGATCATGAATTTATCAATCTCTGCCTTGAAGACATTTAACGTCCCGGCCTCCACTGCGCTCTGGGGCAGTGAATTTCACAGGCCCATCACTCTCTGGCTGAAGCAAAGTCTCCTCATTTCCATTCTAAATTGATCCCCTCTAATTTTAAGGCTGTGCCCTCAGGTCCTAGTCTCCTCACCTAATGGTGAAAACTTCCCAGCCTCCACCCTTTCTAAGCTGAAAATGTGTTGCTGGAAAAGCGCAGCAGGTCAGGCAGCATCCAAGGAACAGGAAATTCGACGTTTTGGGCATAAGCCCTTCATCAGGAATGAAGGGTTCCTGATGAAGGGCTTATGTCTGAAATGTCGAATTTCCTGTTCCTTGGATGCTGCCTGACCTGCTGCGCTTTTCCAGCAACACATTTTCAGCTCTGATCTCCAGCATCTGCAGACCTCACTTTCTCCTCCACCCTTTCTAAGCCATGCATTATCTTATAAGTTTCCATTAGATCTCCCTTCAACCTTCTAAACTCTAATGAATACAATCAGAGGATCCTCAGCCGTTCATCGTATGTTAGGCTGACCATTCCAGGGATCATCCATGTGAATCTCTGCTGGACACGCTCCAGTGCCAGTATGTCCTTCCTGAGGTGTGGGGCCCAAAACTGGACACAGTATTCTAACTGGGACTAACCAGACTTTATACAGTTTCAGTAGCACATCATTGCTTTTACATTCCAACCATCTTGAAATAAATGACAGCATTACATTTGCTTTCTTAATCACGGGCTCAACCTGCAAGTCAACCTTTAGAGAATCCTGGACTAGCGCTACAAGATCCCTTTGTATTCAGCTTTATAAATTTTCTCACCGTTTAGAAAATAGTCCATGCCAGTATTCTTTTTTCCAAAGTGCAAGACCTCACATTTGCTCACATTGAATTTTATCAGCCATTTCCTGGACCACTCTCCTAAACTGTCTAAATCTTTCTGCAGCCTCCCCACCTCCTCAGTACTACCTGCCTGTCCACCTTACTTCGTATCATCGGCAAACTTCACCAGAATGCATTCAGTCCCTTCAACCAGATCATTAATATATAAAGTGAACAGCTGCGGCCCCAACACTGAACCCTGTGGGACACCACATTTGTCACTAGCTGCCATTCTGAAAAAGAACCTTTTTTCCCAACTATCTTTTGTCAGACAGCCAGTTTTCAATCCATGCCAGTAGCTCACCTCAAACACCATGCGCCCTCAGCAGCCTCCTGTGAGGTACATTATGAAAGGCCTTTTGGAAGTCTAGGTAGATTACATTTACTGGATTTCCCTAGTCTAATCTACTTGTTTCCTCTTCAAAGAATTTGAACAGGTTTATCAGACATGACCTCCCCTACGTAATCCATGCTGATTTGTTCTAATCTGACCCTGCACTTCCAAGAGTTTCGAAATCTCATCCTTAATGTTTGATTCTAAAATTTTACCTACAACCCAAGGTTAGGCTAATCAGCCTATAATTTTCCATCTTTTGTCTTGATCTTTTCTTGAACAAGGGGGTCACAACAGCAACTTTCCAATCATTTGGGACTTTCCCTGACTCCGGTGACTTTTGAAAGATTACAACCAATGTCTCCACTATTTCCTCAGCCACCTTCCCTCAGAACTCTAGGATGTAGCCCACCGGAACCAGGAGTTTTATTGATTTTTAGACTTTTTTAGCTTTTCTGGCACTTTCTGTTTTATAATGGCTACCATACTCAACTCTGCCCCTGACACTCCTTAATTGTTGTGTTATTACTCATGTCTTCCACTGTGAAGACTGACACAAAGTACTTATTAAGTTCTTCAGCTATTTCCTTATCTTCCATCACTAGCCTTCCTGCATCAATTTGGAGCCGCCCAATTTCTGCTTTTACCTCTCGTTTGTTTCTTAAGTATTGAAAGAAACTTTTACTTTAATTTCTAATATTACTGGCTAGCTGACCTTCATATTTAATCCTAAGCTTCCTTATTTCTCTCTTTGTTATCCTCTGTTTGTTTTTGTGGTCTTCTCAACCTTCTGATTTCCCAGTGCTCTTGGCCACCTCTCTTTTTCTTTCATACATTTCCTGACTTCCTTTGTCAGTCATGGTTGTCTAATTCCAATCCCCCTACCCCCAGGGTAATCTTACTTTTCTTTGGGATGAACTTCTGTACTGTATCCTCAATTACACCCAGAAACTCCTGCCATTGTTGCTCTGCTGTCTTCCCCATTAGGCTCTACTTCCAGTTGATTTTCGTCAGTTCCTCTCTCATGCCCCAATTACCTTTATTTAACTGTAACACCATTCCATCCGATTTTGCCTTCTCTCTTTCAAACTGCAGACTGAACTCTATCATCTTATGATCGCTGCCTCCTGTGTTCCCTTACTTTAAGATCTTTATAAAGTATGGCTCATTACATAGCACTAAATCCAGAATAACCTCCTCCCTTGTGGGCTCCATCACAAGCTGTTCCAAAAAGCCATTCCATGAATTCCCTTTCTTTGGATCCACCGGCAACATTATTCACCTGCATATTGAAATCCCCCATCATCACTGTGACCTTGTCTTTCTGACATGCCCTATTTTCTGCTACACCTTGTGCCCCTGGTCCTGACCACTGTTGCGACTTTTGTACTGAACTCCCATTATGGTTTTTTTGTCTTTGTGGTTCCTCAACTCCACCCACACAGACTGTACATCATCTGACCCTATATCATTCAGTGCCATAGATTTAATTTCATTCTTAACTAACAAGACAACCTCACCCCCTTTGCCCACTTCCCTGTTTTTTTGATAAGATGCCTGTACATTATTGAACTCGATTTCTTGCAGCACAGGATATTTACTAAAAACAATACAAACATAGAATCATTCAAAATAATTTGTGGATGCTCTGATGCACAATTATAATTTTGTTTTCATCATACGAAAAGCCAACTTTCTATTTCTTTAGCACAGCATGTTGTACATCTTTTTTTCTGAAAAAATTTTACATGGGATATGAGCATCATTGACAAGGCCAGCAGTTATTGTTCTCAATTGCCCACTTGTCAGTGGAGAGCTGACTTCTTAAACATTGCGGTCTGTGGGTAGGTTCAGCCACAGAGCTGGGATGGGGTTTAAGGGGATGAGTCACCCAATTTTGAACATTTCTAATTGAAAATGCTGTGTGATTTGGAGGGGATTTTGGAAATAGTGGTGATTACATGTGCCTCCTAGCCTGGCATTTTTCAGGTGGTAAAGGTCATTGTAATCTTCATCACAATAACAAAAAAGATGAAATCATACAATTGGGGGCAGGCATAAAAATACTGATCATGTTCACCTGAAATACCTGTCTGCGCTGTTTTAGCAATTGTTAATCCATTTTTAACAAATTAATTGTAAATACCAGGGAAATGAACTTTGAATGAATGCAAGCGTTTAAGAACACATGACCCATGACATAATGTCAGCAGCAAAATAGTGATTGCAGAGCTCTGATAACGTGTGTGTATGTTCACCCATGAATCACATAAGATTAACATGTGGGTACAGCAATTAATTCGGAAAACTACACAATATTATTGTTTAGTGCAAGAGAAATTTACTACAAAATTGAGAAGTTGTGCTTTAGTTTGACAGGGAATTGGTAAGGCCTTGTGAGACTACTGTGTTTAGTGCCAGTCTCTTAACTTAAAGAAGGAGGTAAATGCATTAGGAAGCAGTTCAGAGAGTTGCTCGATTAGTACCTGGAATGACGAAGTGGTTTTATGAACAAGGGTTGGACAGGTGAGACTTATATCCACTTGAGTTTAGAAGAGTAAGATCTGACTTGCTTGAAACATGTAAGATCATGTGTGGTCTTGACATAGGGTGCATAAAGAAAGGATGTTTCCTCTTCAGGAAAATCAAGAACCATGAGGTCATAGTTTAAGAATAAGTGGTTCCCCATTTAAGACAGAGAGAAGTTTTTTTTTCTCAGAGCATCATTAGTCTTTGGGACTCTCTTCCTCAAAGTTGATGGAAATAGAGTCCTTGAATATTTTTAAGGCAGAGAAAGATAGATTTTTGATAAGTAGAAGGTGAAAGTCACTGGAGGTTGGCAGGAACGTAGAGTAATCAGATCTGCTGTAATATTATTGAATGGCAGAGCAGGCATAAGGGGGTTCACCCAGAAGAAGGATCCAGCAAAACTGGCAAATGACAAATTGTGGGCTGACTCTCTTGCATAACCCAAAATGGAGGTTCAGTATGTCCAAAGTAAAACAAAGAACTGCAGATACACAACAGTAATTGCTGAAGAATCTCAGCAGGTCTGGCAGCTTCTGTGGAGAGAGATACAGAGTTAACATTTTGGGTCCAGTGACCTTGCTTCTGAACAGATGGGAGCTGGGAAAAGGATGGGGCAGGGGGAGGGGGAAGATGGAGGCCAAAGCGTGCGAAAAATGGTTAGACTGAAAATGGAATAGTTAAAAGTCAGTTTGGGACAATGTTTCGAGTCCAGTGACCCCTCCTCCAGTTTTCTCTCCACAGATGCTGCCAGACCTGCTGAGTTTCTCCAGCAATTTGACTTTTGATCTAGCACTTCCATGTGTGTTCATTTCCAAGTATTATTAGTTTTTCTACTGGTTTTGCTGCTTTGGAAGTGGTCTTCTCAAGCTTTTAATGCATTATTGATATGATAACACATTTAGTATGTCTACTTTTTTGACAACTGGAGTTGGGATTCAGATTTTTAATATTTATTCCTCACCCCTCCCCCTTTGTGATGCAGACCCACTCTTGCTTAGCGGTTGATAAAATTACCCCTTTAATTGCAGATTTGTTTCAATGAAAGATTCTGCAATATTGCCACTGGATCTTGATGCTGTATAACCTTTGCGAAGAGTTACAATATGGCTTTGTGTCATACATCACTTAAAAGATCATTATTACATCACTTTTGTTCATGACCCTCTATTCTATCTGCTCCTGAGCAGCCCCCAGACTATGGTCCTGATATAATTGACACATTGAGATAAAAAAAAAGGATAACATTTGGAAGACTAGCTGTGCATCACACAACATGACGGCAATATCTGAAAGATCTTGAGATGTGAAAAATGTGTTTAGTGATCAAGGTGATTTAAAATAAAAAGGCAAAATTCACATAACTGATGTACTGTCTAACTTTGAGGCAATTGCATGGGCTTCATTTAATTTTTTTGCTCAAAATGACTCATGTCAAAGGCTGAAATGATAACCACTAGGGTTCCACATGTTGCATTCCAAAAATACAAATGGTCAGAAACCCAATGAAGCCCATGTTACCTCCACCTGCAGAGCCTTAGAAAGACCCTGCCCATATATGATGACAGGTCATCAGAAAAAACAACAGAAGGAAGCTGGGAAATACAGAGGATGCTTTCTCAAGTTGAATTTTACTATTGCCATTCATAAATCAACTGAGAAATCAGGAAAGGAATGCAGAAAGCACATCAGTGCATTTATTTCCAAAAAAAAACTGTCAAGGATTCTCAACTTTGCATAATAGATGATAACACAGTTAATTCCATTAAAAGTATAAATTAATTACTTTATTGGCTCAATGAATTATCACAAACGCTCTGATTCTACATTTTTAAAGCTATCTTACAGCAAGACTTGGAGTATCACAACAGTGACAGGACATTATTGGCATTATTTTATTCATATAAAAAGCAGCAATAACTCAAAAGTGACACAAGTGAAGTTAGCAATCTTTCATGCCAATGAAATAACTTTATTCATATATTGTCAGCCATGTATTTACTGTGTATTATTGTCAAGTAAATATTACCATTCCTATGCAGATCAACTTTGAAGTCAGGTATCACAGTGATAAAATCTTTTTTTTTAATTTGCCAGGGAATTATTTGAGAGTATTTTTGAAACTACTATTACTAATATACCTGGTGTTGAATAGCTTTGGTGATGATTCAGATTTATAATTACCTTAAAATCAGTTACTTTATCTGCAAATTAAAACCACGTGAGTAACAGATGATGAATCACATTAATATGAGCCAAACCTACACCAGAAGATTGAAGCAACTAGTCCTTCCAAGTTTGGTTATCAAAAAGTAATGTTTATAACCTGACTGCAAGAACGTTAGAGGGCAACAGGCACAAAAAGGTGATCCTGTTCACCAATTATTACAAAGGTCTCAAATCACTGTGTTAAAGTGCACCTGCCCATCTGTATACCTTCTGTGCAAGAAAACAGAAGTTGTTCCTGACTTTGACAAATTAATCTGGCTGTGAGTTTGAATTTAACATTGAGAAAAACCCCAAAGGACTCTCAATGACTGACATTAGCTGCTGAACTAAAACTATAATACAATGCATGCTCACAGAGACTGTATTGAGCCCTCATTATGGTGTGCTGTCAGTGCATCTTATTGCATGGTTCCAGGTAAAAGACAAAAGTTAGTGGTATGTCATACTGCCCCTGAATTCATTGAGTTCTCTTATTGAATAATGTGGCATTCAGCACAATACATTTGAAAATTATAATTTTCGCATGGAACGCGCTAGCAATAGCTATATCTGAGATTGTTAGCTTTACATTTTGAGATACTGCATTTTCTAGTTTTGACTGGAAGAATGCATTCTCATGCTTACTAATTGCAAATTCACACTGATAGCAGACTGACAGATTCTATATCATGTTAGAGCAGAAGCTTGTTTTATCAGATTGTTGCCAGCTTTACTCACCTGTTGGCACAGATGGGTCTGTGGTTGGCTTTTCCCATGTGTTAATTTGCTCCCAGGTGAATCCATTGGTCCCAAGAGCCAGAATGTATCCACAGCTGCTGTAATACTCATCAAATGAGCAACTGCCTGCAGAAAAATGATTCAGAAAATAGCTTGAGTAAGAAATGCGTGCGTGATTGCTCACACATTCACATTGGTTGCTTTTGGACAAAAACAACTTCAAGTTCATTAGTCATAACGTGGACCTCAGGGCTTGGCAAAGTTGATTAGAAAGGTCTTTTACAGCATGTTTGGTTATGCTTTGCCTTTTAGTACACGATAATTGGTTTGATTCTGTAAAAACATATCAATCATGACATTTTCATGCTTTGCTAAAAAAACAAAATATTTAAATTCCAACGATAATGATAAATTTTAAAGCTCCTGGGCAAAGTGCAGGAAAAGAATGATTAGAGTAACAATTCAATGCATATTTCTATGGATGAACAATTATGCAGTACAATTAAAATGCAAATTATTTTACTATGATGGAGCTATTGAAAGTTTCACTGTCTGAATTATATATCTGAAAATTTACATGTCTGTCAAAAACCTGACTTCATGGGTCCCAAACCCATTCTGTTCAGAACTGGAACTGCCTCTCCAATGTTACCACAGGTAACCTGCTAATTGATCACCCTTGAGGCCCTCATTTTATTAAGGGCAATGGAAGAGCTCCTGATACTGTCAGCACAATCAGAAGGTTGGCAGCTTTGAAGACTCAGTTTTGCCACTGGGAGAAATATACAGAAGGGAGAATCCAGTGGGGGAATAGAGTTCATGAGAACTTGTTTTAAAAGGAAACGAAGGAAAACTGTTCATGGAGGTTTATTGGAGCTATAATTGCTTCCTTCCCTGCTTGAAGCCCATTTTTTTGTGTGCCATGGGCTCTAGCTGCAATGCCAGCCCTTCTTTTGGGTACAACAGGGAGGTTGTCACTATTAATCTGGCAGCCACCACACACAATGACTGGGATTTTAACTGGTTTTCTGTAAAACGTTAAATGCCCTGTGAAGGCTGTGTCTGCCAAAGGCTTCTCATTATGCATTATGCATTATGTATAACAACCTGCCAACAAAAACATGGTGGCAACAGATATCAACAACTGGGATAGAATGATGTTACTGCAGTACTAGCAGGAGTACTACGCATGTGCAATGTGAAGCTTTCAGCAATGTCAGCAGATACAAGCCTCTGGGAAAATGCCCTTAACTGGATCTTTAAATATGCTCATTGAATGGACATTTCTTCGGAGCTTGCATCCACTCTGCGTCTCATCCCATCTCTGGGAAATTGCTCCAGCAGCAGGATCGGGTTATGAAGCTGGCCCAACGTGACTGCTGATTATGTTACTGTAGCTTCTTATCTCCCACTGTCTCTGCACTGCCAACCTGCTCAGATTTCATGTAAAACATATACAAAACCTGAAAATTGCAAAAGACATAGCCCATACTGTGTAATGAGATTTTCTTTTCATAAAGAAAGCACTCAGCTTTAACATTATAGTTGGACGCGCATAGAATCTATCCACTGTTGAAATAATTAGCTAGTTGAATAGAGGGGCATGTTTGAGGGCTCAGAGGGACTAGACCTGTGCCTATGTTATCACGGAAAAAGTCAATGAGTTTACATCTTTCGCATATATCTCAGATTGGTTAGTACATAAAAGGTACCCAATCCGCCCATGATATCTCAACTAGTTCTCTGAATGAGCAAATAACATACTACCATTCCCATACCATCCATCTTCAAATCTCGATATTCTTCCTTTTCAGATAACAGCCCTTTTCCCTTTTAAATGGCTTGATTGAACCTGGTTCCAACACATGGTGGCTCAGTGATTAACACTGCTGCGTCACAGCGCCAAGGACCCAGGTTTGATTCCAACCTCAGGCAACTGCCTGCATTGTGTTTGCACATTCTCCCCATGTCTATTTGAGTTTCCACCCACAATCCAACGGTATGAAGGTTAGGTGAATTGGCCATGATAAATTGCCCATAGTGTTCAGGGTTGTGTAGGTTAGGTGCATTAGTCCGAGGTAAATGTAGGGTAGGGGATGGGTCTGGGTGGCCTAATCTATGGAGGGTTGGTGTGAACTTGTTAGGTGAAAGGGCCTGTTTCCACATTGTAGATTTTTTTTTAAAAATCATCTCTCAAGCAATATATTTGATGCATAACAAAGTTTCTTGTGTTGACATGATATTTTGCCTTATATCTATGCCTTCTTCTCTATCCTTCTACCAACAAGAACAATTTCTCCTTATCTACTCAATCCAGTTCCCTCATGATTTTGAATACCTCTTTTCAAAATCTCTTCTCAGTCTTCTCCGGGGAAAGCAGTCCAAACGTCTACAAACACTTTATGTAATTTAAACTCTTCATTCTTCTATCCCTTCCCATGAATCTTTTTTTCAATTCCCTCACTTTCCTTTGCATCCTTTCTGAACAGAAAACAATAATCAGTTGACGCTGGACCAGTGTTTTATGTAAATTTAATGTAGCCTCCTTGCTCTTGCATTCTAGGCAAGGGTTTATGCCTGAAACGTCAACTCTCCTGCTCTTCAGATGCTGCCTGACCTGCTGTGCTTTTCCAGCACCACACTTTTTGACTCTGACTCTCCAGCATCTGCAGTCCCCACTTTCCCCTAATTCTGAAGCCTGGGATATGAAATGCTTAATTCGACACTTTTGCAATCACCTTCAGTGACTTATACGTATATACACTTAGGTCTCTTTCGGCCCCTTCAGGATGGAAATGTTACTTTATATTGTTATTCTGTTTTTCTTCCAAAATTAATCATTTCACAGTTTTCAGCACTAAATTTCATTTGCTACTTGTTTGCCCTTTCCACAAACTTGTCTACCTCCTTTTGTTCCCCTGGGAGGGGAACAGCACTACAACAGACTGCTTCCCTAATCGCAATTTGTTTCATATTTATATGTCTTACAATCACATCTCTTACGCAGGCTCCTTGATCATCCTCAGGTTACACGATTTCCATGGTGATTACAGTGTTCCATTGTGCAAAGCCAGATGGGTCTCTGTTGAGGTCCTTTGTTCCATTTAATTGAATCTTGGACAGTGTACACTCCACAAAGGTGAAGTCTTTTGTATTTATAAAGCTATTCCCCAACCCATTTATCCATAGTGATCATTTCATCCCCAGGCTAATAATCCTTTTGGTTTTTCAATATCATTGGAGTGTCTCTTCCCTTTGGATCCGTTGTTTTCTTTTGAGCTGTCCATTGCTGTTAGCCCTTCATGAGATTATGATGGTACCAGTGGGCGACACGGTGGCACAGTGGTTAGCACTGCTGTCTCACAGCGCCTGAGGCCCGGTTCAATTCCCGACTCAGGCGACTGACTGTGTGGAGTTTGCACGTTCTCCCCGTGTCTGTGTGGGTTTCCTCCGGGTGCTCCGGTTTCCTCCCACAGTCCAAAGATGTGCAGGTCAGGTGAATTGGCCATGCTAAATTGCCCGTAGTGTTAGGTAAGGGGTAAATGTAGGGGTATGGGTGGGTTGCGCTTCGGCGGGTCAGTGTGGACTTGTTGGGCCGAAGGGCCTGTTTCCACACTGTAAGTAATCTAACATTACAGCCACAATGTTCCTTTTGTATGTTTGCGGTGATTACCTTTCCTGACAATCTGTTTAACACAGTCAGTCTGGTTCTAAAGTTAAATGATTTGATTGAAGATTTGATTGCTGTTATCTTCAGTTGTCTAACACACACACACATTTTTTCTGGTCATTAATAGAGTATAGAAAAAAATGGCTTAAGATTTCACAATAAAAAAGCAACGAGATGGACCAGTTTTTTTTTGTTTTCGTAATGTTGGTGAAGGAATATATGTTAGTGAGGACATTTGTGCAACAGGAGTTTCGCTGTCCAGTTGAGAGCACAGATGGGGCCTTGCTTTAATGCTTCAAAGAGAAAAGTGGAACATCTAACAATGCAGCACTCCCCGAACACTGCAATGAAATGTCATCCTCAGCCTCCAGAGTGGGATAAGTTCAGGAATTAATAATTAGCCCCCATGGCAGAAATATTGCTCAACCAGTAGCAGATTGCTGTATGGATTTAAACATGTAGCTGTGTTAAAATCCTTTTCTCAAAATTGAGTTGACAGTTCATTACCTGAATTGCTTGAAGCAGTGAGAACAATTCCAATGGCAACACAGATTCCCAGTATAAAATCTTAAATGTTCCCCAGTGCTATTTTTGGACAAATTTTAAGTCTCATTTTGAGATTAGATGATGAGCACTTATCACAGTCAGCATGCCTGCTGGCTGATAAATCATGTGCAATAAATCTAATATGATAATTTGAAGTAATACCTGTATCAGTGGATAACAACCATTGACAGTCAATTCAATTTTATTAAGGAATTTTCAAACGTTTCTTATGTGGGATAATTCATGAAAATCAAGATGCATGAGATACAGCCCAAAATATCCAATACTCTACAGTTCACTCAATCATGATGCATTGTAGACAAATTCCATCAGCACTCCTCAAACATGTAAGACTACAAGACATAGGAGTAATAGGAGCCCATTCAACCCATTATTCAATGAGATCATGACCTTATCTGAATTTTATTTGAAAACAAGCTGCTTATCAAAGTTCAATACTCAAGTTCAGCTCACAATTCCAAATGAGAGAAAGAAAAGTAATAATTGTGTCAACATAATCCTCAAATGTATTTTCTGCCTTTTTTCCCTAAGCCTTGAGTCCTTACTGATTAAAAATCTAGGAGAAAGTGAGGACTGCAGATGCTGAAGATCAGAGTCAAGAGTGTGGTGCTGGAAAAGCGCAGCTGGTAAGGCAACATCCGAGGAGCAGGATAATTGATTGTTTCGGGTGTAGGTCCTTCTTCAGGAATGAACCTTTGATTAAAAATCTGTCTATCTCAGCCTTGAATATAATTAATGAGCAAACCTGGGTGGCACGGTGGCACAGTGGTTAGCACTGCTGCCTCACAGTGTCAGAGACCCGGGTTCAATTCCCGCCTCAGGCGACTGACTGTGTGGAGTTTGCACATTCTCCCCGTGTCTGCGTGCATTTCCTCCAGGTGCTCCGGTTTCCTCCCACAGTCCAAAAATATGCAGGTTAGGTGAGTTGGCCGTGCTAAATTGTCCGTAGTGTTAGGTGAAGGGGTGAATGGGTCTGGGTGGGTTCAGCTTGTTGGGACTTGTTGGGCCGAAGGTCCTGTTTCCACAATGTAAATAATCTAATCTAAAGATCACCTCAAGATTCACTAACCTCAGAAAAATTTCCTCCTTATTTCTGTGTTGAACGTGTGACCCCTTATTCTGAGATTGTGCCCACAAGGGAAACAAGGTTTCTGAATGTACCCAGTCAAGAGCCTTAAGAATCTTGTCTATTTCAATAAGGTTGCTTCACATTCTTCTATATTCCAATGAGTATAGGCCCAGTCTACTCAACCTCTCTTCATAAGGCAGTCCCTCCATTCCTGAATCAGGTGATTGCCTCCATGCCAACACAGCTGCATTGAAAAGAGTTCATAAAGATACACAAAACTGAGTTCTAAAGGAAAAGTTAAGAGGAAATACTGTGGTACCTACACATATCTTCTAGAGAAAGAAAAACTCAGAAGATGCAAGATTTAAATCGTTACAATGTCTACATCAGCAAATGACTGAGTTGGCATATGAGCATGGATTCATGGAACCCGAGAAAGATTGATGAATAGCATTTTCTTTTTGTTCTGGGTCTACAGAAGAGACACTGGATAAAAGATTAATTCTGGGTGAACTGATTTTTACTTGAAGTTATCAATCAATGACTGTTGAGAAAGGGAATAAAGGGCAACTGAAATTACTAAATCTGTTTAACATACATGAGATTAGAAGGAGAAAGTGAGGACTGCAGATGCTGGAGATCAGAGTCTAGATTAGAGTGGCACTGGAAAAGTACAGCAGGTCAGGCAGCATCCAAGGAGCAGGAGAATCGACGTTTCGGGCATGAGCCCTTCTTCAGGAATGAGGTAAGTGTGCCAAGCAGGCTAAGAAAAAAGGTAGGGAGGAAGGACTTGGGGGAGTGGTGTTGGGAATGCGATAGGTGGAAGGAGGTTATGGTGAGGGTGATAGGCTGGAATGGGAATGGGGGTGGAGAGGTCAGGAAGAAGATTGCAGGTTAGGAAGGTGGTGCTGAGTTCGAGGGTTGGGACTGAGACAAGGTGGGGAGAGGGGAAATGAGGAAATTGGAGAAATCTGAGTTCATCCCTTGTGGTTGGAGGGTTTCTAGGCAGAAGATGAGGCGCTCTTCCTCCAGCCATCGTGTTGCTATGGTCTGGCGATGGAGGAGTCCAAGAACCTGTATGTCCTTGGTGGAGTGGGAGGGAGAGTTGAAGTGTTGAGCCACGGGGTGGTTGGGTTGGTTGGTCTAGGTGTCCCAGAGGTATTCTCTGAAACGTTCAGACAATATTTAGAAATTCTGGTCCCCTGAAAAACTACTATGACTCTACCCCATTTCTGGCATTTGAGATACGTTAACATTAACAGTGGGTGCTCATGGCACTACTAACACTTGCTGGGGCTACCATTCTGTTAGTCTCTCTGGATTTTAGTGTGGTGTACTGTCCCTTCAGGAAAGGTGCAGTCTGATGAGACACAAAGTTTGAGTAGATGAGCCCATCTCCACTTTATTGTAGGTTATTGGTGTAGTCAGCCTGAGGGCAAATTGTAGTGAGATTGGGTTTCAGCCTATCTTGCCCTTCATTCCACTTTGCCGGATTTCCATCTTTTCAGAGATTGGATTCTCCAGTTAGACTTGCATTCTGAAATTCCTAAAACTAGGGCAATGGCAGTGGAAGAAACTAGAGGGCTGTACTTTGTAAACAATAAGATTCCACTCCTCGTCAGCTCCAGTAGACTCATGAGGGTGACATAATAAGAAGATTCTATCTAATAAATAGGCAGGCGAGTTGCAATACTACTTAAATTACAGAAGGAGGAGGAGGAGGAATGACACTAGATAAAATGTTCATTGTGAGAGCAATTGCAGATAAAATATATAGAATAGCCTGCTTTATGCTGTAGCAATTCTGAGATTCTGTGAAATGACAGGACACAGAAGACGGCATATTTCCTTCAGTTCTGTTCTTAGCTACCAACTTCATGCCCCACCCAGCACACCTGAGACACTGGTCACAAACTCAATGTCATATGTAATGCTGAGTTGAGCATCTGGCCATTTCTCTGTATCATCATTACGATGGTCAATTCCCACTTCCATATTGCCCCAGTCTCCCCTTACATTGGCTGGGCTCTGACCGAAAATCTCAGTTATGCTTGTGTTATATCCAGACTTGACAATTCCAAAACATCTCTGACCAGCCTCTCAAATTATTCTCTCCATAAACTACACAGTTATCAAAAATTCTGTTGCCCATTTCCTTGCTCACAAGAGTCCCATTTTTCAAATATCTATGTGCTTGCTGATCTACACCGAGCTCCTTGATTTCAAGGTGCTTGCCCTTGTTTTCAAATCCTCCATGACCTCATCCCCACCCTACTTCTGCAATTTGGTTTAGCCTCAACCTCTGTGATATAGCGATTGTCCCAACTCTAACTGATCAAGATTTGGAGATGCTGGTGTTGGACTGGGGTATACAAAGTTAAAAATCACACAACACCAGGTTTTAGTCCAACAGGTTTAATTGGAAGCACTAGCTTTCGCAGCGCAGCTCTTTCCATCAGGTGGTTGTGGAGGACACGATTGTAAGACACAGAATTTATAGCAAAAGTTTACAGTGTGATGTAACTGAAATCATACATTGAAAAATACCCTGATTGTTTGTTGAGTCTCTCATCTGTAAGAATGACCACAATAGTTTCACTTCTTTCATATGTAAATCACAAAACTTTTTTAAAAAATTACACTCTCAGGTTAACTCTAACAATTGGTGTCAGCCCAGATAAGATGTTAAGATGTTGAAGGTGTTAGCCCCCTGTGTTCTGTGTCTGTGCCATTATGGAACATTATAGAACACAATTCAAATAATTCAAAGGTACAAAATATCACCTTTCTCGACTTCCATCAGCAATGGCTCAGATCTTTGCTCTAAGCTTTTGCTCAAGATCTCTCCAGCATTTGCTGGGCACTGGGAGTTATGGGATGAGTGAGGGATGGAAATGTCAAATGTGTATAATGGAAGTAGTTGGGTCCATAGATAAGCATTAACCACAAAATACTTTCTATTAATGCAGTTAGAAGTAATTCTCATAATACATTTGGATGAATCATTTACAATACAAATCTTATCAAATATCTGATCATTGATTTTCATTCTGCTGTTATAATTATAAAGCTGTAATTTCTCCCTCCAGGATAGATAAAGGCATTTTTCTATGATATGATTATAACCTCATCTTCCTCTAATCTGTTAATTGCCTTACTGTTTTCATGTTACTATAGATACTGATCTGTTTTCCTTGTTACATATTTGTACTATGCTTGAATCATGCAATTTGTTATCTTGTCAAAGAGGAATCATTAAATCCTATGAGTGGTATTTCATATATTAGTGAGGAACAAAGCAGTATAAATGTGTACAGAATTGACTCATTACATTACATAATTAATTCAAGCAAGCATAGGGCTTTTAATTTCAGAGCACATGAACAGTTTAGATACTTCACAAATGTATCATAGAAATAATATGAAGTTGGATCTTTTGTCTTCAAATGTTTCTTTACATGTAATGGCAATACCAATCTCCAGAGTGACATAATGTTTACAATTTTGCTGAAATCTTTTGTAAAATACCTGGTGCAACTCAACCACTGTAATGCTAAACATGTAAAGTGGTTCAAATTTTCTCCTTACAAAAATAAATAAAGACCTTTGGCAAACTTTATTCAACAGAATTACCACAGTTTGATGAATTGATTGAATTTGAAGGGTGACTGGTGAAAAGTCAGTGGACCATCTGTTCTACTTTTCCAATGAGAACAATGGGAGAACTCAACCATTTAGGGCTAGGGCCCAATTTAAATTACAGTGCAAATTGTAGGCTTCAAACTAGTGCTCTGCTGCAGTTCACCCACTGTGAAAGGCAACTGGCCAAATTCAATGCTGTGTTAGCCAGAAGACTGTCGATGGGCAGGGGCAAGAGCTGACCCCAGAGAAAGTGGAGTAGGGCTGTAGCAATTTTGTTGCACCATTTGCTCTGCTAGCTCCACTCCAAGTATCTCCATCAACACATCTTGAGTAGACCTTTAAGTAGAATTGGATTGGTTGCTTAATGCCTGATAAGTGCACATTCAGCACAGTTATACTAGAAAATATTTCAAAGAAACATCCTTAAAATTATAGATGGGTTCCTATAAACAATTAGAACATAGAACATAGAAGGATACAGCGCAGTACAGGCCCTTCGGCCCTCGATGTTGCGCCGACCGAATCCTACCTAACCTATACTAGCCCAATAACTTCCAAATGCCTATCCAATGCCCGCTTAAATGACCATAAAGAAGGAGAGTTCACCACTGATACGGGCAGGGCATTCCATGAACTCACAACCCGCTGTGTGAAGAATCTACCCCTAACCTCTGTCCTATACCTACCACCCCTTAATTTAAAGCTATGTCCCCTAGTAACACCTGACTCCATTAGCGGTAAAAGGTTCTTAGTATCTACCCTATCTAAACCCCTAATCATCTTATACACTTCTATCAGATCTCCCCTAAACCTTCTCTTCTCCAATGAGAACAGCCCCAAGTGCCTCAGCCTTTCCTCATAAGATTTTCCTACCATTCCAGGCAACATCCTGGTAAACCTCCTCTGCACTCGTTCTAAAGCTTCCACATCCTTCCTATAGTATGGCGACCAAAACTGCACACAATACTCCAGATGAGGCCGCACCAGAGTCTTATACAACTGCAACATGACCTCAGGACTCCGGAACTCAATTCCTCTGCCAATAAAGCCCAGTACACCATATGCCTTCCTCACAGCACTATTTACCTGGGTGGCAACTTTCAGAGATCTGTGTACATGGACACCAAGATCCCTCTGCTCATCCACACTACCAAGTAGCCTACCATTAGCCCAGTAATCCATCATCTTGTTATTCCTACCAAAGTGAACAACTTCGCACTTAGCTACATTGATGATGCTTTGATTCATAATTGAACAGGCTTATGCCCAAAGCATGGTATTAGACTGTTTACCCATTTACAGGCCCATCAGTGACTTGGAATAAGGTAGACTTTGATGTTAGTGAGGTAGTTCCAACCTTGCCTTGATTGTTCAATGTAGAAGAAATAAGTAGCTGATAATTGAAAATCACCCCTAAAGACGCTTGCCTGAAAATTATGCCCCACTATGAAATATGTAATCTGACTCATCATAGTGATAAAGAATTTTAAATAAAGCTGATTACTTTTACTTAATATGAATTT